>NC_090937.1:23194146-24656646 GCF_040938575.1 Ambystoma mexicanum | reverse complement strand
CTTGCAGTAACTTTCATCTGAAAGCTTAGAATCTCAGCTTTTAATCGCACTAAGAACCACATTCCTACCCCTTATAGTTTTACCGCAATCGCGGAACACGCATTCGCAAATTTTGCCGCGATTTGCAAATTTCTTCACGTGTAAAAATCTGCTGCTGCTTGCCTTCCATTTGCCAGAAATTCGTTTAACCTGCTAGTTACTCCTAGATACTTGCTAAAGTGAGCCTGGACTAATATTAACTAGATACCACTCACCCTGAACCTCTAGAGGGAATTAAAAGCATTTTAACATATTTTCACTCCATTGCCAGCACATATGAAAGCATTTTGCCTGTGTTTTAAACGTCTGTAGTCTAAGTTGCTGGGTGAACTGAATCACATTTAATTGCATTTCTGAGAACTGTGTGCCTTCCTTCCATTTCCTTGCATTGCATAAAAGGGGGGAGGGAATTGTCCAAGAAAGTGATTACATTGTCTTTTGCTGAAATCCTATCAAGTTATTTTCTTTACTGCATTTCATTCCACATTGCATCCATTTGAAACCATAAAAGTATTGTTGCTATCTTATCTATTTCATGTCAACTCCTTAGTGATTATCAAGAAGTGTGCTAGTGCCAGATTCTCCGTTGTTAATCTTTATCATACCAGATTAAGTGTGATATTCAATTATTAATTTATTATAAAGCGTGATATAATATATATTGTTTAAGTTATCAAATAAACCTTTAAACTTGCAAAACAGAACTACTTCTTGGCTCAGTGGGGTCAGGAGGATTCCAAGAGAGGGGTGTTATATAGGGGTAGTCATCCAGAACGCATGAACTGGACATAAAGTTATATCAATAAGGGTTTTCATTCAGTATTATAGACTAGGCGTTGACTTAGCTGTAGTGTTGAATTGAATCCTCTTACAAGGGGACACTGGTATTTTAAGGATTCAAGTCAGTGGCAGATTGTGAATATTTCTTTTTTTTGGAGGGCAGTATTCTCGCAGATGAACTATCATTAGGGACTGAGTGTTGCAAGGAATAATAATGTAAAGATGTTTGGGGGTGAGATCCCCGCTGTGAGAACTTGAAACAAATAATGCGTTGAAATGGTGCATTTAGCAGCACAAAGAAAAATGGGTACCATTCCATACAATTTACAATTAGTTATCTAGGGAACACGTCAAAACACCTAGAAGAAAGTCATGTCTGTCAACAACAATAACACAGGAGCATTACTCAAAAGGTGCATGATGCCTTTATCCCCAGAATATGGCAGCATGGCAATGCAAGTCACCTTCATGTCACTATAAATCACTTCATGCAGCTACATCCATAACATAACAGCAGTCCAAATTTAAATCTCTTTGATGTTGGGGCCACAATCTATGCCAGTATCGTTACTCTACATCGCTTTCAAGAATCACTTTAATACATCTATGATAGCTTGGTCACTGTATATCAATTTTGAAGCTTTGGCCACAATCTATAACAGTTCAGCCACTGTAAATCACTTTCATGAAGCTGCCGCCACAATCTATGGCAGTATGATTACTGTAAAACACTTCCATAAATCTGCAGCCAGAAGCTATGTCAGTATGGTTACTAATCACTTTCATAAATCTGCAACCACAACCTATATTAGTAAGGTCACTGGAAATCCTTTTCATGAAGCTGCAGCCAAATCTCCAGACCTCTCCCAGATCCCTGCTCAAGAAAGACATTAATTCCCATTTTTTTCTTGACATTCTGGGATTTGTATTCCTATATTTAAAATTTAAAATACAACTCCAAGTCCCAGATTTCCAAGAAAGAAATGGGAATAGATGGCTTTCTTGTGAGAGCTCTGACTCAATACCAGTAGCATCACTATAAATGACATTCAGGAAGCTGCAACGCACAAGGACAGCGATTGGACTCCTTAAAGCAGGCTTACTTTTGTCCAATCAAATGTGGACTTTGCCTATACAAGTGGGGGTCTCTCACTCCTCCTCTGATTCATCTTTGGATTTCAAGACTCCAAGAATAATTTGTTTGGACCCTGCTGGGAGAGAGAGCCAGAGCCAGAGCCCTCCAGTTATTAGGTGAAGGCAGGTGTTCCAAGTCAGAAGCAAGTTCTGCTCCCTAACCTTCCCTAGGGCACAATGGGGAGGCCTGCTGCTAGCATAAGATGTGCCTTTCTGCTAGCTAAGCCGGTACCCAGGACCTCACTGGAGGTGAAGGGTCCCGGAAGGCATTTACTAGCTGCTCATGTGTATGGGAGAACATGAACAAGGACTTATCTTGTCCCTGAATTGGGACTCACAGCAACCTGAGAGCCAGATCAGCTAGGGCCCCTGTTTTTTGCAGTCAAACTGCTTCAAGCTGCAGTTCGAGAGTGTTTAACACATTTGAACAACCATGACTCCACAGTGCTGCTTTTGGCACTCTCTTCAGCTTCAAACAGCTCCACAGTGCAGAGAGCCTATTTCAATACTGTTGAACTGCCAAAAACAGTCAGCTAGAATTACTGACTCCTAACTGCCTCCCTGGTCCAACTTTGGGTCCTACAGAGGTCACCTTTGATACTCTGTTTGTGCACAAGACATATCCTTTTACAAACATTGCGGTTATTGATTGCCTTTCATCCCTGTTTCATTGCCCAGAGTTCACCTTTCTATCTCTTGCATATTCTGTGTTCTTTTCAAAGGCATAGTTTTGTGTAATGTTGTTCTGTTTAGTTATTTTGGCACACGGTATGTTTAATTAAAGTACATATGCATATATGATTGGGCATTCCTTTATTTTGGACTCCCGCACTTTGCTTTTGAGTTTGCTACTGTTTCACATTCACACGCTCTTGGGAGCATAGGCTGTCCTCGGCCCGTGTTACCACAAAAGGCAAATGTGGTATATCTCTTAAAATGAGGCTGTTTCACTTTGATGACTGTGATCACTCTTGTTTTGTAGAAGTGTGTGGACTGAGTAGGCATTCATCCTTGTGCAGGGCAGAAGTGATTATGTTACACTGGGCAGCGTTTGGGATGTGACACAGACTGTGCCTACAACTTAGACATCCAAAATAAAAAGGAAAGTGCAGCTAATGTTAGAAACACTGACCAACATGTTTTAATTGCCACAAGGAACTTGACCTGAACCCGCATACACTTTGTCAGTAGGTGAAATGCCAAGTCAGGCGACTCCAATGTAACAGTGAGGTTACAAAGTCTGAACTGTTGAAAAGCCTCCAAGCTTTTGTGGAAGATTGAGGGATGGGGGATTTCCAGGGGCCTAGTAGCAAAATAGAGCCCTCAGGTAATCCTTTCTCTGGGAGGTGGAGAATTGGATGGGATGGCTACAGTGATACCGCTTCCCGCCATACTTCTTAGAGAGCAGGGAGTGTGGTCTTTCAGAGGTCCAAGTAGTCCCACTGGTCTCAGGCCTCAACCAGGTCCGACGCTTCTGTGATGTCCTAAGCTTCCTGGGTGAGTCGCACTAGGGACGTGCTAGCTGACAGGAAGTTCCTTCTTGATGACGATAGTTGTCCATAAAGGAGAAGAAGCAGAAGGGCGAGAGGCAGATACAGAGGGAAGAAGCTGCTTTAGCAGACCTAAAATTGAGGGATTAGAGGGAGGCAGAAAAGACTGCAGCATCAGTAGCAGAACAGGAACACAGGGGTCTGATCACACTGGAGCGGCACAGACTTTAAATTGAGAAACAGCGAGAATGCAGAACATCTAGTGGGGAGGGAAGTATCTTGGGGAGCAGTCCTTATGCGCAGTCTACCAACAGATGGAATTGATGTCAATATTCAGTTGGCTGCTGATAAGAGGCCCATTTAAAAAAAATGTAAATTGCCATCCGCGGGAAGTTCTGCAAAACCCATGAGCAGTACCTCAGGAGTTTTAGAGAGCTAATAAAGAAAGTAGGTTGACCTTTGAGGTGTTTGTGCATAAGTCTTTGTAATACCTGAGTGGGTGTACCACATGTAACAAAGTTTACACATTTGAGGGCATGTAAGGGCATGTAAGTTTTGGTTGCATTAAAAAATATCATTAAGAAGTGGGAAATGGAGTTACAGCATTTAGTGGTCAAGTGTACCACAGACCCTAGAGAGCTTGCCAAGGCTGCCAAAAGGTATGTGAGTACTGGAGTCCCGGAAAATTACTGGGGAACAGCATCTAAGCACAATGAGAAGGTAATTGATAAAACCAAATCCAAGGAGTGCAAGGTCACAGGCTCTGACCGTACTGCTGAGAAAGGGCCCCAAAAGCACAATGGGAAATCCCTGCCACATGGCTCATCAGCTCCAAGAGAAAGAAGGAATGAGTCTAGCACTAAAACTGGGGTACCTGCATCCACAGCCCCAAGATTATTTGTATGTGGAAATAGGACACATAGGTGAAGAGATTCAACTTGGAAGTGTAGTCCCAAATAGGACATAGTTAGTACTATCCTCATGGAGGGAGAATCCATAGACAACATGGACATCATAGATGATGATTTCCCACTAGGCCAGGGGTGGGCGGGATCAACCCTAGTTTCTCTGAGTGGGAAAGGTATTGGGTTTCCAACAGAGGCCCCAGATCCTACTAATAATGAGCTATTTTTGGATCGTGTAGTCATAATTTTGTGTTGCTGCTGTGTGTATCACCCTTATTTGATGGTGGTGGGTGCAAGAAGACCAGTTATTTCCTGGTCCTGACAAATTAGTTAGGGGGTTTTATGGCCTTACACAATGCCCACTGACAATCATGGAGTCCAGTTGGAGAGCTGAAACTTCTGAGCTCTGCATAGATGTCTTGGATGCAATTTTGGTGTATTGTCTGTGAGGGCACAACCTGCAAAAAAAAGAAATCTATGTCACGGGTCACTAGATCTAGGTCTAAGGAAGTAGCACAAGAATGAGAACTTGCAGCCATGGGCCCAGGAATGTTTTCAGCTGGAGATGTTGAGCTATTGGCACTGGTACTGTGCACTCCAGATACAGAGTTCACAGAGGAACCTGCTCCTTCTGGAGCCAGCCTATTGGCCACTGAGATGCCTACTGTGGTTGCAGAGCTCTCAGGGTTGCCTACAGGCATAGAACCATAATCTGGGACCGATGCCAAAGCATTTTCAGGCCTCAGGAGCCTACCAGAACTCTGTGATGTGTCACCAGCTGGAAGTTCAAATCAGGCTGTCCTTTGCCCAGCACAGAGGAACTGTGCCACTCTGGCTGATCTTTGTGAGCAGGCAGAGACATAGGCCCTCATTCCGAGTATGGAGGTAGTCATGGCGCTATTTGTGTCATGACTATCTCCCATACTGGTACCGACTACGACTTGGTTCAATGGGGACTTACCAGTGTAGTCCGACCTTTGTGGGACCGGTAAGTCCCCAATGAAAAATCCATTCCCCATTCCCATTTGAGCCCACATAGGGCTCAATGGGAATGGGGAAGTAGCTATTAACGGCACCGCAATTTGCGGTACCGTTATTAGCTCTGAAGTCCCTTAACAAGTCCCGCCCATAACGCTTGGTCAAACCAGGTGTTAAAGGAGGGACCCGCTAAGGGACCTCGGAATAGGGTGCAAAGGGTTTACCGGCACCGGTGTCCTTATCGGTGCCGGTAATCCCTTTGCACCCAACTCGGAATGAAGCCCATAAACTCAGGTTGAAGCCCATGGGAAGTTCAGGGTGTACTAGGAGAATGGTCTCCTGTACAGGTAACCTAGGAATACTGAGGCAGGGACCAACCAGAGGCTGGTTGTACCCCAATGCCAGGAAATTGGCTCATGACATTCATTTGGCAGATCACTTCAGAATGACCACGACAGCTGACAGGTTGTCCGCCCATTTGTATTGTCCCCCGAAGGGGGGTGAAAATAAAGGAGTTTCTCAGGTACAGTCATACTTGCCAAGCAACCAGTAAGTCTGGGGGGGCAACAAAGGCCCCCTTAATTCCACTATTAGTTGTTGGGTGGCCTTGTAAGAGAATAGGCATGGACATTGTGGGTCCTTTGGATCCTCAGACCACCTCAGGGAGCTGGTACATTTTGGTTGTGAAAGACCCTGCCACAACATATTCGCAAATTCTACCATTGAGACGCATCAAAGCCCCTGTGGTGGCAAAGGCTTTGATTGTTTTTTTTCTCCAGTAGGGCTCCCTAAAGAAGTTATTTTTTTTTCTTTTTTTTTTCTTTATTTAACTTTTAAGAAACAATTAAATATCAACAAAGTTATATTTCAGGATAACAAATCATTTCAATAAAACAAAATAATGGATAGGCAATCAGCATGAAACTTATAATAAAATAAAAAATTAATTGCATAAACAATAAAAAGAATATCCACAGGATTTCTAAAATGTAAACTTTGATACAATATTGTCAAAGATACCAATAATACACATACCAACACAAGACGCACAACATAACACAACATTAAACCCCCCTCTGAATCCCCCCTCTTCACCAAACTCTTAAGGAAATAAAACATAAACAACCAAACTCCGGCCAAATATTAAACACAAAATCCATTAAAAACACTCCATTGTTCATTATAAGCTTCATCTCTATGCAATTTGCCAAATTTGATCTTCTGAAAATGCGAAAGGAGCTGCACATGTACTAGCCATTCTTCAACACATGGCTTTTTCCTTGTTTTCCAGACACGCAAAATGTGTCTAGCGGCCACCAGAAGAACTTTAGTGACCCAACACAACGTCACACAATCCAAATGTCGAACACAATATGGGGATTTCATAAGTACAGCCAAAGGTGTTCTTGGAAAAGCAATATTCCACACCATGTCAATCCTATCTAGAACATCATTCCAATATCCATTCACCTTTGTGCAATCCCACAACATATGTAACATGGTGCCCCTTTCATTCAAACAACCCCAACACTTATCACTATCGCTCAGGCCAAATCTATACATGCTTGACATTTTATGGGGAGCAGCCACAATAAAATCACATCTCTCGGGTCTTTGTACCAGAGGAGTGGACATCATATTTCGTCTTTTAATCAACAATGTTTTTAACAAGTTATACCTTCTTTGTTCCCGCTTTTGTAGGCCATACTTCATTTTTAGGTACTCAAAAGTTTGCATCCCCCACCATCACATTACACCAAACATCTTCTAGCAACAATATGCCTCTGTTGATCCAACTCCTCCAACACAAAGTTCTATTATCAATTTGTAAGCCTGGATTCTGCCAGATGGAGGCTTCCCCGTACATGTACAACCCTTGATGACTACTCAAAATCACTGAAGTTACAGCATCCTTTGAAGATAATACTGTTTGTAAATTCACAACCGACCTCCTCAATCATATTTCTCAAAATAGTACCCCCCTCCTCAGGGTTGCCAAGAACAATCGTAACATCATCTGCATAGGCTAGGGTTTTAATTTCGAGCTCCCCCACTCTAAACCCCGAAAGACACAGAGCATGTCGAATATAAATTAAAAAAGGATCCAAAGCCAAATTAAAAAGATAAGGTGACAAAGGACACCCATGACGTGTGCCCTTAAAAAGCTTAAAACAAGCTGACAAGACTCCATTTACCCAAACCCTGGCACTGATATCAGACTGTAGTGCTCCAACTGCATTAATGGATAAAGGGCCAAAACCCATCCTCAACAGAGTGAAATTTAAGAAGGTCCAATTTGCACTATCGAATGCTTTCTCTGCATCCAAAAAAATAAAGAGCATGTTTCCTGTTTCTGTGTTTGATAGGTTCAGAATGTCAAGGAGGGTTCTAATGTTGTCATAACCATAGCGATGCTTCATAAAACCTACTTGAGTCTCATCTATCAAATTACTCATAAACGTATCCAACCTGATCGTCAAAATTTGAGTAAATACCTTAACATCAATGTTAAGAAGGGATATAGGGCGATAGTTACAACATTTGGTTGCATCTTTCCCTGCCTTAGGAATCACAGTTACAATTGCTTCCTTCATTGATGGGCATAATGAACCCTCCATGAGAAACCGGTTATAAAGAGCACACAGTTCTGGTGCTATCTGTTCACCAAAAGATTGATAAAATTCAGTCGGTAAGCCATCAGGACCCGGCGATTTTCCAGTCTTCACATTCTGAATAGCCTTCAACTAATATTGGAGCATCTAAAAACTCTCTGGCTTCACTAGACAAACAGGGGACATCAATCTTATCAAAGAACTCCATCAACTCACTTTCCAATGGAGTACGATCTTCAGCATACAAGGTTTCATAGAAGGAGCGAAATGATTCACTTATCTCTTCCCTCTTGACCAATACTCCACCTGAACCATTATCAATCTGAATATAAGACCTCTCACATAGGCCTCTCAGCCTACTTGCTAGTAATTTACCACTACAATCTCCAACCTCCCAAAAACGCTGTTTGGTATAAAATGTTCCACGTTCAGCTTGAGCATCAATCTCACACTTCAACAATTCTTTTATCTTTCCCACCTTTATACAATCTTCCACAGCTCTAGTGCTCCCAAAGATGGACTAAAGAAGTTATTTCTGACTGGGGATCCAACTTCATATCTGCGTATAGGAAGGCCCTGTGGGATGACTGTGGGGTAACTTAGAAGTTCTCCACAGCCTTTCACCCACAAACCAAAGGTCTTGTTGCGTTGTTCAACAATACCCTGAAAGTCATTAAAAATGGCTTGGAAGAGCACCTGAGGCAGAAATGGGATGCTCGCCTGCCTTGCCTAGTGGTAGGTGCCAAATATCAGTGTGGGGTTCAGTCCATTTGAGCTGTTTGGCTACCCTGTTATGGGTCAACTAAGTCTGGTGTGGGAAGGATGGTAGGGCAATTCCTGAATTCCTACCTGCAAAATAGTGGATTATGTGCTTGATTTAAGATCCAAGATGGCCAAGTACAGAGAACAGTGCACCCAGAATCTGAAGATCAGACAGGAGCTCATGAAGCACAGACATGACCAGAAGTCCACAGCGGCATAACATACTCCATGGAGAGCTGCCCTGGATTATGGAACCTTGTAAGCACTGGGACCTTCATGACAAGTAGATTGGGCATTGTGTGGTTCTGGAAGAAATGAGTGATGCTTACTACTGCAGTGACACTAAGCCTTCAAGGCAGACACACAGGATCTTTCATGGCAACTGGCTGAAACATCACTTCTGCAGGATGACGTGGTGTTAGCTCTCGTGACTGATGAATAGACCGAGGGGGACACATATCCCTCCCAGACTTGTTACACTCAGAGTCCACCGATGGGTCTTTGGAGGGAGTTCAGATCGCCCCATATCTAAGTGAACTGCAATTGCGAGACTGTTGGTAGCTGCTGGGCCAGTACGTGAGTCTCTTCTTGCAGACCCCAGCTAAAATGTAATTGATGCATCCATGACATTGACATCAGTGACATCAAGCTGGTGAAGATAGAATTCACTGGATGTCAGATAAGTTAAAGGACACCATCAACAAGAAGGTCTCCAAGATGGTGGGCGTAGTGTGAAGGCATCACGAAGCAAGACACAGACAACAGACTTAAAGATCAAAGTAAAATACTTTATTAAATTCCATTGTCAGGATGGTAAAAGGCCTAACTTGCCCTATGCTAAGGTGGGATTTCCCTACCTGAACGAAACTAAGGAAAGTCTGAGTCGAAGAGTTCAACTTAAAAGTCTGTCTGTCTCCAAAACCGATACTTGCCTGCACAACTAAAGCTATCCAATGTGTAGGGATGTCACAATTTAAATAAATAGTGTTGAAGTCAAAGTTCTGAGCTACATCCAGCTCGCAGCTTTCTTCCTGCTCTCCTTCTCCAAATATAAGAAAGTTCCATGAAAAAGTCTCAAGATTGCCTTTCTCCAGTTCAGAGGGATGCAGTTCAAAACCAATCCTTGGGTTCCCTTCCCCAAGTTCCAAGCAACACAGTTCACAGAAAACACAAGGTTTTAAGGCTTTGTTCTCAAGACCACACATCTAGCTCCTCAAGTCTCAGGGTTCCCTTTCCCAAGACTTTAACTTCATCATCATAATGTTTTTGGGTTTTCAACAATTGTCAGACTGAACGGTCCACCCATCACAGGTCGTGCAACCAGGATCCCTGACTCTTGGCCTCTTGGCTTTGTGTAGATTTAAAATCATCTAGCTTTTCCTTGTCAGCCTCTTGGCTCTGCCATTACTTATCAAACATCCTTTCCAGTCTTTGGCCTTGTCGCACTGCATTCATCCATAAAATTCAGTTTCAGGGTGCATTGCTCACACCCCTCCTCTTATGTCTCTCTGTCACACATGTGCCCTTTTTTGTAATTTGTTTTCACAACGGCATTTGGATAATTCACTTTATTTGCTTGGCTCATGAAGGTTTGTATTACATTCAACACTTACAATGCTTAACCCCTTAAGTGCCAAGGACGACTATGCTTGTCCATTATGCATAGTCTTGCATAATAGCCAATTCAGGGTTTAATTCAATTCGGTATTTGATACGCATTCATGCCGCTTAATTTTGAAGTTCCACTCAATTCCGTATTCAATAAGCATTAGGTTCTCTTAATTTTAAAGTTCCATTTAATTAGGTATTTAATATGTATCTGTAGGATTACTCTGGTGTTCAAGCATACTCCCCGACACTCACCAGTCATTTTGTCTCCTTCCGGGGGTACCCTCTGCTTCTCCTTCACTGATGAAGCCGGGAAGCTCCCCCTCTTGAGCTCCGCTCACCTGCCGCATGTCTCTCTCTGCATGCTGGAAACCAGAATACTTCATTCCAGACGTGGGGGGCGTCCTTTCTTCTTGGTTCTCTCTCACAGCTCCTGCTGTGGATCCTCTGTCACAGAGGCTCCCAGACTTGCAATAAAGACACAGCCCACTGGCTATGGGCTGTGCAAATACTGTGGGGAACTTGCCAGTGTCCTGACTCCTTGTCCGGTCCCACCACCGCTGCCTTCTCTGAAGCGAGGACTCCTGCTGGTCTCTCCAACACAGGCCTCACTGTTGCTCTCTGTTCTTCTGCACTGGTCTCTCTTTATAAACCTCCATCCACTTCACAGGCTGCAGGTGTGGATCTTTAATGATATTTTCCGAACCCCAATTAAAGGTACATGCCTGTCCCTCATAGCTCTTTGTAAGTATCTTCCTCATCCCTGTACTAAAGTGGTGAAAGAGTGTAGTGTTCATTACTATTAGTTGTCTCTTCCTCGTCCCAGTACTAAAGTGGTAAAATGGTGTAGTGTTTATTCCTCTTAGTCGCCTCTTCCTTGTCTCAGTGCTGCCAAGTGTTATGTGTGGGAAAAGGAGGGAAACAGCTTTACAATGACCTATAAAGGTCGGGGGAGGATTTGTTTGGTTCTCAGTTGGACAAGGGGGATGCTATGTCTCTCCTAAGATACCCCACTCCCAGTACCCAGGGACCCTCAACACCAAGGTGATCCTCCCTCTGTTCTCCTCCCTCAGGTTCAGGATCCAAGAGCAATGCCCTTTCCCTGAACACCTGATCAAGGGGGTTTCAGAGTGAGAATACCCTCAGGTTTCTCACAGTAGGGGTGGTTGAGCCTTCCCACAACCCCATTGCCAGTCTGGTGGTACTGGTACCTAAAAAAGCAAGTAGTGTGAACACAGGACACCACTTTTTTGTGGATATAGGGGGCACAATATTGTCACCAAGACATATGCTCATGCCATATGTAGGGAAGATAAGCTTATTGACATATTATGTGCTGTCAAGTTTAACCTCACATCAGGGTACTGGCAGGTTGGCCTAACTAGCAAAGCAAAGGAGAGGTCAGTATTTTCCACTTGGAATGGCACTAGCTGTTCGCTTTTATGGACTTTATGTGACAAAATGTCCCTGCCACCGTTCAGAGGATGGTGAATCAGGTCCTATCTTTTTTAGATGATTTCAGTGTTGCCTATCTAGATGATATTGCTGTTTACAGCCATTGCGGGGAAGACCATCTATCCCACTTGAAACAGCTGCTTCTAACAGTGCAGAAGGCTGGCTTGAGTATTAAGGCATCAAAGTATCTTATATAACAGGGTACTGTTACTTACTTAGGACACTAAGTGGGCGGCAGTAAAAATGGCCTCTCATGGCCATAGTCCAGGCAGTGATGTGTTGGGATCTCTCTACTACCCAGACACAGGTGGGAGTCTTCTTGGGCCTCAATGGGTACTACAGGGCTTTCATCAAGTGGCATGGGACCCTTCCCCTTTTCTCTCCTATGATGTTAGCTCTACAAAGTTGCTAAAGAAAGACACCTGGACCCTTGCTGGCCAAACATCCTTCCAAAACATAAAGAATAGCTTGTGCAAGGCCCTAGTTCTAAATCTCCTGGATTATGGGCAGAAGTTCTTCATTCAGATGGTTGCTTGTGAACTTGCAATTGGAACCATGTTTGCGCAGTACAGTACATGCGTATCTGAGCAGGTGCTTGACCAAGTGAGAGCACAACTGGGCCAGAGTTAAAAAAGAGGCTCTTGAAGTAGTTTGGGTAGTATGAATGCTGAAACTCTACATTTCTGAGTCTCGCTTCACTGTCCAAACTGAACACAGACCTCTTATGTGGCTCAGGGGCATGCTTGGAGACAACCCCAAGTAGTAGCATAGGGCCATATACCTTCAGGGATTGACATGGGCATACAACACAGACCTGGGTCATGGCACTCCACAGCAGATGGCCTCAGTAGATACTTTCAGTTTGAGGATGAGCCATAACCTTAGAAGTGTGAGTCTCAAACCTTTTGGCTAGAGGGGCATGTGATGTGTTGCAATCTGGCATAGGTGCAGACACCCTGACTTTGTTGATTTTTATTAATCAATAAAGTAATGTGGGTAATTCCATCTCTGAAAGGGTGGGTTCCTAATCGACTCCCATTCATAAGCTCCAAACCCAAAGCTCAAAATACACCTCTGCCCTGCTGCATCAGTCTCCTGATCTGTAGCCCCTGCTCTCAGCTGGCACACTGCAGTTTCAGAAGTCACAGGTGCCCGGTTTGACAGCTTTTGTGGCACAACATTGGAGAGGCTAAATTTAATTCTGTACCTCTGTCCCGAAACCACATAATTAGGAGAGTTACTATCCTGCTGGTAGCTGTACATTTTAAATATGAGTTAAACCTGAGTTTAGGCTATAGTGGCTAGTATTTCTGATAACTATTAAAACCACATCTGACTGGTATAATACATGTGTCAACACCGTGAGCACAGGCCAGATTTGGACAGGCTATGCATGTTCCTCCCAGCCTATTTTGATTAAATTCTATTATCAAGGACAGCTAGTCAGTTTAGTGTCAGTATTTCTATCATTTGTTTTAGCATTCGTGTCTACGTGTGAATTGTACTTAGTTTTGACACAATCTAGAAAACATTATATGGTGAAATGAGGGGCAGCAGAAATTGTTGCTTACATTTAGGACACTCCAAATGTTTCTTAGCAAGCATCACTGCATTAGATTATGTCTTTGTTGTAGGGGAGATGATTAGATTGTGACACTATTGTATTAGAACAAGCCCATTGTTAATTCTGAGTATGTGGTTGAAGGGCTAGGTAGTGCAAATATTGAGTAGGGTAGAAATAAATCATTGCTAGCATAAGGGCCACCCGCCATCTCATCCATAGCCCTGCCATGTTGAACTATGCCCAGTTAAGAGTTCAGGCAGCTTTCTATCATTCAGGGAACTAGGCCGCATTTCTGAGCTTCTGTCCAGATCATTTTATTAGATTTTATTCCTGCTTCCCCCAGCAAGTGATCAGAAGACCAAGGACTTGGAAGAAGAGTGAAGTTGTACACAAAGAGTGGTTATCGTTGCAAGACTTAGCTGTTCCCAGATGCTTCAGGGAGGAAATAGGCAATTCTATGTTCCCAACATTAAATACATGTTATGGCATGTGTTATGGCAAGAACTAATTATGATATTGAACAAGTCTATGGTTATACTGCCCCCATTGAGAAGTGGTAGGACCTTTGGAACTGCAGCTGACAAACTAAATAGAGCAAATAAAACCAGGAAATTAGCCCTCAAGAGCAGTACCTCGGCTGTGTTTTTATGAAGCCACATAATTCCGAAGAGAGATGTGGAAGGATATGTGCTAGGAAAGCAACATGTTTCACGATTGGAGTCGCATGTGGTATTGCCAAATGTACAACTGCAAGGTCTGAGAGTCGAGAATGTGTGCCAAGTTGTCTGTTCTCTTGAGAAAGTATTGTTGTCATCTCAGGATTGGGTCATCTCAGGGGCATGCACATAATGAAGTTGTCCTGGACAAAGATAAAAGACCATTGTAGCAACAGTAATATTGATAATGTTGTCTAATCAAAACTGAGTATTTTTCACTGACTACACAATTAGGTCATCCGTAAGGGGCAGCATTTACATGATCATTGGTAGGTTACTGACCAGTGGGTTTGGGTTGCATAGGTTGTGTTTAGATTTTGTTGTATAGGGGCTAGCTAATGGGGAATGTGGGATTAACATGTACTTGATATTTGTAACAAATGTTGTTTTGTAGTTTTGTCTATAAAAACTGTAAACCGGTATGGGCGTGTGAAATGCATTTTCAGTTTTTCAGTTCTACAGAGCTGACTGACTCTCCCGGATGTATTTGCATGAAATAATTGAGTTAGTTCCTTGCAAATCGTACACTCTTCAATGATTACTTGAATTGTTTTTTATCAATTGTTTTTTGGGCCTACCATATAACTGCCTGACTCTGCTGCACCCAGCAGGACTGTATCGCTGACAGATGCCTTTCTTTGATCCTTTGTGAGGTCTGGTGACACCTCTTTAAAGCAAGACAGAGCCTCAGCAAGAATAATCCCGGGAAACAGGAATCAAAGGGCACACCTTGCACAAAAGGACGAGGCTCACACCAGAGTGTTGCATACCAAAGGGCCTTAGACCGTTTAAATTCAAGAAAGGGGTGGAGTTAGTGTAGCCAAAGGGAGCTCTACACAGTTAAGGAAACGTTCGACCATCTTGAACCTCTCTATACCTTTCCTTCCTTCCTGTCTCTTTCACTTCCTTTAGCACAAATCACTTCAGGTATGATGTCAGTAGGCAAAGACCACTTGTCAGAAGGACATGTATTGGAGCCTGTGGTGGGTCAGAAGAAGGACAAAGACTCTGATCTTCCATGGTTAGATATGCTTTATTAAAAGAAAGTTAAAAGCTCCAGACTTTCCCTGGACTATGGGATTTCCTTACCCATCAAAACTAACTAGGGTGTTTGTCAGTTATCAGTGAGTCCAAAATGAAGCTCTGTACTCTGTCTAAACTAATCTAATCTGTTCCTGCCACTATCAAAACAACTAAGGCACAGGAGAGTGACTCCCTTTCCTGTGGGCTGTTTCTTAGTAAGTTCACTTTAGTAAAGTATTTGTTGTTCGTTCTTGGTAACTCATTTTCTCAAATCGTATAATTCAGATATTGGGCACCTCAACTGTCCACTAGTGTGTTTTACACGTTAGTTCCCCCTCTCTGCTTTGTCCTTCTCTCTTGTGACCTTTGTGTTTCTGTTTCCCTCTTCCCTAGGGCAATTCCAATATTTCCTTATTCATTAAACGTGAGCCTTTTTCTCTACTCAATGTCCAATATTTTCCCTGCCTTGTTCAAGTAGGACTGTTCCAATAATGATGCTCACTCTTTTTCAACATGGTAATTATTGGGACAATTATGAGCATGCCAGTAATGATTCTCACTACTTTCCAGCACTTGGTAGTGTGAGGGGTCAGTAATGCAAGGCGGACAACTGTTTAATAATGTATCAAAGTATGCCATGTTATTCTTAAAGTGATATTAAAAATGCCTCAATGTGCCAACTCCGCTACGTAATTCCATGAGTAGCCAAAGCTAAGGGAATACACTCTAACACAGGACTACTGGCCCTCACACTAAACAGCAAACATACAAAAATATATGTATGGCAATACAAGATGACATTGATGACATTCACAGTTCCTAAATGACCTTCTAATGTCCTGGATAATATTCCTTCCCCAGGAGTCAAAGTTACTTCTGCAAATGTTCATCCAAAGAAAGAATATGTCTTAAAAGTGAATTTAAGAAAGTTCCTCTACTGGGTGAAATATCCACTTTCCACTTCCAGTAAAAATAGCACCAATGGTAATCCTGGCCACAATTATTTATCACTTCTTTAGGAAGATTTGCCAGAGTTCAAAAGAAAATGCAAAATCCACACTGTCAACAATACACAGTTCTTGGTCAACAGTTAGGACTTCCTGAGTTATAGGTTTTAGCATTCGCAATGTATATTTGTCAGGATGACGTTTTAGTATTGCTGCTTCCACAACCACACTTCTAAATCTTTTACTGTGAGAACAGTTACCACTTGTCTCACAGTACTTCACCTTGTTTAGTCTACTGCAATGTTGCATCCACTGACATTTATATATATACACTACCACAGCTTCAGTATTTCCCTCCGAGTTGCACCCTGTGTGCTTTCTCCCTTCCGCCTGCCTCCCGTCCTTCCCCCATTTCCTGATTGGCCAAGATCTGTGTGTAAGCACACCAGGGTGTTTTGTAGTATCCCCAACACCCACCGTACCATTTAGGTCCCTGGTGCAGGTGAGTGTCGTGCCTTAGGTGTTCTCCCTCCATTTTGTGCATCCTTTGATTTAATTTGGTCCCCTATCCCCTGCGTGCTTACCCATTCCCTCCGGGCCGCACCCTGTGTGTTTTCTCCCTTACGCCCGCCTCACGTCCCTCCCCCCTTCTTTGATTGGCCAAACGTTCTCATAAGAATCATAGTGCTAGGGCAGCCTTCTGCCGATTGCAGCCCCTGCAGCTAAGTGCCACAAGGCAAAGAGCAGCCCGCTAGAGGCAGACCCTGGAGGTGTCTGCACTTGTCAGCAGGGGAAGCAGGCTGCCACCCACTACCAGCAATAACAGCCAACAGTGCAACCTAACCCCTCAATCCTCATTCACATACATTACCTAAGCAACCGTCTGTGCCCCTATTGTCTGAACTTCACCCTACGCTGAGCTCAAGGAAACAGGGAAGCAGTGCTTGGCACCTAGAACCCTGTTTGCCAGGGCTAGCTCAACCTTTCCACAAAGCACCTCCCAACGCCTTCCCTTGCTACCACCTTTACTCATCCGGGTGGTTGCAAACTCCAAAATTGCATAATATAATTCCACCCCCAAACAGCAGAAGCAGCTCCCAACAGGGTCCACACGTACCAAAAGAGGACCAGACAGCCATCTACCAGCATCAACTGACAATGTAAGCACAACTATTGGTACTAATTTCTATGGTAACGTTCAGCCCATCCTAAACCACCAACACCTGCAATAATTACACCAACCACTATCCACACACACAAAGGACACCCTCTTGCGAATTCAGTGTACAGGAATCTAAAATCTGGGTGTTTTCTCAAGGTGTGACACTGTCTGAAACCTAGGCCTTCATCCCCACTATACAGGAATATCCAATTTAGGTGTTTTCTCATGTGTGCCATTTTCTGAAACCTAGACCTTTTCCCACGGTACTGGAATCTCAAATCTAGGTCTTTTCTTCTCAATGTGGGCCATTTTATTTAAAACCTAATCCTTTTCCCACTATGCAGGAATCTCAAATCTGGGTGTTTTCTCAATGTGTGACACTGTCTGAAACCTAGGTATGTATCCCCACTATACAGGAATCTCAAATCTAGGTGTTTTCTCAGGTGTGCCATTTTGTAGGTGTTTTCTCACATCTGCCATTGTCTGAAACCTAGATCTTTTCCCCACTATGCAGGAATCTAGAATGTCAAATCTATGTGTGTTGATATCACGTCTGCCTTCGTGATACCCAAGCCTTCACCATTATCCAAGAGCACCCAGACACCCCCCAATAGCAATGAACTACAGCTAGTTCACTGCCCCAAGATCACTACAAACCCGTGTCCAACATCTTAATCTTACAGACACACTTACTGCGCTACCCTCCATTCAATGTTTATTATCCTGATACCACCATGCTTAGAACTTCTGCCCATGGAAAGAGGAACACCAGTACCTAACCCACTCCTTGGGCAGCCACCCCTGAAACCCCTAGCTGTCCACCCGCATCCTAGAACAACCAACCAGGAACCCCTCCAACCTCTCCAACGCATTCTTATGCAGACACCCCAGCCAATCTACAACAGCCCACTATATCACCACAACCTCCGGAACTTAGCCAATGTAGTACAAAGACACATTCTCACAGAGTGTAACCTGCCATCACAGCGCAAGAGGATAAGACTCAAAACTATCCAAACCACACAAGGACCTACATATGGGCCACAGCCCCTGTAACCCTAAAACAAACTGTGAACCATCGGACCACTAAGGACCACAAGATGCCCTGACACAGAGCTGGATGCTGCCACAAATACAGAGCACACCCCTACAAACTCTACAGCCGACACCACAAACATCACGAGAAGAGAAGAATCCCTATATCTAACACTGTACCTCACAACTGCCTGTAATGTTGACACCTCAACGACACTGTCATATCGAACCATACTGAGAACCTATTGGAACCCCACAGAAAAAGAAGAGAAGATCCGAGAAGTGAAAGAAACAAAACCAATGCACTCAAACCTTATATCACAAAAACACAAAGACACTGTCAGCAATCACATCAAAACATAGAAGATGAAGATGAAGAAGCAGAAGAGCTCATCAACCCAACAATCAATCTAACAGATTGTTAGATTCCACATACAACCTATCAATTTGCGACAACCACACAGAATAACTCGAACAGAACAACCGCAGGACAAAACAAGGATTAAAAAACAAACCTAACCACTTTGAAAAGAACTATTGCAACCTAATCAACACTAGGTCAATGTCCAAACATGACATAGTGATTTTCAACCTCCTCTGTGATGGTAGTATCGACATCCTATTCATAACCAAAATATGGTTAGATGATACACTCCATAACTGCCTCTGTGACGACTTCAAGTGCTCACAAGCAAACAGGAAAAACAAAACAGGAGGGGAACTGGTGGTAGCATACAAGGAACTCCTGAAAATTAAAATGGATGAACCACTAATTATCAAAAACTATGAATCCCTAATCCTTCCCCTAACAGCAAACCCCAAAACAAAGCTCAAATTTCTTCTGGTATACAGACCACCGACATACGATGCAATCTTTGTGGACACCTTTACTGAAGCCATCACCAAACTAGCTATTGAGCAAGTGCACCTGATAATCCTGGGAGACTTCAACATCTGGTTTGATGAAGAAACCAATAACTCACAAAAATCACTAGCCAAACAACTGAAGAAAATGAAAGTACACCAGCTAGGAAAAGGGGCAACTCACATGGTGGGACATCCGCTAGATGCAATCTTTGCCAACAAAAACCTCATCACCATGACGCCACCTATACAGAACCTCTGGAGCAACCACCCTTCATCTCTTTCATTATCACGCTACCCATGACAACAGCCAAACAGTCTGACAAACTACCAACTACCATGAAATAAATGAAGTATCACCAAAGCTAGCAACTTAGTAAAACAACTAGAAATCAACAAACCACTGACACCGGCCTTGAGCGAAACTGACCTCATCAGAAAAACAGAACGACTTCAGAAATGGATTGCCGGAACTATCTACGAGATCTCCAAGGAAAAACCTTTCACCCTATTGTGCACAAGAGCAGTGGCAAAATGGTGTACCCCACTACTCAATGCCATGAAAAGAAAAAACAGGAAGCTTGAACTAGAATGGAGAAAAAGAAACCACAATCAGATGAAGAAATTACAATTCTAACAACAAATCCGTTCATACAAAAAGGAAATCCACAAAGCCAAAAAGAAATACTACGACAACCGAATCATCAAAGCTGGCAACACTCAAAAGAAACTGTTTAACTTCATAAATGAAATGAGAAACCCCCGTGGCTGCAACAACACAGCGATATCCTCACTGAAACTATGCAACAACCTTGCAGACCACTTCAAAAACAAAATCAGCAACATCCACCAAATCATACAAAGCAGACCAACCAACCACATCACGCAACCCACCCTGCCAGCTGAGGATCGCCTAAACAAACTCTGAAACTTTCCCCAAATATCAGCAAAGACATTTGTCAAGCTGGTTAGAAATAGTAACAAAGCAGTCTCCCCCATGGACCCCTGCCCCCAAGACATACAGAAATCCATCCTCAAACAAGGTAACACCCATGGAATGCTACAGAAACCTTTTCAACCAATCACTCTCAACAGGGAAAGTACTGAGATAATTTAAATCAGCATACATCAAGCCGTTCCTCAAGGACACAGCAAGCAACTACAGACCAATCTCAAACATCGCCTACCCAGTGAAACTACTCAAAACATACGTCTAAAGAATAACACAAGAATACATAGAAGAAAACCTTCAGCTGGACAAGGCACAAGTAGTCTTTAGACCAATGAGAGGAATGGAAACGACAGTGCTCTCAATCTGGGACGATCTAAAGGCTAATGCAGAATCAGATATAAGTGCAGCACTAACACTTCTGGATCTCTCTACAGCATTTGACACAGTCAATCGTGACATCCTCATGAGCAGATTGGAAGAAATAGGAATCACCGACCTAGTCTTACTCTGGATTGAATCTTTCCTAACAGATAGAACAGAAACCATCTGGATCAAACCTTTCAAATCTACTCCAAGGGAATCCACATGTGAAGTACCACAAGGATCCTTTCCACTGCTTTTCAACATATACCTGTCTCCAATAATCAAGCTCATTAAAAGACACAGCCTCACATGCTACAACTACACAAACAACATACAGATCATATACAAAATACAAGACAAACATGAAGAAAACACAACGCTGGAAGGCTGCCTACAAGAACTCTACGGTTGGATGAACACTAACAGCCTCAAACTTCCCCCAAGCAAAACTGAAACAATGGCCATATCCAAAAACGGGGAAAACAGCCACTACATCCCAAGGTCGACAGAAGTAGGAACAGCACCGACACCATCAACGATAGTAAAGAACCTTGGAGCATTGGTGGACAACAAACTAACACTTGAGCCTCAAGTAAACGTATAATCAAGAAATGTTTCTTCCTCCTGCACATGGTAAAAAGGATCCTACCATTCCTCTCCTTCACCCACAAAACACTCACCATCATTGCACTCATCATGTCCAGAGTTGACTATGCCAAGAACCTATACACAGGCATGCTGGAACACATATTAAAGAAACTTCAGCACGTCCAAAATGCAGTGGCCAGACTCCTGCTCAAACTGCCATGAAGAGAACATATTACCCCAGCGCTAAAAATGCCACACTGGCTACCGATAAAACAACTAATAAGTTTCAAAACGATGTGCATAACACACAGAGCCATCCATGGCCAAGGATCAGAGTTCCTAGGTGTGAAAATAGCCATCTACCATCCCACAAGGTCAGGCAAATCAAGCAATGACATTCACCTAGAACCAAAGCCATACAATAAAGGAACATTTGGAGGATCATCCTTTTCTCACCTGGAAGCAAAAACATGGAATGGCCTACCAAAAAACATACGCAATACAAGGGATCATCTGGAATTCAGAAAACTACTCAAAACTTGGCCGTTCAATCCTGGACCAGAAGGAAATTACTAAAACTCATAGATGCAGCTGTAAACAAGAAGCCCAGGGAGAAACCTGTCCACATACACCTGAATCCTACAGAGAAAAACTGCCACTCTGCAACAGGCCTGCCAATTAGGCCGCCAAACATTTTCAAAACACACAGGATGGTCATAGATGTTGAGCACAGAAACCCAAAGCAAAGAGGTAAGAAAAACCAGGGGAAAAAGAGTGCAGAAACCCAAAGCAAAGAGGTAAGGAAAAACCCGACTAACCCAAATCTATAACCTCAATCTTCTGCATACACTATTTCTACAGAAACTCACACAACATTCTCTCTGCACAGCAATCCGCATATACTTCACCACACCGCAACAACATACAAACAACACATAACCTGGCACAACAGCACATGTGAATCACACCGACCCGAAAACCGCACATAAGCTCAGCGAACGGTGCAACCCGAACTGAAGCTGCCAAGAGGACATCACAAACTTCACTTTCCTATTCCTGCTATACCCTACTAACCCTCAACCCCTCCCCTATTTTTTCACACCCTCCTTTTTTGATCCACCAGAGCACCTGGAGACTATTCCAGTGGTGATAGTGCACGGGACAGGTACACTTTAACATTAACATTAATTGGTGACACCCGACTACTCCTATATGGTGACCAAAGGATGTAAGAAACACTCTTTTAATGAAGCGAGTCAACAGCCTTTTCATTCACACATGCAAGCTACATTTTCCATTATTCATGTACTTCAGAGTAATAGTCTTAGAATTGTGAACAAGGAATGTAAGCAGTCTTTTACTTCTATGCAAGTAAACAGCCTTTCCCTTTACACGAGTGCTACATTTCCCATTGTTCCGGTACTTCAGATTTAATAGACAACTTCTACTCGCTTTACTCATATGCGAGCAAACGAGGGACTGGATACGGTTGTCGGTAATCCTCGCACCAGGTATTAGCAAGCTAAACTTCACTCACCGGCTTCCTCAATGCTTGCTCTCTGGCTCACAATTCTATGACTTCCACCTTGATTCCTACTGTTTCTGGCTGCTTTAGGACCCACATGCTTCCTCTGTGAAGGTGTCTCTAGTCCGGCCAGACATTTCTGGAGCCCCTCTCGCTCCTAAGACCCACGGCTTGGTAACTGTTCCTTGCATCAGTCTCCAGCAAATTCAGAATGAGGCCACCACAGAAATCAGGCTCACACGGGGAAAGACAGCTCTCGTGCACGGCTTCTGCAGCGCATCGTCTACACTTCAGAGTTTGGAAGAACAGTACCCTCTCAGAATATAGAGGTGAAATCTACCGTTTCCATGTTTCAGTTTGCCAGCCTCGTGCCATCTTCTTTCTACTGCTACTACTACTACAACTACTACTACTACTATCACAGTTCCAGTTCCCTCCTCTCCTTCCTCCTTCTTCCTGCACCTGATGGGGCCTTTTTTCCTACTAGGTTCCTTCAGGTGTGGCCTGTTAAACACAAATGCATGACTGCTGAAATAGCGGTGAGGCTTAATCGCCTGACTACTACAATTACATAACTCTTCAGCCCTCTTCCTCCTCCCAGTACTCATGGGATTATGAGACACGTAGTTCCCTTCAGCAAAGTTCGTTTTGATAACATATGGGTTAATGTTAAGGGTAGATGTATTTCTCCTAACATTTTTAAAGGATGGATTATTAGAATTAGCTGTTACAGAGGAAGGCATGGAATTTTAAATATGTTCTCTAGATCAGTTTACATGATACCTTTGGGAGTAAGAAGGGTGTTTGTATTGAGATACATTGAAAGATTTCTCTGTTAATAAGGCTTGCTCAGGTTTAACACAACTTGTACCCTGGAACACAGATCTTGTATGTGTGACAGGGACATTATAATGGCAATCTGCAATTACCTGTTTTGGAAATAGAGCAAGGCACTTTGGTTCAGAGGACAAATACTGCATCTCATCCCACGGGATCTTCTCAACACCCTGGACCCTGTCTCCTCCCAGGTGATCCTCCCGCAGTACACCACCCCCAAGGTCAGGATCAGTAAGCATCTGCCTTTCCCGGGCCTCCTGGGAGGAGACATTAGGCAGGGTTTCAGTGAGGGATCCTTAGGATTCTTAACATACCATTCCCCTAAAGACCAGACCTCCCAGTTCAGGTTCCTGTTCCTCACCTACACCTGCCTCCACTGCATTTCTACTAGGTCCACCACTAGTTTTCCAGTCCCAGACTGGATCATTGGGAAATAAATCATTATGAACCCATGATCCCAGACTGGATCATTGGGAAATACATATTTATGAACCATAATTCACAGGGAGAATAGTAAATGTCTCCTCTTTTTCCTTGAGTACTGAGATTTTCCTCAGTTCTTAGTTTTATTTGTGCTACATGGAAAATTCATTTGTCAAACCAGGGGATTTTATCAACCAAAAAAAATGTAGGAAGATCAGGTATTACGTCAACTAATACTGAAATATTATTTCCTAGAATGGGAACATCAAGGATGGTTAAGGGATGTTTCTATATTTGACCATGTACACAATGTATTTCTTTATAGCCCATATGTTTCCAATCAGGTGGAAGAAGGTCAGCTTGTATAGCAGAGTTTTTACTACCAGTGTCGAACTGGGCCCAAACTTTTTTCCCCTGAAATATTACAGGGATTCCATAATTGGGTGTCTCTCCTGTACAAAACATCTTATCTGATTGGTCTTTCCTTCTGTATTTAGAAATGTTTACTGATGACATACTTTTCTAGGAGACTGTTTGTTTTTCCTCTTCCCATTCATCATTTAAGACATTATATGGATGTTGAGAATTTGTTCCATACTCATGTTGCTGTTCAAAACTGCCACCTCTTAAATATCTTGATTCAGGAGATACAGCTTTTTCTGAGAACCCTAAATCTTTAAATGATGAGATGATTTCCTGTGAACTTCTGGAGATGGATTTTTGAACTGGAGGTAATGTTTTAAAATTCTACTCAGGTGGGAGAACATTTTTAATTGGATACAAAGAGATGTAAGCATTTGGTATCATATTACTTGATTTCCTCATCTCCTTTGGATGATTATAGTTTTGTCCTTATTCTAAACTCACAGTCTCATTTTACTGATCTTGATACAGGGGCTCAGGTGTAGGGCAACACCTCTCTTTCTCCATACAGTATAAGATTGTATTCTGATGCTCTTCCTTTTTTTATCTTACTAGAGGGAGTGACATAAAGTTCACAAGTAGAAAAACTGTCGGGTCTTGGAACGCATTTGTTGGTACAAACCTCTCTAGATCCTATGATACCCAAGCTACATCATACAATAATCTGCCCACTCTATCTCCCTGATGTACATCATGGGCAGTGGTTGAAAAAGTGAGACCAATAAACCTCAATTCCTTCCCACTAGAATGAAGATGATGAATCTTAAATCTTGGTGCTAGTTCAGGTATAACATAAGCAGATATATCTAAACAATTAAGTCACCCCCTATGTGGTTTCTTATCTACAATACTACCTTATGTCCTTTTGGCTTGCATGTCAGAATACATTTACCATGTAAATGAAACACAAACATTCATTCAGAACCTCTCAGAGTAACACAATTTAAAATGACTAACTTGGCTTTAGTCATCTACATGTGCATCCACGTTGTAAGTCAAATATAAGCAAAACCTTTGCTGCAATGGGTTTAAAAACATTCTATTTGCGATAATGCCCAGAGTTCTGCCAACACTGGCCTTGAACTTTGCAGCAAAAATTGGCAGAACACGGGCTTCTGTCACATATGAGTTTTATCACAGCAAAACTTGGAGAAACATGAACACAGTTTTAAAAAAACATTTAAAAATGTCATTGTGCAGTACCTAAAAATGAAATAACTTATACACGGTACACTATCTAATATCAAGCATTCATTCATCGGTACGCTCCTCAAAGTGACTGATCATACCAAAGAAATCTTTAATCTTGTGTGTGTCTTGAATTGCTCGCGACCCCAATCTAGTTGTTGGACAGAAGAACTATTTATCTTGTCCACTCCCTTTTCGCCTAGAATGAAACCTCTACCAGACTTTCTGCTCCCGAAGTCAGCTAGAGGAAAAGAGCACCTGAAATGAACCCTTTTTAGACAGCTGCCAGCTCCCGAGCCAGTGAGTGAGTGACCCAGCCCTTTCTGCTGCAAGCCTTTATGTAAGACCTCATGTGTCATTCAAACCACCTCCCTTTTTGTCAGTCAGCCAATACAAGAATGTTCTCACCGTGTCCATCCTCGCCGCTTAGAATTGGAAAAAATAGCCACATCTCAGTGCGCTTTTCCTGCTCTGAAATGTTTTAAACAATGCAATGTCTTTATCTGAATGGATGTCACATTCCACACTTCTGATTTGTCACATCTCCACTCAGACACAGCACAGCTATAAGCCTGCACATTTATTTTATTTCATTTCCAAACTACAATGCATTTCCATCAATCTGCACCAAGTTAATATAACCGGCATGGACTGGTTTGCACTAAATGTTAGTATGGGAATCTCTTATATGTTAAATGCATAAGGTAAATTAGTATGTTAGTTTCATATTAGTTTTATTTTCAGTGCAACTCAGCCCCCAACCATAGTATCGTGGAGCAAAGTGATTATTTTTCTAGCATGTGTTCTGTGCATTCCCAACATTGCGATTTACTAGATTCAGCCTGAGTTTCACACATGAGTCACAGACATGAGTCTCAGACCCTTGGTCCTAGTTAAAATTCAGACCGTTGCTGAAATGTGGATGTTGAAATGTGGAGCTACCCTTGTTGAAATTCAGATTAGGAAAAAGTATTTCCCTATTACATTTCCCTACTAAAGACACCATCAATTTGCCTTTTCCTAAAATCACATAAATTTGCAGGAAATATAAAGATGGCAGATATTTCTGTAAACACATTGGGCCTCATTACACGGATGGCGGTGGACCAAGGTGCTACCTTGGTCCATGCCGGTAAAATACCGGCACCGCCTTGGTGGAAAGGGGAATTACCGCCCTATTCCAAGGTTGGTGGGGCGGTAATTCCCCCTTCTCCCATTGCCCTTCCCCATTCCCATTTTTGCCCCATAGGGCATAATGGGAATGGGGAAGGTGCTAATTACGACACCGCAAATTGCGGTACCGTAATTAGCTCCCTGGTATTTGTATTTATTTTTTTATAAAGCGCAGCCAGGCCCAGGGGCATACGGGCGTGTAAATTAGAACTGGTTACAATTACAATTAAACAGTCAACAAAGGTTACGTTACAGTTACAGATAGGTGCTAGCATAGTATTGCAAGTGTGTAAATATACATTAAATTACAAGGTGTGTCAGCGAGAGTCAGGAGGTTCGCCTATAATAGAATCTAAATTATGAAGCCAGGACTTAGTGTTGCGTTTAAATAGGTTGAATGAGGATTCTGCTCGCAAGGATGCAGGGATAGTGTTCCATAATTTGGAGGCTTTTACAGGGAAGCTAGCTCCACCCGAGTTATGAAGTTTGAATCTTGGTATGGTCATGGTGTTAGATTGTGCCGCTCTGAGTGGTCTTAAGGAGGTGTGGGGTGTAAGTTGGTTCGTAAGGTATGCTGGCGCAAGGTTGGCCCTGGCTTTGTGAATAAGGGCCAGCGTTTTAAGGGATATTCTGTGTTCCACAGGGAGCCAGCGTAATTTACGTCTGGTCTCAGATATATGTGCCTTTTTGGGAATGTTGAGGGCAGCCCTGATGGCATTGTTTTGGACAATTTGTTGATATTTTTGTGACTAGTGCCCAAGTAAAGAGCGTTACAGTAGTCTATTTTGGATAGGACTAATGCTCGGGCAAGAGTAATACAGTTGGGTGCAGAGATGAACGGTCTCCATGCAGTGATCAACTTGCAGGTGTATGCAGCCGATGATGCTACTGCATTGGTTTGTTTGGAGAAGGATAAGGTGGCATCGATGTAGATACCAAGGGTTTTAGTGTTGTTTGACACTGGGATAAGATTGCCATCAATGGTAAAGGCTTTGAATGAAGGGTTAAGATTTTTGAGTTTAGCATGAGTGCCCAGGATGATCAACTCGGTTTTTTCGTCATTGAGACACAGTCCATGGTGTGCCATCCATGCTTGTATTACAGAGTAGATTTCATTAAGGGTGGTGCTGTCAGTTTCGTAATCACCCGTGATGGGAATGAGTATCTGGATGTCATCAGCATAATTGGTATACGTGACACCCAGATAATCAAGGATATCGAACAGGGGTTTTGTGAATACGTTATAAAGTGTCGGGGACACGCAAGAGCCTTGCGGGACTCCACAGGGTACAGGTGAAGGTTCGGCAGAATCCGTTGGGGAGAAGACCCTCATGGTTCTGTTCGTCAGGAAGGAACTAATCCAAGCCGTGGCTGCGTCTGAAAAGTGTGCTGCAGATTTCAAGTGGTGACAGAACGTTTGGTGATTAACCAGATCGAAAGCAGCTGACAGGTCAAGCAGTAAGAGGAGTGCGAGTTTGCCATTGTCTTTCAGGGTTTGGATCTGGGTAGTAAGGTCTATTAATGCAGTTTCCGTACCGTGTCTTGGTCGGAAGCCTGATTGCCTGAGTCCTAGGAGGTTGTTTGATTCTAAGTAGGCCTGTATTTGTAAAAAGGCTGCTCTGTCTAGTATTTTCAATAAGAACGGTACAGTAGTTATCGGCCTATAGTTAGACGGGTTGGTTGGGTCAAGAGTAGGTTTTTTGATAAGTGGAATGACCCAGGCGTCTTTAAGATTGTCAGGTACTTTTCCAGATTTGAAGGAGGCATTGATGAAGTTGGTAATGAATGGTGCCAGGTCGTGAGCTGCCGCTTTGATGATCGGGGCAGGGCAGGCATCACCTTGGCAGTTTAAGGGTTTAAGTTTCCTGATGATGTTTTCTACTTCCCAGATTGAGAGGGGTGAAAAGCTAAAAGGTTTGCAGGTTGATTTGAAGGTAGATGGTTTGTTCGGTAGTTGTTTATAGTCCGGGTCAGCTAGTAGTAAGGATTTTTTAGCGTTGATTTTGGTTTGAAGGCGAGCTATTTTATCTAATAATGCTTTCTGAATATTGCTACACCATAGTGTGTCAGTAACACATTTGTCTGTGGGGGCGATGGGGGATTCTAGTTCTTTCAGAATCTTAAAGAGTTCCTTTGTGTTGGAAACCGCTTGTGTAATCCTTTTATTATAGGTATCTTTTTTGGCAAGAAGTATGGCTTCTTTGTAGCTAGAGGAGGCTAGGGTTAGCTCCGTTTTATTAGATGTTGTGGGGTGTTTCTTCCAATGAGCCTCAGCGGTTCTTTTAGTTTTGCGTAATTCTCTTAACTGTGGTGTGAACCAGGTGTTAAGGTGTCGCTGTGGTTTAGGTTTCCGCAATTTTAGAGGGGCGATGGTGTTCAGTGCTTTGAGAATAGCCTGGTTGTAGGTATCCACTAAGACTGTGGGGTCGGCGTCTGAGTCAATATTATTCAAGATAGGGAGTAGTATAGGTATGAGATTGTCCGGAGTGATATCTTTCTTGTTTCTCGTGCAAGTGGCAGGGGCGATGTTGGGCACCGGGAGGGGTGTGTTGGCTTTGATAGTAAAGGTTAATTTATGATGATCCGACCAGATGCAAGGGTCATTGGATAGGAGGTCAATGGGGCAGTTGAGGTGGGAGAGCCAGTCTAGTGTTCTGCCTTTGATATGAGTAGGTTCATGGATAATGTGTGTGTGGCCCAGTTCAGATAAGGTGTTGGCTAGGTCATGGGCGTTAGAGTCCTTAGGGTCGTTGAAATCTAGATTAAAGTCCCCAAGTAAGATGGTTTGGGAATTAGGTTTGGTATTTATGGTTATAAGTGATGCAATGTCCCCTATAAAGGAGGAGATGGGTCCTGGGGGGCGGTAAATAAGGTGCACAGTTGCCGTGTGGTTGGGTGAAAGAGGTAGTTTAATTGATAGGGATTCAGCAGAAGGGATTTGGGCGTCTTGGATGACTTTAATGTCGAAGGTATTTCTGAATATGAGGGCGAGTCCGCCTCCCTTCGTTTGAGTGGTGTTTCTATCAGATCTAATGATAGCATAATCCTTAGATATGGCGAGGGCCAGAGATGGGCCGGATGCAGCATTGAGCCAAGTTTCTGTGACTGCAAGGAGATCAAGATTTTCATAAGTTATAAAGTCAGCGATGTCGAGAGCATGGGCAGGAAGAGACCTAGCATTCACCAAGGCTGCTTTAATTAATATGTCTTTTTTGGGAGATTTTTCAGATGGTATCGTTCGACTATGCCGAAGGCTGTGAGCTAGATTGTCTGAGTCAATGGAGGAATTGCCAAGATTATGGTCAGTATGCAAGTGTTTCATGCTACGGGATCTTAGTCTAGAGTTTCTGGATAAGATGCTAGGGTGGTGAGAGTAAGGGGAAGTGGGTGGGCCAGTTCTAGAATTCAATCTAGCGTTTCTATTCGAAAGGCTGGGGTGGAGAGAGCATGGATAAGTAGGTAGTCTAGTTCTAGAATTCAGTCTAGTGTTTCTGGTGGCAATGGAGCAAGGTTGGTTAGGTGTTGGTCTAGTAGCAAAGTGGCGTATCCAGAGTGCAGGATCATCCAGGTATGGGTTTGCGGATGTCATGGTGCTAGGCAACGATGAACTAGTGGATGTGTCTTGATTAAAGTGTGGGTTGGGTTGACTAGACCAGTGTCTACTGTAGGTATGCAGTAGGTGGATGATAGTCGATAGGTACCAATACATGATGTAGGTGGCGTCGCTAGTACACAAGGTAGCAGATGCGGTCTGTTAGCGAACAGAAGCACAACACTGATCAATTCAATGTGGTCAAAGGGTGACCATGAGGCATAACATAACAATTAATGGGGTCTGTAGGCGACCATAAGGCGCAACACAATAATCAATATGGTCTGTAGGCGACCATAAGGCACAACATAATAATCAATGTGGTCTGTAGGCGACCATAAGGCACAATAAGGCACACAATAAGGCACAATAAGGCAGTAACTAATGGGGTCTGTGGGCGACCATAAGCCACAACACAATAATCAATATGGTCTGTAGGCGACCATAAGGCACAACATAATAATCAATGTGGTCTGTAGGGGACCGTTAGGCACAACATAATAATCAATGTGGTCTGTAGGCGACCATAAGGCACAATAGGGCACACAATAAGGCACAATAAGGCAGTAACTAATGGGGTCTGTAAGCGACCATAAGGCACAGCACGACCGTCAATGTGGTCTGTAGGCGACCATATGGCACAACACAGCAATTAATGGGGTCTGTAGACGACCATAAGGCACAACACAATAATCAATATGGTCTGTAGGCGACCATAAGGCACAAATGTAGTGGGACATCAATAAACACATGAATCAGGGGTACCTAGATTCGACTTTAGCAGGGGGAGCCAAAAAGGCACTGACTTAAAATGCAGAGGGACATCAATAAATGCATGAATCAGGGGTACCTAGATTCGACTTTAGCAGGGGAGCCAAAAAGGCACTGATTTAAGATGTAAAGGAACAGAAGCGCAAAATGTATGAGCAGGGAACACAGCAATGTAGTTTTGCCAAAGGGTGAGAGGGCATAGTAAGCACAGTAGGAATGCTCAATAGTGTGTGGAAAGCATAGGGCTGACTAGGGTGGCGCACTGTTGTGGAAATTTAAGCGCCCTTAGCGTCCAGTGCAGTGACTACAGCGCAAGGCAGGTGCTAGCAGAGCGCTGAGGAGAGCAGTTTGGTCCCTTTGCGGGTTGGTTTTTAACGCCTGCAAAAAGCAGGTGTTAAATTCCCCAACCCGCAAAGGGACCTCGTAGTAAGGCAGTAAGGGTTTACCGGTACCGGTAAAATACCGGTACCGGTAAACCCTTACCACCTACCGTGTAATGAGGCCCATTGTCTTTGGGACGGATAGCCTGATCTGAGACTTTGAAAAATGTTATGCCTACTTTCATTTTAAGAGGCCAATGATTACAAGGGACTGATCTGATTCACCTGGTTCCTTTGATGGAAAAGGAATCAAAACTCCTTTCTTCCCCTGTAAGGGAGGCATTAGAACAAGGTTTTGAATGGGAAGTACAAGTGGCATGAGTAGGTGGAATAGGCTCAGAAAAACAAAACCCTTTTCTGACTCAACTTCTGTTTGATCAAAATCTACCATGTACATTGTGGATCCCCAGTTTGTATAAGCTGATTCCGATCCCAGTCCAGACTCCATATGTGAGGGGGCAGTAATGTGAGGCAGACAACTGTTTAGTGATTTATCCAAGTATACCATTTTATTCTTAAAATAATGTTCAAAAATCCCTCACTGTCCCTACTCTGCTGAGGAATTCCCTGTCTAGTCAAAGCTCAGGGAATACACTATAACACAGGAAAACTGACCCTCACACTAAACAACAAACATACAAAGAATACATATATGGCCATACAACGTGCCATGAATCCCATTCACCGTTCCTAAATGACCTTCAAATGTCCTGGGTAATTTCCCTTCCACAGGATTCAAAGTCTCGTCTGCAAATGTTCAACCAAAGAAAGAACATGTCTTGAATCTATTCTTGATGTTTCAAAGCCAAATTAAAAGCTCATTAAATAAAGTTCCACCGACAGCAAAGCTCTTCTTGTGGGTGAAATTTCCACTTTCCACTTCTAGCCAAAATAGCATCAATGGTATTCTGGTCACTATGATTTATCACCTCTTTGGGAGGATTTGTCACTTTTCAAAACAAAATGCAACATCCACACTGCACTCACAATGGTATAGTTGTCAGGATGATGTTTTAGTGTTGCTGCTTCCAATTCTACAACCACACTTCTACTTCTTTTGCCATCAGTTAGCTTTTGTCTCACAGTGCTCCTCATTGTTTAGTCTACTGCAATGTTGCATCCACTGACATTTATATATATACACCTCCACAGGTTCAGTAGTTTGGAACTACTTCCCCAGCTTCAATGATTTAGACTCTTAGACAGGGTTCGACAAGATATACTTAGTACTTCAACACCTTCTGGTAGGCAAGGCACTCTTCCTCTCAATATCCCCTTTCAGAATCTCTGCATTACAGGTTGTAATATGTCACGTTTATTCTTTACAAGCATCCTGTTTCCCTTCCCTAGCTTTACCTGTGCCTTTCTGACAGATATACGCCCAATTTATTACCTAGAAGCCTTGGTACCACTCTCTTTGCTTCATGTAATGTGTGCACACTTGAAACATAGGCCAATTAGTTGTTAGTAGCATTCCAGAAACGTTAGATTGTTTTCCCACTTCAAGCAAGGTTGATATTGCTGTCAATATGGGAAGATGCATGGTTTGGGCAATACTTGTTTTCTGCTTCAATGATTTATACACTTGCACTTCTCTTGCGGAAAGGTATGCCTTGTTAAAGTAGAGAATAGAATACAGTCTTTCTTTAGAAATCATAATTAGGCACACACAAACACTGTTTGTTGTAGTTTTCAGAGTTTAAAGATGTTCAGTATAAAATTGTATTCCCTTGTAACGTTAAGGATAGAGTACAGTCCTCCCTTGGGAACTACAATTAGCCACACGCGACCACTCCTTGTTGTAGTTTTTAGAAGTTAAATATTTTGACAATAGATTGAATAAGATTAGCTATTCAGCAATGGTCTTGGCAATGTTCACTTTCTTTAATTGGTGACATGCGACCACTCCTTCAAATAGTACCAGTCGTATAGTGGTGACCAATGGATGTAAGCAATTTTCCTTTTCCAACGCGAGTAAGCAGCCTTTTCATTCACATGCATGTGCTGCATTTTCCATTATTCAGGTACTTCAGAGTAATTGTCTTATTATTGTGAAAACGGGATGTACGCAGTCTTTTACTTCTATGCAAATAAATAGCCTTCACATTTACACGTAAGTGCTACATTTTCCATTGTTCAGGTACTTCAGATTTAATACACAACCTCTACTCGCTTTACTCATAGGCAAGTAAATGAGGGGCTGGATACTGTTGAAGATAATGCTTGCGAAAAGTTTTAGAACACTGAGCTTCACTCACCGGCTTACTCAATGCCTACTCTGTGGGACACACTGCTTCTACGACCTCCACCTCAACTTCTACTTCTTCTGGCTGCTTTAGAACCCAAACTCTTCCTTCGTGAAGGTGTCTATGGTCCGGCCAAACATTTCTGGAGCCCCTCTCACTCCTAAGACCCAGGGCTTGGTAACTGCTCCACGCTTCAGTTTCCAGCACATTTGGAACGCGTCAACCACAGCAACCAGGCTCCCATGGGGAAAGATTTCTCTGTTGCTAAGGATTGCTCAGGTTTAACACAACTTTTACCCTGGATCACAGATTTTGTATGTGGGTCAAGGACATTATAATGGTAATATGCCATTACCTGTTTTGGCAATCCAGCAAGGCACTTTTGTTTCAGAGGACAAATATTGCATCTCATCCCATGGGATCTCTTCACCACCCTGGGCCCTGTCTCCTCCCAGGTGATCATCCCGCAATACAGCACCCCCAAGGACAGAATCAGAAAGCACCTGCCTTTCCCTGGCCACCTGGGAGGACACTTTAGGCAGGGTTTCAGTGAGGGATCTGTAGGAAGTTTAAAAGTAGTTAATGGGACAAGAATACATGTTCCAGTAATTATTCTCACTCTTCTCCTTCACGTGTTAGTTACTGGGAAGGGTAAGAGGGTTCCAGTGATACTTCTCACTCTTTTCCTTCACATGGTTCTTACTGGACAAGTATGAGTGTTCCAGTAGTGATTCTCACTCTTTTTTGATACTTGCATCTTACTGGGACGAGTATGAGTGTTCTAGTAAGGATTCTCACTACCTTCCAAAATGTGGTAATCACTGGAATGAGTATGAGTGTTCCAGTAATGATTACCATTCTCATGGGGTACTTCCCATACTTGATCCTGACTGTGGCAAGAATGAATGTGCCACTCGTTATTTTTGGTTCCCCACCCGGGTCTTCCGCTCTCCTCATTACCTTTCTGCTTCAGTGATCGTGTCACCGGGCTTGCGGTCTGCAGAGGGCCTTCTTCAGTGAATGTCAGGTTGTCTTGTCGACTTGTCATTTCCTCTTCTTTCGTCACACTGCGCAGTGCCTTCAGGTAAGTGGTCTTTGCATTGTTTAGGGACTCCCAAGTCCACCGAGCTTTGGTCATGCCACCACTTCTGACTCTGACACTCTTTGGACCTTCTGTCAGTTCTACAGCATCTCTGGTCTTAGGTTCTTCTGAGCATAAGATACCGGGCCTCGAATGGCTGCTTACTCTCTGCATCTGAAGCTGTCTGTCGCCACCTCCTTCAGTTCTACTCTCACAGTGGGTTTGGATCTCCCGGGCTTCTCTCTCTGCCAGGTCTCCTACTCTTTGACTTATGATCTGGCCGAGGGACCTCCGCAGGGGAGCGTCAACGTCCCTCTTCTCTGTTCTGCTCAAACTCTGTATTACTTAAGTGGTTTACTTCATCAGAACTGAATAGGTATCCCTTTTCAGATGTACTCCTGGGTTCTACATGACAATAACAAACCTCAGTTTGTTCTTCATGTTTTCTTCTAGTAAGTGTCAATAGTGACAGGTTAATGGGGGATTGAGTCGAGAGTTCCTCATCGGAGTAGGAGTCCTTGTCCACACAGGGGAGTCTCTTCGCGTGAGGTCCTGCTTGTCTCTACCCCTAGGGAGGGTGATATATAGTGGGCTCACATCCCTAGTCTCACAGGGAAAGGCTCCCCTTGGGAAGAACTGACTGAATCCAGCAATAGGTCACATACCCTTTCCCTTGGTTTACTAGCGTTCTCTTCTTCTATTTTGATATTCTTCAATCTCTTGTGAAGAATAGATATAAGTATTTCTCATTGCTTTATATCCCCACCTGTTTCCCGCTTCCATAGACAATAGTCTCAAGTATTATAGAAGTTTCCCATAAATAAATGGGTGAATATTTAGGTCGTTAGATATGGGGAGATGTTAAGAGGTTACCAAAATTAGGAAAATATGTACTTCTAATAACCTCCTTTGGGGGTCCTGGGACAATAGCGAATGTCATTAATACAGGTAGTTTCTTGGCGCACGGTTTAAAGGAACCCTCAGATAAGTCTCCATGTCCCCATGTATGCAAATGATTGTTACTGGCTGAAACCCTTTTAAAACTCTGGCATATATCAGGTCAGCATGAACAGCAGTCTGTTTACTACTTGAGTCAATTATGGCAAGGGCTTGTAGGTCCGCCTCATACTCATATACGCCTGGCAAAATATCCTACCTTCCGGCCCTGGTGAATGTCCTGATGGGATTCAACCGGGAAAATAAGACGGCAGTTGAAATTACATGAAAATCAAAGGCACCATCGATGTCACAACTCCTCCACCCTGACTTATCCTCATTTTGTACTTCTAGAGTATGATTACAAACCACATTCAGGATGTTGATTCCAACATCATCTACTACCCACTGAGAGACACACTCAAGTTTCCCAGACAATGCACTAACCTCATAAGAACCCAACTTGTTGAGCCGAATAACTTTCATATTCTTAGACTTTTCTAATCTGATAACTTCCATCAGCAAACATCGCACAATTCTTCAAACAGAATGAACTAATTCAGGAAACATCCTGGACCTCATCATCACAAATAATCAGACTACTGAGAGTCAAAATCTGGTTAGCTGGCCTGATTTCTTTAGCACCTTCTACATTAGTATTATTTCTAACGTGTGTTCTTAGAAAGCAGTTCAGGCTGGCCTGCTTCTAAGCACTATAATATCAGGTAGCATTTTTACCTCATTTATTGGCACTCAGTGTATTGAACTCGGAAATATAAAGAGCTGAGTCTATCCGGCTGCAGGATTCCGACTTGCAAAGTACAGGCTAATTGCAGGTGAGAGACCAGCACTTAACTCGCGAGCTAACCACATGGACATTCATGTTCTAAGAGCTACCGGACAACCTGAACCTTGCAAGATTGGTTTTAAAACTTCAAAAACAGTGAACCAGTTACATTTCACAATATGGTACACTTATCGATGCTCACCATCCACTACTACACAAATGTGCACACATTCACAACCCAACTCCACAATTCATTAACTATATGAACACATGTGCACCACTAATTCTACCTGCAATGAATAGCTCCAGTGATCTCAGCTGCTCGAAGCACAAAAGCAGTCTCTCCATACACATGAAAAAATTCCTGATTAACACTCAAATAAACAGAAAATTATATTTTAAAAAAAAACTTCAAAAACGATGGAAATTTCATGTCAGAAACGTGAAGCATTTCTTCAAAACATGATTTTTAAATGTCCAAAACACCCGCCTAATTTCTCACTCCCAAGGAAAACCCATACCTCTGTATACGTTCTTACAATTCTCCAACTTCGGTGGAAACATGTCCTACAGTCCGATGGGAAATTGGTATCCTCTGAGATGAAGTCCCCTTCCTTTTTTGGAGGATAGAGAATGTATTGTCTCAGGTGGCTTTGTGCCAACCCAGCCAGTGAATGTCGGGCCTGGGGTAGTGTGCATACATTCCCAATTCATCCCACCTTGGTGGCATCTCTTTGCAGGAATGGATAACCATGCTGCACCACAGACAGCTCTTGTGAGATCAGATTTTCCCCTCTACACTGGCACAGCAAGGGGTCAGTATTTGGAGCTATAGTCCCGCCCAAACCTATTGTGAGCCTGAAGCTCTCCTTGAGCAGACCCAATAGTACAACATGGATAAAGTCGCACTTTCCTTTAAGAGAAGTGGTGGATTTCTGGCATTGACTATGGTAGCAAGTGTTTGAATACTGCTCCATAAGCAACTACTACATCAAAGGGTTCTTCCCAGAGAGTTTGCTGCACAGGCAGTGAACTCTGCGGTTCGGCAGCTGCAGTGTTGCTATTTCACAACTTCACAAACGGTGAGAGTTCAGGACAAAGTGTTTTAGAGGTATTGTTCCTTAACTTGAGAGTCTCATGCTAAAGATACTAGATTGCCGTTTCCCCACATGCTCAGTAAAAGTAAATGTTTCAAAAGCTTACCCAGTGTATTCCTAGCCTTTAAGCAATACATTGGAAAGATGGAAGAGTCGAGAACACCACAGGCAAAAGCCATGAGGGTCAGAGTGGAAAGATTAAAACCCAAGATAGTGAAATGCTTGGCTCAACCCCTTGATCTCAAAGCAGTTGCAGGTGTACTGAGGGAGAACAGACAATCACAGTTCTCACTACATTGCAAACCACAGCTATATACCCTCACTAGAAAAAACACCCTTTGGAGGCGGGCACACATTATAAACAAGCCCCGTCCCGGTCAAGCAGCGTGGTTTGTAGGAGCTGGAGCCTTGTGCTTAGTGAAGGCTGGAGACTGGAGAGCGTGAAAATAGCAAAAGCTGGAGAGGCAGAAGAGATTGGAAAAGTGGCAGCAATGGAGAGCAGGGCGAGGTGATAAGAGCTAAGAGGGTCAAAAGAGGATTGGGCAGCATATGAGGTTGAGCTTGGATCGGAGGAAGTGGTAGCCAAGGAGTACGTTGTAACTACAGTGGGTGAGATTGGGCAGGATAGGTTGCTAGCCAAACTGGAGGTGGTGTTCACATCAGCAGGTGAAAGTGAATAGGTATAGGAGGAGGTGGTAGCTAAATAGGGGGAAGTGGCATCAGCATGATGGGATAGCCAAAGAGGAGGTGGTAACATTAGAGTGAGAGAGGAAGTAGATGGAGGGGGTGTGAGTTAATGGAATAATAGAAGCAGTGGTAACATCAAGGGAAGGGCAATTGCAGAAGGAGGGATAACATCAGAACAGGAGAGTGGATGCCAAGAGGAAGGGATAGGAGGAAACATGCAGGAAGAAGAAGGCATGGCAACCAAAGAGAAAAAGGCGGTAGCAGTATCTGAGGGTGGAAGCAACACATATGAGGCAACATCAGGGAGAGTGGCAGATGCAGAACATGTGGAAGAAAGATCCTCACAAGGAGAAGGTGGCAGGAAGCTGGGTCGTCAAGGTGTACACAGGTGACTGGAGGGATTGCATCAGGAGCAGAGAGCAACACTGTGATAAGAACACAAAGTGCTGTGGTAAAGGCCGAGAGAGAGAGAGAGAGAGAGAAAGAGAGAGAGAGAGAGAGAGAGAGAGAGAGAGAGAGTAGATCAAAACCTAGTCAGTAGGAGCAGGCAGGTTCCAGCAGGGCCAGTGGTCCCTATGCAGGAAGACTATCCCTCTGTCCAAAGCTACTCTTCAGAACTCCTAATTGGGAACTGGTTACCCACACACGCCACTTCCACATGACTCCCACCATGCTTCCAAAAACTATAGTCTTGACTGTAAACATTGCATGAATTTCCACACTATGATTGTATTGCTGTTCTCTTTATCAGACCTCTCGTATGCCCCTCACACCTCTGGCAGCCGCATAGGCTCTCGACTATGAGACACATTTTACCTTCATGCTACATATTAGGTGGTGTTTTTGTGCATTTATCTGTTTCTATAATCAATGTTATTTTTTCACTAATACAATTAAAGTATAGTGCTTGAATGCTCATTACAGCATGGTCTGCACTTTATATAGATAAACAAACAAGTTAAAATGCAAGTCCTTCAAAAAATAAACATTTTAAAAAATGTATTCCTCCACACAGTGATGCATGCTCTTGTTCTAAGCTGGATTGACTATGGCAAGTCCTTTTTTGCTGGCTTTCCTAAATCCACAGTCTCACTGCTAAAAACAGTGTAGCCTTCAGCACTATGACTGATCTTTGATATTGATATTGATATTTTATTTTTATCACGCTCACACACGTGTTTCAGAGCACGACGAGGCAAGGGAGGGGATCAAGGGAGAACAAAAACAACTATTTTACTAGGCCCATTGACCAGAGGCGTTACTAGCAGGGTGCTGAGGGGGCTATAGCCTCGGGTCTTTTGGTTGTAGCCCCGGATAGAAGCTCAGGGACTAAAACCAAAAGCTATAGCTAGCCCCAAATCCCGCCAGTCCTGACATTAGCTTAGCCCCTGATCTTTTCCAGACCTAGCAACACCCCTGCCAGTGACATTGAAAATGTGCAAGTGCAGGGGCGGGAGGGAAAGTGCAGGGGGAGGGTAAAACACGGAAAGTGCTGAATAAATGAATACAACAACAACAAGTGGTAGTGCAGCAAGCAAGTGGCAAGTGCTAGGTTTAAGGCTCAGACAGGGGGGTGTCTGATAAAAACAAGGGGAGGACTGTAGGGTTACAGATACAGACCCAAGTGTAAGGGTTGCCAGGAGGCAGTGTGGGTGCGTGGCAGGGTGGGCAAATACCTGGGCCCGAAATTAGAGGGTAACCAGGTGCACGATGCCGAAGCGAAGCCAATCAGCAGGGGAGAGGAGGAGAGAAGGCAGGAGCAAAGAGTAAGGTCTTGAGGTGCTTCCAAAGCCGAAGATGGTTCTCCTCAAATTTCAGAGTGACAGGGAGACTGTTTCAGAAGGAGGCCCCAGCCGAAGACAAAGATCTACTCACAGCTTGTTTTTTTGAGAAATGATTGACCCTCAGGGAGTTGGAAGTGGAGGAGCTAAGAGCTCGAGAAGGAAGTTATTTATGGAGGGAGAGTTGAAGGTATTTTGGACCCAGGCCCCAGAAAGCCTTGTGGAGAACGCAAAGGGTCTTGGATGTAATCCTTGCAGCCACTGGGAGCCAATGAAGAGATTTCAGGTCTGGAGAGATACAATCCCAGGGCTTGAGGCCAAGGACAAGTCTTGCAGTCCTGTTCTGGATGAGTTAGTTGCAAAGGGTGGGGAGTAGAAGCAGGTAGATTTAGAAAGAGGCTGTTGCAGTAATCCAACCTGGAGAGAACCAGGACAACACGATCTTGGGTGTCATTGACTCATCATTAATGCAAGATCCATATTCAGCCCATCTACCTCCCCTACATGACTCCACATTGAGGCTACTATGCCTTCCTAAGCAAAACCATATCGGGTGGTATATGCATTTTGCACATCTATAAGGATGTTAACATATCGGAAAAGGCAGTCGGTTCCTCAATAGGCAGTTGTATAAACTTTACCTGCTGTCTGTGCATAAATATAAAATATTGTTCATCATTAAACTTTATAGACCTAGCCAGAGGGGCGTACCAGGAGTTATGGGTCGTTGGTCTCCAGGACACAACTCCAGTGCGGCCCAAGGATGTGGTCTATAAGGCTATTATAACCAGTCAAGGGGTGTACAAATAATCTGCCTATGGACTTGGAGTGGTTGCCGGGAACTTGCTAGTATTAAGGAGGGAGAAGCAGAGATACGATTGTAGCCGGGCCGCGTCTGCTAGGTGCGTCCCTGTAAGGTGTGTGAGTGTTGGTAGGGTGGATAAAAGCAGAACCCAGGCCGTGTCTGCTAGGTGTGGCCCGTGCATACTTAACAGTGCGGGTGGGAAGCTGGGCAGTGAACCCAGCAGGCGGTGAGGCTGTTAGAGCAGTGCTCCTGCTCCCTCTCATCATGGGAGCACTGCATGAGAGCCCTACTGGTATCAGGGCTACCAGAGCGGTGCTCCCACTTATCACGCGAAAGCCACACTGGCAGGGGGTGACTGGCGGAGTCAGGAGGCGTCCCCTCTTATTGGCCAATTTCTGGGCCGTTCATGTTTTTGCGAGTCATACTGGCTCCTATGGCCTGGAAATTGGTCATTGGGGAAGTGCTACATCATATACCCAGGTAATACATGACTTCATAGCACAAGCAAACATCTATATGTAGTTCTTATTGTTGAGAATCCCTGCTCATCTATCACTTTTGTGATAATGAATAATGTTCGTTACAACTATATTCACTTCCTTAAAAATTAACAATCATTATTATTGATGCCCTTGATCATCGAAACACTATTTTGAAGTCGTTGTATTTACACAATTTAGAAATGCCCTATAAGAAGCCTGTGAACACTTCTTCGTCTGCACGAGGCAGGTCCGAGAAAAAAAGGCATCAAGTACAAAAACAAGTACAAAAAAAGTGAACCCTATACATAGCAACGCCGATGTCAGGGGACACCACAGAACATGTTGCTGCTGTGCTGGGTTCGATGAAAACATACCCTGGCTTTGTTCGAAGATGCTCCCATGTTTTTTTTTGTTTGTTTTTTTTTTACCCAGAAACACTTTCATTCCAATTCAAAGTGCATTGAACTACGGCATGATGAATTCTGCCTTTTATATCATTAGTTCGAAACGCTTCTAATTGTAGTGGTTGCTGCAAATCCACCCGAGCAGCCAAATGACATTAGCGTTCAATAGGATTTACATACATTTGGTGCAGCTTCTGCGTCAGCTGGCAATTAAAGTTTAAACCGTTGAACATGAAAGCGAGTGGTCGACTAAGTCATATTTAATAGCATTAACAATGCACGTCTTACAGCCTCGGCATCTTTTTACAGGGTCATCAATTCACGAGCGTCACAAAAGACTTCACCTCTCCAGCTACGCAGCAACTTCCAGCAGTGGGCACTCTGATGAGAAACATTGTGAGCTCATGTCAGAATGGCGGGAGTGTGTGTGTATAGAAAGGGAATGACTGCACTGATCAGCACAGGCTCGATCAGATCACAGATGTAATTTTAAGGTCATTGTTCTATGGTCACCAACTGGACTGTGTAGTCTGTGGGCCCGATTCATGGAATAATCTGCGCTGAAAATAGGGTAGTTGCGTGCGAAATCTTGCGAGGAATCTGCACCGGTCCACCACGTCACTGCGAACCGACGAATGGCTTGTGCAAGACTCGATGCTGCGCTATCTCCTACCTAAAACCCAGTGTAACCCCCGTGATTAGCTGTAACATGCTGGACTCATTGTCTATTGGCACATGTTGCCACCCGAACTGCCAATTTATGACTAGGGATTCTAGCTGGTAACCCGCTATCTTGCATTTCACTCCAGCATGTTTTTTGTGTATACCTTGACTGTATATTTATGCATACAATTGTATCCTCTACGATGTACCCTTTCCTGTGGAAAGTTTATGTGTAACCTTGTAACCACTTTGCCTCAAATTATGTGCCCAGAAACCTTCAGGGCAAAGTGTGCAATACAAATAAATAAATACAAATACAAATATTCCAAGAGAAGGGCCTGCCGGCCGGGCCTGCGCATCCACCTAGAAGGGGGCGGAACACGTGGAATGAGGAAGAACAAGCGAAAATGTGGGTGTTATGAGGAATGTAGCACCGTCAAACAATCACACCGCCCATACAAGTGCAAAACAAACATATTCATGGAATTCAACACGAAACGCCGGCACGCGAAAAAGCACGTACAAATCGAAAAACACATACGCCACGCGTGAACATCAATGTGCACACAAAAAATGTATAAAAAGCACTCAGGCTCAACAAACACACAGACACTGCCAGGATGAATGCACCATTTGTTGCAGCAGTCATCCAAGGAAACCATAGGAGCAGGACAATGGTGAGGGCCCGGACCTTCCACCCAAGGACAAGCCTTTTTGGGATGCCTGATGACCAGGTCTATGGCAGGTATAGTTCCCCCCACATATCATCCTAGACCTGGCCACGGAGTGGGAAGATGGCCACACATCACCCACCATGTGCTCCCAAGCACTGAGCCCCTTGCAAAAGGTGCTCACTGCTCTGCATTTTTTGGCCACTGGCTCATTCTAGCAGACCACCACCATAGTAGGTGGCATCTACCAGGCCACGCAGTTTCGCTGCTTACACCAGGTGTTGGCAATCATAACTGCACGTCCTTCTGTCTGCCGGCATATCTATATGCCCAGAACACCGGCAGAAAGGCAAGCAGTGGTCCAGGAGTTTTATGGGGTGGAGCACTTCCCAAAAGTGCTAGGTGCCATTGATTGCACCCATGTTGCTCTATGTCCACCTTGCGTAATAGAGCACATATACCGCAACCGGAAACATTTGCACTCCATCAATGTTCAGGTTGTGTGTGATGCCAAAGGCATCATTACTGAAGTGTATTCCAACTATCCTGGTAGCGCACATGATAGTTACATGTGTGTGTGGCATACGCAATAGATTGGTTGTGACAGTACCATGTAGTTTGATGTGATCCTGTAGAGTGATGACCAGGCAGGTGACTGCATGGATGTGGATTGCATGTCCATGGGTGTGGGTGTGGAGGTATATGGTTGTTCCCTTGCCAAGTCATGTTCCTGTGAATGTTGGTGATGCCACGCTGGCTTTGGTGCAGTACACTGATGTTGCTGTTCTGTGTCTCTTTTTCAACAGTTGCATCGGATGAAGAGGGCGGAAGTATTGCTATGGAGCGGGGATGCCTCCACCAGGCAGAGGCACAGGCCACAGCCACGCACCCATGACAGCTCCTATTCGGGGAGCGATGTGGCTGGGGCAGCATCAGGGATATCGGACATGGCTGTTGGGGGTGAGTCCAAGAAGGTGAAGGTGAGAGTGTACTCCTCAGGAGCCGTGGGGCCAGCTGATGCCACACAGGGGCCATACATGGTGGAAGCCGTCCCGGAGTCATCCAGGTTGATGGAGGGGGACTTGGAGGAAATGGCTGTTGCTGCCCAGCTCATGGGGTCAGGTGGGGGTGGTGAGGTGAGTGTGTCTTCTGCAGCCCTGTCCCATGGGCATGAAGCTGTGAATGCCACCGTGGAGGTGCCTGTGCAAAATCCTTTCCCTGGGCCATTGGATGCAGCAGTGTGCACCTGCCGGGATGCCTCCACCCAGACCCACCACCCAGTGTTGGCTGATGTGTCAACCCAAACTGATACCTCCTTACCATGTGATGTGTACATCTGGGATTATGTGCTACCCCTGCTGGCCAGATTGACGAGGCAGACAGGTGTCATTCGTGATGATGTGCAGGCTACTCATAGTCTGCTTGCCCATCATCACAGTGAGCTGTACGGCCTCGTCAGCTGTCTTTCAGCATGCCTGTTCCATGTTGTCCTCCATGGGATGTTCACTGCTGAAACCACCTCCTAGTCTTCCTCCTCTGTGCACCAGTCATCGCCTAGTGTGCCTTCTGGCCCAGATACCAGCATGGCCCCCTGTGCACCAGTCTCACACACAATGTTCCTTCTGGTGGAGCCAACATTCCTGCCCGAGTTAGGTGTCCAAGGCACATCAGCTGAGGTGGTCACTGTGCCCACCCAGGCACCGAAAGGGTCATCGGCAATCGAGGGACAGCAGGCAGCCAGAAGCAGAGCAGGTGCTGTACACCCCTGGGTATCGTCATCAGCTCAGAGGGCGTACCCACATAGCCGGCACCGGGAACTGTGGCTTCAGGTGGCAACAAGGAGGAGGCTATTTTTTTCAGTGCAGACCACCGAAAGGAGGCAGGTGCGAAGTGTGATGCAGGAGGCACACGTGTGCTTGAGGCATAGGATTTCTTCCGTGTTCCGAGAACATGAAGAGCAGATCAAGACAGAGCGGCAGCGGGCTCGGGAAGTGATGGTAGTGATGGCCAGAGCTGAGATTGCGCTGCATCAGGCAAGGAGGCGGGCTGCCATCCTGTGGGCCACTTGCAGGGACGCCCAAGTGATAGAGACACAAATGCCGGAGACTCTGCAAGATCTCCAGGCAACAATGGATGCCCGCCTAAAGGTTGAGGATTTGGTGCTGGACTCAGCCCTGGTGGAAAGGCTCAGTGAGATTGGAGAGGAGGACTAGCCTGCTGCCTTTTAACAGTTAGTTAGGTGCAGGTTTCCTTTTTTTATTTATTTTTTTCCCAAGTCTTTGAAGACTTTCCTTCCCCGTTTTTATTGTATATAGTTGTTTAGGCATAGGATATTAGTTTTATTTATTTATTTTTACATTTGTATAGCACACAAGGCATATTCCCCCTGGACTATTTTGAGGCTCATTCCCCATTTATTTCAGTACATATTTATGTCCAATACATTGTTCTGGGTGTTACATTCTACACTTCATGCAGTTCATTCGTATGTCTGCCTCTTTGATAGTTCTATTTTCAGCCAGTGCATCTCTCCATTGCAAGTCATGTGTCTTGTGGGGCGCATGCTTGTGTGTTGTTGTTACTGGGATGGTTGTGGCTGGGAGGATGCACATGTGCCTGACATGTGGGGGTGGGTCTGTAGAGATGGAGCCAAGTATCCCCACTGACAACTCCACCCCCATGATGCCTATATATTGGGAGCCAGAGTGAGAGACATGTGCAGTCCCTGTGGAAATAGCCATACCAAAAAGAATCCTGGAAGTAAGGTACCCTTTGAGGAAGCCATGTATGCACTCATGACAATATGATGGTCATTTGAATTAAATCCTGGAGGAATTGTGAAAACGAGCAAGAAAGAAGATTGGTGACGTCCTGCGAAGCAGAGCTGACACATCCAAAAAAGAGGCTGAAGACCATAAACATTCTATTAGATCTAAGGAGGAGGTGTTAAAGATGAGCAACATTTCGGGCTCGAGATGAAGATGCTCATGCTACAGAAACGATGAAGAAAATACAAAGTTGTTTTACAATTGTAAAGACGCAGTAATGCAAGTAGACAAAGTATTCTTAAAGGCTGGCTACGTAGTGAATAGATAGCGGTGATGCACCAAAGTATATGCATAGGAATGTATAGACTATGGATGTTCCACAGCGCTTTTTAGCAGAGTCTGGACCCGTGAACAGAAAGGCTTTTTCAGTGTGGCGCAGTTGGAAAACGACTTAATGACGCAGGTGAATTCAAGAAAGGCTTGGCTGGCCCAGCACCAGGAAGTCAAGGCCACTGTGAGTTTGCATGTTAATGCAGTAGCTATAAAACATGTGAAAAGAACAAACTCCTGTCTGAACATTGAAGATGTCAGAGGTTCATTTTTTAATAGTATTTCAAATACAGAAAAGCTCTGAAACATGGTATCCAGTCACATGGTTGGATGAAAATAGATACTGAGTTTAGCTGTATCGAAACCAAGAGACAGAGTATGCCTATACTTCCTTTTATTCTCAGGCAGAGAGAACATTTCCAAGGTCAATGTTCAAAGGCTAATTGACTGGCAGACAGCAAGAGTGATGATAGATGGCAGGCTAATTAGGTGGGAAGCTATGGTCATGACGGTATCACGTAATAAAATCATGTCAAAAATGTCACCGGTAAAAGAAATTGTGGCAAAAATATTGTGGTTTGACCAGGTAAAGGTGGGCCCCATTATACCATTTAAGGGGAGCGGAGTTTGCGGGGGTGTCCCCCGATCCCCTTAAATGGTATAATGGGTCAGGGGTTGCGGGGGTGTCCCCCGTATCCTTTACATGATTGTGGCGGCAAAACCACAGCATTTTTGCTGCAATAATTTGTATGCACAGCCATTTTTACCGCAATTTTAAGACATGGAACCGTCATGACCAGCCCACCAGCACCTGGGTGCCAGCCTGCGTGCTGTTAGCGGGTGTGGAATATTACATAGGGCTACAAGGGTGCCGACCAATTGTAGAGGGCCATGTAATAGAGAGCTCTATAGTTTACAGAACCAGTAGGATGTTATGTATTTGATGACATTCGTAGTGACTTGCACTAGAGGAGGGCTTAGTTGCCCCACCTGATGTTAGAGACCCAATCACTTTCCCGAACAAGTATGGAACATATACCTAGATGTTCCCTTTAAGTCTATCTCTTTCCCAAGTAGGTTTTTGTAGTTTGCCAGGTAGATGGACGTCAATGATGATGAGTTTGTACTATAAAAGCTATGTCTTTTATGAAACTCACAGAGAGAAGATCGAGCGGATGTTCGTTGAAGTTCGTTATACTCCCTGTTTTAGACACTTGATATTAAAACAAACATACTTTGGCAACTTCCTGAGTCAGATATTCTGCATCCCCATCCATCTCAAAGTAGTGCTACCTCGTCTTAAAGGGCCTGGTGTTGGGTACACAGGTTCAGGTCTATCAGACAACTGGGTCTGCACTATATCTTTTCCTTTGCATTTATTTGTGCAATATCACTGTGTGTTTGGCATCAGAGTGGTTGGGGTGGAGGGAGGTGGGCTCACTGTGGTAGTGTTCCATGGTCACATTCCTAGCACATTAGTTTGTCATTGCTGTTTAAAACCCATGTGGTGCAGACACATTCACCAGCATGTGTAGTCACACACTGCCTTCTCTCGTGTGTTGCTCAACCTCTACCACTGGAAGGCAGTAGTGGGCCATGTTTGCTCTTCCGGAGTGGCAGCACAATTCTTAGTCTCTGTGACTCATGCTCTCTCTGACTGCCCTACCATCACCCATGCATGGCCCTGTAATGTGATTGTTCCCTGACAGGTATTTTGCCACCCATTCCACCCAGGTCACTGATGCTGAAACTGTGACACGCCTGCCTATTGTTTGTGGATCTTGCAATATGTTTTGGTAGGTCTGCTTCTGTCGTAGGAACTCATTCAGTTACTGTGCTTTGATGCCTTGGCAATGTGGTATGGAAAACATTCACATGGATTTGCATTAACTTGCCACATGTGTATAGGGGGATGACTAAGGCCTGGAAGGGTGTGTGAGCAGAAGCTCCACTCATGGATGGACCTCTGGTGCTTCCAGTTGGTCGTTTCTGTGGTGTACATGTTGGTGTTGCACTTCATGGTGCTGTCAGACCACGGAGGTTCAGGTGAGCTCCAGAAATCCATTGCGCTGGAATTATGGAAGACTGTCAGGGGGCTGCCTGGGGGGTGTCACAGGTGAGGGGAGCTGGTGGCGGTGTCCAGTCTCGAGGGGGGCTGGTGCATGTTGTCCAGTTTGGAGGGGGCTACCTTGGGGGGTGTCACAGGTGAGCGGGTATGGGGGGTGTCCAGTCCAGAGGGGGCTGCCTGGGGGGATGTCACTGGTGAGGGGTTGGGGGATAGTGTCCAGTCTGGAGGGGGCTGCCTGGGGGGCTGTCACAGGTGATGGGGGATGGGGGGTGGTGTCCAGTCTCGAGGGGGGCTTGTGGATGTTGTCCAGTCTCGAGGGTGCTGCCTAAGGGGTCACAGGTGAGGGGGCTGGGGGTGTCACAGGTGAGGGAGTGGGGGTGGTGTCCAGTCTTTGAGGGGGATACCTGGAAGGGTATCACAGGTGAGGAGGGCTTGCGGGTGGTGTCCAGTCTGAAGGGGGGCTGGTGGGTGTTGTCCAGTTTGGAGGGGGCTGCCTGGGGCGTGTCACAAGTGAGAGGGGTTGGGGGGTGGTGTGCAGTCTGGGGGGGGGCTGCCTGGGGAGGTGTGTCACAGGTGAGGGAGACTGGGGGTCTTGTTCAGTCTGGAAGGGGCTGCCTGGGGGATGTCACAGGTGAGGGCAGCTGGAGGGTGGTGTCCAGTCTGGAGGAGGGCTGTTGGGTGGTGTCCAGTCTGGAGAGGAATGCCTGGTGGGGTGTCACAGGTGAGGGGGGCTGGAGGGTGGTGTCTGGCCTAGAGTGGTTGATGTGCAGTACGGGTGTATGCAGCCAAAATGGGTGCCAAGGGTGTAGGGGGCACTCACATTTTGGTAAAAGGGTGTAGCCTCCACTTACGGGGGGCCCACCTTATCGCTGGGTTGCAGCCTTGCGTTTTGAGGAAGCGCACATGTTTTCGTTGGGGTTCTTCCTGGGCTTGCGAGGTGAGGTTTGTGATATTTCGCTGGGGTGCAGTCTGGCATTGCGAAGGAGGGCACGTGTTTTCACTGGGGTGTGGCCTTGGCTTGCGATGTGAGGCGCGTGATTTTGCTGGGGTGCAGCCTGGACTTGCAAGGTGAGATGCGCATTTTCACTGGGGTGCAGTCTGGGCTAACAAGTTGAGATGCGCAATTTCGCTGTGGTGCAGAATGGGCTTGCGAGTTGGGGCACACAATTTTGCTTGGGTGTGGCCTGGCCTTGTGAGGGAGGGCACACGTTTTCTCTGGCATGTGGCCTGGGCATGCGAGGTGAGGAGTAAAATTTCGCCGGGGTGGGTGCAGCCTGGGCTTGCGAGGTGAGGCGAGCCTTCTCAAAGGGGTACTGGATGGTGGGCCAGGGGTGGTGCAGCGTCCTTTTGCTTGCTTTTTTGCTGTGCTTCAGGGCGTGTTGTGGGCGTTCTTCACACAGCTTGTTTTTACTTGCGCAACAGCTAGTAATGCGTCTTTAAATCCATGAATACACTTGGAGCGCAATATTTTTTCTGCACCATGGCCTGCGCAGGGTCCTTCTTGGCGAACAAACCTTGTGCCATTTCTTTGCCCCATTGCATTAATCGGGCCCTGTATGTTTTCATTTCTTTCATTTCATGTAGAGATGCTAGCATAGGATCCACATCTGACCACTCAAACACCAACCCCATTCCTTTTCTCCATTTTCTGCCACTTCATCACTATGGAGATGGCCAACTATGACTACTTTGGACTTTCACAGCCTTTGCTCTAGAACCAAACGATTTCACAACATTGTGGCATTGTGGCACCTTACATAGTGCTTATTGATTAGTAACACTATAAGGCGCTCATTCTGAGCCCCTTGTAACGGGAATCAATAGAGTAAAAGCTCATTTTCAGCAATTTATATGGATTTTCATGCTGCCACAAATGCTGAGGATCTCTTTGGAGTCAATCGGCTTTTTGCATCATTTCTGCTTTGGACTGTGGCCCTCTCCAAAGATCCACCACCACAAGGCTGAGGATCACCTAGGTGGTGGAGATGCTGGATCGATGGGCCGATTTGTCCACCTTTCCTGACACCGGATAATCAGCTTCATCAAAATGGTGGATGCAATGTCCGCAACTGAAAGGAGGGTCCATCTAAGATAGCCTGCATTGTTCTTGATTGGGTGCTCCATGCCTTAACATGATTGGATGGGGGCCGGCAGGTGAAGCTGGACCCCGGCGAAGGACCAAGGCAAAGGACAGGACTTTTCCTGTCTAAGTCTGTCCGGGCATTGAGGAGCCCTGCCCTCGTTCCATCTTATGCCACCTTCTGGAATTGCCTGCTTTGTTTTCTCTCCTGCTCAGGCCACTGCTTTTTGCAGGTAAGGTTTCACCTCTGCCTACGTTCACCCATTACGATTTACCTCTTTCCATTCCCTGTTCCCCTCCCCACCTCTGTCCCCCTCTCCTTCTCTCCTTGTAGTCATTAGTTATTGCCTTTGTATGCCTACTCTGCATCCTGGTATTCTGCTGCACTCCATGCCGTGTTGTTCCCCTAATATCTGTGATGGCTATGCTCTGAAATTGTGAACTCTGCTTCCCGCTCCCTTATCCAATGCGACATTTGTCCTGTCTTAATGTGCCTCAGTTGGGACCATGCCGCATCCTGTCCTGGCCTGTCTGGGCCAGTATGGGCCTACTGGGCGCCATCGAACCTCCAAGCACCCTGACCTGTGAATTTAATGTTATTCAGCGTGTGCTAGCATCTCTCTTCCCATATGAGCTTGGTTTGCTTTTTATTTCTCCTACTCTGTTCCAGTCTGCCCTCTTAGTTTTTCCATCCCGATCCCGTCCTAACCGCTGTAAGGGAGGCATGGCATCACAAGTATGACACAATAGGTACAATTTGTAAAACCTTTATTCAATTTTTGGGGTTTGGAACAACTCCTTCTTTGCCCTATAGCTAGGATGGGAATAGTCTCAAACCTCAAATAATAAATAATACAGTTCAAGTTTAGTCCATCAAATCAAAATGGCCTATACGAACAAAACCTAATGCCTGCCCAATCTCTTTTTAAAAAGTCTGTAAAGTAGAATATGTATGCAAAAGAAAGTCAGTGTTCAAATATAAAGAAAAAATGTGGCTGAGTCAGCTCTCCTCTCCATGTTCGATAGCACGGAGTAGATGGTCCCTGTAGTCAGACTGACATAATCTTGCTCAAGTTCTTAACACAAAGGTAGTTCAAAACATGGGTCGAGGCCCGCCTGGCCTTCCACGTTAAAGTCTTTCTTCCCAGCTTTCAAAACACAGTTCAACAAAATGTTTACGCCGGTCCCCTTCTGTCGAGGTCAGACCTCTTAAAGTAAAAGTTCACATCAGTCTCCCTCAGTCGGGCTCAGACCTTTCAAAGCAAAAAGTTCAAAACACTTGCAGGGGTTGCCTTCCCCAAGCTTAATTCAAATCCTTTTGGAGTTCCCTTCCCATAACTTATTACACTGCCAGTCTCCCTCAGTCAGGTTCGGATCATTTTCTGATGTCAAAGACTGTCGAATATGCATGGCTTTAATTTAGAGACATCCTCAGGACCACTTTGACCTTCCCTTCAGCTCGCACTCTTGTGCTATTTGCCTCAGTGCTTCTTGGTCTGGGTAGCTGAATGTCGGAAGCATCAAACTTCAACGTTCACCTTTTCAGTCTCCCCTTTCCTCTGCGTTAATTTTGGACCACTTCAATTTTACAGTCCATTCACTTTATCACTACAAACATTTCACCTTTCACTGAGACTTTCAAGTGGGCTACTTCCTTTCGCCGGACCACTCCATTACTCACTCTCGCTTGTTTCAAAGCTATTGTTACTGCAAAGTTCATTCACATGTCTGCTTTTCTTCGCGTCTCATCCAGATGCACACAGCCTTCAATTGTGCAATATAATGTTGCAACTTCAGTCTTTCCCTAACACATACCGGTCTTTCATGTTGCTTGCCAACTCACCGGCTGAGTGCATTTCTTTCTTGTCTTTATAGTTTTTCAATTCACAAGTCAAGGTTAGTACCGCAAGCTTGGCCTCGCCTCCCCAACTCTGACGTTCATCCGGGAAGGTTGCTGGTGTCCTTGACACACAATGCAGCCTTCTTGTTTGGGATTTGGCCATCTCCATGTGTCTTTCTCAGCCCTTTGGAGGTAATACACTCCTGCAGGGAACTCCTAGGGTTCTACACCCTCTGCTCTCGTCCCTCGGTACGTTTCTCTGTTCCAGAAGGTTCGCCTTCTCCCCAGAAGTTGCTTGTGTTCCACCTTGCTCAGAGTGAGTCTCTATATTCCGCCTTTTATCTGTGTAAGGAGAGTTAATTGGTATCAGATGAATGCACTTAAAGTGAAGTGCCTGGCTTTGCCTGACCCAATTAGCAGGACATGTCCTATGCGATATGTAAGGGTTAGCCTCTTTAGTCTTAGTTGCCCTCTTCCTCAGCGCAGTGTTTGTGTGAAAAGTGGGGGGGAGTTGAGACATCAGAGAATCCTATAAAATAGGATGGGTTATATGTACGGGAAAGGGGGGAATACCGTGTCTCACCATTTGTCATCTCACCCCCACTCCCTGAAGACCCCTCACCCAGGTGATCCTCCCACACTAGTCAACCCCCAGAGTCTGGATTCAAAGGCTATGGCTGTACCCTGGACACCTGAGATAGAGATCCCTGGGAACTAATAGGCGAAACACCCTTTGGTTTCTCACACTGCTAACACACTCCCTTGGTTTCCCCTCTTGGTCTATACCCTTCTTTGCCTCTTGCTGTCTGATTCAGTGTATTGCACTCCTCCTCCTCTTTCCACTTTGCTTGCTGGTTGGCACTGCCCTCCCTCTTCTATCCTTCCTTCCTGTCCCTGCTGACCCCTGTGGGGTGCATTCAAAAGCCCCAAACTGAAGGTGCCTTTCACATGAAAAGCAAGATTTTAAACACTGACCCAAAAACGGCTTTGCGTATGTGTTTTTCAAGTACAATTGAAGAGCTGTGTGGAAAAGGCCTACCTGTCACTACCAAAGGAAAAGCAACATTTCAATCCACAAATGAAGAAGGAATCAAAAGTCCCTTTAACACGAAAAGCAGAATTGTTTAACACTGACACAAAAACTGCCTTTGCTTGTGGCTGCATGTGAAAACTGAAAGTGCCTTTCACCTGAAAAGAAGGATTTTTAAACACTGACAACAAAAAACAACTGTACATGTGTATTTGCAGTTTAAATATACAAAATGTACCCTGATAACATTTGAAAAGAAAATACCACTTTGTTTCCTTGAAAAAGTTTCTGTCGGCCCAAGGCAAACCCTTTTGGCTCAAGGGTGGGCAAAATTCACGAAGAAATCTCCCACTGCAAATCTGGATGTTACATCCCCCATCTAATTAAACTGCAATAAAGTGTGTCCTGCTGAAGGTTGGGAAAACTCAGTGTTCCCCAGACTCACTAGCTCTGAAGGCAGTGATAGCAAGACAGTTCCCCTTGTCTGGAGCATGGCCAAAATATGTTAAATTGGGAGCTACAATTTAAAAGAGCATGCAACCAACTTCAAAGAGACTCATAAAAAACTCTGGTCACAGGTTGGCCCCAGGGAGACAGATGGCTGGATGAAGCATATCTTCCATTTGCCGAGCATAAACATTTACAATTAATTTAAAAGTACTATTTTAACATAGGCCTTTTTCCCAGCAACCATAAGGTGGATATTCTCCATTTATGTACCAATTTTAGGTAATTTTGAAGTGATTTTGAACATATAAAATTCATGCACCTACGAGTTAGGGAACTGTAATGGCCAGTTAAACTAGGTTCCTGACTGATATGAAATGTCCTGAATGTATGAGTTGGCAAACTGGTGAAGGGTACAATTAGGAATATGGATAAAAAATTACATGTTCATAACTGTTATGCTTTCTGTGAAAATGGTGGAAATGGTGGAAAATTGCCGAATGGCCGTGCAACATGGCCGACTTGGCAGTCATTTTATTTAATTCCCCATGATTAACTGGAAAGGAATATATATATATATATATATATATATATATATATATATATATATATATATATATATTATGGCAGTTGCTAGTAAAATTATGAAGTTTTGCTACAAAACTAGTTTTTGACAAAAATTTGACAGGAGAACAAATGGGGTTTGCAAATTGGGCTGCCATATGTCTGCTCCAGACTCTTTAACCAATCCGTTGAGATGGGCTGGATTTGGGAGGAGAGAGAAGAGTAACTGTTTAATCCTAGTTGTGAGAACTCTTGCAGGGTTCTTCACCAAGATTGTAAAATTGGTGATGTCATCACTGCTATATAGGGGGGACTGCACTAGGAGGAAGGGAGAGAGCTGCTGAAATTTACCATCATAAGAGTGCTGCTGCAATGTACCATCTGACAGATGCAAGTAAACACTAGAGTAACTTGCTGAGAGGGCATCTGGGTAGAGCTGTCTATTGCTTGCAAGGTCTAAAAAGGTGACTGGGTCCAATTATGGAGAGTGGGAGGCCATCCTTCAGAGTTGAGTGACCAGACCTCTGCCCAATTTTTCTTGAGGGTACCGACATGCAGCTGGCTGTCCTGAACTTTAAACAAAGGTTTTCAATGTAAGTAGACTTGAGCCCTGGGAAACCAAAAGGTGGGGGAATCTGCTGGCCTTAAATCCTTTCCCTTTATAGTAGGCGGGGGCGGGCAAAACTGTGTAGATCCTTAGCCTATTTAACTAAAAATATTAATTTAATTCTTTCCCTTTGGTAGATCACTGCAGGGTGATTTTTGTTAAAATCTGAAATTAAAAAAGCTCACTTCCTAGGGTGCGCTGAAAAACTATAGCCTATAATTTAATTGGGTAATACTTTTTGTCCTGTTTTAAATCAGTCCAATCAGTTTGTCTAACTTTCACCTAACACAGGCCTATAAGTGGGATGTCTGAAAATCCTAAATTCTCAAATCATCTCAATTTTTACCATCCAGTTCCCCAACACAGGCATTTCAGTGGAAGGGGGTCTAAAATCCAAAATTCCCAAATCATTGACATTTTTCTGTCAGACCTCCCCAAATCAGACCATAGTAGTGGGGGTCAGGAAATCAAACCACTAAATTTCAGTGTGTTTATTTTAAAGTAAAAGTGTGGGTGAAATAATAATTGCCATATGCATATGCACAAATTTGTAAAAATAAACTGCTAGCTTTTAAGCGTGCATGAAAATCAAAATTGCACAGCACTACATTTTAATTGTTTTGTTTATTGTTCAGTTGAACTAATTCTTGAACTGAAATTTGTAGAAAGTAAAGAACTGTTATTTGTGTTTTTTTGTTAAATAATTTGATTTGTGTAACACAAAGTTATTGGTTATTCACAAAGAAGCTGGCATGTGTGGTTCTGTGATTTCTACTACTTTTAAATTAAATAAATACAAATAGATTTCCTGCACACCGGCCTGGTTCTTGGCTCATTGGTACCTCAGGGGGGGGGGGGGGGCCCAAGGGGCATGATGTGAGTCTGAAGTAGGGCTGGATAAAATAATTTGATAAACATCTTGTTTTGTGACACCTTGAGTGGGGAGAGAAGGCACTCCTCGTGTTGAGGGTGGCCCCTAAATAAACTGTTACACCCCCTGTCATATCCTAACTCTCACTCTCACCACTGGGCACCTTTTTCCTCTGCTACCTTCTCTGGCTCCTTCGCAGCCTTCTTGGTCGACTTAAGGACTCTGGTCTCCTTCCCCACCTGTTCTTCGTGTTGCACCTCTGTCTCCAGCATCCTGCCCGCGCACCGCAAGGTGTGATTTCCCTCCTCCTTGTGCACGCATGGAGTTTCATGCTTTCTCTTTGTGTATCTACTACTTTCTTATCTTTTCTTACCTTACTTACAGTCACCCTCAGTCCTACACTGTTTATGAATGTCCTTATCTATGATTACTGGATTGTCACTTCTCTTACCTGTGAACACTATTCACACTTGTAGCTCAGAGCTGTACTTTATCTGTCTTACCTGTGACCACCGGATTGCACTTGCAGCCCGGCGCTGTACTTTAGTGTCCTACCATCGAACACCTAATTGACACTTGCAGCTCTGCGCTGTACTTTATCTGACACACCTGTTACCACTGTATTGACACTTGCAGCGCTGCATTGTACTTTATCTGTTACCTGTGACCACTGGATTGTCACTTGCAGCCTCGTGTTGCACTCTATGTAAATTGCCTGCCTGCATGCCTGATGTAGCCCCTCAGTCCATGAGGCAAGGCTTTTCCAGTCCACAGCCACTCTACCTGCTTGTCATAATTTCATGTCTGGTTTTCCTCATTGCAGTTTACCTACTTGTTCCTGCATTTATTAACTTATTTTCCATAATGAACCACTCACCTTCTGCCCGTCCTGCAATTCCCTTCCTACCGTCCCCTTTTTCATGTTCAGCACTTGCCCATTTCAAATCATCTCACGACCTAGTGAGAGTGCGTATGTTTGTCTTCCTCCCCTCACTCCCTTCCTGAACTTCCCCTCCACCCCCTGTCTCCTGATCTCACCTTGATATCCTGGCTCCTGCTCTGGCAGATTTCAGCAGCCACTCCTTCGTCACTGGAGTCTTCCCATCCCCCCTGAAGCACTCCCTTGTGCACCCTCTTCTTAAGAAACCCTCTGCCAACCCTTCCTGCCTGGCTAACTATCATTCAATATCCATCACTCTTTTCTAAGGCATACTCCTGGAAAAGCTGGCCATCTCCCAGCTTTATCTTCACACTGAATCTATTGGTTGTCTCCATGACCATCAGTCTGGCTTCAGAGCTGCCAGAAGCATAGAAACTCCTCTCCTGAATATCGGTGAAGACCTGTTCTCCAACCTCGATTCCAACACCCCATGTGTCCTTATCTTACTTGATCTCTCCTCTGCCTTTGACACGGTCAACCACACCATCCTGTTCAACTGTCTCTGTGATAACCTGGGTATCACTGATCAGGCCCTGGCTTGGCTGAGCTCCTTCCTCTCCGATCGACCCTCCCAGGTCCAACTTAGGTCCTTCCTCTCCACTATCTCTATCTACCTGTGGTGTTTCCCAGGGGTCTAACCTCTCTCCCTGGCTGTTCAACCAATACCTGGCACTTCTTGCCCACAGCATTGTCGCTCTCTGCCCCAACTTTCAGTGATATGCAGATGACACTCAACTCATTTTCAGGCTCCCTTCTGCCACTTCTTCTCTTTCACTCATCTCTCACTTTCTGTTCGCCATCCAGGAGTGGTGTGCCGCCAATGATCCCTGCCTTAATGCCAATAAGACCGGGATTCTCCTCATAGGCACACATGCTCCCTCCTTTCTTGTCACTCTCTGGCCGGCCTCTCTTGGCCCTCATCCTGCTCCCACCTTTGAGGCAAAAAACCTTGGGGTCATCTTCGACTTCACACTTTCCTTCTCTCCTCACACCTCTGACGTCTCCAAGCAGTCACTACCAGCTGCACCTCCCCAGAGGTATTCTTCCTTTACTCTCCTTCCCCCAGAAGCTCACTGTATCCAGAGCTCTGGTTCTCTCTAGGCTGGACTACTGCAATAGCCTCTTTCTAAATCTGCCTGCCTGTACTCTCCACGCTCTGCAACTCATCCAAAACAGGACTGCGAGACTTGTTCTTGGCCTCAAGCCCAGGGATCGTATCTCTCCAGGACGGAAATCTCTGCACTGGCTTCCAGTGGCGGTGAGGATTACGTTCAAAACCCTTTGCATTGTCCACAAGGCCTTCTGGGGTCTGGGACCTCAATACCTTCAACACTCTCTTCCTAAATATCTTCCTTCTTGAGCTCTTCGCTCATCCACCTCCAACTCCCTCAGGGTCAGTCGCTTCTCCAAGCAGCAAGTTGGTGGTAGATCTCTTTCCTCTGCTGGGGCCTCCCTCTGGAACAGCCTCCCTACCTCTCTGAAACTTGAGGAGAACCATCTCTGGTTCTGGAAGCACGTCAAGACCTTGCTTTTTGTTTCTGCTTTCTCTCCTCTCCCCTGCAGATCTCCAGGCTGAATCTGAAATTGCACTGGTTACCTGGTTACCCTCTGATCTCTGTGCCAGGTTCCCTCCCTGCCAGTTGCACACATGCACTGCCCCCCTGGCAACCCTTGCACTCAGGGACTGTTTCTACATCCCTACAGCCCCTACTTGCACTGACACCTGATGTCTGCACTGACACTTGCACTTGCCACCGGCTGGCCGCACTTTTATTTATTGTCTTAATTTTGTTTACTGTTATCCTATGTACTGCACTTCCACCCTCCCCTTCTCCCTGCACTTCTCCCCATCTCCCCTGCCCTGCACTTGAGCGATCTCAATGTCTCCTGGCCTAGTAAGATCATTGTCTCTGTCTTCCCTCTGTTTGCCCTCCCTTGCCACATCGCGCTTTGAAACATTTGTGTATAGGCGCGTTATAAATGCCATATCATATCTCTTTCTGGATGAAGCACATGCTTAGGGATCTCATAATTTGGCCAAGACACTTGGATTCAGACGCGCACTGAAGATTTGGGTACTTCTGGCTTGCAAGAATCAACACCACAGGATTCACATCTACCTTTCCCTCAGCCTAATTAACAATCCTGCAGCTTTCTGGCAGGGACAAGCAGTACAATTCCACAAAAATAACAGATGTGCGCAATACCAGACCACTTTACATTACATTAGTTTTATGAAACATGAAACATTTATATGAGTTTTTGGTATCAGCAAACTACCTGGCATTAGCTATATGCATTGTGGATGAAAGAAAAATATACCATTGTGCTTATCAAAATTAAATGTCATACTGCTGGAACAAATCAAAACATGAGGGAGGACAAAACAATGTAGTAAGCATGTGGAGCGAGGCAACGTAGGAACAGAAGTGGTACTAAGAATAAACCCCATAGAGGAGGCTTTTAAAATGAACAATACTAATATTTATCCTCTAATTAACAAAATCCCACAGTAACTGGCACCAGGGGCAGCAAAATTAATTCTGTAATGTGAAAATGCCACTCGTTAGGAGGATCAGTGGTGCTGTCATTAGGTCCAAAATCATAGGTGTGTGGCCCCTCCCGTCATCGGTGAAAAAGGCAAAATCCACGCTAAAAAGAGGGTCCACAAATTGCAGACCTCTAACTATGGAGGCTGAATTCTTTACTGTCTCCAAGATCCAATTCAATTGCAGACTTGGCCTGATGGAGGACTGCTGTGCAGATCAGGTGTTTCACTATCAAACATATAACAGAAAGACATATTTGAAGTTTCATAACTTAATTCAAGCATTTGTGATTTAATGAAAGTATCCATTAACAATTTCCTGAAACCATTTCCAGAAACAGCCTCGCCCTCTGCCTTGTTTCTAAGTGTGGACTTGCTGTGTTCTGTGCCATGCCTCACTTAGTATATAACCTTGCAATGACCGGGGCACTTATGTAGCTTTTACTTGGGAGCACACTCGTATGAGCTCCTCTTCTTTGCTGATCTGTGATCATCAGAAACCTTACAACTTTATAGCATGTATAACTCTGCCAAAAAAGTTCCAGAATTTGATGAACATTTCAGGTGGCATCCCATCTGGCATGCCCTAGGGTGTCAAAAATATAAAAGGGGACAATTCACAAAGAGGTTACTAGGAGTTACTGTAATTTCTCAGACACCAGAATGGTGGCAGTGTTATGATGAGGACTGCCCATAGAGAATATAAACATACCCAAGGAAGAATGGTTATGAGAAACACGAATGGTCTTCAGTCGAAATAGGTAGTGAAAACGAGCACAACTCTGAGATTCACTAAAAATACCCACAAGAACGAAGAAGCAGTATGAGAAATATAAACCTAGAGTTTATGATTTGAGTATGAACTTGTTAGTGATTAATGCGTAATCCATCATTTTAACAGAAGCATTACAGAATCAGAATTCATAAATGGAATATGAGTGAGAACGACACTCAAATGAGCAGTCCAGCCATATATTCCAATCAGAAGACTAGATTGACCCCTTCGGTCATTGGACAGTATAGAATTGCAAAGCTAGTTACCTCTGATGAATGTCCTACAATATGATGGAAGCAGGTTAGAAACATGTGAGGCATAAGCAACATATGCAAATGAGATATGGATGAAAATGATGGTGTGATTATATATAATATGTGTGTAAAAGGCGTGTTTTGCTGCCATGAAGGTTCTAAATGTATTAAGCAAAAAATGTTGTTATGCAGATGGAGGCAATTCATAGCAAATAATAAGGGGGGAGTCATTCAAAGTCCACCATCAGGTAATATTTGTGAAATAGCCACATAGCAGAAATAGCACATGACTTAAATGTTGTCATGTATTGTCTTCACTTTTGAAGGAAAAATACAATGAATGACAGTAATTAGAGTGAGTGAAGGGAAGTCTTTTGATGATATGTTTTGATTTTATCCCGGATCGCATACTAATAAATCTGAATATGTTTCCCAAAATGGTATCACTGGCTGGGAATGGCTATTTGATTCAACAAGCCAGACGTGTGAATAACTCTGACCTAATCCAACTCAATCTTAGCAGCTCAGGAGTAAGTCAGAGTTGCTCAAAGTAGCCTCTTCCTTGTGAATTATCATCACCATACATATGTATTTGTTGCACTGCCATTGTAACACACACAACATTTAGAATAATTCAAAAAAAGTCGGAGATGATACATTACAGTATACGATTAAAGGTCTGGTTACTTAAAAGAAACCTTTAACCTGTGTTGTACCTATGTCTTTCCAAAGCCTGGACCCAATGCCTTTAACAAGATACCCAGTGGTAAAGAGTATTTTACAGCACCATTGCCAGAGACCTGCACGTGTTAGCTAACATTGATTACCCACTGGACTGTCTTGTCCTAGCCTTCCACCCACTTCTTCCCTACAACTGCCCCAAGCTTTCCAATGATATGGATCCACTGCATACTGCAATAATGGGTTGTTAATGGCTTGAATGGTTATATACAGTGCTTACTTTGTGGGGTGTTTGCCAGGGCTGTGCCCTGGCACATATTTCTGAGAGCCAGCAGTTATTGTCCCAGACTCAGTTCAATTATCATATGGTGTTTTGGCAACTTTATTACTTTAACTTTCAGTCACCTAAGAAGCAATGAAAAAATCAGAGCAACATGTTAACAATGATTGTGGTTAAAGACACACTTAAACATTTGACTCATATCAAGAAACAACGCGTCTCTTATTTTATGTTATGTTGACTAGAATTTTTAAATTATGCATTTGCCATATCAAGTACATCCACCAATACCCAATGATCTGTGGGAGTTGCAGCTTTAATCCTGTACATATTGATAATAAGGGGAGTAGCGTGGATGGTGGCAACAGTCACCCCAATGTGTCATGGTTGTGCTAGAAAATATTTGAGCACTGGTAATTATTTTTCCCCAAATTAAGCACTGGTTATATAGGCATGTCTGAAAGTTCTTCCACCTGCCTCCCTCCATGTTGGCATCTGCCTAGTTTATGTAAGTGTCTATAAACAGGACAGAGATGGAAAAAATGAATGAGAATCTCAGGGAATTGATAGTTGCATACACAATGGGACGATCTTGCCACCCCACAGGGTTTGCCCAATGGGCTGTGACAATCCTGACTTGTAAGAGCCCAGTCTAAGCTGTAGATAAAGATAATAATAATAATAATAATAATAATGATAATAATAACAATAATAATAATAATAATAATAATAATAATAATAATAATAACAATAATAATAAGCATCCCTGAGCCTAATTACCTTGCCCTCCAGATATCAAGTACCCAGAGAGATACCCTTTAATTTGTTTAAACATGTCATAGTCCTTGACTCTCACTACACGTTCCTCAAGAGGGACACGTCCCTCTTGTGCTTTGCTTCCGGTAACTCCTACATGTGCCACAGATGTCAAGCTCTGAACTGGATCTGAATGTCACCAAGCTATGGTAAGGTGTGAAAGTTTTTCACAACTCTAACTTCCCTAATATGAGAGTAAACCAATTGTGCCTGAGGGTTCAACCAAATGTGTTCCCAAACAGCAGGGGCCTCAAAACTACTACTTTGGAAAAAATGTTTTAATCCAAGGTTAAACCTCATGGAAATCATTGAGTCTCTGATCCAAGCTGTAAAAGTGATATAAAAAAGTCAGGTACTTTCACCGTCAAGTACCCCCACAGTTCTTCTGCAGAAGTGGATGCCGCAATGACCTTACCGCTATAGGTCTCTCTATGGGGGCCACTGACACTCTTAGAAACTTGCAGTTTAATTTAAGAACTCTACCTGAGGTTTGCTATTGCACCTAGGTAGTAGGATCTGGCTCGTCCATGAACCAATGTTTGCCATCCTTATGACCAGATGTATGAAGGAAATCTAAATTACAATATGGGACTCCTTGAAAACAAAATAGCCCTCTTCAGATTAAAGTCAAGGGTAAAACGCATAGTAATCTCTTTGTGAATATCCCCTTCTTGTTCTAGTTACAAGCAAGTTCTATGTTTTGGCATTTGTACAAGGTCATATTTCATTTCTTATGTATCTTTTTTTTAAAATATTGTAATTTTTCTAAACCAGACTTTCAAAAACTGTACTGGAAAGTTAATGTGTATTGTTCACACCAGCTAAAGCAAACACCTGCATGTGTTTAGGCTTGAAACGTATATATATATATCATGTTGCTGAGTTCCTCTTAACTTTTAAAAATAGTACACCGAACATCAACATGTCATTTGGCTTGAAAATAAAATGGTTTCTTTGTTTTTGACATCATTTGTAAATAAGGGTCGAAAAGTTAAAAGTCTCTCACCGTGTCGCTCTATGTTCACAACATTAGTAGTTCAAACCAGCTCCAACCAGTACAAGCCAAATGTGCTTGAACTTCTTAAGACAATTCGGAGATTTGAGTTTTGGGGTAAGAGGTTCATGCATGTACTTGCTAGTATTGTTGGTTCTATCCATTGATATATTGGCATGACTACAAGGCCAATAAAAAAACGCATCCAGGAACACCTATCATGTCTTAGAACTCACCGGGAGAATGCCCCCATGGTGGACCACTTTCAGAGGCTCAAACACCTGGCCTCTGAAATTGAGTGGACCATTATAGAAAAGGTAAAATATCCCAGAAGAGGAGGGGATATGATTCTCCTTTTACTAAAGCGGGAACAAAAATGGGTTTTCCGTTTAAAGACCGATAAAGTGGGTCTCAATGAAAATATACCCTGGCATTCCTTGGCCATGATGCCCTGAGCCATTTATGTAAACACATGTGAGTAACGATTGATATCTAAATCACCCTGTAGATGCTCTGGTTGTGTGCCAGGACTTATAGGATGTTAGACTGTGTGTTCCCTGTGAATGTACATTTCTTCTATGTACTTCAATATGAACCTTTTTTCTTCCCCTTGAGGTTCCTTTTGGGTCGGCTGTGGCTACGTGCAGTCTGAGCACGTGAGTGACCCAGTGCTAGGGTCCAATATGTGGTGCCTGACTGGGTCCGGACATCCCCCTCCTATTTGCAGCGCATGCGGAATGGCGCATACACCGGAGGGGGCGTTTTTCCAGCCATGTGTGAGATGCCTGGCTGAGCTCCTGCCTGACTTTAGCGTATAGAAGTGTGCGCGCGCATTGCAGGAAGCGCTGCCGGACCGAGAACGAGCTGGCCAATACAGAGGCAGGCGCATGAGCAGGTGACACGTGGATGTGAATTAGCCAATACGGAGGCAGAGGCATGTACACGTGACACGCTAATGCGAGTCACATGACATGCGAAGGAAAGGCTGCCGCCCCCTTTTCTCCTACTGAACACACGGAGAATAGAGCTACGGGGGATAGACGCGCCTATGAAGAGCGCCTCGCCTTGACAAAAAGGCGCCCGTGTTATGCACTTTTCATGTAAGTACGTGTGAAGATTCTTGTCTCCAGGGATGTTTGAATGCCCTGTCTTGCTTTTGGGCTAATTCCTCAGTTGTATTTATCCCCTTCTCTTGACTGCAAATTTTACCAATACAAAGCAATCTTGCACTTGTTGTCTGGGACCTTATGATTCCTTGTCCCCCTTGCATCTTTGCCCTTAAATAATTGCCCATATGATATAAACTATGGTCGCTCTAAACTGAGAGCTTCTGAAATTCAGCTTACTTGAATATTATTATAAATCTTGTAATTATTCACAGATGCATCACATGTGGACTGGACAGTAAAAGTTGGGCACTAATTTGTGGCACACCATTCTTTAGAACAAAAGGGAGTGAACATCAAGGGTGAGTTGAGATCCCTCTGTTGTCAATACAATTTCGGGAGTTGTTCAAGAGCATTCCATACCATCGTTAGAATTATCACACTTGTTGTGGTTATTCTTTTTAAATAATATTGTGGCTAACAAATGCAGGTGGCATTCTTTGACACCAAAGAGATGAGACTTTGATATCGAGATTGGGAAATGAGGTGGTGTTGTGCTACAGCCATGGGGCTGTGTTTGTTTTGGTTGGCAAACTAGTGTTGTGCCATCCTAAATCCAATATGTGGAATTTAGCAGCCTCCGAGTAACTGTGGTTCATTTTGTTGATTCCACAGGTTCCTTCCCAGACTGTTCCAGCTCCATGACACCTACTGCAGGGTGGTAATGTACCATGCCATCTACTGTTTTTAACCATTTTCCTCATTAAACTGGTTGTTGTACAATGAAATGCACCAACTTGTGAGGAACTTAGACTGTCCTGATGAATGTGGTGTTACTAAACCCAAGCCACTGAAACCGGTCGACGGTGTTTGTATCATCTAAAAGGGCTCCAATTTGCCCCCATTTTAGTTTTGAGCAAACTTCTTTACATTGTCCCACTTTTCCATGAGCAAAAAGTTGACTCCACATGGGAAGTAGTGATTGTATTGTCTTTGTGTGTGTTTTTGGGATTGGGAATGTATCCTATTTCCCTAAGTTGTGTCATTTTTACATTTGAGTACCCCAGGAGCAGTGTGACAATCAATGGGCTATTAAAAATTGTCTATCCCATTAGATGCCACATGGTTTGTTCTGAAGAGAAAAATGGACTCTCTTCACTTCCCTGGGTTGACTCTCTTTTCCTTTCCCTGGTTTTACTGGTAGTCTCTTCCGATTCAAACCAATCGGGAAGAGACTGGGTTGGGACTCTCAAGGTTGAACGCATTACATATCATAGAAGTGGTAATCTTATTCTTATTCTGTCACTAATAGACAGGCGTTGGAACACCGCAACCTAGCCAAGAGTGCACTTTAGGCAGGGATAGTACCCTTGTTTCGCTCTATCCTTCTGTCTTCAGTCACAACCTTGTTCTATTCTTCTTATGAATAGATTTGAGTCCACCCCACAGTACAATAAATAAAATCTTCTCTTTGGGTTTGGTTTTACTATCTGGACATAGCCTTGGGTTTTCAGGTGGTTACTAGTAGCACTTACACAGTTGTGTGTTGCCTAACCTTTTGTGTGAATATTACTTATCTAAGGGCAATACCCTGTCAATTTATAGAAATTGCCCCATTGTTTGTTAATCTATCCCTTAATCCCTCAGCAGTGCATATTAGAGAATCTATATATATATGGCCTGTACATATATATGCCTGTACCATGTAACTAAGTTATTGCAAGTAACAGCGCCTCAATGCCCCTGGGCTGCTTGCGCGCTATATAAATGTAAATAAATAAATATATATTTGTGAAAGTGTGTTTGTATGTTTGGGGCTGGCTGCAGCCCCATAACAGTTGGTGGGATGAAATATTGGCCCACTGTTGGCATACCATTCTGGAGTGTACTGGTGATAGTGAAATTTGACCAACCCCACCCATTCGCCCTGCACAGGGCGGGGTCCAGCCGTGTGCTATCAATATAGGCTATTTCAGGAGATTGACGATTTTGCAAATTTTCTAATAATAGGAATATAGGACACAAGGTCAGTATACTAGTCTGGGGTATGCTGGTGATAGTGACATTTGACCAACCCCACCCATTTGCCCTGAACAAGGGTGGACCAGGGTCCAGGCCTATGCTATCAGTATAGGTAATTTTGGGAGATTGACAATTTTGCAGTTTTTCAAAAACAGGAATTTATGACACAATGAAACATACACAAGGCTATAGCAGATGCCCACGTGCATGTCATGTGGTACTGCTAGCATTATATAAAGAGAATTGTGGATATCAAACAATTTGCATATCTATGCAATGCTTCACGATTGAACACAGCATTTTCTTGCACCTGGACATTTATGGAGACAAATCAACAGTGCTTAATTTGATGAACGCTTCACATTGGTCAGGATCCACCCTGCTGGAATATGGATAGGCTTCAATAAGGTTCTTGAGGAAATAAATGTGTTACGTGACCTGATTATTGTCAACATTGAACATATATGAATAAATAATTGAGATGCTTGCAGAATTTCAATCTCAATGGCTCAGAGAAAAGTAATGATTACAATGTTGGTGGTGCTAGACATTCTGTTTTGCCCAGGATGATCCCTTTATGCATTTTCTGTGTTTTATGTACTTAAACCTTATGGACAGATGGAGGCATTAATAACACAGGATCCCTTCAGGCAATTCGTTGTAAGGGGCTTTCTCTCTATATCTCAAGTTTTAAGTGTCAAATAAAACAAAAGTGAGACATGTTTACTGTTACTTTTGTCTGGTGTAGGTGTCCTTTGACACGTGTTCAGTCTTTGTAGTGGTGCATACTTACATGAGCTTTTGAATTAATTTAACAACATGCAATGCTTCCGTGAGATGGAGAGTTAAGAGTTAGTCAGGGGAAAAGAGCTTCCAGACACCTCAACAGGAACACTTTATGAAAATAAGTATTAGTCTCTGGGGCACTATCACTCATCAGCTTGATGTTTAGCATGAAGAATAAGGAGTGAAGAATTGAGAGCAAGCAGAAAGGTGGGAGGCTGTTATGCAGCTGTGCTTTCTGTGCGGAGACTGCATTGCTTGGCCTGCAAGAGTTTTTTGCATGCAGGGGCCTGACTACTGCCAGAGTTCAGAATGCATGTAATGGGGTCTACATTGGAAGTTATGGACCACATTGTATGCATTCTGATTGGTAGAAAAGGGGGCAATAATGCTTCCCATGTACTAGACGGTCACATATAACATAGTATATTCTGAAAAATCTATGCAATTTAGCTGTTTTTGCAATACCCACATTCTTTATCAATCCAGTTGCTTCCTTCATTTAAGGGGGTCTGTGTATTACTTAGTCATGCAGCTTTCATATGGACTCTGTTGCTAGACACACATAAGTAGACGGGGGATGACCGTCATGCTTTGTAAAAGGTATTAGATACAAATTACCCCCCATTTGCTCTATTCCAAACTTCTAGCATATTGTGGATACCTAGAATTCAGCTGTTGGTAAGTAAATTGATTGAAGGTGGGCATCCACTTTTTGGCACATATTAAGACAAGACTTTTCAATGAGCAATAAAAGAATTATTGAACACTGGCAGAACACTCATACTCATACTAGTTTTGTAATTTCGCACGATGAGCTAAGCATTCTAAACAAATCACTTCCATTTTGCCAGTCCTGCATTTCACTTTAGATTAATACATTCCTTACAGTGCAAGACTGCTCTCAGATTTAAAGAAAGTTGAACAGCAGGAGAATGTGTTTGGACTTGCTGAATACAAATGGGAGCCAGTTTGAGGCATGGTTGGTGACCAGATGTAAACAATGAGCTGCTTATTTATTTTATGTTTTACCATAGAGTGTACTTATCTTATTGTATGTATTTTATTTTAACAATTGCAGACCTACCTCACTAGGAGCAATGAGCTCAGGTCAATTTTTTGCAAAAAGAGAAACACACACAAATAAAACTACAGGATAAGGCACAGGCTGAATCTGAACAAAATAAATCAACTGCAGTTGAAACAGACTTCATTAAAACATCTATATAAAGAATGTATACACACACATTCATGCTAAGTATTATGTATTGGGTGATTGAGAAGGCCTCCAGCCCTTTCCTAATATTCCCAAAAGTTGCACGTAGACATAATGACACCAGAGAATTGTCATAATGTGGGAACCCCTGTTTCTCCTTTTGACTTTCAGCATTTTGAGTGTCAGCTCACAATAACGGAGCATTGATCTTAAATCACCTGCAATTTCATGCTCTTCTTCCCGGTAGGTGGGGTTTCCCTGCCTCACAGAATTATAGATTAGGTAGCCAATTTTGAATATAATAGAGGCATCCAGATGCACACAAGCCATAGGCCCGGGATATGCTTGGTATGGTCATATTTCCTTCTCCCTGTTATTAAATGAGCAGCTTCTTGGTAAACTGTCCACATTGGTAGTTGTAGTAATTGGTACACCCACCATTATGGAAATCTTCCTATTCAAGTGACACTATATCAATACTTGTACCACTGGCAACTCAATTTTCTTTAGAATTGTAGTTGAGAATATGGTTCTTATGCCTTTTTGCATAATGGGTCTTAAAATCAATATGAGAAGTGATAAAATGAATTACAGGGATTCAGCAACTTGTGACCTATAAGGAGGACATGATCTAAAGTCATGGTATTACATTTTGATTGGATTTGCTCTTCATCAATTCTTGATGATAACAATACAAACTCTGTTTTGAATTCATACAACTTCAGGTACATGCAAGCCACCAATTAATAGATACAGGAGAGCCATGTTTTAAGGCCGTAGATGTCACCAGTAGATGAGTCTGTCAGATGCAGCTGTGTCTCATCAGCTTACTGGTGAATAAAGACCCCCTCGCTCCTTAGCAGCTTTATGTACAGGTTCAAACCATAGGTTACAGAATCAACCCCTGAGGCAATCCAAAAGTTACAGAGGTATGTGAGGAGAGGCATTCCATCTGAACAAATTGACTTCACCCAGATGGGAAAGAGTTAAACCGCTCCTGGGCCATCTCCCATTCTTGTAAGATGTCACAATGTGGATACTAATGCTTCCTGGTCAATCATATCAAAGGCTTATGAGTGGACCAAAAGCACAAGTAGGCAGGCATCCCCTCCATACATCATTAGTAAGGCATTCTATATCACCTGATGCATTGCTGGCTCAACAATGCAACACAGCCTGAATTCAGGTTAATATGATTGAAGACAACTTACTTTGAAAGTATGTGCATTGGCTTGTGAAACTGTTCTCAATGTTTTTCAAAGATGAGTATTGGGTCCATAATTACTCTAATCTAAAGAGTCTGAATGGGCCCTTGTTCCACCTCCATTTGGAGAAAATTAATGACTCTTTGCATTTAATTTGGGATTGATGTCATGCCATATCTTCTCATTATTATCCACAGACAATTGATTAATAACAGGATTGCATTTATGAACAGAACATGGATTATCAGATCCAGACAGAGGCTTGGCACAATGACATAGGGCCTCATTACAAGATTGGTGGTCCGGGAATAAGGGTGCCGGTAGCAACGCACCAGCAGCCTTTCCAGACCACCATACTACGAGAATGCCTACAGGGGCCGGTGCTCCCGGCAGGTTTTACCTGTCAGGAGCACCTGCCCCTGCAGGCATGAATTTCACAGAAGCACCTTTAGCAATGGTGCCAGTACTTCCGTGTCCCCATTCCCTTCCCTTGGAGTACTATGAGACTCCACCGGAATGGGGACATCCCATGTCACCAGGACTTATACTATCCTGGTGGCAACGGGATAGCAGGCAACGGAAACAGTGTTAAGAGGTCCGCTGCAACCCACGGGTAGCACCAGCGGGTTGCAGCCAATCTCATAATGCGGCCAATACTCCTTTAAGAGTCTTTGCAACTGACTTACGGCATCTTCAAGAGATTTCTGGTAATAACAGGCTTTAATCATTTTATTTTAAAATCTCAAATTTATCCTTAATATCCACAGCTATTTTGTTTTTTATTTTATTTTATTATTATTAGTGCAAACCTAGCTCAAGAGCAGCAGCAGAGTGCCAGCCAGGGGTCAAGTCGAGGGACAATGCGGGTGGACGGCATCCACCCACTTTTTTTAGAAGGTGGGTTCCATCCCTTTGTGTGCTAAAGAAATAAGAAATTACAAAAAACATTAACAACTGGTTGCAGCCCAGAATTGAACCTTGGACCAAAATCACCCTTAAACACAAGACCACAGAAATAGTTTTTTTTTTTTTTTTGTGCATTGGTTAAAAGAATCCTTATACACAAAGGCCCTCATTACGACCCTGGCGGATTTCGCGGTGCTAAATGCACCGCGAAGCACGGCAGAAAGCCGTCGATAGCGCCATGAGGGTTGGCGGATTTACCACCCCATGCCGACCTTGGCGGAGCGGTAAATCCCCAATCCCCATTTTACCCTTCCCCATTCCCATTCTTGCCCCATAGGGTATAATGGGAGTGGGGAAGGAGTTAATTACGCCGCCGTAAAGTACGGCGGCGTAATTAACAATGAGGTCCCTTAGCGCCATGGTTTTCTCCGCCCGGTAAAACCAGGCGGAGAAAACCTCCATGGCGCTAAGGGAACTCGTAGTACGGCGGACGGGTCCGCCGCGATTAGCGCTGGCGGAAACCCACTCCGCCAGGGTCCTAATGAGGGCCAAACACTCTAAAATATTACATTACATGGTTTGTCAAAATTAATTACATCAATCAATAAAATCGTCAAGTATATCAAATTCATTAAAATATAGAAATTATAATTATTTCATACTTATCCTACATAAAATATCCTACACATATTAATCATTCTATAATTTAAACATAAGCACAATTCCCTACAACCATCAATTAGTGTCCTAACTATAATTTCACAACTTCATTACAAACATAGTAGCCTGCCCCACTAATTACCAATGAGGAAGCTCCATATAGGGTACTCCAAAATTGGTCTGTCTTCATATTTTCAAGTTTAGCAACCATTGATCAATAAGCATTGTGATATTGTATTGTTAATGCAGGACACTGGGTTAAAATATGACGATTTGATTCTACAGAGTCTATACATACGATCCACATATGAAACACCATACCATCCTCCCACATAGTCATACATTGGCAAAATGTTTAATCGTAAGTAAATAATAAATTCCCTAATTTTAGGATTACATGGCTTCAACTGGTAAGAACACAGGCCCTATTCATAATAGTGCCTTTTGTTGTGTACATTTTGCATAGAATCAACTCTATCCCATGCACAGATCTTATTCTTACGTACACTTATATAATCCAGCCTTTCATGTATAGTGTCCATTGTGAAGTTAATATTATCGCAATGGCACAGAGGAGAATTTTTCAATACTCTAAAAAAGGTGTTTAAAGGATCAATCCTGTAATTTGTCCACCACAAGTTCCACAAGTTCCATTAACGTATTGTCATTTGGTAATCACAGTGATAAGGCACAATATAGCTTGCATATATTCAATAACCATGAGAAATGTAAGCCTTGTACGCATAGGAAGGGAAGAGATGGACCCCATAGGGCACAAAGGTTCATTCTAGGTCTAAAGGTTTTATGGGTAAAGGGATGACTAAGTGGGCTGTCCATGAACGTCAAAGAGTCTAACCATATGGCTAGGCATGGAGAATGACGAGTAAGCCAGGTTACTGGAATGATGAGACAACCCCAGTAAAGTGCATTCTAAAAGTTAGTTTAAATATTCTTTCAGATAAAGAGATAGACAAATCTCTTTATTCTGAAATAATATTATAATCCTGTTCAAAATGTAGTCAAAATAAAAGACATTACAATTAAATATGCATTATGGTCAAAATCATAAGATTGGAATCCTAAAAATTACTAATTCATCATAGAAATTTAGGAAACCAACCACACATATTTTGGGTGTATAAACAATGCAGAGTCAAGGTTATTTGCCATAGATAAAACACCATCTGGTGCTATCGATACTTTCCATAATAAGAAACTATCAAGTACGGGCAAATAATAATTGAACTTGATTTACAAAACGTTTTTCAGTGGGATTGCACCATTGGAAAACGCTTTGTGCAGTGACAGCAGGGCTTTTGTCCTTTGAGCTGAGCTCTATTTTTCTATTTTTGTAAAAGGTGGGTATTTTATAATTTGTTGCAAGTGGACGTCGATAATACAGGAGACTTAGGGCCTCATTACACGGTAGGCGGTAAGGGTTTACCGGTACCGGTATTTTACCGGTACCGGTAAATCCTTACCGCCTTACTACGAGGTCCCTTTGCGGGTTGGGGAATTTAACGCCTGCTTTTTGCAGGCGTTAAAAACCAACCCGCAAAGGGACCATGGGGCTAATTACGGTACCGCAATTTGCGGTACCGTAATTAGCGCCTTCCCCATTCCCATAGAGCCCTATGGGGCAAAAATGGGAATGGGGAAGGGCAATGGTGGAAGGGGGAATTACCGCCCCTCCAACCTTGGAATGGGGCGGTAATTCCCCTTTCCACCAAGGCGGTGCCGGTATTTTACCGGCATGAACCATGGCGCTAATAGCGCCATGGTTCTCCGACTACCATGTAATGAGGCCCTCACTCTGGCGCGGTTCCCTAATTTGATTATGGTGGCAACCCTGAGAAGTATGGTGGGTGAGTCTGGCAACTGGTCGGTAACTTGCCTTTCCCGGTTTATGAGGGAGGGTTGATGTTAGGGAGAATTCTCAGAAATGTGCTAATTCCCTCCACCTTAGAGACCCTCAGCACCTTTGCTAGATTTTGAGGACTTGATTTTTTTAACCTGGAGAGATTGAGACCCTTTTTCCCACTCTATTATGCATTTTTAATGTGATTTCTGAACGTTGTGTTTCTTTTAGTTGTGAAGTCTGGCAAACTCCATAGGCATCATCGTTTACATTGTGTCACACAGCACCTTCAGTACAGTGGCACAGGGAAACCTTTCAGATTTCCCAAAGGATCAAGAGGGGAATTCATAGAATTCAGCACACAAGTGGCGCACGCGGCTGGTGCACAGTGTGCGCGTGGGAATTTCTGCGCCAGCCACGTGTGCTAAAATACATTTCCGCGCACAGCGTATTCATGGATTTTAGCTACCAAAACCAGCTGTGGCGCACAGTGGCGCAGCGACCCTGCAGCAGCGCCAGTTACGCCCCCAAGAACGCCCCTCGCGCAAGGAAAAGCCATCAAAATCCCCAATCCAGTGCAAAGGGCTGCGCTAACCCTGTACCAGTATACAGGGCCGCCACACAGCACACGGCAAGCGGGGAACGTGTATTACTGGGGTTCGCGGGAAGTTTCACACACGACCGGAGCGTGGTATGTGTATTTCGGGTGTGGGCGGGAAGTTTCACACGCGATCGGAGTGGGGTACGTGTAATTCAGGGGTGCGCAGGAACTTTCACACGCGATAGGCCCTGTGCGAGTGGGGTGCGTGTATTCCTGTGGTGCGCGGGAGGTTTCACACGCGATCGGAGCGGGGTACGTGTAAATCGGGGGTGCACGGGAAGTGTCACACGCGTTTGGCCCTGTGCGAGTGGGGTATGTGTATTCCTGGGGTGCGCGGGAGGTTTCACACGCGATCGGAGCGGGGTACGTGTAAATAGGGGGTGCACGGGAAGTTTCACACGCGATTGGCCCTGTGCGAGTGGGGTACGTGTATTCCTGGGGTGCGCGGGTAGTTTCACACGCGATTGGCCCTGTGCGAGTGAGGTATGTGGATTACTGGGGTTCGCGGGATGTTACACATGCGATTGGCCCTGTGCAAGTGGGGTACGTGTATTCCTGGGGTGCGCGGGAGGTTTCACACGCGATTGGAGCGGGGTGCGTGTAAATCGGGGGTGCGCAGGAAGTTTCACACGCAATTGGCCATGCGCAAGTGGGGTACGTGTATTCCTGGGGTGCGCGGGAAGTTTCACACGCGATTGGCCCTGTGCGAGTGGGGTACGTGGATTACTGGGGTTCGCAGGAAGTTACACACGCGATTGGACCTGTGCGAGTGGGATACGTGTATTCCTGGGGTGCGTGGGAGGTTTCACACGCGATCGGAGCGAGGTACGTGTAAATCGGGGGTGTGCAGGAAGTTTCACACGCGATTGGCCCTGTGCGAGTGGGGTAGTGGATTACTGGGGTTCACAGGAAGTTACACACGCGATTGGACCTGTGCGAGTGGGGTACGTGTATTCCAGGGGTGCGCGGGAAGTTTCACACGCGATTGGCCCTGTGCGAGTGGGGTACATGTATAAATGGGGTGCGCGGGAAGTTTCACACGCGATAGGCCCTGTGCGAGTGGGATACATGTATAAATGGGGTGCGCGGGAAGTTTCACACGTGATAGGCCCTGTACGAGTGGGGTACGTGTATAACTGGGTTGCACAGGAATTTTCACACGGGATAGGCCCTGTGTGAGTGGGGTACATGTATAACTGGAGGGCGCGGGAAGTTACACACGCAATTGGAGAGGGGTACGTGGATTACTGGGGTTTGTGGGAAGTTACACACGCGATTGGCCCTGTGCGAGTGGGGTACATGTATAAATGGGGTGCGCGGGAAGTTTCACACGCGATAGGCCCTGTACGAGTGCGGTACGTGTATAACTGGGGTGCGCAGGAATTTTCACACGGGATAGGCCCTGTGTGAGTGGGGTACATGTATAACGGGAGTGTGCGGGAAGTTACACACGCGATTGGAGAGGGGAATGTGTATTTTGGGGGTTCGCGGGAAGTTACACACGTGATTGGCCCTGTGCGAGTGGGGTACGTGTATTCCTGGGGTGCGCGGGAGGTTTCACACGCGATCAGAGCGGGGTACATGTAAATCGGGGGTATGCAGGAAGTTTCACACGCGATTGGCCCTGTGCGAGTGGGGTACGTGTATTCCTGGGGTGCGCGGGAAGTTTCACACGCGATTGGCCCTGTGCGAGTGGGGTACGTGGATTACTGGGGTTCGCGGGAAGTTACACACGCAATTGGCCCTGTGCGAGTGGGGTACGTGTATAACTGGGGTGCGTGGGAAGTTTCACACGCGATTGGTCCTGTGTCAGTGGGGTACGTGTATAACTGGGGTGCGCCGGAAGTTTCACACGCGATAGGCCCTGTGCGAGTGGGGTACGTGTATAACTGGGGTGCAAGGGAAGTTTCACACACGATAGGCCCTGTGCGAGTTGGGTACATGTATAACTGGGGTGCGCGGCAAGTTTCACACGCGATTGGAGAGGGGAACGTGTATTTCGGGGGTTCGCAGGAAGTTTCACACGCGATAGGCCCTGTGCGAGTGGGGTACGTGTATTCCTGGGGTGCGCGGGAAGTTTCACACGCGAGAGGCCCTGTGGGAGTTGGGTACGTGTATAACTGGGTTGTGCGGGAAGTTTCACACGCGATTGGAGAGGGGAACGTGTATTTCAGGGGTTCGCGGGATGTTTCACATGCAATAGGCCCTGTGCGAGTGGGGTACATGTATTCCTGGGGTGCGCGGGAAGTTTCACACACGATAGGCTCTGTGCGAGTGGGGTAGGTGTATAACTGGGGTGCGCGGGAAGTTTCACACGCGATAGGCCCTGTGCGAGTGGGTTACATGTATAACTGGGGTGCGCAGGAAGTTTCACACGCGATTGGAGAGGGGAATGTGTATTTCAGGGGTTCGTGGGAAGTTTCACACGCGATATGCCCTGTGCGAGTGGGGTACGTGTATTCCTGGGGTGCGCGGGAAGTTTCACATGCGATAGGCCCTGTGCGAGTGGGGTACGTGTATAACTGGGGTGTGTGGGAAGTTTCACACATGATAGGCCCTGTGTGAGTGGGGTACGTGTATAACTGGGGTGCGTGGGAAGTTTCACACGCGATTGGAGAGGGGAACGTGTATTTAGGGGGTTCGCAGGAAGTTTCACATGCGATAGGCCCTGTGCGAGTGGGGTACGTGTATTCCTGGTGTGCGTGGGAAGTTTCACACATGATTTTGCTGCCAGAGCGGGGTACGTGATTTTCGGGGGTGCGCGGGGAGTCCTACACGTGAATTAGCAGTGTGGGTCCTCCCAGGTGTTCCCTCTACACCCTCCATGGCCCCTGCAGGCAGCCCACACCACAGGGGACTACCGTGCACCCCTGGTCATGTCCCGCAGGCAGCCCATGCACCATGGGCATGCCCCCAGCCAAGCCACATGTCAACTTGCACTACTGATCACCAACTCATGTCCCCCAGCACCCCCACCCCCCAGCAGTCAGGGGCACCTGCCAGCAGGCCCCCACTCATGTCCCCCAGTACCCCAAGCAGTCAGGGGCACCTGTCAGCAGGCCCCCACTCATGTCCCACACATGTCCCCCAGCACCCCCACCCCCCAGCAGTCAGGGGCACCTGCCAGCAGACTCCCACTCATGTCCCCCAGCACCCCCACCCCACAGCAGTCCGGGGCACCTGTCAGCAGGCCCCCACTCATGTCCCACACATGTCCCCCAGCACCCCCACCCCCAGCAGTCAGGGGCACCTGCCAGAAGGCCCCACTCATGTCCCCCCCACCCCTACCCCCAAGCAGTCAGGGGCTCCTGCAGCAGGCCCCCACTCATGTCCCACACATGTCCCCCAGAACCCCCACCCCCCAGCAGTCAGGGGAACCTGCCAGCAGGCCCCCACTTATGTCCCACACATGTCCCCCAGCACCCCCATGCCCTAGCAGTCAGGGGCACCTGCCAGCAGGCACCCACTCATGTCCCACACATGTCCCTCAGCCCCCTTACCCCCAGCAGTCAGGGGCACCTGCCAGCAGGCCCCCACTCATGTCCCCCAGCACCCCTACCCCCCAGCAGTCAGGGGCACCTGCCAGCAGGCCCCCACTCATGTCTCCCAGCACCCCCACCCCCAAGCAGTCAGGGGCACCTGCCAGCAGGCCCCCGCTCATGTTCCACACATGTCCCCCAGCACCCCCCCCAGCAGTCAGGGGCACCTGCCAGCAGGCCCCCACTCATGTCCCCCATCACCCCCACCCACCAGCCGTCAGGGGCACCTGCCAGCAGGCCCCCACTCATGTCCCCCAGCACCCCCACCCCCTAGCAGTCAGGGGCACCTGCCAGCAGGCCCCCACTCATGTCCCACACATGTCCCCCAGCACCCCCCCCCCCAGCAGTCAGGGGCACCTGCCAGCAGGCCCCCACTCATGTCCCACACATGTCCCCCTGCCCCCACGTCATGACGATCCTCAATCATGGGCCTAATGGCCAGCCACATCACACCCCACGCCACCCAACCCAAAGACCCAACCAAGTATTGCATCCACCCACATAGAAATGCCCATTACATGATACAACCCGAATGGCAAGTATGTAAATGAACACATGTCCGTCACACAACCACAACGGGTGCAAGTGAATGTGAAAACCCACATCATGACATGCATGAAATCAATGAGAGAATACCACACATCGAAGTATGAAACAAAAATGCATTGAACCCAAAATGAATGTAATGAAAAGAAAACACACAATAATGTGAAGAAGAAATAAAACGCAGCATGTCCAGAAAATAATCAAAAATATGAAATCAAAATTCAAAGAAATCCAAATGAAAATGTGTCCAAAGACTCAGTCCAACAAAGCAAATCCAAGGGAAAAAAATAAGTGAAATCCATTGCTCCATGGTGAAATGAAAAAGAATAATAATAAATCCACTGTTCAACTATATACAAATCACCAATCCAGGGTCCATGAGCCCAACAAATGAAATGAAACCTACAAAAAAGACTACCTTATAAAGAACTATATACAAAAACGTGGCGCATTGTCCATTCGGCCCAAAATAAACAAAAAGAGAAAGGAAACCTAACACTATCTAACTATATACAATGGCGGTGGGCAAGTCCTGCGGCTCACTCTGTGCTGTCTCGGGCCAGGGCATCATCGAACTCCATGTCGATGTCCCGGAGGCGGGCCTCTGCCCTGGCCCCGAGGTCTCACAGGGAGGCACTCATGGCCTGTTCCAACTCCCTGCGAGTTGCCTCGAGGCACTCTGCCCGCCTCAACGCCCGATGCATGGAGAACTCCGCCCTGACCATGGTGAGCCGCACCTCTTCTGTCTGCCGCCGCTCCGCATCTATCCGCTGGCCCAACCGCTGCCACACGGAAGACACTCCCATTCCTGGGTCCTCCTGCCCTCTGGCCGATGCCTGCCCCTCCGATGTTGATGGCCCCGAGCCATCATTGCTCCCACCTACAGCCTGCTCCTGCTGCTGCTGTCCATGTGCCCTGTCCGATGGTGCCTGCACATCCTCCATCAGCTGGTCTCCAGTTGTGGTGTCCACCCCTGCTGGACCGCCGACTCCCGACTGTGGCAGGGATGTGAGCTCCACCATGCTGGCTGGGTTGGTCGGGCCAGGTCCACAGGGGGCTCTGGTGGAATCTGGGCCGGAAGACGGCAGGGAGAACGACTGGCACATAGTCTCCACAGAGGAGGAGAGGTCCACCAGAGTGCGCGACACATGTAGGAACCCACCGACCAGGGCCCCACCCAACAGTGCCGCGATCTCCGCCAGGGACGAACGCACGTCATCACGAATTTCACACGTGCGCAACGCGACACCAATCAGGACGGAGCCCATACGGTCATGGGACCCCTCGTCCGCAGGTAGTGGAGAGGCACTTGACATGGCAATCTCCCCTACCTGCGCACGGGCCTGGGACGGGGCATCCCTGCTGGTGCATGGTGGTGCAGTCACAGGGTCAAGGACAGAGACATGCACAGGCCCCTCCATGGTGACCTGTGCTGCCTCCTGACCCTGGCCCTGGACTGCACCACTTGCACCAGTGGTACTACCCCCACCAGGCCCCATGTGCGGCTGAGTAGCGGGCTCCTCCTCCTCTGTGGAGACCACCAACCTGGATGTCTCCGTACTGTCTTCCACCATTGCAAGCCCCTGTGGGGGCTCACTCGCCCCTTCCGCCACAGCCGTAGTGGCAGACGCGGCAAAAGCCCCCTTGCTCCCGGATGATGGCAAGTCCTAGGAGGGTGGCTGGGCCTTGCGTCGCCGTCCGGTGGAGGCATCCCCGCCGCTTGGCTCCACAGTGCCGTCTACTCCCTCTTCTTCGCTTGACGCTGCGTAGAGGGAGACATAGAACACAAGCATCAGGGTACAGTACAACATTCCCCTAGACAGGAAGCAATAACACATGAGTTGCAGTGTCTAACGTCGCTTCCATCCTGTCCCTCCACAACACATGGGTGAATGCACGCAACACACATGCATGAACAGGCACGGCGCCTGCAATCAACACCAGCATCCATGTACAAGGGCCTCTATTAACCAAAATCTTGCCTTCAAACTCACATGCATCATGGCTCACACTGATCCCATGCACACACATCACAGGAGGGTCATGCATCCTGCCTTGCACACCACAGACACAGTGGATAGACACAGTGCATACAACGGTGACCACACTGCATGAGTGAATGTACACATCATCACAGACATGTGTCATGAAACATGGCGTACCTAAGTCAGACACACACTTCTCAGACACACACACATGTGCACCATACATGTACATGACAGCAGCACCCATCCCTCACACCCCCACCATGTGCAAGAAAAGACACTGGCATGCTCGCATGTGTGCATTTGCCATACAGCTACCCATGTTGCATTGTAACTCATGCACCAACCATGTGATTCACACATTACTGGTCTCACATGCATGACCATGATGTCCCTGCACACACACATCCATACATGGCCTATGGCACACATACAGGCAAGTATCAGACTACCAGCACAATGCAACATGCCCTGTCTCACACACCAATGCTTGGCCACTTACCGCTCAACTCCAGACGGTCTTCCTCTGCAGGATCTGGGCATGGAGCGCTGGGCCTACGCGTTCCAGGACCCTCATCTGGATGTCACTCATGATGACCCGGCCCCCCTCCACGAGGCGCCGGGCCTTGTAGAGGGTCCTGGACCTCAAGTCCTCCCAGCGCTTCTTGACATGCTTGATGTCGCGGGTTACCACCACCTCCGCGTTGATGGCAACCACTACGTCGTCCCAGATCCTCTCCCGTCCTTCCTTGTTGGTGCGTGATGTTCCGAAGAGGGCATCAAAATGCCCCAGGACATGCTCCACCAGGACACCAACTTCCATCACACTGAAGCTGGTGGACCTCTGCCTCTCTGGCTGGGGGTCGCCAGTGGTCTCAGATGGTGTTTTCCCCGACATGGCGACCCCCGAGGCAGGCGTGGGTGGGCAACTGTGTCCTGGGGCTGGGCTGTGGAGCGATGGTATCCCAGTCGGGAGTCTTCTGTTCCAGCAGTGGTGGACACAGCAACTGGAACCCTGAATGACGTGCAGGCACCAAATAGCAGGGCACGTGGGCAGCAGGCAGTCAGGCAGCAACAGAAGGCAGGTGGGAGCATGCTCGGGGCTCTGGGGTGCAGTCATTCGGGCTTCTGGGCAGGAGCGTGGTCTTCCGTGTGTTGTTGCGTAGCCAGCTTGATAGGGAGTGATTTGACAGAGTCTGCTTGAACTTGAGGCTTCCCGAAATGTTAGGGCAGAACAGCAGCTGGAGCAGCTCACACGTTCGCTCTCAGCTGAGCTGCATACAACACATGAGGAGATCCGGGCATCACGCGAGGCCATGCGTGCAGAAATGCAGGCAACCCGTGATGTGCTGCATGGGGATCTCCTCACTTTAATCCTTCAGAATCAGACCTTCCAGACCCGCATGCTTGCTGCCATGGAGGACCATACCAGGGCTTTGCGTGGGCTGCCTCCCATAGTGCCAACGCCTCCTGATGCAGCAGCAGAGGATGAGCAGAGCGACAGCAGTTCTCCCACAATGGCATAGCCATGCAGGCCATGAGCCCAAGGAGGTTTCTTTTTTTGCAACATACACGCAGGTGGGTGTTGGCGTGCACCCTGTCCGCGAACCTCCTGGGTGGCTTCCCCCACCCACCCTGGCCTCCACATGGCCATTTCTGATTTTTTATTTCTTTTTTTACAGTGTGTTGCCTTGTGTGGCTCATTTGGGCATCCACTGTATTCCGGATGGGCACATGCAGGCTTGTCCTGAGTTTGGGTTAGATGCTTGGGTTCGTGAGACACACACCCCTCCTGCTTCCCGTTTCCATGGGCTTGCAAAGGGCGTGACCAAGTGACAGTGAATTACACAGTGACGTTGGGCTCCCATGAGCTGTGTGGACAGTCTGTAGTCAATATTGGATAAACATCCCTAGTGGATATTGTTGTTGTATTGTACACTGCATGGTGTATTGATATGTGCTTCTGCATTCCTAATCTGCAGGTTCCTTCCTCATGTCTTCACAAGGCCGTCTACTTTGCAGATGCCATTCATGTTGTATGCAGTACACTGATACATATGCGTGGCAGCAACACTTTACAGTTGTAAGGGGTTGATGTGCTGGCGTATTCAGGTTGTAAGACTACCACTACTTAGTACTGTCATGTTTTTGCATTTTTCCATGGTGTGTTGCAGCATTGTGTTGGTGGTAAGTATTTGGTAATGTGTGCTGTTAGTTATATATTACTGGGAGCATATTGTTTGTTGGCAGTTTCCATTAGGAACAGTGTACTTTGTGACACTTGTGTCAGGTCTTGTGCATTGCTTTGTTTGCTTTCACATTGCATGACATGCCATGGTGTGTTTGGTGGTGGAGCTGGGGAAGGGTTGGGTGACATGGCGCTGTTCTCATGTTGTATTTAGCAAGGCTGTAATGAATTTCGCAGCATAGATGTATGTCTTTTGATGACACAGCATTGGTGGTGTTTGGGTATGTAACACTTCCAGGTGACCAATCTCAGGATGGTATGGTTGTGACAGTTGAGTGTCCCTTATGTCATCATCATTGATTTTCTGCTGGTATGTACCAGGGCTGTGTGCACTACACAGGGGTGTGATTTTAGGTGAAGTAATTAGCCACCAGCTGCGTACGGGCTGCCTCACTACGTGCCCTTTCCCCTCCCATGTGCAGCGGGCGTGCTTGCGGTTGGGGATGTCGGGGCACCACCATGTCCACCGGCAGGCCCCGGTGTGTTGCAACGTTGTGCAGGACACATGCTGCCACTATGATCCTGCACACTACTGGGGGAGCGTATAACAGCTGCCCACCAGAGCGGTCAAGGGAGTGAAAGCGTGACTTGAGCACTCCAAATGTGCGCTCCACTATGCCCTGGGTTGCAATATGGGCTGTGTTGTATCTTACCTCTGGTGGCATGGTGGAGTTCCGAATTGGCGTCATCATGTGGGTGCTCAGAGGGTGTTACAATCGTTCGTCCTGCTCTCCCCGATACTAGTGCAAATCCAGCTCCCTCGCACCGTCTCAGGCATTCCACGCACTTGGCACTCGGACACAAATAACCCACAAAGCCAGAAGTGGGGTTGTAAAAGTGCTGTAATGTTAACACACACACCAGGCTCTGGAGGGCTGCATCGACTCTGCCCCCTCCCAGGCCTGGCTCATACTTATGTACAATGCAAAGCTACATATTAATCTCCTCCCATTAGCCGTACGTATTCATAACAATAGTTCATTTCGCCGAAGAAAAGGCAATCAAGTACATTTCGTAACTTCAGATTGTCTTTGCAAGTCAGGCTCTTATCAACCTTGGGACTTGAGCCAGCAGCATCCGAACTGTGTACATTCTCGAAGGGAGGGCTGTTCATGCCCGTCTCTGCGAGGCCTGCGGCATTCCACAGCTAGCTGGGCTGGTTGTGCTCTGGTGGTTCTCTGCGACATCTGCTTTCATGGCTGTTAGATGTTTAGGCCAGTCCTTATGTCAAATCATTAGGCCAGTGTTCCTGCTTCAGATGTGATGTATCTCGAACCAAAAGAAAGTGCAGAATCAGAAATGTACTACGTAACATGTGCCCACTTTTTTTTCATCTCTTCTTATTTTATCTATCAATCACTAACGAAAACCCTTGCACTACTTCTACATAAGCACATTGTAATAAAACTATTCTTACTCAATAAAGAAGCAGAAAAATAACAAAAAACATTACCAAACTAAGACAGCTTATTTATGTCTTTACTCTTCTAAAGCCCTTCACTGTACTGTATTGCATAAACACTGCCACCTATTAACCTCAGCCATAATCTACAGTGCATCTAAAACAAACATAACTACATGTCCCGCCCTTTCCAGCTCTGAGCATCCCTGTCACTCTCACATTCAGCAACACCACATACATGTGCCTGTCATGTTTGTTTGCACTGTCCAAGTCAAACTCTCCCTTACTTTCCAATAGATAGTAACCCTCTAGTACCTCCCATTCCCTAGGTGCACCCGCAGTCAGTGTCAGCAGCCACTTGTCAGTGCTTGTCATATTTTTCCCAAGTAGCATCTTCCATGGTGAATACCTGGTCGCTGAAAACTCTCTCAGCAGTCCATGGAGAACAAATGACAGCCAGTCTTGCCACTGTGTGTCTTTCTCATCCATCTGTTTGAACTGCTCCTTCTTGGGCACCTCTTTCTGTTTGTTCTTCCATTGAGCCACACAAATGTCCATGTGCTCCTGCCACTCATCTTTTGCTGTGGGCCCCCAGGCCCTCTCTGTCGGGCACTGAAATGCATTGTCTTGCCCTTTCTCTGCATTGAGAAGCTTAATCATTAGTTCATCCTCTGCTTTCCAAATACCCAGGAGGCGCTCACATTTCCTTTGATCCTGCTTCTTGCTCTTCTGTAAGATAATCTCCACCACTTCAAGCTGTGGCCCCTCCATCAAATGACACTCCTTATCTTCTATGGATGCCATTAGCTCTGGCTGTGGATCATTGTCAGGTGCCACGGGCCACTCTCGCTCAGATGCAGTTACCATCTTTCTTCCCAGATGCAGCACCACTGATTGTGCTTCACCATGCTTTGCTCTTTCCCCCCCAAACACTATTAAGTGACGCTGACACTGACCACCAACTTCATATGTGGGCCTGTCAATGTGCTTCTCTGGTGCACATGCCCTGAAAGCGTCTTGTTGTGATTTGACATTCTCTGGCATGTATTCGCTTGACACTACACCTTTCACTATCATCTTGTTCAATTCCTTGTCTAAGGTGCACACTGCACAGTCACCTGTCCTTCTGAAATTCAGTTTATTTATTGCCCCTTTGTCTGGACATGCCTTCCCCCATTTTGTCAGGACCCCGTTTGCCAAATAAGTGATTGCATCTCTCTCTTCCAAAATGTCCTCCCTCCGGTATCTTCCCCCACTTCCTTCCCTTTCTCGGAAATACATAGAGCCATCCCCACAGCGTTGTGCGTCATCCACCCCAACCCCCAAAGGCACTGGTGCTGGCACCTCACATTCCTGCCCCTCTTTGTGTCCTCTCTCCTCCCCCTCCTTTACTAACACTGTTTTTTTCATTTTCAGCCATGCGTCATCAGCTGCATTCAGAATGTCTGCCCACCCCTTGGCGGATCTTAACCTTTCCTCCACATTCCCTTCAACCACCCTTTGTAACTGATGTTCGTGGGCAGCCCCAAACTCCTTCTTCTTTTGTACCGACTGGGGGATCACATCCCAATTGTGCAACATGCTCTTCAGCCTTTCCAGCACAGCCCTTGCCCCCGACTTATATGACAGATCTTCACCCGCCTCTTGCCTTGTCAGTGGACCGGCATCTGCCATGTTGCCACTGAAACTGTATTCTGTAATCTGTATTCTTTAATCTCTTTTATTCCTCTTTTATTCCTCTTTTTATTCCTCTTTTACTCAACCTTCAGACAGACCTCCCACTCTGTGCCCTCTACAGCATCGACCCTACACCCACTCTCCACGCCCCGGTGCTCTGACTGTATTACAGGTGCCTAAGAATGCTCTGCCCTATCTTTGTATTATTCCTAGAGTCCCTGAAGACTCCAAATTCCCCAAATTCCACTACCGCAACATGCAACAGGGTCAGCGAAAATGTTTTCACTTACCCGTTGTATTGCTGTTATCTCTGTGCACTTGATGAACAGAAGAGCTCCCGGGTTTCGGCACCATATGTTACAATCGTTCGTCCTGCTCTCCCCGATACTAGTGCAAATCCAGCTCCCTCGCACCGTCTCAGGCATTCCACGCACTTGGCACTTGGACACAAATAACCCACAAAGCCAGAAGTGGGGTTGTAAAAGTGCTGTAATGTTAACACACACACCAGGCTCTGGAGGGCTGCATCGACTCTGCCCCCTCCCAGGCCTGGCTCATACTTATGTACAATGCAAAGCTACATATTAATCTCCTCCCATTAGCCGTACGTATTCATAACAATAGTTCATTTCGCCGAAGAAAAGGCAATCAAGTACATTTCGTAACTTCAGATTGTCTTTGCAAGTCAGGCTCTTATCAACCTTGGGACTTGAGCCAGCAGCATCCGAACTGTGTACATTCTCGAAGGGAGGGCTGTTCATGCCCGTCTCTGCGAGGCCTGCGGCATTCCACAGCTAGCTGGGCTGGTTGTGCTCTGGTGGTTCTCTGCGACATCTGCTTTCATGGCTGTTAGATGTTTAGGCCAGTCCTTATGTCAAATCATTAGGCCAGTGTTCCTGCTTCAGATGTGATGTATCTCGAACCAAAAGAAAGTGCAGAATCAGAAATGTACCACGTAACAGAGGGTAGGCACTGTCCCCTGGGAAGGTGGTGATGGGTATCATTAGTGGGGTTGTGACATTACTCAGTATCTGACATGCATGGCATTTATACTCACCAAGCAGCCATGTATCGCCATGCCACCTAGCTTCTAGGTCCCGGTTTAGGGTTGACATTTTGTAAATGAAACTGTCGTGGGTGGACCCTGGATAGTTGTCATATACTGAGGTGATGATTCCCTTGGCATCACATACTACCTGTATGTTGATGGAATGCCAGTGCTTGCGGTTTCTATAGATGTGCTCTGATGCCCTGGGGGGACGTAGAACCACATGGGTGCAGTCAATGGCACCTAGCACTTTGGGGAATTGTGCCACCCCATAGAAATCCTGGAAGGCAGCCTGCCTTTCTGCAGGTGTTCTGGGCAGGTATATGTGCCTGCAGACTGATGGGCGTGCAGTCATGATGGCCACCCCCCCCCACTATAGCACTTGTCCGCTGAAATGATCCAGCGGCCAAGAAGTGCAGTACATTGAGGACCTTCTCCAGGGGGCTGAGTGCTTGGGACCACAGGGTGGGTGATGTGAGGTCATCCTCCCACTCACTCACCAGGTCGAGTATTATGTGACGTGGAAACCTGTACCTCCCATACACCTGGTCATCAGGCATCCCAAAAAGGCTGGTTCTGGGTGTAAAAATTCTGGGCCTGACTATCCTCCTCCTCCTCCTGCGGTATCCCACGACCACTACTGCTAGGAATGGTATATTCATCTTGGCGTCTGTGCTTGTTTGTTCTTTGCACGCACTTTTATGCTGCGCGGGTCCACGTACACCTGCTTCCTGCTGGCATACGTGTTTCCGGATTAGCGCGTCTTTTTTGGCGCACGCATTAGCCCTGTTCTATTCCATGAATACGTGTTGTAGACGCGTGTGTGGGCGTTCCGCGCATCTGCCTCCTGTACTTCCCTCGTGACTCCCACATTTTCATGCATTGTTCCCCATTCTGCGTGTTACGCCCCCTGTTCCGCCTACTTTTGTTGTGTGCGCATAGCTATGTGCGCTTTCGCTGTGCACTTAGCTCATGCTGTTTGGAGACTTGTGCGCCAGCGTGCGCCACGCAGAATTTTAGCGCACATCCAGGGATTTAAACGCACACAGACTTCCATGAATCGCTGTGCGCGGGTTTCTCTGCGATTTTCGCACTTGCACTGCGATTCGCACGCTTTCGCACGCTTGCGCCGAAAATTTCAGCGCACATTAATTCCATGAATCGGCCTGCAAATACTTTCTCTGGGATAAACTACTGTTTCCCAGAGCAGTAAAGTGAAATTTACTTTACTTGCATTTGTAACTTTCTAGACCCAGCACACACTATCTTACAATAGGGTGCTTGAGGGGTTACCGAGCATCCCCTTTTGTCTAACATTTCATGCAACATTTTTATGTTACCCTTTCCTCACTGAATGGCTGGTGGCAGTGGTTTAGATTTAACTATGAGGTGTGCATTTATCATAGGCTGCGTTCGTAGCTGCAGTAAGGCACCCAAGGGTGCCATTTTTGTTAAAGTGGCCCAGTCTTCTTTTTTTACCATTTCTTTGTGGAAAGGTCCTTCTTGAGATTTATTCTGCACGCCAAACCCAGTTTGGTCCCATTGTTTGCTTTGCCTTTAGTGGGATTCACAAGTGAAGCCCGCCTCTGGCACCAGGGTGTCTGGGGTGGGCAGGAAGTGAGGGAGGTGCCCGAAACTCCCTGTGCTTAGTCTCCTAGGAGACCCAAATGCACTCTGTAGTGATTGGCCGGCTGACTGTCCGGCAAGGACAGCCACCCTGCTGGGTGACTGACAGCTAGGCTGGAATGAATGGGAGAGAACTGAATAAAAGGTGAGGATTTTGGCTTGGAAGGCAGAGTCGACCACTGGACGAAGTAACCGAAGAAGAACTTAAAGAGGACGCCTGCTGCAACTCCTGGACCCTTGGTTTGCCCGGTGAAGCCCTGCTGCTATGCTGAAACTCCAAATTCATATTGACAGAGACACTCCTGCAAGGACGCCTTCTCCCCTTGAGTTGTTGGGACCAATCAACTCCAAAGTAAGCCACTGGACATCCGTCTCAGAGCTGGTTGAATTTCCACAGAGTTGCTACTGGAAACCGAATAGCCAGGGAGGGGAACAAAGATTGTGTGCTTTTAAGTTGGCCAAGAGCTCCAGGAAGATCCTCCGGACTCCCAGGAATGTTATGTCCGGCCGGGACTTGCCCCGTCGTGTAGCCGAAGAGGTCTTCCCTGCAATGTACCCCTCTAACCTGAATAAGCAAATAGACAAGCTGAGGGATCCATTCCATGAAAGACAGGATGCAAGACGAGACGCAGGCCTGGAACACGGGATTCTGCGGTTCCGCTGTTACAAACAATGGTTAACAACAAACGGTTACCGTCACTAGACAACAAGACCAATTGGAAAACAAGCGTAACCATATAGTAATTAAAGTTACCACTGACCTGATGACCACAGGATATGGAAGCAACTAGGTAGGTTGATGTTTGTGCAATGGTTCCTGTCTGGGGGGTGTAGAAAAACGATGTGCTGGGAGAAAGTTCAAGTAATTCCAAATTGCTAAAAAACCCAACTGGCTATTCCCGACGGCACGAGGACGCCTCTAGACTTCAGGCACACCAAAGGAAGTCTCTAGTCCGTGTGCCGAAATCCAAAAGTCACTGATTGGTTTTGTGAGTCTTGACAGAAAGTTCGAAAGCAATCCGTATGAGTTCCGTAGTCGGCAGGAGGCGGGCAGCAGAGAAAGCAAGAAGTGTCCAAATTCAGTCCGTTCGGAGTTCCGTAGTCGGCAGGAGGCGGGCAGCAGAGAAAGCAAGACGTGTCCAAATTCAGTCCGTTCGGAGTTCCGTAGTCGGCAGGAGGCGGGCAGCAGAGAAAGCAAGACGTGTCCAAATTCAGTCCGTTCGGAGTTCCGTAGTCGGCAGGAGGAAGGCAGTAGAGAAGGCAAAGCGTGTCCACGGACACTCCTGGAGAATTCGGATGAGAGGCAGGGAAGGAGGGAGGACGGGTAGGAACAGGAGCAAGAACGGGAACAAAGAAGCAAGGAATTTACAAGGGACCAAGGAAGGATAGCGCTAACTGTTCGTAACGAAATTCAGAAGCACCGAAACAGCAGTGGGAGGTGCTTAAGTCACATGAACCGGCAACCACGCTCGAGTCGAACGTGTCACGTGACGGAAAACAGGCTTCCAGCGTTGCCATGCCAATTTCCAGGCGCCGGGCTGAGAACGTGGAACTCTTTGTTTAGTATACACAGGGACACCTGGATTACGGTGTTTATAGGGTAAAGCCCGGGCTGCCATGAAGCGTGTGTGAGGCTTGACAGAAAGCAGGACCGAGCCTGAGCCCCCTCAACAGAGTGCCGGACCCCAGAAGCAAGGAAAGGCCATCTTGACAGCCAGGAAACGCAGTGTTGCTATTTGCGGTAGTCGCGAGGAGCTGAAACACCTATGTTCCACTTGTTGGAAAGATTGCTGGTTGCGAGCGGTGACTGTCCTATTGCAGTGCATGAGTCCCTAGACGTCCTCCCTCTTGTCCCCACGACTGAGGTCATCTGCTGCACTTTTTCTGCAATATTTGTATTGTACTGTAAAGTCTGAGAGAACTTACCTCTTAGTGTAGAGTTGCTTGCACCTTCTACTTCTCACAAGACTAATCAGCTTGTGGCCCTACATTTGAGTCTTCTTTTCTTCAAAGACTTCTAAAACATTGTGCAAATACTTTTCTACTTACCTACCAGAGGTGCTTCATCCTATATAAGACTTTTGCCCATTGACTTTGGCCTAGCCTGTTATGCTGAATGACTCTGCTGTGGGGATCCAAAAGTATTTGCCTGCTTAAGAATATTTGTGGTCTCTTGTTGTACTAATAACCTTTTCTTTTTACCAACTTCTAACAGTATTCTAAATGCGAACAGTAAGATATTAATGTCCCCGGTACCTTACCTATTGAAGTCACCTGAGGGTGTAGTTTGTGTCAGTGGGCCATCCCAAAAGGGTCTTCACTGATTTTAGAATATTAAGAGTGTGTGTTTTGAAGTGTTTTTTAGTGTTACTTTTTATATTGCTCCCTTCTGAAGAAGGATTATTCTAACTGACTGATAAATAAATGAATAAGTGTTTATTCAAGAAACCTTGTGTGTAAGTGTTTATTTGAATACTTGTCACTGTGAATCTCTTTGTAACTCCTCTACAGCTCACATTGAAATAAGCCTGGCTGCTCAACACGCTACCAAACTGTGTAGTACAAGCTTATACCAAAGGTTGAGTTTCCTATTACCGTTAGTCTGACTTGTTGTAGTGCACCCTAAGGGTACTGCATACAAACGTTGCCTAACAGTTGACTTCAGCCAGATCGAAGGGTCTCCATTCTGTAGAAGGGAAAGTAGCGGGAACAGAATTAGATGCCCCTAGCACAAATCTAGTGTTGAATCAAAGTCCAGAGGTGGACCTGCTATCCAGCCCTCTTGGGGCCCCTTTGGAAATGAGGTCCCTACTTGGAGGGGTGGGTTCAGTAGATGGACAAATGGAGGAAGCATGCCCCAATTCCCCAAATGGTGTGATGCAGTACCCATGGGAGGAGGCTGGGGACTTAATTTCGAAACGTACCAGTCTTCCCTGCACTTCCTCTGGCCCTTCTGCAGCCACCCCTCCTCCCTCCTTCTCTGCCTTTCCCCTTTTCTCTGCTGACAAGGTTTCCAGACAAGTCCGATCTGTGAAAGTCTCGTCAAAACAGGTTCACCCCTGTTCTTCCAAAACTATCAAGGACCACATCGACTCCCTGGCTCCTGCCCTGGCTGACTTTTGCAACCACTCCTTCGCCTCTGGAGTCTTCCCATCCCCCCTTAAGCACTCCCTTGTGCACCCTCTTCTTAAGAAACCCTCTCCCGACCCCTCCTGCCCGGCTAACTATCGTCCAATCTCCATCACTCCCTTCCTGGGCAAGCTCCTGGAGAAACTGGCCATCTCCCAGCTTAATCTCCATGCTGAATCTGTTGGTAGTCTTCATGACCATCAGTCTGGCTTCAGAGCTGCCAGAAGCACGGAAACTGCTCTCCTGAACATCCATGAGGTCCTGCTCTCAAACCTTGACTCCAACACTCCTTGTGTTCTCATTTTGCTCGATCTCTCTTCTGCCTTTGATACTGTCAACCATGCCATCCTGCTTAACCGTCTCCACGATAACCTGGGTATCAATGGTCAGGCTCTGGTGTGGCTCACCTCTTTCCTCTCCAATCGACCCTCCCAGCTCCAACTGGGGTCCTTCCTCTCTGACATCTTTTTCTCTACCTGTGGTGTCCCCCAGGGATCTAACCTCTCTCCCTGGCTGTTCAACCAGTATCTAGCACTCCTTGCCCACCGCATCGCCGCTCTCTGCCCCAACTTTCAGTGCTATGCGGGTGATACCCAGCTCATTTTCAGGCTACCCTCGCCTGCCTCCTCTCCATCCCTCATCTCTGACTGTCTGTCTGCTATCCAGGAATGGTGTGCCGCCAATGACCTCTGCCTTAATGCCAGCAAGACTGTTCTGACTTGAGTGTCGTGTAGACCGATGAGACCTCCGTCCCCAAGTGACGCACAGGGGAACAAAATAGAAACCCGCTGTGCGACCCTTGAGGCCACAGGTGAGAGATGTCTTCCCAGATCCACGGAGCCTCTGGAACACCGATGCTGCTGTCAAGAAGGAATGAGGTTAAGCACCAGGCAATCACAATACAGGCAGGTAAACAAAGTAATCTAAAGAGTCTTACCTATCTGGTGTAAGGGAAACCCAGGTAACCTAGTAGGGAGATTCGAGGCTCAACAAGATGCAGCGGTCCCTGGAGTGGTAGAACCGCAGGTAGGCGTGGATCCAGGTAGGCCACCTGTAAGATAGGACTTGACTTGGGCGTAGAAGTACAGCAAGATACTCAGGGATGATCCAAAGACAGGTCGATGTACAGTCCAAAAATCCGGCAACAGGTAAACAGTTCCAGGCAAAGGTACAAAGGGGTGTCCAAGAGAGTCCAAGATAGAGTTCCGTGGTCGAGGTAGCAAGGAGCAAGTAATAACGCCAAACAGGGTCCGAAGCCAGCTGAGAAGCAATGATCGTCCTGCCTCTCAGCTCTTTATACTGTGTGTCCCTGGGTCATGTGACGTCCACCAAGATCACGTGAGGAACGCCACACTGTATCACGTGACCGACGTGATGACGTAACGCCGTCCCTTCTGCGATACATCCTCCAAGGCAGTTGCCAGTGCAGGAAAGGCTGTAAACGAGCCCGTACACCAAAGAAGGTACGGTGTCTTCGGTTCTGTGGGTTCACCGAATCCCTTGAGCCTCGAAGCTGGGGTGGAGATGTTTGGGGAATGTGAGCAGTGTTCTGATGTGGGGAGGCCTGATGTGCTGATGATCGCCTAACATAGCCCCTCCCCAACGGCCCACGACCCCGTGGGCAGGATGGATGGCCTAAATGGAAACGGGCCACCAAGCGAGGGGCGTTCAGGTCAGAGGCGGAAACCCATGAACGTTCCTCCGGGCCGTAACCCTTCCAATCTACCAGATACTGGATCCCCCCCCTAAACCACCTGGAGCCCAAAATGGCCGATACCTCAAAAACATCAGGAGAGGTCAAGGACACCGGCGCAACAGGGGTACGAAGACGGACAGAGTCGGGACATGGCTTGAGGAGGGAGACATGAAACACAGGATGGATGCGCCAAGAGCTGGGAAGCACTAGACGGAAAGCCACCGGATTAACAACCTTCGATATCACATAAGGACCGACAAAGCGAGGTAGCAACTTCCGACAACCCACTAGGCGAAGATGACGGGAAGACAACCAGACCCTGGAACCCACCACCAGAGGGGGAGCAGCCCGACGTTTGCCATCCACACGGGCCTTCATAGCAGCCTTAGCTTCAGTGAGATGAACCACGGTACTAGCGTGTAAGGCAGAAAGATCCCTAAGACATGTCGTGGCCGCAGGGTTCGCAGAATCAGAAGCATCAGGGACCGGCAAGACCTTGGGATGTTGGCCATAGAGGGCGTAAAAAGGAGAATAACCAGTGGCTGAATGAGCCGCATTATTATATGCGAACTCCGCAAGCCATAAAGCGGCCAACCAAGAGGTCTGATGTTGCAATATAAGGCAACGAAGATATTGTTCCATAGATTGATTCGTCCTTTCGGTCTGTCCATCGGTCTCAGGATGATAGGCCGAAGAATACCGGGTATCAATGCCCAATAGCTTCGTCAGGGATCTCCAAAACCGAGAGGTGAACTGTGACCCTCGATCAGATACGATGACCGAAGGAAGGCCGAATAGCATGAACACATGTTCAAAAAACAAATCCGCTAATACAGGAGCCGAAGGGATACCTTTGCAGGGAACAAAACGGGCCATTTTAGTGAACGTGTCCACCACCACCCAGATGGAGTCGAAGCCCTTCGATTTGGGGAGATCGGTAACAAAATCCATCGTCAACGTATGCCAGGGCCTGGGAGGTACCGGAAGCGGAAGCAACAACCCTATTGGTCGACCCCTTTGATGTTTAGCCTGAGCACATACCGCGCATGACCTAACATAGCATTCTACATCACGCTTCATAGAAGGCCACCAACACCAACGCTTGAGAAGATCTAAAGTGCGCTCCTGTCCGGGGTGAGCGTTAAAGGGAGCGTCATGAGACCACTCAAGGGCCAGATTACGTGTGTCAGGTGTGGGAAGGAACAGGCGATCATGTACGAACGGTAACCCATCAGAAAACACCGGGTCCCATTCTCGCAACTGATCAGAATGATCGCTAGTCCAGGATCGAACCGAGTCTATCAGGGACAATGAGGGAGTACAGAGACAAATCACATGACTCTTTCCGAGAACGGTGTCGGGAAATGTAGGCAATTGAACCCCCCCCGGGGAACGCGACAAGGCATCCGCCTTCCCATGTGCCGTCCCAGGACGGTGCATAATACGGAAGTCAAAAGAGGAAAAGAAGAGGTGCCATCGGACCTGTCTGCTATTAATGCATTTCAAAGAGGCCAAATCCTGTAGATTCCGATGATCGGAGTATACTGTGATAGGATATTTAGCCCCCAGAAGATGATGACGCCAAACACGGAAAGCGTCCATGACAGCCAAGAGTTCTTTTTCCGTAACGGTATAATGAGACTCAGTACTGGAAAACTTACGGGAGTGGTATGCCACTGGATGTAATTTGCCTGTATTAGGACATGTTTGTGACAATACCGCCCCGAGGGCAAAGGAAGAGGCATCTGCCTCGACTATGAACGGGAGATCAGGATTGGGATGTTGGAGTACCGGTGCGGTAGTAAAGGCGGTTTTCAAAGTCTCAAAGGCCTCCTGCTGTTCTCTCTGCCACTGATATGGTACCCGAGGACTAGTCAGGGCCGTGAGTGGGGCTACAATCGTGGAAAAGGAAGAAATGAAACGCCTATAAAAGTTGGCGAATCCTAAAAAGGCCTGCAAGGACTTGAGTGTTTGAGGTACTGGCCAATCCAAGACTGCTTTGACCTTGGACTCGTTCATGGATAACGCCCCAGGGGTGATGTGGAAACCCAAAAACTCAACAGAGGTCTTATGGAACTGACATTTCTCAAGTTTGGCAAATAAGGAATGTTTGCTCAAACGAGTTAATACTTCTCGGACGTGTTTTACATGGTCATCCAGATCACGAGAGAAGATCAGGATGTCGTCCAAATATACAACCATGTACACATCCAGAATATCCCTGAAAATGTCATTCATGAATCGTTGGAACGTGGCCGGGGCGTTACATAAGCCAAAGGGCATGACAAGATATTCGTACAAGCCGTAACGAGTACAAAAAGCAGTTTTCCACTCGTCTCCCTCGCGAACGCGTACCAAATTGTATGCGCCGCGTAGATCAAGTTTGGTAAAGATGGAAGCATGTGTTAAATGATCTAAGAGTGGAGTGATTAACGGGATGGGATATCTATCCTTCTTGGTGATCGCGTTAAGACGCCGATAATCCACACAAGGACGTAAATCCCCCTCCTTCTTGGGTACAAAGAAGATAGGACTTGCCGCTGGTGAAGTGGAGGGGCGGATGTGTCCTAAACGCAGGGCGTTCTGTACATATTCTTTTAACACCAGTTCCTCTGAAGGAGACAAAGAGTAGATCCTGCCCGAAGGAACAGTGGAATCAGGAAGCAATTCGATTGGGCAGTCATAAGTTCTATGTGGAGGAAGCACCTCAGACGAGCCTCGATCGAAGACCGATTCGAAAGCCCGATATTCTGGTGGAATCCCAGACACCAACCCCCCAACAGTATGGGACTGTATGACTTCCGGATCGTCAACTGTCAGTGTGAGTTGTGCTAAGGCTCCCAAGACCCGAGAGGGTGTGTCAGGGGCTTGATGGATCGGGAGACAATAATTCTGACAAATATCGGACTCAAAGAGTACAGTGCCTGCTTGCCAATTGATCAATGGGTTATGTTCACGTAACCAGGGAATCCCTAGTATGATACCGAATTGAGGTGCGGTGATCAAATCAAAACATAAGGTTTCTGTGTGTATGTCTTGTATGTTCAACAAGAGGGGTGCAGTTTGATGGCTAACAGGACCAGAAACCAATGCGGAGCCGTCTACGGCTTGAACTTGTTCCGGTCGTGTCTTTGCCACTAAGGGTAGATTGAGGGAATGGGCCAAATCAATATCTATGTAATTACCAGTGGCACCGGAATCAATAACGATATTGACTGCATGTAGAAGGCCAGTAGAGGGACATAGAGTAGCCTTTACGGAGATGGGTTGAACACGAGCAAAGGCAAGAGGGGTTCCCGGAGAAGAAGATGGGAAACTCGACCTGGTCTCCGGTTCTAAGGTCGAGCCATCCGAAAAAACCTGACTCTTCTTGGGACGTCGAGGACACTCTTTCACGAAATGTCCAGTGGTGCCACAGTAAAAGCACGCATTATCTACCCTTCTACGTTCCCTCTCAGATGTTGTAATAGGACTGCGTACCCCTCCCACTTGCATAGGTTCTTCAGTACCAGAAGCGGGAGTATTAACAAGAGTGGGAGAGGATGAGGCCCCCAATTCAGCTCTACGCTCCGATCGACGTGCATCTACCTGCAGGACGAGATCAACCAATTCCTGATACTGAGTAGGCATAGAAGGGATCACTGCTAAAGCGTCTTTCATGGTGTTACTCAACCCCCTATAAAAGACCACCGCCCGTTTGTTTTCTGGCCATGATGTTTCCGCAACTAGCTGATTGAACCGGGTGATGTAATCTACCAGAGTTCTCTTGCCCTGAGTCAATTCCAACAACTCCAAATCCCTAGACTGTGCCTTGTGTCGAGTATCGAATACTCGGGACATTTCTAGGACCAACAAATCGAAGTCATAAAGAACTGGGCTATTGTTTTCTAACAGGGGATTAGCCCAAGCGGCAGCTGTTCCAGCTAAATGGGAAAGGGCGAAGGCGGCCTTAGCAGTGGACGTGGGAAAGGCCAACGGCCTGCATAAGAAATGTAACTTGCACTGGTTAACAAAGGTTCTGAATTTCTTGGGATCACCCTGGTAACGTTCAGGAGCAGCCAGGGGGGAAGGAGTTGGGAGGATTATTGGAGTCGGAACTGTAGAAGCAGCCAAGGGAGGGGGTGTAGTGGAGGAGCTGCCATCTCCAAACTCAGGGTCTGCAGGAAGAGAATGCTGAACGCTCTGTATGGTATCCAACCTTTGATGGATCACTGTGTTTGCGGCGGCCATATCTGCCCTTAGTATTGTAATTGCCTGAACTAGAGCAGTTATGGGTTCGTCCGTGGATCCCTGCACCGTCTAACACGACTATACGGCTTCTCAGTCTGTTCTGACTTGAGTGTCGTGTAGACCGATGAGACCTCCGTCCCCAAGTGACGCACAGGGGAACAAAATAGAAACCCGCTGTGCGACCCTTGAGGCCACAGGTGAGAGATGTCTTCCCAGATCCACGGAGCCTCTGGAACACCGATGCTGCTGTCAAGAAGGAATGAGGTTAAGCACCAGGCAATCACAATACAGGCAGGTAAACAAAGTAATCTAAAGAGTCTTACCTATCTGGTGTAAGGGAAACCCAGATAACCTAGTAGGGAGATTCGAGGCTCAACAAGATGCAGCGGTCCCTGGAGTGGTAGAACCGCAGGTAGGCGTGGATCCAGGTAGGCCACCTGTAAGATAGGACTTGACTTGGGCGTAGAAGTACAGCAAAATACTCAGGGATGATCCAAAGACAGGTCTATGTACAGTCCAAAAATCCGGCAACAGGTAAACAGTTCCAGGCAAAGGTACAAAGGGGTGTCCAAGAGAGTCCAAGATAGAGTTCCGTGGTCGAGGTAGCAAGGAGCAAGTAATAACGCCAAACAGGGTCCGAAGCCAGCTGAGAAGCAATGATCGTCCTGCCTCTCAGCTCTTTATACTGTGTGTCCCTGGGTCATGTGACGTCCACCAAGATCACGTGAGGAACGCCACACTGTATCACGTGACCGACGTGATGACGTAACGCCGTCCCTTCTGCGATACATCCTCCAAGGCAGTTGCCAGTGCAGGAAAGGCTGTAAACGAGCCCGTACACCAAAGAAGGTACGGTGTCTTCGGTTCTGTGGGTTCACCGAATCCCTTGAGCCTCGAAGCTGGGGTGGAGATGTTTGGGGAATGTGAGCAGTGTTCTGATGTGGGGAGGCCTGATGTGCTGATGATCGCCTAACAAAGACTGAGATTCTACTCATCGGCACACCCTCTCCCTCCTTCCCTGCAGCTCTCCGGCCGGCCTCTCTTGGCCCTCTTCCTGCTCCTACCTGCAAGGCAAAAAAACTCGGGTCACCTTCGACTCCACACTCTCCTTCTCTCCTCACATATCTGACATCTCTAATGAAGTCACACTACCAGCTGCACCTCCTCAGAGGTATTCTTCCTTTCCTCTCCTTCCCCCAGAAGCTCACTGTCTCCCGAGCCCTGGTTCTCTCGAAGCTGGACTACTGTTACAGCCTCTATCTAAATCTGCCTGCCTCTACACTCCGCCCTCTGCAATTTTTCCAGAACAGGACTGAGAGACTTGTCCTTGGCCTCAAGCCCAGGGACCGTATCTCTCCAGGACTGTAATCTCTACACTGGCTCCCAGTGGCTGTGAGGATTAAGTTTAAAACCCTCTGCATTGTCCACAAGGCCTTCTGGAACCTGGGGCCTAAATACCTTCAACTCTCTCTTCCTAAATATCTTCCTTCTCAAGCTCTTCACTCATCCGCCTCCAACTCCCTCAGGGTCAGCCGCTTCTCCAAGCAACGAGTTGGGGGTAGATCTCTCTCCGCGGCAGGGGCCTCCCTCTGGAACAGCCTTCCCGCCTCCCTTAAACTTGAGGAGAACCATCTCCGGTTCCGGAAGCACCTCAAACCCTTCCTCTTTGCTTCTGCTTTCTCTCCCCCTCTCCCCTGCTAATTCTTGACTGAAACTGCACTGAATCTGCAACTGGGCCACTCTCACCGATCTCGGTCCTTGGCCCAGCCACTCTCCACTTGCACTGGCAACCCCTGCACTGCGGGACTGTTCTCTGTATCCCTACAGCCCCCTTCCCAGCACTTGTTCTGCACTTACCTTGCACTTGCCACTAGCTGGCCATTTTATTTATTATTATTCTACTTGCCCTGTACTGCACTTTCCCCCCTCCCTTTTCCCTTGCATTTTTCCCTTCCCTCTACCCATGCACTTGCGCGATCTGAATGACACATGGCCTAGTAGGATCGTTGTCTGTCTTCCCTTTGTTCCCCCTCCCTGCCTCGTCGCGCCTTGAAACACTTGTGTATAGGCGCGTTACAAATACCATATCATATCATAACTTGATCAGTCATTGACAAGACTGGACGGAAATATCCCGGATATGGTGTCAGGAGACATGAGTCCTGGAATGGATTTGGTATCGGACGTGTCCATGTTGGCACCTGCCATTTCTCATCGACGGGGGAAACGAGCAAGACTTTCTTCGGACTTTAAGTCTAACCAATGGATAATTCTGGAATCCCCAATGAACTCACATGTTTTTACAGAAATAATGCTGCATCGGCCAGAAGTACAGCTAAAAGGGTGTTCTGGCGTAGCTTGTTCCCCTATGTTAAAAATCCTGCTGTGGAGGGTGACTATGTGGGAGTTTGATGATTTGCCATACGAGGAGCTACCAGATCCAGTTTTAGCGGTGGAGGTGAATGAGGTAGATCCTTGGCCCCCACTGGCCTGCCTCTTTGGGGAGAAGCCCCTTAGACCTGGGTCAGAAACCAGAGTTGTAGACGAGCTGTCATTTCCAGTATTAGTTAGGCTGCTGGACACAATGGATAGGGGATATGATTCTCTACATTTTGAATTGTGTGAGGTAATATAGGTGCCTAAAGATCTCTCAGGGAAGGTTAATTTTCTTGAGGGATTTATTATAGCATCCTCCAGGCCTCAGTGTCATCATGTGTGTTGCATAAAGAGAAATGGGGTTATTCTGCCTTGTGGGCCTAATCCACAAGTGGCTGAGCAGTTGGCTGAAGGGGTGGAGGCTCTAATGGAGTGCTCAAAATAAGATCTTTTGTGCTCAATCTCTCTCCTGGGTGGCAGAGACGTGGTGGCACATAATATCCTGAGTAGTAGCCATATAGGGTCTCAGTCCTTTGAAACTAGTGAAAACCTAATACAGTCAAGGGTATGGTTTTAAAAAAATCTCAAAATGGCAAGATGCCAAGCAACCAAAACAATAGGGGGTCTCGGAAATGTGTAAATCATTTAAAGTTACAGGTTTCTAAGACTGCAATGTCTGCACACATAGAACCTGAGCGGAAAATAAATATGGTCACGAGGAAGGGAACAAAAAGCCCTCATGGTCCTGCTAATGCTGGTGAAAAATCTTCCTTTAAGGAGGATATGCAGGAGAATGAGCCGAGGGATCATGGTGTGGCTAAAAATTATATTATATGATATGATATGGCATTTATAATGCGCCTATACACAAGTTTTTCAATATTGGAGAGGGTTCCTCTTCAGATCTAAGTAACGTCTCAGTCTATTCTTGGGATGAGGGAATGGATGTTAATTATGTGGAGGCCCAGGTAGAACATTCAAATCAGATATCAGTCCCTGAAACAGGGTCCGGAAATGGGAAATACTGTCCCCTAAGGTATGTTCACTTCCGCTTATAATTCCTAATACAGTGAGAGTGCAAGTGCCCACAAAAAAGTTGAATCTTTTTCCAATATTTTCAAAACTACAAGGTAACAAAGAACTAGTAAATGCTGCTAAAGTTCCACATGTAATTTTGGAGAAGGACGTTCCCTTGTTCTGTACTATTGAGGAGAAAAGATCTGAGTTAGAAAAATGTAAGAAACTATCAGAGGAAACTATGGTAAAGTCCCCTCATAAAGGCAGGGACAATAAGATGCAGAAAGGGGGCAAGCTTAAAGTGGCAGTAAGCACAGAATTGAATAGTTAAATGATGCATGTGCTTTTGAATCGACTGTTTGAAAGCTCTATCAGGACCCCTTTAAACAGACGATATATCCTCTCCTATTTCTTTAAATTCCAAGCCTCCGTCATGTTACATCTGAAGATACTGAAATTGTGGAATTTCTATATCGAGATTGCATTGATATTGTTAAAGTCCATCTGTGATCCCAAATTATTAAAAATGCAATTCTGGCAGAAGATGCAGGGTAACTCTCTCTGGGTTTTGAAGCGGTTAATTGGGGGCTTTTGGATACTCCAAATCCACTGCCACAAAGAGAAGATATAATTGTAAATGGTGATCGCTCAAGTTGTGACTGGAGGAATGATGCATTTAATAAATATGATATGGTACTGTTGAGAGAGCAAGGATATGTGTCACAGGACTGGAGTCAAACCATGTCAGCTTCTCATAAAGAGGGTGGAGGGAATAGCTCGGAGGAGTGAAAGACAGCGGGTAGGTGTCGATCATCGAACTCCAGAGGGTTTGCTAGCATTATGAGCAATTGGGTTATGCTTGCCAATTTGACATCATATGCTTTCAGGAAACACTACTGATGGATACACCAGTGATTGATGGGTTTGATGTGAGGTTTGTTAAGGCCCAGCAAGGTAGGAGGGGCTGCCGCTATTGGGGACTTTTGACAGCAGTAGGCACAATTTAGATTTAAAATGAACCAAATAGACCTCAATAGAAAGGATATGTTTGCAACCCTCTTGGAGTGGTCAGTCCATGGTTCAGTTGTAACACAGAAGTGTTTATTGGTCAATGTTTATTTAAACACTGAGCTGGTACGGATGGAGGGGGCACTCTCTACCCCGTCGTTTATTCTTCTGGGCGAAATCCCTGAGAACGGTACTTCAATAATAATCCTTGGTGATTTTTTTTCAGAGTGCTTGGAGGATTAGTGATATCAGTTACCAAATACGGTGAAAACTGCATTGCAAGAAAGGGGTGCTATGGTCAAACGAGAACTCGAGGCATAGGACCTTGCATTATTAAATGGCAATTGCGGAGGTGACATCCCACCACATATTACCTGGCATAATACCACCTGGTGCTCAACCCTGGATTACTTTTTTGTTTAGCGGTCTAACATCTCCAAAGGGGTTTGGTCTGAGACTTCTCTCTATTCTGGGTGCCCTTGTACTGGCTAAACATCTGCCGTAAGGGACAAGAGTTTTGGATCATAATCATGCTTTTGATGCTGAAGTACAGGCCCGTAAAAAGTATGTGTGCCTAAATTAAAAACATTCATTTGGGAGGCTACGAGAACACTCATAATGATGTTACCAGTGTGAAAAGGGACTTTAAAAACTGGGTATGGGGTCATAAGTTCTTGATGGGCATCAATTATGCAGAGAGAATGTGGGCTGTATAAGGGCAAACAACACTAGTGAGTTTTAGCAACTTATTAAACCTAGGGGTACTGATCAGTATCTACGGATACACGCCATCCCAGGAGAGGCAAGGATAAATCACTTCATGGATTTATATGTAAAGGAGGCCTGCTTAGGCAGCAGTTAAATTTTTGCAAGAAGTCGGAGGGGCTCCCTCCAAGGACGTGGATCACATTGCGCTCCTGAATAAGAGTAGCAAAATATCCAATACCCCTGGCCCTGACGGTTTGACAAATGTAACATTTAAATCTAATCCCATACTCTGGGCTGGTGTATTGTTCCAACTGTTTGGAAATTCCTGGGTCTTTGGGTGCAGAACTGATCGTTCTTATTTTCAAGGGAGGAAATTGCTTGTTGCTGCTGCAGAATCAGCCAATATCATTGTTGGTTGCGTCCAACAAGATATTTGCCAGGTTACTGGTGAAAGAACTTCAGACCTGGGCATCGGGGTCAAATTGCTTGGATTTGTGTCAATCTGAATTCAAGAAGGGCGTGGGGTCATCGTTAAATAGTTTTGTTTTGTCCCTTCTCATGGCCCAGGCAAAAGATCAAAGGAGGCAGGTTTACTTGGCCTTCCTTTAAATAATCAAAGCTTTTGAACATGTTAACCGGACAGTTCTCTGGGAAAAGCTAGATGTGAATGGCTGCCCTCTGCCCTTCATTAGTATTTTGGAAGCCCTTCATTTGGGGAATAAAATAAAGATAAGATTGGATTCCTATGAGTCCTCCTCGGTTTGGATTGAAACCAATCAAGGCCTACATCAGGGGTGTGTCCTTGCGCCTTTCCTTTTTAATTTTTATATAAAGGACATGGCCTCTTGCTGGGTAACGGCAATGACAAACAGCCCTGTTATATGGCGAGTAAAACTCCAATATTTGAATTATGCGGATGATATGGTTATCTGCGACATGACACCAAGTGGTCTGCAGAAGGCCTTGCAAAGTATTTCTGCCTTTCTTGTGAATTTGGATCTCGCAATCAACACTCCTAAATCAAAAATGTGAGTGTTGAATGGGGGTTTTTCAAAATGGAAAGAATGGAAATGGACCTTGAATAGGCAGAATATGGAAATAGTAAATTATTTTAAATACCTGGGCTCTGCAATTTACGCCACAGGAGGGAAGTTGGAGCCTGTGCGTGACCTCAAAACAAAGTTTTTGACAGCAGCTACTCAGTTGACGCAAATCTATTTCAAATTCGGGAGATTCTTGTCACTTCCGCTAAGGAAACTATACAGGCAAAACATTCATCCCCCGGTTGATCTTTGGTGCACAAACCTATGATGTAGGTATTCCCTGGGAAAAATTTGAAGCATCACTGTGGAAGAAGGTATTTCAATGCCCGAAAGTGGTCACATTGGGCCTCATTCCGAGTTTAGAGGTAACCACGCCGCTATTTGCGGCATGGCTGCCTCTGCAATCGTCCAAACTCCGGCCTGGTGAATGGAGTAATTACTGGTCCATTCTGAGGTCGGAGGGACCGGTAATTCCCCATTCACCAGGGCCATTCCCCATTCCCATTTGAGCACCCATAGGACTCAATGGGAAAGGGGAAAGCGGCAATAACGGTACCGTAAATTACAGTACCATTCTTGACCCCGGAGTCCCTTTGCGGGTCCTTCCTTAATGCCTGCAGGCGTTAAGGAAGGACCCGCAAAGGGAACTCGTAGTAGGGCAGTAAGGGTTTAACAGCACCGGTCTCTTACCTGTGATCGTTAACCCTTACCGCCCTACTCGGAATGAGGCCCATTGGCTGTTATTCTCCATGAACTGGGTCAACACCCAGTTCAGACTTTCATTGATATGGGACTCCTACAGTTATATGCTAATGTAGTGGTCCCCTACCTGCGTCTTTCTTTGTTCACCTTAATTCAATGTTGGGCAACGGGACATGAAGAGTACTGGATCAATGGGGTCACTCCTGTAGACAGTTACTTGTAAAAATTGATTCATCAACTGAGGAGCTGTCTGGAAACCCTAATAAAACTAAAATGAAGTTGTATGGACATGTATGGATTGAGTTGAGGGCGCAGAATTAATGGCATATCATTGTTTTAATGACCACTTTAGTTGGTCAATAACATTTGTTAATGTATTTTCTCCATACTTAAGGAAACACTGATCCAGAGGTTTTCATTTTAAAATTCTGAGGTTGAAACTAAATCTCTTCCTGACAATGGAGGCATTGGGGATAAGGAGAAATGTCTTCAGGGGCATGCTGTCAGTTCTACGTGAGTGAGGATGAATCTCTTAAACACTCATGTATATCTTGCCCCGCTTTGTTCCCCCTCCGGAAGGAAAAATAAATTGCCTCTGACGTGTCCACAGCCATAGAGGATTTTCGGATTAGAATTTTAAATACTAATAAAATTTCGATTTTATAAGGAGTTTTAGATTTTTGGAAAAATTAGTTAGAATTTTAATATTTGTACTGAAATAGTGTTTTGGATTGCTTTTGTGTGATGCATTAATGTTGGTTCTGGAGAAATGTGTGAAAAGTCCACATTTTTATTTGAAACGGACAATAAATAAATACAAAATAATAAATACTTTTAGGAATGCCACATTAGCCTGATAGGTTTCCATGACCCATACATAAATGGCTGGTGACTTCGATGGTCCAGACTTCCCCCTTTAATTCTCTGTCTACTATTAGTCAGAGTCAATTCCTCATTCTGCACTTCAAAACAGGTGTCCGCTTGCCCACTTTACCTAGAGGAGTAACCAATGTTAAAACAAATAGGTCATGATAATGTTCAGGCCGAGAGTCAATTCGAAGATTTTTTACAAATTCCCAACTACCTAATTCGATAAAAATGTAATTGATAAGGAAAAATGACAGACTTTTTTTGAAGCTTAGTTTGCTGGTTAGTATGCGGCCTTACTTCCATTTACATTTCTAAACTAAATGTCAGCAAATTTCAAGGCTACCTCAAATCACATCAGCGTGAACATGTTGAGGGAAATAATCTTTCAGGTATGGTACATACTGGGCTAGATCTTCCATGTCCATTGAGCCAGCCATCACCCTCAAAGACTCAAGTTGTACATTTAATTCCCCTGATCCTAACAAAATCATATCCTACTTATCATTATAACTCAATTTGAAGAACCTATTAATCTTCCAAAACGTCAGATAAACATTAAACAGAAGCACTCGTAGCAAATGTTTTTGAAAACAATATCAACACATTCAATTCAGGAAATTGGTTTTGATCAAAGTGATATTAAACCCAGCTTGTCTCTGCCCAGAAAGATAACCTCCAATTGACCAACCCCGTTTGCCCTGTAGCAGGGACAGAACAATATTGATAGCTGCATTTAGTTACTTAGCACCCACCGTCCTTAAAATTATATGGGACAGTTAAGAATAATTGAGGAGGTGTAGTGAAGGTCAGGGGGCACAGAGTTCCAGATTCTCAGGGCACAGCTAGATAAAGAGTTTGTATATTTGTTTTCTACTTGAAAGTTGTAGTTTCCACATGGACGATAGCTTTGCTGTAAAGTGCTTGTCCTCTTCATGGGTTGGTGGATTCCTTGAGAGACAGTGCAGTGAGATTACGGTTAAATCATGCACTCTAACCAAAAGATCAAGCACGGGGCAGTTTACGCTACTCCTTTCAATTAGGCCAGACAGCACCTTGGGAGTCCTGTAAGGAGGGCGTTCCTAGGGTCCACCCTCTTTTTTGTGCGCACTTTTTCCACCGCACTTTGTTGATGCTTCCTTTGTCCTGCTATCCTTATCATCTTCCTGCTGTTTGTTCAGCCCGTTTCCTCTTCAACTGCTCCTATTCCACATCCCCACATCCCCTGCCTGCTCTGTTTTTCCACGTTCTTCCTTCTTGCTCATGTATCCCTGTCCTGTGTCTTTGAAATACGAAATCCCACATAGCCCCTTCCACTGCCTCATTGTTTATCCAACTCCCCTTGGCCTTTTTGCAAATTCTTCGTGTCTCCCGAATCCCACGTAGTACCCCCACCTTACCCAGTGAGGTTCTGTGCCCACCTGCTGGCTCTCCCATCCCTGGAAACACACCAACATCACTTAATGGCGGTATGGAAGTAATGAAGTAAGCGGATACCCAAACACTGGAGTCGGACTTTACTGTGGTCGATCAAGTACAGGTCAATCCCTCAACTGTACACGACGGCATGCACAATTGTGCTGCACTGCCTGACTTCTATAAAGACACAACAATACAAGCACAAGACCGAAAGTAGAAATCATTGGTTCATAATAGAGTCCTAGATCATCCTTGTGAAAGTGAACGAATTCAGTATGTCGTGTCCCGAATGTTGGGTGCTTAGCAGATGTGGTCGAAAGCATATTGAACTTTGACGTAGAATCGAAATTATGTTCCGAGAAATGTCATTTAATAACCAGTGAAATCTTGCTTTATCCACTTGTAAAGTCGTTATCCTTGTTCTGCATAAAATGAATACAGAAGAAATAAGACAATGCATCTAGTACAAGAAGGGCATGTCTGCACTGTGGAACTAGCCATGCTGTGCATGGCGAAGCTGTCTTGGAGATGAAACGGAGTGCGCTCATTTGGAATGTCACTACGACTTTAGCACCTGAAAGGGTCCTGCACCATCCACAGAACTGTTCTGGACCCCTTAAATATATTCACCAAAGTGGCTACAATTGGTAGACCACCTTTATGGTCATTTAAGTACTCGTGTCAAATAGCAATAGTTCTTCAGAGTCAGTCCTTATTTGAATAGACCAAGGGCCTGATTCACAGAAGTTTTTTATAATGGCGCATTCCCATAGAAAAACCACGAAAGTGAATCAGGCCCCTGCCCTTACGCGTTCTCAATGTCACTGGGCCTGGTAAGGTTGTTGTTTTGTCGTCCCTTGTACCTCTTCCTTGCCTCGTCACGCCTTGAAACGCTTGTGTATGGACGCAATATAAATAAAATATCATGTCATCGCATATCATAGTCTCTGCCCATCTTTAAAAACATCACTGCTAACAACGTCAGCCAGGAACCCATCAGCGCATGCAATGTGCTGGAGCATGTTGTACTACAGAACAGAGTGTGTGCCTTATTTTCTAATCATAGATCCGGCTGGGGGACAAAACACTTTTCATTCAATACTTATGCCACATTGGGGGGTGTCTACAAGAAATCTAATTTCCATTAAACCATCAGTAAAAAACGATTTTAAAGTTGCAGACTATCTCACACTAAAGCATCCTGTTTCAAAAGTCCGAATAGGTCTCGTGATTAAAGTTCGACTTGTGGAATCAGAAACTCTTGGTTTCTAACTCCGCCAACTGATTTTACGGGCAAGACTCTAAATTTGCTCATTCGTCAGTACCTCGTCAATTGTCATGGGCTGGGTTTGAGGACTGGTAATGTATGTATACAGTGGCACAGCATAACTCTGCTGATTCGTGACCTCGTGTCATCTTTGGCATGGCAATACCCACATCAAGATTGAATTCTGCTGTGCTAATGCCAACTGGAAGGACTGTCCTTCATCTCACAATGAATAATCCACCTTTAAGCCATTGCGTAGGGATTAATATGTTTCACAGACAACAAATGGCTGAACACCAGTTCCTCGATGCTGCAAGACACAAGGTGCAATCTCACAGTCTCTGCTAATAAACATTAACACTGACTAGGTCACGCCATTCCATGTGTCTGCCAAAGGTTTATAGGTGAACAGTATAACGGAAAACCATTAGGAGTTAATCTATGCAAATAGCAGACAAGGTTGTGGCACTATGGACGTGTTCCCAAGAAGTGGGTGCCAACTCTTTTGCATAATGTCTCCTAATGCCATTTAATTGTTCCCTTTAACAAGGCATCCGAGTTTACGACAGTCCCTGATCATGCAATTACATAAATCAGTAGGTTGTATCATCAAAGCAAAGTCACCTACGATTGCTGGTGTTTGCTTCCTTGCCACCGGTGTCTTTGAATGATCTCATTAATGGCGTGAATCATAACCGGTTCACTCGTTCAGGGGTCATGCTGAAAGTTCAAAGTTTTAAAAAAAGTAAAGGAAGCTAGACCCTGGCCTTGAATATCTGGTGGCACACTACAATACATTTATGGGAAGGTCGGATGATGAAAATGGCGGAAGAGGTCTGATGAACTTGTAATAAAGGGGCAGGGAGTCACAGCCCAAGTTGCAAAGGACGAGTAATTACAATTAGCCAAGCTGAATATCCGCGCAGGTTCTGGAAAGGTGAAGAGGGCGGGAGTGATAATTAACAGGGTCAGGGGGGAATCATTTAGGAGGCACTGAGATGCCGTTTCGGTGGCTGAGACATAGAACTGCTGATGTGCCAGCCACAGTAGCTAGGCCGTGTTTTAACGTGTATTAAAAACAATAGTTTGGACTGACGATTGCAGTAAGAATAGCACCATAATGTGTAAGCACAAATTCTGGCTTGGCCCAAGTCTGCGCAGCACAAACAGAGACGGAGCTCGCGCGCAAACTGTCATTAGGCTGGCGCTAGTATTACCAAAGGATTTAGTCAACTAAAAGGTCAAATTAGCACTGATATTAAAAACACCTGAAAGATGTACAGAAAAGGAAAAAATAGCTGGAATTGCGAATGCTCTGAAATGACAAGATTCTGTGGTGAAGTGGAAGAATTCCCTTAAGTGCTGCTGAGGCATGTATGTTCCTACTGAATTCCAGTTAGGAATCACTTTAGGCTCCGCCCACTTCCAGAGTTACATGCTCACTTGCCTGTAACCCTATGCCCCACCTCATAAATGTGAGCAAACCCTGGCAGCATGCCTCGGTGGGGCCGGGGTCATGCGAGGAGAACTTGATAAGCTTAGTTTCCGGCATTGTGGGCGGTGTGATGGTGCCATCATTGCACACTGCCGTATAGTTCACCGACTAGGTCTCGGACACACCACACAAACTTGAGGGTTCATGCCAGATTTCCCCTCTCTCTGTTCCTGATACATCCACAGACCCTAGCACCCAGTGCCAGATCTGCGTGGAGGGACTTTGTTCCTACCAGAAATGATGGACTTCTGGATTGCTGCCCACTTCTTTTTCACCCTGAGTTCTATTTCACCTGACCCCCATGCTATGGTGCGCATCGCCATTTCGTTTTCCACAAAGCTAGAAACAGACCACGTGTACAGTATTGAAAGACAGAGGACCAGAGTGTGGAGGCAGGGGGCGGGGACGGGGGGACCGTGGAAGCTGGTTGTGGGCCCTACTGAGCGCCACATACATATATGTGGTGGCTGGTGGGAGCAGTTAGCAGAGGAGACCAGACATGATAGACATTACAGTTTGTACATTGCTGTGTGAGAGCAGAGTGGAGGGTCAAAGCCCTGGGAGAGCAAAGAAAGGGCAAAGGTTATGGATTTGCGTATACCCTCAAGGTTCAAGCCATTTTTTACATCACATTGTTTATTGCATTTATCTTGAATAATTGATATGTTAATGAGTGCATTTTTCTCCGAGCGTTGGAATCTTCCTATGTACAGGATGCACTCAGGCTCATTAATAGAATAGTGGCTGGGGCAGGTTTGTGGAGCAGAGAATCTGAGGCTACATAGCGGTACAGCGCCCAAAGATTGTTCTCTTTATTAAATTTAATTTGTGCCATCGATTGATATGATCTATTTTGGGGAGGGCTTGTAATGGATGAAGCACTTAGCTGCCACTGGGACCATAGTTTGGATACACTATACCAGTTAAGTGTTGAAGGAAAGGGACACTGCACAATCCTAATAAGAAGTGGGAGATTTACATCCACTGTAGGTGCAAGAATCTGGCATTTGGGACACTCAACCCAACCTAACAATAAACTAGTAAGCAAAATAGACCAGATACCCTCGTGCTGTGGAGGAGTTAAATAAAGAAAAAGGGACAAATCCCGGATTGATCTTTGATGCTGAGTAAAAAATATAATTCTAATGATCATTTAATGATCAACCTGTGATAGGATTATATTTTTTAATCATTGTCAAAGATCAATCCGTGATTGCGTTTTAGGTGTTTTTGGACAATTTTAGATTAGGATTTAGATCAGAATTAATTTGATTCTGGTGTTGGGATAACTATGCATTATGATATGTCACTTCATTTTCTTTTTTGGTTTGCAGGACCAAAACAGATGGTATACTGTTTGTAACTCAGGTCTTCTTTATATTTCCCAAATGTATGAAAAGGTCCGCCCATGGGACATGTACCCATCCCCTATGGCAATTGTCCTGTGAGAACAGAACACCCCCCATGATTCCCAATAAGCACCCAACAACGCAAACCCAAAATTCTTACAAGTACCCTTAAAGGGGACCGCGCAAGTCCAACCACAGAGCATCCCGAAAAGGACTGCCCGTGTCCATATAGCCCCCCTCTTACAACCATTGTCCCTTGAAAATGAACACTAGCCTGAAACGAAACATCACTGAAGAATATCACAAGAAGCATCCAACAACCCAATCTAGAATATTTACAGGGACCCTGGAAATGGGCCCTACAAACCTATCCGGTTCCATGTAATAATGTCGCCACAAAAATCTCGCCATGCAAAAATATTGCCGAAAAATGGCCGTTTTTTGTGGCAACTTTATTGCATGGAACATGAGGGGGACACCCCCTCAGCCCCCAATTTTTTTATATTTATTTTTTAAATGTTTTTTTTTTTTGCCCCTGTCCCCATATTTATGGTCACCCATATAATATTGCCACAACCTTTTCCCGGCAATATTATTTATGGCGACCATATATATGGGGATAATATTACCTGATACCATCTATCCACTGAGAGTCTCGAAGAGGACTGCCTGTCCAAAATAAATCCGCATACCCTCAACGGCAAGGAGCCGATAACCACAGACAGTCTTTCATAACACTATGCTCAGTCCCCTCTTTCCCATAAAAAAAAACATTAGAATTTGGCTACACCCCTCGATCAATTCGGCCTAGCTGCCCACATACCTATATCGCTCATAAACCACCTCAACAGCCTGGTAGAATGCAGCTAGACCCCATGACAAAAAATGGGCCTAGCTGCACACATAATCTCCTACATATGCCTCTACATATGCCTCACGACAGCAAGAATGTGTAGTAGGAAACTAGCCTCCTTGCTGCGCACATTACACTGATCTCTCACATTCACCGCAACACTAGTAGCACTAGAATGCAGCCAACCCACGAAAACCACCATGGCGGCTCACATTCCAAGTGCACCCAGGCACTATATGCCACAATAATCCTTCAATTGATTCAGACCACGGACCCCAAGGGCGTTCAACCCACAGCTCTTTGAAATCACACCAATGGTACATAAAGCAGTACACAAAGGCACTATAACATAAGAGATTGTATTGTCTGCCATTACATAGATGGTACACCGAGGTTTGAGGGCACTGAATGCAGAAGGGAGGAATGAGGTTTCAACAATGTAGTTAGTATAACTTTATAATTAGGACAATTACCTCCAATATAATATATCTAATTAGATCGATAACTTACATTAATCAGATACATAAGTGATTCAATACTTTGCTCCAAAGATACAATGAGTAACACGTATATGCTCACTTGAAGACAAAAGAAATTAACATCATTTCTGGAAAAGAAAAGTGGGATAATACACACCAGAAAAGAATGGGTGAGTCTTTCATCAATTAGTTACATTTCATGTATCAATCCTCACCTGACAGATTCTGCAACGTATATGAGCTATTATTCAATCAAGAAACCTTACATTTTAAGGAATGTTCAAACAACTATTATAGTGCCAAAAAAGATTTAAGATGACAGTGGTGAAAGCTAAATCACCAGAAGACTTATGATCAGGCCTATCACACTGACTCCTATCCGCTACTAAAAACAAATCAACAGAAATTGATATATACATAAATATTGGGTGAGAACAGTAACCGTTTTGGCTATAAAGAAACAAGGAGGTGGTTTTGTTCCTTAAATTATAGGTAGGGGGCAACATAGTTGCAGTTAAGACAGTTGCCCCTCATTATAGGTTTGCCAGTATCCTGGCGGAAAATACGGCAGGATACCGGCAAACATACCTACTCTTTCCGGCACCTGATATCCTGGTTTCACCAGTATTTTACAGGTTGTGGAAAGGGCGGTGAATCGGGATTTGCTAGTATTTGCTGAACCAGCAATACTGGTTCCAAAAATGCTGGCTGTCTTATGCCGGTGGGCCCCCCGCAGGCATACTTGTACTCTGCCGGTCCGGTAAAGTGTTAGTATATGTTAATAATGGCACTTTATTACCAGACCGGCAGGGTTATAATGAGGCCCACTGTCCCTTCCCCCACAAAGGTGAAAATGCCAAAGTGCTAAAGTGCTAGTAGGTAACAGCAGCTGCTACATACAGCAATTCACCAAACAAGAAAAACATCAGTTTTCGAAATCAGTGCTTTCGCAAACATTACTTGTCTCAGTCCAAGGAGCCCCACCAGCGTTTGCCAGTACTCACCTGGCACAGACTGCACTTACTGGCTACACTTAGCATGCATTTCGTGCGGTCCTTGCACTGGAATCACAGACATTATTCAGCAGGCAGCTGGACATTGCGTTTCACATTCCTAATCAGAAAGTGCCTTAGGGTCCGAGGTTCCACTGCATTCGGCCTGCAGGTATACCACCTCATCATGTTTGCTGTGTTGACGACCCACACTTGGCCTGCCTTTTCTGTGTGTTTCACACCCGCCTTACAATGGAAGCGCAGTGAATATCCTCCAGGCGGCTGCATATTGAATTGCACACATCTCCTTTTTAAAGCAACTTCAGCGGCCACATTCTGTGAATTCTGCATACATTTCGCCTTCAGATTCACCACCTCAGCAGAGCTGACTTTGCTGACTGCCCAAACCTGCCAGGCACTTTGTGAGTGCTTTGCACTGGAATCGCATTAAGTATACTCCAGATGGATGGATATTGGGTTGAACACTTGTCACAAAGTTCCTGTACGATCTGCAGTTCCACCAACTTTCACCTGCAGAGTTCCCTCTGCGGGCTGACCACACTTTGAGCTAGCATAATGTAAAAGTAACTAACATGACATCTTCTAAAATTGAGATTTCTGATGAAAGGAATACTTGGTCTCATTACGAGTTGGGTGATATTCCAGCAGAACATTTGCCGGAATACTGCCCAATGGAAAGACAAGTACCACCACGTGGTCCAGTGGAATGACTTCCGAATTACAAGTGGCAGTGGCAGAGTTAATCACCATTTTGTGAGAGTCCATTGGACTCCCTGGGGCTTTTTTGGTGGAATTACTGCCTGCAGAATTTACGCTGCGTTAATTCAGTGGGTTTTGCTGATTTTCTGCAGAAAGTGGGCAGATTTACCTCCAGCATGATGATGCTGGGTGATCATTTTTGTAAGAGTGATGCTTTTTCTTTTGAGTCAAACATGCATGATTTCATTATTTGGTAATTAGTGTACAAGACCACATTAAAGATACATGGCTCGTTAAAAGTATGGTGGTTCAGTAAGAAATTAGTGGTAACAGAATTACTGCACTTTTCCCACAATGCCATAACACAGCTACATATACCGAGAGCTCACCCAAAACACACTAACCATGTCTTTACTCTTCCACACAACCTACACTTCCCACTTTCAACACATGCCTACAGGGCTAGTACATAAATGCACCGAAACACGCACACCCCATAACACTCTCTAACCAAGTTGCAAACCCAATAGCCTCTGACAACAAACAATACAAACACTTAACATTGCCCTTATGGACACAAGCGCAGTGCAGAAAATACACCCAGAAACCTCAGACGTACAGACGTCAGTTCCTTCTGGTTCTACACACATCAACAGATGTGCACGACACATATCCTAACGCTCACCCTCTCCTTAACCAACCAACCTACTTTTCCTTACAGAGCCATGTGAGTGCCTGGAGACTATGAAAATGTCAGTGCTGTGTGGTATACATCAACATAACTTAACTATTGTTTGTGTCACAGACAGATATTATATGGAATCTGGCTTTTAAACATTTTCTAAGAAGGCTTGTATACCGGAGATACTGGCTTGTCTTGTCATTTTTGTCATACTGGCCTCAACAGCCATGAATGGGAGATTCCATCATTTAATCTTGAGTCAGGATCAAAAGTGCTTGTGCTTGACAGGCCTTGTAACATCCCAGAAAAAAGGTCAGATGTTTTAACGTTTCTTGACTCTCTCAATTTTTACACAGATGACATATTCTTTCATTCTTTTTTTTTTAAATAAGATATTTTAATATTTTAAGCAACAATCACAAAAACAAAGACAAAACCAAAATGAGGGCTACCATGTCAGTTCATAGTCAAGTAACAGTAAATGTAGCACCAATCACCAAAGGCCCTTCACATAAACATATTTGCATGTTGTTCAGAGTCTCACAAGCTACACCAGGGGGTTTTATTATACCCCCTCCTCCCACCTCCCTCATATTTTGGCAGCTTTGGTAGGGCAGCCCCTCGCATTGTAAACCCTGTGGTCCACCATAGCACACATGTCCATATCTATTACCCATTGGTCCAGTGTCGGGGACTCTGGGGCTTCCCATTTCTGTGCAATGTTTCTTTTCATCAGCCCTGCTGTGTGGTTAGAAACAGTCTTTCCCATTTATTAATATCACTCTCGTTGGGTATGCCTAGGAGTAGGACCTTTGGATCCAGTGGGATGGCACAGGCTAGGACTCGGACTCTAGCAAGTTCATTACAACAGGCATTGTATGAAAGTCCCCTCTTCCTCTCCACATCTGAGACAGTTTGGGTTCAGGACCCGCCTCCAACCATATAAGGTCGTCCTGGGATAATATATCCGATGTAAGATTTTTAGCTGTACCAGACGGAGTCTGGAGGAGATAGCAACCTCCCGAGGATGCATCAGCGCCTGGATACAGTCTTCTGGGTCTATCTCTCATACATCTTTATCCCATTTCGTCTTCAAACTAATCAGCTCAGGAGTGGCAAAGGACAATATAGCAGCGTGCAGAATGGATGTGCATTTAGTGGGAATGTGGGCTGGTATCATATTGTGTTCTAACGGTGTGTAGTCTGAGGCGGTGGCATCTGCTGGTACTTGGGTTTTCAGGGCATGGACCAGCTGTATGTAGTGGTACCGCTCAGTGCACGGAATTTGGATTTTTAGTTGCAAAGCGTCAAACGAGGCCAGTTTCCCATCTTCAAGGATATCCCCCACTCTCAGAATCCCCACCCCTATCCATCTGGGACATGGCTCGAGTTTCCCTAACTCGGCCAAGTTGCTATTTTGCCATAAAGGTTGTGCAGCAGTTATTTTTTTTTCCACTCTAGAAAATTATGGACTTGCCTCCAAACAGTGGTGATGTGTGCTGCGGTTGTGGGCAGAAGGGGTTTCGGGGTGGGGGGTTGGTATATTAGGCGAAGAGGGTCAGTGTCATGCATAGCAGCGATTTTGGCCCTTATATGGGGTGGTTCCCGGTCACCATGGAGTTAGTCGTTAACCACTGCTAGCTGTGAAGCCCAGTAATATGTTTGGAGGCGGGGCAAATCTATCGCACCCTCCCAGATCGATCTTTGGAGTGTGGTTAACGCAATGCAGGTTGACTTCCACCCCATATGAGTACTCTAAGAAGAGTCTCTACCCTGTCAAAATCAGAGTCTGGGATCTTGAGCGGATCTTGTGTATAGGCGCGTTACAAATACCATATCATATCATATCATCATAGCATTCTGCAAGACGTATAGGAACCTTGGGAGGGTCATAATTTTAAAGAGTGCGGCTCTGCCCATAAGTGTCAGGGGGAGAAGTTTCCAGTGGTGAACATTGTTGACGAACCGGTCAACGATCAGTTGGAGGTTGTGTGTGGCATAACTAGTCAGGTCTTTGGATATCCAAATCCCCAGATATCGAAAGTCCTGTCGCTGCACTCAGTACAGCAATCCTGGGGGCTGTTTGCACTCCACCCTTTACCGGAAAGAAACAGATTTCCCCCAGTTAATTTTCAGTGCGCTAAACTCACCAAATCGGAAGAGCATCTGCATCACTATGGGGCAGGTCCGGGCTGGGTCCCCCAGATATATTAGGAGATCATCTGCATATAAAGACGTCCGGTCTTCGTGTCCCTCTGGCCATCTAAATCCCATCAAGCTGAGCTCTGGCGAAGCCACAAAGCAAGTGGCTCAATCGCGAGGTAGAAGAGGAGGGGAGAGAGGGGGCATCCGTCTTGCATACCTCTACCAAGAGGAAAGGGTGGAGAGGGCTACCCGTTCACCCTGACCTCTGCCTGGGTATTTGCATAGAGAAGCTGTACCCACCCCAGGAAAGCGTCTCCAAACCCCATGCGATGCATGATTTCCCACAAGCTGTCCCAACGGATCGAGTCGAAATCAATTGCCAATAGGGCAAGTGGTGTGTCTATAATGGGAGCGCAGTCCAGAGACAGATGGAGATGTCGCAGATTCATTTGGGTTGATTTATGTCGCATAAAGCCCCATTGGTCCAGGTGGACCAGGGTGGGAGCGACCAATTGTAATCGGTTAGCCAGGAGTTTGGCGAGAACTTTGGCTTCACCATTAATTAGTGATATGGGCCTATAGGAGGCACATCTTTCAGGGGGTTTGTCCGGTTTGGGGATGACCATAGTGGTGGCCATGCACAGGTCTGGTGGGAGGGTGCCTTGTTCCTGGGCATGAAGAAACATTTTATGGAGGGGGGGGGGCGCCATTTTGTCTCCACCCAGCTTTTGCCAGGTTTCTACCGGGAATCCATTAGGAACCGGTGTCTTTCCCGCTTGCAATTGTGCCAGCGCCTCAGCAATTTCTGTTTCTGAGAGGTTGGGGTCTAATTGCTCCTTCTGCTGTTCTGAGAGAAATGGGAGTGTAATCTTGTCTAAGAGGGAGGGGTCCAGTGAGGAAGCTGGATCCCAATATAATTCAGCGTAGACTTCAGGAAAAGCTTCCGCTATCTCAGCATCCGACTGGCACCTTTCATTCTATAGAGTAACAATGTCCCGGACATGGTGCTGTTGCTCATCACTTTTTTCTAGCCAGGCCAACATTTTGCCCGCTTTGTCCCCAAATTCGTATATCCTCGCTGGGCCTGTTTGGCATTGTCTAACACAGTATTCCTAAGGCGTTCTTTGGCGCGCTTAAGGGACCCGTGGTTCTCCGGGGTTGGATCGAAAATATATTTAGTTTCACAGTTATTCATCTCCCCTTCTGCTTCCACTATCTTTTGGAGTCGCTCTTTCCTCTTGTTCACTGTCCAGGAGATTATCTCTTCCCTGAGCACCATTTTGTAGGCCTCCCATATGGTCACAGGGTTGTTCACTGCCGCCTCATTGATCTCAAAGTACTCATTGGTTACTTCTGTGAGGCGATCAACCAGTTCGGGGAACCCAAAGTAGTAATTGTTCAACCTCCACGTTCTAGGGGGGTCTTACCATGCATTCGCAGTACCATCGTTAATGGTGAATGGTCCGAGAGGCCATGGGGAAGTAGTTCTGCGGACAATGCCCTGTGCAGGTCTGTGTTTGGGAGGAAAAGGTAATCCAGCCTAGATAGGGAGCCGTGGGCTCCGGAGTGGAACAAGAATTCCCTGGATTCCGGATGTAGTTCCCGCCACACATCACGGAGGCCTAAGGCAGATACAAAGTTTTCCAGTCTTGTGGGGGTGTCCAGGTTGCGATGTCTAAAGTGGGTGCCGTCCATGGTATTACACATGACTTTGTTGAAGTCTCCCCCCGGTATCCACGTGTCAGGTTGGTGTCTTCCTATAAGAGTGGTCAGTTCATCTAACAGTTATTGTCCCAAGCCTGGTGGAGAATACACAGAGGCAATAGCCAATTTTTCACCCCAGAGCGTTCCTAGAATTAAGACATAGCGTCCTAGGGTCCTGTTCTACTACCTGTGGGGCGAACGGGACACGTTTATGTATCAGGATAAGAGTGCCTCTCGATCCCATTGTGTATCCCGCATGGAATGCAGAACGATAATTGGTTCTCCGGAAGAAGGTAATTGGTTTCCTTCAGTTAGGGCTCTCGGGGTCAGTGGGATGTTTCCATAGGCGTAAGGTAGACCCTCCGCCAGCGGCAAGTATCGCGGGTCGAGAGCAGCAGGTCCCAAGAAGTCGCTCAAGTTATTTACTGCAGCATTTTCGGGGATAGCCCCTTCCTTTTATCAGGCCTGTGTGTCCCGTTTCTACACCCAGTGGATTCACCCATGGGCATATGAGGTTAGGCCCCCGGTCCAGGTCTCACTGTTTACTGGTTTCAGGAGGTTCTATCAGCCTAGTAGCCGTCCTCTTTTGCCGCACATTGCTCCTCTGTTCCCCCACCCAATGCAGCCGCAGGCTAGGGGTCACTTCTCCCGCGTCCCCATCAGGAAAAGGGAATGGAAAAATCACCCCTCCCTGATTTTCTCCTCAGTGTCTGTACAACGGGGCCCTGGGCCAGCGTCCTACTGAGGGGGTCATGTTCCTGAAATGCAGCCAAAATTTATCTGGTGGTCTTTCTTGGGGGCAGACTTACTTGTTGTGTGTGGCGGCTCTGTCAGCCTCACCCCGCCTCGTGGGTGTATGGTTCCCAGGGGTGCTCCTTCTGGGGGGGGATCCCCCACCGGGGTTGTGGGCCGAATCCGGGCCGGACATTCTTCCCGCCGAACTCCCGGGCAGGAGCGCAGGTCTTCTCGTTGCACCTAGATCTGCGTCTGTCAGCCGCGCAAGATCCCACTCATGGGTCGCCTCCTCAGCCCTCCTTCAGTTTCGATGTTTGAAGTTTGAAGTTCCCCGGTTCTCCCGGGCTGGAATGTGCTCCTTGCAGCAGAGCTCAGGTACCACACACAGGGGAGGGTGCAGCACACTTCTGGTGCCGTGCAGGAGCGCCGCAGGACTGCCACCAGTCACCCGCCACCGGGGGACACCGGGCCGTGAGTCGCACCACAGCATTTCGGGAGGTCCGGACCCCCGGGCACCATAAGACATGTTGCTGCATGCTCTTGCCCCAGTTCGGATCAAAGGGCTGTTCCCTGCGGTCCGCTTGTGTGTTCCCGCGTTCGCCCGCACCGCAGCAGCCGGGCTTCAGAGTGCGGGTTAGTGAGAGCAGAGCAGCGTGCCACTCGGTTGCAGCCTTCGGTTACCGCTGGCCATTTTGGAACTTTCAGCCAGCGGCCGCCGCCGGCTCTGTACCGCTGTGTCTGTTTTCTCAGGGATTCTGCTGAGTGGCTGCAGCAAACTCGGCTTGCGGAGGCACCAGGCAGTCTGAAATCGAATTGGACCCCTTTTGACTTTTTCCAACAAAGAAACCAGGATATTATTCAGGATATGTTAGGCGCATGCAGGAGCTCCCAAGGCTCACGTCTTCATCGCTCGCTAGCAGGCCACGCCCCCCCATATTCTTTCATTCTTGATTAAATTCTTCATAGGGCCGACCCTATCGCGGGTAGGTAGCTGATTGAGTTTACATCTTAAATATACGTCCTAGTGGACTAGTATCCTACTTGCAGTGATATGTTCCCTTTTTGAGATGCCAGTAGCAGCCCGGAGGGCATTGTTCTGGATGGCCAGAAGTTTTCAGATGTTTTTGGCGCAGGTGCTAACTAGGAGAGCATTGCAGTAGTCCAACCGGGCCCCAATTATAGCTCTAGCAATGGTGAGACAATTCTGCTTAAATAAGAAGCGTCTGGCTGCATTGAGCAGTTTAGAATGGTATGCCGCAGCAGAAGCAATGGCATTAACCTGTCTAATATACTGGTCCATATTCCATAGGGACAGTGGATATACCAGTGCAGGGAACATCTTTTCTAGATCGGATTTACGAAAAGGTATAATGATAATGATAATGATAATGATGTGTTATTTATATCGTGCCTTAATGCAAACCGCTTTACAGAGCACATATTTACATACAATAGCACCCAACCGAAATTGGTAATTGAAATTGGATAAGTGCACATTGGCAGAAACTCAGAGGGATCCTTTTTAGCTGGGCTAAAAGGGGAAGAGATTTCAAACGCTCCCTAATACCCTTTTGCGAATCATTATTGGTAATACAAAAAAAAAGATATTTAATACACTGGGTGCAGTCTAATCCGACAGTGTCAAAAGAGCAGATCAGCACTTTTGGTCTATGTTTGGTCGTAAAAAGGATGATTTCGGACTTACTTGAATTCACTATTGTCCTCGTCATAGCCAGAAAAGGAATAACGCTTCCTTTGCAAGCATTCGGGAGTAAGATCGAAAATAAAAAAAATCATCAACGAAGGTAAGCCAATGCAACTTAATGTTCCAAGCCTCAGTCGAAAAGAATTCAAAGAATCCCGTAGGAAGTCAATATCAGACAGGTGTATGTGGAAGAGCAGGGGGGGCATCATGCCCCCCTGCCTTAGGCCTAATGAGGTTTTAATGGATCGTGTCAGTATCTCACTCCTAGTTATTCTGACCTGCACATATGTATCAGAATACAGTAAGAAAATAGCTTTAACCAAAGGTGCAGGAACTCCCTGCATAAGTCATTTCTGCCAAACTGTTTGTCTATTGACTCTGTCGAAAGCGACATGTCCATGGAAGCCAAATAAACAGATCAAACGAACCATTTAAAAAGGATGTGAGTACATGAGTCAGTATTGTGCCATTAAGAGAGGTGGCCAGCCGTCTCTGAAAACCCACTTGGGATGGAGTTAGAATGATAAGTTTGTCAACCCATAGTTCCACTGTTAGGAGTAAGACTGATACAAAAATCGTACTGTTGTGTCAAGGAGAGGGATCGATCTGTAATTTGGAGGATTCGCTGGCTCTCCTTTTTTGAAAATACGCGTAATATACAGATCAATTCCAGGTGGGTGGCAAACGTCCTGCTTGCAACATTTCTTTTTGTAATGTGACAGTAGCTAATTTATCAGGGCCAAGAGCCCTGCATGGCTAACCCTTATCAATACGTTTGTGAATATTTTCTAGAAAAATGGATTCAACAACAGAGCCTCCATAATACCTTCAGGAAGATACACTGTATGTGAAAATTTTGGGGGCACGTAAATGTTATTATAAAAATCAACCCATGTTTCTTCATCAATTACACATAATTCCTCATCATCTCTATTATTTACTACTGGGGTGGTCGAGTTCCAAAATTATGAGGTATTCACCTCAATCAAATGTTTTAGAATGTGTTGGCTATCTCTCAAAATAATCCGGTATTTCAGACTTTTGATGTAATTCCTATAAGATTGAAAAACTCTCTTTTTTGAGAGCACATGTTCTTCCAAATTCAAACATTGTCCACGCAGATTTTGAATGAGAAATGTTTTCAATTTCTTCGCGTTGCCAACCCTGACATTGCAGCAGTGCGTTGGCCTGCTATGTATTAAACTAGAGCCTTTTCATATCGACTATACATGTGCCAAGGTGTCATTAATCAAAGTCCTTTCGACCCCATATTACTATAATACAGCGTGTGCACTTTCTGTGTACACTGCATTTCGAGTCTTGGACACGTCTAGAAAAGCTAACCATGGGCAAGAGATTAGACTTTGAGAGTTTATAGAAACAATGATTGATAATGGGAAATCGTCACTCAGGTACTCGTTAACAATTTTCAACTCACAACAATTAGAAGCCAAAGATGACAAGAGGAAGGTATGATCAATCCAGAAACTTTGAACACCTCTCTTCCACAAATTAAAAGTGGAAGTTTCCAATCTATCACTGGGTAGAAACAAGGAGATATTCCAGATTTCAAAGAAGTCTCTCAATGCTTTCACCCTGACCTGCCCTCTCATTTTTTCAGATCTCAGCTGTGGCATTTCTTTCTTTTTCTTTCTTTCTTTCTTTCTTTCTTTCTTTCTTTCTTTCTTTCTTTCTTTCTTTCTTTCTTTCTTTCTTTCTTTCTTTCTTTCTCTCTCTCTCTCTTTCTTTCTTTCTTTCTCACCAAACCCGAGGCATCACGGTGCCAGTTACAGAAAATGCAAGGTACAAATCTTAGAGTGTACGCAAGCGTAATGGTTACATCTTAATGGTAGGTGATGGTAGCACGCTTAGATCAGCCTCGCCTTATGGTATGGGGGGCTAATTCAAGCGTGCACAAGCATGTGGGTTGCAGACAAGATAGTTTGCATAGACAGCGCAAGTCTTGCAGGTCAGATTGGTAGTTTGTAGACCAAAACCCAAGAGTGTCCACAGACATGGTGCACGACAAAAATTCAGGTGTGTAAACAGGCACAACAGCGAGTGTTCACAGTCTGGCAAAGCCTCAGCTCATGGTGCAGGTGGAAATTCAGGAGTAAGAACAGGCATACGAGGTAAAAAGCAATGCGTGTCCACAGACTGGCAGAACCTCACCTCAAGGTGCGGGTGGCAAATTCAGGAGTACAAAGAGGCATAATAGGTAAAAGCAATGAGTGTCCACAGTCTGGTGGAGCCTCACCTCATGATACGGTGGGCTTCATCAAGTGTGCGAGACGGCGTAGAAAGGAACGTGAAAGAAGATACACTGGTTGCAACAGAATTGCTGGTGAGGATAATGCAGAAAGCATGTGAGAACGAGATAGTGGCACTGGTTATAAGCGCCAGCCGAGTTGACACATGGGGTCATTAATTGCTGAACATGAATTATAAAGTGAAGTCCACTGGACGCCTTCCACTAAAAATATGGTGATGGAAATTATGTGTGGGTAGTGCAGTTTGTCGTATAGTTATGTCTTTACCTTAGACATGTATTGAAATGAGGAGCAGGCATTTCCTAATGCATGCCTCGTGCTCGAATTCCACTGTGGTTATTCAATTAATATGATGTATAATACTTTTCATATCACAGAATAGTCATGAAAAATACATGATCCCTTCTTTGAATGTATTTTTCATGACTATTCAGTGATATGAAAAGTATTATACATCAGGAATCTTATTAATTGAATACCTGAAGTGGAATTTGATCAAACCAATGTGTCCAGCGCGAAGCATGCATTAGGAAATCCCTGCTCCTCATTCTATGACTTAGAGGAAAGAATTGACTCTTGATATGCAGTATACCATATGAATGTGGTCTCCTTCTTAGTGTGTGTGTGCGTATGAAATGAAACATATTGGTGTACGTTTCATTACTTTAACAGGTTTGATTAACTGCCTGTTTGTAAAGAGGTCTATTTTTTGCTACATTCTTTTTAAACTGTTAGCTATGCGTTGCTAGTGTTTAGAAGTAATTGGTACAGCCTGCTTTGGCTATGTCATGCTACCTGTGTTGAAAAAGGACATCAAGGCCCTGATTCATGGAATGTATTGTGCGGAAAAGCAGGACATTGAACACCAAATTGTGCGCTAATCCCTGTTTGCCGGTCATGAAATCGACTGCGCAGGACTTTTTCGTACTTTGCAGGGTCTTCTCGAAGGCTCGGCATGTCTCTGTGAGCAGTCGAGTGACTTGCCTGAGGCACCTAAAAATGAGCGTGGGGAAGGCCTGCACGTGGACCAGAGTATTTTATTTATTGATTTGTTTATTGTTTGCTTGTTAGGTGCTTATACAGGAAGCAAATACTGTCTCAAAGCACCCACAGGGCAACAGGGGCAACCAAGAGAAACAAATACAATGCATAAAACAAGAAAAATAAATATCAAATACAGTGGGGAGGGGAAGACAAACCTACTATGCCTTGTGAGTGTTCAGAACGTGCAAGTGCAGAAGGGAGAAGGAATGGGATAGGTGCTGGGTACAATGGGTGCAGTGCAATGAAGGTAAGCGTGAGCCTCTGAGGATGGAGGGTGAGCCGAGGAAAGTGCTGAGGATAGACATAAACTGGGAAGAGTTGGAGGCGGAACTCGCAAACTGGAGAAGAACAAGGGAAATGTGAGTGTTACGATGGTTGGTGGCCCACTGGCAGTCCATTGCACGACCACAAAATGCGCATAACCATGCGAATTCATGGATCTCTCTGCGCAGCCTCTCGTCAAGGTAATGGGCATGCAAAGCACTCAATCTATCCTCCACCAGACGGCAGGCATACAGACTCTTGCGCATAGGAATCAACACGCAGAGGTAAGATTGGATGTTGGATTTAGGGGTGCGTGCACGCTGTCGGTGTTCCAATCAGACTTGTGGGTGCGCGTAAGCAGTGTAACAGGGTGCAGGAACGTTTTAAGAGGATTCACTTTTAAGATACATGTTACGCATGTTCATGGGTCCCGGGAATAATTTCGAGAGACACTACGCTGCGTCAATGGGGTGCTGGCTTGGGTGCGAGTGACCCCACGCAGGATTACAGGGGTGCATGAGTTTGCCCCCGACGACCATGCACAGGTAGTATTAGTGTCTGTTTCTGGTTTGCGGGGGCATGTCAGGGCGTTCCGGACGTGACTTGCGTATAGGCTTACCTTGCGGGGACAATTCCATGAATACCCAGAGCGCTCAGATAAACATAGGCACACAGGCTTGCAAAGAGTCATTCTCGGTAAGCAGGATTTGTGTGATTTATGTGCACTTTTTGATAAATTGGGCCCCAAGTGTGAAATCATCAAGTGCGTGTTGGACAACCTCTCCTTTAAAAACGAAATAAAGAAGATTTCGAGGTTCATTATGAGTTTGAGAACTTTTTTGTTAAGCGATAAACCTGGAGAAAAAATACCACCTTGGCCAGGGCATTGTCCAAAATGTGACCAGTTCAGAGTCAGCACCATGCACTTGGCTTAATTTTTAAAACTAGATTTTCTGGAATTGACATCACAAATGTCATTGATGACATCACTGATGACATCACATGGCTGGCTCTCCCTTTTTTCCCTTTACTGACATATCTAAGCCACATAGTTTTCTTCAGTAACAGTCAGGAAGTACAAATTGAAAAGGTACTATATTTGTAGACTTAGGGTCAAGTCATATCATATGAAACATATATATAGCGGAAGACACAGGCTTGAAAGAGAGCAATCCTTTCTGTGCATGAAGATAATCATTAGAGTTATCAGCACTTTCTCATGTTTATTACTATACCTTCCCTGTATATGCTCATATTTGTATACATTGTACTCACACTCCTTTCCTTAGGGTTCACTGACATCTTTTGATACATATACATACAGTAAGTAGCAGCTTTGAAACAGAGCAATCATTTCTCTGCATAAACATAATCAGTTAGGTTATGAACTCTTACTGCTACTACTTCTGCTTTTTTGCTTACTTCTCTGTCCCTGTATATACTCATATTTGTATGTGTTGTTGTCTCTTTGTGTTTTGTCTGTAATAATGTAATTATGTATTAAGTGGGTTTTATTAGCTACTTATTACATGTTTCACAGTACGCAAAACTCTAATAAGAAAGCCGTTATCATTTCATTATTCTACATGGCAAGATTATGAATATTACACTTTCATCATGTATACTGCACACACTGCCTAAGTTTCTGCATGAGTTGCTTAGTATTCTGGATAGAACTTCATAATAGAATGCTATTTATATCAATGTATTGCTTAATGCACTAATTAGCTCATGATATTTATTCAAATGATCCTTGACACTTTTTGGTCAACATTATAAGAATCCCTCCTACAGAGTTTTCATGAAAAGTAAATGCACATGTGATGCCATCAGTGATGTCATCAATGACATTTGTGATGTCATCTTTGATGTCCTGGGTGTTAGTGTTAGCAGTGAACGGTGGCGCGAGTTATGGTTGCTTATTTTACCATAACTGCCGAATTTCAGGGGTTTTTCGGTTTTACTTTGAACCATAACGTCCCTTTAACAAAGTTTTTTTTACTGAATTTGATAGGTTTTTAGTAGCGCAACTTAACCATAACGTCCCTTTTAACAAAGTTTTTTCATTGATATATATATATAATATATAATGCAGAAATGATCCATTTTGACCCTTAACTGCATTACATGGGATAGGTGGTGGAAGCTGCGATAGCGGTCGGAGGCAGTGGGGGAGGGGATATCTCAGAAATGCCCAGTTGGTCACTCCTCTACTATGGCCCAATTTAAGCACTTTCTTCACTCTATTAACGGGAAGTGCATTTGTTTTCCTTTTGCAAATACTTTTGGGGGTTATTTTGTAATGTTTTGCCTTTGCCTCTGAGGTGGCTGTAAACAATGGCTGATATCTCTTTAGGAAACGTACCTCACAATAGCTCTGCGCTTCCCTGTACTGCTCTGAATCGAAGGAGCTGTAACGTTGGCAGTGTTTAAAAAATACTGTCATTATTGCTTCTACTGCCCTGCACTTTCCCTGTGTAGATGTGGTGGTGGTATTGCGACTCCGTGATCTCGAACATAGCGGATGTGTTTTGAAGAGCTTCACCTCACCACCCATAGGCCTGCTCGTGACTCTAAAGCGCAAAGGGAGGCAGAGAAGATCAAAGGTAAACAAGAAGATATAAATAGGAAAAAGGGAATTAAAAAAAATATTTTACAATAAATGCATCTGCAAAACATGACGTGTGAAGGGAATGACAAATAAACACTGCAACTATGAATTGCGCTTAATATTTTTCACAATGAAGAATGTGTGATTAATTGCTCAACACAAGTATACAATGTACATAACTTTAAAATTATAATTGTTCTTTCATGTAAAAGTCAGTTTCAGACTTTATCATTTTTTGTTATTGACTTCACGTTGACAGTGGCTGTAATGCAAGAGCAAGGGTGTCCATAAACGTTTTAATGCAAGACAAAGATGTGAGTATTACGCCTTGTGAAAATCGGGGTGTTACATATTGAGGTTTTCCTCCAACCTGTGAAGAGTGGAAGATTGTTAAAAGGGGGAATTGTTGCCAAGATGCGGCGATACCTCTCTCGTCAACAGAGGCGAGCCAAGAAGTGATAATAAGAGGTTTTAAAAAGGAGGGAACACGCAGTTGGATTTGTTTTGAGCAAACGCGGACCCACACTTTAGTGCAGCAGACGGACCTCACGCCGTTTCTTCAAATATACTTCACCAGCTCTGGGTTTAACTGCAGGCCTTTGATGTTATTATACAGAGGAATACACTGTCATTCGGAGTCGGCTAATACAAACAAAGGGAGGCATTTAGGTTTCTGTGCAAACATTTTGAGATCCTTGATGTGGAACGTAGAATGTGCTGTAAGTGCATTGTGCCAAAAGTCTCCACAATGTGCGTGCGCCTTTAACATGCAGGAGAAGTACATTTATGATTATGAATTCCTACAAAAGTAATAAAGAGCGACATAAAATGGTTGCCAGCGTGTCTTTTCACGTTACTTCACAAGCCACAACCAGTACAGAAAACGGCCTCACTGTCGTGCCAGCAAAAATAAAGGTTTTGAGCAAAAAGGGGGTATGATAAGGTTTGAACTCTGTGTAATTTTAATAGGGCAACATTGAGGCTAGCAAGGGTCACCACAATGACACATTTAAGCAATAAGGCTGTATTCCGAGGACAATTCAAGGTGGTAATGTGCTTTCACCTGAAAATGCCCAAAGGAGGGGGGAGCCATATAGCAATTAGAACATTCCACTCCACCACATTAGAATGCTCTGCTTAAATGTTCTGTAAAAATACGGAAAGACAAACGATGACATTGGAATGCTGCAACAGAAGACTTACACCAGCCATTTCTATCTTCTGCCTCTACAATGCCTGCAATGAAACTATCAATATTCTAATATTCAAATGAAGCTTTTTCAGAGCCCATTGGAGGGCTACGCAGGGCGCCATGGGCCCTGAAGAACGAGTTCAAAGCCTGGGCACAACAGGGGCTTTTAACAAGAATAATGGGCCCATAAAACCTGTAGGGCACAACAGCGTGTTCTATAAAGCTATTATATATAGCATGCATCGCTTTTACCTGTGAAAGGAAAACGTCAGAGGACATAAAGGATCGATGCAAGTAATGCATCTATATGCCTGAATAACAGGTGGGTTAGTTGTTTTGCTTCTTGTGGGTAACGCCCACTTTACGTTTGGAATTAAGAAGAACATGGGCAGGCAGGGGCCCATTGTTAAATCTTATATCTGCCTGGGCAGTGATGGGGAATTGGCAGTGGGTACTTAGGCAGAGTCTGTGGACGCTACAACAGCCTTTCTGGGTGACCAAGTGGAATTGACTGCGTAAGCGCTCAGTGCTGCTGGTAGCCTTAGATTGCTGCATTTGGAACAATCTGCCAATGCTTAGAGCTCCAATGACGATGCTGAATGAACATTCAAAGGGTTATAATGTAGCTATAATGTGGCGCTTACTATCAACACTTGTGCAGACATAGCTGTTAACATCCATACATGACACCCCTGGACCGGTTTTTAAGATTGTTCACACTACGGTGATTGCATCCCCAGAGTGTCAATAGTTTTTTTTAAAAGGAAAACAGGTTGCACAGCTGACATGTGCCCACTTTCCCATAAAAAATGTAGATAATGAAAATGGCGCAAGTAATGCAGAAAAGGGCCGAGTAGCGACAGCTTGGAATCAGGAAGAGGGAAAATGTAGGTAAGTGAAGGGATAGGGTGGAAACGAGGTGGAGTGAGGAGGAAGGTATGAAGTGTGATGTGAATCATGGGGCACGGGAACTGGGAAACATTGGTGTATCCAGCAGAGAGGCAGAGGGTGAAGTGGAACAAAGCTGTCATTGGCTGTTCATTCCCATAGGCCGTGCATACATAAATCAACAAAAGGGACTGTGAAGACATAGTTATGAGGGGGAGATATACAGACCCTGAATGCCAGAAACAAAGAGGCCAGAGTGATTTGTAAAATCCCATTGAAGTATAAGGCCAGCACAGAAATGGCAATGTCGGTCATGAGGCCTATTGAACCAAAAACAGGCCTAAATCTCAAAGGAAAGAAAGTGGGCATGCATCTCAGAAATGTGAAGATATGCACAATGCATTTCAGCAAGGAAAAGAAAGACATGTGGCTGACAATGCTGTTTTACTCAATCCATGGAGAGCTGCACTTTTACTTAACGAGACAACAGTCCGTACATTATCTTCAATGTAATACCAGATTGTGCTCCAGTCATCGAAAGTGAAACAGAGCTCATTGCAATTATAAGAAATTAAAAAAAATTTCCCTTTTCCCTCATCCAAATGACAGTATACTAAGAGAAGTGCTCACTAGACTTTCTGAGTTTGAACATGGTTTCCTCATAGAACTCCCCTATACATATAGACAATCCAGAAGTGATACTCATGTATTTTGCAACTGTGACATCAAAGTAGTACATTACATCTGGATTTAAGGCCCACATACCTTATAAAATGTCATGTAAAATGCATTGTGTGTGAGTTTAAAAGCCACTGCTTGAAGAATTTTTACATGCAGCTGGTCATTTCTACTAAAGATTAAACTTAACCTCAAAGACCTTTCCTCTGCTGTCTTGGAGAGAGCGGTCTGGTTATCAACCATCAATCAGGGTCATTACTTAAAAATATAGAAAGAAATACACTGCTTAGATTTAAACCACAGCGGAAATACATAAGGCCAAGTCTGTACTTTCAGCAGAAGTGACCTTGAGGTCACAATTCCCATAAAATGTCAATTAGAGTTGCAATCAGGGCCATCACAGGCCTTGAAGCGGGAGGCGAACATAAACATGAGCCAGCTTCTGGTTGGTCACATGCTTAAGGGTAAATGCAACTTAAGCGAACAAAGGAAAAGGCTGGAGTTGAATGAATAGATAAATACATAATATTGCATAAAAAGGGGCTGTGTATATGCCACAACAGCCATTCCAGACGTGTATTAAAGGTGACAGTAATTAACTTTGAACCATGCTAAAACAATTATTCTGTGATAAACACAATTAAACCTATTAATAAAATGTTGATTTGGGCCTTCCCCTGATTCCGAGAGATTTGAAAGTTGGTGTGAGGGTAAAGGAAATAATTAAAATGAGAACTAGGAAGTGACATATTTTTCACTGATACGGCTCCTGAGTAAATGAAGAAAAAACATATCTCTGCATAGGAAGGGCGTGCCAACTTCAGATTAGCATCATCTGATTTGCCTAAAAATGTAGTTCTTAAAAAATATATTCATGCATGTAAAGATTTGAAGAATTAGGGTTCTTGCCACATTAATAGATTTTTAGAGTTTTGAACATGCTGAGCTTACATATCAGTTTGAGATGACAAAGCTTTCTCCTCCCACAGCTGTCCTAACTCACTCCCCTCATCTCCTTGTCCTATTAGCACACAGTTGGAGGTGAGTAGAGAAAACCATCCGATCCCTTTTGCAAGAATCAAGACAAGTTTGTGATGTCATTTGCCCTTTAAGTGGACCAGTTTGAATTAAGTAGACCAGTCTGCATTAGACCTGGGCCTTTTCACTTATTCTGAGAGGCAACCTACTGCAGTACTCTTGCATGAAACACATACAATCAGAGAGGCACCAAATCTTGCATTGGAGACAGGAATCAGGAGACATAGAAGCTGAATGGGACCCCTTGGAGGATTCAGAGGAGACTATCCTTGACTGACACCCTTGCTGTCCCAGAGGTGCCCTGCTGTCCCCTGTGGCTCATTACAAGGCCTCTCTTGTAAGTAAAACTATCCCAAAGCCATATATTGTGGCCCTGCATTTTCAAGCATTGTTTAAGTTATTTCCCCCTAGAAAAATATCCTGTTTGTCTGTGTAGATCCTTAGCATATTTAATCAAAGTAAATCAATTAATTCCCCTATAGAAATCACAGGATGTGTTTTGTTGGTATTCAAAACCATCAAGCTCTTCCCAGTGTGTTTTCAGCCGGTATAGATGTAAAGATTTGCTAAAAGAATTAATTCCAAAATCCTGTTTCCACCTGAGTGTGCAGGGTGCAAAAGCAACATTCCCAATTGATCCCCTTCATTTTAAATCAGAAGTGTGAAGCCTGGTATTTCCTTTGCATGTGTGGTAAAAAACAAAATTGCCCCTTTGGTCCCATTGTGCTCTGACTAAAACCTAAAAGTCCTGCCTCTTCTTTTTAAGTGTTGCAAAACTAATTTTCCCATTGCTTTTCTTTCCCCCATTTGCATATGTGATCAGAATCCCAAAAACAATGTCCCCATTATGTTCCCACTCTCTGCCACTAGCCTTCAATTCAGAGGGGTCAAATGTAATTGATGTTTGCAGGATGGGGGTTGGTGGCAGAAAAGTATTATAACCAAATGAGCAATCACTGTGTGTCTTGAATTGTTCATTTTCCTTATTGGTGGGTGATTTGAAAAGAAATTGTGACTGCATATCTCAGTATCATCTCTGTGTTGGTGCCTTTACGGAAGTTATTTTTGTTCTTGTGTTGCCACAGCATTGGTGGCTGATATGAGTCTGTCAAATTTGGTTTAAATAAATTAATACATCTATATTCTTATTACACACCTGTCTGGTTTCTAGTCCATTTTGGCACCAGGTATTAGTTGGGGTTGGGCGCGAGACAGGTTGGAGGCCTTACCAAATAGGACCTGAATCAAAAATCATAGTGATTTGTTGTGCGCCATATTCAATGGGGGGAAAGGAACTCCCTGAGCTGAGTGTGACCATGTATTAAACCACAACAGTTAAGTAGGAATCCCCAGAGGAAGAACAACTTTTCTCAGGCTTTTTTATTTTTTTTACCATTGAACAAATCATCATGAAACTTTCCGTAAATTAGAGATCCAACTCTACATTTGTTTTGCAAATTTTGTGAAGATTCGTCAAGGAGAGCAGTTATACGAGTGTGTCAATACATTCACATTTGTTTACCATAGGTAAAAGGTTGCTCTCACCTTTTGCCTATGCCTGGACTGCTTTGCGGCAAAGTTTTTCATAAATTGGGTGTGCTGCTCACTTAAGTTTGGAGCAAATTCATCCAGGGATTTAATGAATAGTCGTACATTGTTGCCTGGGAGGGGTACATGTCACTACTAGCAGAAGAGTTGAGTGAAAAAACTTTACATTAAGGAGCTTAGGGGCTTGGGATGCCTTTCAAATGTCAGGCTCCCTTGTAGACTTGTAGACACAAAAAATCAAGGTTTTTCATTCAAAGCACATTCCAACACTTCCTGCATCCTCGCTTGATCTCTGAGATCCTAGGATATTTTTTTTTAACCCTGTCGCTTTTCCCACTTGATGTTGGAGTCTATTGGCATGTTGCAACACCCCTTCCTTCTAAACTTCTTGCACGTCCATTTCATCAATGAGACCATAAACAGGTTGCTTTTCCTCTTCTCCCACTCAATGGTGCCATCCAGTGGCAATGTTCCCTCCAAGATGATTTTCAGCACTGGGATGGGTAAGATAGGTATTTCCACTAAAGAAAAGAAATATGTAATACGTTAATGTCATTGAACCTTGAAAATAGGAAGTACCCTAAAATCAAACTCTTTCAAAAAAGAAAATGAATGGCACCCTCGCAAATGGGAAGAACACAAACACACTGTACTGCACTGTCCTATCAAACTCTTGCAATGCCAAAAGAAAATCAATGCCACCCTTGTAAATGGAAAGAACACAGTACTGTACCCGCATATCAAACTTTTCCAATGCCAATAGACAATCAATGACACACTTATAATGGGAAGAGCAAAACATGCAGTAATATACTCAAGACCAGACCCTACCAGTGTCAATGGAAAATTTAATTTTTATAACAGGGAAATAGACAGGAAAGACACACACACACACACAACAAAACAGTAACTCTTCCTGTGTGATGAAGAGGACTTTGTTCTTTTCTGAGGCAATGACATTTTCTTGGCTTTTGGTTGAACTTTATTTTTCACTGACAGATCTTTTCCTTTTCATGGCAGGCACTTCATATCCCGACACTTGTCTTTTGAGCACTTGAACAGTTTGAATGGCATGGTTCACCTATAATAGAATTTGCTGGTCTCTGTTCAGAGATGTGTCTTTTTAACAGATCAGGCCTTAGCAAATCTTATGTTCGACTTGAACTGCCACTCATGGTGGACCTTGAAAACTCTCCCCCAATTTTAAGAACTACAATGGTCATTGTTAGATCAGCAGATTTTGGATCATGTAAGCAACCTGCTTTTATTTGATTGAGTACTGCTGTGATTTAGGAGGCGGGCCACCTTGTTGGCAGTGATGCACATTTTGCATGAACAGTATTGCTGTCTGTTTAGAAATCAGCGTTGCACAAATCACCATCTATCCAATGAGCAGGGCAGCTATGTACAGTCAGTGAGACTGAGGGGGAGAGTAAAGATGATTGTGAACAATGATACAGAAGTTGCTGCTGTCACCCATATTATCCATCTAGCAACATCTGTGGAGGAGATGTATAGTCACAGTGAGGGGCAGCTTGATAGGGGAGATGTTCCCATAAAGGACCAAGTGAAAACACCATGGCACATACCAAATAGAATAATTTTTATTTTTAGCAGAGAGGCAAAGGTGAACTGAAGCAAGGGAAAAGGGCATTGGTAATTTAGAGGGGGACCAAATCTGTCTGAAAATAAATTGTTGTAAAATAAATGCCTTTGTTGTCACTAAATAAATACTGCTTGATATGACTTATTGAAAGTAGAACCAACAAAGTGACTGTAGAACATGTTATAGCTAATACAAATTATTCCTAGAATACAAAAATGAGAAGGACCATCTTTACAAAGCAAAGGAAGTGATATGCACAGACTTTGAATTTACCGGAGATTAGTGCCTCTTGTTTCTTGTCACGAATAAAAGGGATGTGTGTCAAATTGTGTAGCATGCCCACATTTTGTAAATATAGTGAAAATGACTTTTGGACTACCTTTATTTCAAAGAATGATCCATGCTAAATTTGAAAGGCAGGCCCAGAGTTGAAGTAGTAATATTTCAGTGAATACTGGTAGCTATGGAATTAAAAGCTTCAAGATGTGTATTTCTTAACACGTCCTTCTCATAGCATGTGTAAAAGGATGTCCTTGAATGCATACGTAATGTTCCCCTTTATTCTGACATGTTGGTAATTCATTTAAAAGAATATTGTTTGAAAAAGTAAGAACAAGGATGGAAAAAGCTATTGAGTTTTGTTTTACTGTGTAAGGTACGTTAAAAAGGCAGGTCCGTATTGCAAACATGAAGAAATTAAACCCAGAGGGGCTGAAATGAAAGAACTGAATATAGTATTTTAAGTTTCAGTTCTCAATTGCAGGGCACGCCAATGAGCCCACAAGGGCTCCCATCCAGTTGGAACTTGCCTGAAAATGATTGCATGTCATCATAGTCAGGCCAGATGGCTTTAAGTGTTCCTTCATTGTATGAAAGGCTGGCCTTTTTAAACAAGACAAGCACCATACATTTACTTCAGGCACCCAGGCTAAAACCTACGTCCACACACCCTGCACTCCTCACCCTACCTGAGACTCTGTGATGTGCTGCACACTGTCTCCTCCCTTGGTTGCTTGTAGATCCCTTGCTGACAATTATCCATCCTCACCCTCCCCTATTAGCTCCCCACTCACGTTGTCTCTGATTTCATCACTCTGTTCTTCCCCCTATGATTGTAAAGTGCACTGTTGCTTCCCAAAGTTAGGTCCACATTCAATAAATACCCTAATAATAACAATAATAATAATAATAAAATAATAATAATAATAATTACAATACTAATAATAGTAATGCTTTAGTTTCAAAAATAATGTGTAAGCCAGTTCATCAATCATCAGGGTCAAAGATGCATTAGCCATGAACAGTCAAATGAGGAGGGTGACATTTGTTCAGATGCCCGGAACAAACATCTGTCTTGGATTAGTCAAGGTGAAAGGTTATGAACAAAATATACAAAGCTAACAAAAATTGCTTTGGGTACGGTAACATGGAGAGGGAGTAATTTGCAATATGTCTTCACTACCCACCAGTGGAGAACAGTTTCAATTACATGACAGAAGAACCAAATGCATTAACATGAGTATATCCAACATTAAAATGTGCAATCCTGAAATTGATTGGTGCGTCGACATGCAGCATTCAATTGATTTGGAATTCAGACAGTTTGTAGATAAGAACAGATTGTGTCAAATAAATTGGGGGATGTAAAATCGTCAAATTTAATCACGCAAGGTCAAGCAATGTCTCTAAACCTTTGCCCCGACTTGCAGAATCTGAAAATAGAAGTTTTATCAAGGCGGCACCTATGGTCAAAAGATATAAGAAAAGCAACTGTGTCATGTTTTTTTTAAAAAAATAGCAAGTTTGCCCTACCACTTGTGTAATCAGAGGACTGGAAAACCATTCCTCTGTAACAAGACATGGTTGAGGTTCATGGAAAGAATAATGACATACGCATGTGACATAGAGAAAAGTCTGGACTGAGAGATGGAGATTGAGAAGAGGACCACACTGGAGATTGGCGAGCAGAAGGACTAGCTTACCCAGAAGTAAGGTCTGTCCTTTGATAGAAGGAAGGCCATTTTGTGCATGTGGATTGGTTTTCAAATAAGGCACATGTCTTGAGGGTTTTATGTAGGAATGAGGTCCAGCTGACTAGGCCCCTTGCCAGTCCTCCCAAAATCAGAAGTTGCATCTTAAAAGGTAAATTAACTGAAAACCCTACCAATTTCCTATTCTATCCAACTTGGCCAGGGTGAAATCTGGGAAGGTAAAAGGATTGGGAGTGCAATTCGAAAAACAGGGACACAAGTTCAAATATCAGAGTATTCTGAGCTCCTTAAATATATATCAAATAATAAGTATGGCGTGGTTTCATTAAGGATCAGGCCACTTTGCAGTGAAAAATAAAATCCAAATCTGCAAAGCATTTTGGCTTATCGGTATGTGAGTGTGTGTGTGTGTGTGGAGGTGTGTGGGGGGCAGGGTGTGTGTGGAATTCCTTAGTACTTAGTGCCTGGGATTACCTTTGTAAATCTAAGTACTATTTGCAAATATAGTTAGTGGTTGAGGCTGGTGTTGAATCATTTAGATCATAGGGAAATCATGACCCATTATAACAACATAGTGCAGTTAATGCCACTGATGAAGACCATGGTGATAGATTGGATGTTTGTGCCACAAAATGCATGCTGAGAGAATTCATTCTATTCATTAAAATATGTGTGATGTGCAAATCCTCTGGATTCCCCTGTCTTTTAATGCATAGGTAGAGTCAGGTGTAATCTGGGAGGAAAGCATACCTCAAACTAAATGTCTATTACTGGAGAATAGTACATCTTCAGCCCTGAAATATAAAGAGATTGAAAGCATTACATTTAGGCCCCTTTTAAACTGTGCATGCATCTGGATTGCAAGCAATACATTCAGATTTAAGGAAATCCACACACACCCTGCCCCCCACACACCTCCACACACACACCTCCACACACACACGCACTCACATACTGATAAGTAAAAAGAAGCAAAGCCAGGCTTAAGGAAAGTCACATAAACAAGTCTATAGTGAGCTGTACCCATACATTCCTAAAACATAGAATGCATATGGATTCAGAGCAGAACATATAGATTCCCAAGAACATTACCTGTGAATTGAAACGTACATAAACCAGTGCCAAAAAGTCACCTTTTGCATGTACATGTCTTAACACATAGTACTATGCTAGCTGTTCCTTGCCTATTTGTCAAGTGGCCTCTACACAACAAATATATTCACTATCTCATGCCTGCATAAGGTGGTTGATGGAGTAATTAATCTGCAATTTCTCTGGTACCATACTTGTCTTGATGCTGGAGAAAAACAAATGCTTAACCATATTTGTTTTATGTAAAATGATCTTTTAAGCAAATAGTGATGTTGACAAAATAGTTAACGCTGAGCAGAAATTTTAGAATGGCTGGTCCCTTTTAGATTATCATTGTATTCAGAGGAAGACTTTGTGATTGAAAGTGTATGCCTTTAAGGGCTTAACATAGTAAGATTCATAAAGGCAGATAAAATGCGCATAATGTTGCTTATTGTTGTTTTGAGTGCATACAGATTGTAGTGATCTCCAGTGATCTCCAGGGTGAGGCTGAAGACCTATTTGTTTGACATTGAACTTTCCTTTAAATACATTTTGATTTTTGAACACCTCAGTGTCTGTTCTTTGCCCCGAATGGTGGAGTGGGATTGCATAAATGTGGTATTAGATCAGTGTGTCACGCCAAAATGAACCACAAGCCTAATATATACAAAAATACTAAACACTGACAAAAAGTACAGAATCCATGTTTGTTTTGGACACGAAATAGCATTGGTCATCTACAGATGTATAATTTTGATGGCTGGATAGCTTGTATTGATAGCTTGTATTGCCAGACTTTGCTTAGTCCAAAGCCAGTATTGGTCGAATAGAAAAAAAACATTGTCAGTTACTGTTCAATATGACTTTATGACTTTATGCAGGCAGAATCAGCAAATCAACCCAACCAAAAACATGAGGAAAAAGAAACAGTGTCTGTTTTCAGAAAATAACATAGGTGGGGATGAGCAAACCAACAGCCCCTGGGTTTCAGTTGATTATGGGGTCCGGCATAATTGTTCTAACATCTGGAACATCAATGAGATGATAATGACCTATGCCTGAATGCTTTTGCACTTGAGAACAGTGCACCCATGTGGTTTGCAGATAAGGAATGCCGGTGTAGGCACTTCAACACCTGCTTAATTAAAATCAGACCTCTAGTGGCAGCTCACAATGCTGCTGTCTCATGGAGGCAAAATGCACAAAAGGGTAAAAAAATGTATTTCTACACATTGAGGATCTTCATTAAAATATTGGTTTTATGTCTAGGTAGAAAAATACTTTAGCTCTTTCAGCAGTATGTGGAGGGGTCCTGGTTTCAGATGCTTCCTGATGCAGAAAAAAGTCAAACATGTGAAAGCTCAGTGACAGTGACAACCATATTGCAGAAGCTATTTTAACTGTATATGTTGGGGAGAGAGGTGATGAATGGTGTTTTTCAAATGTTCCTTTTATCAAATGATCCTTGGCACATTGATGTTTTGCCATTTTGCTGCTGCATTACAGTGTGCTTAAATATTATGAACACATACTCCTTTTCCCTAACAATCTGATGGTTTATGAAGCAGCCATCTTGCAACGATATGACATTCCTGAAACTCCTATTGTTTACTTCTTCTGTGTGTATGATCCTGTGATTATTATGATAATTTATAGACTATATTTTAGCCTTACCATTGATTTCACAGAACTGCCAACCTCTGATCTAATAGCCCCGGTTATAAATCCAACCACAAGCATCTGGGACAAGAAACAGGCTTTATTTGATTGATTGTTTTTATTTTAGTTTATTTAAATAGTAAATCAAAACCAATGGTAGTCTGCTAACTTTATGCTGCAGAAGTGACCAACAATACTCTTTATAAGCAAGTGCACTCTACTTGGCTTCAGTAACATATTACCTGTCTGGATCTTCTTGCTAAATTACAAGGTACACAAACCTCAATTTCTATAAATCAAATCCATATAGCTTATTCTAGACAATCACATACAAGCAAGCTTCCAGTTACTGCACAATTTAATGCAATTTATTTTCTCAAAAATCAAAGAGTGTTAGTATCAGAGAAAGAGTTTTAATGAACATTTAATTACAGTTTCTCTTGTGCCATTGACAAGTATTGGTGTGAGAGAACTCAAGTATATGTATTTTAAAAAAAAATCTTGATTATGTGGTGTTCTCATAAACGTATACGGTGCTGTTGGCTTCTAGTGCATGCATATATGCAGGGTACAAACTGTGGCAGATTGCACTAGTCATCTATAAGATTGGTTTTAGGAACGTATGATTTCATTTTCAGTGAGCTAAAAATATCTGACCAATCCAAAGTAATTGAAACATAAGCATACAGTTTTCAGAAGGCGTAGGAACTGACCACCACACAATCCTACTTGACATTTGGGTTCTGGTTAATACAGAGACATTTCTTTTCTATGAGGTGTTACTAGAAATGGCAGTGGTGATTTAAATTGCATAATTTTCTGGGGATGGAAATGGGCAACTTAATTTCCCTCTCACCCTGCTGGAATAGTGTGGATGCTCTCATAATTTCTCTTTTTAATTAACTATGTTTTCCACAGGTTACACATTTAGTAATCTACAGTAGAACATTGGATATGATCTAAATCATTTTACAGAATCAATCTCAAAATACACCTGTGAAAACACAGGGTTTAATTTGCTTGGCTACTGTCTAAAGACAGCTTGCATTTTTCACCAAAAAGGTGAAGGAATTGTATTTTAAATCACTACCCACACTGCTTTAACACTCAAAACTCTCTGCATAACACATAGAGCGATTCACGGCTAAGAGCAGAATTACTACAGGAACAAATCACCATCTACTAACCCACTTCAACACTAAGATCCGCATCTACCAAAACAATACGCAAAACCAAAATTTGGAGGGTCAGCATTCTGCTGCATAGTGGTGAAGCTATGGAACTCACTCCTAAAGGAAATACGAACAGCAGAAGATCACCTAGAATTAAGGAAACTCTTAAAAACATGTCTTTTTAACGCACCAAGATGAAGAATTCACCAAAGAGAGAAACCCCACCACTGCAACGCAAGAAAACACCACAAAATCAGATCACCCAAAGAAACATCCGATGCTAAACCGGAATGGAACAAAATAAGCCAAACAGTTAAGCCAATGGAAAAATAGTCCAGACAAACCCTGACTAACCCTGCTAATAACTCTCTAACACTATGAATACCCACCATACCCACCACACAACCCAGAACATTGCTACAAAACAGCCAAACTGTAGGCACTATACCAATTCTCCACAACAACCAACACTCACGAAACACACACAATGACAATCAACTAAAACCATACCAGCACACAGTCAAAATTTCTTTCCGAACTGAAGCTGCCAACAGCATATCAAAACTCTCTTGTGCTTGCCCATCTCAACCCTACTAACTATGTAACCAGCCACCCTCCATTTCAAATTTGCCTGAGCACCTGTAGGCCATAACAAAAGTCACAATAACATATTGCTAGAGAGCAATGGCCATTTTGTATTGAAACTGCTATAGCATTCTATTTCAAATCAGTTCTCCAGTTGCTTCGAATATGGTCAAAAAGCAAGGTACATTTTGCTCTAAAATTCTACAGTATTGACTTACCTGGGGTACCCCCCATTATGTGGCCTAGTAGGGAAATTACGTCTAAGGACATATATTTGATTACATTGGGGCTTTTATACTCACTGCATCTTTTAATTGCACTGAAACATCATGACATCTTACAGCCCCAGACAGTTTCACCCAGTCAGTAATGCCTTGTGGCCTCTGTCATCCTTCTCAGGGAACCTGGTCCAAGTTAGACAAAATCACACTTCAGGCTTCCTCTGGATAAGACCATTTTAGGGAGTCCTCCCATCATCTCAAGGTATTATCCCACTTCAGAAATTATATTCTCGGCAGGGTTTCCCTGTCTGCAAGCTTGCCAGAATCCCAGATCTTTCTCTACTTTCTCTGGGTTTGAGCTTATATAAAGTCTACATTTTATCGCTGAGTGACATTTGACATAATACAATAGATTGGTCGAGTCTCCTCATTAGTTGCCTTTGGGTCTTTTTTTTTTGGAGACTGCACAGTGAAACCGCACATGAAGACATGTTACCTTCTTCCGTATCATGAAAAATGACAGTTATTAAATGATTGTGCATTCATGAATGAATGATATTTATTAAAATATCATGTTTAGACTCTGGTGGGCATGCTCCTCCAAGTCCAAACTGTCTTTGCATTATCAGACAATCTAATTGTTGCAAAAGTATGATCCAAAAATGGGTTTTATATTAATTTACAATTTTAAATAGACATACAGTTTCATTTTTGTTCACTTTGTACATAGAGGCACATTTAAGTTAACCGTTAACTCGAGGCTGGGTTGTTTTCCAAGCCATCCATTACACATGCACATATTTTTATGGTTGAGCTAGATCTCACAAAAGGTCAAAGCTGAGTGGAACTGTTCTTTAAAGCATTATACTGTAAAATCAGACATCATTCTTATAGCAGTGGGGGAGTTCATATGATGCTTACAACACAGTCTCAGAAATTCAAACAGAATTTTCAGAATGTGTATTTCAATGTATTTCTAAGCTATGTTTTTAAAATGAGCCTTTATTGCAGTGGGTGCAGTCCACTTAATGTGTCTGTCAGACGTTTGTTGAAAGGCCTTATTTGCTAGTGACAAGCCCGGGCAATAATGTATTTCTTTGCATTTGACTATCTGTAATATAAGTGAACGCAATGTATACAATATTTCTAGTATTCTAAAGTAGATTTTCCTTGCACATTTAAAAGCATGCAGGTTTAATGTACAGGTACATTATGACCATTCATTTTATGATAGCATTATATGGAGAGAACCCAGTGCACATTGGCTTCGGAAAAGAAGCATTATTTAAAGTTAACCATGGACTGCCAAATGTTCTGAATGAAATGCACATTACAGAAATGAAAATATGTAAATATACACATTATGTCAGTTTATGGGAAAAGGGTTAAACTTCGATAGAATCCTTTCCATTTGTCTTAATTTTTGCACGAAGGGATTCACTTTTGAACATGTCTGGTTCTAACATATGTCTTTTTCTAACTGCTTGGAGACTTTTACCATGTTAGAATGTACATTCCAAGCACATTGTGTTTAGTTCAATGAACTTGGTTCTATTTTTATTAGCTTTCCCTACAATCCTCCAGGTTGGTATTTGGATACTGTCCCTGCCTCTTAGATCTCATCCAGTGAATTACACACCTGCTTTTGGGTAAGTGAGAGGTAACCATACCTGTTATTGGGCAAGATATTTCATTTGATCTTTACCTTACCACCCCTGATGAAATTAGAAACATCATCATTAAAATGAACTATGCATACGGTCCAGCCAACTCTTAGCATTCTCAAATAGTACAGGAATGTGTTGATGATCTTCTGCTTTTTCTAAGTAGGTTTAAAAGAAATTCCCCAATGAAACAAAAATTGATTCTGCTGCTCTTTAAGAAACCCTGCCTAACCTCTGACCAGCCCAATAACTGTTAGCCATATAGCCAATACACCACACATTTTAGAATTCTGGAAAAAATTGCCACAGTAAAAATTCAGAGTTTATTTGGGGTTAATGGGCAGTTGGGTGAATGGCAGGTTGAGGGACTGAAACTTTACTCATTGATGCAAGGGAGCTGCTGTTTTTTAATATGGGCACCCATCAAGACTTACTTTCCGTCATTCTGGACCTTCCTGCAGCTTTTGATAACCTTGACCATGAGCCCATTCTATATAGTGTTGAATGGTGCTGGAGTGGTACCATTTGCTCCTAGCAGTAACTCTCAACTATTCATTAAAAGGAATTCAGTCCAAGACAATGAAAATGTTCTCCATCTTTTTATTCTTTATTTTACTGTTTAAAGCGCGGACCGATGGCCGAGAGCAGCAGAGTCTTGTACAAGGTTTGAGTAGCCAGCATTTGAGCTGGCATCACTTAACAGTAGTGCAGTACTCTGATTTGCTTTCTGGACATCTATTGGTATTAGCCCATGGTCAGGTGCTGTTGAAAAAGCCATGTTTTGAGCTATTGGCGAAACTGGATAATTGTTGGGCATTCAGAGCCAATGTTGGGATTGAGTTTGAGATGATGGGTGCGTGTCAAGAAACTAGTTATGATTCGAGTAGGTTCGCTGAATTGCTGTGCAAGAAGTCTGTGTCACCATGAATGTGGAGTTTAGCTGTCAGATATGCTGGTGTGATACTTGTGACTGCTTTGTAGATGATACCTGAAGTCCTGAACATTATCCTGACCTGCAGAGAAAGCCAATGTAGTTCACATCAGACAGGGATGATTTAATCAAATTTCCACGCACCCATAATAAGACATGTTGCAACGTGGTGGAATGATTTTAGGGGAGCCAAGTGAGCAGCTGATAGCCCTGTCAGGACAGTATTTCCCTGATCAATCGCCTGCACTTTGGTTTGGAAGCCATGCATTGTAATTAAGGGTTTGATTTTCTGTAGGGTGGAGATTTTGAGACAGGCTGTTTGGGCCTTATTGGATATGTGTTACTGGAAATACAGTCTGCTGTCAATGGCGAAGCCTAAGGACTTTGATGAATCTGAGTTGCAGATTAAAGCATTCTATGTGCATACCATTGAGACATAGTTGGACAAGTTGTTGTTTACCAGGTGTACAGATGAGGATGAATTTGGTCTTTGCTGGGTTTTAAGTAGGCGGTCGACATCCAGGACTGCATGATGTTTAGGTAATCGCAGAGGTGACTAATGCCCTGTGGGCTTTTTTATCTCAATGCCAATGGGGTATTATCCGCATATTTGTGAATGGGTATATTGGGCTCTTTGAGGAGTGTACCCAGAGACTCCATATAAAGGTTAAAAAGGATTGGTCAGAGGATGGAGCATTGGGAGACTCTGGAGGAGACTGGGAGTCCACTGCAAGGCAATGTCTTCAGCTGGATGGTGTCTTGCTTAGAGGTAGGAGGTAAATCCCATCCTTTCGGCAAGAAGGGAGAGGAGGATGTGGTGGTCGACTGTGTCAAATGCAGCCAAAAGGTCAAGGAGGACAAAGAGAGATGAGTCACCGTTTATCCATGATTTGGAGGGCTTCATCCACCACCTGTATGGTGGCCATCTTGATGCTCCACTTGGGACGGAACCCTGACTGATAGTCATTTAGGGGGTGCAGTTGATTGATTCTGAAAAGAAGTTGTGTAGCAAGTACTTTTTCCAAGATTTTGTCGAGAAACGGGAGGTTCGTAATGGATGGTAGTTGGCCAGGTCATCTGGGTGTAGGGTTGTTTGTTTCAAAAGAGGTTGTATGCAATCCGTATCCTGGGTATCTGGTAATGATCCTTCCATGAGGGCAGTACTAGTGATGCTGAATAGTGCATTGAGCGCCGGGCCCATCAATTGTTTAATGATGAGGCCGGGATGATATTGTCAGATTAGGAAGTAGTTTTGAGAGAGGCAACTGTTTTAAGGAGGTCTGGGGAGAGAGAGAAGAGAATGCAGTCCAACCGGCAGTGTGAGTGCTAGAGAGTCTACTGCTGTAGGAGGTCGATTCGATGATCTATCATGTAAGTGATTTCAATCTGGCACACACCCAAGTCACGCCCAGCATGTAGTGCGCAAATGAAACCCTTATTTATTTTATCTATAAATTCAATATTCTGAACGATATACCACACATTTCACACCCTTCTCCTGAGACCCCCGGTCACACTGAACCAGGAATCAGGCTAGTTTGCAAGGTAAATATTTATTTATGTATTTTAAATTTAAATCACAACATATTTTAATAGGAATACAACAATCACCAATGGGGTGACAGAACACTGAGTAATATCTTTAATGCACTATGAATCAAGTAATGAGCACAAGAATGAATTCAGCACAGAAAAGAATACTTTTGGGTTGGTTTGGAACAGATGGCACTATGGTTAGGGGTTCCCCCTGCAACACCCCTCAACCCACCAATAGGAAATTTAAATAGATGTGAGGAGAGAGCAGGTATTCAGGAATAACACAAATCAAACAGAATGTCACTCCTACCTTCCCCCTTCAAACACAAGAGAAAAACAGAATTGAGTTTTCAATTGTCAGATGGCTTTGAAATTGTCTTTGGAATTGGCTGAGCAAAACACCAAATGTGGTCAAAAATACTTAAATTGTTATAAATTCCTATGGGAGCCGCTTTGAACAGATGTAAAGAATCACAGGCAATGATTTTGTCAGAAGAAAACATTTGCAATCTCAAAATCCAAGTGGGAAATAATTTAAAGCTACTTCACACGTGTAAAACGTCTCAGAATGTCAAATCGCGGCAAACTTTTCCTTATGGGATTTTCTGTGGGTAGCGAAGGATGTTAGGTACAAGTAGGAGTTTAAATTTCGCTTCTATCATAAAAACTGAGGGAGTTATAGAGGTTTTAGTAAGAGTCGTTTTTGCAAAATAGCCGCGAGAATGGAAAACAGAAATTTGGGTTTAGAAATGACAGATATGTTTTCTTATGCTATATTAAGGACTACAGAAAAGAGAATGCCACACAGGAATCAGTCAGTCATGGCCACTCATAACCATTCATGTGTGATACTCTAGTTTCCGTTTGGGTTGGGAATTACTTCTCTCAATCAAATCAGTAAGAAGTTAGGGTTTAGTAACACAGGTGAGAGAAAGGACAGCACAATGATAGTTCTAACAATACTCTGGTTCTGAATTAAAGATGGGATGGGTTTGAGATTGGGATCATACAATGCAGGTATATTAAGGGTCACTGTTCTTCCTATTAATACTTACAGAATAAGTTATTAAATTGGACCGTCAGTTCTGGTCATGGATTGGGTCTGTCAAAGAAGGACAGCACATCAGGAGCGGGACCGGATCAGCTAGGCCGGTCACCAGTTTTATGAAAGATCTGCCCTTCTTGTTTCTGAGTACTTCAAATCAGCGGGGTAGCGAGTTCCTCAGGCAAGCCTTGTGGTAGCAAGCCAGAGAGTTTCAGGATACCAGTTCAGAAGGCTTTCCCACACCACAGCACTCCACTGGGTTGTGAGAATAAGTTTGAGGATTAGGCTTTGCTGAAAGTCAATAGTTCTCTACTGCTTGGCAAGAGTCTTGGCATCTGGATCTGGAAGGATGTTAAAGCTGGATGTAGAGTGCTGGAACAAAGTGCTTCACCGGAATCAGGAAAGTGAGTGAATCAGTGAGTGCCTATGTGTTGTCAGCTGTCTCTATTTATCCTTTCAAATGACATCACAAAATGGGTGTTTGGTCCAGCTTAACTAAGCTTGCCCCTTTGAGCTGGGATTGGATCAAGACCTCATCTCTGCCTTGCATCTGAGTGATTGGATCAAGGCCAGATGATGTTACATTTATGGTTTAACTTTACAGTCATTAGAAACCTCTCCTTAGCCACTAGTACCAAAATCGGATTTTATCCTAAATACATATTTCTACATTGGTCACCTCTACACAAATCAAACACAAAGATTCCATTTTTTTATGTAGCATCTGCTCATCAAAATCCTGCAGCTGTGGGATCTTGTTTCACCTTTCTCCAGAATTTTGTCCTTTTCGCCTTGAACACATTTTCCAAACTTTCTGCACATTTCCACAAATGTGTGTGTTTACCTTAGGGATGTGTGTGTTCATTTTCACAATTCTAGTATTAACACAGTTCACATAAAACCAAATATATTGCCATTCCTGTCCAGAACATGTTACACAGCTCAACCGCCTCTTGAAACGTACAGCCAAAAATTAAACTAACAGATCTGTCGTTTGTATATTTTTCACCACTTTGGGTAACAAGTTATGAGTCTCTCAACATTGTTCATTGTTAACAGCAAATGGTCCGCCCCTTTGTCTCTCCCTGGAGTCCAGGAGCCACCCCCTCCTTTGGGGAAGTCCTTCCAGGAGCAGTTTACGACCCTTTGACACATCCGTTTCCTGGGCTGAAGGATTTGCCATTGTTCATTCTCTTTCTGTAGACAAGAGTCTGGCCTAACCCACAATTATCATCTATCAGTGAGTTTCTGCTGAGAGAATTTCCCTCCCCTTGGGAGAAACCTTCTTGCAGCTCAGACAGGCTAATTTATTTTTAACATTTAAAGTCCAGCAGAAACCAAATTTGTTGCATCAAACATAAATAAATTACTTTCTTAGCTTTAAATCTGTGGGATCAAAAAGACAACTGAGATCTGCATTCCTTTTGGCAACAATCCTTTTATGTTTGCTAACCCGGAAGACTTTTAGTTTAGATATTTTGAAGTTTCATCAGGAGCTCATCTGACAGCTGTCATTCACAGGTAGCCCAGTGTACTGCACACAGATTTTGACAGGAGCTGTCAGTTTACAGACAATCCAGTTTGTCTGAGGAAATGTTTTGCTCTTTACACTGTAGGACTTTGCATATTCACCATGCTTCATTAGATTAGTGTTGAGAAGTGTTGTGTATAGGCATTTTGGAGTTTTTAGCCACAAAGCAAATGTCCTTTATAGGCACATTTTGCAGTTTCTCCCACCACATATGCACTATGGGTGGCAGGGTGTGCATCCATCTTTTTGTGTGTTTAAACACATGTTTTTTTAGGTCTTTGGATGTTTTTGGTGCACACAAGAGTTTTGCCGCCATTGTTGCTGTTTCTTGCACAATAACTTGCACCATAACTATCAGAGTGATGCTGCATAAGATAGCAGAGTGGGCCAATACATCCCACAATCAAATTGTGTCTACATTTCAATACACAATTTGTTGATTCTGTTCCATTTATTCCTGAGTTAGTTGCATCTATGGGTCATGTGGGGGTTTGGTAAAATGCTTTACTACTTCTATGAGGGCTTTGCTCTTGTTAGAGGCTGCTGCAGTGGTGGTAGAGCTGTAAGCAGATTTGACCTCAGTAATTAGAAACCTATGGTTAGCAGGTAGAGATTTGAGCTTGGTGAGATCTCCAGGGTTACGGTTTTTGTGCCACAGTTTCTCTAGGCATCGGATTGAGTGTTTGTTGGAGGCAAGCTTGGGGGGTGTACCAAGGGGCAGATTGTTTGGTCTTAGCCCAGTGGTTTTTAGGGGGGCATGTGAGTCACCAGATTTATAGCTGAGATGTTGAATAATTCTAAGGGGACCAAGGCATTCCCTTTGGTGGTGAAGTATGTGAAGTTTTCTACTAGCTTGTGAATTCACAAGGTTTTGAAGGAGTGGTACACAGTGAGGAGGGCTTTATCCTGACATTTGTGGGCAATGGTCAACTGGGTGTTCAACAGTCGGATGGTGGAGTCTGAAAAACACTACTTTGTTCACTCCTATGTTGCATTCAACCATCTGAACAGTAAGCCATGCCTCTCTGAGCCTCTGCAACAACCCTCCTGAGGTGGCATTTTTGTCTAAGTCCATGTATTGCTCTTAAATAAAGTCAGCAATACATAGACACATATTCTAAAACCATGCATTAACAATGTTTATCATAACTTTTATTCGAAACTAGCAAAAAGTACCCGTTCTCAGAATGAGATCTGTATACAGATATGACAACACTCTCATCAATTGTTTAAAATCAATGATCCTGTAGGTTTCTGTTTTGATTCGCTTATCGCTTGATGTGCTTTGCCCTCTGAAGCAAACTGCACTGAGAATGACCGCGTGTGGCTGGCTGACATACACGGAGCAGACGTTAGGGGGAGGCAAGAGTTAGTGTGCTCCTGCATACTGGGACCTTTTGTGCTCTCTCTCCATCTGTCGCCTCACCCTGGCGTGCTGCAGTTTGTTATGGAGCATTGTAGTGCAAATATCTAGGAAACCATGCATCCTAAGGCCTTGAAACATGGTTGTCCCTCGTGTCGAGACCGGTCCAATTTCAGGCACCCGTCTTATGTGTGAAGGTGCCGAATTCCAGGGAAATGGGCAGGATGTCCAAATGTCATGTAGCCAGTAATGTCCAAAGGGACCTAATAGGTAACTATGCAAAATGTTGTGCAGATTGGTGAAAAGGTGTGGAATTGTATAAAGAAAAACACTTCACCAAGCCACAAGCCCACAAACAAATTTTGACTTTTGTTTAAATCCGGGGAAAGGGGTGGGGTGTTCAAATGTCATGTTGCCAGTAATGTATGGATGGTCCTAACAGGAAACTATGCAACATTTGGTGCAGATTGGTGAAACGGTGTGGAATTGCACAAGGAACAATGCTTCACCAGGCCACAAAACCACAAACCCACACACAACCTTTGATTTTTATATATATATAGATATCTAGCTAATAAAAATATAGAAATACAGTGGATCAGTTAATAATAAATGTGCAATATACATATATACAAGATAACCAAGAGCACAACTGTACAGACTACAGTCAAAGGAAAACTGATTAGGAAAGAAACCTCTCAACGGGTCTACACTTTTCCACTCCCTTTGATTTTATGCAATATAGATATAGCGTGCTTTCACAAAATGTACCTCTGTGGTTGTAACAAATTTGAACAGACCCCTGACTCATGTACTAAGTGGATACAGTGTTATTAAAAAAATGGAACTAACCCCTAAATCTGGAATACTGCGCAGAGAACAAGACAAAATGCACAGGTAATTCCGCTTCTCTAATCCAACAAGAGTAGAGGCACTCATTAGTACTGCCACCAGACAAAGCCTCAGCCTTCCAAGCTAAAAGACAGCCAAACCGCAACCTGGTTTATTGGGAACTTCTGTGGGGTGGGGCTACCCATATGAGATATGATTTGAAATCAAAATCAGAAAGACTCAAAGTAAAACATAGTTGTGTAGCTTGTTTCTATCCCAATTAAAATTAAATCTTGGCAGTACTCCTTAATACAGACTTGCAGTTCATCCACAGACTTATGATCAATAAGTTCTAGGGACACTCATATCTCTAACAAATACAACTTTTGAATACCTGCTGCCATCCATCATACCCAGGGTGTTTCAAGAGCACCCCCATGCTTCAGGAGTTCAGTTATTGCTTCTAAGCACAGCCTAGCTTAGGAATTGCCCTTGATATGTGTCCAGACTAAGACTCAACTGAACAAGAGACTTATTAATAGCAACCCTCTCAGTCTCTTGTAAGAGCTTGACAACTGGTGTTGACATGGGTCCTCTGTTGGTGTTCTCTGGAAGCTTTTCTATGCTACTCTAATTGGATAAGGGTTTCCTGAGACACATTCTACACCAAGATGCCATCTTGGAACGCCACCATGTTCTCAATCTTATCCATCACTGTTATTATTATACTGAGCATACAAGTATTCCTTGAGGCTGACATTGTTGACTTTGCTTTTGGTCATGTTAATGATTGCAGTGAAACTTAACTTTTCTTTATGTTATTATTTGATGTTCTTCATTTTGGTTTGAGCAATGTGCAAGCCAAGTGTAATTGTCTGCAGTATTGCTGGGCGTTAAGACGGCTTGGAGCCTTTAACATTGAGACCCACAGCAGGGAGGAGGAGCAGAGAATTTAAAAACAGCATGCTCTACTTTGTGTGAGCCAAGCACAGTTGTCTGCAGCATTGGAGGGTGTTGAGACGGTGTTAAGGCTTTAACGTTGTGACCGACGGCAAGGAGGAGGAGCAGAGAAATGAAAAACAGCATGCTCTGATTCATGCAAGTAAAACACAAGCCATGCACAGTTGTCTGCAGTTTTTCCGGGTATTGAGACGGTGTGGTACCTTTAATGTTGTGACCCGCGGCAAGGAGGAGAAGCAGGTACATTACATTTAATTAGATAAGATAAGATAGGAACGCCATTTTTTGGAAGATTGCCCAATGGAGGCCAGGACCATTTTAGGTCTGGATAGAACTGGGTTGGATCCAACTGGTGTGTCCAAATCTCCAGATCTGAATTTATTGCAAAGATGTGACAACATTATTTTTTAAATAGGTGGGGTAGTGTCCAAATAAGCCAACTGATTTGTTGTATTTTTAAAACTTTTCAAATAAATGGCAAGTGTTTTTCACTGTTTTGTCTGTCTATGTTATTCTTGTCAGTTATATTTTTCAAATTAAGTAAATACATTTTCCAGTTTATTCAACTCACTCTGTTTCAACTCTCTCAACACATGTTTCACCACTTCTTGCAGTGACATTAAGTATCATGAAATCAATGTACTACTCACCCTGTAGTTCAATTTGACTTTGTGTAAGTATTGCTCATAAGTATTTCTCAAAGTTGTCCAGACATTTTTCAGAATTGTTCCATATGTTTCACATATATTTTTTTTTTTTTTTTTTATTTATCAAAAGTCTTCAGGGAAGTAGTAAAGTGTTCCCAAAAGAAAGTTGAGAAGACAGAAAGATAAAATAATATTGAAGTTATATGACTTTTTTTTATTGTGCAATTAGTCAAAACTTTAAGCACTTTTCATATCAAAATAGATAACAAAATTTTCAACAAACACAACCTTATAACAGTTCCTACACATCTAAAATGTTGTTACAGCATATAAATGATTCCATCGTAGTACACAATCCCTCTGGTGTTCAATTTACAATTGTACAATGTCATTCTCTAATTTGTAGAACTCCTTCCATATATCATGTACTGCTGTTCTTACTATCACAGATGTTGCCCCATATATATATCACCAAAATTGGTAACATGTAATGTCCTCGATTTTAATCAAGCATTTTCCATAGCCCTTTGCGTACTTTTTGGTCAAACCTTAACATTGAGAGAAAATATGACAACAAGTTTCAACTTCTGTATTGCAACGTCTACATAATTGATCTGTGTAGGGGATGTCCAGCCATGTTCCTGTACATTTTCTTGTATGCAAAATATTCATACGCAGTTGCAATATGAATCGCTGGAGTTCAATACTGGTTATTTTTAACAGATAGGGTGATGGAGTGTGAGTTTGCCATCCCTGTCGAACCAAATCCTGATATTGCATCTTCATATGTAAAATGTCCACATTATTAGCCATGTCCCAGTCTTTTGCTTTCTATCTTATTTTACTCTCGACGTTTGGATCCTGTAATTCTGTTTCTTGATCAAGGTTAAGTTGGGCTATAAACCATTCTGTAGCTTCTTTAAGTGATAACAAGAAATTGTTTTTACTGTGGTTGTCTAAGGTTTTACCCAAAAGCCTACACAAGTAATTTGACCCTTCATTACTGTTTTAAAATTTTACATATAACAATGTTCTTTGCACTCGCCAAACAGTACGTAATGACGTCACCCCGTATGCAAGACGTCAGGCTTCCACTGGAACTGATCTAGTGACATTGATAATTGATTGCAAAATGTTGCCTTCTAGTTGCTCCAACCATTTTATCTGGTCAGTTTCCAATGCAGACAGTCCATACTTTGACAGTTTTGTCTGTCAATTATATTCTTGTCGGTTATATTTTTCAAATCATGTAAATCAATTTTCCAGTTAATTCAATTCACTCTGTTACAACTCTCTCAACACGTGTTGCACCACTTTTTGCAGTGGCTCATCAGGAGAGATGTCTTTAAGAATGAAATAAAAAGATACCATTCACCATGTAGTCAAACATGGTTTAGGTATGCAATGACATTAAGTAAACTGTTTTTACAGTGGTTGTCTAAGGTTTTACCCAAAAGCCTACACAACTAATTTGACTCTTCATTACTGTTTTAAAATGATACATATAACAATGTTCTTTGCAATTGCTAAGTAGTACGTAATGACGTCACCACATACTCAAGACGTAAGGCTTCCAGTGGAACTGATCTAGTGACATTGAAAATTGATCACAAGAGTTTACCTTCTAGTTGTTCCAACCATTTTATCTGGTCAGTTTCCAATGCAGACAGTCCATACTTTCACTGTTCTGTCTGTAAATTATATTCTTGTTGGTTATATTTTTCAAAGCATGTAAATCAATTTTCCAGTTAATTCAATTCACTCTGTTTCAACTCCCTCAAAAGGTGTTTCACCACTTCTTGCAGTGGCTCATCAGGAGAGATGTCTTTAAGAATGAAAATAAAAGGATACCATTCACCATGTAGTCAAACATGGTTTAGTTATGCAATCACATTAAGTATCATGAAATCTATGTACTACTCACCATGTAGTTCAATTTGACTTTCTGCAAGTATTGCTCTAAGTATTTCTCAAAGTTGTCCAGACATTTGTCAATATTTTTCCATATGTTTCACATATTTTATTTCATATTTTTCATTTATCAAAAGTCTTCAGGCAAGTAGTAAAGTGTTCCCAAAAGAAAGTTGAGAAAACAGAAAGATAAAATAATTTTGAAGTTATATGAATTGACTAGAAGGCATTTTGTAATCCTAAAATTACTTAATATTAAAGCGAGTACTAACAAAGAGTATAAAGAGAGAAGGGCAAGGGTTTTGCTTACCAGTCTTAATATGATAACATGGGCCATGATGCGCCACTCACGTCCCAATGTCTCCGATGCAAAGGCTGGGACTAGACTGTGATTGTGCTTTATTTATACTGGTAAAGGAAGTAGTAGTACATGATGACATCATGCGCCCGAATGCGTAGACGCGTGATGACGCTGTGACATCATCACCTTGCGTGATACAGCCATTTTAAGGTAATGTTGTTATACTGGCTATGTGAAATTCTATCCTGATTTTTTCCGTGATTAGCTAAACGAAGGCATGATGACCTATTCCCATAAGGGGAGGGCCTTCTTAAAAGAGGCATGGTTAGGTTTGGTAAAATTAAGGTCTCACACTTAGAAAAGTGATGTTATCTAGGTGTACATAAGGTGGCCATACTTAAGCAAGTTAAAACAGTATATGTGGAAGTATAGTCATTGTAAAGAAGTAAGTAACACTCTTACAAGTCTTTTTAGAAATGATTGTTATGTATGCTCAAGTATTATTATTTGTGCTCATTATAGGTGGCAATATATTTAAACATTCAAATGATAGATATCCATATTTTGAGGACTAGCTGGGTCCAGTGAATACAAGAGTAGGGTAAAAGGAATACAACTTGAAAATAGTGGGAACAGAAACAGAAAAAAGTTTTTTGAAAGTTTATTGAAACAGAAAGAAATTGAACATTCTTTTTTGAAAAAGTTGAAAAGATTGAAAAAGTTTCATCCTCATAGAGTTCAGGTATGAAAAGGAAAGATATGATCCATAAGGCAAGGTTTGTTACTGGAAATGGATTGCTAAAACTATTCAGAGGCAGTTTTACATTTCTGTATCACAGTTTCAACCAGTTTCACATGTGTCCAAAATACAAATCCATCTCGCTTCTTTGCGGCGTAGGATGATCTAGTCAACCTTTTAATACTTTCAAATCCAAATACTTGTAACTTCTCTATTTTGAAGTCTGAATGTTCTGTGCATACATGTACGGCAAGAGAATATCTTAAATCTTTGTTACGTATTGCCTTCAGGTGCTCAGAAAATCAGTTTTTGAGGGCCCTTACTGTGCTTCCAATATAGGTTTTATTACATATGCATTCACATTAATCACAAATTTGGTGTTGCAGTTTATTAGTTGTGTGATCATTTCATTTTTTCCATTCAGTAGTGATATGTCCTTCATTACATTTATCATAAATGGGCAAAGTTTGCAATTGCCACATTTAAAGTTTCCCATTACAGATTAGAATTTTAGCATGCTGCTTAACTCTTTGTTTGGAATTGGCTTCAAGAATCTTGGAATAATCTTGTTTCCTATAGTTGCTGCTCGGCGATAGCAAATAGTTGGTGACTTGTCCAAATATTTATGGACATTTTGGTCAGTTTGTACAATATTCCAATGTTACATTGAATGAAAGAAATTAAATCCTACATAGGATACTATTAGACAGTGACATGCATATAAACGTGCAGTGTTTCAATCTTTTCTCATTACAGTTCTAACATTACACTTCCTCCCTAATGCAGAATGAATTGCAAAATGTTTGAGGGCAACATTACAATCAGTATGTTTGCACGGTGATCTCTGATCAAGTACACTTGCCATCAATCAGGTGAAATTCGAAATGTATATTTTGACTAAATGACGTGCACTGTTTGCGAGGGTATGTGTGTAAGCGATGCATGTGATGAAAGATTTTCATTTCCAATACGATTGACTTTTGTTTTTTTCAATGAATATTTTATTCAAGGAATGTACACATGGTGTGGAATTAGAAGAGGAGGCACATGGATCATAAGTGGTGGATCAACTTGCTGGTGCGCTTGTTACAGAGAAGAATACGGTTTATCAGAAAATCAAGAAAACAAGGGTAACTAGCAAACAATTTTGTTTTCTAGAAGTGTTTTGGGCTGGTGTTTTCTTCATAACATGTTTTCATAAATGTTATCTACTGTATGTATGCCTTACATTAAACATGTTTTTACAACCCAACTCCTAGAGGCCCAGAAGGAAAAGAAGTATAAAGACACAGACACCAAATGAAAACAAAGATGTTGCTTGCCAAACAGATTTCACCATGAAGCAACTACTATTTGAGGCACAGCGTGGGCCATTCAATAAGCAGACTTGTGATGCTCATGCCCCGAATGGCCTGAAACTGAATGCAATGTGACCGGCGAAGCAAGCAAAGTGTTCTTGAACCATTGCTACAATGTGAGAACTCTACAAGATGAAACTGAATATAATGAAGATCCATTGGAATTCCTTGCAGACCACTTGACACAATCTACACCTGCAAAAAATGGTCCACCCAATAAACAATCAACGTTGATGGTTTCTCCAATTTGTGTGCAAATAACACAAGCTGAATTAACCGAGGAACTTGCCGAAGATCTCGACTACAGTTTGTCTAGTTTGTCCGATTTGTCCACCACTGTTGAGTCACAAACCACAATCATGCAGGATGATTGGCTAATAAAGTAGCAGAAATACATTGTATTTGACAGCCACATGGTACAGATTATACTGATGCTGAAATGTGTCCATCCAGTAAAGGGGAAAATATGCGGGCAGGCATTGGTGAATGCGACTCATGTATTACAAGGCATTAACCTGAAAATCCAAGCCACCTGTGTCCAACTCCGTGATACATCTTCATGGTCCGCTCAACCGATGCTGGGCAAAGTGCCAGCTGGAAATCTACTATGTTCAGCAGCTTTACTTTTCAGTGGCTCTACTTTTAGTAAGTTGTCAAGTTTCTGTCAATTTGCGGGAGTTCAGTTCCTTGCTAAAACGCAGTACTACAAATATAAAAGAACATTCTTATTAATCAAGCCTGGAAAATTGAACAAATGTCAATTGAAAGCATATTCTCAGGCAAACAGTTCAGGCTAGCTGGCGACGGAGAGTGTGACAGCCCCAGATTTTCAGCAAAGTACTGCACATACCACTTTCAAGACATGGAAACAAATAAATTGTGAGTTCAGAGATCGTGCAGGTATCACAATGTAAATCCTCTGTGGCCATGGAGAAACATGGTTTCTTAAAATCCCTGGAACATCTTCAATTGAAGGGAATGCAAATAGACCTCATAGCCACTGACAGACATGTTTCAATAGCCAAAGCCATGCAAAAGCAGTTTCCAAACATTTATCATCAATTTGATGTATGGCACGTTGCCAAATCAGTCAATAAAAACATTACAGCGGCTGGTAAAAGAAGGGTTAGGAAAATATTTTACAGTGGTCTCAGTCTTCAGCAACCATCTTCGGTGGAGCTCCAAAACTTGCGATTGGTCTGTGAAAATTCTACTTGAGAAATGGAGCTCATTAATGCACCACAGTTCCAACGTTCACTCATGGACAGAAAACCAACATTTTCACCAATATGCACATGGACCTTTATCGGAGGAGCAGGTACGCAAGAAGAAGTCTTGGTTCCATCTTCACCTCCACACAAAGCTCTTGAGAAGATCGTGTTTGATAAAATTCTTTCAAGAGAGCTAAAATGACTCACATAATTCTGTCACACTGGAGATTTGGAGGTGTTCCACAATATGTGCCTAAAGTACAGACCCAAAAGGTTGCATTTCAGCATAGACGGTATGCAAGCTCGGACATTACTAGCGGTATTAGCGCATAATGAGAACCTATGGGGGGAGAGAACAATCGAGAACTGCAGGAAACTTTAGGATGCTTTGTTACACAATGGCCTTTGCAAAACGAAGCAAAAAATGGGTGGCCAAGCCAATATACAAGGAAATGGAGTTCGATTTTGTGCGAGATCTCACTTTGTGTTGGCCATGCATACTCATGGAATGGCAAACAAGCCCTGTCCAGCTAAAGAGGATCTCGTTGAACAGTTGACTTCCCAGTATAAATACATGAACAATGGAATGCTATTAAACTCGAATTTCAAAGCTATTAAAAGTATTAAGAAGTATTTAATTATGCACATTTCATCTGGTTTATGATTCATTAATTTATATCTCTAACGATAACATGCATGTCTGTGGTTGCTTGGTGTTTGTAAAGCTCGACATAGGTGGCCAAAGCATCCACATTGTCTTTTCAAATGTATCCTCTTTGTCAACTTTGTTTTGCAAGAAGTGCCTGTTGTCAGATGCCATACAGTATAACTCTGTGTTTTGGCCCCTCATGCTTTCACCTCGCTGTTGTGGGTCCTTGACTGATCAGGGCATGGGAGGGTCGGATAGATATCACATGAAAGGAACTGCGGGGTCTGAGCTGGTGGGTTCAGGCCTGGTGGGGTGTAGGTTGTTAGTGCACGGGAAGTTCAGTGGAGATGAATGGCCACTTGGATTTATGACATGTCAGTGTCTCACGTTATCCGCAGAGCACATTCCTCTGCGAGAACAGGGCGCATGCAGACGTGGTGAGGACATGGGGTGGGCTGGCTGTTCTAGGTGCTGGGGATGGGAGAGTTGCATTTGTACAAAGAGAAATGGATTTTCGAGAATAGTAGAAAGATGTCATTGGGCCCATTTCAAAACGGTTTCCTCGTTATCTGTTTTACTTACCCTAACTGTGAATGTGTTCCAAAAAAAATGAAATCACTAGCACTATTGATGGGTAAAAAAGTATTCAAGATACTGTGGCATTGGTGAATGCCCGCAAACAATTTGTTTATTTTTTTAACATATTTCAAATGCCATGTTGGTCGGCTGGCAGGCTAATCGCTCTCATGGAGTGAAGGTCACTTTGTTTGATGTATTTTGTGGCGAGTTCACACCGATGCATCTTGTACAGTATGTTTTTGATCCGTGGCTTTCCTTCACAAAACAAAACTTACCATACATGCTCCAAAGAAGGTTGAATTGTTGTTCGACCATGGAAGAAAGGGAGGATTAGCTATGGATTGAAGGACAGAAGTTGTGGAATACCCGAAAAAAGTTATAAGGTTCACTATTTTAAAACTTGACATTGGAAAATGTATTTTCATTTTATGAAAACCATTGTTCTGAGTGGACACTCTGCGTTACACTGAGAGAATGGAAATACAAAATATCATGTAAGTTTGACTGAAGACAAGTTTATATATAGACGAATGATTAAAAGTTTCATTTTCTGACCGGTATTGCTTACTTACATTGCTATGGGTTGTTGGTTGGGGCATATTGTGATGACACGCAAACACAACTTCTATCCAGGCTAGTGATATCTAAACCACTTCTTCCCATGGCATATCAGTGTGTGCTATCAACATTGTATCATTGGTAGAAGGCGCCACTCTCTAGAAAGAACATGTCATGATAACCTGTTATGTGTTTTTTTTTACACTTTAACAGGGTAATTCATAGAATTTCGCAGAAAAGTGTCGCAAGCGGCTGGCGCAGAGTGTCCGCGTGTGATTGTCTGCGCCAGGCACGTGCGCCAAAACCGATTTCCGCGCACAGCGTATTCATGGATTTTAGGCTCCCAAACCAGCCGTGGCGCAGAGAATCGCAGCGACCCTGCAGCAGCGCCAGTAACGCCCCCAAGAACGCCCTCGCGCAAGGAAAAGCCATCAAAATTGCTAAATCATCGCAAAGGGCTGCGCTAACCCTGGACCAGTTCACCGGGCTGGCAAACAGCAAACGCCAAGCGGGGAACGTGTATTTCAGGGGTGCGCGGGAAGTTCCACAGGCGTTTGGCCCCGTGCAAGCAGGGTACGTGTATTCCATGGGTGCGCGGGAAGTTCCACACGCGATTTCAGCAGGGTACGTGTATTCCAGGGGTGCGCGGGAAGTTCCACACGCGATTTCAGCAGGGTACGTGTATTTCAGGGGTGCGCGGGAAGTTCCACACGCGATTTCAGCAGGGTACGTGTATTCCAGGTGTGCGCGGGAAGTTCCACACGCGATTACAGCAGGGTACGTGTGTTTCAGGGGTGCGCGGGAAGTTCCACACGCGATTGGGCCAGTGCGAGCAGGGTACGTGTATTCCATGGGTGCGCGGGAAGTACCACACACGATTTCAGCAGGGTCCGTGTATTCCAGGGGTGCGCGGGAAGTTCCACACGCAATTTCAGCAGGGTACGTGCATTTCAGTGGTGCGCGGGAAGTTCCACACGCGATTGGGCCAGTGCGAGCAGGGTACGTGTATTCCAGGGGTGCGCGGGAAGTTCCACACGCGATTCCAGCAGGGTACGTGTATTTCAGGGGTGCGCGGGAAGTTCCACACGCGATTTCAGCAGGGTACGTGTATTTCAGGGGTGCGCGGGAAGTTCCACACGCGATTGGCCCAGTGCGAGCAGGGTACGTGTATTCCATGGGTGCGCGGGAAGTTCCACACGCAATTTCAGCAGGGTACGTGTATTTCAGGAGTGCGCGGGAAGTTCCACACGTGATTTCAGCAGGGTATGTGTATTTCAGGGGTTCTGGGGAGTACTACACGTGAATTGGCCGTGTGGGTCCTCCCAGGTGTACGCTCCACAACCTCCACGGCCCCTGCAGGCAGCCCACACCACGGGGGACTACCCTGCACCCCTGCTCATGTCCCGCAGGCAGCCCATCCACCATGGGCATGCCCCCCAGCCAACCCACATGTCACCTTGCACTACTGATCAACAATGCATGTCTCCCACCACCCCCACCCCCCAGCAGTGCAGGGGCAGCCTCCACCAGGCCCCCACTCATGTCTCCCACCACCCCCACCCCCAGCCGCCAGGGGCACCCTCCACCAGGCCCCCACTCATGTCTCCCACCACCCCCACCCCCCAGCAGTGCAGGGGCATCTCCACCAGGCCCACACTCATGTCTCCCACCACCCCACCCCCCAGCAGTGCAGGGGCACCCTCCGCCAGGCCCCCACTCATGTCTCCCACCACCCCCACCCCCCAGCAGTGCAGGGGCACCCTCCACCAGGCCCACACTCATGTCTCCCAACACCCCCACCCCCCAGCAGTGCAGGAGCACCCTCCACCAGGCCCCACTCATGTCTCCCACCACCCCCACCCCCCAGCAGTGCAGGGGCACCCTCCACCAGGCCCCCACTCATGTCTCCCACCACCCCCACCACCCAGCCACCAGGGGCACCCTCCACCAGGCCCCCACCCATGTCTCCCACCACCCCCACCCCCCAGCACTGCAGGGGCACCCTCCACCAGGCCCCCACTCATGTCCCCCTTCACCCCCACCCCCCAGCATCCAGGGGCACCCTCCACCAGGCCCCCAGCCATGGCCCCTATCACCCCCACCACCCAGCCACCAGGGGCACCCTCCACCAGGCCCCCACTCATGTCTCCCACCACCCCCACCCCCCAGCCACCAGGGGCAGCCTCCACCAGGCCCACACTCATGTCTCCCACCACCCCCACCCCCCAGCAGTGCAGGGGCACCCTCCACCAGGCCCCCACTCATGTCTCCCACCACCCCCACCCCCCAGCAGTGCAGGGGCACCCTCCACCAGGCCCCCACTCATGTCTCCCACCACCCCCACCCCCCAACCACCAGGGGCACCCTCCACCAGGCCCCCACCCATGTCTCCCACCACCCCCACCCCCCAGCAGTACAGGGGCAGCCTCCACCAGGCCCCCACTCATGTCCCCCTGCACCCCCACCCCCCAGCATCCAGGGGCACCCTCCACCAGGCCCCCACCCATGGCCCCTATCACCCCCACCCCCCAGCCACCAGGGGCACCCTCCACCAGGCCCCCACTCATGTCTCCCACCACCCCCACCCCCCAGCCACCAGGGGCAGCCTCCACCAGGCCCCCACTCATGTCTCCCACCACCCCCACCACCCAGCCACCAGGGGCACCCTCCACCATGCCCCCACCCATGTCTCCCACCACCCCCACCCCCCAGCAGTGCAGGGGCACCCTCCACCAGGCCCCCACACATGTCTCCCACCACCCCCACCCCCCAGCAGTGCAGGGGCACCCTCCACCAGCCCCCCACTCATGTCTCCCACCCACCCCCACCCCCCAGCCACCATGGGCAGCCCCCACCAGGCCCCCACTCATGTCTCCCACCACCCCCACCCCCCAGCATCCAGGGGCACCCTCCACCAGGCCCCCACCCATGGCCCCTATCACCCCCACCCCCCAGCCACCAGGGGCACCCTCCACCAGGCCCCAACTCATGTCTCCCACCACCCCCACCCCCCAGCCACCAGGGGCACCCTCCACCAGGCCCCCACTCATGTCTCCCACCACCCCCACCCCCAGCAGTGCAGGGGCACCCTCCACCAGGCCCCCACTCATGTCTCCCACCACCCCCACCACCCAGCCACCAGGGGCACCCTCCACCAGGCCCCCACCCATGTCTCCCACCACCCCCACCCCCCAGCTGTGCAGGGGCACCCTCCACCAGGCCCCCACTCATGTCTCCCACCACCCCCACCCCCCAGCACTGCAGGGGCACCCTCCACCAGGCCCCCACTCATGTCTCCCACCACCCCCACCCCCCAGCAGTGCAGGGGCACCCTCCACCAGGCCCCCACTCATGTCTCCCACCACCCCCACCCCCCAGCCACCATGGGCAGCCTCCACCAGGTCCTCACAATCCCCAATCATGTGCGTTATGGTCAGCCTCCACAGCCAAAAAGCCCTACCAAGTAACCCATTCACCCACATGGAAATGGAAATTACATGTTACACCCCCAATGTTCATAAAGCTAATGAACCCATGTCCGTCACACACAATGGTTGCAATTGAATGGGAAAACACCCAACATGACATGCATGAAACCAATGAGATGATACCACACAGTGAAGTATGAAAACAAAATTGTATTAAAAAAAATAAGAATGCAAAAGAAGTGAAACAAACTACAATGGCAATGAAAAAAAGATAAGCTGCATGTCCATTTAAAAAAATAAAAACACCAAATCCTAATCCAAAAAAATGCTGTCCAAAGTCAAATGACAAATAAAATCAATCCAATGAAGAACTATGTACAATACTTCCAAGGGTCTATGAGCCCAACTGAACAAAGGAAACCTACAAAAAACCCTAACTATAATGCAACTATATACAAAAAGTGGAGCAGTGTCCGTCGACTCCAAATCATAAGAACAAACAAAGGAAACCTAAAACTAAAGAACTATATACAAAGGCGGCGGGCAAGTCCAGCGGCTCACTCCGTGGTGTTCCGGGCCAGGGCATCATCGAACTCCTGTTCGATGTCCCGGAGGCGGTCCTGTTCCATGGCCCCGAGGGTCCGCAGGGACGACGCCATGTCCTCCTCCAACCCCCTGCGGATTGCCTCGAGGCACTCGGCCCGCCTCAGGGCCCTCCGCATGGAGTTCTCCGCCCTGACCATTGTGAGCCGCGCCTCTTCCACCCGCCGCCGCTCCGCATCTATGGCGTGGCCCAACCGCTGCCACACGGAAGACACTCTCTGTCCTGGGTCCTCCTGCCCACCGGCCGATGCCTGCCCCTCCGATGTCGAAGGCCCCGAGCCTTCATGGCTCACACCATGTTGCTGCTGCTGCTCTGCCTCTGCCCGTGCACTGCCTCCTGCTGCCTGCACATCCTCCGCCGGCTGGGGTGCAGTCGTAGATGTGGCCACCCCTGCTGGACGTCCGACTCCCGACTGTGGCAGGGATGCCTCCTCCACCAGCCTGGCCGCACCGTCAGAGGCAGCTCCACAGGGCACCCAGGTGACTGATGGGTGGGAAGATGGCACAGAGGACGACTGGCGCGTAGGGGGTCCAGTTGAGGAGGGGGTCGGAGCAAGCCCCATCAGACGGAGGAATCCGGCTTGGGTGACCTGTCCCAGCAGGCTGACGTGGTCAACGAGCCATTCGAGATGACGTGCAGTCTCTCCATGAAAAGACTGCAGGTCACCTCGCATGGCCCGTTGACGCAAAACCACACCAGCCAGGACAGGCTCAACCCGGACCTGGATAGCCACGTCCGCAGGCAGAGGAAGGCCAGTTGACGTCAGCTCATCCCTTGCCTGAAAACGGGTCTGGACGTAGGCATCCCTGCTGGTGCAAGATGATGCAGGGACAGGATCGGGGACAGGATTGCACACAGGCACCTCCGCGGCGGCCTGTGCTGCCTCCTGTCCCTGGTCCTGCACTGCACCACTAGCACCAGTGGGATCCCCACCTCCAGACCCCGTCTCTGGTGCTTGCACGGCCTCCTCCTCCACCAAACCCCCCACCAACCTGGATGACTCCGTGCCATCTTCCCCTGTTGGGCCCTGTGGGGTCCCAGCTGCCCCTTCTGCTGCCGAGGAGTCCAACTCCAACCTCCGCCTCTTGGACCTCCCCCCGGCAGCTGCGGCCTGGGACGCGGCACCGGACTCCTCACTCCCCGACGAGATGACAACACGGGAGGGGAGCCGGGCCTTGCGTCTCCGGCTGGCGGTGGGATCCCCGCCGCTGTGCTCCACAGCACCTTCTCCGCCCTCTTCATCAGTTGACGCTGCAGACAGGGAGAAACAAAACACAGGCATCAGGGCACTGTACAATGGACACATACACACATGACAGTTGCACATGAGTGGCATTGGCAAACCTCAGACATGTCATCACAATCCCCAACACACATGTCATTACAACTCGCACACATGAGCCATACCACAGCCATATCGCAACTGCCACCACCATCCATACACATACAACAGCATGAGCAGCCAAAGGTGAGCCCAACATCACATGCAACACAGGAAGTGCACCACACATGTACACACACCACCACACTTGCATGCATGTGTACACCTCTGCCAAGTGTTGCACTGTTCAGACGGGCATCCATGTCACATCTGCCAATCAGGCTTCCACATACCGCTGTCACATGCATCCATGCTGCATCACTGTTGCACTCTTGTCAAATACACACACATGCACATGTACACAGTGCTGATACATGCAGCCGAAAACAACATACATGCGTGACATCACGGACATGTCTACTTACACACACATTCATCCAAACATGTGTGCCCACACAACTGCATTTGGCATGCAAGCCTACACACACAAGCACCATCCATGTCTCACACATTACAGCCCTCGCATGTGTCATCCTCACGGCCCTGTACACCCCCAGCCATACTCGACCCGATGCAAACAGATGTGCAACCTGCACACTACCGAATAATCACCACACGCACTGCTCACAATCAGGATGCATGTACACTCACCGCTCGACTCCAGACGGGTCTGCTTCTCTAGGACCTCGACGTGGAGCGCTGGGGATATGCGTTCCAGGACCCTCATCTGTTCTTCCGACAAGTGGCCCGGCGCCCCTTGGCATCCGCTGCCTTCAAGAGGCGCCGGGCCTTGTTCAGGGTCCTGGACCTGAAGTCCTCCCTGCGCTTCCTGACATGTTGTAAGTCGTGGACTGCCACCCCCTCCGCGTTGATGGCAGTCACGATTTCAGTCCAGATCCGAGTCCGTCCTTCCTTGTCGGCGCGGGAACTTCCGAAGAGGGCATCATACTGCCCCAGGACTTGCTCCACCAGGACACCAACTTCGGTGGCACTGAAGCTGGTGCCCCTCTGCCTCTCTGGCCGGGGGTTGTCAGTGGTCACAGATGGTGTTTGCCCCGACATGACAACCCCAGAGGCAGGAGTGGGTGGGCAACTGGGTCCTGGGGCTGGGCTGTGGAGCGATGGAATCCCAGTCGGGAGTCTTCGGTTCCAGCAGGGGTGGTCACAGCAACAGCACCCCTGGCTGATGTGCAGGCAGCAAATGGCAGTGGACGTGGGCAGCAGGCAGTCAGGCAGCAGCAGATGGCAGGTGGGAGCGTGCTCGGGGCTCTGGGGGGCAGTAGTTCGGCCTTCTGGGCAGGAGCGTGGTCTTCTGTGTGCATACGCGTGGCCAGCTTGATACGGAGTGATTTGGCACGTGAAAAATCTGCACGTCAGCGTGTAATTCGAGGAAAGGCCCTTAGCACGTAAGCGCGTCTGCACGCATACGCATTTTCATTGGACAGAAGGCCCCTCAAGCGCAAGCGCCCCTGTGACGTGACGCGTACAGACGTGCATGCGCATTTCAGTGCGCGTGAAAAAATGCACGTCCGCGTGTAATACGAGGAAAGGGCCATGCGCGTATGCACGGCAGCACGCATATGCGATGTCATTGGACCAAAGGCCCTTAGCGCGTAAAGGCGTCGCCAGCGTATGCGCATCTATGAAGTCACGTGCACGTTGAATTGGGCACACGTTTGAAAATGTTGCGTGTTAAAAAAATGAAAGACACGTCCGAGTGTCAAAGCGTGTAATTGGTGGGAATGGACCTAGCGCGTACACGCGGCAGTGACAAAGCGTGTAATTGGTGGAAATGGCCCTAGCACGTACACGCCGCGTAAGTGACGCTGGATGTGTGGGCCTGTATAAAAGGTACGTGTAGAACACCATTTCCTTGTACGTGCTTTTCGTGGAGAGCGAGTGGGTGAATTCTGTACTTCTTGTCGTTTCACACGCGATTTACTTCACGGCGTTTCAAGTTCGTATTCCCTGTTACCTCTGACAGCTTTTTCTCTTTTTTCTCTTTTACTGGTTTACCTGGGCCTGTTCCCTCAAACAGTGTTCCCTTCTACTGTTGTCCTGTCTCCTCAGACAGCGTACAAATCTTCTTTTGGCGGGGGTGTTGCCAACCAAACGCGCTCCTTTTTCACGCTCTTTTACCTGGCAGACGGTGAGTCACGCACGTATCTAACATCTGTGCTTGCCCCGTGTGTATCCTACCCCTTCAGAGGTCATTCTAGGCTGCGTGTGACACGCATACGTTCATTCTTGTGTTACTGGGTGCCACAGCGCAGTGCAGGTTTTTCTTTCTGCACACGTGGTCTAGGAGGGGTTGCGTGCACGTCATCTCCCTTTTTTGGGGCTCCTGTGCGTAGCGTGACCCGTCATCTTTCCCCAGGGGTTACATTCAGCCTTGCTAGAGCACTAGGGTACAATTACCATCTGGTACCCAACCCCTTTGACCCCCAATTGCCCAGGACAATAGTTTACAGCCACTCCCATACGCACATTAACATCAGTGCCATGGCTGGGAGGCGAGGATTCCGTAAGGGTGGCAAAGGTGGAAGAGCCACAAGTGGTGGCCGTGGTGGATTCGGTAGGGGACGTGGTCGTTACTTGCAGGGTGAGCCTGTCCCCCCATGTGTGGAGGACCAGTCAAGGGCACCCATAATCCTCCCCCCCTCCCCCCCTACCGTTGAGGCTGATGTGGCTGACACCATCCATGCTCAGCCCTTGTTGGACCAGCCCATTGTGGCACCAGACCTGGCTGACTCCATGGCTGACTTCCAGGTCAGCAGGCCTATGACACGTGCGCTGGTGCACGTTGATGTCATCATGCCATGTGCATCTGGGCAGCAAGGTCATCTGCTGCCCCAAGTAGGCAGGGCGGAGAGGCTGCAGGGCCAGCTGCGGCTCCATCCACCCCAGCTCTCACACACCCAGCCAGGACAGTGTCGGTCCTAGTCCATCCTGCTGACATTCCCCCTGACACCATTACACTTGAGCCAATGCCTGCACCAACTCACATGCTGAGTGTGCAATCCCACACTCCTGATACAGAGTCCACCAGGGCTCCTGCCCCTAGTGTCCAGAGCGGCGCAGGACACTCAGGATCACCACCACCTTCCAAGCGGAAGAGGAAGAGTGCTCGTCCGGCACAGGCTGATGCCCCAGACACGGCTACACAGTCCGGCCCATCGAGGAATCCCAGCTTCACGGATGACGAACTGAATGCACTTGTCGAGTATGTGTCCGCACATGATAACGAGATGGTCATTGTTGCAGGATCCAAGACCACACCTGCACAACGCCAGGCACACTGGCAGACCGTTGCGGACATCGTAAGTGCCCTTGGAATCGTGAGGCGCACAGCCAATGATTGCTATAAGCGCTGGAATGACCTAAAGCGCAGGGCAAAGAGTAAGCTGGCCTCAAGTCATGTCGCAACTCTAGTGACTGGAGGTGGGTCTCCAGTAGTAGACATGGAACTCACTCCACATGAGTCAGTCGCTGGGACCTACATCACGGAGGAACAGATCCAAGGCGTGGGAGATCTGCCTGATTACGAGGCATTGTCCGGTGAGTGCACATGCATGTGTGTGTCATCCATGTGCATGGTGTGTGTGTGAGGGATTCTGTTTGTGTGCCAGGTGAGAGTGTGTGCGCCTGAGTCATATGGTGTATACTGGAGGGAAAGCCCAAACCAGATTCAGGACTGAGGGCTGGAAACAAATGCGTACAACAAGAGGGGATTGTCCTGACTGGGGAAGTCTAAGCTGACTACAATATATTTTTTGCAGTATAAGTTTAAAGACAGTATCCTATCTTTGGGTGTCGCAATTTGTACAATTACCAAAGATAGCAGTACATGAAAAACAACAATAATCATCCACATGTACAAGGTCATTAGTTTATGCAAGACAAGCTTTTATTAAGTGGCTTGTCCTTGTTTCTTTAAACAATTTATGAAAAACTTGTAAATATCATACAAAACAGGGGGGGGGGGGTTGCACATATTTCACCCCCAATAGACAATAAAGTGTAAAACAATAAAGATGCAAAGCATGAAACAGAAAGTAAAGTCAGTTCATACAAGCATGTGCTGTATATTGACATTAATCCAAAATATAACAGTAGTATGAAGGCATCATGTTACCTACTAATACATTCTGATTTTATATTGTTTTGATAGTAACATAACCAGGCTAAAGGGTGACCAAAAAATGGTATTTGATCATATGGGTCAGCCATGTGCTTCATGCAATACATCCTGCGCAGCTGCATTTGGCCATAGCAGTATCCCTTCTGCCAACAGTAGACATCTAGCCCAACTGCACGCCAGTTGCCCTTGAAGTGTCACCTTGCCACAACATTGTTGCTTATTTTTCACTGTTCATTCAGTCACATTGTTTGCATTCCACCACTTTTACTAGGCATTTCGCAGTCCTCTAGTCACATGTCTGACATGGCTATGGTAAAGTGGAGTGACTTTGCTACCTGGATATCATTTGTTCACACATGTCCCTGTGCAATTGGACCATTTTGGACTGGCAGCTCCAGGTGAAAAATCTGACCTGTTTGAATTAGAAAAGCTATTACATGCGGGAACTGGACTGAATGAATAGGTGCTGCCCTCCTCTCCATCTTCACTCAATAGCAATGGTACATGCCATCTGTGTGATGGCATGTGTGTTTCACCTGGCAATCACAGGCCAATGTGTGATGCCACTGACAGGCAGCATGCAGAAAATGTGTTCATCTTCCATCTTGGTGTCATCAACGATTGCCATTTGCCTCCCCTTCATACGCAGTGAGGGTGCATGCATGGGAGGGTTTTAGTCATGTGGGACATGTGTCAATCAAGTACTGGTTCTCTTGCTTCTCAGCCCTCATTGTGTGCCATGGTGCTAATGTCTGTTTCCATTTCTTTGTTTTTATGTCTTTGCAGGGGAAGACGCACCTGATACTGCTGGGGTTGTGGAGATGGTGCAGACCCAGGAGGGGTCCGAGGGCCGACCAACCACCAGTGAGGGACGTGGTGTGATGGTGGGTGAGAACCCAGAAGTGCTGCAGGTCGTGCTCTCAAGGGGTGTCTCTGGCTGCACCTCCCCCGAGCTGTACTCAGGTGTTGATTCGGATGATGAGACCTACGTGCCGTCGCAGGTGAGTGTTCCAGGGAGGGATTCTGTTCTGTCCCACCCACCTGCACCAGGGTCAGAACCCTCAATGGGGATGTCAGTGTTGGCAGCTACGCCTTTGGTGGTTACGGATGCAGGGTCACACTCCGTGACATCTGATCCTGTTCCTGGGCCAGCAGATCAGAGGGGGAATGCAGTCCTGCAGCCTCAGGCAGTGCCGGCACAGCAAGGCACAGTTCGCCTTGCCCCAGACAGGTGTGGTGCCCGCCGACGTGGTGGCCGTACGCCACCTGGCAATACCGCATGGGAGCAATCCATTTACGGTATGGCAACCCAACAGGCAGCATCATCCGAGATGATGGCTCAGGCCATGGATAGGGTGGCCACTTCCATTGTCCCCCCTGAAAGGCTGATGGAGCGACTACAGCAGGCAACCGACTCCATCTGCCAGTCACACAGGGAGGACATGTTGGCGTCCAACAGGGACAGGCGGGCGGCACTGGCGACTCTGCAGGAGGCCATCTCCATAGAGTCCCAGGGCCACAGGGAAGCCCTGAGGCAGGAGCTCCTTCACCTCAGGACGACTCTTGTTGAGCTTGAGGCTTCAACACACCAAAGGACAGAACAGCAACTGGAGCGTCTCACCCGTACGCTCTCAGCTGAGATGCAGGCAACGAGGGCGGAGGTCCGGGCATCCCGTGAGTTGTTGCATGGGGACCTCCGCACACTCATCCTCCAGAACGAGACCTACCACACCCGCATGCTTGCAGCCATGGAGGAGCAGACTAGGGCCTTGCATGGGCTGCCTCCCATAGTGCAACCACCTCCGGATGCAGCTGCACAGGGTGATAATAGCGACAGCAGTGATACTCCCACAATAGGGTAGCCGTGTGGGCCATGAGCCCATGGAGGTGTTTTTTTTCCCCAGGATCCACACAGGTGGGTTTTGGTGTGCACCCTGTCCTCGGACCTCCTTGGTGGCCTCCCCAACCCCCCCGGGCCCATCAATGGCCATTTTTTATTTTTTATTTTTTTATTTTTATTTTTATTTTTAATTATTTTTTTCCCAATTTTTTTGGGACAATTTGTTGCCTTCCGTGGTTCCTGTGGGCATACGCTGCATTGTGGCTGGGCACATGCAGGCTTGTCATGTATTTGGTTCAGATGCTTGGGTTTGAGTCACACACACCCCTCCTGCTTCCCGTTTCCATGGGCTTGCAAAGGGTGTGCCCAAGTGACATTGACGTACATGGTGACATTGGACTCCCACTACATGTGTGGGTAGTCTAGTCAATACTGTGTATACATTCCTAGTGCATATTGCTGTTGTGTTGTACACTGCATGTTGCATTGATGTGTAACTCATCATCTGTGTCTACCTCCCAATTTGCAGGTCCCTTCCTCATGTCTACACAAGGCCCTCTAGTTTGGAGATGGGGTCTATGTTGGCAGCAGTGCACCTACAACTCTACATGGCGCCAACACTGCACAGTTGGTAGTGGTGGGAGTGCAGGCATTTCCAGGTGGTGAGACTACTAATTTATTACATTTGTGATGTCATGTTAATGGTAGTACCTGCTCAAGTTTGTTGTTGGTCCTGCATTAATGTGAGCATTTCAGGTGTTGCAAGTTTCAATTAGGGACACTGTACATTGTGACACTAGTGTCATGTTGTGGGGATAACTTTGTTTACCTGCAAATAGCATGACATGGCACGGTGTGTCGTGTGGCGGTGCTGGGGATGGGTTGGCTGACATGGCACTGTCCTCTTGTTGCATTTTGCAAGTGGGTATTCATTTTAGCTGCTTGAATGTGTTTCTTCACAAAACTGCATTGGTGGTGTCTGTGTGGGTAGGGATGCACACATTGTAACACTTCCAGGTGAACAATCTCAGGCTGATATGGTTTTCACGGTTGATTCTCCAGACATTCAGGATCAGTGTCAGGTTGAGTCATCATTGATTGTCAGATGGAATGTGCCAGGGCAGTGTGCACTCCACAGGGGTGTGATTTCTATGTGAAGTAATTAGCCACTAGCTGTGTACGGGCTGCCTCCCCCCGTGCCCTTTCCCCTCCCATGCGCAGCGGCTGTGCATGTGGTTGGGGATGTGGGGCCACCACCATGTCCACGGCCAGGCCCCGGCGTGTTGCAACATTGTGCAGGACACATGCTGCCACTATGATCCTGCACACTACTGAGGGAGCGTACAACAGCTGCCCGCCAGAACGGTCAAGGGAGCGAAAGCGTGACTTTAGCACTCCGAATGTGCGTTCCACTATGCCCCGGGTTGTAATGTGGGCTGTGTTATATCTTACTTGGGGTGGCGTGGTGGGGTTCCGAATTGGCGTCATCATGTGGGAGCTGAGAGGGTAGGCACTGTCCCCTGTGGAGGTGGTGATTGGTATCATTGGTGGGGTTGTGACCTTGCTCAGTATCTGACATGCATGCATGTGCAGTGGCATTCATACTCACCAAGCAGCCATGTATCGCCATGCCGCCCAGCTTCTAGGTCCCGGCTTAGGGTGGACATTCGGTAAATGAAGCTGTCGTGGGTGGAGCAGGGATAGTTGGCATATACTGAGGTGATGATTCCCTTGGCATTACATACTACCTGCACGTTGATGGAAAGCCAGTGCTTGCGGTTCCTATAGATGTGCTCTGATGCCCTGGGGGGACATAGAGCCACATGGGTGCAGTCGATGGCACCTAGCACTTTGGGGAATCGTGCCACACCGTAAAAATCCAGGGCGGCAGCATGCCTTTCTGCAGGTGTTCTGGGCAGGTATATGTGCCTGCGGACTGATGGGCGTGCAGTGATGATGTTCAAGACCTGGTGTAGGCAGCGTGACTGGGTGGCCTGTGATACCCCACCCACTATGGCACTTGTCTGCTGAAATGATCCAGTGGCTAAGAAGTGCAGTACATTGAGGACCTTCTCCAGGGGGCTGAGTGCTTGGGAGCACAGGGTGGGTGATGTGAGGTCATCCTCCCACTCACTCACCAGGTCCAGTATTATGTGTGGTGGAAACCTGTACCTCCCATACACCTGGTCATCAGGCATCCCGAAAAGGCTGGTTCTGGGTGTGAATATTCTGGCCCTGACTATCCTCCTCCTCCTCCTTTGGTAGCCCACGCCCATTGCTGCTAGGAACGGTATATTCATCCTGGGTCTGAGCTTGTTATTTTGTTAACGCGCAAATTTATGCGTTGCGTGTGTTGTAGGCGAGCGTGTGACCCGCGCACCCCTGAAATCCAGTACCCAGTCCAATAGCATGTGGAAATTTCCGCGCACCCCGGGATACAGGTGCGCTGACGTACTTGCGTGTGTAAGTGCCCGTGCACCCCTGATATACACGTACATAGGCCAATCGCGTGTACGCGCACTTTTGTCCAATTACACGCGATGACACTCTGACGTGCTGTCCAATTACACGCGATGACACTCTGACGTGCAGTCTTTCCACGTGTGCTCTGTCATCACGTGCTGTGTGGTTAACACCCGTGCGGGTCACGTCAGAGACGCGCTTACGCGCTGAGGGCCTTTGGTCCAATAGAATCGCGTATGCGTGCTGACGCGCTTACGCGCTAAGGGCCTTTCCTCGAATTTCACACTGACGTGCAGGATTTTCACGTGCCAAATCACTCCGTATCAAGCTGGCCACGCGAAAACACACGGAAGACCACGCTCCTGCCCAGAAGGCCGAATTACTGCCCCCCAGTGCCCCGAGCAGCCTCCCACGTGCCATCTGCTGCTGCCTGCCTGGCTGCCTGCCTGCTGCCACTGTGCCCTGCCATTTGGTGCCTGCACATCAGCCATCTGCAGGGGTCCAGTTGCTGTGTCCACCCCTGCTGGAACTGAAGACTCCCGACTGGGATTACATCGCTCCACAGCCCAGCTCCAGGACCCAGTTTCCCACCCACACCTGCCTCTGGGGTTGCCATGTCGGGCACTTCCACATCTGGCACCAGTGGCAACCCCAGGCCAGAGGGGCAGAGGGGCACCAGCTTCACTGCCACCGAAGTTGGTGTCCTGGTGGAGCATGTCCTGGGGCAGTATGATGCCCTCTTTGGATCGTCCCGCGCCAGCAAGGGAGGACGGGAGAGGATCTGGGCCGACTGTGTGGTTGCCATCAACGCGGAGGGGGTGGCAACCCGCGACGTCCAGAAGATCAAGAAGCGCTGGGAGGACTTGAGGTCCAGGACCCTCGTGAAGGCCCGGCGCCTCGTGGAGGGGGGCCAGGGCCGCATGAGTTCCATCCAGATGAGGGTCCTGGAACGCGTACGCCCAGCGCTCCACGCCCAGATCCTTGAGAGGGAGACCCGTCTGGAGTTGAGCGGTAAGTGTCCAAGCATTGCTGTGTGAGACAGGCCATGTTGTGGTGTGCTGGTTCTCTGATACTTGCCTGTATGTGTGACATAGGCCATGTATGCATGTATGTGTGCAGGGACATCATGGTAATGCATGTGCGACCAGTGATGTGTGAACCACATGGTTGTTGCATGTGTTTAAATGCCACATGGGGAGCCCTAAGCAGATTTTAGACATGAGAGCATGCCAGTCTCTGTTCCTGGACATGGGTGGGGGTGAGGGATGGGTGCTGATGGCAGGTACATATATGGTAGCCATGTCTGTGTGCCTGACCTGCGTGTCTGTGACTTGTGCATGCCATGGATGCATGACACATGTGTGTGACAATGCACAGATTCACTGATGCAGCCTAGTTACCCTTGTATCCGCTGTGTTTGGGGTGTATGGGGCCAGATGGATGTGACTGAGGTGAAGTGTGTGCATGTGATAGCCATGACCCATGATGCATGTGAGTTCCATATCATTGTATGTTTCAAGAGTCCATTGGACATGTATGGAAATGTCCATGGCATGCACCATGCCTGTAACTGTGTTTGTTTTGCCTGGACTGACCCATGTGTTGTGGAGGGACATGATGGAAGTGTACTTTGACAGTGGTACTCATCTGCTATTGCTTCCTGTCTAGGGGACCATTGTACAGTACCCTGATGCTTGTGTTCTTTGTCTCCCTCTACGCAGCGGCTAGTGAAGAAGAGGGCGGAGACGGCGCTGTGGAGCAAGGCGGCGGGGAAGCCCCCACGGCTGCAGCGGAAGGGGTGGGTGAGCCCCCACAGGGGCCTGCTACGGTGGAAGACGGTGAGGAGCCATCCAGGTTGGTTGTTTCCACAGAGGAGGAGGAGGCCGCCACAGGGGCACACATGGGGCCTGGTGGGGGCATCCCTGCTGGTGCAAGTGGTGCAGTCCAGGGCCAGGGGCAGGAGGCAGCACAGATCACCGTGGAGGGGCCTGTGCATGTCGCTGTCCCTGACCCTGTGAGTGCACCACCATGCACCAGCAGGGTTGCCCCGTCCCAGGCCCGTCCGCAGGTAGAGGAGATGTCCATGTCACCTGACTCCCCTCCACCTGCGGACGAGGGGACCCATGTCCGTATGGAGAAGGTCCTGATTGGGGTTGCGATGCGCGCGGGTGCAATTCGTGATGACGTGCGTGCTTCCCGGGAGGAGCACGCACATCATCACGAAGAGCACCGTGCCGACGTGGCCCAATTGGGATCTTCCATGTTCGGAGGTTTCCTGCATGTGTCGGCCAATCTGGCGGCCCTCTCCTCCTCTGTGGAGGCTATACGCCAGTCGTTCTCCTTGCCGTCTTCCGGCCCAGATGCCACCAGGGCCCCCTGTGGACCTGCCCTGACCTATGCAACCAGCTCGGTGGGGATCCCATCCCTGCAACAGTCGGGAGTCGGAGGTCAAGCAGGGGTGGACACCACAGCAACTGTACCCCAGCAGATGGAGGATGTGCCGGCATCATCAGGCAGGGCACGTGCACGACGGCGTCGGTGGATTCCATCAGCCTGGATGCCGTCGTGCTGGCAGAGGCAGTTGCGTCGGAGGCAGCAGCAGAGTCAACGTGGGAGGCATCATGGCCGAGTGCCTCGAGGCAATCCGCAGGGGGTTGGAGGAGCAGATGGCGTCGTCCCTGCGGACCCTCAGGGCCATGGAACAGGACCGCCTCCGGGACATAGACGAGGAGTTAATGATGCCCTGGCCCGGAACACTACGGAGTGAGCCGCTGGACTTGCCCGCCGCCTTTGTATATAGTTCTTTAGTTTTAGGTTTCCTTTGTTTATTCTTATGATTTGGAGTCGACGGACACAGCTCCACTTTTTGTATATAGTTGCTTTTTTGTTAGGGTTTTTAGTAGGTTTCCTGTTGGGCTCATGGACCCTTGGATATTGTGTACATAGTTCTTCATTGGATTGTTTTATTTTTTAATTTTATTTTTTCTTCTCCATGGAGCAATGGTGTTTGGATTTTATTTTTTTTCTGTCGGATTGATTTCATTTTTAATGTGACTTTGAAGTACATTTTTTTGGGATTTTGTGTTTTTCATTTTTTGGGACGGACATGCACCTTTTCTTTTTTTCATTGGCATTGTAGTTTGTTTCATTTCATTTGAATTCATATTTTTTAAATACATTTTTGTTTTCATACTTCACTGTGTGGTATCATCTCATTGGTTTCATGCATGTCATGTTGGGTGTTTTCAAATTCATTTGCAACCATCGTGTGTGACAGACATGGGTTCATTTGCTTTATGTACGTTGGGGGTGTAACATGTAATTTTCATTTCCATGTGGGTGAATGGGTTACTTGGTAGGGCCTTTTGGCTGTGGAGGCTGACCATTACGCACATGGTTGGTGATTGTGAGGACCTGGGTGCAGGGGGACATGAGTGGGGGCCTGGTGGAGGCTGCCCATGGTGGCTGGGGGGTGGGGGTGGGTGGGAGACATGAGTGGGGGCCTGGTGGGGGCTGCCCATGGTGGCTGGGGGGTGGGGGTGGGTGGGAGACATGAGTGGGGGCCTGGTGGGGGCTGCCCATGGTGGCTGGGGGGTGGGGGTGGTGGGAGACAAGAGTGGGGGCCTGGTGTAGGCTGCCCCTGGTGGCGGGAGGGTGGGGGTGATAGGGGCCATGAGTGGGGGCCTGGTGGAGGGTGCCCCTGGATGCTGGGGGGTGGGGGTGGTGGGAGACATGAGTGGGGGCCTGGTGGAGGGTGCCCCTGGTGGCTGGGGGGTGGGGGTGGTGGGAGACATGAGTGGGGGCCTGGTGGAGGCTGCCCCTCGTGGCGGGGGGGTGGGGGTGATAGGGGACATGAGTGGGGGCCTGGTGGAGGGTGCCCCTGGAGCTGGGGGGTGGGGGTGGTGGGAGACATGAGTGGGGGCCTGGTGGAGGGTGCCCCTGGTGGCTTAGGGGTGGGGGTGGTGGGAGACATGAGTGGGGGCCTGGTGGAGGGTGCCCATGGTGGCTGGGGGGTGGGGGTGGTGGGAGACATGAGTGGGGGCCTGGTGGAGGGTGCCCCTGGTGGCTGGGGGGTGGGGGTGATAGGGGACATGAGTGGGGGCCTGGTGGGGGCTGCCCATGGTGGCTGTGGGTGGGGGGGGTGGGAGACATGAGTGGGGGCCTGGTGGGGGCTGCCCATGGTGGCCGGGGGGTGGGGGTGGGTGGGAGACTTGAGTCGGGGCCTGGTGGGGGCTGCCCATGGTGGCTGGGGGGTGGGGGTGGGTGGGAGACATGAGTGGGGGCCTGGTGGGGGCTGCCCATGGTGGCTGGGGGGGTGGGGGTGGTGGGAGACATGAGTGGGGGCCTGGTGTAGACTGCCCCTGGTGGCGGGGGAGTGGGGGTGATAGGGGCCATGAGTGGGGGCCTGGTTGAGGGTGCCCCTGGTGGCTGGGGGGCGGGGGTGGTGGGAGAAATGAGTGGGGGCCTGGTGGAGGGTGCCCCTGGTGGCTGGGGGGTGGGGGTGGTGGGAGACATGAGTGGGGGCCTGGTGGAGGGTGCCCCTGGATGCTGGGGGGTGGGGGTGCAGGGGGACATGAGTGGGGGCCTGGTGGAGGGTGCCCCTGCACTTCTGGGGGGTGGGGGTGGTGGGAGACATGAGTGGGGGCCTGGTGGGGGCTGCCCATGGTGGCTGGGGGATGGGGGGGTGGGAGACATGAGTGGGGGCCTGGTGGGGGCTGCCCATGGTGGCTGGGGGGTGGGGGTGGTGGGAGACATGAGTGGGGGCCTGGTGGAGGCTGCCCCTGGTGGCTGGGTGGTGGGGGTGGTGGGAGACATGAGTGTGGGCCTGGTGGAGGGTGCCCCTGCACTGCTGGGGGGTGGGGGTGGTGGGAGACAGGAGTGGGGGCCTGGTGGAGGGTGCCCCTGCACTACTGGGGGGTGGGGGTGGTGGGAGACATGAGTGGGTGCCTGGTGGAGGCTGCCCCTGGTGGCGGGGGGGTGGGGGTGATAGGGGCCATGAGTGGGGGCCTGGTGGAGGGTGCCCCTGGATGCTGGGGGGTGGGGGTGCAGGGGGACATGAGTGGGGGCCTGGTGGAGGGTGCCCCTGCACTGCTGGGGGGTGGGGGTGGTGGGAGACATGAGTGGGGGCCTGGTGGAGGCTGTCCCTGCACTCCTGGGGGGTGGGGGTGGTGGGAGACATGAGTGGGGGCCTGGTGGGGGCTGCCCATGGAGGCTGGGGGGTGGGGGTGGGTGGGAGACATGAGTGGGGGCCTGGTGGGGGCTGCCCCTGGTGGCTGGGGGGTGGGAGACATGAGTGGGGGCCTGGTGGAGGGTGCACCTGGATGCTGGGGGGTGGGGGTGCAGGGGGACATGAGTGGGGGCCTGGTGGACGGTGCCCCTGGATGCTGGGGGATGGGGGTGCTGGGTGACATGAGCAGGTTTGCAGGGTGCTGCCTGCAGGGGCCGTGGAGGGTGTACAGGGAATACCTGGGAGCACACAGCCAAATCGCGTGTGGAATTTCCCGCGCACAACTGAAATCCACGTACCCTGACAAATCGCGTGTGGTACTTCCCGCGCACCCCTGAAATCCACGTACACGGCCAAATCGCGTGTGGTACTTCCCGCGCACCCCTGAAATCCACGTACATGGCCAAATCGCGTGTAGAACTTCCTGCGCACCAGTGAAATCCAAGTACCCTGACAAATCGCGTGTGGAACTTCCCGCACAACCCCTGAAATCCACGTACCCGGCCAAATCGCGTGTGGGATTTCCCGCGCACCCCTGAAATCCACGTACACGGCCAAATCGCGTGTGGAACTTCCCGCGCACCCCTGAAATCCACGTACCCTGACAAATCGCGTGTGGAACTTCCCGCGCACCCCTGAAATCCACGTACCCGGCCAAATCGCGTGTGGTACTTCCCGTGCACCCCTGAAATCCACGTACACGGCCAAATCGCGTGTGGAACTTCCCGCGCACCACTGAAATCCACGTACCCTGACAAATCACGTGTGGAACTTCCCGTGCACCCCTGAAATCCACGTACCCGGCCAAATCGTGTGTGGAACTTCCCGCGCACCCCTGGAATCCACGTACACAGCCAAATCGCATGTGGAACTTCCCGCAAACCCCTGGAATTCACATGCCCTGCCAATTCGCGTGTGAGACTTCCCGCGCACCCCGGTATACACGCACACGTATTTTTTGTCAGCGGGTGTCCATGTTTGTGGGTACCCCTTTGCACGTCATTTGTCCTGGAGGGCCACAGTATTGGACATTCATCATGGCAGTATATAGGTGTTATTTTTTGCCGCTCCTTTTGGCGCACATTTCTTCCAGGCGCAGAGACGCTACCGCCTGCTTTCTTGTGGCGGTCGTGTTTGTGCCTGTGCGCTGGTTTGAGCGTGCGCTTTTTTGCCCTATTCTATTCCATGAATACGTGTTGTAGGCGAGCGTGTGGGCGTTCCGCGCACTTGTACCCTGTACTTCCCCCGTGACGCCCACATTTTGGCAAGTTGTTCCCCATTCCGAGTGTTACGCCCCGTGTTCCGCCTACTTTTGTAGCGTGCGCCGCGCTATGTGCGATTTTCGCTGTGGCCTGTGCGATTTTCGCGGTGACCTGGCGCACGCAGTTAGATGGCCTGTGCGCCAACGTGCGCCGCGCACTTTATTATCGCACATCCGATGGTTTTCTCGCGCATGGCCTTCCATGAATCGATGTGCGCTGCTTTTCGTGCGATTTTCGCACTTTCACTGCGATTTTCGCTATTCCACTGCGATTCGCACGTTTTTGGCCACTTGCGCCGCGCTAATTATTCCATGAATCGCCCTCTTAGTGTCCGCAGCCATCGACTTTAGCTCAATGTACCTTTCACAGATGGGATGTCTTTATCCCGGGCACATGGGCAGTCCAGCACCAAAATGCTATGGCAATTCCCTTCTCAACTAGAGTACCTACAGCAACCCCTTAAACGTGTTTCAGCCTTGTTGTTCCTCATCAGTGAGGTGGAGCTGTGTCTCTCTGAGCACAGTGAGCATGGAGTCCACGTCTGGGTTCCCCCAGGTTCCACCAACCGCAAGTTTGTTGCTAATAATCCGTTATAATGCTGTCTATATATTGTTAGAATTTTTCCGTCAGCTTACACATCCCATTGGGAGATAAACATACTCCACAGCGCTGACCTCTGAACCCATCATGGACTCCAACTTTCCCAGATGTTTTCTATGTGTTTCCATTGTTTGTGTTTGTGTTGGTTATTAGGTTTCACCCGGTGCAGAATGAAAGGGTAAATGGATAAATTTGAATAAAGAACGGCTACTGAAATATATTTTTATTCTGTGTTCTACACAGCTACATTCTTCCTTTCTGAGAATGTCATTGTTTCCAGATGCAGAGAGACAGTTTCTTCAACCAGCAATGGCAGATACGCCTAAATGGATGGATTTCGATTACGCTGATGTGGGATGATTGCCCGGGACTGATATGCCCTTTGGCGGTACCAGCTACAAGGAGCAACCTGTCATTGTTTACGGTGGTCTAGCAAGAAGCTGATGCCGAAGCCTTGCGAATCAAAGTGCGTTGAATGCGCATCTTCTCCTGAAAGGAACACTGTATACCTCATGATAAAGTTTTGATGGTGTAACCTAAGGGCATTCAAAAATTGGTGTTAAATGGAAATCTGCTGATGTTCTCACACCGTTTTTTGTGAAATAAAAGAACTTTATAAATTGCAGAGGATTCATTTTTCTTTTAAATTTGTGTTTTCTATTCTAATTTGGGACTCGCTGTGCTGTGAGAGGATGTGATTGTTGAATTTCTGGGTTCTGCGTCAACTGACGTTAAGTTGTAGGTGATGACTGGGCGCGTTTGGCTACGCCACCCACTAATGTCATGAAAGTAGGTGGAGAATATCACTAGGAATAGTGATGTCAGCTTCAGGGATGGGTGACATGATTTAGTGCTGCAGGGGCACTTATGCTTAGGGCGATCAATCCACGGATAAGATTAGCACAAGATGGCCCCGCCCGCTCATTGATTTTCATGTGTAAAAGTGTGACAAACTAAGGTAAGGTGCATAGGAAATGTTTTTACAATCGATCACAGTTTCCTTAAAACCACATGCCCGAACATTTGGGACAATACAATTTGTGAGCGCTCTATTCCTTTAAATTACTGGATGGAAATGAAAACAAAGCCAAAGCACTTGATCATTGTCAAACACAGAACACTGAATTACAAGCAATAATCAATAAGGTCAGTGATGAGAATTCCACTCTCTGTCATGAAGCAGAACAGCTTCATGGACAGTGCAAAAACCTGGAACAGCAAATATTTAATCTTAAATCCTAGGAAAAGCGACAGTGTACTACATTCACTGGAGCTGAACTCAATCACAGCCCTAGCCATGAAAATGTACCAGCAGCTGTTCCCATGGCCAGGCCTAGTTAAAACCCAATGCTAGGGTCTGAATCACATGCAACTATTCACACACATTCTTGCCCACGAGAGAACGGGAACAGGAATGAGTAACAAAAAACGTCACATACCAGAATGCACCATGTAGTTCTTTAAAAAAAAATGAAATCTATCAAGACTTTGATTAAACCATTCAAAGGGAGAGGGGATTCTTGTATGGAAGACCATTTAGAGACAGTTCACAATGTATTAAAATCCTTTCAGATTTCTAGGGAACAATATAGACGGTACTTTCTCCTCACTCTAGATGCAGCATGTGCTAGTATCATATGTGGCTTCAATGAACAGGAACATTTGTCATGGGCAGACTTTGAGAAGGAGATTAGACACCAATGCTCACCTTATCAGTCTATACAGCAAGCCAAGAAAGCTGCTTATACTATGACGGCACCACAAAATGAGCCTCCTCACCAGTTTTTTCAAAACTTAAAAATAACATTTTCATGCTTTGATGTGACCTTTAACCCTAACTCTGAAGAATTTTAAACTGCATACTTTTATGATCTCCAAAAAGAAATAGGCTCCCAATTAATTTGTGCATTGGACAGGGAAAAACCATTAGAATGGATAACAGAACCGTGGCAAGGGCGCAGTGTTTGGCGCCTGCTGTAACCCTTCCTGGGTCTTTCCTCACTTTTCGCTGCTGGAGGCCATGCCCCCTTGGATTGAAAGCACCGGCCTGACCCCGCAGCGGTGAAGCCCACGGCGGGGCAAGGGCGCAGTGTTTAGCGCCTGCTGTGACCCTTCCTGGGTCTTTCCTCACTGTTTGCCGCTGGAGGCTGGAGGCCATGCCCCCTTGGAATGAAACCACCAGCCCTGACCCGCAGCGGTGAAGCCCATGGCGGGGCAATGGCACAGTGTTTGGCGCCGCAGGTGTTCAGCGCTGGAGGAGTGAGGCCATTGGGATGACCACCGGATCAGTGACTCAACCATCCATCATTGACATTTTCCCCCTTTTTTTTAATTTCTGGATTCACTCTCTCGGGGCCCATCTTGCCTCTTGGCACAGCCATGGGGGAGAATTCACCCTCTAAACCCCTCGAGTTTTTTGGTCCTGAGCTCGGCCCAGGCCCACCATTCAGTGCCATCAGGAAAATTAGACAGCTAAAGAGGAGCTTGAAAGTGGGACCCACAGCTGTACAGATGCAACATCCTGCGCCATGGTCCCCTCATGAGGCTATAGCACCAACTGCTTTTGGGGACGCTCATCTCCTGATAAATGAAATCCGCCAATTTGTGGGCAACCCAGGGGCCAGCCCACCGTCTGTACTGATCATGGCTGCTAAAGTTCCTGAACCCCAGTCGAACATTTTTACTGACATAACCCCTGTCTGCCCTGCTGTACAAGCTCACGTTTCTCCCCTCCAGCCCTATGCTACCCCTCCTCTGACCAGTCTGTCTGGGCCCATCGTTACCTCATCCTCCAGTCCAATGGATACCCCTGCTTTTGAGAGCAAAGAAGAAGGGGAGAGCTTTTATCATGTTTGTTGCTATAACTGTAATCGAGTCTGGGCTGAGCTCTCTCAGATTAAGACATTGCTGCTGTCTCTCACTGCGATGGGGACCAGCAGAACAGCTGTAGGGCAATCAACTTGCAAACAAACAGATGCAGGGGGTGAGCTATCCACTGGAATCGTTCTGGACTGTTACCCTCCTCTTTATCTCCTACATCCTGACAATGGCCCTCCTGCTCCCCTGCCCACTGTTTTAGAGGTAAACTCGGAGCACAACACAGTGAAAACAAAATTGAATGAGGGATGAACTGTCAAACTCCTACAGACCAATTATTTGCACAATGTACCCCCACAGCCTGATGCCCCAGCTAGGCTTTATCCCTAAACCCACATTCCACCTTAGCCAAGTATGATAAGCCACGGGACAGGAGGTCTATCCTACTGCAAAAAGTTCGGAAACCATTCTCCAATCGACCAGAAGCAAGGGACGCACTCCTTAAAGGAATGGTTCGCCCAAAAATTGTTATTGCCCAAAAAGATGGGCAATAATAAAACAAATATACTCACACTTTTTTTTTAAGTTCCTATGTAAAATTTTAGGTGTGTATGATGTGTGTGTATACAATTACTTGTTTATAATATGATATGTTTTGCACTTTGACTGCCAGAGCATACATCAACATCGTAAATAAGGTGTTGAGAGGTAGAGGTACCATCCCAAATTACGTGTAATAAGTCCATTATCTGGTATTGTAACAAAAGAAAAAGGACAGGTGTTAGAGTATATTCTGAGGAGAGTTTTACCACTATAAAGAGAATCCACCATTGCATTAGCACAATAATATACCACAATAAGATACCACTATTTACCACAATAATACAATAGCACAGGGTCATGGGTAACTCCTCTAGAAAATATATCTAACAGACCTGGAATGTGAATAAAGCTTGGGGAAGGGACTCCCCCATCCCGGCATTGTGATCGAAAGGTCCGAGCCCGACTAAGGGAGACCTGTGCTAATTTGAGACTGTATTTGTGCCACCCTGACATAGAATTTGAACACTGATTTTTTCTTTTGTGAATTTACATTTCCCCCTTCACATTTATTATCTTCGGGTAAGTGCAGGCATTAGGTTTTTCTTTTAGTATAGGCCACTTTTATTTGACTAAACACTGACTAGGACTATGCTTTATATGATCTGATGGTTGAGACTACTCCCATCTTGAATAGAGGGCTAGATAGGAGTTTTCCAACCCCATCCAAATATTCAAATGAAGGTTTTGAAAACATGCAGCCCTTGTGTCTGCCATACTTTTGATACCATGAGTTTTTCACAGTACACACTGACCCCTCTGATCAAGCCAAATATGCATACCTACAAAATTCTCCCAACTTCCAAGAGATTAATTGAAATTTCAAAGGGGCAAAAGAACTGCAAGTGCAGTGAGCATAATCAGAGCTGTATGCCAGATCCACAAGCAGCAGATTGCCAAAGCCCAACAGTAGACCACCACCCCTCCCATCAGGAGTCAGCAGGCAGCTTTATCACTCAACTCCAATATTGTGTAGGGGAGCAGACCACCAGAAAGAGGTGGGCAGATGGACCATGTAGAGCTATCAATCAGAAGGTATGCAACTCCAAATGTTGTCCGAGATTGAAGAGACAACACATTGCTCTCCACCAAGCCAGGGGTCTTCAATGCTAGCCTAGCCCTAGAGTCCTTGTTTGCAAATTATTATCCTGGGCCCATCTCCAGGGCTCAAAGCACCACACAAGCCCTGATCAGCACCACCAAAAGTGGGACCAGGGAACCAAAGAGGGGCAAATACATTTTCCAGAGCACAATATAGCGCTCCGCGTCATTAAAGGGGAACCCGTGGAGCATAGGCTCACACCAGCCCATGCCACCAATGCTGTAGCTGGAGGATGATACACCTCCACCAGCACCCAAGGAAATCACTAAAACCAACCAGAGTTCCACAGGTTGCTAATGGAAAGAGTCCAGACTTCCACAACTTGTGATGATTATTATCCCAAATTAACAAGATTCATGCAGGTGCCAGATACAGTGTTGCGTAGATATAAAAAAAAGGCCATCATCTTGAGATTGACTCTTAGCACCACCAGCCACTTATTCCCAGTAAGCATCCATCATGTGCATCATATTTGAATAGGACCAATACAATGGTTATAGACATGCAAGGAGCTGAGTCTTCTTTGTATTGTCTAACAAATGTAATCAATTGTAAGGGCACAATTTCCACCTGCAACTGTTCCTAATGAAACATGAATGTAATTCCGTTCTGTCAAGCTAATCCCCAAATTCCAGGCACCCAGGCAACACATTAAACTTGATGTCCTTGTAATCCAAATGGTGTGCCACATGTGGATTTCATTCTAGGACAATGCCTTGAAAGCCCTTCTGGTTCTGATACCAAGACACAACAGTTCTTCCTTTACAGCAAAGAAGGGCATTGATAAGAGGTATCACTCACACATTTAATCATACAAGTTATCCTCTTTCTGTATTCCTCATAAGCATTGTTGCAGCAGCTGGACAAGTAAATAGTAAAAGGAATGAGGTAATCACAACTCCATGCTGCTTCTAGCGGCTAGGTGGTGCTTACCTAGGGTATAGGGGAAATCTGAGTGTGCCTCCACGTTGCTATGGCTGACTAAGGTTCGGGATACAATTGTGTTAGAAAGATAACCCCTTTACGATTCATGACACCTAGAGTCAACTTATTGAATCCTGGACCCCATCCCTGAATTGAATTATGGGGCTAAATATTATACAGACCTCATGGGCCCTAGGAGAGTACAGGATTTGAGTTGGTTTTGGATGTAGGAATGAATACTAATACTACACATACAATGGGCAGTGAGAGATGGTATGATCTAGATTTGCACCTCACATTCCGGATGGGATGAGGGGTTGTTAGGGTTGGGGGATAGCTTGTTCTTGTTATACTATGGTTTTAGCAGTTGACATATTTGCTCACTGGAAGTTTGCAGTTGTCACAATGGTTTAAAAAAAAGCAGATGTATATGATTTGATGCGATACGATGCACTATTTGTATGTCTTTAAATGATATAGTTTATAAATAAACTTCATTTTGTCATGTCATACAATTCATTATAAAAGTTCATTAGCATCTCAAACATCCTTCTACTAAAAAAAGAAAAAAAAAAGAAAAAAAATGGAAAAACGATAAACTCCACATAAGATGCACTTTGAAACTTCATTAAAACGAGCTGAAAAGTAAATAGTAATTTAGAGCACTTTCCTAGACATACTAGGACAGCAATTCCTTATTTTCACTGTAAGTAAAAAATGATTTTTTGAAATTCCTTTGAAAGTCAGTACTCCTTTGTAGCACTTTATGACTGCATCTAACATTCGGCAGACCAGGTCTATGAACTCTCAGTAAACAGTGAAAAGTATCCTTACGTATCTTTTAGGATTTCGAGCATTACTTGTTTATAGCCAGTAAATCCCATGAATGTTCTTATATACAAAATATATTATGCAATTTTACATTTAAATACATAGTACTATTGAATTTTAAATGTGGGAGAGGCAGAGCCCCTTTTATAAATTGGAAATAAGTTTGGGAAGTCGAGCATGACACCAATTCACTGAAATTGTAATTCTCTGTTTTTCATTTCTAGAATCTGATTAAGTCCAGCCGGATTTGAAATGTACTTGTGTCCAATTATTCATGCAGCAAACATACCCATCTGTACACCTGACAGTATATCAAAATTAGTTTGCTTTGCTTGTTGCACATTTTGATTAATTAGGCACTCCTTTTTATTCAATAATGTTCTCCAACGGGGCATTGTAAACATAGAAAGATTATAGAGAATGCCTATTCGTGGGTGCTTTTGAAATACACATCTACATGTAACCACTGTATATTGACTAAATGACTAAAACAATCATTTATTTACCTACTCATAAAACGTTACTGGTTTCAGCATGTCTTAGGAAAATTATGTCGCTTTGTCTTTCACATTCTCTCTGGCCCCACTACTCACTGCAAGACATTCTTCGCCCACCCTCCTACAACACAACGCACCACGCAACCTGCCTCTAGTTTCTCCACACTCCACGTCAGGCACCTGTCACGCATCGTGCCTCACAACCATCCCATGCTGCCTCTATGCACCATGCCATGCACCCCGCTTGTACTCCAGACATAAACATGCTACACACTTCACCAGGTCCCCGTAAGCAATGCCCGTGCCCCCTAGGCCCCACTATGCCTCATGCCCTGCATATCCAGCTGGCCAAGATTTCATCCAGACCCCTAACTGCCATGGACTATAGGTCGCAGCTTGCAGCCGCATGGCAAAACCATGCCTCTCATCCTCACCTCACTCGCTCCCAGTAGCCACTCGCAACAGCTACATAGGAGCACGCTCCTCCGTGCCTAGGGTTCCTGCCCTCACCCGAGTTGCGAGGGACAGCCCACACCATGCTCCATTACCACCACCTGCCACCCCCTCCAACATATTATGCACACTGATTTATGCATGCTCTCGCATCGCCCAGGCACCTGACATCCTAGTCATTATCGTCGCCAACGGCCTCGACTTGCTAGCCATCATGGAGACCTGGCTCTATGATGCCGCTGTCCCAGCCCTCTCCATTGCCGTTCCACACAATTACGCCATTCTCTGCAATGACCAGATCACACAGAAAGGTGGCTCTCATATAGAAAGACACCCTGGCCATATCCGCGACCTAGCCTCTGCCCCCCTCCCTAATTGCCAACTGCTCTCAGTCACTCTGTCCCTAACCCCAACCTCCACGGTCACAATACACATCGTCTGCTGCCTCCCTGGCCCACCCACCACTTGTGAAGATGATTTCACACAACTACTAATGAGCAACCAAAAAAGTGATTCCAAAGTCATCGCACTAGGGGACTTCAACCTTGGCTATGCGACTCCCGAGACAAAGATGCACATCCCTGTGCAACGCCACCTCAGCTCTTAATGTCACCCCAAACAAGTCCATGCATGGGTGCACACTTGATTGGGCACTCGATCACAACTGCGATATAACCATTCTCAACAATACCCCTTGTGCTTGGTCTGATCATCACGTCATCACTTTCAACATCCCACCCCAGACCAGGCCCACCCCCTCCCATCTGCCCCCTGCCACCTCTCATTGCACCCACAACCTCACCTGTGACACTCTGTGGCCACTGCTCAAAAAAACATCCTCCCCACCAAATGATCTTGGCGCTGACAGCCTAGTCAACCACTACAACTCTACCCTCCACACAGCCATTAACAAACTTGGCCCTCTCAAAAAATGCACCCCATAAATGAGCCACACAAACCAACTCCTGGTTCAGCCCTGGGCTCCTCGCCCCGTGGGCAGAAAAACATTCTAGTGAACGCACCTGGCACCTATGCCCAACAGAGTCAAACAAATCTTGCTTCACCACACTTGCCAGAAACTACAAAAAAGCTATCTGAATGGCCAAAGCATTCTCCTACAGTACCCGGATCACCAACGGCAAATCAAACTCCTCCAAATTATTTACCATCATACAGGAACTAGAATGCCCAGTCTCACCCCCTTCAATGGTCACCAAAAACGATACCAGGTTCAGTGATGTCCAGAAAGCTCTCTGGATAAAACCGCTGGTCTACAAAGCAAGATTCAGCTCAAATTAACCACCATCAATACCACCTGACATATGCACCTGCAGTCTGGTCCACTGTTCAGCTTTCACTCATTCACAATGCCAGAGACCGTTGACATCCTTAAGGGTCTCAAACCTTCAAGATGTAAAGCAGACTTCTGCCCGGCGCCCCTTATCAAAGAGTGCACAGACCTTCTAGTACTGCAAATTATGGACATCTTTAATGCCTCATGTGCCTCCTGCTCCATCCTGCACTCGCTAAAAGTATCATGGATTTCATCCCTCCTCAAGAAGCCTTCCCTCAACATCTTTATCCCCACCAGAAACTGAGCCATCACCACATTTCCATTCCTCCTGAATATCATAGACTGGGCTGCTAACCTCCAAATTCAACAACATCTTGAACGACATCACATCCTAAGCCCACGTCAATTAGTCTTCCGCCCTGGCCATGGAACTGAGTTGTCACTCTTTGATTCAAGAATCAGCTGGATGACACATAAGACTCTGTTAATCATTCACTGCTCATGCTTTTGGACCTATCCACAGCCTTTGACTTGGTGGATCACTCCATCCTCTGCCACCACTTAACCCACACCTCCTCCTTCTCTCCAGACGGTGCCAAATGGTTGACATCCTTCCTGTCCAACCTCACATCACAAATCTTTGCCGATAACCATGCCTCCACCCCCGCAGCTATCACCTGCGGAGTTCCTCCAAGGATCCTGCATCCCCCATGCTCTCTACAACAACTATACTAAACCTCTCCTTGACCTCTTTGACTCTCTCAATAGCAAATATACAAATTACACCAACGATACCGAGATCCTCAACCCCTTCACTGGTAATCATTGCCTGGACCAAAAAATCAAGGCCATATATGAAACCATCCAAGGCTGGATGGCCTCCCACCGCTTGTGTCACAATGATGAGAAAATTGAACTCCTTATTGTCCTTCTTGTCGGCAACCCCTCACACCTCGCCAAGTTCAGCCCAGAATACCAGCTGTTTACCACTGACAATCACCCCATCCACATTTCGTCACCTGTCAAAATGCTCAGCTTCCATCTTGATACCAGGCTAGTCCAGCAAGTCAACGCCACTGCCTCCATGGCTTCATATATGGTCAAACTTATCAACGTGAGCTGACCCTCTCTTTTAACTGACAACTGCCTGAACATTGCCAGGGACATTATTGGCACAAAACTGGATTATTGAAACCCCCTTTTTGGAGGCAGTTCAGAGAGAAAGCTGAACAAGTCAAAAACAATCCAGAATAATGCTTAAGAGCCACACTGGGGCCATATAAACATGACCACATCACCAAAGCCATGAGAGAAGCATACTTGCACCTAGTCTGAGAACGGATCAAATTTAAGATCCTCACCATCACCAACCGTTGCCTTGACAATACCACCCTGGATAACCTATCCGAGAGACCTTCCAAACCAGCCAAACCAGCTATTGCCAGGCACACTTGGACTGCTTATGCTAACCGCTTATGTACTCCTAGATTCAAGCGTGCCAAAGCTGGAGACCCCACTTTCACTGTCTCTGAGGCTATGTTATGGAACGCCCTTCCCTCTGCCTTGTGATTGGAACCCCCCTACACTGTGTTTCGTAATAGACTGACAGCCTACCTATTTCATTAGCAGCAATTATCCTGCGCTATTATTAAACTTGAGAATATTGTGTGTTATCTTACATTGCTGATCAGCTTGAGTCAAACACATACACTCACATTCTGTAAAAAAACACTAGCTGTCCATGCAGGACACTAACCTAGGAGTTAAGCATCAGTGCCATCCCTTGCAGGATTAGCAGGTGGCAATGGATCACCTCCTGAGTTAATAGTCACGAACATGGTGAGTGCCTTAAACGATGGTAGTAGATCACTACCAACTCAGTAGAGCCCAGCAAGACATTGTAGCCATCATCACCAATGATAAGTGTTGAATAAGATTGAGGGCAATAGTTTATTAGAAAGTGAAAAGGATACCCAATCCAAAAGAGCCGATCAAAATGTGAAATGCACCTGATGATAAACTCTTCCAAAATGGAAATCAAATTCCTACTTGCCTCCAATTTTAAACCCACTCTACCAGCTCCTTTCCTCTTCCATCTTGACATCCTCTCACCCTCACCCAAGGCTTGAAATCTTCGTGTCATCTTTAACAGCGACTTCAAACTCCAACAGTTCACCATGGTTACTGACATGGTTTCTAGAGATTATATTCTCAACATATACAAAATCTGCTCCCTTCTGACCCACCACTTTGCCAAAATATGTATCTCTAATCTTGTTCTGGGCAAACTCTACTGCTTGGGTAAACTCCTTGGTCTCCTTTATTCTTTGTCTGCCCTTAACAAAGACTTTATCTTCACTACTTGCACCATCAACAACTCATTCAATCCTCCCCTATCTTTGCACATCTCCACCATGCTGGATGGCTATCAATGCACAATAAATCTGTCTTGAAATTCCCACTTCTCATATACAAAGCCATTCAGGGGCCTGTCCATGTCACCTTTCTGATTACATATAACTATAATCTTCCACACATAGGGCCTCATTACGAGGTCAGCGGTAAGGGTTTAACGGCGCCGGTAAGGATGCCAGTGCAGATAACCCCTTACCGCTGCATTACGAGGTCCCTTAGTGGGTCCGGCTAGAGCTAGAGCCGCTAAAGGACTGGGGAGCTAACAACGGGCCCGTTGTTAATGGGCCCGTTGTTAGCTCCCTCCCCATTCCCATTGAGCCCTATGAGGGCTCAAATTGGAATTGGGATGGGTAAATTGAATGAGGAATTACCCCGTCCTCCAAGGTTGGAATGGCCCAGTAATTCCTCATTCAAGGACCCCGGACCTGAGTTTGGAGGCAGCCATGCCGCAAATAGTGGCATGGCTACCTCCAAACTCGTAATGAGGCCCATAATCTCTAATCCACCTTTTCACCCCCGGCCCCACATTGCGTCCCCCGCCCCACTTCTGCTCATTCACTCTCATTTCCCCTTCCACTGGAATGCTCTCCTCCAGACATTAAAGCCACACTTTTGATTGAATAGTTCAAAGCCAGACTCAAGCTTCACAATCTGACAAGCGAAGGGGCTTCTCTCTCCCATCCATCTAATGGACCCCAGTCTACCCTTCCCTCTTAGACCCTACCTTAATGATCCAGTTGAAATATAGTTACATTTTGCTTGTTTTATACTCATGTTTATTACCAGCTGGCATGGCACTATGCCCATAATGCATGGTATATGTATGTCTGCTGTCTAGATGCTGTTACAGGTATAAGTCCAATAACCCTACCCCCGCACTAAATCATTACTCAAAATAAGCTATCTTGAACATATTATAAAGTCACCCAGTGTTGTCAACCGTCTCTTCTATTGTTAACTCTGTACATCTTTTCTGTTAAATATGTCACTTGTATTCTCAATAAATCCAAATATGAAGGAGTGGAACCGTTATGGCCCTTCTTGAGCAATGCAGTGCCAAGCATTTTCAGTGTAACCAGATATTCTTCAGAATCTGTTCCCAAATATTATAACCACAACTTCAGAATGTTTGATTCTCTGTTATATGTTTGATGATCCATCCAGCCACCATCTGCCAACCCTTCCATTAATCCATCTGTCCATCCATTCAACAATGCATCTTAAATGCATCAATCAATTGCTTGTCTAATCCATGCATACATCTGTCTGTTGTAGGAATGTAGACTTCACATTTCAACATCCATATTTTAGTGAAGGATGGAATTTTAACTAGAGCCAATGATTTGAGACTCATATATGCGACTCAAGGGTATAAATAGATGCCAATGCACAGAACAAATGCTAGAAAATAATTACTTTGATCCACAATGCTATTTTAATGGGCGAGTTGCACTAAAAAAAAATTAAAATAACATGAAACGAACATACTAATTTACCTTACCCATTTAACACTCCCATAATAACATGTAGTGGAAATCAGTCCATGATAAACTGGATGCAGATTGATTGAAATGCATGATGTTCTGGAAATGGAAAAGAAAAAGTAATTTAAACAGGCCGGACTAAAGCTGCACTGTGTTCTAAAGTGTGGAATGCGAGATCTGTACTGCTAAAAACATTCCATTGTCTCGGGGCAGGAAGCGCCAGAGAGAGTAACATTTTCTCTTCAGCGATGCAGTTTGTATCTCAAGCAAGGGCACAAAGGAAATCTTGTGTTATTGTAATGGGATGAGTTGTTGCGGGGAGGTGCTTTTAGAGTGACAGATGGTTTTTACAAAAAGGTTTGAGGCAGAGAGGGCTGGGTCATTCTCTCACTCACTGACGAAGGGCGCAGAAGGCTGGTTCTTGAGAGGCTGGGTCTCCTGTCTTCTTGCTGATTGTCTGCAGTACTGCAGGCTGCCTGTCTCTCGCCTGGGTTGGCAGTCCTTAGAAGAGCTGCAGTCTCGAGCAACTTTATCTGTGAATGACCATGTTTGAGGCTAGCAGAAAGGCTGGGGAAAAGGACTTTGTGGGTTACTGCCAAGCTGAATCAGGGAATATCGCCAGCTTAACCTAGCTAATTATGATGTTGAGTGAGGGGTGTGTTAAAGTGGATGTTTGCAACTATGTAGCATAGGTTAAGTAATTCAGTTCATTTTTAGGTGCTGCATCAATAATAAGAATTTAAACGTGCATGTAAAACTGTTTTTATATTTCTCCAAGTTTTGCTGCAATTCAGAGTGATTCAGGCTCTGTCAGATTTAGTGCGAAGTCAAGGTTGACGCAAGCCAAGCTCTGCACTTTATCGCAGATAAAACCTTGTTTATGTTTGAATTTACAACATGGGCACACATTTCATTCTGAGTAACTTGCATGATAAAGAATAATAATTTGAAAAAGGTAAACTAGTCTCAGTGTATTTATTCTGCACTCAGTCTCATTGAGTTGGCATGCATAGAGATGTAAATGTGCAGAAAAAAAGACCAAAGCAAAGTTAGTCACAGTAAATTGTTTTACTCTGAGAAGCTGAATGAATGTTTTGTATTTCATTTGCATGTTTAATGTATTTTTAAACACTGCCAAATGGGCATAAAAGTGATATTGTAAATAACATACCACAGGAGAGCATGAGCTAATTTATTCAGAGTGCACTAAGTCCAGTATGTGTTTACCGTTAGTGACCCTGGTGAAATAATTATTAGGCAGTGTTCTGAAATTATTCTCACCACAATAAAAATACCCCAATAGGTTTACCACAATATATTGCCAAGAAAGACCACAAAGTAACCCCATATCAAAATAACACAAAATACCATGAGATACTAAAAATAACCCAAAAGATCTCTTACAGTGTCCATTCATCCATTCAACGCTCCACCCATCCATCTGGATGCATGGGTGGATGAATGGGTGGATCGATTGGTAGATGAATGTATGATTTATGAATGATTGATGGACAGATGGATGGATGGATTAATGAAAGGGTTGGCACATGGATGGGTGGATGAGTATATAGATGGATGGATTTCAGACTTTCAAGGATGTTATGTACTACATGATCAGCCTGGGGAGCACATCAAAGTTGTCAGGAAGGTGTAGGAGGCATGGGGACCAGTAGTGTTCCCTGTGCAACATGTTCATGTGCATTGAAGGTGTTAATATACCTACCTGGCCAGTTTATGGACTCCCCCCAAGTTGGACCTCCATGTTATCCTGAATGTCTATCACCTAAAATCTGTTCTCCAGACCAGATTCAATTTCTGAAGTCATGCAGACATACTAAGGGTACACTTTTGGTGTACTTGGATTCACATGATATAATGAAAGAATTATGAATGGATCCTCGATTTAGCCTAACAATTTATATCAGAAGGAAGAAAGCACATATTTATGGAGAGCAAAGGGTACCTAGCTTTATGTAGCTCAGAAAGGACATCATATATAATTGCAAGGGTCTAGGTGGCTAGACATTGAGTTTGATGCTAATTCTGCCAAACTACTGTCAAAATCATTAACAGTTAGTGCCATTTGGTCCTGTGGGTTTAACACAAGTGATAGTAGGTTAATGACAGTGCCCGTTTTTGCAGTCCATGGAACTCCATGGGGTTTTTGGTGGAATTACTGTGAGCAGTAATTCAATTGTGATAATTTCTCCTATTTTTGGAGAAAAAGTTAAGGATTTACCTCCAGCTCTTTGCTGGAGTAAAATCCTCATTTTTTCCTCCACCCTTGAATTCAGTGACACGGTAAAAATGATGATTATTCTGTTGCCGCCAAAGAAAGTGGCGGCAATGTAATTAGTGACAATTTTTTACCACACCACCAAACTCACAAGTGTTTCAGAAGCACTCAGAAGTCCCCCGTCTCTAGGGAAGGAAACACTGATTCTCTATCTAGTGTGGGCCAGTTTCCCATTCTTAGGCTTCAGGAATGCTAAACAAACACAACAAGTCATCAGAATAGTCTGCATAGGTTCTGACTGGTGCTAGTTGATATGAAGAGGACCTACCTCTATGGAGTGAACAAGAGCGCTGCCTGCCTAGAAGTGAGCTAGTCTTTAATTATACAATGACCGACCAGGTGCATATTTACGAATTTCTGGCCACCATTAAAAATCAAATTGCCTACTAACAAAGCATCACAGCTTGTCTCTGTTCTGTCACTAATAAATAAGCATGGGCAAAGCCAATAGGTCTCCCTTTGTAAAAATACGTGGTGAGATATTTGTTGTGAAGCCTGACAGGACAAAAAAAGGCTTAGTTCTTCCTTTGCAAAGCCAACCGTTTTACTTTACTCTGCTTTTTATAGGTTGTTTGCCAATGAAGCAAATATTAAAATGTTTCCAGTTCACAATGTCTGACAGATTGCCCATTTCCTTGTGGGGCCTTTTTTGTATTTTCATTTCTCTGACTTGCACCGATTGTGCATGTTCCAGAAATCAGGTACGCCACATTCATATGCCTTTGAAACTGTGTTATTTAAATTGGACAATTATGCGTCATTAATGTAAACCCTCTTACGTTTTCACACATAGTGAATTAAGGTGACTTAACAGTCAAGAGCTGGATGAATGGATAGTGGTCTGAGAAAAAACATGGTCATCCATACTTTAACATTTTTCAGAATGAGTTGCATAAACAGCAATTTGTTCTAATTTAGACATTATTTAACAACAGTGAGGAATGCCATAGATGTCCTCTTGCACCCCCTTACACCTCAGCAGTTTGGTAAAAAGTTGTGGGAACAATTACACTTTATATTGACCTGTAAGCAAAGCTGATACTCAATAATATAATGTAGCCATTCATTCACAAAAATTATGCCTCATGACATGCTGTGACTGAAAGCTGTCGGACACATTTAAAAATAAAAACGGGAATAGAAGCCTTACCATGGATCCAACTCACACAATTAAATGTAGCATGATGGTACCTGTGAAAATATGATTGCTTTAAGAAAATATTACTTCAGTTAGGAGGCAATGGCCAAATTGAAGTCACTCTGTGTGCACCAGAGTGTTATAGATTTGGAGAATTGGCAAATTTCACATTTGCCATACCTTCTACAAAATGGATGCCACTTTTACAAAGCTTTCATCGTGATGCAATCTTTCTGCATCACGGTGCAGCTTATTAACACCAGGGTCACCATAATGCTGCAAGATCACCCCAAAAAACGAAAGCTCTCTATAACCTGATCCAAACAACAAATGAAATTTTACCTATTCTCAACAGGGTATGCTAGAAAGGGCTGCTTTTGAACATATTGTGCCTAATTCATGGAATTTCTAGCGCAGTGCATAGTGGATGCACTGCCAAAAAATACCCTATTCCACAGAGCGGGGCAAAGTGTATTTTTGCAGTGCAAAGTCACTTTGTGCTGCAAAAATACACTTTGCACTGCTCAGTGAATCAGGGTGTTTGTTGGCAGTGCAAAGTCAATTTGCGCCGTGCTAAAAATTCAATGAATTAGGCCCAACAGTTTCAGTGCAGTAGATGTATATTCCTTGGAGGGGATTTGTATTAGGACATGCAGCACTTGAAATCAAGAAGGAGGCAACTATTACAGAGGTGCAAAAAGTTTAGTGTTTTATGCTCACGCAGCAAACAGCAACCACCTGGTCAGATCTGGGGCGGTGGGAGAAATATTAGAAGTATTTCTTTTAGACTAATTCTTGTGTGCTCCCGGACCCCCAACCGGCCCATAGAGTCAGGGTTTGCCCGGAAGCACTTTAAGACAAGATAGCAGCACCCGTGAGATGGATGGGGGTGCAGATTAATTCTCCAACACCAAATCAATAATGACAACTCAACGGTTTGGCAAAGGGAGTCCGTTTAATGACAAGTACAAAAAAACAGGGAGTCTCATGAATATCAGCAGATGCGTGATCTTCTCTCTCACTTCACAACTCCCATGAACTTCATAAAAAACATAAGATTTATACTGAAAACTCGTCATCCTTGATGTTCAACGCTTAAAAGTTGGAATGCAGTTCTATTGGGTCAGGAAAGTTAACATTAATATAGGTACTATATCTGCATATGGTAACGGATTAAGGGGATTGGGTAAACACTGTCAGGTGGGGCATCTAAGCCGTTCCTTAAAAATGGCTACTGTAGATACTTTTCCACTTGCTTAGCAGCATGCAGAATGGTCGGCCAGGTGCAGGTTGCCCCCTATTTCCCCCAGCCTTCCTCCAATTATTGTTACAATCAGTCATCACTTTAGTGGCCATGTGTCAATTATTTCATTGTGGTTGGCCTCGAGACTGCATCTCCTGTCTGGAAAAGTTCTGATATCTTCGCCTGGATCATTGCCATGCGTAGGTGGGAAAGTCTCACTTCTTCTCGCTCGGCTGGTCATGTGATTCAGACACCGTAAATTTGCCTCTTCTTCATGTTATTCGTGTATTTGATTTTAGTTTCACCACCAGCTGCCTTCCGTTTCTTATCTTGACCTTTCTGAAGCAGGATATTCTGTTTCAATTAATTGTAGCCACTGTTTGTCTGTTCTATTGATACAAGCTTGGCTTTCTTGGCAGGATTGGCCTCTGCTGTGGTTCATTTGAGCCGCTTATTCTCGATTTTGCTAAATATGGAGCTCTCCTCGTGTGGCCTTTAGTAACCTTTGGTTAATTCTGCTTCTTGTGCAAAGTGGAAGTATACTTATATAACATGTTTCTTTTGAGGGAGATATGTATAGGTGGCGCTTGCCACACTATCTTTCTACTAAGCATAACAAGCCGCACAATTGTCTTAGGTTTCTTGCGGTTCCAAGCATATGTACATGTGTAGACTGGTCGAATATCTTTGTCATGCTTACAGCTTAAGCTTCTTATATTTGACATCGTCTTTTCACCTTAGGTTCACGATGTCCCTGGCCCATGGCGTTTCGTCTCTTTATGTCATTCTCTGGTTGTCATTTTTTCCATATGTGAGTCAGTCCGGGTTCTCGTGACGTCACCATTTGTCTTCCATTAAGACATTTTTGGTTTCTTCAGGGACTGTACTTAGACGATCTTCATTTTGATTAATTTGTTGACATGGTTTTCTCAATGGGTACCTTACTGTCCATGGTTTCCTTGGTATCGGTACTTCAATAGGTATTGGTCTTTGGATGGGTACTGGGCAGAGCCCCACTGTGGCCCTCTGCTGATTTATTTGCTCATCATATGTCACATATTTCGGCGGGAACGTTCCTGGTACTTCGAAATGGACGGTTGGAGTGCGGGCTATACTTGGGACCTCCTCTACACACACCCCTCTGGGCGATTCATTGACCACTTTCAACTCTTTCTTTGGATCCATCTTCTTTGGTTCCTCTGTATTCACCTTAACTTAATCGCCTGGGTCCATCCTTTCTTCATCTTCTGGGTCTATACATGATGGTCTGAAGAAATGTCTCTTTGATGTCCATATCTTTAAGACTCCTTTTAAACTTCCTGCTGTTCTCACGTGTTCGTCCTTGTTCCACGTCATCAGTTGACACTGTCCATTTGGGCAGCAGTAAACCCATCTTCCCACATAATTTCTATGCTTCCTGGGATATCGAAACTTTGTTCCTTCTGGTGCATGAATGCTGGCCTTCACAAAGTCTCTTATTTCCTCGTCAGTCAGGTCTTTGGGCTTCCATCCTGGCTCGACATCAATCATGATCTTCATCCCTATGGCTTTTTTCGCAGTTTTCTGGCACTGAGAGATTATTATCTTGATAACACAGCATCCTAGCAATATCATCACTAGCAGGGCTCTTAGGAACTTGAATGCATCTGCCATCAATTGTGGAACCCATGAGAATAGTGATCTAAACAACTGTTGTTGTCTACTTCGTCAGTTTCATCAACCATTTGATTCTGTAGTTTCATCAAGCATACCTATGGCCTGCGTTAGAGTTCCATTTTCTTCTTCATGAGATAGTATAAATGTGCAACATGATTCTCCAATTTTTGCACAAACACCTCCATCCATAGCTGTGATCATGTCAAGTACATATCTGTTGTGGAGAGTCATCAATCGGATTGCCCTTGACTCCTCTTTGATTGCGTTGAATCCCTTTATGGTTGTGTTGATGTTCTGCAGTAACTCCCATCTGGTTATCTGCAACCATTTAGTATTTGCTCCAACTTGGAATCTTGCCATGAAGATTGTTGTGAACACTGATGAAGTGAGGCTAAACAGCCTGTGTTCATATGGGACTGCATGAAAAGCTTCTTCTGATTTGGCAGAAAAGTAATTCTCTCTCTCGATTCAACAGTTCCACAGATCTCTTCTTCCTCAGGTGAGCATCTGCTTTTGGGAAACTGTCAATGTTCAGGTCACTTTTCTGGATCACCAACGCTGGAACTGGCAGATGTCTTGACCCATGTTTGAATTATTATGCTACAACATTTGGTGCTTTGGGCTTAGGAAATCCCAGATGGCCGAAAAGCCAACATTTGTGCCAGAATCCAGGAAAACCATGCAGTTTTTGCACACACCAAAATAGTCGCCTGACCTGCCACCCACCAGTGCGAGCGTGATGGGCCGGAAGCGCCATGAGCGAAATCAGTGCAAAGAAATATGGTGCTGTTCAAAATCTGTTTTAATTAATGTCAAAAATTGCTAAAATCATGGGCACGAAACCACCAAACAAAAATCCAACTTCTGGTTGGATGTTCTACATTACTCCACTGCAGAATCCACATCAATGCAATGTTAGACAGGATCATATGTTATCAAGTAAAATCCACTTTTTGAAATGGATTAATTCAAGACAGCCCCCAAAAATGGGTGCAGTACCGGTGCTTGACACTAACCGGCGCTAGCGGTCTAAACTCTGACAGGAGACAGGTATTTCAGGAGCAGCAAAGGAACCTGAGTTAGCCGGAAACTTCAAAGCATTGCTGGTCAATGGGACGCCTTCACACCTCAGAACTCCTCACAAGAAGACTGTCTGATTCAATTAAAAGTTCAAGAGGACTCTGTCCATGGGAAGGCTAGGCACCTGCTCTTACCAGCAACAGCACAGGAGATCACATGGTCGTGTTAATCAGATGCAGAGTGGCACCCTGGTCTGCTGACCTCAGTCAACACAATAGACTCTTTCTACTGAATAGGATATGCTGATTTGAGGTGTAATTGTCAACAGTTGCTCTGGGGGAAGGAAAGACATTTGATCTCTGAGTCAAGCCAAGTTCCCGGGGGCAGGGACAAGCAAATGGGTGTACTGAAGGAGAGGCAAATGTATGTTTTATTAAATTTCTTATAAAATATTGTATCTCCTATACAAAAATGTACAATTTGGAGATTCTTAATATGAAAAATGTACCTACAATTTGAGACTAAACTCAATTCCGTACGATGTTCTGAGACCGAACCCCGCAACTTATTAATGCTGCAGACACTGTACTTACACTAGAGAATTGAAAACTTATTGTAATGTCCCCAGACAGGGGGTGTACCTCCGGGGAAGATTTGATGAGAAACCAATATGGCGAAACCTACTAAAAAGCGCAAAATGTTCTCATTTCTGAACCCAAGCTCTTAGAAAGACCAGGGTTGATCAGAGACCTGTCTTAATTCATCTATCATGTGTACATGTATTATGAACCACTTGTGTATCTGGGAAACATGTTTGATTATGAAAAATTGGGTTCTAAGTAAAAGCAAAGGGGCGTTTCTTAAATAGATTGTAAAATGTAGCAACACTCTGACTCACAACTCTGTTCTCCAGTGAGAGCACAGAAAATCCTTTAACCAATCAGGATCCTCAGAGGGTTGGGCATAGAAGGTCAGCCTTCCCACCCACTTTCAAAAGACATAATAAGAACCATTGAAAGCCAGAAATGGGACTGCTCTTTCCACTTTCTTGCGAAGCAGTTTGCCGGACCAGACAATATCCAGAAGGACCATATCCAGAATTTAGACTCCAGATAGATTCCAGGACTTTGAAGCAGAAGGCCTACTGCAAGCTAAAAGTATTCTCAGCTGTCCTTACAATTTTGCAAACTGATTTATCCCAGACTTCCAAAGGGCACATCAGAATAAAACTGCCGGCCTGTGCTGTTTGATTCTAGCCAAGAACTCTGTGCCAGAACCAGACCGCTGTGCAGTGTCAAGAACTTTTGCCAGAACCAGAGAACCAGACCCAGAAAGCAGAGCTGTATCCAGAACCGCAGACCAGACCCAGACCAGACCGCGGTGCAGTGCGATAGACCAGATCGCTGTGAGCAGAACCAGTGCCAGAGACCGTGCGGGGCGAGTGAAGTCTAAACCTATTGACCAGATCTTCACGGCCTAGTTCAAATTTATAGTGTGAGTATCCAGCCAGAACTGTGCAAACCAATCTCTTAGTTTAAAATAATATAATTCAAACAATTTCCACCTATTTAGAACTGCATCATAGAAATCGTGTGTTCATTCTGTGATTTCAAAGTTGTGAAAGTGTAATTTGTCATTCTGAGCTTTACTTTATTTCTGAGAATCTACCTCCACTAAATCGTCCGTATCTTTTGAACCGCACGTCCAAGGAACGAGATTTAACTTTCATTTTAAAGCTAAGATCCTAGGCTTTCCAACGAACCCAGAACAACTCCTTATAGTTTTTCCGTAATCGCGATCGACGCACTCGGAAAAAGTGCTGCGAATTGCAACTAGTTCAATTTCACCACTTGTAAAAAAAATAGCTGCTCTTGCTTTCCATTGCTGAAATTCGTTCTCAACCTGATAATCATTCCTGAATAATTTCTAGTGTTGACCTGAAGTAATTCAAAGTAGCTGTCACATACCCTGAATCTCCTATAGGGAATTAAAATCATGTTTAGCATATTTTCACTTCTTTGCAAATCACATTTAAAAGTATTTTTGCCTGTGTTTTAAAATCATCCCTGTTGCTCTAAGCTTGCTAGGGGGGAACTGAATTGGTATTGCATTTGATTGTATTCCTAAAAATTGTGTGGTCTCCTTCCATCTCCTTATATTGCATAGGGGGGGGTGAATTGTCAAAAGAAAAAGTGATCATATTATCTCTTGTGGAAACCATCTCAGTTATTTCTGTGCTGCATTCTTTTCCATCATTGCATTTCCTTGAAACCATGAAAGCATTCTCAGCTACCTTATCCTCTCTATACCAACTCCTAAGTAATTAAAAAAAGTGTGCTAGTGTAATATTATCCATTGTTGATCACTGTCATATTCATAAGTGTGCTATCAAATATTAATTTATTTATAAATGTTTGATATATATCTTGTTAAATTTTTCAATAAATCTTTTAATTTGCAAAACAACCCTACTTCTTGGCTCAGTAAGGTCATGGAATTCAAAGAGAGGGGCGTTATATAAGGGTTTATCATCCAGATTATAACTTGTCATAAAAATATATAAATAAGGGCTTCCCTTGGACATCCCAGAACAGGCACTGACTTAGTTGGAGTGCTGAATTGAAGTCACTTAACAGAACGTGGACATTCACCAGTGTGCATATACATCCCCAGTTTTTTGGCAGTCTGATGTATGCTTTGGATCCACATGCCCAGTAATGGTCCATAATGACTGCAGTTCCATGTATCATTCCTAGAGCAACAAAGATTTGTCCACAGTTCTGATTCTCTCCCATATTCCTTGTGTCATTATTCCTGAAGCACAATTCTGAGCTTTCCAGTGGTACTATCTGCAGGGGTCCTCCTCTATCTTCGACCCATGTCAGCGTTTTTGCAAGCTTTGGCCATAATGGCTTGCATATCCATGTGCGTTTTCAATTGCTTCTTTGCAGGCTCTAATGACCAAATCACTACTCCTTTCTCCCATTCATCTGGTGAAAGCACTGTTCTCCAAATCTGCATTTGGCCTCTGTTTTTCCAACTTCGAGCCTCTTCTGGAGTTTTCCCTTGAATATTTAGCTTCTGGTTTGCTTCTCTTCTGATTTCTGCTCCTTTAACTCCAGGCTTCTCATATCTGATCACAATGTGTTTTGTCTTCCCATTGTTTCTTGTCTTTATGTCCTGGACATAATCGTCTTCCTTTGGATCGGTTGCTTCAGTTGCCCATTTCAGGGAGGTGTCACTACCCATGAAATAGCCTCTGGTCTTGCATATTGCTACGTGTGAAAGACAGTGTGCTGTCTGGACATCAGTTTCTACAGCTACAAAGATCTTGGACTTCCCCATGCTGTACGGTAGGAGTGCACAAACAAAACATTCCCCTCTGAACTTCGTCTTCCAACTTCTGTCATGTGCTGGTACCAGATGTTGTTTCCCAAGTGTGTTGTGCTGTCCAGATAGTCGTTTATCTCACTGTCATCCCCATGTATGCTTCTCTTGATTCTTAAGGTTATCATGTAATTTGCTATAACCACATACCTGAACGCATCTGTATGGCTTCTGCTTGCTGGAGGATTCTTGGGTATCCTGGTCCATGGTGCAGGCCTCCTCATCTGTACCATTTGAGTAGACAAACAGTCTGGCAGTTCTTTCCTTTTTCTCTTGCATCTTTTTTCTTCTGGTTAGAAATGCCCATATCATCCACTCTGACATTGGTCCAGTATATGGCTGTATTGTAGGACTTGTACTTGTTCCCTTCATTGGATCATGCGTGCTTGTTAATGTTGTCTCTGTTAGTTTATTCTCTGACTCCTCTTGTCTCTTCAGTAGTTCAGTTTTTTCCATTTGTCTTTTCACCTCACTTGTAGTGGAACTTCTCATAGTAGGCAGTCTCTTCTTCTCCCATGCTTTGGACTGTGGTTCTGCAATTATTGACACTAGGCCTGGTGTGTGTGCATTTAATGTTTGCATGTGTGTGGTTGTCAGTAACCTTTTTTCATTCATACTCGGACGACCCTGTCTCCGGCTGTTCGATTTGCTTGTTACCACAAGTGTGTGTGTGTCATTGCTAATCACATCCATCTCAAGTTCACTCACTCCATTATCAGATCTTCTAGGGACTGGAATGACTATGTAAGGTCTGGGTGCCTTTGTGGGCTGCATGTGTGCATCATTAGGTGGGTGCACTGGAATTGGAACGCTTTGTGCACCAATAAAAAATGCAGTTCTGATCATCAGTGACAGTAAAATAATGATGAATATAATGCATGAATACATAATACGCCTGTAGGTCAATCTACATCATTTACTTCCAGAAAAGTATGGACGTCTGTCCTCCTGAGGGAGGACGAGATTGCTGCTCTGGATCCCCATCTCGATCATCCGTTGAAAGATGCTAACTTTTAATACACTTTTAAACAATATTATCTCTGGAATCTGCTGGTTCTGTTTGTGCGTTGCAGGTACTAAACAATTGTCCCCCTTTGTCTGAACAATGGATTGTTTGTTATCTCTGGATACAGTTCTCTTGCTAGTCTATGGGAAGTGCCCAAATCAGGCAATAATTCAGCAAGTCTCTTTACTGTGCATGTTCAAAATATACGAGTTCCCAATCTGTACCTCTGATTTGCTTCATTCCTGAAGACATGCTGTGTCCTTGTCAGTATAACAAAAAAGTGAAATCTCTTGCACTACTCTCTCGATCTGTCCCATGGCGGAAAGTTTAAAATCTTCTCAAATAGTTCTGTTGATGATTAGAAAGTTTGACTTGCATCACAATACCATGCAAGAGCTTGCTCATCTGCGTAGAATTAGCTGGGTCTCTGATGAATGTGAGGACGTCAACACTGACAGGACTCCCCACAATTTCTGAGAAATCCTCTATTAGGCGAAATAAAACATTACTCGCCAACCTGCTGTCTTCTGGTGACAGGGACATTTGTCCTGCCCTTGTTGAAGTTTGGACTGTTGGTTCTCACTCACCGTGAACAGTTTCTGCAATTCCAGTGTGCGTGAAGGGCAACTTAAATAATAATTCCGTTTAGGATTATACTTAGATGCTCTGTATTTGCTGGATCTTGAAGAAATGTAAATACATCTGTAGTTCTTCTGACAAGATCTGGACAGTCTTCAATTAGGCGAAAGAACAGTACATTAATAATCCTATTCGCTTCTTCCTCCGCTTGGGACATATTGGTGTTTCCTCGTTATATTCTGGAAGTAGGAGGAACTGCTCGGCAATTACAGTAAGCAGCCTCCTTATTGTCTCTTAGTTTTCAGGATCTTAAAGAAAGTCAGTGATACTGGTGAGCCTCCCCACCAGTGACGGGTACGATCTTAGCACTAGATCGGAATATGTTAACACGTCTTTGGTAATGTGGTACTGTGGGACACCATAAGTGATTTCCGAACAAAGTCTCTGTGTGGAAAGAATCTGGATACTGTATTTTCTTCCAATTTATGTGTCCTCGATCAAAATTTGGCATATTCATTTTTAATCAAGGCTTCAGTATGCCTCAGTCCAAAGTTCAAAGTCAACAGACTCTGTTGTGGCTTACACGTTTAATTTTTCTTCTTCACCCTGCAACTAGGATGCAAGAGTGCCAGTTTTTATGTCCTTATCGCCTTTTTTGCTCAGAGGAATGTCCAAAATGAAGCCACAACTTTTGCAGAAAGTTCCTTGTCTTTGCTTTGCTGTTGGTCATGCGTCCTTCTTCCTCGCATTGGATCACGTCTGCACGTGCTGTGGTTCTCCCCCGTCGTCCGTAGTCTCTTCACAGTGGGGTGCAGGCAGGGGGCCTTCTCCGATGTATCATTTGATGTAACCCAAAAAGATCCAAGCTCTTCTTGCTTGCAGCTTCACTGCAGAGGGAGTGCAGTCTTCCACTGTAAAAGGACTGTTAAACCTTGGCTCGTCCCACTGTTTCCTCATGTGGTTCTTCACCAGGACAGTGTCTCCAGGAATGATTGATGCAAGATGTAGTCCTTGAGCTGTGTCTGCAATAGTATCTCCTTCTGTGTTCCATGCTGCCCTGCACCCTTCTCGTCGTTGCTGCAGCTGACCTGAAATTACAGTAAGACAGCATGTCATGCAATTCAAGTAATTTTGCATTTCAGACCCTAAGATTTCTCTTGTTGGCTGGGCATCACATCTAGCTCTGTCTCGGGGTGTCAGGGGAGTGTGCATTCTTCTTCCTGTGGCTATTTCGTGTGGCGTAAAATGATGGTCAGAACCGGGTTGGTTTCTGAGTGAATACAATGCCAAAGGAAGGCAGTGTAACCATCCCTTTCTTAGAGTAAGCTTCAACTTGGCTATCCTTTCCTTTAATAAGCCGTTGAGCTTCTCACATAGTCCGTTACATTGTGGCTGATACGCTGATGAGAACCTGTGCTTTATACCAAGCAACACGCTAATCTGTTCAAAAACCTTATTTACAAAGTGAGCCCCATTATCTGATCTCATTACTTCACATACTCCCCACCTGAGAAATACCTCTCTCACTAGAAATTTGGCCGCACAGGTAGAGTCTGGGTGTGTACATGGACCTGCTTCTATCCATCTACAGAATGGACACACCACAACAATTAGATACCTGTACCCGTTACATACTTGAATCATATCAACGTAATCAACATGCAAGTGCTGAAAAGGCCCATTTGGCCATGGAATGACTCCTCTGGTTACTCTTAGTGTATGCCCAGCCGTGAACTGTTGGCAAATTATACAGTGCACCATAAAAAAATGCAACGTGCTCTTCAGAGAGTGAACCAGTCTTCAGAGAGTGTTGCCGCTAGATTCTCTTTTGCCATATGTATTGGATAGTGTAAATGCTCCAGTGCTATTTTAAACAGGGCTGTAGGCATTACTGGTTACTGGTTTACCGATGCTATCTTATCACCACAAGTTTTCAGAGGGGTTTAAAGAACACCCTCTGTGCTGCCAATTTTTTCTCCTCCTGGGGTGCCTCCCCTTGGAGTTCCATTAACTGTGTTTATCCCATATTATTGTAGCTTTCAGGTTCACTCCGTGCAACAAACTTTTTTTCATTTACATTTGTAACTTCCACATCCAAGATCATCTCGCTCTTGGATGCCATACGCTTGGCTTCTGTGTCTGCTGCTTGATTTCCACGTGAGATAAAATCTCTCCCCTTCGTGTGGGCGGTGCATTTCATGACTGCTATGCCCACTGGGAGCTGTAGTACCTTGATCAGCCTGTCCAATAAGGCTGTGTGCTGTACTGGCGTGCCATCCGCTCGGAGGAAGCCCCTCCTTTTCCAGCACGCTAAACCTGCATGCACTATGGACGTCACATAGGCGGAGTCACTGTACAGTGTTACTTCCTGGTCTGCGTGATTCTCAATCGCGTGTATCAAGGCTAATAATTCTGCAGCATGTGCTGAATAATGAGATGGTAATCGTTCACTAAGAAGCACTCGAAATTCTCCATTTGCTGTGTGCTTCATCACAGCAACGCCTGTATATCTTTGTCCATCGTTTTGATATATTTTCGAGGAACGGTCGACGAAGACAATTTCTCCTTCTCCTTCTGCCAATGCATTTTCTTTTACTCTGGGAATTTCATCATAGAATTCTTCATAATTTGCACTTTCATTTATTGGCTCTCCTTCAGTGACTGGTTCTGCCTTGAGCATAGCTGTGTTCACTACCTTCCATCGGACTATCTTCATCGATGGATTTGATATGATCACTTCATAAGCAGAAGCTCTCTGAGATGTCAGTGTGCCTTTCGGTTTCTCTAGAATAGAAAATAGCGAGTGCTCGACGTACAATGTCATTGAGCAGCCCATTACAATGGTTGTAGCCTTCTTTATGGCGAACGCTGCAGCAGCTAAACTTTGTTCACAAGGGAAATGACCTCTCATTACTGGGTCCAAATTTCCACTATAGTATGCCAGGGGCTTGTACCCCAATGTGGTGCTCTGTGTGAGCACTGCCGTCATAACACTGCCATTCGTCCATAATTGGGAATCCCTAAAACTGGTGCCGTGCAAATGGCTCTCTTAAGTTCAGCAAATCCTTCCTCCATGGTCTCAGACCATTCAATCTTTTCTCTCTTCACTTGTGCCTTCTTTAGGGCCTGTAGCAAAGGCTTGGTATATGAGCTGTAGTCGAAGACCCATGCCCTGACATAATTGCAAAGGCCTAAAAAGCTCTGCATCTGCTTTTTCGTGTTTGGCTTAGCCGTGTTCAGTATGGCTTCAGCCCTTTCTGGGGTAACCGTTTTCCCTCATGTGAGATCAGCTGACCTATGTATAGCACTTCTTGTTGACAATGTTGTAACTTCTCTTTGTCAACCTTATATCCTTTTTCAGCCAATATAGTAGTTAATAGCTGAACAGAATTGTGTCTACATCTCTCTTCTGTTGTGCTGCAAATTAAGACATCAACCACATATTGTAAGACAGCACTGTCTAATCCAATATTGCTTAGGACCATCTGCAGGACTCTGTTGAAAATAGAAGGAGACTAACAGTATCCCTGGGGTAACCTTGTGTTTTTCAGATGCATTTGTCTGAACATAAATTACTTCAGATCTTGCGAGTCTCAGTGCAGTGGGATTGAAAAAAAGGCATTTTTCAAGTCAATCACCATAAAATATTTTCCCTCAACAGGTATGTTACATAGAATTGTAGCCGATTTAGGGACTAAAGGGAACTCGGCCTCAACAATATAATTTATTGGGCTTAAATCCTGAATTAAATGCCAAGACCCTCCCTTTGATTTTTTGATAGAGTAAACTGCAGTATTGCATGATGACTCTGACGTCACTAACATCATAACTAACATCTGACATCATAGCCGAAATTATCTTAAAAATTCCTTTGTCTGCCTCCCTGGACATGGGATATTGTCGTGCTTTTGGAAGAATTGCTCCTGGCTTCAGTTTAATTTTCACTTCTCCGACTCGTTTCAATAAGCCTACATCATAGGGGCCTGTGGTCCACCCGGAGACAGGCATTTGGGCCATGTCGTTCTCGAAATATTCAGGACGGTTCTGTGCCAACTTTATTCTCTGAGGCACTTCTCCTTTGATCATTTTCTCCCAAAAAGTGAGGTTCACCTCAACTGCTGTTTCTCCCCTGTCTGCTTGCTCGTCAAACAGATCGTCATCAGTAATGTCAGTCAATCTGTACCCTTCTTCAATGGCGATTATTGTGCACCATTGTCGGCCTTCATCATCACAACCATCAATCAATGCCATTTTCCCTCGTATTGCGGCTGTGTGTATCATCAAGGGAAATACTTGTCCCTTTTCCTCATGCATAGGTATTCTTGCCTAAACAGAAATTCATCTGGGGTTCTCATGGTTTTCTTAGCAAGGCCTGGCAGCCCTGCCATTAGCACACATACTCCATACACGAATATTTCGGGCTCTAATGGTACACCCCTCATAGCTGTGTGTCCTGCGTATGTTCTAATCATTTCGCATACATCCACATAGTGCATTCCTGGAGTTGAAAATACTATGCCCTCTTCCGTGAACGAGATTGTCAGTTAACTTTGTCATTAGATATCGACCCAAGATGTTTACTGGGGTTTGTCGCAAATATAATAGAGGTACATTCATATGACATTCTCCTATAGAGACTGTAGCTCCTGTGAAACTCTGAGTATTTATAGCATCACCGGACAAGGAAAACTTGCCTTCACGTATACACGAACGTGTTGCACCTGTGTCAACTAAGAAGGAATATTATTTATCCCCTATAACGACATCCACCCTTGGTTCCTGGTGAGAGTCTGGTGTCACTGATAGAATAGAACACATCAGGGTTCCCAGTGAGCTGTCCTAGTCCATATATAATTTTGTCCCACCTTGTGCGAATGGACTTCCCCCATCACCAGTGTTACTCCTCATTCCAGGGTTCGCAGTCTGTCATGCACTTACTGTCTGTAACAGTTGCATCAGTGACTGTTGAGACTGTCCTTGTGGAAAACTCATCAGATTCTGAGATTGCAAGCTTTGCAGTACTCCTGGCGTTTGTTGTTGCACCGTGTGATTCTGTGCAACTCCATTTCCTCCGTGCTGTAAAAACACAGGTGGATTCACCATACCTGCTCTTGTTCCTTGGTCGTTTTGCAACATGCCTTGACTTCTGCATGTGCGTGCTAGATGCCCTATCATCCCACACAATCAACATACTGGAGGTGATCTGATTATTTGCCCATTTGACATATCTTGATTGCCATTTTGCATGTTTTGAAAGCCTCCTTGATTACTCTGAAAACCTCCCTGATTTCTCTGCCATCGTCTTCCTCTAAATCCTCTTCCCCTGGGGTAAAACCCAGTATTGCCCTGATTATGCTGCTGGGGATTATTGGCTTGTTGTATGCTCGACCTGTCTGTGCTAGTTATCATTGCACCTTCAAGGGCATATTTTGACAATTTCTTCTGCACTAACTTTGCCTCTTCACAATTTCGTGCAGCCTCTTTTTTGTGATTCTTTTCTTGAAGTAGCCTGCAATAGTGTGTGATGGTCAACTGTATCTCAGACCACGGTTTGGCCTCGATTCCTACCAATTTCTTGAGCTGGTTCTGTACCGGATCTGGCAGCCCTTGGCATAATATATGGTAGAACACGGGTATAGATTTCCCCCAAGATTCCCGAGTCTCGAGTACCCACGCGTCTTGGAAAATCTGGATGTAAAGCAACAGGTCTTCCGACTCCTTAATTTTACGTGTCATTATAGCTCCCATGTCGGAAGGATCCGGATACAGCAATCATAATGCTTTCCATACCGCCGCTCTGCATTTGTTAAATGGAGCTCCGTCAGGAACAGTATTAACTGTGGTCACACCAGGGTAACCTGCCCGTGTCCACACTTCGTCTGCTCTATCAAGTATGGCGATTAAGAGACCTTTGATATCCCCTATAGCTAACATATTCCCTCCCATCATTTTTTCTAGCTCGTGTATCCATTTTCCGGCTCCCAATGTCAACATTGGAAGCTTATTTTTCAGGTTTTTTCCGATCCATGTGTGGCCATGGAATATATTGTGGTCTTGTTCCACCTTTGACCGTGAGATACTCCTTTGTGTTGGTCTGACTGTGTGGCTGATTCTCATGCCTTCGGTGTAGACCCACTAGAATCTAACCATCTCCCCCCTTTCCCTCCTGAGAATCATTTTTTGCGTCTCCTCTCTTCCTCCTTTTCCTCATGCTCCTCTCTTTCGATGTCAGACATTGTCTGCACCCAACTCATGCAACTTCTTGCATCCTCTTTGTTCCTACTTATTTCCAACCTATCTAGGGACAGTTCTATATTTCTACTACTATGGTAGACGTCCTCAGCATCGTAAGGCTGAGTGCTCTCCAGGTGCTCCTCTTCCCCCTCCCCTTGGGGTACGTGTTCTAGCCCCATTTCATCATATATTCTATCAATCGTCCCTCCGATGCTTCTGGTGTCGAAGTCATCCTCGATGTTCGCCCTAGACGTGCCTGGTACTGAATCGTACTCAGGAAAGAATTCTTCTATATCTTCCCAGTCTACTACTGGCTCAGGTTTTTAACCCCCCTTTCCAGATATTCAAGATCGCGTACTCTCTGTCTTCGCTTACATTCTTCATCGTCATCGAATTCTCTGCACTTCCTTGCTTCTTCTCTGACCCTATCTTCTTCCTCTTTTTTTGCGTCTCTACGTTCATTTGCCCTTCGAATTTCCTCATCCCTTTGTCTCTTTATTCTTTTCTCCTGTATCCTTTGTTCTTCCTCTATCCTTTGGTGCTCCTGTCTGTCTTGATCATTGGCTGCTCTCTGTTTACGGTCGTTTTGCCTTTCATGCTCTTCGCGATGTAACTGCTCTCGTCTCTGCCTGTCTTTTTTCCTGATTTTTTTGTCTCTCATTCCTTTTTCCTTTTCCATCTCTTTTCTCTGTAAATCATCTAGCTTCTCTTTTTGTTTCACATCATCTATGCCTATATCATTGAGTTTCAATAAAATCTGGCCTCCCATTCATTTGTTTTGTGTGAATGCTATCTCATCCGTTCTATCCTGATTTTCTTCACATCTTTTCCCTTCTCTCTCTGTATAGAGAGATGTACTTGCGTGTGCCTGGTCTTTTCTCTCGTTCTCCCGTCTCTCCTTGTCCCTCGGGACTTTGGGAGTGATATCTCTATCTTTTTCTTTGTCTAAAGGTTCGTCACTACTTTGCGTAGGTGACTCATATGCCGGGTTGCTATACCCTGTGGCTGCTTTAAGTTCGCTGAACTGGTATAACCCCTCATCCTTACTGTTTTCAATTTTCATTTCAGATGGGGCGGGTGGCGCTGAGGGCGGTCCACCCCCCTCTGTGCATACATTGAGTATCCAATCTAATGGTGGCTCCTCCTCCTTATCCTGTTGGTACATTTGCCACAACTCTGGACTAGCTAGGCGTTTGTCTAAATTTTTGCCCAGGTATGTGGCGTGCAAATATGTCGTCAATGCTGTAGGACCATTTATATAATGATCCACCCTGGGGCCATGGCATAAACATCTTGTTTGCGGTTCCTTTAACCCATTCTGTACTGTACTTTTTTAGTTTAGGTGCATGTTTTGCCAACTGTTTGCACATGTGTACTAATGGAGTCATGTCTTCCATATTTAAATCTGTTCACTTTCTCTTTATATAACACCTGTTAATGTATTTTGTTACTTAAACACTTTCAACAGTATGAGCGAGCACCAGTCGTCGCAAGCTCCAATCCAGTTTTTTCCACAAAATGTGATATCTTCTATTTTACTCAATAAACATCCGGTTGTATTCTACACTATTTCAAGTATCCAATTACATAATTTTTATGCTAGTTCCTTTGCCAACATTTTTTGTCCTATGACGTCACAACAAATAACATGTAAGACAGACCTTCACAGACTAGACAAACTCCAGCTGGTTACACAGACCTCTGCCTCTGATTTTAGCCCGACATGGAATTTAAACTTATCCCTTTCACGAGCGTCTTTAACCGATGTGGTGATCTATTTGTTCCTCTTTTATTCAGGACTATGGATGCAAGTTTCTTCTAGCCGCTATATTAAAGCGTAGGAATTAGGTGAATCCTCTCTCTTCTTGGGTGTCCCCCCGGTATCCTCTCTTTTCTCTGGTGTCCCCCCCAGTATCCTCTTTTTGTTACTTTAGTCACCCTTTAAGTCACTATTTCCTTCCCATATATATATATATATATATATATATATATATATATATATATATATATATATATATATATATATATATATATATATATATCTACATCCTACTCTACTTCTGACTATATTTTGTTTTCCCGCCTCCCTCCTTTACCTTTCCCTCACTTGTTCTAAGGCATGCACTTTTTGCCAAAACATTTAGTCTTTTTCACTCACTGTTCGCATGTTTCCTCTCTGGATGCTCAGGATCACCACCTTCGTCACCGCCTCTCCTGCCGTTCGCCCGCTCAGCTGCCCTTAGGAGTGGGAAGGGGTTATGTGGGGAAACACAGATCCCTTCAGACCTCTGTCTGCAGATTCTACTTTTTACTCTAACCACTTTCTAAGGGGAGCTTCACGGTCTACTCAGCTGGATGGCAAAGGACCCGTGATATTGCCGAGGACCTAGAGTTATTTTATGTCGACGGTCAATGGGTGTTTTAGCTAATCGATAATTGATAAACATCCAATCTCTGCTACCAAGTGTGCTCCGGGATCCCCAACCGGCCCATAGAGTCGGGGTTTGCCCAGAAGCACTTTAAGACAAGATAGCAGCATCCTTGAGATGGATGGGGGTGCAGATTAATTCTCCAACACCAAATCAATAATGACAACTCGACCAGGGAGTCTCATGAATATCAGCGGATGCGTGATATTCTCTCCCACTTCACAACTCCCATGAACTTCATAAAAAACATAACATTTATACTGAAAACTCATCATCATTGATGTTTACCGCTTCAAAGTTGGCATGCAGTTCTATTGGTTCAGGAAAGGTAATTTTAATATAGGTACTATATCTGTATATAGTAACGGAATAAGGGGAATGGGTAAACACTGTCAGGTGGGGCATCTAAGCCCGTCCTTAAAAATGGCTACTCTAGACGTCACTAAAAGTACAACGTCCTATTGGTTCTACTAACTATAGGACCCTAGATTACTTGGTCCATTGTGATTGGGTTGGCACCAACCCCATTCATACTTTTCCACTTTGCTTAGCAGCATGCAGAATGGTCAGCCAGGTGCAGGGTGCCACCTAGTTCCCCCAGCCTTCCTCCAATTATTGTTACACTCAATCATCACTTTAGTGGCCATGTGTCAATTATTTCATTGTAGTTGGCCTCGAGACTGCAGCTCCTGTCTGGAAAAGTTCTGATATCTTCACCTGGCTCAATGCCATGCGTAGGTGGGAAAGTCTCACTTCTTCTCGCTCGGCTGATCTCGTGATTCAGACACCATGAATTTGCCTCTTCTTCATGTAATTAGTGTATTTGATTTTCGTTTCACCCACCACCTGCCTGCAGTTTCTTATCTTGACCTTTCTGAAGCAGGATGTTCTGTTCTTAGCTTCAATTAATTGTAGTCACTGTTCATCTGTTCTACTGATACGACCTTGGCTGTCTTGGCACGATTGGCCTCTGCTGAGGTTCGGTTCTGCCGCTTATTCTCGATTTTGCGAAATATGAAGCTCTCCTCGTGTGGCCTTCAGTAACCTTTGGTTATTTCTGCTTCTTGTGCAATGTGAAAGTATACTTATATAACGTGCTTCTTTTGAGGTAGATATGTATAGGTGGCGCTTGCTGAACTATCTTTCTACTAAGCATAGCAAGCCGCATGAATTTCTCAGCTTTCTTGCGGTTCCAAGCATATGTACATGTGTAAACTGGTTGAATATCTTCGTCATGCTTACAGCTTAAGCTTCTTATATTTGACATTGTCTTTTCACCTTAGGTTCACGATGTCAGTGGCCCATGGCGTTCTGTCTCTTTACGTCATTCTCGGGTCGTCATTTCTTCTATATGAGAGTCAGTCCGGGTTCTCGTGACGTCACCATTTGTCTTCCATTAAGACCTTTTTGGTTTCTTCAGGGACTGTACTTAGACGATCTTCATTTCGTTTCATTTGTTGATATGGTTTTCTCAATGGGTACCATACTGTCCATGGTTTCCTTGGTATTGTTACTTCAATAGGCATTGTTCTTCTGATGGGTACTGGGCAGTGCCTCACTGCGGCCCTCTGCTGATTTATTTGCTCATCAAATGTCACTTATTTTGGCGTGAACGTTCCTGGTACTTTGAAATGGACAGTCGGAGTGCGGGCTATCCTTAGGACCTCCTCTACACTTGCATTAGGGCTTGATTGATTTTAGGGCCTGTTGTTCCAATACATTCACTTTTTTGCAGGCAGCTGTTACATTTCCTGGCTTGCCACTGTTATTGTGGCATATTGCAGCGAAAAACCTTGCCAAGGGCCTGATTTCTCTTAGTGAAATTTTTCATATACATTAAATTAGTTGCAGGCTGCAATTCCATATGCTGGATTGCCACTGTTACAGTAGCATTTTGTACCGAGGGGAGGAAAGTGATGTGGATTAGTAACGATGAGCCTATTAGGAATGACACAGTTAACTTAATTGAGGACAGCCTCAACATATGTATGAGTGCATTTGTTAATGCCAAAGTTTCTTAACTGCACAAGGCATCACCCGCAACAGATTGATTGCTTATGTTGAGTCGAACTCCAAGGTATGCCAGAGCGATGCTGGAAGTCCGTGTACTTGGGGAGCCAAACTCCCTACCCTAATATACATGGAGGACTCAGTCAACGGCAAGTTCAAACTGCAGTTTATTGCAAATAAAACCACCAGGGATCAATACAAGAACACAGGTGGAGTCCAGTATTTCTCAAAATCTCCGGGTTTGAAGGGCAGTTTTATTCCAACATTGCTTCATTACTCCGTCAACCCCTGGGCCCGTCTCCAAAAAAAACTATCATTGTGAGGGATTGCCTATTGAGCCCTCTATTACCTATATGACTACCTATAGAAGTTATTATACTGGCCCTTGCATATCAGGTGGTTGGTCTGTCCCCTCCCCAATTCACCATCTATTACATTGTTGCAGAGTAATGGGCTTACCACTGGTTCTTGTCCGTTGCTATTCACCCCTAGAATACTAAACTGTCATTGGTTAGAAATGGTTCCCCCCAGACCTGGGACTTGAACAAGTTCTCAGCTCGCTGTGTACCTTTTCAAGGTTATATGAACGATTATGTGTCTGTATTGTAACTTGTGTACACCACCTTGCCTTATGAGAATATTCTGCTGATAGTAGCAACACTTGTTGCAATCTGTGTCTTGTTACTGGGACTGGCTTCTCTTTCCCACCATGGAAGACTGTCCATTGCCTTGCTTGGCTGCATGCATTAGAGACCACAATTTAGAGCTTTGCAGCTCCCAATTATGAGGATTTATTCTGTTTCTCTGCAGCTGGTCCCTTTGTCGTCTATTGCTAGTATGCTAATATTAAGGCCACTAATTCTGCTGTGTGTGCTGAATAATAAGATGGAAATCACGCACTGACTATTACCTTACTCGTTCCCTCTTCTCCCATCCTCACCACTGCAGTCCCTGTATGCCTGACCCCATCTGTCTGGTCAATTGTCAATGACCCGTCAATGCACAGTACATCTCCCTCCTCATTTTGCGAGTGTAACTGAAGTCTTATATGCTTTCTGCGCAGTCATGTGTGTAGTCATCTTCCTGTAGGACAGCTGCTAGGAAAATTGCGGGATTGACCATTCTACACCTCACTTCAGAGATGCATTTGATAGTATCATTTTGTACCCTGATGCTCTTTGTGTTGTCAGTGTGCTCTTTGGCTTCTGCAGTATAGCAACAAGGGCATGCTCCACGTAAAGCATGTTAGTGCACCCCATGGTAACTGCTGCTGATTTCTCCACCGTGAATGTGGCAGCAGCCAAAGCTTGTTCTCACTGATTAATTCCTCTCATTACTGAGTCAAGATTTCCACTGTAGTAGGCTATGGGCTTGTGCCCAAACGTATCTTCTGTGTCAGTACTGCTTTAATCACCACACCATCAGTGTGTAAGAACAGGAAAAATTCATTTTTGTACTCTGAGATCCCTAACACTGGTGCTGTGCAAATTTCCTCTTTCAGTTCCTCAAATACTCCATTCATCTCTGTGGTCCATGTTAGTGTCTTGTGTCCCTTCTGTGCTTCTTTCAGAGTGCCCAGTAGAGGCCTTGTGTATGTACTGTAGTAAAAAACTCAAACTCTGCAGTAGTTGCACAACCCTAACTGCTGCATTTCTCTCACTGTCGTGGGCTAACTTGTCTTGCGTATTGTCTCTGCCATTTCTGGGGAAATCCGTCGGCCATTTTGGGAGATTGTCTGCCCAATGTATAGCACTTCCTTCTGACAGTACTGTAGCTTGCCCTTGTACACCTTGTATCCCTTGTCAGCTAACACTGTCAACATGTGTACTGAGTCCTTCCTACACTGATCTTCTGTCTTGCTACAAATCGAGATGTAATCTACGTACTGTAGGACTGTGCTCTCCATCTGTATCTGCACAGGTCCATCTGTATTACTCTGTTAAATATGGAGGGTGACTCTCAGTACCCCTGAGGAAGTCTTGTATGTTTCCGCTTCTGGTTTCTATAGATAAAGGAAGTCAAGTCTTGTGAATCTGGGTGTAATGGTACTGAGAAGAATGCATTCTTCAAGTCTATGACCATGAAGCATACAGCTTTCGCTAGAATGCTGCATAAAATTGTCACTGGATTTGCAACCAAAGGATACTCTGCTCCTACAATATGGTTGAGAGGCCTTAAATCCTGAAAGAAATGCCACCACCCCCCTTTCACCTTTTTCACTGGATGCACCTCTGTGTTGCATGGGGTCTCTGATGTCATAAGAATGCATTTCTCTATCGGTGCTGCAATTCTCTCATAAATGCCCTCATCTGCCTCTTTTGTGAGTGGGTATTGTTTTACCCTTGGTAAAATTGCTCCTCGTTTCAGTTATATCTTTACTCCCCCTATGCTCTTTAAAAGTCCCACATCATAGGGATTTGTTGTTCATAATGTGCTGGGAACCTTGGCCAGATTCTCCTCACAGAATGGTGGTGGCGCTTCCAGCACCACTGCCATCCTCTGTGGTACCCCTCTGTACTGTATCCTCAACCATTAAGTCTCACTCATCTTGAACACCATCTCTGTCTCTGATCTCTCATGATATGATATGATATGATATGATAGGTTATTTATAACATGCTTAATACCCAGAGGTTTCTAAATAGCTCTTCGTCTGTCACTGTGGTCAACCTGCACCCTTTTGCCAATGTGATCACTGCTTGCCATGGTCACGCTTTGTTGTAATCCCATGTACTGCTATTCAATCCTCTCTTGCAATCACTTCCTCAATTTCTATTGGCACTATTGTTCCCTTTTCCTCGTCCACTGGTATCTCAGGTCTGAATAGATACTCGTTTGACATACGCCACAGCTTCCCTGCAATCCCTGGGAGCCATGCAACAGCAATGTCAGTCCCGTACTGGGACATTTCCTCGTCCACTGGCACGCCCCTCTCTACCTTCTGTCCACAATGGGCTTGAATTATCTCTCTCACATTGAGCATGTGTATTCCCTGTGTGGAGCACACAAACCCCTTGTCTGTGAATGAAATTGTCATGTTTAGTCTGCTCATAATGTCTTGCCCCAGTTTATTTACAGGTGTATGTCGAGAGTAAAGCAATGGCAGAGATATGTCTGTCTGTGGGCTGTCCTATTGAGGGTAAAGGGACATCCCATTTGCAGTAAAGGGGTTATTCCCCACCATGGTAACTCCTCCCAGTTATCTAATGAGAACCGTTGCCATGGAGTTCACGTGTGCCACTGCGTCATTGTTCTGTATCAGTGTCAATTGATGTGTGTTCCCATGGACCTGTGGTGCTTGCAAATACTGTGGTACAGAGGCTTGCATCTGTGGTGCTTGTTGTGTGCTCTGTATCTGTCCTTGCAGTTGCTGGACCTGTGTGTAGTAGTCGTCCGGATCCCCTTGATATGGCTGCTGGCCCTGTGCTCCCCAAATCCTCTGCATACCCCTGCTCCCACACACTCTTGAGATGTGTCCTACCTGCCCACACATCCAACATTGTGGTGGCTCCCTTCCTTGCCCTTGGAAACCCCCTGAAACATCCCCATGTCACTGCTGCACCTGTTGCCCATATCCCCAAAACCCTCCTGGAAAGCTCCCTTGGTTGTGGTGTATCTGTGGTCCAAACTCGCATCCTCTCGATTGCCCCCTCTTCCTCGAAACCCTTGCTGTGTGTTCCCCCACCCCATGAACCCTCCCCTCATGGGTGGTGTGAACTGCTGTGGCTGTTGCTGCTGCTGCGTCCCGTGTTCGTTCAGGCTAGTTAGTACCGCCCCTTGCATAGCATACTTTTGATTGTTTTTTTCTGCACTAGTTTTGTTTCGTCTATCTTCCTTTTTTCTGCCTTTTTCTTAAGCTTCTCTTGCCATACCTTAAAATGGTGAACCATTGTGAGCTGTATTTCTGGCCACGATTTTGCTTGCATGCCTATCAGCTTCCTTAAGTGTTTCTGAATGGGCTCTGGCAGCCCTAGGCATAGTATGTGATAGAATATGGCTACTGTCTTATCCCATGGTTCTCAAGTTTCAAGGCGCCAAAGCTCTTGAATCTCCTGAATATACTGTAAGGGGTCTTTATCTTCACTCATTTTCTGGGACATAATTTCCCCAATGTCTGATGTGTCTGAGTATTGTGTCGTTAGTGCTCGCCATACTGCTGCTCTGCAGTTTGCAAACGGCGAACCTTTGTGCGCTGTGTTTTGGGTTGTCACTCGGGGAACCCCGCCCTCTTTAATACATCATCAGCAGCATCCCCAAGGATCGCCACTAGTATCCCCTTTACGTCTCCCACTGCTAATCTCTGTCCCACTGTCGTCCTCTCTATTTCATAAATCCATTTCCCATCACCCGCGCTTCGCTTAACGATGGCAGCCTACACCTCACATTCTCCTTATCAGTTTCCATGGTATATACTGAGGTCACACCCCTCCCCTTTCCAATTAGGGCATTTGTGCAAACCCTTCCTCCCATGCGCACTTTTAGTCAGCCTAAATTGTCTGTTCTCACTTTCAATGCCTGCGTACACGTCTATCGGTTCTGGTATGGTTATCCGGACGATGTCGTCATGTTCCCCGTTACTCTTCTTCTTGAGTATACTTTAGCTGTTTCAGCGATTTTGCTTAAGTCGTCCATTAACCGCAGTTCCTGCTCATCCCTTCTGCTCCCCACTCTCGCTGTATGTGCCCCTTGTTCCCATGTCACCCGCTTGTCTGCACCTGTCCCCATGGACTGGAGCCAACGTGACTTCCTGTTCTCATCCCCACTGTTCCTTCCTTCATTGTCAGACCATGTGCCCATGTTACTACAGAGGTCATCTTCGAAGCTCAGTCTCCTAGTTGCAGGGTCTGTGTTGGGTTGCAGGCTAGGTTTGATATCCCTCAAGTCATATCTGCTGCCTCTCCCCCAGGCCGCTAGGCCTGCACTGTCTTGTTCCATAGTACTCCTGTCCAGTGAGGTTGTGCTGTCTGGCTCTGCGTGTCTGCTCTCCTTAAGGGCATCATTTCTCCTGTCTGCTGTCCATTGTGTCTTTACCACCCTTATTGCCCAATCGTCCTCCTCCTTGTGCAAGTGTTCTCTTGACAATCTGTCCACCTGCAACTTCCTCTGGACCCTCTAAATCACTTTACCTTTTCAGGGTGATGTGAACGATTATGTGTCTGTATTGTAACTTGTGCAACTTGTGTACACCACCTTGCCTTATGAGAATATTCTCATGACGGTAGCAATACTAGTTGCGTCTGGTTGCTGGGACTGGCTTCTCTTTCCCACCATGGAAGACCGTCCATAGTCTCGCTTGGCTGCATCACGCATGTGTTTAGAGACCACAATTGCGAGCTCTGTAGCTCCAAATTATGAGAATTTATTCTGTTTCTCTGCAGCTGGCCCCTTTGTCGTCTGGGGAATGGAATGTGTCTCCATATCTCTTGACCTTGGCTGTGGGCCCCTCTCACGTGTCTTGCTCTCTGTCCAGTCTGAATCGGCTCAGCTCGTCTCCTGCTCAGTGGCTTGAGGCCTGATGTAATTTTCCTAAACATTATACTGCGGTTTCTACATTATCCATGTTGTACAACATTCCCTATATGTTAGTCACACTTGGTTCTGTCAGGTTCCATTTATATTCCTGCAGTTCCATAGGGTTATTTGCGTTGGGCATCTGCAAGCTTGCTCAGGATCTCTTGTGCCTTGTGGGTCTGCATTACTGCATTTGGCTAATGACAAAATAATAAAGCTTTGACAATAGGTATGTGTATCCGTCCTCTAGCTATAGAACTGTGCGCTTATGTTCTTCATGTATTTGAGTGTGTGTTTGTATGGTGCAGTGCGGACTGCACATGTGCTTCATCTATAACGCTGCTATGTCGTGGTTTCACTAATGACGTCAGTAACATGGCTTCTTTAGTCCAAGCTGTCCATATATGTTTGTCTGTTCACAATCATGGGCTCTTCTCTCACACCTGGAAAGATTTGCATTGCCTTTGGTCTGTATGGCTGGCTGAGTGGGTACCTCTCAGTGTACTTATCAATCATTGGTGCGTTTGGGATTCATCTGATACAAGCTGGGTGGCTGCAAGCATTTCTGGTCTTTCGTCTCGTCATGAATTTAATGGGGCGAATGGGTGGTCTCGGGACCCCGACTCCCTCTTCACTTACAAAAATGTGAGATAAAATAAGAAAATTCTTCATGCTGGGTTTGGGCCGCCCAGAGATCTGACCATGTAAACAACAGATTTGGTTATGCTGTTGAGTATAAAATGTCAAATAAGTGTTGCCTTCCAAAATACTTGCAATATTCTTGGTTCTGAACTGTAGGGCTGATTCATGGAATTTGTGCGCCGAAAAATGTGTATTTGTGCGCCATTCTACCCGCAAATCACTGTTTAACAAATGGAGATTTGCGGGCAGAATGGCGCACAAATCCCAGTTTTTCAGTGCACAAATTCCATGAATCAGCCCCTATTTGTGTTCCAAGAATCCAAGAAGTATAACACCAGTTGAATGCCTATATCTACTGGGCTGAAACATGTTTGGTTAACAGTGGATGATTTGCTGCATTGTTCTACTGAGAATCAATCATACATTCCCTTTATAGTTTTGGTTCTCAGAGGTGGCCACAGACACATGTATGAGAACAAAATATTGGTATTTAAAGTAAATCCAGACTGTGAACCTTTTCTGGCATTTATGTAGAGTAATGGCTGGAAGGTTTAGAATTCATCTTAAACCTCTGGCAATTGTTCTGGGCAACCCTCCAGATCACTGTTCTTAAAGAAAGGGGAAAGAGCAAATGCAAATCAGGCTTGGTCCCACCCCCGTATGGGCAATCCAGCCTGAACTGCCAGATCAAATTCTTTCTGCTTTAGATCACAAGCATTCCCAGACAGTTTAGGCCTCATCAGTGAGGTGTAGTTTCAGTGTCTAAGACCGGCAGGCACAGGATCCATGTCTGGGCAAATCCATTTCACTTATGGTGACAAAGCAAAACAAAGGGGTGATGGCTGGTAGGTTTAGATTTTATTTTAAACCTCTGGCAATTGCTCTGGGCAACCCTCCAGACCATTGTTCTATGCCTGGCAAGCCATTACAGAAAGGGGAAAGTCCAGCCCGAACTGCCAGGTCCCACCCCTTCTGCACAGCAACCCCAGACATGTTTCAGCCTCTTTGTGCTTCATCAGTGAGATGTAGCTTGGGTCCTAAGCCCTGCAGGCACGGGACCCACGTCTGGGCATACGCGTCCCACTTGGGGGGACAAAGCAAAACAAAGAGGTGATATAAAACTGCCATTTGTGTCTGCAAAAACAGTTGTCTATAAGGTAATGGGTTCATTCCATCCATCCAGATGCTCCTCATTTAGATTCTTGTCACACTTACATGACTTAAAATAGCAATTTCTGACACCAAAATATCTGTGTGAAAGGCAATGGATTAAGTGCAGATATCAAGCAGCTTCTGGTACAATAAAACTGTCTTAGCCAAGTGTGCATTTCACTGCTTGCTTTGCAAGCAAACTTCCATTCCAACACACAGTGCTAAATTAAAGTTCTTAGCTTGAAAATGTCTCTATTTTCTATAGAAAATGTACAGGCTCCTAGAAACATCTTATTATTGTAAAGAAAAGGTTTGGCCCAGAATCTTTTAACAGTGCTTTTACAGACCACAACTAATTATAGAAGGCGTAACACTTTGCCCATTGTAACAAAGAAATTAAACATTTCCCACAAAGGCACATGCCATTTAATCGTCAGAATTATTGCTGTGTAAGAAGCTGTATTCCTCTGTATAAATGCTTTGTGCGCATGTGTGTGCGAGTTTGTACCGTTGACATCTGTGGTGGCAATTTGCTTACGTGTGCTGTTTTATGTCTTACATGTGGCAATTCATTGTAATCCGTGCAAAGCACTCTTCTCTACAGGAAGGGATGGAGATAGCTCAGTGACTTAAGTGCAGGCCGCTAGTCACTGTTTTTATCCTGGACCCCATCACAATATATTCTAGATGTTTTACCCAACAGGTTTTGATCAAGATTTCTTTCATATTTTCATATTAATTTAGAATGTTGTTTGGTGCTTCAAATATATGTATAAAACAGGTAATAGAACAACCCCTGATGAGACAAAACGTAACTCCACGGTCAGAGGTAGACCAAATTATGTAGATACAAGGAGGAGAAAGATATACTGCAACCTGCACAAGTATCTCTCATTAGCAAAGTCGGGTGATGGATTTTCCTGGCACTGTTCGTCCTGAAAAAATGGACGCAGTACCCGTCTAGGTCCAATTATACCAATTGATTCAAGGGTCGAGAGACATAATAAATGTAATGCAGATAAAAACCACAAAGTGATGCTCTGTCTGCGGCGTGCTCCCTCTTGGGTTAGTCGCCTAATGCTCAATAATTCAAGCATATGTGTTGATAGTCCATGCTGCCATATGGCATCAGAACGCACAGATATCTGAATGATTTAATAGCCTGGCGCCACATCCGCTGTTTCCCACTGGCTTCTGGGGATATCAAAGAAGCTTTCCATTCCACTGCACTCAAATAATCCTGAGTCCTATAGTGCTTTAGTCACTTTAACTATAGGACTTACACCTCAATGGTGTCAGAACATGATCTCCATTTTGCACCGATGCAACACAAATTATTGAGCATTAGGTGACTAACCCAAGAGGGAGCACAACGCAGACAGAGCATCACCTTGAGGTTTTTATCTGCATTACATTTATGATGTCTCTCGACCCTTTTCATTTGGTGTTGAAGGAATCTACATTTCAAAGATATTCCCCTGAAGAATGTTCAGCCATTTGTGATGAAAAGAACAGAAACGTGTTGGGATATGTTTTTCATAGAGACTTTTAGAGTACTTCATGTTGTATTTTAGGTCATATGTGTTTGTAAATTGTTATATGTTGTTGATTGTGATTTACTAACGATAAGCACACATGGTAACCTTCTGCCTTGTGGTTTATAAGGGTTTGTTTGATGTGTTTTATGAAATCATTTTTCATGAAAAAATATTCTTTGATATGAATTGAAATTTCTTCCTCTCATCCTTCCTATGTTAAACACTTGTGTCGGGCAGCACAAGGACCCTACTGTCCTAGTAGACATCTACAACAGCACCTTGCTTAAAGCTATCGAGATCTTAGCCCCGCTAAAAATTCGCAAAGCCAAACAACATTCCCACTTGAACTCTTGGTTCACCCCTTAGCTCAACGCTCTGCGTAAAGAAAAACGTAAGGCCGAAACTCTCTGGAAAAGCCATCCTAGTACGACTAACAAAGCTTCCCTCCTGATTACCTCACTCAACTATAAGGAAGCCATCCTTGAAGCCAAAGAAGAAGCGTATAACCTCTGCATCACGCAAGCCGAATCTAACACTAAAGAATTATTCAAAATTCTCAAAGAATTAGAATCTCCTTCACCTGCCCCCGACACATGCATTAAAGACAGCACCTGGTGTAACAACATACAAAATGCTCTCCTCAACAAAATAACCACTTTGCAATCTAAAATTAATGCTAAACAAAACTCTCTCTACACCTCCCTCTTAAGCAAAACCTTGCCACCAAAAACAATCACCTCAGACCCTCCATCGCCTTTTAGCTTCACGCCGCTCACCATCCTTGAGGTTGAAAAAATCATCTGTAACTTAAAACCCTCCAACTGCCAAGGGGACACTTGCCCAGCCCCGATCATTAAGGAATCGGCCCACGACCTTGCCCCTTTCATAACAAGCTTTATCAACTCCTCATTCCATTCGAGAGAGGTCACCAATAATCTGAAGGATGCTTGGGTCATCCCTCTTCTAAAAAAACCTACCCTAGATCCCGAGGTCCCAACCAACTATAGGCCCATCACCACTGTCCCGTTTCTCCTAAAAATCTTAGACAGAGCAGCGTACTTACAAATACAGAACTATTTAGAAACTAACAATCTTTTAGGCACTAGACAATCTGGCTTCAGACCCAAGCATGGCACAGAGACAGCTCTTTTAGACCTCAAAACACAAATTGAGGATCTTAAAGACAAAGGTAAACTAGCCTTGCTACTACTACTAGACTTATCCGCTGCCTTCGACCTGGTCAACCACCAAATCCTCTGTCAGCATCTGAAATCAGCAGCCCACTTCTCTGACAATGCTACCAATTGGATTAAATCCTTCCTGGACAACAGACATATGAGAGTATTCTCCCCAACCTCCTCAGCCGACCCTGCGCCAGTCCCTTGTGGGGTCCCCCAAGGTTCGTGTGTATCCCCTACCCTCTATAATGTTTTCACTAAACCTTTGTTCGATGTGCTTGACTATCTGGGTGTCACCTACACTAATTATGCCGATGACATCCAGATACTCATCCCCATTACGGGTGATTACACTGTAGACTCCAAATCCCTAAATGACATTTACTACCTCATTCAAGCCTGGATGGCACAACATGAGCTCTGTCTTAATGATGACAAGACAGAGCTCCTCATCCTAGGCACACAGCAAGGACTTAACAAGCTGAACCCTTTGTTCAGCTCCTTCAATATCGATGGAAACTCCATAAAAGTCTCCAAAGATACTAAAACCCTCGGAATCTACCTTGACTCTACTCTCTCCCTACACAGGCAAACAAATGCAGTTGCAGCTGCATCTGCCTACACATGCAAGCTGATTACAGCATGTCGCCCGTTCCTTTCTACTCAAAATTGCATAAACCTTGCTAGGACCCTGGTTATGTCCAAACTTGACTACTGCAACGCACTGTACCAAGGCACTAACCAATGTAATCTCGACAAACTCCAGATCATACAAAACAACGCCATCAGAGCAGCCCTCAACATCCCCAGATCAGCTCACATCTCTGAAACTAGAAAGAATCTGCACTGGCTGTCAGTCCCCCAAAGAATTTCATTAAAATCGCTCGCCCTGACCTATAAATGTATGACTAACCAGGCACCTACCTACCTCTCTTCACGGTTTACCCAATACCGTCCACCTCGGTCACTTAGGTCTGCCATATGCCAGAGCCTACTCATCCCTAGATACAAGCTCCAAACAGCCAGAGGAGCTAGCTTCCCAGTTCTGGCAGCCAAACTGTGGAACTCTGTGCCTCTCACCATCAGAAACCTGCCATCCCTGAATCTATTCAAACACAAAGCCAAACTGTGGCCAGTCACCTTAGCCGGCTAATCGACACTCTGAAAACCTGACTACGTGGTATTGCTCGCCTAACCTGCTTTTGCGAGTGTATTCCACTGCTTTATTTAATGTTCTGTGCAATGTCATACCGATATGTAACCACTGCTTAATTTAAATGTTACTTGTAATGTCCCACTGTTATGTACCTACTGTTATGTAACCACTGCTTGAAGATATGCGCCCGGTAGCCTTTGGGCCTGGTTTGCGCTATACAAATAAATAAATACAATAAATACAAATACTTTGAATCAATTGGTATAATTGGACCCATTTGAATACTGTGTCAATTTTTTCAGGACGAACAGTGCCAGGAAAATCAATCACCTGACTTTGTTAAGGAGAGATACTTGTATAGGTTGGTGCTTCAAATATCCATTCAATTTAACAAAGATGATGCAGTGTTCTTAATATGTTGGTATAAAAGCAAAGATGGCATGGAGGGAAATGTGTGCTAAATGTGTTTCAGTTTAGTTCTCAATCTAAAAAAACAAATAATCTGAATCATCTATCAACATATTACACTTCACCTGCCATTAGACGACAGAAGCTGCTCTCACGATCACAGACTTTGGTTTATGTGTCTGTTGCGTACATAGGATGACTATACACTACCTAAAAGTCTTTGCACCGCATAAGATGGCACTAGCGTAGTATATAAGGTTGCGTTTAGCATATTATAGCAGGTCATGGTGTGTTAGGCAGTGTTCACTATACCAGGGATGTGAGGCTCTAAAAGATGTAACATGGCAGCAATTAGCCATATCAGGCTGTCCTACCATAAGAAAGCAGTACTTCTGGACTTTGATGATTCTACTGTGTGTGCCCATGATATTTCATGTCAGTGCCTTTTACATACTGAGGAAGCATTGTAGTTGAAATATGGCTGCAAACTAAAATAGCCTTTTCTCTGCTCTGCAAGTGTTCGCTATTTCATTAATCATACACTTATTGTAGATTTTTTTTCTTTTTTCTTTTTGGATGCCAACTGCTGTCATGTCTCCAGGACTAAAAGTCATATTATATCAATGTCTCTGAATTCACCAGGGTCAAAAGTCATTTGTGTCATGGCCTTTGATGTCATCAGCTACGCAATGGCACTTCTGCTAACCTAGCATTTCTGGTGAATTGTTTTCCATTCAATTATGTGCTTACGGTGTCTATATCAACATCCACAATGCCCTGTAGGGTTCTGCTGTCCAGGGTTGCAAAGACTCACACATGGAATGTATGATGATAGGAGGCTGTGAGTGCAATCAGTACTCTCGTTGATATGTTCCTTAGCCCCTATGCATCTTTCTTTTCTCACTCTCAATGGGGCGTGGGTGTGATGGTTATATGGTGACTGTCAGAGAGTTTACTGTCCTAAGAATTCTGTCACAGTATTCTTAAAGCTAAGGGGAGTCTGACTGGCACATGCCTGAACCAACTCTTCATCGTGATATATAATGTCTCCAACTATGATCTCAAACCATTGGTTGGATAATTTGGCTTTTGCTAATTCATGTTAAAAAGGAAACAATACAAGTTGGGTAGTGGGGTAAAATGCAGCGGAATCACCATATACCGCTGCATTACTGAACCCTGAGGTTTGGTGGAAAGTTGGAGGGTTCACCTCCAGCTATGAGCAGGATGTAAATTCACTGACTTTCTGCCAAATTTGTGCAGAATTACCTCAGGCAGAATTACTGCTGTGGTAATTCTGCCAAAATCCCCCATTGAGTCTTATGGACTAAAAATAAAAAGGGACTTACACACCACCACAACCTGGTAATACTTCCCGACCAAGTTGCAGTAATAGTAATCGAGTTTGGTGGTATCTCAGCAATTATACCACCGAGATATCACCAAACTTATAATGAGCCGCGATGTAAAAAATCTACAACCAAAACGGACAAAGGCCAGAACCAAACCTCATGAAAGCAAGGGTCAAAGCAGAGAAGGGCTTCAAAGCAATCCTAAGGTAAAGGCAAACCAGGCAAAATCAGAGACTAATGCACATCTAAACAACTAAGAAAAAGCTCCAAAGAACTGCACCAGCTACACAATGCTAGTTCCGTAGGTGTACAGCCAATTAGTAAAATTGTCATATTGCATTGTAATGCACTTATGTGCTTGTAGAATGCCAACACTGTGACTGTGGAAGGTTTACTCCCCTTTTGGATGCCAGGCATTAAAAATATCAGCACTTGTCACCCATATCTGCACTTCATAGGCCCTTTGGAAAGAAAGTCCAGTTTCTGTAAAGCTTTCCTAAAGTAACGGGTCTCCTAAAGTATTGTGGTGATGTACCCTGTCTGACTTTGCTGGTGGACGGTGTGGTCACCAACGGAGATAGGTGCTGTCACAAAGCATGTGATGCTGGGCCTAGTAGTGGTATGGGGAGGATTCCCTGGTGACTCCCACCAGCCACTTGCGGGAAGCTTTGGCTTGTTACGTTGCCACTGGAGGTGTTCCTGCTCCTTTAAGGGAAACAAGGATTGGCAACCCCCATGGAACAACATGCACCTGCATGCATGGCCCTACTTGCATAGGAACAGAACACCTATATAAAACCACAAGGAAAAGAATGGCACCTGTATTAAAAGACAGAATGAACGAAATCCATCAGTCACCTCCCAAGTGCTCCACAATCATACACCTAGGGCTGGTTAGGCTAAAGGAGTCCTCTCTAAGCGCAGGACAGGGGTGTGAAATGCAAAAAGAGACCTCCAAACGGAAGAGACAAGCCAAACCAAATTCTACATCAGAATTTGAATACATCCCCACGGGTGGCGTCCATACTGTGATCCCTTCCTCAGCTGCCTAAATATACACCCCCCAAGTTCAATAACACTGGAGAGAGGCTTGACGGTGGGGCCAATGACCTATACATGGAAGTGCCTGTTCCAGAAGGCTGTGGGAGTTAGGGGAAGAGCTCTTTCAGAGTCAGCTGGAAAGGTAAACAGAAGTAATTGGGGAAAGAGCTGGAGAAGTAACTTCAGGCAGAGCTGGGTCAAGAGCAGAGACATAAGGCTGTAGTAGAGCCCATTGATACTAGCGAAAACAGGAGCAAAGAGGCGAAGAAGAGGCCCACAATGCTGGGGTTAAAAGGAGAAAGGAGGCTGGTGAAAGAGAAAGCATATGGGTGGGGAATTTAGAGACCCAGAGGGCTGGAACATAAGACCCATTAGTCTGGTATTTGGAGCTCCTGGGAAGCTGTGGTGAGAAAGACCCAGAGGGATGGGAGGAGAAAGGCCCAGTGGGCAGTCAGGAGTATGGCCCAGTGGGCTCAGAGGAGAAAGAATCATAGGGATTGGAGGTATAATAACCTAGAGAGCTGGGGAGGGAAAATGATGGGAGGGCTCAGAAGAGTTATCAGGCCATGACTGGCGAAGAAGAAAAGGGGTGGATTTAGAGGAACGAAATAAGGAGTTGATAGAAGAATTGTTAAAATAGATAGAGGAGATGAAACGTTTCTGGAATGAAAAAGAGTGGGTGGTAGAGGGAAGTGAAGAGAAGATGTGGAGGAGCAAAACAGAGGTAAATACGGAGAACATAGATAGAATTGCAGACAAAAAGGGGAATATTGCTTATGAGGATGAGGGAGACTCTATATCAGCAGAGAGGCGGAAGATTAGTAACGAGTTGGGAAGGTGGTGGGTCCTAACAAACAAATGTGTACAGCTTGGACAGGTGGAGGAACACACTTGTGGTGATGCATCCAGTAGAGGCAGGAGAAGTTCAGAACGAAATAACAAAAAGAGGACTGTAGAGGGCAGATTCCTGCAAGAACGAGGCCTGGGGTGAGATGCTGAGGATGAATGAAGTATTGGAGTAGGATCTGGAGAACCAGAATGCTGAGGGGCAGCAAGGTGGAAAAAAGACCTGGGGTTCAACTGCAAAGACCTTATGGTGGACTGCAGTCTTCTTGTGGTTCCAGACCTTGGTTGAAGGCCAGCTCCACTGCAACACCACCTAAAGAGCACACTAGCAGGCTTCAGTTTGGAGATGTGACTCAGGTGGATACTCCCACTCGTGAAAGTCAGAAGAAGGGTGCATTTTCAACCTGAAACTGAGAACCAAGCAGCAAGAGACCACAAAACAATCATAGAAGAAGGGGGTTTGAACCGGTTTAACCTGGGACCAAAAACAACGTTGAGAGAGACCCCTGAAAAGACCATGGAAGAAGAATGCAGAGATCTTTTAAACCATGGCATGAGAACCAAAGATAAGGGGTTCTAAAATGACGCGAGAAAATGGATGCAGAAACTCTGTAAAGCTGTGTCTACAAGCATCCAGTTTATTTGTATTATGTGGTGGGTGAGAGCCGTCCATATACTTAAAAAGAACTGTGAGAACGTTTTATTTGGAAACACTTTAAATTCCTATAGTGGTCCTTTGTAATTTATCCTGAAACACTGCCCACATCCCGAAGAATCAAAATTCGGACAACTTTGGTTTAGTTAAAAGCCGCCTTAAGTATTAAATTTGCCCTAATTTGAACACAGCACCACTGACGAAACAAATCTGAATACTGGGCTCTTGCACAAATGTATAATATAATAATACATTATTAGTTTACAAAGGAAAGCGTCATATTAAGTCACTCTACAGCTTTTTCACTATATAGGTAGTAGCTAAGCTGTGTCAGTGAAAGCAATATGTAAAATGCTAATTAATCACGTTTAAACATACTTTTGACTATTGCGGTACTATTTTGAAGTATTTCATATTTTTGCACAGCATATGGTTATAAAACAAACATGTTTGACACTCTTAATACAACAATAAGCGAAATATGTCAAAGTTGATACAGAAGTAAAATGTATCAATTATACCAGTGGTCTTCAAACTTTTTTGGCTGGGGCCCCCTGATCAAAATTTGGGCAGGCCGGGCCCCCCCAAAAATGCCAAATGGACAGCATGTGTTGCGCGCCGTCACTGCACCCTACTTGCAGTAAGTCCCTGGGCTCCCCACCTGCTCCCATCATAGTCGTTGGGCTCCCTCATCCCACTCCTACCCAGTCCCTGGGCTCTCCCCACCCCATCACACACCTTGGGCTCTCCCCACCCTGCTCCCACCACTATCCCATGGTTCCCGCCCATCCTGCTCCCACCACAGTCCCTGGGCTCCCCCATCCTGTTCCCAACACAGTCTGTGGGCCAGTGGCTGCTGGTGAGTTTTTTAAGTGGAGGGACATAACTATTTCCCCCAAAGATGCCATAGCGACCGAGCGTAGGGAGGGAGCCCGAACCAATCAAGGGAGTTTTGGGGGGTTTTCCCGCCCGTGAATTTCTTTTTAAAAAAATGTGTTAAAATGGTGCATTGTAGAGCATAATTTAAAAAAAATTGGTAAATAGCCAAACAGTTTGCAATTGGTGCTGGGGGGCACAGGGGGCAGGCATGACATTTTTTACTGGACATCTATGATAGATATCCAGTAAAAAGATACCATCCCTGTCCCCTGGGCCCCACTAGGCCTAACACAATCAACATGATTACGTGTGCATGCAAGGCTCTAGGATGCCAAGGGGAAAGCATGGTATGTTTGACTGTACATCTATCATAGAAATCCAGTAAAGAAAATACCATCACTGTCCCCTGGGCTCCACAGCGCATCAGAAGGAAAGCTGATTTTGACAGGTGGGTAGGGGGATTGTGCAACAAAGGCATTTAGGCATTTTTAAAATGCCTTTGTTGCACAACCCTCCTTCCTCCCTCTGTCCACCACGTGCCAAAATCAGCTCAACAGACCAAAACAAACTAAAACACACACACACACACACACACACATTCAAACAGCAATCATTCTATCATTCACACGAGCATCCACCCAGTGGTCGAAGTGAGCAGGAGCGGTTGGGAGCGGTGCTCCTCTACTTTTTTAAATTACCTTTTACAGCTCCTATACTTTTATTTTAAAAAGAAACCGTTCCGGAATGGTTTCATTTTAAAATAACATTGTAGGAAGAAGTTGAAACTTGCATTTTCAGTGCACCGCACTGAACATTCCCTTAAACAGCAGGCAAATGTGTTTTGGGGTTTGTATTGTGTTTGGGAGGGGGCAGGGCAATGCGGGTTGTGAGAAGCAGGGCAGGCTAGCAGGGAACATTTTCTTACACGTCGACCACTGCATCCACCACCATACTCACTCATAACACAAGCATGCACGCATCCATACACATATTTAAATAAAAAAAATGAACATAAACAAACCTTCTGCATTGGCCTGCGTGTGGCTGCTGAAACGTCCTGCTCCAGGCTGCTCTGTCCATATGTGCAAGGAGGCGCAGGAGCGCCCTCTCGCACATGCAGACATGCAGTGCCCCAGTCAGCATTTCCAATGAGCTATGCAATGCTGTCGAAGCAAAACGCCCCAGCACTTGCATGGCTCAGTGAGCATGTGCGGCTGGGGAACTAAACTGAACTTTCAAAGGGAAATAGTGTTTCCCTTTGACAGTTCAGCCAGCCCAGGAGCACTCCCTCAGCTAGAAAAAGCAGCTGAGGGAATGTTCATTGTTTCACTGGACTGGCTCCTTAGCTCTACCATAATCCGTGAGGGGGCCACTGGGTGGGCACCCCCTCGCCATTATGGATGAGCCGCCAGGCTTGAACTGGCCTATCTGGCAATAGGGCAATGCCTGTAGCAAAAATGCAAAATGCTAGTGTGGGCCAGTCAACATGGGCCACCTTTTTGGCCAATGTGGGCCAGTTTGATTAGTTACTTCACTATGCAGTTATTAATTTTGACCATTGTTGCTGAATAAATACTCTTTAACTATCACAATTTACTTACAGTTTAACACAAAGCACCCCCTTGGGTACTATTCAAACAGTCTGTGACTAAAAGAAAGAATATCCATTTACAACTTCAGGCCACTTTTTCATTGGTGCCTGAGACAGTTTCATGCTTCAGCCCAACCATGTGAGCCACCCATGTCTTCCAAACTAAAAATAAAAAAAAAAAACATTTCTTGCTGGGCTCTTACGGCCCCCCCAGGGATGCAGCCGCAGACCCCTGCGGGGACGCCCTCCCCCCACAGTTTGAATGCCGCTGAATTATACAGACATTAGTAACATACAATACGATCTAAAATGGATAGTAAAAGCTTTCATTCAAATTTAAAAAGTTTAAAATCACCTTGTAATTCATTAGTGATCAATAAATAAACTACACATGTATTACTAATATATAGTGTAGTGCTACTTTCCATACGTAGTAAGCCACTGCTGTCATAACCGTGCTCTCTGCGCTGTACATAGTGTTCCAAAATTGGACCCCCTGGATAGATAATATATTGTGTACAAAACCACTGTAGCTAGCGTTATAGTAGGATTTAAGGGTCTGACATTGCTAGAAGGTGGCGCGCTCTCAATGTGCTCATTGCATAGTCTGCAGTTTCTGTCCGTGGGTGCTATTTTATGCCATCTCCCCGTATTCTCCCTAATCGGGAGTAGTATTTCATAATGCAGCTAGAACATAATAATATGGGACATGGAGAACTGTTGACCCTGTTTTATAGAAAACCAAAGTATGATGGGAAAAGTGTGGGGGATATGCAATAGGGGAAGTAGTGGATAGCACACAGTACAGTTCTTTTGTGTGCATTGCACATATTTACTGTCTGGGCCGAGGGGGGATAACGGACCCGATTCATGGAATTGTTTGCACAGTTCAAAATGACTTTGCACTGCTGAAAAGCGACTTTGCACTGCCGACACAACCCCTGATTCATGTACTTTGTACTGCAAAAATGATTTTGTGATAACTTTGCACCGACTCTGCGTTGCAAAAATCCACTTTGCACAGTTCCATGAATAAGGGATTGAGTCGGCAGTGCAAAGTCACTTTTCAGCAGTGCAAAGTCACTTTGAACCGTGCAAAGAATTCTATGAATCGGGCGGTTAGCAAGAATCACACAATGTAGGTCTAGGATCAGAGTTTACGCCTTACGTTCAACAATGTAGCCACTGGAGCAGAACTAGACCACGGTTTACTGAAGAAAATATATTAGTGCTATTTCCTTGTTTTAAAACAACTGCACAAAATACACAACCTTTATTTGTACTGTGACAAACTGAACCAGAGTTTATTTCATGTCCCTTCCCTTCCTCCTTCCTTAACTCTCACCTCCTCTGTGACCCTTTACCGTGTCCGTATTAAATAGCCATTCTAGGCTAAAGCCCCAGTGCAATTATCTGCCGCTGTGGGTCAGTGAGTGGTTGGGATTAGACAAGGGGGATGAGAGGCAAGCGTGATTTCTTATCCCTTGAAATGATTTTATTGTCATTTCATGGGGCTGCGTGCTGCTGCAAGCATGCGCCACACATGCGGACGCACAGCCTCCCGTGCTTTCGGATTGCCTGGATTTAGGGAAACTAAGATCCATGAAACACCAGCGGATCTCTTCAGGCACACAGCATGAATCTATTTCATATGAGAACTGCCTTGCTTCTTTTATCAAACAGCTGTTACATTTTGAGTGATGCTAAACGATATGTCAAAGATCACAGAAGTACCCAATTCTGAACACATTGAGCATCATTGCGCTTTCAGCAAACTGCATTGCTCTTTCTGCCAGTGGTAATGGTACATCTCTGCCTAGTTATGGGTGTTACATAACAGCAAAATACAATCTCTCAAAACATAAATTACATTAACGTACAACACATTAACATTCAATCTTTGAAATCAAAAGAAAATCCCCATGTGCAATAACTAGCACACAATGAAGTCATCCTTAAATTCAACAATTCAGCTTTCAGTTTGTTCACAAAGTCGCCAGTGCCAACATCAATGAAATCTGCATTCCAGCCATAAAATAAGCACAAAAACTGTCAGTACTAAAGATTTTGAGGTTGGCGGCATACCCAAGCCAATTTATATGGATTTACCATAATTTACAGGGAATTTGGAGTAATTTTAAATGGTAAGTAGAATTGGCGCAAAGATACTACTTTGTCTCCATTGGTTTGAATCTCCTGAGTAAAATCTCCTGAATGATGTATCCTAATCCTTAGCATTGTGCGACTGTGGAAGAGAACTTGCAATTTCGCTAAACCAGGATCTAATACCAGTCCCTTAACTTGCTCCACAATCTCTCTCTTACAACACAGTCACATGCTGTAGATAGGTCTAAGAATGCTACAAGTAAAGTAATGGGGGTTGAGTTCTCCTTTGTGCCTGGACTATCAGCGGCCTCACAGTTAAGCTATTTTCAGTAGTATTCTAGGCACTTCTGTAGCCAGTTTAGAATTTAGTAAAGATGTTCTTAGCTGTGCCCCAAGAGTTTACTCCATTTAACAAAAGGAAAGCAAAAACCTTACCTGATACTAATATGTTTGGTTATTCTTCTTCAGGTTAGAACACTTCAACTGCCGTAGTGGGGTTTCTGTAACATTTGGCACGTCGGTGGCCGCATTTAATTGGTCACAGTAATCACATAGATCCCTTTTTTCTACAGGCTACCTAATGACCATCATGTTTTGACACTGTGTCCTGGTGTGCTATTCAACCTTTACCACGATTAACCTAGAAGTAGATACCCATTCCATAATCATATCAGAGAATCTACTATGATTAGTATTGTCCGTAAAAAGACCTGTATTCTCTGTTAAGGTGATGTTGAGACTATTGAGCATGTGGTTAATGGCCGCAATAGTTGTATCTGAGAAATGTATCCCATTTCCTGCCATATTGATCTCAGTATTCCCCACCAATCTGGGGACTAATTATTTTTTGGTCCAAAAGGAATATGTCTTTGACAGGATGTGATGATCACTGAAGCAAATAAAGATTGGTAGTTTTGCAACCTCTTTCAAATAATGTCAAAAAATAAAAAGAATCCAAAGTTGCCTCTACGCCATATATATTTCCCAGGATAGTCACTTTTAACTTTGCCAATCACCATGATTATGTCCAAATCCCCAAGACATTCACTCTAAAGAGGACTGGTCAAGCATGCTCCTTTTCATATTGGCATTAGGTACTGTCCGGGTACATCAGTGGAAAACCTAACGCTAAGAGATCTGATACTCCAATCGGGTAATAAAGCATGAATGAACCCATGAAACTAAGCTTCGGCATCTATCATCTGGGGCAAAGAAATCCCCACTGCCAAATCTTCCAGGGGATCAAATTAGGCCATAGGCAAGCCCTTTTCGGGTCTGACTTGAATCAACAACAACTACCATTAAAGGGACCCACAGTGTCCAAATTGTACAGGGATATAAGCTCTGGATGAAGATGGGGTAACACAATCTCTTCTTTTGAAGCACAAGGGGTCACCAAAAACATAGTCAATTTATCAAAGAAACAAGCTTCACAATGTAGACATTTCTTTTGTTATGAAGGCATTTGTTAGTCACATCAGTAGATCGCATAGCACAATAAAAATTCACAACCAACCTGAATTCTTCCCACTAGAGTTCTTACTAGTTTGCTAAAGATAGCATGATAACTGTCAGTATGCATGGGTGCCATAACCAAGAATTCTTGTTACAGAATTATTACAAACAAATGAATACAATTGAAAGTTAAAGATGCTTTATAGTTATTACTAAACCCTGAAATGGACAAAAATAGGATTGATAACTGATTTGAAAATATCCTAGGAAATTGAACAACATCTTAGTCAGAATTATAATTACTAATGAGATTAGCTTCACATACTCTCACTGAGGCCCTCCTCTTTACTTCCATTGGCCAATTGCATTGGCCCGAGCCTATGACAGGTTACATTCACTTATTAACAGCCTCGAAGGTGTAACGCTCACCATGTATCCACAGGGACGCCTCTGGACTGGTCTGGGACACCGCTGGGCTCACTGCAACTCCCCCGGACTTCGTTCTGCCTAGGATCAGTTCTAGGAAATAGGAGGGATGTTTTAGCCACTTCTCCTTGTCTCCCGTGGCCCACCTCCCAGTCTTCCCTTGCGGTTTCCCCTTGGGACTTCGCTCACCTTGATTTTCGTAATGCTGCATTCTCTGTCCTGCCGAGCTAGGCAGGGGCGCGTTTGTTGGCTTGATCCGCTGAGTTACTTCTCTGGCATTCGCCTGGAGTCCAGACCAGCTGCGACTACCCCTTTTCAGATAGGTTTTTAGTGTTTTTTGAATAATGTCTATGTTGATAATTGTCTGAGTAACCTTTTTCTTTTGTCTTGCAGGGGCTGATGGAGAATGCCGAGGCCGACTACTGAGTTCAAGAAGGTAAGGATGCACTAGTTGCAGTGCTGCGAGCATCCTTGCAAGTGAGCTGACCTGTGCTTTGTTTCTCCTCAGGTCACAGAGAATTCCTGAAAGCGACGATGGAGTGGAGGACAGAACGCCAAAGGTGATGTTCGGAATGGCGGAGGCCTCCCAGGTGAGATGGTAAGTAGCTTCTAATGCTTGCCTCTTTAGTCCTGAATAAGTGGCAGAGGACCGTTGGAAAAGTTCTCGAAGGCTCCCACTGGGTGGAAGAGCTGGAGCTGAGCAAGTAAGAATCGCGATGTTCTTCCAAGTTGTTTGCCGAGCAGGCCAGGATACAGAGCAGGACCCTGTGAATGTCACGCTGCCAAAGCAGAATAACGTGAATCGCGTGCCTCGGATCGGGCGTGGTTTAAATACCCGGCAGGTATCCCAGGTCCCTTAGGGACGGACCCCGCCCTGAAGCTAGCCTGCTTGCTGCAGTTCCCCAATAATCCTCGCGTGGGCAGCCATGTTCACCCATTGTCCATTGGGAACCATACTTGCCAAGTGCTCCTGGTGCCAACAGCGCCAGGATTGCGACCAAGGCACCCACAATGGCCTAGTGTGGGTCTTTCTGACCTTGGAACAGTACTGAGGTGGGGGCCATGGTGCCCGAGACCCATAGCCTCGGTTCGAGGTCATGACAGCACTCCCCCCCAAGGCCCCTCTCACGGTGGCCCTCCTGTCCGGGCCTGGCTTGTCTGGGTGCTCTTGATGGAAACGTTGAAGCAGGTGCGGAGCATGGATGTACTCACTGGGCTCCTGTGTTCTGTCCTGCAGACCGTAGCCTTTCAAGTCCACCAGATAGTAGAGTTTTGTCCTCACATACTTAGAGTCCAGGATGGCCTTTACTTCGTACTCTGGTTCTCCATGGATGATTACGGGCCCTGGTGGGGTAGTAAGCCGAGTTGCCAATTTTACCAGCTTTAGAAGTCACATGGAACATGGTGTATTTTCATGTGGGAAGGTAAAGATAATCTTACAGCAGCTGAGTTGATGACAGATTCTACTGGGTACGGTCCCAGAAACCGTGGGCGAAATGTTCGCTTCCCCTTAATAGGTATGTGTTTTGAGGCTAGCCACACCTGATCCCCTACTTGGTATTTCGGAGCCTTGCTGCGATGTTGATCTGTGTATTTTTTCTGGCGTGCTTTGGCTAGTTGTAGATGTTCCTGGGCTCTCTTGAAGGCCTGTGTGATGGTCGTGTGGAGGGTGGTGATGGCTGGCATCTCCAGAGTTGTTAGAATGTCTAGCTCGGACGTGCGCGGGTGCCTTCCGTAAACTGTAAAGAACGGCATTTGTCCAGTGCTGCTGTGCAAGGAGTAATTGTAGGAATATTCGGCAATCCAAAAGAGGTCCTGCCAATCCCCTTCGGTTTGGTGGAGCATGCAGCGTATGTACTGCTCAAGGGTCTGATTCGTTCTCTCAGTTTGACCGTCCGTTTGGGGGTGGTGACTAGTGGACAGTCGGATGTCTATCTGGGCTAGAGAGCAGCATTTTCTCCAGAAGTTGGACACAAACTGAGTTCCGCAATCAGATATTATGGCCGAAGGGAATCCATGCAAGCGTACTACCTGCTCGAGGAAGATCGGGGCGAGAACGGAGGCATTCGGCAAACCCTTGAATGGAAAAAAGTGTGCCATTTTGGAGAATAGGTCCACGACTACCAGGATTGTGTCGTAGCTGTGACAAGAAGGAAGGTCCGTGATAAAATCAAGGGACAGAGTGCGCCACGGAGCCGGCGGAATGTCCAGAGGTTGAAGAAGTCCTGCGGGTTTCTGTTTGGAGGATTTATTCTGGGCACAGATTCCACAAGACATGACAAACTCGATTACATCTTTGCACCACGTTGGCCACCAGTAGCTCCTTTTCACCTTGGCCAAGGTCTTCGCAATTCCCGGATGTTCCTCTATCAGAGAGTCATGGTACTCAGATATAACTTGTTCTTGCAGTTCTTTCACCGGTACAAACAACCGGTTTCTGTAGTACGGCAGTTGGTCCGTAACAGAGAAGTGCTCGCCTCTGGAACCCCATTCTTGTAGTCGTTCTTGAGTTAGCACGTGCCGAACTTCATATAAGAGTTTGTCCTGGGTTATGGTGGTGGTGATGCCTAGGATTCTGTCATTAGGGATAATGGCCATGGGATTGGGAGGCACAAGTGCCACTTCGTCGGTGCCCATGCGTGAAAGGGCATCTGCTTTGCCATTCTTAACTCCAGGCCGATACGTGATTACAAAATGGTACTCTGCAAAAAAAAGAGCCCAACGTAGCTGCCAGGAGGACTGAGCTTTAGCATCCTTCAAATATTAGAGATTCTGGTGATCTGTTATCACTGTGATGGTATGCCTGGCCCCCAATAGGTAATGTCGCCAAGCCTTGAATGCGGCCTTAATGTCCAACCGCTCTTTATCGGTGATGGCGTAGTTGAGCTCCGGTGGCGTGAACTTCCGTGACCAAAAGGACACTGGATGCAGTTGGCCTGTGAGCGGGTCCTTCTGTGACAGCAGTGCACCCATTGCCATCCTGGACGCGTCTGTTTCTACGATATAGGGAAGGTCTGGGCGTGGATGCCGCAAGATTGGGGCCGTGGTAAACTTCGCTTTGAGCTCTTGGAACGTCTTCTTCGCCTACTCTGTCCAGCGAAAGGTCTTGTTGCACTTCCGTAGGAGTGAAGTAATCGGGTGCACAATTTGGGAAAACCCGGGAATTAAGCGGCGGTAGAAGTTCGCGAACCCCAGCATACTCTGGACACCTTTGATGGAACTTGGTGCTGGTCAGTTGAGTACTGCATCAACCTTATGAGAGTCCATGCGTATTCCCCTGGGCGAAAGGACAAAACCTAGAAACTCCACCTCCGTAACATGGAACAAGTATTTCTCCAGTTTGGCGTAGAGGTGGTGTTGTCGAAGCTTGGTGAGGATGGCCCGTACATGCCCTACATGTTCTTGCTCCGATGTTGAGTACACCAGGATGTCATCAATGTACACTAGGGCGCAAACATCAATGAGTTCTCTTAGCACATCATTCATGAAGTATTGGAATGCGGCTGGGGCATTGCACAGACCGAACGGCATTACTTGATATTCGTATAGGCCGTACTTGGTGCAGAATGCCGTCTTCCACTCGTCCCCTTCTTTAATGCGCACTAGGTGGAAAGCCCCTCTAAGATCCAGTTTAGTATAGATCTGGGCTTCCTTGACCTGGTCTAACAACTACGGGATCAGCGGCAGAGGATAACGGTTTTTGATGGTAATTTGGTTCAGGGCACGGTAATCAATACAGGTTCTCAAGTCCCCTTTTTTTTTGGTACGAAGAATAACGGGGCCGCGGCCAATGACTTAGACAGGCGGATGAAACCGTTGGCCAGGTATTGCTTTAGATAGGTCTTCAGGTGTTGGTTTTCTGGTTTTGCGAGCGCGTAGATACGCCCACATGGAATCCGGTCTCCAGGCAACAGATCAATCTAGCAATCGTAGGGTCTGTGAGGGGGGAGAGTGTTCGCTTGCTCTTTTTGGAAAATGTCCCAAAAATCTTGATAGTGTGCCGGCAGCGTAGCGACCCCCCCCAGGACGCTCACTGCATCTTCACGCACTGGAGACTTGGCATGCTTCCCCTTCCGACCCTTAGGGTAGCAAGTGTGCATGCAACTATGGGCAAAAACCAATTCACGGGCACGCCAGTTGTTTTGCGGGTTGTGTGCGACTAGCCTTGGCATTCCCAGGATTAGCCGGAACTGAGGTGACTTGATTAAATCGAAGGTGATGATTTGACGATGTCCATCCTCACACAAGAGAGTGAGTTCTGTGGTGCATTCAGACACAGGTCTTGAGGCGATCTTGGTGCCGTCAGGGGTTGTGACCGTCTCAGGGGTTGGCTTAGGGCAGAGTGGTAGCCCCATCTTTGCTGCGACGTCCTGATCAATATAGTTCCCCATGGCTCCACTGTCAATATAGGCTTCCATTGAATGCATGACCGATGGGTGCTGATGAGTGATTAGAATTATAGGCAGAGCAAAATGGGAGGTCTGTAGATGAATTTCCTCGCTCGACAATTGGACCCCTACAATTGCCGTGCTTGGCAGTTTTCCGGCTCTTCACCAGGATGTTCCTTGTCTGTAGCCCTGGCGGTTCTTCTGGGCAGCTTGACAAGACACTCCTTTAGGAAGTGGCCCGCCTTGCCACAATACAAGCACAACTTCAACTATCTCCTTCTTTCCCATTCAACTTTGGTTAAAGGGGGCCTGACTCCTCCTATTTGCATGGGTTTGATGGCACCTTCAGACCCTCAGGGAGCTTGGTCTTTGGGTCGCACAAACACTGGACGGGCATCTGGCTTGCTACGATCGCTTTTTCAGTCTTGCAGTCTTTGATCTAGTTGCACTATGAGGTTAATGAATTCAGCACAATCCTGAGGTGGGTCCACCACTTGAGTCAACAAATCTTTCAGCTCTCCTCGCAGGCCCCGATGGAACAGGGTAGTTCGCTTGTCATCAGGTCACTCAGCCTCTACCACCAGTCTATTGAAAGTAGCGATGCATGTCAGCAGGTCCTGGATCCCTTGTCGAAGAGGCAGACGTTCATTATCCAACGCCTGTCCATGGTGGCGTCGGGCGAAAAGCTTTTCCAGCTTCCGCTGAAACCCTGCAAAGTCCTGCAATAGGGGATCATCCCGACTGATGAATGGCACCGACCAATCAGCTGCACTCCCGCTGAGGTAGGAAAAAACGAAGGCCACGCACGACTGGTCGGTTGGGAATGCCCCGGGCCTGCACAGGAAATGGAGGCGACACTGGTTCATAAAAGTCCTATACCGTCGAGGGTCACCCGAGAATCATTCCAGAGGGGCTGGTGGTACTGTTCTGGACCAGATTGCTCATTGGCGTTGGTGTAGGGGGGTCTACCCCAGGCAACAGGGCTTGCCAGGCTTGTGATTGAAGCAGTTGCCTACTAAGGTCGTCCATCCTTTCCTTGGTAACAATTAGCTCTCTTCTCATGGCATTAGTTTCCTGCCGTGACGAATGGACCTCCGCACACAACTGCCCCAACAATTGGGCTAGTTGATCTGTCTCTGAAGTTTCCATACCGGGCGCCCGGGTGGATTATTAAGTACGGCTTTGCATTCTGTAACGCTCACCTTGTATCCACAGGGAAGCCTCTGGACTAGTCTGGGACACCGCTGGGCTCTCTGCAACTCCCCCGGACTTCGTTCTGCCTGGAATCAGTTCTAGGAAATAGGAGGGATGTTTTAGCGACTTCCCCTTGTCTCCCGTGAACCACCTCCCAGTCTTCCCTTGCGGTTTCCCCTTGGGACTTCGCTCACCTTGATTTTCGTAATGCCGCACTCTCCGTCCTGCCAAGCTAGGCAGGGGTGTGTCGTTGTTTGCTTGATCCACCAAGTTACTTCACTGGCGTTCACCTGGAGTCCAGACCGGCTGCGACTCCCCCTTTTCAGGTACGTTTTTAGTGTTTTTTGAATAATGTCTATATTGATAATTGTCTGAGTAACCTTCTTCTTTTGTCTTGCAGGGGCTGATGGAGAATGCCTAGGCCGACTACTGAGTTCAAGAAGGTAAGGATGCGCTAGTTGTGGCACTGGGAGCGTCCTTGCAAGTGAGCTGACCTGTGCTTTGTTTCTCCTCAGGTCGCAGAGAATTCCTGGAAGCGACGATGGAGTGGAGGACAGAACGGCAAAGGTGATGTTCGAAATGGCGGAGGCCTTCCAGGTGAGATGGTAAGTAGCTTCAAATGCTTGCCTCTTTAGTCCTGAATAAGTGGCAGAGGACCAATGGAAAAGTCCTCAAAGGCTCCTACTGGGTGGAAGAGCTGGAGCTGAGCAGATAAGAATAGCAATGTTCTTCCAAGTTGTTTGCCGAGCAGGCCAGGATACAGAGCAGGACCCGGTGAACGTCACGTTGCAAAAGCAGAATAACGCGAAGCGAGTGCCTCGGGTCGTGCGTGGTTTAAATACCAGGCAGGTATCCCAGGTGCCTTGGGGCGGACCCCGCCCTGAAGCTAGCCTGCTTGCTGCAGTTCCCCAATAATCCTCACAGGGGCAGCCATGTTCACCCATTGTCCATTGGGAACCATACTTGTCAAGTGCGCCTGGTGCCAACGGGGCCAGGATTGCGACCAAGGCACCCGCAACGGGCTAGTGTGGGTCTTTTTGACCTTGGAATAGTACTGAGGTGCGGGCCATGGTGCCCGAGACCCATAGCCTCGGTTCGAGGTCGTGACAGAAGGTCACCCAGTATACCTCAATTGGGCCTGCAAATTTTCAGTGTCATAAAGCCTGAGGAATGTAAAATAAAAATTAGACCGAACTATGTATTTGTCTTATAATTCTTAGTTAGGAAATTCCATGTTAACAAGAAATGTATGTTAAGATTTGCAAAAGAATCATCTGAAACCAGCAACATACTTTGTGTTTCTGTTATTGCATGACTAACAGAGTTATTAAAATATGCAAATGTATTACCAAATCAACACTTGTGTATAGGCGCGTTACAAATGCCTTATCATATCTTATCATATCATGGACATGATTCTACGTGTTCCATTGAACTCAGATATATTTTTCTTTTAAAAATTGAACAGATTATTCTAAATGTATAGCAAAAATCTATTTTCCATTTGGCACCTTTAAATCTTTATTCCGTGCACATTTTACTGTAGAACATGTCACTGAAGTGGTCACTGTTCGATCCTGCTGAACAAGCCCATTTTTAAAAAAATGCAATGGAGAAGATTGAACTCTTTTTGTTCCCTATTTCTTTAGATAATCACATAGTAAAATAGTTTATGAAAATAATTAGTAGTGGGAGTAATCTCCTTACTATGGAGAAAAATAAAATAGTTTTCCATTCCAACTCAATGATGGTTTGATGTTCATTGTTGGAAGGCAAGAAAATGTTCATTATCTGCTTTGAAAAAGACAAGATAGTTCCTGGTTTCCTGGTGGAGATTGGGAGTGCCAGACAGCATTACAGGTAAGTTTGAATACTTGTAAGGAAGGGCCATGACAAGATAGTAAAATGTCACCTATCTATATACATTCTATGTAGAAGATTCCTCCAGTTCAAGCTTTGATTTAATCAGGCTCACCCTCAAACTGGCCTGTCGCCTTCTCCAAATGCAATACTGACTATCCATTTGTTCCAGGAAAAGGGCCCACATCCAGGCCTCCATCTCTGGGGCATCCAACAACAAGGCTGAACTCTTTAAATCTGCAAAGAACTAACCAATGTTTCCACAATCTGCACCTCACCTCTTCCCTCTCTGGCCCTTTGCAATGCCCTAGCCAAACACTTCACTGCAACAACTCAGGATACCCCGAATACTCTCTCCTCCCTAGCCAGCTCCCCTTCCTCCAACCCCCTGCCACCTATGGCCTCCCCTCCCCCTCTTCCATTCTCTCCTCCTTCTCTCCTGTCACGTCTGAGGAGGTCACTAGAGTTGTCCACTCTATAGAGATTTCCTCCAAACAGGTCTCCCCCTGTTCTTCCAAAACTATCTAGGACAATATCAGTTCTTTTGCCCGTGTACTAGCTGAGTTCTGCAATCACTCCTTTGCCACTGGGTTTTTCCTTCTTCCCTCCAGCACTCTATTGTTTGCCCTCTCTTGAAAAATCCTTCCGCCGACCCCCTGTGTCCGGCTAACAACCGCCCCATCTCTATCACTTCCTTCCTTGGGAAACTCTTGGAGAAGTTGGTCTTCCCCTGACTGACCCAGCATACTGAGCTTGACAGTTGTGTACATGACCATCAATTTGGATTTGAGCAGCCAAAAGCACAGAAATTGCCCTGAACACTTCCTGAACACCCGTGAAGAACTGCTTGTATCTCTTGACTCCAACTCTCCAGCTGTTCTCATTCTACTTGATCTCTTCTCTGCTTTTGATACAGTCAACCACCCCATCCTCGTAAAACGGCTCCATGATACCCTTGGTATCTTGGAGTGGGCACTGGACTGGCTAACCTCCTTCTTCAATGACTGTCCCGCACAGGTCTTCATGGGCTCTTTCTCCGCACCCACCTCAATCTACACCTGTGGCTTCCCCAGGGTTCCAACATTTTCCCCCTGGCTCTTCTGTTTTGCTTTGCTTGCACACCTAATCTCCACTTTCTACCCATACTTCCAGTGTTATGCAGACAATACACAACTCTTCTTCAAACTACCCTTTGATCATCTCCTTACTTCCTCCATCATTCCTGACTGCCTATCTGCCATCCAGTCCTAGTGTGTCTCCAATAATATCTTCCTCAACTCCAGCAAGAATGAGACCCTACCAATTAGGACTCTTGCTCCCTCCTTCTTCTCCTCACTCTGGCCACCCTCTATGGGCTCTCCCCCTTCTCCTTCATCTGAATTCAGAAACATTGGAGTCATCTTTGACCCCTCTCTTTCCTTCCTCCCTCACATCCAGGATCTTTCGAAGAAGGCCCACTTTCAACTCTGCTTCTTCTAAGGAATCCTTCCTTTCCCCACTTTCCCCCAGAAGCTCAATGTCTCCCGAGCTCTGGTACTCTCTGGGCTGGACTACTGCAACAGCCTCTTCCTTAATATTCCCTCTTTCTCTCTACATCCCCTCCAGTTTATCAAGAATAGGGCTGCAAATCTTATCCTTGGCCTCAAGCCCAGGGACCGCATCTCTCCAGCCCTAAATTCTCTCCACTGGCTCCTGGTTGCTGCAAGGATGAAATTCAAATCCCTCTGTGTCATCCATAAGGCTCTCTGGGGCCAGGGACCATGCTATCTGCAACTGGCTCTTACTAAATACTCCCCCTCCAGATCCTTGCGCTCCTCCGGTTCCATCTTACTATGTGTCAAGCGCTTCTCCAAACAGCAAGCTGGTGACCGATCTCTTCCCTCGCTGGCTCCCTCCTCTGGAACAGCCTCCCCCTTCCTCTCCATCTTGAACCGCATCTCCTCAAATTCCGGAAGCTCCTCAAGACTTTCCTTTCACACCCTACTTCCCTCTCCCCTCCCTTGTTAAAAACCCCACAGTTGCTGATATTGGTGACCAAGGCACTTATGTGCCCTTCTGTGTCCTAGCCTCCATCCCCCAATAGCCTTCAGCCTCCCCCGACCTCCCAGAACTTGCTGTTGGGCTCCCACTAGTCTGTGCTACCGTACATACCTGCACTTATTGTTTTTTGTCAGTTGACCACTCTCACCAAGTGGTCTCTGCCAGGCACCAAACAGCTGCTTGCAACTTTGCACTTCCCTCCTTGGCACTCCCAGCATTTATCCCCCCTCCCCCCTCATCTTGTCTCTCTCTCTGCACCTGCACCTTCTGAATGCTCACAAGGCCTAGTAGGACCGCCTCTCTCTTTCTTTATTATTATTATATATGTCTTTCTTTCCCATGTTCCCTTCCCTTTGCCCTGTGGGTGCTTTGAAGCACAGTTTACTTGCTGTATAAGCGCCTTACAAATGAAAATAAAATAAATAAAATAAAATATAAACAATATTCTGAATTGTGACCCCTCATATACTTTGTAGTAGTTAATCCGTGCATTTATTATGGTGCATATCCCCCCTCATGGAGAAATGTAATTATTGTCCCTATTTAAAAAAAAATGAGATGTATTTATTTATTTTTGCAATTTGTATAGTGCACCCCACACAGAGGCATCTAGGTGCTGTTCATACAGAAATGGACATATGAAGTGCAGTAGTTGCATAGTTACATAGTACCACCGGTGTCAGTTAGCCATGAAATCATACAAAGGATACAGAACAGTTCAGGGGTGCCGTGATTACATAGTTGCATCGGTGCAAGTCAGGCAAAGAGATGATATTGGAGACTAGGCTATAGGAAAACTAATCTTAGGCTAGACGGTTACTTATGTAGCTGGCTTTCAGGTTGAAGCAGAAAACTTAGTTACATGTTGCCTGTGTAAAGATCCAAGTTTTCAACTGTTTTTGGAATGTCCAAAAGGAATCTTCTGACCTAAGTTTGGCAGGTAAGGTATTCCAGTGTCTAGCCGTTAATGCTGGGAAGCTGCTACCTAGTTTGAATCTTGGTGTGGAGAACAGGTGCAGGTGAGCAGAGTGTGTGGGTTTGTTGTATTGGGATCTAAAAACGTTGTCAGACAGGTGGTAGGGGCAGAGTTATGGAGGCATTTGTGAGTCACAGTAAGGGTTTTAAAGAGGGTACACTCTTGAACAGGCAGCCAGTGGGTGTTCCTTCTTGTTGGGGAGATGTGAGAGTTTTTAGGTATATTTAGGGCAGCCCCGAGGGAGTTGTTTTTAATAACCTGTAGTTTTTGATGTTTTGGTTCTTAGCTCCAATGTATAGGGCATTGCAATAGTCCAATCTGGACAGGATGAGTGCTCTGGCTAATGTGATGCAACTGACAGAGTAAAGAAAAGGTCTACACGCATTGATCAACTTAGATGTGTAAGCAGCTGCTGATGCTGTTAGATTGAATTGTTTGGTTAAGGTCAGGGCTGAGTCCAGGTAAGAACTCAGAGTTTTTACTACCTTGGACACTTCAATAGTGTTGTTGTCTATCCTGAAAGCTTTAAAGGAGTCACCGAGTTTGTTAAGGCAGAGTTGCGAACCTACTAGGAGAAGTTCAGAGGCCGATTCATGGAATAATTAGCGCGGCGCAAGTGGGCAAAAACGTGCGAATCGCAGTGGAATAGCGAAAATCGCAGTGAACGTGCGAAAATCGCACGAAAAGCAGCGCACGTCGATTCATGGAAGGCCGTGCGCGAGAAAACCAGCGGATGTGCGATAAAACGTGCGCGGCGCACGTTAGCGCACAGGCCATCTAACAGCGTGCGCCAGGTCACAGCGAAAATCGCACAGGCCACAGCGAAATTCGCACATAGCGCGGCGCACGCAATAAAAGTAGGCGGAACACGGGCGGAACACTCGGAATGGGGAACAACTTGCCAAAACGTGGGCGTCACGGGGGAAGTACAGGGCACAAGTGCGCGGAACGCCCACACGCTCGCCTACAACACGTATTCATGGAATAGAATAGGGGAAAAAAGCGCACGCTCAAACCAGCGCACAGGCACAAACACGACCGCCACAAGAAAGGAGCCGGTAGCGTCTCTGCGGCTGTAAGAAATGTGCGCCAAAAGGTGCGCCAACAAATAGCACCTATATACTGCCATGATGAATGTCCCATACTGTGGCCCTCCAGGAAAAATGACGTGCAAAGGGGTACCCACAAACACGGACACCCGCTGACAAAAAATACGTGTGCATGTATACCGGGGTGCGCGGGAAGTGTCACACGCGATTTGCAGGGTACGTGCATCACAGGGGTTCGCGTGAAGTTATTCACGCGATCGGGCCTGGGGGAGCGGGCTACGTGTATTACAGGGATTCGCGTGAAGTTCCACACGCGATTGGGCCTGGGGGAGCGGGCTTCGTGTATTACAGGGGTTCGCGTGAAGTTCCTCACGCGATCGGGCCTGGGGGAGCGGGCTACGTGTATAACAGGGGTTCGCGTGAAGTTCCTCACGCGATCGGGCCTGGGGGAGCGGGCTACGTGTATAACAGGGGTTCGCGTGAAGTTCCTCACGCGATCGGGCCTGGGGGAGCGGGCTACGTGTATTACAGGGGTTCGCGTGAAATTCCTCACGCGATCGGGCCTGGGGGAGCGGGCTTCGTGTATTACAGGGGTTCGCGGGAAGTTCCACACGCGAATAGCCTGGGCGCGTGTATTTCAGGGGTGCGCGGGAAGTTCCACACGCGAATAGCCTGGGCGCGTGTATTACAGGGGTTCGCGGGAAGTTCCACACGCGAATAGCCTGGGCGCGTGTATTTCAGGGGTGCGCGGGAAGTTCCACACGCGAATAGGCTGGGCGCGTGTATTTCAGGGGTGCGCGGGAAGTTCCACACGCGAATAGCCTGGGCGCGTGTATTTCAGGGGTGCGCGGGAAGTTCCACACGCGAATAGCCTGGGCGCGTGAATTTCAGGGGTGCGCGGGAAGTTCCACACGCGAATAGCCTGGGCGCCTGTATTTCAGGGGTTCGCGGGAAGTTCCACACGCGAATAGCCTGGGCGCGTGTATTTCAGGGGTTCGCGGGAAGTTCCACACGCGAATAGCCTGGGCGCGTGTATTTCAGGGGTGCGCGGGAAGTTCCACACGCGAATAGCCTGGGCGCGTGTATTTCAGGGGTGCGCGGGAAGTTCCACACGCGAATAGCCTGGGCGCGTGTATTTCAGGGGTGCGCGGGAAGTTCCACACGCGAATAGCCTGGGCGCGTGTATTTCAGGGGTGCGCGGGAAGTTCCACACGCGAATAGCCTGGGCGCGTGTATTTCAGGGGTGCGCGGGAAGTTCCACACGCGAATAGCCTGGGCGCGTGTATTTCAGGGGTGCGCGGGAAGTTCCACACGCGAATAGCCTGGGCGCGTGTATTTCAGGGGTGCGCGAGAAGTTCCACACGCGAATAGGCTGGGCGCGTGTATTTCAGGGGTGCGCGGGAAGTTCCACACGCGAATAGCCTGGGCGCGTGTATTTCAGGGGTGCGCGGGAAGTTCCACACGCGAATAGCCTGGGCGCGTGAATTTCAGGGGTGCGCGGGAAGTTCCACACGCGAATAGCCTGGGCGCGTGTATTTCAGGGGTGCGCGGGAAGTTCCACACGCGAATAGCCTGGGCGCGTGTATTTCAGGGGTTCGCGGGAAGTTCCACACGCGAATAGCCTGGGCGCGTGTATTTCAGGGGTGCGCGGGAAGTTCCACACGCGAATAGCCTGGGCGCGTGTATTTCAGGGGTGCGCGGGAAGTTCCACACGCGAATAGCCTGGGCGCGTGTATTTCAGGGGTGCGCGGGAAGTTCCACACGCGAATAGCCTGGGCGTGTGTATTTCAGGGGTGCGCGGGAAGTTCCACACGCGAATAGCCTGGGCGCGTGTATTTCAGGGGTGCGCGGGAAGTTCCACACGCGAATAGCCTGGTCGCGTGAATTTCAGGGGTGCGCGGGAAGTTCCACACGCGAATAGCCTGGGCGCGTGTATTTCAGGGATGCGCGGGAAGTTCCACATGTGATTTGACAGTGTGGCTCCTCCCAGGTGTACCCTGTACACCCTCCACGGCCCCTGCAGGCAGCCCACACCACAGGGGACTACCCTGCATCCCTGGTCATGTCCCGCAGGCAGCCCACCCAACATGGGCATGCCCCCCAGCAAAGGCACATGTCTCCTTGAACTAATGAACACCAACACATGTCCCCTTGCACCCCCACCCCCCAGCACTGTGGGGCACCTGCCAGCAGGCCCCCACCCATGTCCAACTCATGTCTCCCACCACCCCCAAACCCCAGCCACCAGGGTCACCCTCCACCAGGGCCCCACTCATGTCTCCCACCACCCCCACCCCCCAGCACTGTGGGGCACCTGCCAGCAGGCCCCCACCCATGTCCAACTCATGTCTCTCACCACCCCCACCCCCCAGCACTGTGGGGCACCTGCCAGCAGGCCCCCACCCATGTCCAACTCATGTCTCCCACCACCCCCAAACCCCAGCCACCAGGGTCACCCTCCACCAGGGCCCCACTCATGTCTCCCACCACCCCCACCCCCCAGCACTGTGGGGCACCTGCCAGCAGGCCCCCACCCATGTCCAACTCATGTCTCCCACCACCCCCAAACCCCAGCCACCAGGGGCACCCTCCACCAGGCCCCCACTCATGTCACCCACCACCCCCACACCCCAGCAGTGCAGGGTCACCCTCCACCAGGGCCCCACTCATGTCTCCCACCACCCCCACCCCCCAGCACTGTGGGGCACCTGCCAGCAGGCCCCCACCCATGTCCAACTCATGTCTACCACCACCCCCACCCCCCAGCCACCAGGGTCACCCTCCACCAGGCCCCCACTCATGTCACCCACCACCCCCACACCCCAGCAGTGCAGGGTCACCCTCCACCAGTGCCCCACTCATGTCTCCCACCACCCCCACCCCCCAGCACTGTGGGGCACCTGCCAGCAGGCCCCCACCCATGTCCAACTCATGTCTCTCACCACCCCCACCCCCCAGCACTGTGGGGCACCTGCCAGCAGGCCCCCACCCATGTCCAATCCATGCCCCCCTGCACCTGGGTCCCAACATTCCCCAATCATGTCCGTAATGCCCATCCTCCCCTGCCAAAAGGCCCAACCAACTATCACACCCACCCACATATCAAAGGCAATTACATGTTACACCCCCAATGTAAATAATGCAATTTAACACATGTCTGTCACACACAATGGCTGCAAGTGAATGACAAAACACCCAACATGACATGCCTGAAAGCAATGAGATGATATGACACATTGAAGATTAAAAAAATAATATGTATTGAACAGCAAATAAGAAAAAACACAAAGCAAATCAAACAAAACAAGATGAATGTCCAAGAAAAAATTATGAAAAATTAAAATAAGCCAATCAAGAAGATAATCCTGGGTCCATGAGCCCTACCAAATTAAACCTAACTGACTACTAACTAAAAAGGGAACTATATACAAAAAAGTGGTGCATTGTCCAATCGCAACCAAAAAAAAATTCAAAAAAAACAAAGGAAACCTAACCCTAACTATACAACTATATACAAAGGCAGCGGGCTATTCGGACGGCTCACTGGTTGTTGTCATGGGCCAGGGCATCCTCGAACTCCTGGTCAATGGCTTGGAGGCGGGCATGTTCCCTGGCCCCGAGGTCCCGCAGGGATAATGCAGTGTCAAGCTCAAACTCCCTGCGAAGACCCTCGAGGCACTCAGCCCGCCTCAGCGCCCTCCGCATGGAGTCCTCCGCCCTGACCATCGTGAGCCGTTCCTCCTCTGCCCGCTGCCGCTCCGCACCTATCCGCTGGCACAACCTCTCCCACACGGAAGCCACTCCCATTCCAGGGTTCTCCTGCCCTCCGGCCGATGCCTGCACCCCTGATGTTGATGGCCCCGAGCCATGATGCCTCCCACGTTGAGCCTGCTGCTGCCTCCGACGCAACTGCCTGTGCCAGCACGACGGCATCCAGGCTGATGGAAACCACCGACGCCGTCGTGCACGTGCCCTGCCCGATGATGCCGTCACATCCTCCATCTGCTGGGGTCCAGTTGCTCTGGTGTCCACCCCTGCTGGATCTCTGACTCCCGACTGTGGCAGGGATGGGATCCCCACCGAGCTGGCTGCATTGGTCGGGGCAGGTCCACAGGGGGCCCTGGTGGCATCTGGGCTGGAAGACGGCAAGGAGAACGACTGGTGGATAGCCTGCACAGAGGAGGAGAGGGCCGCCACATTGGCCAACACATGCAGGAAACCCCCGAACATGGCCGATCCCAATTGGGCCACGTCGGCACGGTGCACTTCGTGATGACGTGCGTGCTCCTCCCGGGAAGCACGCACGGCATCACGAATCACAGCCGTGCGCAACGCGACCCCAATCAGGACCTTCTCCGCACGGCCAGGGGTTCCCACGTCCGCAGGTGGAGGGGAGTCAGGTGACATGGACATCCCCTCTACCTGCGGACAGGCCTGGGACGGGGCATCCCTGCTGGTGCATGGTGGTGCACTCACAGGGTCAGGGACAGCGACATGCACAGGCCCCTCCACGGTGACCTGTGCTGCCTCTTGCCCCTGGCCCTGGACTGCACCACTTGCACCAGCAGGGATGCCCCCACCAGGCCCCATGTGTGCCCCAGTGGCGGCCTCCTCCTCCTCTGTGCAAACCACCAACCTGGATGGCTCCTCACCGTCTCCCACCGTAGCAGGCCCCTGTGGGGGCTCACCCACCCCTTCCGCTGCAGCCGTGGGGGCATCCCCGCCGCCTTGCTCCACAGCGCCGTCTCCGCCCTCTTCTTCACTAGCCGCTGCGTAGAGGGAGACAAAGAACACAAGCATCAGGGCACTGTACAATGGTCCCCTAGACAGGAAGCAATAGCAGATGAGCACCACTGTCAAAGTACACTTCCATCATGTCCCTCCACAACACATGGGCCAGTCCAGGCAAAACACACACAGTAACAGGCATGGTGCATGCCATGGACATTTCCATGCATGTCCAATGGACTCTTGAAACATTCAATGATATGTAACTCACATGCATCATGCCTCATGCCCATCACATGCACACACTTCACCTCAGTCACATCCATCTGGCCCCAAACACACCAAACACAGCGGATACAAGGGTAATTTTGCTTCTTTACTGAATCTCTGCATTGTCACACACATGTGTCATGCATCCATGGCATGCACAAGTCACAGACACGCAGGTCAGGCACACAGACATGGCTACCATATATGTACCTGGCATCAGCACCCATCCCTCACCCCCACCCATGTTCAGGTACAGAGACTGGCATGCTCTCATGTTCATAATCTGATTAGGGCTCCCCATGCGGCATTTCAACACATGCAACAACCATGTGCATCACACATCACTGGTCGCACATGCATTACCATGATGTCCCTGCACACATACATGCATACATGGGCTATGGCACACATACAGGCAAGTATCATAGAACCAGCACACCGCAACATGCCCTGTCTCACACAGTAATGCATGGACACTTACCGCTCAACTCCAGACGGGCCTCCCTCTCAAGGATCTGGGCGTGGAGCGCTGGGCGTACGCGTTCCAGGACCCTCATCTGGATGGTACTCATGCGGCCCCGGCCCCCCTCCACGAGGCGCCGGGCCTTCACAGGGGTCCTGGACCTCAAGTCCTCCCAGCGCTTCTTGATCTTCAGGACGTCGCGGGTTGCCACCCCCTCCGCGTTGATGGCAACCACACAGTCGGCCCAGATCCTCTGCCGTCCTTCCTTGCTGGCGCGGGACGATCCAAAGAGGGCATCATACTGCCCTAGGACATGCTCCACCAGGACACCAACTTCGGTGACAGTGAAGCTGGTGCCCCTCTGCCCCTCTGGCCTGGGGTTGCCACTGGTGCCAGATGTGGAAGTGCCCGACATGGCAACCCCAGAGGCAGGTGTGGGTGGGCAACTGGGTCCTGGGGCTGGGCTGTGGAGCGATGTAATACCAGTCGGGAGTCTTCAGTTCCAGCAGGGGTGGACACAGCAACTGGACCCCTGCAGATGGCTGATGTGCAGGCACCAAATGGCAGGGCACGGTGGCAGCAGGCAGGCAGGCAGGCAGGCAGCAGCAGATGGCACGTGGGAGGCTGCTCGGGGCACTGGGGGGCAGTAACTCGGCCTTCTGGGCAGGAGCGTGGGCTTCCGTGTGTTTTCGCGTGGCCAGCTTGATACGGAGTGATTTGGCACGTGAAAATCCTGCACGTCAGCGTGAAATCCGAGGAAAGGCCCTTAGCGCGTAAGCGCGTCAGCACGCATACGCGATTCTATTGGACCAGAGTCCCTCAGCGCGTAAGCGCGTCTGTGACGTGACCCGCACGGGTGTTCCCCACTCAGGACGTGATGACGGGGCACACGTGGAGATACTGCACATCAGAGTGTCATCGCGTGTAATTGGACAAAAGTGCGCGTACACGCGATTGGCCTATGTACGTGTATTTAATGGGTGCGCGGCCACTTACACACGCAAGTACGTCAGCGAACCTGTATCCCGTGGTGCGTGTGAATTTCCACACGCTATTGGACTGGGAACAGGATTCCAGGGCTGCGCGGGTCACACGCTGTATCCCGTGGTGCGTCTGAATTTCCACACGCTATTGGACTGGGAACAGGATTCCAGGGCTGCGCGGGTCACACGCTGTATCCCGTGGTGCGTGTGAATTTCCACACGCTATTGGACTGGGAACAGGATTCCAGGGCTGCGCGGGTCACACGCTGTATCCCGTGGTGCGTGTGAATTTCCACACGCTATTGGACTGGCAACAGGATTCCAGGGCAGCGCGGGTCACACGCTGTATCCCGTGGTGCGTGTGAATTTCCACACGCTATTGGACTGGCAACAGGATTCCAGGGCTGCGCGGGTCACACGCTCGCCTAGAACACGCGCTAAGCATAAATTGCGGACTTTAACAATAACAAGCTCAGACGCCAGGATGAACATACCGTTCCTAGCAGCAGTGGCAGTGGGCTACCAAAGGAGGAGGAGGAGGATAGTCAGGGCCAGAATATTCACACCCAGAACCAGCCTTTTCGGGATGCCTGATGACCAGGTGTATGGGAGGTACAGGTTTCCACCACACATCATACTGGACCTGGTGACTGAGTGGGAGGATGACCTCACATCACCCACCCTGTGCTCCCAAGCACTCAGCCCCCTGGAGAAGGTCCTCAATGTACTGCACTTCTTAGCCACTGGATCATTTCAGCGGACAAGTGCCATAGTGGGTGGGGTGTCACAGGCCACCCAGTCACGCTGCCTACACCAGGTCTTGAACATCATGACTGCACGCCCATCAGTCCGCAGGCACATATACCTGCCCAGAACACCTGCAGAAAGGCATGCTGCCGCCCTGGATTTTTACGCAGTGGCACGATTCCCCAAAGTGCTAGGTGCCATCGACTGCACCCATGTGGCTCTACGTCCCCCCAGGGCATCTGAGCACATCTATAGGAACCGCAAGCACTGGCATTCCATCAACGTGCAGGTAGCATGTAATGCCAAGGGAATCATCACCTCAGTATATACCAACTATCCCGGCTCCACCCACGACAGCTTCATTTACCGAATGTCCACCCTAAGCCGGGACCTAGAAGCTGGGCGGCATGGCGATACATGGCTGCATGGTGAGTATGTATGCCACTGCACATGCATGCATGTTGGATACTGAGCAAGGTCACAACCTCACCAATGATACCAATCCCCACCTCCACAGGGGACAGTGCCTACCCTCTCAGCCCCCACATGATGACGCCAATTCGGAACCCCACCACGCCACCCCAGGTAAGATTTAACACAGCCCACATTACACCAGGGGCATAGTGGAGCGCACATTCGGAGTGCTGAAGTCACGCTTTCGCTCCCTTGACCGTTCTGGCGGGCAGCTGTTATACGCTCCCCCAGTAGTGTGCAGGATCATAGTGGCAGCATGTGTCCTGCACAACGTTGCAACACGCCGGGGCCTGGCCGTGGACATGGTGGTGGCCCCACATCCCCAACCACATGCACAGCCGCTGCGCATGGGAGGGGAAAGGGCACGGGGGGAGGCAGCCCGTACACAGCTAGTGGCTAATTACTTCACATAGAAATCACACCCCTGTGGAGTGCACACTGCCCTGGCACATTCCATCTGACAATCAATGATGACTCAACCTGACACTGATCCTGAATGTGTGGAGAATGAACCGGGAATTCCATGTCAGCCTGAGATTGTTCACCTGGAAGTGTCACAATGTGTGCATCCCTACCCACACAGACACCACCAATGCAGTTTTGTGAAGTTACACATTGAAGCAGCTAAAATGAATACCCACTTGCAAAATGCAACAAGAGGACAGTGCCATGTCAGCCAACCCAACCCCAGCACTGCCACACGACACACCGTGCCATGTCATGCTAATTGCAGGTAAACAAAGTAATCCCCACAACATGACATCACTCTCACTATGTACAGTGGCACTATTAGAAACCTGCAACACCTGAAATGCTCACAGCAATGCCGGACCAACAACATACTTGAGCACGTAGTACCATTAACATGACATCAAAAATGTTACATATTAGTAGTCTCACCACCTGGAAATGCCTGCACTCCCACCACTACCAACTGTGCAGTGTTGGCGCCATGTAGAGTTGTAGGTGCACTGCTGCCAACATGGTCCCCATCGCCAGACTAGAGGTCCTTGTGTGGACTTGAGGAAGGGACCTGCAAATTGGGAGGTAGACACAGAAGAAGAGTTACACATCAATGCAACATGCAGTGTACAACACAACAGCAATATGCACTAGGAATGTATACACAGTATTGACTATAGACTGGCCACACAGCTCATGGGAGTCCAACGTCACTGTGTAATTCACTGTCACTTGGGCACACCCTTTGCAAGCCCATGGAAACGGGAAGCAGGAGGGGTGTGTGTGACTCAAACCCAAGCATCTGAACCAAATACATTACAAGCCTGCATGTGCCCAGCCACAATGCAGCGTATGCCCACAGGAACCACGGAAGCCAACAGATCGGAGCCAACAGATCGGAGCCAACAGATCGGAGCCAACAGATCGGAGCCAACAGATCGGAGCCAACAGATCGGAGCCAACAGATCCTCCCAAAAAAATTGGGAATAAAAGAAATCAAAATAAAAACAAAAATAAGAAACAATCAAAAATGGCCATTGATGGGCCCGGGGGGGTTGGGGAGGCCACCCAGGAGGTCCGAGGACAGGATGCACACCAGAACCCACCTGCGTGGATCCTGGGAAAATAAAACACCTCCATGGGCTCATGGCCCACACGGCTACCCTATTGTGGGAGTGTCACTGCTGTCGCTATTATCACCCTGTGCAGCTGCATCCGGAGGTGGTTGCACTATGGGAGGCAGCCCACGCAAGGCCCTAGTCTGCTCCTCCATGGCTGCAAGCATGCGGGTGTGGTAGGTCTGGTTCTGGAGGATGAGTGTGCGGAGGTCCCCATGCAACAACTAACGGGATGCCCGGACCTCCGCCCTCGTTGCCTGCATCTCAGCTGAGAGCGTACGGGTGAGACGCTCCAGCTGCTGTTCTGTCCTTTGGTGTGTTGAAGCCTCAAGCTCAACAAGAGTCGTCCTGAGGTGTAGGAGCTCCTGCCTCAGGGCTTCCCTGTGGCCCTGGGACTCAATGGAGATGGCCTCCTGCAGAGTCGCCAGTGCCGCCCGCCTGTCCCTGTTGGACCCCAACATGTCCTCCCTGTGTGACTGGCAGATGGAGTCAGTTGCCTGCTCTAGTCGCTCCATCAGCCTTTCTGGGGGGACAATGGAAGTGGCCACCCTATCCATGGCCTGAGCCATCATCTCGGATGATGCAGCCTGTTGGGTAGCCATACCGTAAATGGATTGCTCCCATGCGGTATTGCCAGGTGGCGTACGGCCACCACGTCGGCGGGCACCACACCTGTCTGGGGCAAGGCGAACTGCGCCTTGCTGTGCCGGCACTGCCTGAGGCTGCAGGACTGCATTCCCCCTCTGATCTGCTGGCCCAGGAACAGGATCAGATGTCGCGGAGTGTGACCCTGCATCCGTAACCACCGAAGGCGTAGCTGCCAACACTGACATCCCCATGGAGGGTACTGACCCTGGTGCAGGTGGGTGAGACAGAACAGAATCCCTCCCTGGAACACTCACCAGCGACGGCACGTAGGTCTCATCCGAATCAACACCTGAGTACAGCTCGGGGGAGGTGCAGCCAGAGACACCCCTTGAGAGCACGACCTGCAGCACTTGTGGGTTCTCCCCCACCACCACACCACGTCCCTCACTGGTGGTTGGTCGGCCCTGGGACACCTCCTGGGTCTGCACCATCTCCACAACCCCAGCAGTATCAGGTGCGTCTTCCCCTGCAAAGACATGAAAACAAAGTAATGGAAACAGGCATTAGCACCATGGCACACATTGAGGGCTGAGAAGCAAGAGAACCAGTACTTGATTGACATGTCCCACATGACTAAAACCCTCCCATGCATGCACCCTCACTGCGTATGAAGTGCAGGCAAACGGCACACACTGATGACACCAAGATGGAAGATGGACAAATTTTCTGCATGCTGCCTGGCAGTGGCATCACACATTGGCCTGTGATTGGCAGGTGAAACACACATGCCATCACACAGATGGCATGTACCATTGCTATTGAGTGAAGATGGAGAGGAGGGCAGCAACTATTCATTCAGTCCAGTTCCCGCATGTAATAGCTTTTCTGATTCTAACAGGTCAGATTTTTGACCTGGAGCTGCCAGTCTGTAATGGTCAAATTGCACAGGGACATGTGTGTACAAATGATATCCAGGTAACAAAGTCACTCCCCTTTACCATACCCATGTCAGACATGTGACTAGTGGACAGCGACATGCCTAGTGAAAGTGGTGGAATGCAAACAAACTGACTGAATGAACAGTGAAAAATAAGCAAATCTGTTGTGTCAAGGTGACACTTCAAGGGCAACTGGCGTGCAGTTGTGCTAGATGTCTACTGTTGGCAGAAGGGATACTGCTATGGCCAAATGCAGCTGCGCAGGAAGTATTGCATGAAGCACATGGCTGACCCATACGACTGAGGCGCACACACTCTCTCCTGGCACCCAAACAGAAGCCCTCACACACACACCATGCACATGTATGACACACACATGCATGTGCACTCACCGGACAATGCCTCGTAATCAGCCAGATCTCCCACGCCTTGGATCTGTTCCTCCGTGACGTAGGTCCCAGCGACTGACTCATGTGGAGTGAGTTCCATGTCTACTACTGGAGACCCACCTCCAGTCACTAGAGTTGCGGCATGACTTGAGGCCAGCTTACTCTTTGCCCTGCGCTTTAGGTCATTCCAGCGCTTATAGCAATCATTGGCTGTGCGCCTCACGATTCCAAGGGCACTTACGATGTCCGCAACGGTCTGCCAGTGTGCCTGGCGTTGTGCAGGTGTGGTCTTGGATCCTGCAACAATGACCATCTCGTTGTCATGTCCGGACACATACTCGACAAGTGCATTCAGTTCGTCATCCGTGAAGCTGGGCTTCCTGGACGGGCCGGACTGTGTAGCCGTGTCTGGGGCATCAGCCTGTGCCGGACGAGCACTCTTCCTCTTCCGCTTGGAAGGTGGTGGTGATCCTGAGTGTCCTGCGCCGCTCTGGACACTAGGGGCAGGAGCCCTGGTGGACTCTGTATCAGGAGTGTGGGATTGCACACTCAGCATGGGAGTTGGTGCAGGCATTGGCTCGAGTGTGATGGTGTCAGGGGGAATGTCAGCAGCATGGACTAGGACCGACACTGTCCTGGCTGGGTGTGTGAGGGCTGGGGTGGATGGAGCCGCAGCTGCCCCTGCAGCCACTCCGCCCTGCCTCCTTGGTGCAGCAGATGACCTTGCTGCCCCAGATCCACGTGGCATGATGGCATCAACGTGCACCAGCGCACGTGTCGTAGCCCTGCTGACCTGGAAGTCAGCCATGGAGTCAGCCAGGTCTGGTGCCACAATGGGCTGGTCCAACAAGGGCTGAGCATGGATGGTGTCAGCCACTTCAGCCTCAACGGGAGGGGGGGAGGGGGGGGAGGGGGGGGATGATGGGTGCCCTTGACTGGTCCTCCACACATGGGGGGACAGGCTCACCCTGCAAGTTACGACCACGTCCCCTACCGGATCCACCACGGCCACCACTTGTGGCTCTTCCACCTTTGCCACCCTTACGGAATCCTCGCCTCCCAGCCATGGCACTGATATTAATGTGCGTATGGGAGTGGCTGTAGACAATTGTCCTGGGCAATTGGGGGTCAAAGGGGTTGGGTACCAGATGGTAATTGTACCCTAGTGCTCTAGCACGGCTGATTGTAACCCCTGGGGAAAGATGACGGGTCACGCAACGCACAGGAGGCCCAAAAAAGGGAGATGACGTGCACGCAACCCCTCCTAGACCACGTGTGCAGAAAGAAAAACCTGCACTACGCTGTGGCACCCAGTAACACAAGAATGAACGTATGCGTGTCACACGCAGCCTAGAATGACCTCTGAAGGGGTAGGCAACACACGGGGCAAGCACAGAAGTTGGATACGTGCGTGACTCACCGTCTGCCAGGTAAAAGAGCGTGAAGAATGAGCGCGTTTGGCTGGCTAAACCCCCGCCAAAAGAAGATGTGTACGCTGTCTGAGAAGACAGGACAACAGTAGAAGGGGACACTGTTTGAGGGAACAGGCCCAGGTAAACCAGTAAAAGAGAAAAAAGAGAAAAAGCTGTCAGAGGTAACAGGGAATACGAACTGGAAACGCCGTGAAGTAAATCGCGTGTGAAACGACAAGAAGTACAGATTTCACCCACTCGCTCTCCACGAAAAGCACGTACAAGGAAATGGTGTTCTACATGTACCCTATATACAGGCCCACACGTACAGCGTCACTTACGCGGCGTGTACGTTCACCAATCACACGCTTTGTCACTCCTGCGTGTAGATCCATTTTGACCAATCACACGCTTTGTCACTTCTATGTGTACATCCATTTTCACCAATCACACGCTTTGACACTGGGACGTGTCACGCAACAATTTCCTGCACGTGCAGGTGACTATAGGCGCGCATATGCTGTTGACGGGTTTACGCGCTAAGGGCCTTTGCTGACGTGTGGGATTTCACTACCTATCAGGCTGTCCACGCGTTCACACACGAGAGACCACGCTCCTGGCCAGGAGGCGAAATTACTGCCCCCCAGAGCCCTGAGCACGCTCCCACCTGCCATCTGCTGCTGCCTGACTGCCTGCTGGCCACGTGCCCCACACTGCTGGTGGGTGGGGGTGTTGGGAGACATGGGTGGGGGCCTGGTGGAGGGTGCCCCTGCACTGGTGGGGGTGGTGGGAGACATGGGTGGGGGCTTGGTGGAGAGTGCCCCTGGTGGCGGGGGGTGGTGGGAGACATGGGTGGGGGCCTGGTGGAGGCTGCCCCTGGTGGCGGGAGGGTGGGGGTGGTGGGAGACATGAGTGGGGGCCTGGTGGAGGCTGCCCCTGCACTGCTGGGGGTGTGGGGGTGCAGGGGGACATGAGCAGGTGTGCAGGGTAGTCCCCTGTTTTGTAGGCTGCCTGCAGGGGCCGTGGAGGGTGTACAGGGAACACCTGTGAGGACCCACCCAGCCTAATCGCGTGTGATGATTCCCACGCACCCCTGTAATACACGTACCCTGGCTAATCGCGTGTATAACTTCACGCGTGCCCCTGTAATACACGTACCCTGGCCAATCGCGTGTTAAACTTCCCGTGTACCCCTGTAATACACGTACCCTGGCCAATCGCGTGTTAAACTTCCCGCGTACCCCTGTAATACACGTACCCTGGCCAATCGCGTGTTAAACTTCCCGCGTACCCCTGTAATACACTTACCCTGGCTAATCGCGTGTTAAACTTCCCGCGTACCCCTGTAATACACTTACCCTGGCTAATCGCGTGTTAAACTTCCCGCGTACCCCTGTAATACACGTACCCTGGCCAATCGCGTGTTAAACTTCCCGCGTACCCCTGTAATACACGTACCCTGGCCAATCGCATGTTAAACTTCCCGCGTACCCCTGTAATACACTTACCCTGGCTAATCGCGTGTTAAACTTCCCGCGTACCCCTGTGATACACTTACCCTGGCTAATCGCGTGTTAAACTTCCCGCGTACCCCTGTGATACACGTACCCTGGCCAATCGCGTGTTGAACTTCCCGCGTACCCCTGTGATACACGTACCCTGGCCAATCGCGTGTTGAACTTCCCGCGTACCCCTGTAATACACGTACCCTGGCCAATCGCGTGTTAAACTTCCCGCGTACCCCTGTAATACACATACCCTGGCTAATCGCGTGTATAACTTCACGCGTACCCCTGTAATACACGTACCCTGGCCAATCGCGTGTTAAACTTCCAGCGTACCCCTGTAATACACGTACCCTGGCCAATCGCGTGTTAAACTTCCCGCGCACCCCTGTTATACACTTACCCTGGCCAATCGCGTGTTGAACTTCCCGCGTACCCCTGTAATACACTTACCCTGGCTAATCGCGTGTTAAACTTCCCGCGTACCCCTGTAATACACGTACCCTGGCTAATCGCGTGTATAACTTCACGCGTACCCCTGTAATACACGTACCCTGGCCAATCGCGTGTTAAACTTCCCGCGTACCCCTGTAATACACGTACCCTGGCCAATCGCGTGTTAAACTTCCCGCGTACCCCTGTAATACACGTACCCTGGCCAATCGCGTGTTGAACTTCCCGCGTACCCCTGTAATACACTTACCCTGGCTAATCGCGTGTTAAACTTCCCGCGTACCCCTGTAATACACGTACCCTGGCTAATCGCGTGTATAACTTCCCGCGTACCCCTGTAATACACGTACCCTGGCCAATCGCGTGTTGAACTTCCCGCGTACCCCTGTAATACACGTACCCTGGCTAATCGCGTGTATAACTTCACGCGTACCCCTGATATGCACGTTACCCGCTTTGCGTTCCTTGTTTGGCTGCCCTGTAAACTGGTCCAGGGTTAGCGCAGCCCTTTGCGATGATTTAGCGATTTTGCTGGCTTTTCCTTGCGCGAGGGCGTTCTTGGGGGCGTTACTGGCGCTGCTGCAGGGTCGCTGCGATACTCTGCGCCACGGCTGGTTTGGGAGCATGAAATCCATGAATACGCTGTGCGCGGAAATCGGTTTTATCGCACGTGCCTGGCGCAGTCAATCGCACGCGGACACTCTGCGCCAGCCGCTTGCGACACTTTTCTGCGAAATTCTATGAATTACCCTGTCAGTCTTTTCATCATTCAAGCAAGGCCATTGTGAGCCATCCAGGTTTGGATTGTATGATAAATAGCGTTGAGAGAGGCCGAGTCAATATCATGTGAGCCTGTAATGGGGATAAGGATTTGGGTGTCAACAGAATAGTTGTTATAGGTGACACCGAAATTATCCAGGCGGTTCAAAAGTGGTTTTGTAAAGATATTATTGTGTCGATGAGACACAGGGTCCTTGAGGGACACAACAGGTGACTGGGCTTGGTTGTGCTGCTGCGTTATGTGAGAATACTCTATTCGATCTGTCATTAGAAAGGATTGTATCAATTGGATAGCTTTCGGTGAGAAATTAGCCTCTCAGAAGAGATGTTTACACAGTATTTTATGATTGATCAAGTCAAACGCCACTGAAAGGTAAAGTAGGAGGAGCAGGGTCAGTTTGCCTTTCTCTTTGAGCTCGTCCATTTGGATTTTCAGATCCAAAAGTTCTGTTTCAGTACCGTGTCTAAATTGACGTAGGCCACGGATGTTGTTGACTTCCAAATAGTTTTGGATCTGGAGACATGCAACTCTATCGAGTATTTTGAGTAAGAAAGGCACTGTTCTAAAAGGTCTATAGTTGGTCAGAATGTTAGGGTCAAGCAAGGTTTTTTTTAGTAGTGGGAGTACCACCCGTTTTTGAGATTGGATGGGACAATACTACTTTCAAAGGAAGAGTTAATTAGATTTGTGATGAAGGGGGTTAGGTCAAGTGCACAGTCCTTAATAACCGCCGCGGGGCAGGAGTCACCTTGATGATTTAAGACTGGCGATCATTTTTAGTACTTCTGAGTTGGAGACAGGGGTGAATTTGAATTGTGGAACTGTTTTATTGACCGAGAGAGTAGGAGTCTGCAGAGGTAGTTGGCCAAGTTTAATAGTAGCCTTTTTCATTAAATTTTAGATTGAAGGGGTGCTATCTCGTCAGAGAGGGCATTTTGAATGCCGGTGTAACAATTTACATCTTTGTTGCAGACTTCTTGTAGTGCTACTGCAGACTCTAGTTCTCTCAGGATGGCGGAAGGTTCCTTGGTGCCTGATTTGGCATTAATTATTCTGTCATTGTATTTGGAATTTTTCATTTGGAGAACTGACTGTATACATGTTTTGGCTGCCATGACAAATTTTACTTTGTTTAGGTCATTTGTTACTTTTTCCAGTTGGACTCAGCTGTTCTCTTAATGCTTCTTAGAGTTTTTAGAGTTGGTGAGTTGAAGTGGGCTGCTAGTTTGGCTTTGCATATGGATGGATAGGGGTGCGATTTTGTCGATGGCTGCTAGTACAGTTTGGTTGTATAGGTCGACCATAGTGGCAGAGCTATTGGTACCTAGGTCTTGGTATGCAGTGATTGGGAGAAGTAACGGTAGTATATTGTTCTCAGTGATGTTGCGTTTGTTTCTGGATGGGGCAGCTGGAGCCACCAAAGGGATGTTGTTAGTCCCCGAGTTCTTGGTGACGTTGAAGGTAATGATGTGGTGGTCTGACCATGGGCAGTGGGCATTGAATGTGATGTTTGTATTACAATTAAGGTCGACTAGCCAGTCGAGTGCCGACCATTGGTATGTGTGGGGCATTTCATACGGTGCGTGAAGCCTAGTGCTGAGATGGTATTGGGGAGCGCAAAAGCATTGTTGTCCTTGGGGTCGTTAAGGCCTAAATTGATGTCACTAGAAGCAGAGTTTGGGAACTAGGTTTGGTGTTGGTCGAGAGGAGTTGGGCTATATCGTCCTTGAGTGACAGTATCGGGCCAGGGGGTCTATAGATCAAGTGAATGTTTAGAGTGGCAGTATGTGATAGGGTCATTTTGACTGAGAGTATTTCGCCAGAGTGAAGGAGATATTTGGTAACTCTATAATGTTGAAGGTATTTTTAGCAATAATAGCTACCCCCTCCCCTCCTTTGGCTGTTGGCCTATCGGACCATAGATAATGACGTTTTCTGGGACAGCTAACGAGAGGGCATGTCCTGCTGCAGCATGGATCCAGGTTTCGGTAATTGCCATAAAGTCAAGTTTCTTAGTTGTAATGAAGTCAGCGATGTCTAGGGCATGTGCAGGGAGAGACCCAACATTGATCAGGGCTCCCTTTATTACCTGGTTTTCTTTGCAGATATTGTTTTGCGCTCAGGCAGTTGTGGTTAGATTAAAGGGCAGTGTACATGTGTCAGGTGGGTTAGGGCTCGAAGTAGAGCAGTTCAGCATAGTAGAAGGGAAGAGCTTATCACTTGACTTGGTGTGGTGCTATATAGTAGTCTTAGTGGAGGCTCTATTAGAGCTGTAGTTGAGATAGATATTTCTTCTGCTGATTGAGGGGGTGACGGTAGGGGTGGTGGGCTTGCTGAATCTTGTCCGCGATGCTAGTCCGCTGTTTCTTAGGGTACATTGACATGGTCGGCTTTGAGTGAGATGGGATTGCATGGTCAGGCTCTGGTTGGTAACTGTTTTTAATTTGTTTAACAAACTTATCAGCAAAGGAGATGGGTAGGATTATTTTAAAACATTTAGAGGAGAGGTATAGACAAAATAATATTAAGGGTTAGGAGTTGATGAACATTCTCTAAATGTATTTTTAGCTTTAGATAAATATGTAAATCCTTTCGAAACAGTGAAATATCTTATTTTTATGGCACATTATATTGATGATGGGTGTTCCCTTTGATCTTCTGAACATTATTCAGATGTTATATAACTTTTTGTCAGCTATGTTTAGATATACCTTGATGGGTTGATGACTTGGGCGGTAGCGGTATTAGCCCTACCGCCGAACTCCCCGGCGCTAATAGCGCCGGATCACGAGTTCGGCGGTAATGTCAATCCCCATTCCCCATTGAGCCCATTCGGGAATGCCCCATTCCCCATTGGGCTCAATGGGGAAATTTCGCGCTAATACCGCCGGCGGATTTCCCGCCAGCGGTAATAGCGCGAATTTTCGGCGGATTTCCCCCCAGCTCAGAGCTGGGGAGAAATCCGCCGAAGTCCTGCTTTGGCAGACCCTTAAATCCGGCGGTAATAGCGCTACCGCCGGATTTAAGGCTTACCGCCAAAGTCGTGATGAGGCCCAGAGTCTTTTCCCTCTAAAAGCGGTATAGTATGGCTACATCCTGGCCTCTCAATTATTTTGACTTGTATGTAAATACTTTAAAAGAAATTCTCTTAACTTCCCACAGCCATTTTCCTAAATTTGGGCACAAGCAAATGTGAACGGTGTTTTAGTCTGATGATGTTGTTTTAATGGCTAGGAGAGCTAGGGATATACACTTAATAAAACCTGCATAGATAGGACATGTTTCACCTTAGCCTATATGTGGGTAAATCCAAAATAATGCGTGTAGACCATGCCCAAATATAGTGGCAAAAACATTCTTCTAAATTGAGTGTTATTTTAAAATAAATTAACTAGTTCTCCTCTTTTGAACACCCAACTAATTAAATTATATCTTTCAATAGGTATTGTGAAAAGATTGATGGCCTTCACATGCAAACCACCCTTAAGATATATATTGCAACTCTCAAAACTGTGGCTCCTTTTGGCAGTGGGTAGTGGGGATCACATGGCCATCAACAAGGCAAAATATACAAAATGCCTAAAATAAGTTTTCTAGCCTTTTGGTTAGGGAAACATAAATACGCCCATTTGTATTATTTAAAAAAAATGCAGTTTTTTTCTATTTAAATTACATTTTGAGCTTGTCGCACTTCTAAGGATCTGCATCTCAGAGGTCCTCTTGCAACAATTTAGCACATTTTATTATACATTTTCTCATACATTGAAGTGGCTCGAGTTCATTTGGACACCATTAAAGGATCTAGTTCACACAGAATTATTTAACAAACCTAGAACTCAGAATGTGTCTACTATTAGGAAACAGATTTCTATCTATTATTAAAAGAAGGAACATTACTTTAAAACTCTTCAAATTAGTAAATGTACTGTTGCTTCCTTTTTACAGTTAAAGCTATATGTTGATAATAATCCTTACTTGAATTGCTTTCATAAGCCTTAACAAAGGGTGCTGTTCTTTAAAATCTAAACACAATGTTTGACATTAGGAGTGAATGTGGCAAGATGAAACAAAACTGCCAAGTGTACAAATAGTAAGTAGTGTTCATGTGATGAAGCCTCTTGTGGAGATTTGCGCATTTTGCATCATTTTGTTCACATTATGCAGCTGTTAGATATCAATTCTTAAAGCCAAGTTTTAAAAAATGGGGTACATTTTAAGGCATTTCACATATTCTTAGGTTACGTGATGTACAAATGGTGTAGGCCTTTCATTGGTCTCTTGAAAAGAATTTAGCATTAGAAATAGAATGGTAATATTTTAACAATGTATGTGATTTTATGAAGAACTACTATTAAGAATAGATTTACTGATCTACCAGACACCATACCTATTGACCTCCCATTCATCCTAAAAATACAAGCTTGTGAATCTGGGCTGAATTCCCAATAAAAAGCTTGCATTTAGTGTAACTGTTTCTACACGAGGGATTATGAGGCAAAACCAAAACCCCTAGAAAAGCAGAGAAATTATGATTTTGAGCAAAACAGGGAGAAACCACATATTATCCAAACCCTCAGAAATAATTGGTGCTCATAACCTATAAGAGCAATGGAGAAAAGGACAAAAGAGTATATTCCTTGTACCGTAAATATAGGAAACCCTCCTACAGTCATGATGGCCGGGACAGAAGGTATGTAAATAGGGAGTGGGGGTCCAAGTAGTGGCTCTGTCTCTCTTGAGAGAAATTGGACTTAAGTAAGAAGACATGGAAAAAGAAAACCACAATCACAATTTGTGAAAGAACCAATCAAACAGTTAATGGCCATAAAAAGCTTCATGACCCATTTTTATAAAAATATGAAATATTCTGTTTGGGAACCTTTAGAATTGTACGAACAAACGATGGATTGAAAAATGACCAAAACAGTACTGAGTACATAAAATAGACATTTTCCACAGGGTTTTCTATTTTCTATGCTGGACTGGATAACTAAAATCTCTTTAAATGCTCCTTTTAGAAGGCATACATTTTAAAATATTTCTCAAAACAAACAACGCCACCAAGAAGCCTGTAAGGAAGCCTTTAATGTAATGTGTGCTGCAGATCAACCTCCCGATAGTTTCCTCAAGAGATCATGCATGCATTTTCCCAAATGTCTTGACATGTTGATACCAATAATCTGGATTTTAAATCTACTTTGTTCCACAGTCTTCTGAAATACGTAATAACTCAGCTAGACCTCTGTTTAGATGGTTCAAGTTTGTTGAACTGGATTATCCCCAAAGCTACAAGTATCTATCTAACCCTCAGCCACCCCTCAGTAATATCTATAATGATTCTCAGGTTGCCTCCAACTGTGCATCACCCATTCTTGTGCTGTTATTTAGTGCTTTTCTGGCAAATCGTGTACTGCAAATCGTGCACTGCTTTTAGTGCTTTCCTGGCAAATTCGAACATATGTGTGCTTTTCCATCTGTCCATCCCCAATAGTGTACTGCTTTTTAGTGTTTTATCTGGCAAATTCGAATTTAGGTGTGCTTTTCCAACTTGTCAATTGAATTTTGAATTCCTGTGCATTTTAGCGTGCTCATTGTTTTATTTGTTCTGCTTGGCCACCTGGTGAGATTCTTCTGTGCATTGTGCTAACCCTCCCTGTATTGCTTTTCCATCACCTATCCTCCTTCTCTCACTGTGGGCCTCATCACGAGTTGGGCACTAACACCGGCGGTATTACCGCCGGGGATATTAGCCCTACCGCCCAACCTCCCGGCGCTATTAGTGCCAGATCACAGGTTTGGCGGAACAGTAAGTCCCCACTCCCCATTGGGCCCATTCGGGAATTCATTTCCCATTGCCCATTGGGCCCAATGGGGAATGTTTAGCGCTATTGCCACCGGCTGTAGTAGTGCTGAAAACCGGCAAAATCACAGTGGATTTGCCCCCAGCTTAGAGCTGGGGGAAATCTGCCAAGCCCGTGATTTGGCGGACCCTTAAATGCGGCGATAATAGCGTTACCGCCGAATTTAAGGGTTACCGCCAAACTCGTGATGAGGCCCTTAAGTCTGGAAGGAAGAAATGTAAAAAGGCACTCCTGAATTCCAACTGTGGGCTGCCCATTGCAGACATCTACATCAATGCTTCCTCCAGACAGACCATCACTGCAATTCTCTTTGCTGTTCCTTCTTCTGACCTATGGACTCCCCATATGGTTGCTGTCCTCTCCCCTTTTTCTTGTTCACCCATTACTGCTGGCACCAGATGCAAAGTGCTCTTGGCTCACTTCGAATCCTGCAAGGGTACCATTAATGTCTATCACAACGGCAATACCATACCCCAGAGTTCTCAGCACAACCTTCTCCATTTTGACAGGCATCTTCCATCTCTCTTCACCTTCTCCCCTCTCATGTCCCCCTCCATCCCTCATCCTCATTTCCACCCTCCCCCAATGGTGGTCCCCCACCCCTGCACCCTCCCTCACAAATATTTCAAAGGCAGTAACCAGCTTCACTTAGCTATCCTCAGTTTGCATTCTGCTATCAAACATTCCTGTTACATTAGTCTCTTCCTTGAAGACCTTGGCCTTGACTTGGCCTTGAAGTCCTTGCTCTCACTGAGACACGATTCAAGGCCAGCTCCATCACTGCTTTTGACACTCTTCTCCCTGAGGGCTACAAGATCCAGGTCCTCCCAGTCTGGTGGCGGAGTGGCTCTGATCTTCCCTGATTGGGTTCCTGCCTCCATCATTCCAACTCAAACTAACTCATCCTTTGAAAGCCTAGTCATCAGGCTATCTATCTCACCTACCTTCTGTCTTTCTCTTGCTACCATCTACAGGCCCCCTCAACTGACCTTCCTCTTCCTCTTGGATTGGGTGGAACTGTCATCATCTCTTCTAGCCTCCTCCCTTAAACCCATCTTCCTTGGGAACTTTAACATCCACCTCGACTCTCCAGATGTGGTGACGGTACTATTTTGCAGCCTCTTTGACTCTCTCTATCCTCCCTTTGGCTAAACCCACTCTGCCAGACACAGCCTGGATGCTCTCATCTCAATGGACATCCCACTCACTAACCCTCTTACTACCTCTCTCTCATGGTCCGATCGCTCTCTCCTTTCTTCCCACCATGACCTCCTCTGTCCCCTGATGAGGCCTCCACCCGTTTGACAGCCTCCTTCTCTGTCAATCGGCCGATGAAGCATGTGTCAGTTGCTGCATTCGCCTCTATTCTAGCTAATCTCCATCTCTCTATCTCTAACACCCTGGACATCCTTACCCTTGCCATGAGGATCCGCATGAAGCCTGCCTCCAAATGCAACTCTTAGTATGACTCTGACTTGGCAGGTTTGAAACACAATTGCAAAGTTGCAGAGCGTAAATGGCAGACATCAAGCTCATCCTCTGACAAACTGGCCTGCCAGCTGCTCCAAAGGCAATCATCTGTCACCAAATGCTCCAAGAAAAAGGCTCATGTCCAAGCCTGCGTCTCTGGAGCCACCAATAACATGGCTGAACTTTTTAAAATATGCAAGGAACTCACCAATTCTACTGTAGTCTCTTCCTCTCCTCCTCCCTCCCAGGCCTGCTGCACAGCACTAGCCAACCACTTCCCCTCCAAAGCACTGGAAATCCTGTGCTCTCTGTCATCTGCTTACTCCTCCACCCCCTCTTCTCTTGCCTCCCTTGGCCCTCCTCTCCCCCCCACTCTCCTCCTTCTCTCCCATTGCACCAGATCAGATCTCTAGAGTCGTCCACTCTATGCAAGTCTCCGCTAAACAAGTTTTTCCCTGCTCCCCCAGAACCATCAAGGAGAACTTTGCCTTTCTTGCCCCAGCCTTGGCTGACCACAGCAATCACTATTTTGCCACTGGCTCTTTCCCACAACCCCTTAAAGCACTCTCTTGTGCACCCTCTTCTAAAGAAGCCATCAGCTGACACTTCTTGCCTGGGTAACTCTATCACACCTTTCTTGTGCAAACTCATGGAGAAGCTGGTCATCCTCCAATTGACACTCCACACTGAAATGGTTGGCTGCCTCCATGACCACAAGTCCAGTTAAAGGACATCCAGAGGCATGGAAACTGCTCTCCTGAATACCTGCGATGACCTTCTCTCTAACCTGGACTCAAAAACTCCCTCTGTTCTTATCCTCCTCAATCCTTCTTCTGCCTTTGACATAGTCAGCCACTCCATCCTCATAAACTGCCTCCATGATAGCCTAGGCATCACTGACAAGGCACTGGTGTGGCTGACCTCCTTCCTTTCAAACAAACCAGTGCAAATGGGTCCTTTTTTCTCTTCCACCTCACTCTCTACATGTGTCATCCCTTAGGGCTCTATCCTATCACCATGGCTCTTCAACATCTACCTGGCCACTTTGACCCACCTTCTCCCCTCATTTCCAGTGTTATGCAGATGACACACATCTCTTCTCCAAGCTGCCATCCTCTACCTCCTCCTCCCTCTCTCTCAAACCCGACTGTCTGACTGCTATTCAGACATGGTGCTCTGCCAATGATCTCTGCCTCAATGCCAGTAAGACAGAGATCTTTCTCTTTGGAACTCCTGCTCCTTACACCTCCCAACTCTCTGGCCAGCCTCTTTGGGTCCCCTTCCCTCATCCACTAATGAGGCAAAAACTCTTGGGATCATCTTTGATTCCTCTCTCTCTTTCTCCCCACACATTACAGACCTTGCCAAGAAGTCCAACTTTCAGCTCCACCTCCTCATGGGCATTCTACCTTTCTTCACCTTCCCCCAGAAGATTGTCTCCAGAGCCCTGGTTCTCTTTAAGGTACACTGCTGCAATAGTCTCTTCCTCAATCTGCCTCTTTCCTCCATTTGTCCCCTTCAACAAATCCAGAATAGTGCTCAAGACGTATTCTTGGCCTCAAGCCCAGGGGCCGCATCTCCCCAGCCCTAAAATCTCCCCACTTGCTTCCGATGACTGCAAGGATCAAATTCAAGACCCTCTGCATCATCCATAAGGCTGCCTGGGGCCTGGGACCTCTCTACATTCAGCTTTCCCTCCCTAAATACCTCCCTGCCAGAGTCCTTCGATCCTCTGGCTCCAAATCTCTGCAGGTCAAACATTTCTCCAAGCAGAGAGTGGGAGACAGATCTCTTTCCTCTACGGGTTCCCCCATCTGGAACGGCCTCCCTGCCCCCTCTGACTTGAGCTGGATCTTCTTACGTTCCAGAAACTTCTCAAGACTTTCCTTTTCTCCTCTTCCTTCCCTCTCCCCCTTCCGTGCTAATCTTTCCCTATGCCACTGTGACTGAGGCCTGGTCCCTTCAGAGTCGCACAGGGACCAGCCCTCCACCCTACCAGACCCCCCAGCATCCCTCGCCAGCACAGTCCTTCGGGGCCCCTTCCCCGGACTGGTCGTAAACCTGGGCCACCCTGTCCACCGCCCTCATCCTCCCTTCCATCCCTCTCTCTCCCCTGGTACTTTCTGCAGTGGCCCCCCTCGCACTAGCCCGCCCCCGCCCTTGGGCACCCCACTTCTGCACTTCCCTTTCTACACCCCATGCACTTACTACCTTGTCTTGCACTTGCACGGTAGGATTGTCACAAAGCCAATACAACTGTTTTTTGTTTGTTCTACTTCCTTGCTGTCCACACCTTGCCCCCCCCCCCCAATCCTGTCTTACGGCACCTGGAAACACTTGTGTATAGGTGCCATACAAATGTCCAATAAATAAAATAAATCTCTTAGGTACAGAACCCAGGAGCTCTGGAAAATCAAGAAAATAAAACCTAAAAAGAGGATGCCTGTGCCAGCCTCAATTAAGGCAGCTGAAGTGAAGGGTACTCCTCCTTTGAACTTAGAGATGGGTGGGCAAAGACCTACTCCTCTTCTGCTGAAGTTACTAACAGGCAGAGAAGACTATTTCCAAAGCCAGATACATAGTACGCCACCTGACATGCAATATGACAATCCAACAAAACTGGAGATGTACATTAGTCCCTGTACATAGGTTCTAGGATTATACTGGGCCAAAAATATACTCTTCGAGTGAGAGATTAACAGAATCCATCATCCGGTTCTCAGGGGAATCCAAACCATATACGAAACAAATCCCCTCCTTGTAAAACCAATTACCCAGAAAATTCACCCCTTCACCAGGATAACAAATCCAAGTACTAGTGTGAGTGGAGGCTAAGAAATATACACAATAACAGTTATTTTTATTTTTAGTTTTTATTACTTGAATTTAATCAGATATGATTTTTACAAGATTCTTTGACATACAAGTCAAAAAAATAATTAAAAGATCTCCGTCCAGCTGAGACAATTTCTACCACCTTTGTGTATGGTTCTGGGGGGACTCGCTCATAAAGAGGGGGTTGAGTAACAGTTATTAGGAAAAAACAGAATTACTCAATTAGAAGGGACACATATTTTCAAAAGGGGGAACAAATACATAGGCAAATGCCTACTCACATTCACAAGGGTGGAGAAAAGATTTTTCAATTGGAGTGACAGGTCAAACAATTGACAGAGATCATTGGTCAAATCATGAGATCCCAACAGGAAAATCCTAATTCTAATTCTCCACGCAACATGGTATAAACTAACACAACAGGCCGGAATGGACACTGACATGAAGAAAGTATTCCAAATAAAAATTCACAAGGAGAAGAGGAAAAGAGGGATATGATAGAACAGATATACCAAGCCTTGCAGGAGGCTTGTTTAACAATATGTGAACATACATTTGAGTTTTCAGAATTTTTACTTAGATGCCAATAGTGACACTCTTTATTACTTAAGACAAAGCCAAATAAAAAAAAAAGAAAGTGGATTTCCACCTACAAAAGAACAATGAGTCAAACATAAAAGAAGAGTAACAAATACATTAAGATCAATTAATGAGAGTTACCAAGAATCCCCTAGACATAAGAACTAAAAGAAGAAAGAAAACTGCATTTTATTGAGACACTGAAAAAGAGGATATTTCGTCATCTCCAGGTTTTTTTCAAGATAACACCCTCCAATCAGATTGAATGAACTAGAAGATGAGGAGAGAGGAGATGTTCCTGTTCTATTTGTGATTTTGAAATGTATTTTTTAAATGTATTTTTATTCCTTCAGATCCTTGAGACCCACCCAAAATAAAGCAGATTATATAACAAAACCTTGCCCATAGGAATGTTTTATCATTGCTTCAGCAAAGAGACTAGAACATAAGTTTAAAAAATAGTGTGTATTTCTAATTCACTGAAACTCTTAAAAAAATAAATTAAGATTGAATCCCATGGCCAATGTGTTTTTCACTCCATTCGTTGATTAAATAATGTAAACTCAGATTGGCTTTACACTGAAATATCATGTAATTAATTTTACACATAACCAGACCAATTGCTTTACTAAAAATGAAATTAGCTAAATGCAACCAGGTAAAAGGGGAATACAATAAACTGTGCAACTTGTTTTTTGTATTCTTCAAGGAAATGTTGGACAGGATGTGTCTTATAAATCATCTGATAGATCGAGTTAAATCTGTTGATTGCCCTGAACTTTCTTAGATTGCCATCTCTAGTATAAAAGTCACAGAGAGCATTTACCTTTTATATTTAACCTGAAAATTGTGAAGTTAGCTTGAACTCTGAAATGGTTGGTGGTGGAAATGTCAGCTTTATTGAATTAAGGAATGAAAAGTCCCCATTATACATCACTGTGACTAAGGCATTGAAAACTCTCATAGATAATCTGTGTTTACCAAGGACGAAAAGCCCTTTTTCCAAATCCCAAAAGCTACACTAATGCACACTTTATATTGGGAATTTAGCCGATATCAACACGTTTGTATTTTTAATATATTGGAAGGTGGATACGTTCAGTCTGTGGAGGCTAATAACTGCCCCATGACTTTCTGCCTGGAAGACATTGTATGGCACTCAGAAAACTAGAACAACATCAAATCAAGGCTCTGCAATAGCCTAAGAGAACGCCGTCCCTGTCTCCCAGAATATCCAAACCTCAACAAATCATAACTCAACTCTGCAAGACGGCCCTGACACACAGGTTGCGACTTGAGACCCATCTTTGAGTTGTTGAGAATCACCAGATTAGACACGAGAGGTAGAGTGATGCACCAGCACCAGAAATTAGGCATGGTTCTTTGGGGGTAAGGTTGTTTTCATAATTTTTTTTATCATGTTTCATGGCAATGATTTCTCACTTCTGTAATTGTAATATTAATATTAATATTTTAATAGCATCTTGTCTACATTTTCATTTATCTTATTGTTATTCATTATATTAATTATGATAAGCTCCTCGGCTCTACCTGCAACCAGGTTGTGTAGTATCATGGAAGTGGAGGAACACAGAACAGACAAGTCGACCACACCTTCCTTTTTGTCCCTAAGTGTCTCCAGGTCAGTGAATTGGCAATCTGTTCCACTACAAGATTGTTAAGTACACAACTCTGATCTATAAACATCCAGTTTTATTCATTTTAATATATATTTTTTTTAAATACCTATACCAAGATCTTACATAAATGATATACTTTTCTAAGAACCATAAAGACTATGCAGTTGTCACATTCATTCTCATGTCTATTCAAACACAAAACATAGTATAACATCAAAATATATACAAAAAATGCAAAAACATATTTAAAAGGACAGCACTTCTTTTTGGGACCAATACTTTTTGAAGTTATGGGAATAAAGATCAACCATTGGTATCTATAGTAACTCCCTCGTAAATGAATACCTCCGTTGTCTAAAGAGAAAGCTGTTTATTCAGTACAGCCTCTATTATTGAATGACGTTTTTTGGGGTGTAATTCATATTGCAATTTATATAAAACACCCGTCAGGCATAGATATAGGTAGAGAGAAAGGAAAATTCAATGGCAATTTCCTTTTGTTTTGTCTTCATATTCTATCATAGAAGTGGCAAGGAAATATAGTCTGCAGTCAGGATTGGAGTCTGGAGTCTGTTTTCCTTAACTTTTGTTGGAGGCGGTGACAAACAATGCACCTGGCCAGTTTTATCCTTATAAGATCAGTCACCGTGTGGAGTGCAGTGGGGAGAAGTGGCAATGAGAACTGATCTGCAGTAGTGATTGGAGTCTGGAGTCTGTTTTCCCAGACGGTTGTTGGATGCATTAATTAATGCTACCTGAACAGTTTTATCCTTATAAGATCAGTCACTGCACAGAGCGCAGCGCAGAGAAATAGGAAAGAAAGGTGGCTTGCAGTGATCCGGTGAGGGGCATGTGGAGTGAGGGACCTTTGTATTTGTCTGCTCCCATTTGGGGTTTGCTGTGAATCGATAAAGTAGTGAATTCTGGAGCCTGAAAAGTGATTTATTCTCTGGCAAATTCAGATTGAACAATTGAGCTTAGATTTACTGAAGGTGACTACTTATAAAGATTTCAATGTAATTGACTTTGAAGCTGTGAGTGAAGGAACCAAAAATTGGTTTTAAAATATTGTCGTTTTGGTGATATAGCCTCAAGCCTTCGTCTGCATAAAATCTTAGAGCGGGACACTGATAAGATGGCAAGTATATCAAGCATTTCACTCTGCGGCTACTCACTTCTTCCTAGTGCCAACAATGATGTGCAAGCTGATCCACCAAATAGGAGGCATTGAGCAGCACCCTTTGGTGCATATAATGAAGTTCAAGCTGACTCCCCTAATAGGGAGCTTTCATTGGAAATTGGAAATGCTGGGAATTGTATTGCCCCAGAAGGCCCCTTTGAGAGATCGCTGCAGACCCGGAATATTGCTCAGAAAGGTATCCCCACGGCCATTCCTAGTCCACGAAACAATGTGAGACTGGGTTGTTCTAAGGAGGACATGGTTTGTGAACTTAGAGTCAATATGGGCGAGTTGGAGAACTCAAACCTGGCCTGGTTTTAAAAAAGGCCACTGAGAAGCATAAACATCTGGACCCCTCTTTAATGAAAACAATAGCCGGCCAGATAATTACATTTCTTTTTCCTTGAACCGGCACAAGCACGGAAGTCAAACCTAGGACCCCAAACCTGTACATGGCTACAGCAGATGGTTTGAATATTAATGATTAAAGCTTACTTGAAGCCACAGGAGAGATGGGTTGCTTGATGCCAGGTTTAGAACTGGAGAAAGTGGGGAAGCCAACATAGGGAAATGGATGGCTATAAATCCCATGGACGCGCCTGCTCTGATTCCCCTACAATACTTACAGAGTTGGTCTCAATGAGAGAGTTGTCTCCTGACCAAAATGCTAGTAAGACAATGAGTGCCGTGGTGCACCATACTCTAAGCGAAGCTGAATCTCAGCACTGAACTCCGGCTCAGCACTTTTGTTGAATTATACAACAATATAACACATGAGGTTAAAGCACACACATTTATATTGAGTTAAATTAATCTGAAATTGGAGATTTTCAATTTTCAGGCATATCTTGTTGAACCATTAATCCAAAGATTGACCATTCAGACAAGTGTTCCTCAAATTTCAAGAACAGCGAGTGCAAATGTTAAAGAGGCCACTGGTTCTCTAGTGCCTTTCTAGCCACAGGAATCACTAATTTTCTAATGCCATTGAAGGTAACTTATTGGAGACCACTGAATTGAACAGTAATAAAACAAATGTTCAGGCTGCTCCTGCAACAGTTATTCCTGGATTAGTGGTAACAAGGAATTTGAGGAGGTTGATGGAGAAAAGACATGGAAAGAATAAATACACAACGGGGAATTTCTGGAAATGTCTCTGTTCACTCCACACTAGTGAAGCAGCAGCACTCCTTGCTAAGAAAAAGCCTCTGGTTGGGATGTGGCAATGCCTATTCCCGATATTGGGACAACCAAAAACACCTGCTGAAGATGCAAATACCAATAAAGCCTCTCTTTCTTCAGTTGCGTTGTAAGGAAAAGTGCTGCCTGTGGTGGAGGTGTGTATAGTCATCAAGTGTGATTTCGGGACTCAAACGATGATGTTCAGTGAGAATAAAAACTGGTCGGATTTACATCATCACCTCAGTGTACGGTCAGACATTGAAACTCAGTGTGGTGAGGTTTCAAGAAATATGTTCTTTCGGCCATGCAAAACTGTAGCATTGGCTCCTATTGATCTCACTAGTCAAAACAAAGTGATGACTGGAGTGATGAATAAGTGAACTGATATTGTGGAGGAGCATTTGCTTTACGATTCTAGGAGAAAACAAGAAATCGCAATACAATGTGAGAGGCATTTGATGGGCAAGGTCAACTCAGTGAATCAACTAGCTGATCAACATACTGCATGTGGAGGTCAACAAATGAGGTTAAGAAGTATCAGCATACGGAACTGTGATGTAACTTGGGATCTGAACTTTTATCTGAGTGTTCCTCCATAGCGATGACTTGTTGCTTGAGTTGTACCCAGTGTCATCCAAGTGCTTCGCATAATGCTATGAATATATCTAAGCATTTTAATCACCCCCCTTTTGGTGTTCCCTTACCATTTGTATCAGATAAGGTTGCACTAGTTGACACAGTTCTGTATTTACTAATACGTTGATGAAAAATTGTGATTTGTGTGGAAACTGTCAAAGCTGTAAATTAAGAGGAGGTGTTTGGTTCTTGTAAGTTTCCCTCTAAAGTTAGTACTGATGCAAGTATGAAGGGAACATATACTGACCTGGTTAATGAAAATAGGATAAAGGCCCTGTGTAGCTTCAGAGAAATAATGGTGCATGCTTTTGGAAAGTTGGACCGGAGTCGTTGATAGCATATTGAAGTGGGGGTTCAGAGAATAATGGTATGAAAGATTTAGGGTATTCTTCCCCTTTACTTGTATTGGAATATGTTTTAGGTCTTAAATGCTGCTCAGGGCTGACCCTAAATCACACCAATATTTTGGCGTAATTTGGTGAAATCCCTAAACTGCTCTTCAACAATGACATTAATCAGTCTAGATTTTATGATGATGAAAGAAATTACATAAAGATGATAAGTGCCCTCGCAGGCTCTGTATTTGATGTTGATAGGATGGATATGGTACAACAGCGGATACAGAGCCTGACCCGGAGCCAGAGTTATATAATCTCTCAATCGCCTCATGGAACATTAGGGGCTTTGGTAAATTGACTCAAGATCTTAAGATCTGTGAAGTTTTGAGAGAATATGACAAAAGTTTTTTTTCAGGAAACATGTGCTGTGGATGCTCTGGTCTGGGATGGGTACCAACCTTTCCAACAACCCGCTATGGGTCGAATGGAGGTAGGCCCTTGTGGGGCCTCTGTGTACCAACTAAGCATAGTTCAAAGTTTGTTGGGAAGCTTGTTTCATCTGAAGTAGGGGGTGCTTTTTTAGTGGAAATTGAGATTCTGAATAGTTGTGTAGTGAAGAGGATTCTTCTTGTAAATATTTATTGGAACCCCTTGCATACATATTTAACGGCCTTCATTTGGAGACTGAATGGTATATATGAGGCTTACACAATTGTGGCTCTGCATGGTGAAGTCGTGACCTTAGATATATACTGGGGGCAGATAAAAACTGTGGATCAAGTTATCGTAAAAGGCAGCAGGAACAAGGTAAAACGTAGAATGAATTTTGTGCTGACTGGGCCCTTATAATTGCAAATGGCCAGCTAATTGGGGATATCCTGAGTAGGCCTACTTTGCACAGGGAAGGTCTAGTATCCTGGATCGATTATGTAGCATTTTCAGAAATATTGTTTCACCTGTGTACTAATTTTGAGGGTTTCAGTGCCGAGGCAAGTGATCATTGCACTTTATTTGCCCAACTGAATGGGAAGATAGCACCCAGAATTAGCAACTTTCAGGAATCTGATTATAAATCAACAACGGAATTGGATATCTTGGATTCCTAGATATATAGATCAGTTTAAAATGATTACAGCATATTTCTGGCAATTGTGAAAAAATGAGGGTATCCTCACACCTACTCTCCTTGGATCCTCTACTCAGTTGGCCAGGGAAAGGCCATCACACTTTAATTCTGAACCTGGGGGTGAGGATGTGAGGGAGGATAACTTGGGTGGAGGGTCCTTGGGGATTGGGGAGATAACCTGGGTGGAGGGTCTTTGGGGATTGGGAGGGATATCCACAGGCAAGACATGGCATCCCTCTATAGGCTGTCATGAACCATCTTTTCTCATATCCCCTCATTTAAACTATGATATTACAGAGATGAGGAAGAGGCGACTAGGAGTAGTTAACACTAACTAATCACTTCACCATTCAGTACTGGGACAAGGAAGAGGCCTGGGGAGAGTTGTGATGGTCAGGCATGTCCCAATAACTATAGTGAGGCAAGTGAAACTGAGTCTCCAGACCTGCAGCCTGTTCAATGGTTACAGCTGTATAAAAAGAGTGAGAGGCAGCAGAGAGGGGAGGCAGCTGGGCCGAAAAGCACGACCATCCAATCTGGAGGAGGCAACATATGAGTCAGTGAAAAGGACACAGAGAGAAGGAAAGCCAGGAAGATGCTGAGGCCATTGCTGGCCATGAGAGGGTCTAAAGTTGAGTGATGCCCATTGCTGCATGCTCCCTGTTGGGAGTGAGAGACACAAAGAAGTTGCCAACCACTGCAGGAGAGACCAGAGAGTGCGAAAACTGCTTGCTGGAGCTGCTCAAGACTGCACAAGGAGCGTACGAGAACCCACTAAGGAAACCAGTGCACCAGTGAAGTAGCAGCCACACACCAGTGAGTAATTGAGAAGGTTCACTCAGGCCAGGGTACTCCAGGGGTATGGTGTGGGTTGTAAAGGAGGTCCCAAATAAAACCTGCACTCCAGTCGTCCATTTTGAAATACCAGGAACATCCACACCAAAATATGTGACGTATGATGAGCAAATAAACCAGCAGAGGGCCGCAGTAGGACTCTTCCCAGTGCCTATCAGAAGAACAGCACCTATTGAAGTACCGATACGCAGGAAACCATGGACAGTAAGGTATCCATTAAGGAAGCCCTACCAGCAAATGAGACGAAATGAGATTGCCTAAGTACAGTCCCGGAAGAAACCAAAACAGGCTTAATGGAAGACGAATGGTGACATCACGGTGACCCGGACAGACTCACAGATAGAAGAAATGACGACCTAAGAATGACACAAAGAGACAAAATGCCATGAGTAAGGATATTGTGAATCTAAACAAAAGAATGATGTCCAAAAGCATGAGAATTAAGCTGTAAGCAAAATGGACACAGTCGACCATTTTACACATGTAAATATGCTTGGAACCGAAAGAAAGCTAAGAAAACAGTGTGGCTTGCTATCCTAACTAGAAGAGTAGTGCAGCAAGCGCCATTATACATAAATCTACCTCAAACAAAGTACTTTAGTATAAGTACATTCCACTTTGCAACGAAGCAGAATCAACCCAGGTTACTAAAGGCCAAATGAGCAGAGATTCATATTTAGCAAAACAAGAAGAGACGGCTGAATCGAAACGCGACAGAAGCGACCCGTGCCAGGGAAGCCAAGGTCATACCAATAGATGAGGCGAACAGTAGCTACATTTAATTGAAACAAAGAACAGAATGTCCTGTCTCTGAAAGGTCAAGATAAGGAGGCGAAGCCAGGTGGCGGGCTAAATAAGAATCAAATACACAAATTCAGAGAAAGGAGGCAAATTCACAGTGTGGGAAGCACGTGAGCAGCCGAGCAAGAAGACACAAGGGTTCACATCTACGCTTGGCATCCTCCCATTGCAGATATATCAGAACTTTTCCAGAAAGAAGATGCAGTTTCGAGGCCAACCACAGTGAACTAATTGACACATGGCTACTAAAGTGATGATTGATTGTAACCATAATCGGAGGAAAGCTGGGTAACTAAGAGGCACCCCACACCTGGCTGACTATTCTGCGTGCGGCTAAGCGAAGTGGAAAGGTATGCATGGGGATGGTGCCAACCCAATCACAATGGACCAAATAATCTAGGTTCCTATAGTTAGTAGAACCAATGGCACGTCGTACTTTTGGTGATGTCTACAGTAGTCATTTTTTAAGGAAGGGCTTAGACGCCCACCTGACAGTGTTTACCCAATCTCCTCACTCCGTTACCATATACAGATATAGCATATATAGTAAAGTTACTTTTTCCTAACCAATAGAGTTGCATATTAACTTTTGAGTGTTACACGTAAATTATGACGAGTTTTGAGTATAAATGTTACAATTTGTATGAAGTTTGTTGGAGTTGAAGCGAGAAAGACGATCGCATCACTGCTGATATCCATGACTCCCCGCTTTTTGTACTTGCCATTAAACGGACTACCTTTGCCAAACCATTGAGTTGTCCTTATTGATTGGTGTTGGAGTAATAAATCTGCACCCACATCCATCTCAAGGGTGCAGCCATCTCATCTTAAAGTACTTCTGAGCAAACCTCAGTTCTATGGGCCGGCCAGGGGTCTCAGAGTACAGGGTGACGGAGTATGTCCAACAAGATGAAATACACAATAAAGGGGTCTGGAGAATACCGAACAATTTGCCAAGCATGAAATAAGATTTGAATAATAAAGAAAGGGCTGAAAGACGAAAGATGAGCTATTGCATACTGAACAAGATGATCATCTTTGATGTCCTGGGTGTTAGTCTTAGCGGTGCATGACAGTGGCACTAGTTATGGTTGCATAGCTTACCATAACTGGCAAATTTCTTTGGTTTTCCGATTTTACCTTGCAACTGAAACATCACTTTAACAAAAGTTGTTTCACTGAATTTCATAGGATTTTTGTGTGCAACTTAGACATAACATCCGTTTAACTAAAGTTGTTTCACTGGCAACTTCAAATGTCAATTCAATTTCAAATATGTATTGTTATTACTACTACTTCTACAATATCCATATGCAGCAATGGTATGACGTCCTTTCATTGACACCTTTTTTTTACGATGGGTGTTTTTCTGTGGAATTTTTGCTGAAAAAAAATTTGGGGAAATTATTTGGGGGATCCGGAATAAAAAAAATAGGTAAATGATGGAATCCCCCCAAAAATAATTGTAGAAAAATGATGAACATTTTTCTGTGCAAAAATTCAGCGGAAAAACACCTGTCATAAAAATGGGTGTTGATGAAATGACATAGAACCGCAGCGAAAACCCCATGGCCATTTATGCACTCAATAACGCATACATTTTTCCTTTTCTTCTTTCCCTCACCCTCACCCTCCAGCTTGGCCTCAGAGAAATCCACAACATATCATTTAATTCCAGGGAATTACTCTCCGTCAAACTCCTGCTCTCAGCCGCACACACACTCCTCTTGCATCTGGTGTACAGACCACCAGGTCCCATCTCCTCCTTCAAGGAAGATATTGCACACCTTCTTACCCAGAATACCAAACCTGGCTCCCAAATTATGCTATTGGGGGACTTCAACCTTGATCTTCAAGACTTGCAAGACACCAATGCCTCAGCTCTAGAGAATACCCTCACTGAGCTTGGCTTCTCACAACGTATTTCTGAACCTATGCATAATAAAGGTAGAACCTTAGATTGGTTAGCAGATTTAAACTGTAATACCAAGATAATCTCCAACTTCCTTGTGCTTGGTCGGACCACCACGTCATAACCTTTGATATTCAGGATACCGGCTGCCTTAATTTGAGCGACTCCCAAGCACCCCCTGCCTTAAACCACAATAATCAACTGATCACCTTTGTGAATTTACTCCCTGTACTCCAGTGTATCACCAACTTCAAAGAGAATCCAGACAAAGATCCAACCAGCCTTGTGGACCTTTATAATCGAAACCTACTTAAGCTTTAGACCAAATAGCACAGCTGAAGCTAAGAAAAACGAAGCCCTCAGCTCATTTAAATGAGTGGTTCTCGGTATCCGGTCATTGCATCGACAACCAAAGCATCTAATGCCATACCATCTAAAAAAAAGCATATAATGCTTTTTTTAGATGCTTTTTTTTTTAGAAGGTATGGCATTAGATGCTTTGGCTGTCTATGGAATGACTATAAACCCTTTTTACTATTCACAAAGAGTTAGAATCACCAGTCACCCCCTCCCAGAATCATGCATCAAAGATGCTTCCTGGTGTTCCAACATCTAAAAACCCCTTCTAGACAAAATCACCCTTTTACAAGCAAAAATAGAAGCAAAAAAACTCAGTCTCACACCCAGCTCTGTAACCAGTGAGATACACACATCTCCTCCTAAAACCTGCAGCCCATTTGAATTCACCCCTGTCGCCACAACAGAGGTTGAAGCTATCATAGCCAGTCTAAAACCATCAAAATGCCTTGGGGACACCTGCCCAGCAACAATCATAAAAGAAGCTGCAAAAGAATTTGCCGTGTTCATCACCCCCTTCATCAATGCTTCATCCAAATCATGCACTGTCGCAAAAAATCTTAAAGATGCTTGGGTCATGCCCCTCCTAAAAAAAACAATCTTGACCCTAGCATTCCAACCAACTTCAGACCGATAACAATTGTGCCGTTACTTCTAAAAATACATGACAAAGAAGCATATATCCAAATTTAAAACCATCTTGAAGTAAACCACCTTCTGGTGCTTCGCCAATCTGGGCTCAGACCAAGACATTGCACAGAGTCTGCCTTATTAGATCTAAAAATCCAGATGGATGAGTCAAAAGACAATGGGAAGCCTGCTCTACTCCTGCTGTTAGACCTTTCATCATTGTTTGACTTAGTTGACCACAACACCCTCACCAAACACCTGACTACAGCAGCCTCATTCCCCCTAAAGCTGCCACTTGGATTCAGCCGTTCCTCGCAGACAGAACTATGAAGGTCTTCGCTCCTACAGCCGCTGCAGAACCCGCTCCAAACAGTTGTGGAGTCCCCCAGGATTCCTGTGTCTCCCCGACCCTCTACAATATATTTACAACGCTATTGTTCGAACATCTAGATGATCTGGGTGTATCATACACAAACTACACAGACGATACGCAGATCCTCATCACTCTCTCAGGGTTTTATGACAAAGACTCTAAGTTGCTAAACAAAACTTACATCAGAATTCAGGCATGGATGGCCAATCATGGCCTCTGCCTGAATGACAAAAAGGCTGAGAAACTACTTATCGGTTCCAGATCTAGACTAACAATCTTGAATCTCAATACAATTCTTTCAACACTGATAGAACTGCATCAAATTATCAAACAACGCCGACACGTTAGGGGTATATTTGGACTCCACACTCTCCCTCCATAGACAAGTTAACGCAACAGCCTCAGCAATGGCTTACACCTCTAAACTTGTTAATGCATCTAGGCCCTTCTTGTCCACAAACAGCTGTGTCACCTTGGAGAGAACCCCCCTACTCTCAAAATTGGACTACTGTAATACCCTATACCTTGCCACCAACAAACGCAACCTGAATAAGCTACAAGTTTTACAGAACAATGCTCTCAGGACTGCCCATAATATCCCCTGCTCTAACCACATCTCACAAATTAGGCGCAACAACAACTGGCTCCTTATCCAAGACAGGAATACTTTCAGAACTTTAATGATCACACATAAATGTCTCTCAAACTCGGCCCCCTTATACCTGGTCGACAAATTCTCCAGAAAATAATTAATAGAGCAGACCCACTAGATCCAACTACTCTCACTGCCTCAACATCCCAAAATTCCAACTACAAAAAGCGGGTGGGTCCAGCTTCCCAGTACTAGCTGCCAAAACCTGGAATGCTATACCCCCTGCAGTTAGGGCTGACCCTCATTCTGGTCTTTCAGAAATATGGTAAAAACGTGGCTCTTCTCCCAGCAGAATTAAGGACTACAAAATATTACAATATTCTTCTGCTTCCCCGTGTACTAGTACCTAGGTATGGAACACTAGGCACTTGCCACACCTGTCTCTGTACACTTTCTATTGTTGCACTTAACACTCTTGTCAGATAAGGCCAGCTATCTTGATCTGTAACAACAAGAAAACTGCCTTTTTCTGTCTCACACCACCTATATGTCTGTAATCTTAGTATTGTATTGCATCTCTCTGTAACTTGAGCTTTGTATTGTGTTTCTTGAATGTAACCACTGTTTTACTCACAAGAAAAGCACCCAGATACTCTTGGGCTAAGTACGCTACATAAGCAAATAAACTAAACTAAACTAAACTAAACTAAACTCCACAGACAGTTTTTTTCCTTAAAATAACCATAAATGTACATAACTAGAAGTCAAACTCACTAGTTTCACTGCATAATTATAAAACCCAAAGTAAGCATTCTAGTAACATATAACATAACTCCACCATTCTCAATTGACCGCAGACATGAAAAATGACTGTGGATTCAGTGACAACCCCACAGCATTTCTACACACAATAATGCATACATTTCTGAGTTTCTTCTCTTCGCCAGCCTCCCCAGACATTCTTCCATCCTCAAAATAACCAGGAATGTATTTTGCACAGTTTTTTATACTGTGATGTCTCAGAGTACAGGTGCAGTTTGCTAATCCAAGATGGCATCCATTTCTATAGTTTTGACATACCTCACATCTCTCAATTCACCAATTGGCAGCCGCTTACCCTGTCTGCAAATGTCACGTGGCTCTCTGATTGGCCCAGAGCGTCCACGTGAACCGAATCGGGAAGTGAGTCTGAGGACCGGACGGAGATATGACAAATGTTTTGGGACCTACCTTTGGCCCACTTTAAAAAAAATCTACTGGACGGATTAACACCGAATTTGCAAACACATTTGAAATCAGGCCACCACTCCTCAACCACGTTTGGTGCAAATCCCTAATGCGGTTTAGTCTGTAGCCACAAACAACATTTATTTCCACTCATGTCTATCTGGATTTCAAAAGTGTTGGGACCCCCATATAACCTTCCCCCGCAACCCCTCCTGTTGCCTCCCAGGCTCTTTGCAATGCCCTTGCCTCTAACTTCATTTAAAAAACCCAGGACATCCTGTCTACCCTCTCCACCCACAATCCTCCTCTTCTCTCTCCATCTGTGCTTGCTGACCCTCCTTTAGCCACCCTCCCACCATCCTTCTCGTCTTTTCCTCTTTTCACCCCTGACGAGTTTGCTAGACAAGTCCGATCTATGAAAATCAAAACAGGTTCATCCCTGTTCCTCTAAAACCATCAAGGACCACATTGACACCCTCGCTCTGGCCCTTGCTGATTTTGCAACCACTCCTTTGCCTCTGGATCCTTCACCTCCCCTCTGAAGCACTCCTTTGTGCATCCTCTTCTCAAGAAACCCACAGCTGATCCTTCTTGTCCAGCTAACTATTGCCCAATTTCCATTACTCCCTTTCTTGGCAAACTCCTAGAAAAGTTGGCCATCTCTCAGTTTAACCTTCATTCCAATTCGGTTGGCTGTCTCCATGACCACCAGTCTGGCTTCAGAGCTGCCAGAGGCATGGAAACTGCTCTCCTAAACATCCGTGAAGATCTGCTCACCAACCTTGACTCAAACATTCCATCTGTCCTCATCCTCCTCGATCTCTCTTCTGCCTTCAACACGGTCAACCATACCATCCTGCTCAACCGTCTCCATGAAAACCTGGGTATCACTGATCAGGCTTTGGCCTGGCTGACCTCTTTCCTCTCAGATCGACCCTCCCAGGTCCAACTTGGGTCCTTCCTTTCATCTATATTCCTCTCTACCTGTGGTGTTCCCCAGGGGTCTAACCTCTCGCCCTGCCTTTTCAACTAATACCTGGCAACTCTCGCCCACTGCATTGCCATTTTCTGCTCAAATTTCCAGTGCTACGCTGACGACACTCAACTCATTTTCAAGCTGCCCTCTGCCACCTCCTCTCCCTCTCTCATCTCTGATTGCCTAACTGCCATTCAAGATTGGTGTGCCGCCAATGATCTTTGTCTGAATGCCAGCAAGACGGAGATCCTCCTCATCGGCACACCTTCACCATCCTTTCCCCTCACTCTCTGGCTGGCCTCCCTTGGCCCTCATCCTACCCCCACCTGCGAGGCTAAGAACCTCACGGTCATCTTTGACTCCACCCTTTCCTTCTCCGCCCACAACTCTGAGGCCTCTAAAAAGTCAAATTTCCGACTGCACCTACTCAGAGATACTCTGCCTTTCCTCTCATTCCCCCAGAAGCTCATGGTATCTCAAGCTCTGGTTCTCTCTAGCTTGGACTACTGTAACAGCCTCTTTCTAAATCTACCTGCCTCTACTCTCCGCCCTCTGCAACTAATCCAGAACAGGACTGAAAGACTTGTCCTTGGCCTCAAGCCCTGGGATCGTATCTCTCCAGCTCTGAAATCTCTCCACTGGCTCCCAATGGATGCAAGGATTAAATTCAAAACCCTCTGCACTGTCCACAAGGCTTTCTGGGGCCTGGGTCCAAAATACCATCAGCTATCCCTCCGCAAATACCTCCCCTCTCGAGCTCTTCACTCCTCTACCTCCAACTCCCTCAGGGTCAGTCGTTTTTCTAAGAAACGAGCTGGGGGTAGATCTCCATCTTCGGCTGGGGCCTCCCTCTGGAACAGCCTCCCTGCCACTCTAAAACTTGAAGAGAACCATCTCTGGTTCCGGAAGCACCTCAAGACCTTCCTCTTTTCTCCTGCCTTCGCTCCCCCTCTCCCCTGCTGATCTGTTCTCTCTTGGCACTGTGCACCTGGCCACCCTTTGTCTTTTGGGCCCAGGTACCTGCTCATCCTGCCACCCTCCCACACTGCCTCCAGGCCACCCCTTGCACTGGGGTCTGTATCTGTGCCCATACAGCCCCCCTTTTTCTTCCTGCACTTATCAGACCTACCCTGTCTGCTGCCTTAATCCTAGCACTTGCAAATTGCTGGCTGCATTACCACTGTTTGTTGCTTTATTATTTATTTATTGTTATTTATCTGTTTCTCCTCTGCTTCGCACTTCCCACCTCTCCCCCCTTCCATGCACTTTTCCCCTCCCCCCTCTCCCATGCACTTGCGCATTCTCAATGCCACTGGGCCTAGTAAGATCGCTGTTTTGTTCTCCCCTGTTGCCCTCCCTTGCCTTGTCGCGCTCTGAAACACTTGTGTACGAGCGGGATAGAAATAAAATATCAATCAATATCAATCAAAACCCCCTAACGTAATTGCCAAAAACTGCTCTTCCTATGGGTGTACCAACTTAACCATAATGACAGGGTGGCTTCCTCAGACCCTGTAATCTATGAATATATGCTTTCAGATTGCTACTCATTATGGCTGTTTATTTGGAAAATGATTTGATGTAATACCATTCCTGCAGTGTGCATATAAAATTGATGGTGTAGGTTTTTCTCTTATTGTGTATGTACTGTTCATGAGTTACAGTAGTTGCAATGACATTAACTGTCCTGGTCCCATATGTAGTCATACAAATGTACTTTCAGCGTAGCCGAAGAGTTTAATGTTTACAGTTTTTAATTTAAACTGAGGGCGCGTCACACTTTATTATGTTTATGTTTACAAACATTTCAGTTAATCAATCAATATAACTTTTATTCGGTTCAGAGCCATAAATGTAAATACATCAGTAAACACATTTCTAAAAAAACAAGATTATGAAACATTATACATAACATAATATAAGTACAATGTATGAAAGCAGTTAAGAACAGTAAAAACCAGAAATAGGATACAAATTAAATTCATCATATCAATCTAAATACTTTTAAGATAAGCAATCATCAAAACGTGTTGGGGGAGAGAAGAAAAATACTTGCACACCCCCAGCTTTGGGTTCTATTCCTTCTAATGGGAAGAATGAGCCTTTCATGTATTTCACTATATGCAAAGGAATACACTCCAAGATGGTGGTGTGCATAACTAAAAGGCATATCATTCTTCAGTAGTAGACATCAAAGAAAGGCATGGCTTACATATCATAGAACATGGTACATAAAGCTAGCTTTGACTCTTATTTGTATATGTGAACAAGTGACTGGTTAGTCTTTAAACACGGTATATGTGGTTACATATTATCTGTTTTTATAGGTATGAGGAAATACGAAAATAAAGGACTGTGTTATTGACTACTTGGGATTCCTATTTTCATTTAGTGTATGAGTGTAGTGTAAGTTATTTTCATGCCTTTTGAACTTCTAATATATATAGATGCACTAAAAAAAGTTTTTAAAAGGATATTATGTTTAAGTTGCACTAATAAAAACCTATGCAATTAATTGAAAGACATGTTGTTAAAGGGACTGTATGGTTGCAAGGTAAAATCGAAAAACCAGAAAAAATCACCAGTTATGGTAAGACATGCAGCCAGAATTTGTTCCACTGCAATGCATTGCTAAGATTAACACCCAGGACATCAAAGATTACATCACAAATGCATCATCGATGACATTACATATGACAGCAATCCTCAGTAACAATGCTGAGGAAATGTCCCTACAAGGGGTTCTGTTCTGTTTAGAGTGTTGGTAGCAACATATGAAAGGTGATCGGAAGGCCTCTCATGAACTACTCCATGTATCACAAAATGTACTTATTGAAACAAGAATGTTCCATTGATGTTTTGTTGTTAATACAGCAATCTAATAGTACATACACATAGGCAGTGGCTGCAACATCGACCATAGAAGTAGACTATTTTTTATCTGGTAAATTCGACCAGTAGAATCCTAGATGCACATAGCCTTCAGCCTGGTCTTGGCATGTGAGCTTCCATGAACCCAACACCACGAATCGCAAGGACAAGAGAGTGATTGAAACACAGCAGTCTACCACCCTGGTCAAGATGAAAGAGCACAGCCTTTTCATACATTGTAGAATTACTGAGGGGAGGGATGTCACCATCATTTTTGTTTTATCTGGTCTCCAACGTGGATTGCACAGATATTCCTGGGATTATGGAAGCCCCAAGCACTCTAACCTCAGGGTCTCAATTTGAGAAGGTGAGAGTGTCCAACTAGAATTAAGTTGGTCCGTTCAATAGCTTACTTGGAGGGAACAAAATCAGAATCTTATGCACTGATAGTCTGACTGAGCTCCCTAGGCTACCAAATCAGGATGCCATTTGCAATCTTTTGGTTGTAGCTCAATTACACTCATATGAGCAAAGGACCCAGACTTAAGGCTACGCCTAATCTTTACTCTTCCCAATTCCTTTCACTTCAGTGCCACTACAGCAGTCAGCGGAAGCAATTTTCATTTTGGCAAGTTGGGTAATAAGTTTGATCAGGGTTCCCACAATGATCGGGCAGGCCACATTGGAGAATCAGGCAGATCATCATGCCCACTGTTTCCAATGTTCCTCCATGGGAGTTTTGGGAGTTCAGAAGGTATGATGACCATTGAACATTTGAGGGCCAGGGGGTCATCAGGTCCACAATGCGACCAGTAATCCAAGTCTACAGATATGGCCTAAGGAGAGATGCTTGGAAAACTTTGTGCTGCGTGCAAACCAGTTTATCTTAATGAAAGAGGTAATTGACCTAATCAAGAAGTTCCTGGATTCTGCAAATGTTGAAATATAGGGCCTCTAGGGAAGGGTGACAGAGGGTAAAAGCCCACTCAGCACACCAACTACTTTTATGGAAAATTGCATCAAGGAAATTAATCCTAGCATTTCACAATGCCAGTTGCTGTGTCCAAAGCAAATAAAGAATACATATCTCAAAAGAAAAAAGGATAATGCTGTACTTACCCCATCTAATATCAGCACACTGTTTGATCAACCCTTACACCCTATTCCCAAAATTGACCATTCACACCACACCACAAAACCTATTTATATATAAAAAGGTGAACAATGATTGGAGTGTACACGCTACCAGGGATAACTTCCTTTCTCATAGTACTCTACATTTATCACCCGAGGATGGACCACTGGTGATAGTGATGACTTCTGTACCTCCATTTTTACATGGGCTGAGTGAGGAGAAATGTTTTGTGATGGACAGAGCTATGCACTAGCTTGAAACTAAAAGAAGAACTCACTGGCACATAATCCCCCAGGGCCTTGAAATGATACAGAGAGTGCACACCATAGGACTGAGGCCACATGAGAGTTTGAGAGACTGTGTTGCACTAGCATTTTGTTCCTGGACCATTGTAAAGCATATTCTATTGAATAACTATGATTTGTGGAAGGGAAGTCATATTATTATACGCCCCTGAGCTATGTGTACCCCCTGTCCATCCCAAGGGTCAAAGAAAGTGAGTGCCACAGTTGGTGCCTTGAACTTGCAATGCTCAAAATCACCTATGACTGACCACCTCAGGAAGCTGGCCATGGATCCTCCAGAAGGATGGCTAATGCTGGGATGTTTTCTCATTTCTGGATAGTGCCAGGAAGACCAATTGTCCCTCATAATCTCCCCAATGCCCCACCGGGGCAAGGGTGTTTCAGGCCACCAAAAGAAACCTTAAAAGCAGATAGCACTATAAGCACATCTAATGTATATAAGAATATAACAACTCTAGTGGGTGTTTACTGATGTATAGAAAAGGCAGTCGGATTGGGAAATAGGCTGCGATTGGACATTTCTTATGGAAGGTATTCCGATGAAGTCCATCACTCCATGGGAGCAACATCATACTCAGCCAACTACATGGTGATAACATGGAACATTGCTGGCCTGGAGAAAAGCTTGCTGATATGGAGTTTTTCATGTACAATGGAAATCATTAAATGTTTTGTGTACAGGAGTCCTGGTACCTTACTCCTCCTCTATTGAATGCCCTGCTACTTATTTTAAACCAGCTCTTCATAACAGCATAGACTCTAATTAGGTGGGGCTGTGTGTGTGAGCTGCTGTCAGCATACTTTTCTCAGTTAAGACAATTGATGTTGAGTGCTCCCTATCCTTGCCTTGAGACTGCAGGATCCTATGGATTGTGTGATCCTCTTTGTAAATGAATAAAATTCGACTACAAAAAGAGCACAGCAATAGCACTAATGGTTCTTAAAATCTTTCTTTTGAGCTTGCAAGAACATGAGGGGAATAATAGATACAGATCCCATTGCCTCTTAATAGGAGGGATTTTAACTTAAAGCTGTGGGCTGAAGCACCACATCATTATTTTGACCCAGATCAAGATCGGGCTTGGGGAATCATGGACATAGTTACATATGATAATTGATGTAACACTAATGATCTAAGCTTCCACACATTTCTGCCGAAACATGGCTTTCGTGTTGAATGGTCAGATGTCCTCAGATATACCAGGCAGGCACACTTTTAATAATGGCTATCACTTCTCCATAATTATATATTTTATAACCAGGATGAGGGGTTGGGGTTTGATAATCTATCTAGCCATTACAGAGATAATAGAGAGTGACCATAATCCATTGTATGTTACATTTAAGGGTAATATGATCAAAAAATCCCCTTTTAGGGCAGTTAGGGAGGATCTTGGGTGCTAACTAAGCATTGATGGGAGACTCAATGGACTTGATTTGTCCCTGATGTACTGGTACATAATATTGTAACCACTGCAACATTTTAATTTGATATAGCCAGAGTGATTATCAAGATCTGCCAAGACTAACGTGTATCTTTGAAATTCTTCTTTTTAAATGTAATGAGCTTCTACTACCAAATAATCTTAACAGCAAAAGAATGAAGAGGGCGCTCTCTATGACTTGGTTCTCCCAAACCTGCAAATATGTGAAACAGCAATTTATTAGGGCTGCAAATACTTTGTCATGAAGCCTTGCCCATTCTGCCCTGTGCAGGGATAAAGAGAATCGGTAAGACGTCATCTCCTTTAAGAATGTCACCACATGGTAGAAGAACTATCTTAGAATTGACTTTAAAAGGCAAGGTAGAATATAGTACCTTGAATTAGATAAGCAAATTAATTCTTCTATTGTATCCCGTGAGGAATTATCATATTATGTTTAAGTATAGGTAGCAAAAATAGTAATGTAATACATGCTTAAGGCTAGTACAAACTGTAATATTTGTATTTGTATTTGTATTTTATTTATTTATAAAGCGCAGCCAGGCCCGGGGGCATACGGGCGCGTAGGTTAGATCTGGTTACAGTTGAGTGCAGAAATCAAGGGTTACATTTACAGTTGCAGATAGATAAATACTTAGTATCACAGATACATACAAACATAGTCTACACGTAATAGTTACAGTTAGGTACAAACTAGTATTACGGATACATACATGCATAGTCTGAAATAAGTACATTAATTACAAAAGTACCGTCAGTAGACGTTAGTTCTAGGCTCTGGAAGGTTGGGCTGTCATCGCGTCCATGTTGTGAAGCCAGCGCTTCGTGTTGCGTTTGAATAGATTAAATGAGGGTTCTGACCTAAGGAGCGCGGGGAGTGTGTTCCATAGTTTAGAAGCTTGTACGGGGAAGCTAGCTCCTCCCGAATTATGGAGTTTAAATCTCGGTATGGACATAGTGTTAGCTTGAGCTGCTCTGAGAGGTCTTGTTGATGTATGAGGTGTAAGTTGGTTGGTGAGGTAAGCTGGTGCAAGGTTGGCCCTAGCTTTGTGTGTGAGGGCCAGAGTTTTGAGGGATATTCTGTGCTCTACTGGGAGCCAGTGTAGATTGCATCTAGTTTCAGAGATATGCGATTTTTTAGGGATGCTAAGGGCAACCCTGATGGCATTATTTTGAATTACTTGCAGTTTGTTGATATTTTTGTGACTAGTGCCTAAGTAAAGGGCATTACAATAGTCTATTTTGGACAGGACTAATGCTCTAGCAAGAGTAATGCAGTTGGGTGAGGAGATGAATGGCCTACATGCAGTGATCAATTTGCAAGTGTAGGCGGCTGATGATGCTACTGCATTGGTTTGTTTGGAAAAGGATAAGGTGGCATCAATGTAGATACCAAGGGTTTTAGTATTATTTGAAACGGGGATGAGATTACCATCTATAATGAAAGATTTGAACATAGAGCTAAGATTTTTGTGTTTGGCGTGAGTGCCAAGGATGCTCAGCTCAGTTTTTTCGTCATTGAGACAAAGTCCATGATGTGCCATCCATGCTTGTATTTCTGAATATATTTCATTGAGGGTTTTGCTGTCTGTTTCATAGTTACCCAAGATAGGAATGAGTATGTGGGTGTCATCCGCATAATTGGTATACGTGACACCCAGATAGTCAAGGATATCAAAGAGGGGCTTTGTGAATACATTATAAAGCGTTGGGGACACACAATTGCCTTGTGGGACTCCACAGGGTACTGGTGAGGGTTCAGCTGAACCTGCGGGAGAGAAGACCCTCATGGTTCTATTCGTCAAGAAGGAACTGATCCAGGCAGTGGCTGCGTCTGAAAAGTGTGCAGCAGTTTTCAAGTGGTGACAGAGTGTTTGGTGGTTAACCAAATCAAAAGCTGCTGACAGGTCAAGCAGTAAGAGGAGTGCAAGTTTGCCATTGTCTTTTAGGATTTGGATCTGGATAGTGAGATCAATTAATGCAGTTTCCGTGCCGTGTCTAGGTCGGAAGCCGGATTGCCTTAGTCCTAGGAGATTGTTCGATTCTAGGTAAGCCTGTATTTGTAGGTAGGCTGCTCTGTCCAGTATTTTTAATAAAAAAGGTACGGTTGTTATCGGCCTGTAGTTAGACGGGTTGGCTGGGTCAAGAGTAGGTTTTTTAAGTAGTGGAATGACCCACGCGTCTTTTAGGTTATCAGGCACTACTCCGGTTTTGAAGGAGGTATTGATAAGATTGGTGATAAATGGTACCAGATTGTGTACTGCTGCTTTGATAATCGGGGCAGGACAGGCATCACCTTGGCAGTTAGACGGTTTAAGTTTCCTGATGATGTTTTCTACTTCCCAGATTGAGAGGGATGAACAACTGAATGGCTTACAAGTTGGCTTGAAGGCGGGTGCTTTGTTAGGTAGTTGCTTGTAGTCACGGTCAGCTAGTAGCAGGGATTTTTTAGCATTGATTTTGGATTGTAGGCGGGCTATTTTATCTAATAAGGCTTTCTGAATGTTACTGCACCATAGTGCATCAGTAACGCATTTGTCAATAGGGGCAATAGGGGATTCTAATTCTTTTAGAATCTTAAAGAGTGCTTTTGTGTTGGATTCCACTTGCGTAATCCTTTTGTTGTAGGTGTCTTTTTTTGGCAAGAAGAATGGCTTCTTTGTAACTAGTGGATGCTAGGGTTAGCTCAATCTTGTTGGTTGCTGAGGGGCACTTTTTCCAGTATGCCTCATCAGTTCTCTTGGTTTTGCGTAGTTCTCTTAGCTGTGGTGTGAACCAAGTATTAAGGTGGTGCTGTGGTTTAGGTTTCCGCAGTTTTAGGGGGGCGATGGTGTTCAGTGCTTTGAGAATTGCCTGATTGTAGATATCCACTAAAACTGTGGGGTCCGCGTCTGAGTCAATATTGTTCAAGATGGGAGTAATATCGGTAGGAGTTTGTCAGGTGTAATGTCTTTCTTGTTTCTCGTGCTGGTGGCTGGGGCGATGATGGGAGATGTGTGGTCAGTGTTGGCTTTGATAGAGAAGGTTATTTTATGATGATCCGACCAGATGCATGGTCATTAGATAGGAGGTCAATAGAGCAGTTGAGGTGAGTGAGCCAGTAACCAGTAAACCAGAAACTGTAGTTCCTGCCACTGCAACAGTATACTCAAAGTGCTTTAGCGCTCAAAAAATCTCCTAGTAGCCTGTATTAGATTCTAAGTGGAAAGCTTCTAAAAAGCAATGGAGATTTAGTAGTAATGTCTCAGACACAAAGAACAGTGGTTTTTTTTTCGGTTATTAGTCATTCATTTCGGTAACCATTCAGCATATCAAGGCACTAGGCAGCTTGACCATATAATATGAAATATGCTTACATGCTTACATATGTAGTGTAGTTGGATTGAGAAGTCCAGTACATACCTGCCTATGCAATGCAAACATATAGTTATAATGAACAGGCAAAACTAATAAGCAAAATGTCAGGTTCTGAGGATTGTAATATTTTAATGTTGTGAGAAGGGAAAGCAAACCTTGAAGCCCACGAATCAAAATTTAATAATTGTAGCAAGAGCACAAATCACCTCTGGACCGGCCTGGACTAATTGCTCCTTCCATTCGCAAAAGCAAGTCGCTAGCCCTCCTATCTGACCTAAACTGAGATAGCTGGGGGCAGAGTCTTTACCTAGCCTGGGTATCGTTAATATGATATGTGACAACTTCTACACATGATAATGCAGAAATGTCCTCCAGTCGCAGGCATTATAAACTGGCCTGCATGTAGGCTAAGAAGGAGTGGGTAAAAGTGGCCTGGACTAGGGACAGCAGCAACATCCAAAGATACAATGCGATTTTGAGCATGTGGCCCACGTTGGCATTAAGCGAACCCCATGAATCTAATATATGGCCAGATGCTTGGATTGAATTGGATTGAGTGCCCGAATTAAGGCACCAAAGACCCTGGTTTCATTTGGACCAGATGAAAAAAAGAGGAGAAACAGGCTTAGGTAAGGAATAGGAGCTTAAATTGGAAGAAGTGATCCATGCAAACAATCATCACCCTGCTAACAAGAACCCAGGGTCAGACGGGATTCTAGCTGATCAACTCAATCCACACCTAGACATTAGGGCACCTTTGCTACTTTGCACATTTAATGATATAGGATGGACTGGAGGAACTCCAGAGATCTGGCACAGGGCTTTAATTACTCTCCTTTATAAATAGGGGATATAAACCTGCCCAAGTAATATGGCCCCATTTCCATGTTTTATTTTTTCTCAAAACTCTTTGGTATGTTGATATGCATGCAATTGTCAACTTGCGCCAAGGAAAAGTATGTCCTTGCCCCTAAGCGAGAAGGCTTTAGAAAAGGCATTGGAACCATGGAACAAGTGGCTTGCCTGTATTTTCTGATAACTAAATATTACACTCTGCAGAAATAATTGTTTACCTAGCTTTCATGGGCCTATCACACAAATTTGACCTGGTAAACCGAGTAAAACTAGGGGATGTTATGTGAGTGGCAAACGTCCTGAGCCATATGTTGAATTTGCTCCTCCATTATGGGACCACAGCTAGCATTAGATTTAGTATGTTAGGTGAATGTACACAGCATTTCCAGGTTACCTCCCCCTCTTGTTCAATTTAGAAATAGGTATTGGTAGGTCATAACTTTGATGTAACAAATGTGAGGGGGAACCTGACACCGCTCTTCAGATATACAGGGGACACAGGTCCTGCTACCAAGTATCCCCAGAAGCCTCCATAGATGCATTCATTCTAGGGGAAATGCATGAAGGGGTTAGATCTCAAGATCAACATCGAGAAATCCAAATGTCATGTCTTGGGCTCGAAGAAGGAGGTAGCACTCTCTTTCTCACTTGATCGGCTGAGATTAGAAACTGTCAAACCATTCATCAGTCTATGTGTAGTTTATACAGATAATCTAAGTGGTTTGCTCATAAGTGTAGGCACACATTTGCCACAATTTAAACTAATGGAGACATTGTGTAGGCTATTGATTACTTGGATAAATGATCACCTGAAGTTGCCCTTCTCATTTCTCAGCCTAACTCGACATGGAGCTATGAGAATTATGCTGCCCTGCAAGTAGACAAAAATGCCTTTTTAATAAGATTTCTTGGTTTTCCTACCGCATCACCTAAATATGATGTACATAATGAGATGAACCCCCACACAGTAATTTTAAGGGCCATTGTGAATAGAGTTGTGTACTCTTTAAAGTGAACTAAGGAAATAGGATGGTGTGTCCCTTCATTCCCAGGACACAAATGTCAATTTAAATAACTAATGCAATTTTTCCAAACAACAGTGCAAAGACATATAAGGATTCTGCTTTAAGTGGATACCTAATGACAATTAAAATGAGTTTGTTGATTATTTTTCAATGTCATATTCTCATGCTTGTATGACACTTTAATATATAACAGCATGTTTTGCTCTCCAAAATTAAAGCCTCTATTCGGTAGTAATTTCAATGTATTTCAAAAGGAAAACTTGATCAATTTCCAAAAGCTTGTCCATAGTGCAGATTTAAAAATTGGTTGTTCAGATACACGTGAAACACAACTTGTTATTGTTAATGAAATGTATTTAGAAATGACTGTGAGAGATATCAGGAACTTATTTTTTCTTTTGTGACATAATAACAAAATATTAGCAAGACGAGTAGGTTGTATTTTAGTTCCGTAGACAAACTGTTTGTTCTCAATTAAAGATTGGAAATGACGTCACTAGCACTGAAAGTTGGCAGACCAAATAAAATGAAATGCTCATATTAAAAACAGTCTGTTTCTTTCCCCTGATTTTGGGGTGGGATTGTCATGGAGAGTGGTATTGGATCAGGGATTTTTCTTTGTAAACAAATCAATCACTAGCACAGTTATTCCATAGACAACAGCCATTACAATCAGTCAATCTCTTCAAGTGATGATAATACTGAAATTCAATTGTCCATTAAAACATTGGGGCTGCAATATCTTTAGCTTAAAGGCGTTTAAACGTATGCCCCGAAGAATTGATTAGTCTGTTCTGGTTAAGTCCAGTAGGAGAGGAGAAGGGTAATATTAGTATAGAGGAGGTAATTTAATTCTAGTATTTAAAGAAATGCATGCCAAATTAGAACGAAGTACATAGGCTACCAAATAAGGAAGTCTTCGTGCACAATCCCTGGCTAACACTTTGCAAGTGTGCCCGACCCAAGACAACACTTTATCCTGGCATGCCTACAAGGTTAGCCCTTGCATGCTTTATCATGTTGCCAGTGCCTCAACACAACACCGGCCCTCCTGTGCAATAACCGCAGTTCTAGAATGGGTGTTTATTTATTTGTTTATTGATTTTTTTTACTTTATTGTGCATTTAGTAAACACAACCTTAAGCACATTAGAGAAAAGAAAATAGAGAATGGTAACTAATAAAATGTGATTAAACATAGAAAGCAGTTATAATGAAATACATATCAAAGGTAATACATTTCATGTTGGCACAGGGCAATGAGGTGTACAAAACCCATTTAAAAAAATGTTAAATACTCAACAAAAAAATGTGTATGTTCCATAAAGAGCACACAATTAGAATAATAACTTGCCTCAAGTTAACTTAATGTTAATTGTCAGCTTTGGTATGTAGGTTCCATTGGTGGTGTGCCGCTGCAGTGATCACCATCGACTCAGCACAATAAATTGTGCTCCAAAATGGATCTGTTTCAATACACTCAATAACATCCACAAATTTCCCATATGACTTAAGGTAATTGGCCCACATCCCACTGCAACATGTTAATACATGCCTGCTGTTTCAATCTCCTGCTGGCACTTTCTGCATTTTGTATCTATGGGATAAGTATTCTGCCAGGAGCCATGATATTCAGCAGTGGTAAGTATATTCAAACGTAGGTAAATGATACATTTGTTTAATGCCGGGCTAGAGGTTTTGGTGAGTCGAAAGCGAAGTGAGTGAGCGAAAAGCTTTGAGAAGCAAAGTACTTTATCTTTTCTTTTGTGCAAGCCTTTGCATTTATAAGAGCGCCCAAACCCTCAGGTACCATGGCGCTAGTTACATAAAGTGCAAGGGGACAAATTATGGAGTGCAATACAACTTATACAGGTTAGTAAAAAGAACAGGAAAGGTGTGGGTGCACAAAAGTGACAAAGTATTGCATCATAATGCGGGGGGCTACTTCAGGTGTGCAGGGAAGTTAATATTGCAGGTGCCCAGTGGGACTGAAAGTGTCAATACAGTGGTTTCAAGTAGGCTAAGTAAAAAACACTGCACAGGGCTGAAAGTGTCAATCCTCTGGTTTCAGGTAGGCTAAATACAAAACACAGCGCAATGCTGAAAGTATCAATCCGGTGGTTTCAGGTAGGCCAAATACAAAACACAGCGCAAGGCTGAAAGTGTCAATCCAGTGGTTTCAGGAAGGCTAAATACAAAACACAGTGCAAGGCTGGAAGTGTCAATCCAGTGGTTTAATGTGGGCAAAATACAAAACACAGCGCATGGGCTGAAAGTGTTGTAGAGGAGCAGCTGAATGCCTCTGCAGGAGGTCCCGCCCCATTCTTCCTATGTGTTGGAAACCGGAAATCGCGACATGCAGGACAGCAGTGATTGTGCCAATTCCACAGTCTTTGAGAAATGGTATCCATTGAGAAGACCCTAAATTCTGTATCCACGTAGAGATGACAATCTCTTGGAGGAGATCCCCGAAAGGAATATGAAGATGAGAGAAAAAGAGGCTGGGGACACCACAAGAAATGAGCATGACACACTGAGAAGAGTGGTAAAAAAAGAAGATGCATAGACATTATAGAATCTGACGACAAAGTAAAGATTTGAGTAAACTTTCATATGCGGAATGAAGATTGCACGTGTGAAGAGCACGGCAGAAAATGCAAGCCATTTTATAACTGTACAGATGCAGCACTGCAAGTAGACTAAGTAATCTTAAAAGCTAGCTATACGTAGCGAATAGACTGCAGGCGGCGCTGCCAGTACGTAGAATCTGGACATCGGTCTCACAGATTTAGTAAGCTCAGACCCACGAGGAAAGAAGGATTGGAAAGCTGTGCAGCAGTAAGAAAACAGCTGAAGATCGGGGAAAGGCCTGAAATAGCTGTCTGGCCTGGTGTGAAAGGATGGAGCAACCAAGAACCGCTTATCTATCCTTGAAGAACATTGAATGTGAGAGGCTGAATCAGCCCTTGTTAAGGTGTAAGAAAGATACAGATCAATACGGTAATTAGTCAAATAGTTTGTAAATTATGTATGTTCTTGAAGTTATATTTTTGAGACGTGTCAGCAGAAATATTTAAACCAGGTTTTTCCTCTTTCAAGTTCAAATGTCCATATCACCAGCTGCTTATTTTGGTGTGACTTAGTTATATGCTGACTGCTGCAGGATGTACTGTTCAATGTAATAGTTAATGTGTGTATTAGGTGTAACGGAAGGAACTTTCCGATGGGCATCATTGGCTGCTGATGAGCCCTGTTGTTCAGTCTGTTTAGGTGCCCGATGCTGCCAAGCTTGCCTACGATGTCTTTGTGGAAACTTCCAGGGCAATGCGTGAGTTGTGTTCTTTTTCAGTGTTGTCAGATGAGGGTCGTTTTTGGGATGAGGTAGTCAATTGTGAATGTGGTGTGAGCCCTGCTGTTCTGAGACATTTACATTGCATGTTTTGTGCACTTTCCAGGCATGCATCTTAGCTGTTTGTTTGCCCATAAGTGAAGAACCCTTTACAGGTGGTCTTTTTTTAAAGACAATGTGCTCCCTAAAAAGAGGAGCAGTTTATTATGTATTGGCATTCGCTGGTTCTTTTTGTGAAAGCATGCCTTTGTAAGTGCAAAGGGGGCCGGGCACATTTTTATGTTTAATATATGCTTGGTTATTAAGATGATTTCAGAGTTAATGTACTGGTTACCCATCCATTTTGACACAATTGTCGTGCGAATTTGGTGCACGATCAATGTATTGTGACCCTTGACCTGTGATCTTCTTGAAAAATGGTTTGACATGAAGTTCACGAGATATGGACTGTACCACGACCAGAGGAGGCAACCACTGCTCACGTGATGACATTATTAGAATGTTTTAGAGCGTATTTCTTTCATACTGCACGTTTTACAAATTCCAGAAAGATTCACACAAGAGAAATGAATGCGGAAACCATATCAAAACTGAACAAAGCTATATAATATTTTCCATCATTTTCAGACAAAACACACCTCCAGAACGTAGTCAACGTAATTTTAATTGAATTAAATGTTGTGTGAAATACACTCCTTGGCGTACGGCTGCAGAATTTCACAAATCTCACCAAAGGGCATGCTCTGCTCTACAGGGGAGGCGGACCAGCGTGCATGGGTTAGCGGGGGCTTGTTTATAGAATGCCTCAGGCAGGCCCTGTCTGTGTGGGAATGTCAGAGATAATGTTGTGATTCTTGGCTGTAGAGGAGGGGCTTTGATGACACAGTTAATGTGATGTCCCTGGGAGCGTCTCGGCAGGTTGCCCTCGGACCTCCCACATCAAACGGAGCAGCTTTGTCTCCTCAGAGCTGCCACCATAAACCCTCAACTGGGCTTTGCACGCCGAAGCGCTCTTTCTATTTTTTTGTTCTTCGTCAAAATAATCTTTGTGTCGCAGTTGCCTTTCCGAAGTTTTTTATATGGTTTTCCCTTTCAGCAGCGGGTACAATGGTTTCTGGAATTTTCGGGTAATGCAATAAGCAATAGTGAAGAGCTGGGGCAGTAAAGGTTTTGAGAAATGGCATTGAAAGAAAGATGAAGACATGTTTCCTTGGCCTTCCCATTAACCTGAATGCAGTGAGTTTATGGACTTATACGCGGTCATTTTAGATGCTATATGAAGGGATTTCTAAACCCAGAGGCTCCTGGCAGATAGTCTGCAAGTGAAACTATTCGATGCTACCGTTCGAGAAAAACAACTGCTCATCTTGTGAATGGTTCAATGTGAAAAAATAAACGTTCAATCTGAAACTATATAGCGGTGGAAGACTCTTCTTGGGTTACTGTGTATAGCAAACTATCACACTTCCACCTTGCGGAACTGGTGAGTCTAGCCTATACAAGTGGGCAGTTTGATAAGTTACCGTGTGGCTAGTAGTTTTGACCAGTGTTACTGGATAAATATTCTTTAAAATGCACAATTTGCATCAGCTTTTATCAAAAACGACCCCTTCGGTATTATTCAAACAGTCTGTCACAAAAGGAAAGAATTGCCATTTGCAACTGTGGGCCACTTTTTCATTGGTGCCCGAGACAATTTTACACCCCAGGGCGAGCATGGCCCTATAACATATTTGTGATTTTGAAGAATAATTCGCTGGCAGACCAGATTCACTACAGATTGGAGGTCCGTGCAGGTGCAGTGCAAATTGAGTCATTGCTGTTGTGATGTCATATTGGCATAAACCATGTGGTTTTTTTGAGGGTGGAGGGGAAATGGGAGGCAGAAATGTAACTCCTGCTCCACCCCTGCTTTAAAAAAACTACAAAATTGCCCCAGTGTATAAATCAAGGTATCAAGCAGGCATAACACCTTTACAACTGTCTTTAGCACCTTCATTTACATTCGATGCATTTGGAAAATGACCCCCAGTGTAGCATGGCTCACGGGGCCCACCTGACACCCAAGCGAGAAAAGTAAAGGAGAGAGGAGAATGCCTGTGGACAAAAACAGCATCCAGCAGGTCGTGTGCACACGATTTACATCCGCGCATGATATGCCAAACATGCTCATTTTGTAATAATCATAATTCGAACTTGAATTTGCTCTTTGCATTTTACTCCTGCATCTCTTTTTGAACTGACTTGTTTGGTTTCAAAATTGACAGAAAAAACTGCAGACTACCAGGGTCATTTTAGATGGGGCAGAATGGTAAATCAGGATGTACAAGCAAGGTGTGATGCTTTTGCGCCTTCATTTAACACTCCACCACATTTTCCAGCACCAGATAGGTGGAGGAGGGGCAGAGAGCGAAGATAAGACCTCCACCCTGCAGACCTCCTACGTCTTGTCAATGCATTTTGTTTTATGCCTAAAGGGCATTTTCATGCATGCAGAAAACAAATGGATCCCTTTTCACAGGAATCTGCCTCAGTCTTGCAACTGCTAAAGACCTGGTGGAATACACTATAAAACATTGGGACTCATTACAAGTTTGCCGGTCCGGAAACAACGGTGCTGGTAAGATTACTGGCACTGTTGTTTCCGGACCAGCAAACCATGAGTCTGCTGGCGGGTACCGTTTCGCCCACCAGGGCAGAACGAAACCCGCCAGCAGACTTTGACGGAAGCTTTGACGGAAGCACCATCACTGTTGCGCATGTCCTATGGGACTCAAATGGGAATGGGGAGTAACATTTTCCGGCGCCTGGCTTAACAGACCGTCCGGGATGTAATGCCCTGGTGAATCTCTAAAGCCAGGCATCAGAAAAAAGCACAACTCCAACGGCTGCCTGCCGTTTTTACCAGCACGGCTACCTCTGGGGTTGTAATGAGGCCCATTGTCTGCAAAGCGTAATTTGCAGACTGCATTTGCTAAGTCGCAAGTCAGGGTGTCATGAACCATCGAACTCGCCCCTTCTGGGCCTCCTGGTCCCTGACACGTCGGGCCTTATTCTCCATAATACTACCAACATGGCGGCAAGCTCAGAACGCTGCTCGCCAGTCTTCACGTTCTACGCAGCGTCCTCTATAAAGAAGCCACACCCCGCGGCCCCGCGCATATCCACGCTGCTACTAGCTGTGATCGGACGTGTGCTCAGAACCTTCTCTAGTGCTACTTGCTATCCCCTGGCCCCTGGATTCCCTTCTCCCAACTTCTTCCCTAATTCCTAACTTCCCGGAATCCCTGCGTCGCTTCCGCGTGCCCCACAACTCCTTCTTGAATACTCCCGGAGTTTCCCGTGATCCTGGACATCGAAGCTGAACGTAATCTGGAATCCGAGGACGGCCGAGCGGGCTTATTTAAGTCCCGAACCATACGAAAGAAGACTCCACCTAAAGAGGACATCAGGCAACATAGACAGGTGAGAAGGGGGGAAACCTGTGACAGATTGAGACGCCACCTGACCAAAGTCGATACAGACATGGAGGCGGCCATCCAGGATCTTATGCGTGTCATGCAAGAGCTATCGACCGAAGTACAGAACTTGAAAGCGGAGAACGCCGCGCTGAAACAATTGGTACTTTCACGTGACTCTGCCTCAAAAGACAGTGTGCTATTGGGCGGCATTGTTGACAAATATGACGGCTGTGCAAAAACCCTCCGAGGATTCTTGGATTCTTGTTTGGTCCACTTTACCTTAAACCTTATTATTTCTCCACCCCCAGGGCTAAAGTGGGCTTTATTATTTCTCACCTCTCCGGAAATGCCTTAGCCTGGGCCACACCATTAGTTAACACCGGAGATTCCCTTTTGGATGATTATGATGGATTCATTCAAGCACTAAAGACTATGTTTGACCGCCCAGAACAGGTCTTTAGTGCTCAAGAATGTTTACTCTATTTCCAGCAAGGCTCTCAGGACATGCTCACCTATGTAACTCGATTCAAGCAATTGGCTAAAGAAGCGGGTTGGCCTTCTGAAGCTTGCTTCACCTGCTTTCGAAGAGGGCTAAATAAAGATGTTAAGGATGAATTAGCCAGGGTAGCACATCCTAGTTCTTACCAGGCACTTATGGATCTTGCTCTACAGATTGATTTCCGCATCCAGGAAAGAAAGGCAGAGAAAAGGAAGACCAAGTCAACCATCCAAAAAAATCCTCTTGTGAGCCCTTCAAAATTCGAAGATTCTCCTGTTCCTACAAATGAACCTGAACCCATGCAGCTAGGGGCCTTCCGTGGACCCATATCCCCCCAAGAAAGGCTGAGAAGGATCCATACTGGCTTATGCATGTACTGTGCCTCAGACAAGGATTTAGTCAGAGAATGTCCCTTAGCCCCTCCACGGCGTTCGGGAAACGGCAGCTCCCGATCCTAGATGGAGCTCAGTTTCGGGAGAGAGATGCAGGCTACAAATCTATACCATCCATGAACTCTCCTGGACAAAACTCCCTAGTAGTCTTACAGGCTTTTCTATCATCACCTAAGAAGGAATCCTACCCCATTCTGGCACTAGTGGACTGTGGGGCCATGGGAATATTCATAGATCAGGAATGGGTCCTTAAACATCATATTCCTTATGAATCCCGGAACGTCCTGCAACCTATAGAAGCAATAGATGGAAGACCTCTTTCTTCTGGACCCATAACCCTTCAGACTAAGGAAATTGAGCTTGCCTTAAACCATCACTGAGAAAAAGGATAAAGTTTGACATCATAAAATCTGCCCATTACCCAATGGTTTTGGGAATGCCCTGGCTACAAAAACACAACCCATACATCAATTGGACAGCTGGTTCCCTGTTCCTGGGTTCCGAATTTTGCATGTCCCATTGTGTGCTCCAGGATCCTTCACCGACAACATCAGAAGAACATTCAACAACTCAGCAAGATCCTCTTATGGTCTCCAACATCATCCGGGTTCCTAAAACCTACCAGGAATACGCCAATGTGTTCTCTTCTGCTATTGTCCAAGCCCTGCCACCCCATAGGCCTGAGGACTGTGCTATTGAAACCGAACCTTCAGCCGTGATTTCCTTTGGAAGGATGTTTATCCTGTCTGAACCAGAGAAAAAGGCCCTTCGTGAATACCTAGATACTAACCTAAAAAACGGCACCATACGCCCATCCAAGTCTCCGGCTGGAGCCTCATTATTTTTTGTTCCTAAAAAAGACACCAAGGAACTCAGACCTTGTCTTGATTATCGAGGTCTTAATCAGTGCACCCTTAAGGATCGTTATCCATTACCCTTGATCTCGGATATCCTGGAAGCCGTAAGAGGAGCCGTAATATTCACCAAATTGGATCTCAGGGGTGCTTATCACCTGATTCGTATTAGAGAAGGTGACAAATGGAAGACAGCCTTCAGAACACTCTTTGGTCATTACGAATACTTGGTCATGCCCTTTGGACTCTCTAATGCTCCGGCAATCTTCCAACGCTTTATGGACCGGGTGTTTTCGGATATGCTATTTCTTTTCGTCATCGTCTACTTGGACAATATTTTGATATTGTCTAAGGATCCTTTCAAGCATGAAGAACATGTTAAATCAGTGTTACAACGGCTACGTGAACACAAGCTTCTAGCAAAACCCAAGAAATGCCTTTTTCATGTTTCCACTGTTCACTATCTAGGATTTGTCCTTAGCCCAGATGACATAGGCATGGATCAATCCAAGGTTAAGGCCATACTATCCTGGCCAACTCCGACCTCTGTAAAACAGATCCAATCTTTCCTGGGCTTGGCCAATTTCTATCGGAAGTTTATACCATCCTTTTCCGAGATTGTCCAACCGATCATCTCCTTGTTGAAGAAAGATACTCCCTATCATTGGACCCCAGCCCAAGAGAAGACCTTCCAACGCCTGAAAACAGAATTTACATAAGCCCCCATCCTGGTTCTACCTGATATAAATCGACCATTCCTACTGGAAACAGATGCCTCTAACTATGCCATCGGAGCAGTTCTGAAACAGGAACTAGACGACGGGCTGGAACATCCTATTGCCTATCTTTCACGGACATTGATCTCCAGTGAAACTCATTACTCAGTCTTAGAAAAGCAACTTCTAGCCATCCGTCAAGCCTTCCCCGAGTGGCGTCATTTACTTCTGGGAGCTAAACATCCTGTCCAGGTTCGGACGGACCATCGAAATCTCCAAGTGTTACAGGCCCTGGAATGCAGGAACAGCCGTTAGGCCCGTTGGGCGTTCTTCTTTGTTCAATACCAGTTTCAAATTCACCATGTTCCGAGAACACAAAACGTAATTGCTGACGCCTTGTCTCGGCGCCCTGACTATGAACCTCCTGATGACTGAAAATTTCCCAAGATGTTTCCCCACACAATAATTGTAGCCCAGGCGACCAGCCTCCTAGATGAAGTCTGCAGTCAGACTCAATCCTCTGAACTCTGGAAAGATATCTCGGACAAGAACCAGTGGAAACTGAAGACCAAAAATGGATACTTGTTCAATGACAATGCCTTGGTCATCCCACACAAAAACTACAGCAAAGGATAATAAATCTTTGTCACGATACTCTTTACTCCGGGCATTGTGGTATTACCAATACCCTCCGATTCATACAAAGGCAATTTTGGTGGCCTGGAGTGAAAGCTGATGTACAAAGGTATATCCAGGCATGCTCTGTCTGTAATCAAAACAAACATGACAACAAAAGACCAGCGGGTCTATTGCAGCAACCTCCACTTCCAACAAGGCCTTGGGAATTCATAGCAACAGACTTCATTGTGGAATTACCACCTTCCAGGGGATACGCAACCATCATGGTCACCATTGATTTGTTCACCCATGTGGCCCATTTTACACCTCTGTTTAAACTACCATCCTCGTCGGAACTTGCTGGAATTTTCCTGGAACACATATTCCGACTGCATGGACTTCCTTCCAAGATCATATCAGACAGAGGGCCCCAATACATTTCTCAGTTCTGGAAACATCTTTGCCAAATACTAGGAATCCAATGCGCTCTTTCCTCAGGATATCATCCCCAAACCAACGGAGCCACAGAGCGCGTAAACCAAACCTTGGAACAATACCTCCGTTGCTTCGCTACCAAGGTCCAGGACGATTGGTCCCTCTTAATACCAGTGGCAGAATTCACCTATAATAATTCGGTCCACTCTGCTATTAAGACCAGTCCTTTTTTCTGTAGAGAAGGATTCCACCCTTCGGTTCTACCCTCCCTCCTTCCTCATCCTACACCAGTTCCAACAGTCGATTCCTGGATTGAAATGCTCATTAATGTTCAAAGAGAAGCCAGAGAACAATTAGAAAAGGCCAGGACCCAGACCAAACTGTATGCAGACTCCAAACGAAGACCAAGCCCCTCCTACACAATAGGGGATAAGGTTGGGCTGTCCTCGAAACTGCTACCACGGCATTTGCGACCAAATAAATTGGCTCCTCTATATTATGGGCCATTCCTTATGAAGAAAATCATCAACCAAGTGGCCTACCGACTCAAGCTTCCAGACTCCTGGAAGAAAATCCACCCAGTCTTTCACACGTCCTTAATGAAGCCATATGTTCAGACCTCTCGAACTAACCTTTGGCCCAAACCAGTACTCATCAATGACCAACTGGAGTATGAGGTCTCCAGGATTTGCGATTCTAGATATAGACGTGGCAAACTCCAGTACCTGGTGGAATGGAAAGGATATCCCCCCAGTGAACGCACTTGGGAACCTATCTCAAATCTAAATACCCCCAGGCTACTCAGAAGGTTCCATATCATACACCCGGGCAAACCCGGTGGAATGAGTTTCCGGAGGAGGCATGCTGTCATGAACCATCAAACTCGCCCCTTCTGGGCCTCCTGGTCCCTGACACGTCGGGCCTTACACTCCATAATACTACCAACATGGCGGAAAGCTCAGAACGCTGCTCGCCAGTCTTCACGTTCTACGCAGCGTCCTCTATAAAGAAGCCACACCCCTGCGGCCCCGTGCGTCTCAACGCTGCTACTAGCTGTGATCGGACGTGTGCTCTGAACCTTCTCTGGTGCTACTTGCTATCCCCTGGCCCCTGGATTGCCTTCTCCCAACTTCTTCCCTATTTCCTAACTTCCCAGAATCCCTGCGTCGCTTCCGTGTGCCCCCCAACTCCTTCTTGAATACTCCCGGAGTTTCCTGTGATCCTGGACATCGGAGCTGAACGTAATCTGGAAGCCGAGGACGGCCGAGCTGGCTTATTTAAGTCCCGAACCATACGAAAGAAGACTCCACCTAAAGAGGACATCAGGCAAAATAGACAGGTGAGAAGGGGGGAAACCTGTGACACAGGGAGGAAAATCGCAGAGTCAAAGCTAGTTCACTTTACTGTTTCTTTCATCTCACCCCTTGTGAATGTTCAAAATCACACGCAGGCCACCTAGCAGCATGTAAGTGCTAATGTTGGTGGTCCCTGGCATACAGTTTATATTTCATATACAATGATCCTGTATGTAGGTTCGTGCACATTTTATGTAGGGAGGTAATGCCCTGGAAACGATTGCTTCTACAGATCTCTCAAAAGAGATGTTCATGGTTTATTGGTATATGTGGACAAAATACAGAGGAATATTGGTGTGTCCCAGGGTCGCATTCCATTTTCCATCCGGACTAGTAAACAAGCATCAGTGATGGCCACCAAATAAGTGCACATATGCCAGAATTGCAGCAAATCCCTATGGTTTGTGCCTTTTTACGTGTCTAAAAATCAGACAAACGCGCAGAGCAATTGTTTCACTCTGTTCCCTGCTCCCTCTAGGAAATGTAATCCAAATTGCCAAAGATGCAGAATCTTTGTGTCCATCTTCATGTGATTCCACACATAAATGCCACCTTCTTCTGATTTAACCAGTCTAGAGGCACTCAGCGGGTAAGCGCTCCTTCATATTGATTGCACAACTCGCTTGGAGTACAGGTTCAGTCCTCGCCTCATGTACTCTTTTTGGTCACTATATGCAGAATTGACCTTTGCTGGAATTTCTAATCCCTCGTTGGATGATTTGGACATCTAGGGGCTGATACATGGAACAAACGTGCGCCGAAAATCCCAGCGCAAGCAGGCGCAAGGTGGCGCAAGCATGAGAAAGCAAGCGCACGCGTGCAATTCAAGGAAGGCGCTGCACGTGTATACCACTTGTTGTGCTCCAAATCCGTGCATGGCGCACGCAGGCGCCCATGTCATCAAACGGCGTGCGCTACGCGCACAGCGAAAGCGCACATAGCGCGGCGCACACAACAAAAGTGGGCGGAACAGTGGGCGGAACACGCGGAATGGGGAATAACGCATGAAAAAGAAGGCGTAACTGGGGAAGTACTGCAGGGAACTACACAGAATGCCCACATTCACACGAACAACCCGTATTCATGGATTTGAATACGGGAAACCTGCGCACGGCAAAAGATGCGCATAGGCGTCAACGCGTCCGCCACAGGAAGGCAGGCGGAAGCGTCCCCGCGCACAGTATAAAAGTGCGCGCAAACAACAAACATGTATATACAGCTACAATGAATGCCCCATTTGTCACAGCACTGATCGTGGGACACCGCAGGAGGAGTAGAATAGCCAGGGCACGCATTATTTCACCCCGGACAAGCCTTTTTGAGATGCCTGACGACCAGGTTTACGGCCGGTATAGGTTTCCACCTCGTATCATCCTGACCTTACATCCCCCACCCTCTGCTCCCAAGCATTGAGCCCCTTGGAGAAGGTGCTCAATGCCCTGCATTTTTTGGCCACTGGGTCATTTCAGCGGACTACTACCATAGTGGGGGGGTCTCACAGGCCACGCAGTCACGCTGCCTACATCAGGTCTTGGCAATCATGACATCGCGCCCCTCAGTCCGCAGGCACATATACATGCCCAGAACACCCGCAGAAAGGCAGGCCGTTGTCCAGGACTTTTACAGGGTGGCACACTTCCTCAAAGTGCTTGGTGCCATAGATTGCACACATGTGGCCCTACGTCCACCTAGGGCCACTGAGCACATCTACCGAAACCGCAAGCACTGGCATTTCATCAACGTGCAGGTGGTATGCGATGCAAAGGGAATCATCACCTCTGTCTATGCAAACTACCCTGACTCCACCCATGACAGTTTCATATAGAGAATGTCTGCCCTTAGCCAGGCCCTGGAAGCTGGGCAATATGGCGACACATGGCTCCTAGGTGAGTACAAATGCCTGTGCACATGCATGCATGTCTCACACACACACACAAATACACAAACCCCAATAATCACAACCATCATCACTTCTCCAGGGGACAGTGCCTACCCTCTGAGCAACCACATGATGACGCCAATCCGGAACCCCACCACACCACCCCAGGTAAGATACAACGCTGCCCATATTGCAACCAGGGCCATAGTGGAGTGCACATTCGGAGTGCTCAAGTCACACTTCCGCTCCCTTGACCGCTCTGGCGGGCAGCTACTCTATGCACCCCAAGTAGTGTGCAGGATCATTGTGGCAGCATGTGTCCTGCACAATGTTGCAACACGGCAGGGCGTACCGGTGGACATGGTGGTGCCCCCACATCCCCAACCACAGGCACAGGCCCATGGGAGGGGACAGGGCATGTGGCGAGGAAGCCCAGACCCAGCTTGTAGCCATATTTTTCACCTAAACTCCCACCCCTGCGGAGTGCACACAGGCCTGGCACATACCAGGTGACAATCGATGATGACAAAGAGACAGTCAACTGTCATAACCTTACCACCCTGAGAATGTTGCCATGTGTGCATCCCTAGCTACTTAAACATAAGCAATCCTGTGTGACCAAAAGACACACATGCAAGGTGTGAATCACACAGACCTGCAAACAAAACAGGCCATGACTATCACTGGTATGTCACCCAATCCCTCCCAAACCACAACATGACATGGCAAGCAATTGCTATACACCAACACAGTACCAATAAGGTACACATTGACATGTGAAAAGTGCCTGACATGGAATCAGATGAAATGACTGACTAACAACCTCCCACCCAAAAGAAGTCATACCCAAATGCATTCCAACAGTTGTAGTTGTAACATAACTATGAATGCCTGTCTACATGCACATTGTGCATTGCAAAATCAACACTGCAGCTTCTGTGTGCCGTGCCCACCTCCTGCAACACACTGCTCAGCGCACAGCATAGTGAACAGCCATTGTGTGTGATGCAAACCCTGAGCATCACATCTAAGTGACAAACTACATCAAAAAGCAAATTACGCATGTACAGGATCCACAATTGGTCATAGATCATGTGCTGCAGGGACACAGTGGGCACCAGAAGGCAAACAGAGTGTACATGTGGACATGGAAGGGTGGTTGTACATGTAGTGGATCATAGTGCGAGTGTGTGGTTCAGTATGGACATGCACTCAATATATGCATGTGCAATCAAGTGACCATCACTTTCCTCTACACATCAAATGTGAACATTCATCATGTGTACACCCCAGCATGTCAAGCCACAACTATTCCATCACACCTGAAAGGTAAACACAACACATGAACAGGCATTGATCAGCAGAATACATCATGTACATAGGATACCGCAATTACAATGTCATGATGCGCATCACACTGTAGGGCAAGGCAACTGTCAACAACAAAACACCCCCCTCCCTCACAAATCACCATGACCCACTGAACAACTGCACCTGGGTTATGTATCATCCTTGATTTTAACCTAGCCACAGGATCACCCTTCCCCTTTGTCACCATCTCCCACCTTGTGTGCAAAAAGCGTCCTGCACCCTCATAGGCCACCTTGACTTGCAAAAACACCACATCAAAGAGAACTCAAAGCAGGCCAACACAGAAGCCAAGCAAAAAGCCTGCAGGCAGCAAAACAAACCAGAAGAGCCTCCAGTAGATGACTTGAAGTAGCAGTACGTCACAAAGCCCAAGTACTACCACAATGATGTAACAACCAAGGTAGCACAGTAAAACAATGTCACAACAGGATGTGTACCATGTGTGGTGCATAACACAGAATGATGCACCACAAACTGATGTGTACTGTCACAGCTCCCGTGTACAGGCGCAGGAGTGGCACGAACCAACTCGGAACGTGGGGCAGGAGAGGGGAGTAGGATTGACACAGGAAAGAAGGAAATGCACAAAACTGTACTACTCACATTAACGCATACACAAGTACACCAAACTTGATCATCATGCATATAGTAACACATTACTCAAATGGGAGACAAAGAGAAACTTATCTCTGGGGTGAGTGCTGGCCTCCTGCCTGCGCACTCTCAGGTCCGCTAACAGGAGCAGTTCAATGCTGCAAAGAGAGCCACAGTTACTAATCTGTGCGTGCCCATAACACACAAACACACCACCATATATGCCCCAAACTAACAAACAACTCTACAAACATTCTGGTGTGGATGCTTCGTACCCATACGTAACATTACCCCTGTGATGAATAATACACAGTCAATGCAGTAAGTCAGGCGCCGGTGGGTGTGTGGCAAATGGAAGACCAATGTGTCACGCTTTACACAACATGCAATGTTCCCTAGATAAGAAGCCAGACGCATATAGCAAGGTATGACTTTAGAACAAGTCGTGTTCCACCATGACCGAAATAAAGTAGGTAGTGCATGTGTCAAATTCTACATGGAAATGAAATGTACTGCACACGAGTCTGTCCCTTGCTGTCTGTCCCTGTGAGCTGCTTCTTTCCATGTCTCGCAACACTACATGGCTAATACAAGTGCCTCAATGGACCATGGTGGACCGTGGGGTATGTGCCACTACCCCTGCAGGTGCCCCAGACAACTTTCCCATCAACTAGCCATTAGTCCACCCACACATCTCAGCTGTATTGTGAGCTTCAACACCAATATTTGTCCAAGCTCACCATCAGTGCTGCTACTAAGCATGCATGTGCAACTGGCCTGGTGGAAGGTTTGCTGTGTTGTGGCTCCCCTGTGCTGCTCACCTTGCCTGGAGTCCCTTGAAACACGTCAGCTGTTTTCGGATGTATGAGCGCAATCCCTGTGCCTCTGCTTGTGCACACATGCACATGTCGGCACCACCAAACGTGTCCAGCTTGCAGACGTCCAATGGCCCATGTCTGCTGGCAAAGGTGGTCTGGAGGCTCATCCCCCTGCAGAAAGGGCATGAAACACATGATTAATGCTTTAAATTCATCTGTGTGTGTCTCTTCAGGCATTTCATGACTGGACCATGTCAGAGACTTACATCAGAAATCACACCATCAGTCCGTCTTTCACAGGCAAAGTGTGGAACACACTATCTACGGCATGAATTACAACAAGCACATGTACAGTAAAGATAAGAAACATACCACCCAATGCAGAGCAATTAATGTACACATGAATCATGAAACCCCCCATCTAGCGAAAGAAGAACAGTGGTCAATAACACCCCTATCATCCCCACTAGGGGTGTTAACACAAGTTCGTCAGCAGCAGACATGACACAGATATGACAGTCCAAAGCCCTTGTGTAATAGGCTGTTAGACCGAACCATCCTTGCGAGCCCATGGATAAGGGAAGAAGGAGTGGCATATGTGAGTCAAGGACCCCAAGCTGCAAACACATACACAAGACAAGCTTGAAGGGCCCAGCTGGAACAGACAGTGGATGCTTTCAAAAGCCACAAAGCACCACACTGTCACATGAAAGCAAAATAGACAAGCAATTTTAAACTATATTAACTAATTACACTAACTATGAAAAACTTACATTACCTAATTAAACTAACTATCAAAAGAAACTTAACTAACTAAACTAAAAGAAAAATCAAAAATGGCCACATACAACCCGGGGGGAGGTACCCAGGAGGGGGGAGGTACAGGGTACTGCTCAACACCCACATGCAATGATGTTGAGGAAAAAAGAAAACCTCCATGGGCTCAACACCTGCACAGCCCGACCTTTGTGGGAGATAGATTGTCGTCTGAGTCTGACTCTTCCTGGAAAGGAGGACGTGGCACAGGAGCCTGACCACGCCTAGCTACAGCTTGCCTCTCGTCGGGAGCAAGTCTGCCGGACAGGTGAGCCTGGTTCTGTGCAGCGATCACACGTAGGTCTGCATGCAGGACCTCACGTGATACACGTGTTCCTCCTGCAAGGCCTGGCTGGACAGCTGTTGCACCTCCCGGCAAGCATGCAGCTCAGCCGAGATGGTACGCTCAAGCTGCGCAAACCTCTCCTCTGCCCGCTCCCTCTTGGACATCATAAGGACACCCAGAGTGGATCTGAGGGAAGCATAGTCCTCCCTCAGGGCCTCCATGTGTGCCTCTGCATGAGCAGCAATTGCTTGACGCAAAGACACCATCTCAGCTTGGCGTGCCCTGTCTGAGGCCGTCATGCCCAGCCTGAGCGAGCGGGCCATGGACCGTGCCGCCTGCTGCTGGAGAAGCACCTGCCTAGCAGGGGGGAGCATGGATGCAGCCACACTCTCCATGCTCTCAGCAATGTTCTCCATTGCTTCCCCCTGCCGTTCAGAATTGGCAGTCATGTCTTGCTCCTACTCAGTATACAGCGGTTGCTTGCGGTGACCGCGTTGCTGGGCTTGACCCCTGCGGGACCCAAGGACTGGGTGTCCTCGTGTGTTGGCACCGCCCGTGGCTGCACGACTACATGCCCCCGTCGATGTGATGGCCCAGGCACATCAGTGACTGGTGTGGAGGGTGACCCTGCGTCCCGATCCACCACAGGCAGAGGTTCCAAGAGCCTCAGTGCAGGTGTCGCGGACAGAGGAGTGCCCACATCAGAATCACTCACCCCTGACATATGGACCTGATGCTCATCCAACTCGACATGGACGTCAGAGTGGTCATCAGGGCTGGACTCATTGCCAGCCAGAGACAAGATGGACTCTGGCACATGTGGGATTTCGTGGCCTACCACCGCACGACCCCCACTTGTGCCTGGTTGCTGTAGTGATAACAACCCTGTGCCTGGCATGACAACACCATCCTCTGGCTCCATTGCGTCATCATCTGAAATGTAGAGAGCAAAAAGGTCACTACACATGTTAGAAGCACACAACACACACACACACACACACACAGACATCACAAAGACACCAAACACATCAAGCAGACATGTCACACACAAGAGAACCTGGCATGCATGCTGGGTCAACTTGACACTGCTTATGTGATTAGGCATGCAGAATGGTGTCATTTTGCACAGAAGTGGGTCGATGCAGTGCAGCAATTTTGTACGTTACTCACTGTCTACATGTACAAGTACTTCATGATGTGTATCTGAAAATGTGAAGGCAGTGCAAGGTCAACTTTAGCCATCACGTGCAATGTGCATTCAATGGCTAGCATGGCTACAAGCAAACCACCCCTCCCCCCAGGTGCAAATGCAGGGATGCCTAGCATGGTATCAAAAGGCCGACCTTAGACCTGTGTATTGACAGACAGTGTAGACTAGCATCAACTGCATCATGTGAGTCAAGTGACAACACAGCAAATGATGATGAGACAGTAAGCAGGACACATGATGAAACCTCTGGAGTACACCCACATGTGAAGAAGACACTACGCCAGTTGGACAGAATCATTGGCCATTAAACAGGCTCAGGCCTGTGACCCACACAGACTGTCACACCCTAAACATGTGTGTGATGCAGGACTGAGCCACAGTGGACATGGGATGGCTGATGAAACGCCATGCAATGTAGGTCCCCCTGGACTCCTACCATAATGATCATCCAGTCAAGGACACAAAGGGGCATGAGTGGAATACACATGGAGCATGAATGGGCACTCATGTCCCTGCGGGGCATCTGACCTCTGCACAGTCCAAGTGAGACACCCTTCATCAAGTACAAAGGATGTACCACACAGCATATGTCTGGCAGATTGGCTGGTGGAAGTTAGCATGTACACAGGACGCATGAACAGGGAAATACTCAACGGCAAAATTGAAGCATACCAGTGCTAAGGTGGAATTGGGGTGCAGAGGGGGGGCGGAGGGGCAAGGGAGCATGCCTACATGGAGTAGAGGACACATGCACATCAGTCATGCAATGACATAGTTCCTGGGCTGATAGGAAGGTCACCCCACGCTACATGCAGAAGGGCCTGTGAGCTGGAACATGGACTTGAGGGGCATCCTGGTGACCAGCATGTGAGTAGGGTGCAATAGCGGTGATGCGGACAGTCCCCATCCGCTCCACATGTCCACCATCCAGCAGAGCAGACATGCATCCGGGAAGCATTGCATTACTTGCACATCAGAACCATGTACACGTGACATGTAGCGGCAGTCATGCACAACACATCACACAAGTAAAACACACATGTCCACAGCAAACACGCAGCAACACTCACTGGACTGGGCATCAAAGTCCGGCATCTCTCCCACTCCTTCGACCGATTCAGATGGTATGAACTCCGCAACGAGTGACTCATGCGGAGTGAGGTCTTCCTCCTCAGGTGCAGGCCCACTGCCAGTCACCAGAGTCAAGTTGTAATTTGAGGCACGCTTAGCCTTAGCGCTGCGTTTGAGGTCATTCCAACGCTTTTTGCACCCTTGCGCCATGCGCACCTCATGGCCAAATGCACTCACATGTTCCGCAACTTGCTTCCAGTGGGTATCACCGTGGGCAGCCGTAGTCTGACAATTAGGACCCACTAGCATGTCACGGCTGTGGCCCAGCACGTAGTCCACGAGGTAGTCCAGTTGTTGGTTGCAGAAAGGCTTCTTCCTCGACGTGCTGGAGGTCGTGGCTGTGTGTGGGGTCCCAGCCTGTACTGCAGGTGCAACCATCCTCCTCTTGGATTGTGGCTCAGACCCTGGCTATCAAATGCCGCCCTGATCACTATGGCCAGTAGCACCGGTGGATTGAGCCAAGGGAGTGGCAGGTGGAGGGAAGACCAAAGCCCTGACTTGCGTCAGTGGCAGCTGGGTGCCCTCTAATGGACCCTGCGCAGCAACATCCGCTGTGGCAAGGTCATTGACCGCGACTGTCCTGGTTGGCAGACTCACAACCGGGGTGTTGTTGGCTGCATCTGCCCCTGCACTTGCCAACACCCGGCTGTTCGGGGCAGCAGATGACATTACTGCCTCAGGGACACGTGTCTTGGTCAGGGCAGCCCTGTGTGCACCTACAGTTTCCCTCCTGGCCTGTTGGAAATCTTCCAAGGGCTCTTCAAGTGCCAACGCAGCCTGCGCTGGCAGACCCTGAGCCTGGGTGGTGGTGTCCACAGCTGCACCTGCAGCTACCACTACCCTTGAGCCTGCGCAGTCAATGAAACAGACTGCCGGGTCACACGGGCACCAGTGCCAGATGCAGAAGCTGCATCTCCCGGAACCACAGGGGGTGGTGGCATGACTACACCGACACATGGCACAACATCGTGCTCAAGTGGCGCACCCCTGCCTCATCCCCCTCTGTGGCCACCCTGGACACCCTGGAGTCCCCCTACTCCCTGGTCACCCCGGACATGTCCCTGACCACACCCGCCACGAGGAGGACGCCCAGCTGAGGCGCCCCTCACCTTTGGTGGCCTCCCAACCATGGCACAGATGGAGTAGTGCCGGCACAGATGGAGGAGTGCCAATGGGAGGTGTACACCACAATTGTCCTGGGTAATTGGGTGAAGGGGGTGGGATGCAAGATGTTAACAGCTCTCCTGCACCTGCAAGGCTGTATGTGACCCCGGTGATGAAGTGACGGGTCACGCAACGCTCAGGCACCCCAAAACTGCAGTAAAACCGTGCACGCAACCCTGCAGCCTACGTGTGTGGAATCAACCTCCCGCAGTAAGCGGTGGCACCCAGTAACACGAAAAACGCGTGCGCATGGGACACGCAGGCTACTATGACCTCGAAAACGGGTGCGATACACAGGGGCACCCGCAGTGGGAAAAATAGCGTGCGCAACTCACCGTCTGACTAGCGTGATAATGAAAAACACGCGAAGCCAATACCCCCGCCAAAAGAAGAGATACGTCCTTGATCCGCTGTGAAGTTGTGATGGCGCGCGAAACAACACGAAGTAGCAACACACGTCGGTCTTCACGAAAGGCATGTACAGCGAACTGCTGGCCCCGCTCACCTTTAACCCGTGCTGAGGGAAACGCCTGCGCGCGTCGCGTCACTTACGCGAGTAGGCCCTTTCCTCGGATTACACGCATTCACACACGGACGTGCAGTTTTCTCACACGAGCGCTGAACCACTATGCCCACATTAGAGGGAAACGCCCACACGTGTCTTGTCACAGATGTGCTTATGCGCTAAGGGCCTTTCCTCGAATTACACGCTGACGTGCAATTGTTTCACGCGCCAAATCACTCTGTATCAAGCTGGCCACGCGAATACACACGGAAGACCACGCTCCTGCCCAAAAGGCAATTTTCCTGCCCCCAAGAGCCCCGAGCACGCTCCCACCAGCCATCTGCTGCTGCCTGCCTGCTGCCCACATGCCCTGCTATTTGGTGCCTGCACGTCAGCCATCTGAATGGGCGCAGTTGCTGTGTCCACCCCTGCTGGAACAGAAGACTCCCGACTGGGATACCATCGCTCCACAGCCCAGCCCCAGGTCCCAGTTGCCCACCCACGCCTGCCTCGGGGGTCGCCATGTCGGGGCAAACACCATATGAGACCACTGGCGACCCCCAGTCAGAGAGGCAGAGGGCCACCAGCTTCAGTGAGAAGGAAGTTGGTGTCCTGGTGGAGCATATCCTGGGGCATTATGATGCCCTCTTCGGAACATCACGCGCCAACATGGAAGGATGGTCGAGGATCTGGGAGGACACGGTGGTTGCCATCAACGCAGAGGAGGTGGCAACCTGCGACATCAAGCACGTCAAGAAGCGCTGGGAGGACTTGAGGTCCAGGACCCTCTACAAGGCCCGGCGCTCGTGGAGGGGGGCCGGGGCAGCATGAGCAACAGACAAATGAGGGTCCTGGTACACGTAGCCCCAGCGCTCCACGTCCAGATCCTTCAGAGGCAGTCCCGTCTGGAGTTGAGCGGTAAGTGGCCAAGCATTGCTTTGTGAGACAGGGCATGTTGCAGTGTGCTGGTAGTCTGGTCTGGTACTTGCCTGTATGTGTGACATAGGCCATGTATGGATGTGTGTGTGCAGGGACATCATGGTCATGCATGGGACATCATGGTCATGCATGTCAGACCAGTAATGTGTGAACCACATGGATGGTGCATGTGTTCCAATGCAACATGGGGAGCTGTATGCGTAATGCACACATGAAAGTAGGACATGGAGGGGGTGTGAGGGATGGGTGCTGCTGTCAGGTACATGTATGGTGCACATATGTGTGTGTCTGAGAAGTGTGTGTGTGTGACTTTGAAATGCCATGGATGCATGACACATGTCTGTGATGATGTGTAGATTCACTCATGCATGGTCAGGGCGGAGTTCTCCATGTGTCGGGCGTTGAGGCGGGCAGAGTGCCTCGGGGCAACTCGCAGGAGTTGGAATAGGCCATGAGTGCATCCCTGCGAGACCTCGGGGCCAGGGTAGAGGACATCGACATGGAGTTCGATGATGCCCTGGCCCGGGACATCACAGAGTGAGCCGCAGGACTTGCCCGCCACCATTGTATATAGTTAGATAGTGTTAGGTTTCCTTTGTTTTTCTTTTAATTTGGAGTTAATGGACATTGCTCCACTTCGTGTGTATATAGTTTTTTCTTCATAGGACTTTTTTGTAGGTTTCCTTTTGTTTGTGGATCATGGACCATTTGGACTTACATTGTATATAGTTGCAGACTTGTGCATACTTTCTTTTTCTGTATTCCCATGCATCAATGTTTTTTTTTTTGGATTATGTTTTTATTATGGACATTGGCATTTACAATATTTTTTTTCTACATCGTTCATTGTACATTGATTCTCATTTTACTATTCCTCCAAGTCAGTTCTTTATGTTTTTAATACATTTTTTATTACTTCAGAATTGGTGTTGTGTTCTGTAATTGGTTTTGTGCATGTCTCATTGAACATTTCCTCAGTCACGTGTTGCCACTGTTTGGCTACGATGTGCATTCCTGCATGGGCATGGTGGTTCATTTCAACTATCATGACATGGGTAATTTGGGAGTGTGTTCTGTGGATGGTTGCATGCTTGGATTGGGGGGCAAGGGGGATTAGGGTTGGCTTTAGGGACACGGGTCTGTTTTGTTAGGACATGTTGTTTGTTGGGACATGAGTCGGGGCCTGAGGCTCACTGCTGGGGGTGGGGGTGCTGGGGGACATGAGTCTGGGCCTGAGGCTCACTGCTGGGGGTGAGGCTGCTGGGGGACAGGAGTCGGGGCCTGCTGGCAGGTGCCCATCACTGCTGGGGGGTGGGGGTGCTGGGGGACATGAGTCGGGGCCTGCTGACAGGTGCCCCTCACTGCTGGGGGGTGGGGGTGCTGGGGGACATGAGTCAGGGCCTGCTGGCAGGTTCCCCTCACTGCTGGGTGGGTGGGGGTTCTGGGGGACATGAGTCGGGCCTGCTGGCAGGTGCCCATCACTGCTGGGTGGGTCGGGGTGCTGGGGGACATGAGTCGGGGCCTGCTGGCAGGTGCCCATCACTGCTGGGTGGGGTGGGGATGCTGGGGGGCGTGAGTCGGGGCCTGAGGCTCACTGCTGAGGGATGGGGGTGCTGGGGGACATGAGTCGGGGCCTGCTGGCAGGTGCCCATCACTGCTGGGGGGTGGGGGTGCTGGGGGACATGAGTCGGGTCCTGCTGGCAGGTGCCCATCACTGCTGGGGGGTGGGGTGCTGGGGGACATGGGTTGGTGATTAGTGGAAGGTGACATGTGGGCTGGCTGGGGGGCATGCCCATGGTGGATGGCCTGCGTGCGGGACATGACCAGGGGTGCAGGGTAGTGCCCTGTGTTGTGGGTTGCCTGCAGGGGCCATGGAGGGGATAGAGGGCACACCTGGGAGGACCCACACTGCCAATTCCTGTGTGGGACTCCCCGGGCACCCCACTGGATACACGTACCCCGCTCTGACAGCAAAATCGCATGTGAAACTTCCCGCTCACCCCAGTAATACACGTACCCCGCTCGCACAGGGCCAATCGCGTGTGAAACTTCCCACGCACCCCTGAAATGCACATACTCTGCTCGCACAGGCCCAATCGCGTGTGAAACTTCCCGCGCACCCCAGTAATACACGTACCCCACTCGCACAGGGCCAATCGCATGTGAAACTTCCCGCAACCCCCCGAAATGCACGTACCCTGCTCGCACAGGCCCAATCGTGTGTGAAACTTCCCGCGCAGCGGGGTACGTGTATTCGGAGGGGTCCGCAGGGAGTTTTACAGGCGTTTTCGTGGTTGGGGGCCTGTGCGCAATGTACGGGATTTGTGCGCTGTACATGGCGCACGGGGAGGGGTTGGGGCCGTAACTGGCGCTGCTGCAGGGTCGCTGCACCACTCTGCGCCACGGCTGGTAATGGATGTTAAAATCCATGAATACGCTGTGCGCGGAAATGGATTTTGGCGCACGCAGCTGGCGCAGACTGTCACACGTGCACACTGTGCGCTAGCCGCGTGTGCCACTTGTGCGCTGAATTCTATGAATTACCCCCCTAGACTGTTGCCCCTCTGCAACTCATTATGGTAAGATCCATTTCCACTCAGTCTCTTCCGAGAGACTCATAATAACAGCATTTATTGCTCTTTGAATACGAAAATTGACCTCTAACCCTACACACTCCTGACTTCCCTCTCTGTCTATTTCTTTGACAGAATCTATAGGATACCTCGTTTATATAATTCTCCCGTCCTGATGAAGGCCGACCAAACAACAGCTACACCAGCCTAACTCTTTTAGACCGAAACACAGTTGTATTGACTTTTGTCTCAGTAATTCACTGATGCACCATCCAGTTCAGTGACTTCTGCACCTTGTATTACAATTGCACATTTGTTTCTCAGGACCATTGAGAATGTATTTGTTGTGAATTTTGATCCAAAGAACTTCTTTTGGATGAGCACATTTTTGTACCATGTTGTGTACGTTATATGTAATTTCTCTAGTGTCCTACAATTTTTGATGTATTTACGATATGCTTCATATGTATTCAATTTTGCAAAAAGTAGCAGTCATTGTTACCATTTGATTTTTGACAGTCAGGAGCTAGTGTTTATCTGGGTTCCATAACCTTGCTCAATTGTGTTTTATAAATGTGTTCTCATTACCCCATAACCTGAGCCAGTGAAGAAGGGGCTGCAGAGAGATCACATCCCCAATTAATTTGTAACCCAGTTCTAAGTGTACGCCAAAAATTCGGGGGTGAGGTCTGAAAGACCAGAAATATTTTGAAGAAATGATTCTCCACTACTTGGATGGAGTTTACATTGGAATATCCCCACAACTCCATCCCGAATCTAGCGACAGAGGCTGCTTTACATTATACAATTTCAGACACAAATCAATTGGTTTAGCTCTAAACATGCCCATTGACCTGATGGCGCCTCCAATTACCTGCTTAAAATCGGGTGATCTGTTTACTTACATGCAGATTCAGGCCAAAGTTAGAGGATAACCTGACCCCCAGATATTCAAAATTATCGACTCTGGAAATCACAGCACCCTTACAATACATAATAGTATATTATAATCATTTGGACGGCGAAGTGCAAAATGGAGGTGCCAACTGCAAGAAAATTCACCTTTAAGCATCCCTTTTACATTCGTCTATGCAAATTGAATAAACACCACCTGCATGTACGCATGGCAGGTAGCGTTTGTAATGCATTTCTATGGAATCAGCATGCTGCTTGCTGGTGTAAAAAGCAGCCGGACTCCATAAAAATGCACAGCATTTTAAGGCACCATGAAAATGTCATGCGCTCTTAAATGTCGTTTCAATTGTTTGGCTGAGAGGATGGGTGATGAAGAAACAAATATTGGGACTGATTTCCAAAAGGGTTTCACAATGGCGCAATCCCATTGAAAAACGCTTTGTAAATCTGATCCATTCAGGCCGATTCATGGAATCAAAGTGTGCCGAAAAAACGGCGCACGCATGCGAAAACGTGCGATTCGCAGAGAAACAGCGAAAATCGCAGTGCAAGTGCGATTATCGCACAGAAAACATCGCACATCAATTCATGGAAGTCCGTGCACGCGCGAAATGTGGGATGTGCGCTGAGAAAGTGCGCGGTGCACGCTGGCACACACTGGCGCACAGGTCATCGAACGCCGTGCGATAAGGCCACAGCGAATTCGCACATAGCGCGGCGCACATAATAAAAGTAGGCGTAACACGGGGCGTCACACGCAGAATGGGGAACAACTCGTGAAAATGTGGGCATCACGGGGGAAGTACAGGAGGCAAGTGCGCAGAACGCCCACATGCTCGCCTACAACACGTATTCATGGAATCGAATAGGGAAAAACAGCGCACGGCCAAAGACGCGCACAGGCCCATATATGTCCGCCACACGAAAGCAGGCGGTAGCGTCCCTGCTCAGGAAAAAAATGTGCGTCAAAGTCCTACACGCGCGAGAAGGCCCACACGCGATCGGGCCTGGGGGAGCGTGTGCGTGTATTACAGGGGTTCCACACGCGAAGTTCCACACGCGATTGGCCTGGGCATGTGTATTTCAGGGGTGCGCGAGAAGTTTCTCACACGCGATTGGCCTGGGCGCGTGTATTACAGGGGTGAGCGCGAAGTTTTACACGCGATCTGGCCTGGGGGAGCGTGTGCGTGTATTACAGGGGTGCGCGTGAAGTTCCACACGCGATTGGCCTGTGCGCGTGTATTTCAGGGGTGCGCGAGAAGTTTCTCACACGCGATTGGCCTGGGCGCGTGTATTACAGGGGTGCGCACGAAGTTTTACACGCGATCTGGCCTGGGGGAGCATGTGCGTGTATTTCAGGGGTGCGCGTGAAGTCCCACACGCGATTGGCCTGTGCGCGTGTATTTCAGGGGTGCGCGCGAAGTTTCACACGCGATCTGGCCTGGGGGAGCGTGTGCGTGTATTTCAGGGGCTCGCAGGTGTTTTCACACGCGATAGGGCCTGGGGGAGCGGGGTACGTGTATTCCAGGGGTTCGCGTGAATTTTCTCACGCGATCGGGCCTGGGGGGGAGCGGGGTACCACTCACCGTCTGCCTTGCGTGTAGAAGAACGCGTAGCCAACACCCGCTGTGAAGTAATAGCGTGTGAACCCCAACGGATGGAAAACACATGCACCGCACGAAAAGCACGTACAGAGCAGTGTAAAGGCACGCGGGATCTCCAAGCCCTGCCAGGGCAACGCCCGTGCGTGAAACACCACAGACGCGCTTACGCTGTAAGGGCCTTTGGTCCAATGAAATCGCGTACGCGTGCTGACGCGCTTACGCGCTAAGGCCCTTTCCTCGAATTTCACGCTGACGTGCAGGATTTTCACGTGCAAAATCACTCCGTATCAAGCTGGCCACACGAAAACACACGGAAGACCACGCTCCTGCCCAGAAGGCCGAATTACTGCCCCCCCAGTGCCCCGAGCAGCCTCCCACGTGCCATCTGCTGCTGCCTGCCTGCCTGCCTGCCTGCTGCCACCGTGCCCTGCCATTTGGTGCCTGCACATCAGCCATCTGCAGGGGTCCAGTTGCTGTGTCCACCCCTGCTGGAACAGAAGACTCCCGACTCGGATAACATCGCTCCACAGCCCAGCCCCAGGACCCAGTTGCCCACCCACTCCTGCCCCTGGGGTTGCCATGTCGGGCACATCAACATCTGGCACCAGTGGCAACCCCCGGCCAGAGGGGCAGAGGGGCACCAGCTTCACTGCCACCGAAGTTGGTGTCCTGGTGGAGCAAGTCCTGGGGCAGTATGATGCCCTCTTCGGATCGTCCCGCGCCAACAAGGAAGGACGGGAGAGGATCTGGGCCGACTGTGTGGTTGCCATCAACGCAGAGGGGGTGGCAACCCGCACCATCCAGAAGGTCAAGAAGCGCTGGGAGGACTTGAGGTCCAGGACCCTCATAAAGGCCCGGCGCCTCGTGGAAGGGGGCCGGGGCCGCATGAGTTCCATCCAGATGAGGGTCCTGGAACGCGTACACCCAGCGCTCCACGCCCAGGTCCTTGAGAGGGAGACCCGTCTGGAGTTGAGTGGTAAGTGGCCAAGCATTGCTGTGTGAGACAGGGCATGTTGCAGTGTGATGGTTGTCTGATACTTGCCTGTATGTGTGACATAGGCCATGTACGCATGTATGTGTGCAGGGACATCATGGTAATGCATGTGCGACCAGTAATGTGTGAACCGCACGGTTGTTGCATGTGTTTAAATGCGACATGGGGAGCCCTATGCAGATTGCACACATGAGAGCATGGCAGTCTCTGTTCCTGGACATGGGTGGGTGTGAGGGATGGGTGCTGATGCCAGGTACATATATGGTATCCATGTCTGTGTGCCTGACCTGCGTGTCTGTGACTTGTGAATGCCATGGATGCATGACACATGTCTGTGACAATTTACAGATCCACTGATGCAGCCTAGTCATCCTTGTATCCACTGTGATTGGGGTGTACGGGGCCAGATGAATGTGACTGAGGTGAAGTGTGTGCATGTGATAGGCATGACCCATGATGCATGTGAGTCCAAAAACAACATTGTATGCTTCAAGAGTCCCTTGGACATGTTTCCTTATGTCCATAGCATGCGCCATGCCTGTTACTGCATGTGTTTTGCCTGCACTGACCCATGTGTTGTGGAGGGACATGATGGAAGTGATCTTTGACAGTGCCACTCATCTGCTGTTGCTTCCTGTCTAGGGGACCATTGTACAGTACCCTGATGCTTGTGTTCTATGTCTCCCTCTACACAGCGCAAAGTGAAGAAGAGGGCGGAGATGGCGCTGTGGAGCTAAGCGGCGGGGATGCCCCCACGGCTGCAGCGGAAGGGGTGGGTGAGCCCCCACAGGGGCTTGCAACGGCGGAAGACGGTGTGGAGCCATCCATGTTGGTGGTTTCCACAGAGGAGGAGGAGGCCGCTACTGAGCCGCACATGGGGCCTGGTGGGGGCATCCCTGCTGGTGCAAGTGGTGCAGTCCAGGGGCAGGGGCAGGAGGCAGCACAGTTCGCCGTGGAGGTGCCTGTGCATGTCGCTGTCCCTGACACTGTGACTGCACCACCATGCACCAGCAGGGATGCCCCGTCCCAGGCCCGTCCGCAGGTAGGGGGGGATGTCCATGTCATCTGACTCCCCTCCACCTGCGGACGAGGGGACCCCTGGCCGTATGGAGAAGGTCCTGATTGGTGTCGCGTTACACACGGCTGTCATTCGTGATGAGGTGCCTGCTTCCCGGGGGGAGCACGCACGTCATCACGAAGAGCACCGTGCCAACGTGGCCCAGTTGGGAGCGGTCATGGTCGGGGGTCTCGTACATGTGTCGGGCACTCTGGCGACCCTCTCCTCCTCTGTGGAGGCTATGCACCAGTCGTACTCCATGCCGTCTTCTGGCCCAGATGCCACCAAGGCCCCCTGTGGACCTGCCCCGACCAATGCAGCCACCTCGGTGGGGATCCCATCCCTGCCACAGTCGGGAGTCGGAGGTCCAGCAGGGGTGGACACACCAGCAACTGGACCCCAGCAGATGGAGGATGTGACGGCATCATCGAGCAGGGCACGTGCACGACGGCGTCGGTGGTTTCCATCAGCCTGGATGCCGTCGTGCTGGCACAGGCAGTTGCGTCGGAGGCAGCGGCAGGCTCGACGTGGGAGGCATCATGGCTCGGGGCCATCAACATCAGGGGTGCAGGCATCGGCCGGAGGGCAGGAGAACCCTGGAATGGGAGTGGCTTCCGTGTGGGAGCGGTTGGGCCAGCAGAGGAGGAACGGCTCACAATGGTCAGGGCGGAGGACTCCATGCGGAGGGCGCTGAGGCGGGCTGAGTGCCTCGAGGGTCTTCGCAGGGAGTTGGAGCTGGACACTGCATTATCCCTGCGGGACCTAAGGGCCAGGGAACATGCCCGCCTCCAAGCCATTGAACAGGAGTTCGATGATGCCCTGGCCCATGATAACAACCAGTGAGCCGTCCGACTAGCCCGCTGCCCTTGTAAATAGTTATGTGGTTAGTGTAGGTTTCCTTTGCTTTTTTTATTTATTTTGGACCTTTTGGACAATGGGCCACATTTATGTACATAGTTTTATTTTATTAGGTAGTATTTTTATGTAGGTTTCATTTCTTCAGTTGGGATCATGGACCCTGGTTTGTTTATCTGTATATAGTTGACTGTTGGATTTTTTTATTTTTTTTTGGATTTACCCATGGAGCAATGGTTTTCGGTTTTGTTTTTACCTTGGATTTACTTTCTTGAATTGTGACTTTGGACACCTTTCCTTTGGATTATGATTTGTCATTTTTCATTATTTTACGGACATGCTGCTTTTGGTTTTTGATTCCCATTGTCATTTGTTTATTTTTAATTCCATTTATGCTGTTTCTAATACATTTTTTTAATCAAACTTCAATGTGTAGTATCATCTCATTGGTATCATTCATATCATGATATGGGTTTTGAGATTCACTGACACCCATTGGGTGTATGTGAGGGCCATGTGTTCATTTCCAGACTTGCTATTGGGGTTCTATCATGTCATTGCCATTTCTAAGTGGGTGGATGCAATACTCGAGTGGGTGTTTTGCATTTGGAGGCTGACCATAAGGGCCAGGGATCTAGATTGTGATGACATGTTGGCTGGGGGACATGTGTGGGGGCCTGCTGGCAGGTGCCCCGCAATGCTGGGGGGTGGGGGTGGTGGGGAACATGAGTTGGACATGGGTGGGGGCCTGCTGGCAGGTGCCCCGCAATGCTGGGGGTGGTGGTGGTGGGAGACATGGGTGGGGGCCTGGTGGAGGGTGCCCCTGCACTGCTGGGGGGTGGGGGTGCAAGGGGACATGAGTGGGACATGAGTGGGGGCCTGCTGGCAGATGCCCCGCAATTCTGGGGGTGGGGTGCAAGGGGACATGAGTTGGTGATCATTAGTGCAAGGAGACATGTGCCTTTGCTGGGGGGCATGCCCATGTTGGGTGGGCTGCCTGCGGGACATGACCAGGGAAGCAGGGTAGTCCCCTGTGGTGTGAGCCACCTGCAGGGGCCGTGGAGGGTGTAGAGGGAACACCTGGGAGGACCCACACGTGCAATTCACGTGTGGTGCTCCCCGCGCACCCCTGTAATACACGTACCCTGATGAAATTGCATGTGAAACTTCCCGTGCACCCCTGAAATACACGCACGCAGCCCAATCACGTGTGAAACTTCCCGCGCACCCCTGTAATACACGTACCCTGATGAAATCGCGTGTGAAACTTCCCGCGCACCCCTGAAATACACGCACGCAGCCCAATCGCGTGTGAAACATCCCGCGCACCCCTGAAATATACGCACGCAGCTCAATCGCGTGTGAAACTTCCCGCGCACCCCTGTAATACACGCGCACAGGGCAATCGCGTGTGGAACTTCTCGCGCACCCCTGAAATACACGCACACGCTCCCCCAGGCCCGATCGCGTGTGAAACCACCCGCGAGCCCCTGAGATGCACGCGCCCAGGCCAATCGCGTGTGGAACTTCTCGCGCACCCCTGAAATACACGCACACGCTCCCCCAGGCCCGATCGCGTGTGAAACCACCCGCGAGCCCCTGAAATACACGCGCCCAGGCCAATCGCGTGTGGAACTTCTCGCGCACCCCTGAATTACACGCACACGCTCCCCCAGGCCCGATCGCGTGTGAAACCACCCGCGAGCCCCTGAGATACACGCGCCCAGGCCAATCGCGTGTGGAACTTCTTGCGCACCCCTGAAATACACGCACACGCTCCCCCAGGCCCGATCGCGTGTGAAACCACCCGCGAGCCCCTGAGATACACGCGCCCAGGCCAATCGCGTGTGGAACTTCTCGCGCACCCCTGAAATACACGCACCCAGCCCATTCGCGTGTGAAACTTCCCGCGCACCCCTGAAATACACGCACGCAGCCCAATCGCGTGTGTAACTTCCCGCGCACCCCTGAAATATACGCACGCAGCCCAATTGCGTGTGAAACTTCCCGCGCACCCCTGTAATACACGCGCCCAGGGCAATTGCGTGTGAAATTTCTCGCGCACCCCTGAAATACACGCACCCAGGCCATTCGCGTGTAATACTTCTCGCGCACCCCTGAAATACACGCACGCAGCCCAATCGCGTGTGTAACTTCCCGCGCACCCCTGAAATATACGCACGCAGCCCAATCGCGTGTGAAACTTCCCGCGGACCCCTGTAATACACGCGCCCAGGGCAATCGCGTGTGGAACTTCTCGCGCTCCCCTGAAATACACGCACACGCTCCCCCAGGCCCGATCGCTTGTGAAACCACCCGCGAGCCCCTGAAATACACGCGCCCAGGGCAATCGCGTGTGGAACTTCTCGCGCACCCCTGAAATACACGCACACGCTCCCCCCGGCCAGGTCGCGTGTGGTACTTCTCACGCACGCGTGTTCCCGACACCCGTAATACGCGTTCCCCGCTTTGCGTTTGCTGTTTGCCAGTCCGGTAAACTGGTACAAGGTTGGCGCAGCCCTTTGCGATGGTTTTGCGATCTTGGTGGCTTTTCCTTGCGCGAGGGCGTTCTTGGGGGTGTAACTGGCGCTGCTGCAGGGTCGCTGCACCACTCTGCGCCACGTCTGCTTTTGGAGGTGGGAATCCATGAATACGCTGTGCGCGGAAATTGATTTTATCGCAGGCGGCTGGCGCAGACATTCGCACGGGCACGCTGTCCGCCAGCCGCGTGCGACACTTTTGAGAGGAATTACATGAATCGGCCAGATTATGTTCTGTGCTTTCAATACAACTGCATTCATATTAGGAGTAATGTCAAAATAATGTCTGAACGAACATGAGCGCCACTATGTTTCTTGCACTACTTCATTTTTGGCCTTGCCACTAATTTGCATTGGTGTAACGTTTGGGCCTGATTTACAAACATGTTTTAACATGAGAAAGTCCCATTGAAAACATGTTTGTAAATCTAGGCCTTTGTCCCCACCTGTTTTGGCGTGGTATTTTTCTGACTTTACATTTTTGAGTCTCTGAAATTATGGATGATGTTTTGGGAGTTCATCGAAGGTTCGTTGTCTTTGCATCGTTTCTGCATTCGCTATCCATGTGTGCAATGAAAAAAGGAGACACAAATGAATACGTTATTTTCATCCCAGGGGCAACATTTCTCACATAGATGGCAAATGCTGTACAGTTTATCCAGCAAATAATGCAAAGATGTTCTCATTTGCTGCATTTGCATGCTGTGGGCAGAGCTCATGCAGCATTTAAAATTGCAATGCCTGTTTTCCATCTGTACATTTTTAATCAACATGTTTTCACTGCAAGGAAACATACACTTAAAAGCTACCATTTTGATATTTCATTCGTTTTTGGCATTGAGATGCCTAGCAACGCTTTGCTGCGTGTTCTTAATAGAATACACACAACTGGCCACTGGTGCTCGATTTACGGATCTGGACAACTACCTACATTGACAATGGTTAACTGCAAAGTGGATGTACGTGCCCAGGGGGATGGACTAAAACGTGTCATTGTGCAAAAAGAAAACAAACTGCCGTGGTAGAATCTGTGCAGACCTCTGCACGGGACCACCTGCTGGCAGCAGCAACCTCCAACGTTATTCTCTCTTCCCCTGACATTTCGTTCAATTTCCCTTTCAAGCTCCCAAGTCCCACAATACGCTTTTGATTATCCGGGTTTCAAGTGCTCCGCTGGACACCTGATATGTATTTACAAATGGAATGAATAGGCAGCGTCCAGGGAGCATTTCGGTCTGCCTTTAAGTGGTATGGGTATCTGCTACAAAAGAGATTGAATATGATTAGTGCTGGCTGAGACAAACTTCTATTTTTGTTTTATCCAAAAGTACCCACTTAATTGATTGTTTAATATTTTTCCCAGTTTGTTTCTATTTTGCAGCCCTTTTAATAATAATTTATTATAGATGTGATTTAGTTTAAACATTAAACTTTACACATCTTAGTAGAACCAGAATTTACATTTATAGTTGCATTACATTCGTATTTACACACAAAACATGCAACATCATATATAAAAGCAAAAAAAAAAATCAAATTACACATTAAAGCAACTATGGGTCAGAAATTCTAAAAATAATACATGCATATTGTACTACAGATCTCCCGTATTCAGGGATTCCTTATGTGACCCAACAAGCGGCTGTAGAACAATTAGATACTGTGATTGAGGGGCCGATTCATGGAACAAACGTGCGCCGGAAATCTTCGCGCAAGCAGGCGCAAGCAGGCGCAAGCGGAAAAAAACAGGCGCACGCGCACGCGTGCGATTCATGGAAGTCCCTGCGCGTGTTTACCTCGGGATGTGCGCCAAACCCGTGCATGGCGCACACGTCACTGCAACATCCCAAAAGACGTGCGCGACGCGCACAGTGAAAGCGCACAACCTCGGCGCATACACCAGAAAGTGGGCGGAACACGGGGCGTAACGCGCGGAATGGGGAACAACTCGCGAAAACAAGGGCGTAACTGGGGATGTACTGCAGGGAAGCAGACGGAACGCCCACACGCACCCGAACCACACGTATTCATGGAATCGAATAGGGCAAAGCCACGCACAGCGAAAGACACGCACAAGCCGATACACGTCCGCCACACGAAGGCAGGCGGTAGCGTCCCTGCGCATTACAAAAGTGGCAACATACAGCAATTGTGCGAGCGGGGCACGTGTATTTCGGGGTTGCGTGGGAAGTTACACACGCGATTGAGCGGGGTACGTGTATTCCGGGGGTTCGCGGGAAGTCACACACGCGATCTGGCCTGGGGGAGCGGGCTACGTGTATGTCAGGGGTTCGCGTGAAGTTTTTCACGCGATCGGGCCTGGGGGAGCGGGCTACGTGTATTTCAGGGGTTCGCGTGAAGTTTCTCACGCGATCGGGCCTGGGGGAGCGGGCTACGTGTATTTCAGGGGTTCGCGTGTACTTTCTCACGCGATCGGGCCTGGGGGAGCGGGCTACGTGTATTTCAGGGGTTCGCGTGAACTTTTTCACGCGATCGGGCCTGGGGGAGCGGGCTACGTGTATTTCAGGGGTTCGCGTGTACTTTCTCACGCGATCGGGCCTGGGGGAGCGGGCTACGTGTATTTCAGGGGTTCGCGTGTACTTTCTCACGCGATCGGGCCTGGGGGAGCGGGCTACGTGTATTTCAGGGGTTCGCGTGAACTTTTTCACGCGATCGGGCCTGGGGGAGCGGGCTACGTGTATTTCAGGGGTTCGCGTGTACTTTCTCACGCGATCGGGCCTGGGGGAGCGGGCTACGTGTATTTCAGGGGTTCGCGTGTACTTTCTCACGCGATCGGGCCTGGGGGAGCAGGCTACGTGTATTTCAGGGGTTCGCGTGAACTTTTTCACGCGATCGGGCCTGGGGGAGCGGGCTACGTGTATTACAGGGGTTCGCGTGAAGTTTCTCACGCGATCGGGCCTGGGGGAGCGGGCTACGTGTATTACAGGGGTTCGCGTGAAGTTTTTCACGCGATCGGGCCTGGGGGAGCGGGCTACGTGTATTTCAGGGGTTCGCGTGAAGTTTCTCACGCGATCGGGCCTGGGGGAGCGGGCTACGTGTATTTCAGGGGTTCGCGTGAACTTTTTCACGCGATCGGGCCTGGGGGAGCGGGCTACGTGTATTACAGGGGTTCGCGTGAAGTTTTTCACGCGATCGGGCCTGGGGGAGCGGGCTACGTGTATTAAAGGGGTTCGCGTGAAGTTTTTCACGCGATCGGGCCTGGGGGAGCGGGGTACGTGTATTTCAGTCTCACGCGATCGGGCCTGGGGGAGCGGGCTACGTGTATTTCAGGGGTTCGCGTGTACTTTCTCACGCGATCGGGCCAGGGGGAGCGGGCTACGTGTATTTCAGGGGTTCGCGTGAACTTTCTCACTCGATCGGGCCTGGGGGAGCGGGCTACGTGTATTTCAGGGGTTCGCGTGTACTTTCTCACGCGATCGGGCCTGGGGGAGCGGGCTACGTGTATTTCAGGGGTTCGCGTGAACTTTTTCACGCGATCGGGCCTGGGGGAGCGGGCTACGTGTATTATAGGGGTTCGCGTGAAGTTTTTCACGCGATCGGGCCTGGGGGAGCGGGCTACGTGTATTTCAGGGGTTCGCGTGAAGTTCCTCACGCGATCGGGCCTGGGGGAGCGGGGTACCACTCACCGTCTGCCTTGCGTGTAGAAGAACGCGTAGCCAACACCCGCTGTGAAGTAATAGCGTGTGAACCCCAACGGATGGAAAACACACGCACCGCACGAAAAGCACGTACAGAACATAAAGGCACGCGGGATCACCAAGCCCTGCCATGGCAACGCCCGTGCGCAAAACGTCACAGACGCGCTTACGCTGTAAGGGCCTTTGGTCCAATGAAATCGCGTACGCGTGCTGACGCGCTTACGCGCTAAGGGCCTTTCCTCGATTTTCACGCTGACGTGCAGGATTTTCACGTGCCAAATCACTCCGTATCAAGCTGGCCACGCGAAAACACACGGAAGACCACGCTCCTGCCCAGAAGGCCGAATTACTGCCCCCCAGTGCCCCGAGCAGCCTCCCACGTGCCATCTGCTGCTGCCTGCCTGCCTGCCTGCTGCCACCGTGCCCTGCCATTTGGTGCCTGCACATCAGCCATCTGCAGGTGTCCAGTTGCTGTGTCCACCCCTGCTGGAACAGAAGACTCCCGACTCGGATAACATCGCTCCACAGCCCAGCCCCAGGACCCAGTTGCCCACCCACTCCTGCCCCTGGGGTTGCCATGTCGGGCACATCCACATCTGACCCCAGTGGCAACCCCCGGCCAGAGGGGCAGAGGGGCACCAGCTTCACTGCCACCGAAGTTGGTGTCCTGGTGGAGCAAGTCCTGGGGCAGTATGATGCCCTCTTCGGATCGTCCCGCGCCGACAGGGAAGGACGGGAGAGGATTTGGGCCGACTGTGTGCTTGCCATCAACGCGGAGGGGGTGGCAACCCGCACCATCCAGAAGGTCAAGAAGCGATGGGAGGACTTGAGGTCCAGGACCCTCATGAAGGCCCGGCGCCTCGTGGAGGGGGGCTGGGGCTGCATGAGTTCCATCCAGTTGAGGGTCCTGGAACGCGCACACCCAGCGCTCCACGCCCAGGTCCTTGAGAGGGAGACCCGTCTGGAGTTGAGCGGTAAGTGGCCAAGCATTGCTGTGTGAGACAGGGCATGTTGCAGTGTGCTGGTTGTCTGATACTTGCCTGCATGTGTGACATAGGCCATGTATGCATGTATGTGTGCAGGGACATCATGGGAATGCATGTGCGACCTGTAATGTGTGAACCGCACGGTTGTTGCATGTGTTTGAATGCGACATGGGGAGCCCTGTGCAGATTGCACACATGAGAGCATGGCAGTCTCTGTTCCTGGACATGGGTGGGGGCGAGGGATGGGTGCTGATGCCAGATACATATGTGGTATCCATGTCTGTGTGCCTGACCTGTGTGTCTGTGACTTGTGAGTGCCATGGATGCATGACACATGTCTGTGACAATGTACAGATTCACTGATGCAGCCTAGTCATCCTTGTATGCACTGTGATTGGGGTGTACGGGGCCAGATGGATGTGACTGAGGTGAAGTGTGTGCATGTGATAGACATGACCCATGATGCATGTGAGTCCCATTACATTGTATGATTCGAGAGTCCATTGGACATGCATTGAAATGTCCATGGCACGCACCATGACTGTCACTGTGTGTGTTTTGCCTGGACTGACACATGTGTTGTGGTGTGACATGATGGAAGTGTACTTTGACAGTGGCACTCATCTGCTATTGCTTCCTGTCTAGGGGACCATTGTACAGTACCCTGATGCTTGTGTTCTATGTCTCCCTCTACGCAGCGGCTAGTGAAGGAGAGGGCGGAGACGGCGCTGTGGAGCAAGGCGGCGGGGATGCCCCCACGGCTGCAGCGGAAGGGGTGGGTGAGCCCCCACAGGGGCCTGCTACGGCGGTAGACGGCGAGGAGCCATCCAGGTTGGTGGTTTCCACAGAGGAGGAGGAGGCCGCCACTGAGGCGCACATGGGGCCTGGTGGGGGCATCCCTGCTGGTGCAAGTGGTGCAGTCCAGGGGCAGGGGCAGGAGGCAGGACAGGTCACCGTGGAGGGGCCTGTGCATGTCCCTGTCCCTGAACCTGTGGGTGCACCACCTTGCACCAGCAGGGATGCCCCGTCCCAGGCCCGTCTGCAGGTAGAGGGGATGTCCATGTCATCTGACTCCCCTCCACCTGCGGACGAGGGGACCCCTGGCCGTGTGGAGAAGGTCCTGATTGGGGTCGCAATGCGCACGGCTGTGATTTGTGATGCCGTGCGTGCTTCCCAGGAGGAGCACGCACGTCATCACGAAGAGCACCGTGCCGACGTGGCCCAATTGGGATCGGCCATGTTCGGGGGTTTCCTGCATGTGTCGGCCAATCTGGTGGCCCTCTCCTCCTCTGTGGAGACTATACGCCAGTCGTTCTCCTTGCCGTCTTCCGGCCCAGATGCCACCAGGGCCCCCTGTGGACCTGCCCTGACCAATGCAGCCAGCTCGGTGGGGATCCCATCCCTGCCACAGTCGGGAGTCAGAGGTCCAGCAGGGGTGGACAACACAGCAACTGGACCCCAGCAGATGGAGGATGTGACGGCATCATCGGGCAGGGCACGTGCATGACGGCGTAGGTGGTTTCCATCATCCTGGATGCCGTCGTGCTGGCAGAGGCAGTGGCATCGGAGGCAGCAGCAGGCTCGACGTGGGAGGCATCATGTCTCGGGCCATCAAGATCAGAGGGGCAGGCATCGGCCGGAGGGCAGGAGAACCCTGGGATGGTAGTGTCTTCCGTGTGGGAGCAGTTGGTCCAGCGGATAGGTGCGGAGCGGCAGCGGGCGGAAGAGGAGCGGCTCACCATGGTCAGGGCGGAGTTCTCCATGCGTCGGGCGTTGAGGCGGGCTGAGTGCCTCGAGGAAGCTCGCAGGGAGTTTGAGGTGAACATGGGGTTATCCCTGCGAGACCTCGGGGCCAGGACAGAGTCCCGCCTCCAGGACATCGACATGGAGTTCGATGATGCCCTGGCCGGCAACATCACAGAGTGAGCCGCAGGACTTGCCCGCTGCCATTGTATATAGTTCTTTAGTTAGTTAGTGTTAGGTTTCCTTTATTTTTTGAGATTTTTTGGACCGCTCGGACAATGGCCACTTTTCTGTATATAGTTTTTTTATTAGGTAGTAGTAGGTTTCATTTATAGTGTTGGGCTCATGGACCCTGGAATATTCTTGTGTATAGTTGGATTTTTTAAAATACATTTTTTTGATTTATATTTGTGTTCACCATGAGGCAATGGTTTTTCCTTATTTTTTTTCACCATGATTTTGCTTTGGACAACATTAGTTTTTGGATTCCTTTGCTTTTTGGATTTTTACATTACTTATCGGACATGGACAATTTATTTTGTTATCCCCATTGTTGTATGTTTGATTAGTTTACTTCATTTTCTTCGAGAATACATGTTTTTATAACTTTATTTTGTGGTATTTTCTCATTGGTTTCATGCATGTCATGATATGGGTTTTGACATTCACTTGCACCCATTGTGTATGTGTGTGTGACGGACATGTGTTCATTTACATACTTGCCATTGGGGTTGTATCATGTAATTGCATTTGCTATGTGGGTGGATGCAATCCTTGGCTGGGTGTTTGTGCTGGGTATGCTGCCCATTACTGCCATGATTGTGTATCGTCAGGACCTGGGGGCAGGGGGACATGGTTGGGGGCCTGCTGGCAGGTGCCCCACAGTGCTGGGGGGTGGGGGTGCAAGGGGACATGAGTGGGACATGAGTGGGGGCCTGCTGGCAGGTGCCCCACAGTGCTGGGGGGTGGGGGTGGTGGGAGACATGAGTTGGACATGGGTGGGGGCCTGCTGGCAGGTGCCCCACAGTGCTGGGGGGTGGGGGTGGTGGGAGACATGAGTTGGACATGGGTGGGGGCCTGCTGGCAGGTGCCCCACAGTGCTGGGGGGTGGGGATGGTGGGAGACATGAGTTGGACATGGGTGGGGGCCTGCTGGCAGGTGCCCCACAGTGCTGGGGGGTGGGGGTGGTGGGAGACATGAGTTGGACATGGGTGGGGGCCTGCTGGCAGGTGCCCCACAGTGCTGGGGGGTGGGGGTGGTGGGAGACATGAGTTGGACATGGGTGGGGGCCTGCTGGCAGGTGCCCCACAGTGCTGGGGGGTGGGGGTGGTGGGAGACATGAGTTGGACATGGGTGGGGGCCTGCTGGCAGGTGCCCCACAGTGCTGGGGGGTGGGGGTGGTGGGGAACATGAGTTGTACATGGGTGGGGGCCTGCTGGCAGGTGCCCCACAGTGCTGGGGGGTGGGGGTGGTGGGAGACATGAGTTGGACATGGGTGGGGGCCTGCTGGCAGGTGCCCCACAGTGCTGGGGGGTGGGGGTGGTGGGAGACATGAGTTGGACATGGGTGGGGGCCTGCTGGCAGGTGCCCCACAGTGCTGGGGGGTGGGGGTGGTGGGTGACATGAGTTGGACATGGGTGGGGGCCTGCTGGCAGGTGCCCCACAGTGCTGGGGGGTGGGGGTGGTGGGTGACATGAGTTGGACATGGGTGGGGGCCTGCTGGCAGGTGCCCCACAGTGCTGGGGGGTGGGGGTGGTGGGAGACATGGGTGGGGGCCTGGTGGAGGCTGCCCCTGGTGACTGGGGGGGTGGGGGTGCTGGGAGACATGGGTGGGGGCCTGGTGGAGGCTGCCCCTGGTGACTGGGGGTGTGGGGGTGCTGGGAGACATGGGTGGACATGGGTGGGGGCCTGCTGGCAGGTGCCCCGCAATGCTGGGGGTGGGGGTGCAAGGGGACATGAGTTGGTGATCATTGGTGCAAGGAGACATGTGCCTTTGCTGGGGGGGATGCCCATGTTGGGTGGGCTGCCTGCGGGACATGACCAGGGATGCAGGGTAGTCCCCTGTGGTGTGGGCTGCCTGCAGGAGCCGTGGAGGGTGTACAGGGAACACCTGGGAGGACCCACACTGGCAAATCACATGTAGGACTCCCCGGCACCCCTGAAATACACGTGCCCTGCTGAAATCGCGTGTAAAACTTCGTGCGCACCCCTGTAATACCCGCACGCAGCCCAATCGCGTGTAAAACTTTGCGCGCACCCCTTTAATACCCGCACGCAGCCCAATCGCGTGTGAAAATGTGCGTGCACCCCTGTAATACCCGCACGCAGCCCAATCGCGTGTAAAACTTCGCGCGCACCCCTAATACCCGCACGCAGCCCAATCGCGTGTACAACTTTGCGCGCACCCCTAATACCCGCACACAGCCCAATCGCGTGTGAAACTTTGCGCGCACCCCTAATACCCAAACGCAGCCCAATCGCATGTGGAACTTCCCGTGCACCCCTGGAATACACGCGCCCAGGCCAATCGCGTGTGGAACTTCCCGCGCACCCCTGAAATACACGCGCCCAGGCCAATCGCGTGTGGAACTTCCCACGCACCCCTGAAATACACGCGCCCAGGCCAATCGCGTGTGGAACTTCCCGCGCACCCCTGAAATACACGCGCCCAGGCCAATCGCGTGTGGAACTTCTCACGCACCCCTGAAATACACGCACACGCTCCCCCAGGGCTGATCGCGTGTGAAACCACCCGCGAGCCCCTGAAATACACGCGCCCAGGCCAATCGCATGTGGAACTTCCCGCGCACCCCTGAAATACACGCGCCCAGGCCAATCGCGTGTGGAACTTCCCACATACCCCTGAAATACACATGCCCAGGCCAATCGCGTGTGGAACTTCCCGCGCACCCCTGAAATACACGCGCCCAGGCCAATCGCGTGTGGAACTTCTCACGCACCCCTGAAATACACGCACACGCTCCCCCAGGGCCGATCGCGTGTGAAACCACCTGCGAGCCCCTGAAATACACGCGCCCAGGCCAATCGCGTGTGGAACTTCCCGCGCACCCCTGAAATACACGCGCACAGGCCAATCGCGTGTGGAACTTCCCGCGCACCCCTGTAATACGCGTACCCTGCTCGCACGGGGCCAATCGCGTGTGGTACTTCCCGTGCACCCCAGTGATACACGTAGCCCGCTTGCCGTGCTGGTACAGGGTTAGCGCAGCCCTTTGCGCTGGATTGGGGATTTTGATGGCTTTTCCCTGCGCGGAAGGCGTTCTTGGGGGCGTAACTGGCGCTGCTGCAAGGTCGCTGCGCCACTGTGCGCCACGGCTGGTTTTGGTGGCTGGAATCCATGAATACGCTGTGCGCGGAAATGGGTTTTGGCGCACGCGGCTGGCGCAGGGATTCGCACGCGCACACTGTGCGCCAGCCGCGTGCGCCACTTGTGCGCTGAATTCTATGAATTACCCCCAAAATGTCAAAGAGGATGGGGGGGATCTAAATCCCATGTTCACAGTGTGGTTTCAATAGATTTCAACCACTATCATCCAATCAAGCAAAAATTGTCCCCCTAGTAATATTTGATAATGATCCAAAGGGAGGTTCCCTCAGACTAGCAGCCTCCCGTCTGCTTATATTGAGATGCCCAACATCATTTCTACTTTTAGTCAAACATTATACAGGGCAATAAACAGTCGAATGCTCAGAGTATTGGTACAGTAACATCAAAAAGATAATTCCCCAAACGTTTCCAGGCTATGGATATAATTGCAAGATAACGTGCTTAAGTTTGAGATAGTGCAACACGTTCAGTCAAAAGATGTTTCGCAGACTCCGGAATTTCATGGTGTTTACATCATCGACAGAACCGTTCTTCCTTAGGAATCTTGTTCATAATGCCTGTCACGCTCAGAGTGGGGAATTGTGCTACTCTCAATAACATTATGAAACGCCTGAGTCTCTTAGATGGGCAGAGGTTGACATAGGCCTGCAGCTTCTTAAATGTGTACAGCCTATGTGTGACGAACCAATATTTTTTTAACATGCTCAGGTGCCCGTAATTCTCTACTCAATCCCAGAACTCAATTCACTTCGCTAGCGCGTTCTGCATTCCTACCAAATCCTTCCCCCCTCCAGGTTGCCAGCATAATTCAGCAAATAATTTGTCTATCATATCCTTCAATTCACATGAGGGATGGGTTTTAAATGTCTCCTGATGGATAGCCGTCAACAGCGCATTGTCGGTTGAGTAACATATCTTCAGGTAAAGATCAGCTCTCTTTTTTTAATACAATAGCTTTTAAATCGTATAAGGGCCATAGGAACACAGCCCGGCAGGCCAAGATTTTTTGCCAAAATGTACCTTCAATAATCTGAAGCCATTTCAGATCACTATGTAATAAGGCTTCCAAGCTATAAGTGATCATTGGGAGAGGACTTGCATGTACAATTGTCACGTCCCCCACCAGGTATAACCTCCTTGTTTTTTAGTAAAGATTGAAATGTGTGTGGTTACCTGGGCTGCTTTAGTCTTGCGTACGGGTTTACAAGCAGTTTAATCACTGTGCGGATCAAATTCAATACCAAGGTATTTGTGGTGTGGCACATACAGAATTTCCACATCGCCAATGGTGAGTCGTAACCGTGCAGTTTTTTCTTAATGGTATATCTAATAATTTGAGTTTTACCCAGATTTATAGTGAGGCCGTTGTGATGCGCGTACTCCCATAACGCTAATGCTGACCTACGAATACCACTAAATGTGTGATCAAAGAGGACCAAGTCGTCAGCATATGCGAGTACTCGGCAGTGCACCTGGTCAATTTTGGGGGGACAATTTCGGGTGGCTGAAATCGCCTCTGGGATGTCATGTACATTGCAGTAACGCAACCTTGTTTCATCCCATTATTCTGCATTACCTGTTCTGTCATGTGACCCACCTGATCCAATTTGAGTATCACAGACGTATTCTGGTGTAGGAGTTGCAGATAATAGAGCAGCCCCTCTGTGCCGCCCATGGCCTTTAATTTATACCATAATTTTACCCATGGTATTGAATCGAACACAGCTTTAAAATCGGTGTACAGTGCATACAGACGTGGATTGCCTGTCTTCCTAGCCCTGGTCCACACAATTTCCATAATAATGAGGTTATGTACAGTTCAGTAGTAGCCAGTCCTAAAGCCACTTTGGAATTTACACAGGATACAAGATTTATCCACCCAGGATTGTAATTCTGTGAGCAGCAAAGATGCAAAGAGCTTACCGGTTGCATCCAACATAGATAATAACCTACAGTTATTGGGGTCAAATTTGTTCGCTGTTTTGGACACTGGGACTAGAATGGCCGTCTGCCATGTGGATGGAATAATTCCTTCAGAGAACACCTTTTCAAACATAATAGTTAATAAATGAGCCCAAAACTCTGGTTGGCTCTTAATCACTACATTGACCAGGCCCGGAGCTCGGGAAGATTTTAACTGCCTGAACTTACCCATTATTGATTTGTATGACACATCAATACATGTGGGAGGAGGGATGGATCCAGATGGGAGAAAAATCTCATCACTCTGAGGTGCATTGCGTCTCTCAAGAAAATCCATCCATTCAGCTGGGCCAATTGGGTTGCATATATGGCTGCTCTCTGTTCCCCAAGCTTCCCCCAATAAGGACCAGATGCTCCTGGTGTTTTTCGAGCAAATGGTTTGCACCAGTTTTTGCCACCTAAGATTTTTCTCAGAGCTCTTTCTAAGTTTGACAACGGCTCTATATCTATTTTTAATAGTTCTAATGGTAACGTGGAAGAGCACATTAGACCTTCTTAATTTCATAACCAATCAGAGCTCAGCCCTAAGATTTCTCTTAGCGTTCCTGATGTGTCTTTCATATGGTATACTCTTGTCTCCTTCTCTAGTCATCTTACACGCAACAATAGTTGCATGCGTACCCGCAAAAGTATGAATCCAATCCTCAATAGAATTTACCGTCATACCATAAAACTGGGAAAGATTGGGGCGGCATGCTTCTGCTAAGGCTCCGGCAGCTAGTCTTATATCCCAATCAGACCAACAGATTTGCGAAGCAGCCCTATAGGTAGACAGGTTCCCCATAGGTTTAAATATATAGGGTGCTTCTAAGATATACCAAGGTGGCAAAGCAGAGCATTGTGATCGCTCCACATTTTCTGGATACCCCTTAGGTCATTAACATACTCCGCCATTATCGGACTAACAAATATGTAATCTAGTGTGCTCCGTCGCACACTGCTCTTCTATGTAAAATTACCGAGAAAATTCTCCTCATGTCCTACTGTTGATCATCTCAAGTTCCCAGTAATCAAAGAACTTTAACCAACCGACACACTCAGCAAAAATGTTCAGTATGTTGCATCATGCATTTAGATTTTAACTTGGGGTTAATTGATTTCCCTACCCTACCAATCATTTGACAATTAAAATCTCTCACTTCCACCATAGCATTGTTATCTGAGACCATTGACCAAGATGCCAATAGATCATGTAGGTCTTCTTGTATCTGCTCCCTATGCTCTGCTCTGGGCGGATTATACAAACTAACAAGTAAAAACATTTCTGGATATCCTTTAGGATGGTATTCTACTTCCACTGCCACGGGATTATCATCATCCCATGATCATACCCTGTGGGTACCCGCCTTGAGTATACTGTATGGTTCCATGTCATTTCATCGTGGGATGAAACATCGTTTTTTAAAAATGTTTTATTTTTGCCGGGCTTCCTCCAACCCCCATCCCCTTTAATTATTTAACTATTCCTGAACACCCACACACCATCTATATATTTCTTTTAACCCCCCTACAAATTTTGTGGAGGTTTCACGTTGAAATGACAACGGTGAAAAACCCAGAGTCCTTTCATCCCACGATGAAAGGATGGTGTGGCTACTGTATGAGCAACACCTATGAGCAGACCACCATAAGGTCTGGCTCGTTCACCCTTTTTGACATATGATTGATATGCAGTATAGCCGTCCAAAATCATAGGTGTGGTTGACCAGGTTTCCTGTAGGCAAATACACGTATTAGTGGAAATAAATGGGAGTCAGCCTGAGTTGGATAAGAGATGAGAGAAGCGTCTGCAATTCCATGAGAGGATGGTAAACTCTCATTGCTTCAATATTACCTCTGACAGGGCATCTGCCAGCCATTTCAAGACGTTTTGTAAATCCTTCATGTCTACTTTTTTGCAACTCCGGGGAAGTGGCCCTATGACCTCTTCAGAAGGCTCCTTGGTGTTAGTTCCAGGCAAGTTAGGATCTTCCACATTCAAATCCGCGTCGATTTCCACATCTTCTGCCATTAAGTCCTTTTTGTAGGCTCTCAGCATTTGGGCTGTGGCTAGGAATTTGCAAAGTACCGCTGAGACATTAGAATTTGGCCCCTTCAGTGGTTCCACAAACTGGAAGTCATCAGATTTTAATACTCTCAACTGAGGTACGTAGTGTAATCTAACTAAAAAATCTGAGTGTGACAACCACTTGCGGTCCTTATCCTGATACAGATACTTTATTAGGCAAATCAGATTGCCAGCAGCATCAGTCATAATTGTCCACGCTGATTCAGCTATAGTAGATGTAATATTAAGGTCGACTTTCAATCTGTGGGGTGCATTGGGAGTAGAAACAATATTGTCCTCTTTGCTCTGAAGCACCGAATTAGAGCTATCAGGAGACTCCTCTGTTTGTGATTCACTTCCTTGTTCTGGTAGGAGCCAATTGGTTAAGCTTCCATCTCCATTTGCGTTCCGTTTACGGGTCCTGGCCACTCTTTTCTTTGCTTTCCTATATCTTTTTTTCTAGTCAATCAGATTCTGCCAATGGAGATGCCATGACACACTGCCTTGTGCTCATTGCTGCCTTTTTAGCCAAACGGCGCTGCTTCCGTGAGTAAAGTGCATCTGCCTCATCCACGATGTTGGGATTATTATCAGAGTCCAAGTTTTAAACTAAGCCTTCTGCAATATGTAGTGCTTCTGAAAGATTACAATCTGCTTCATCTCTGACATTAACTGGTGGTATGTTAGCAGCAGCAATGACATTCCTATTGGCTAAAATGCACCAACACGATTCTAGAAGAATTTTTAGAGCACATTGTAACGATGCCATAGAAGACTGTATTTCCGCAATTTCTGAAGGGCCAGGTAATGGACCCCCCATTTCCTCCATTTCACTTTCAAGAATGCTTTCCGTTAAATTGATGGCCACATTCGGAGATATCGACAGTCTGGCAGTGGGAGAAGGAAGGCTGGATGGCTTTGTAGAGCCATTGTTTTGAAGCTCTTTTTGACAATCTGTTTTGATCCCTGCTGGTAAAGTAGCCGGAGTCATTCCCCTCTGACTACTCAGAGATGCAGTATAGAATTATTATCGATGTCATCAAGGTTAGTTGAATTCTGAGAATTGTCTTCATTATTGCTGGGCCCAAACACTTCCTCTGATGTGGAAGAGTTAATTACTGGTTGTGGATTAATTGGAAAAAACCCAGTAGTAACTCCTCGGGTCGATGATGCAGGCATTATTGCTTTCTACGTTAGTTTCGAAGTGGGCACCCCACCCTCTTCCAGCATGTCTTGATTAGCCTTCAGTTGACCCTTTTGTTTGCGCAAGTTGTATTTAGAGCGTGTTCGCTTCTTTGCTGGTGACATTCTATGCTCAAGAAAAACCGCTCTGGAGGTGATTTGCTGTAAGTTTCAGTTGGGAATAACAAGCCCTGATGACAGGTCAGTTCGCTGTCTTAGCTTTCTTCAAAGGGTGGGTTCAAAGGCTATACTGCCCACAGTCTCCCACCCTCAATTGAAGTGACCCAAATCCAGCCGCACGTAAAGCCCACTTGGTCCTCACTGCGTGCACTAAACAACGCCGACACACACGTGCAGTGCTGGCTTATAACAGTCATATATAATCACAATTATGTATCAACCACATTCAAAGTCGTAGGACCCCTAACAAGTGCTGGCAATAGTTGCCATGCGCTCCTAACTTCAACTGTTGTTAAATTGTGCTTGGTGCAGGAGCGATTATAGAGCCCTTGCTCTCTCTGAGGCAATTTACAGGAGGAAACTGGCACTCAATCAAGAGTGCTCCTCGCTCCCGCTCTCTTCGTACCCGCACAGGAGAGCAGGGTATTTAGTGTTTTTGACTTTGAACTCAGGGCAATTCTGAGGAGGGGGTATACAAGCCTTCATACTAGAGTTGTGGATAGGTCGCTCAGAGAAATCAACTCCTACAGGCACAAATAACAAGTACAGCAGTACTTCAGCGTCAGCATTTGCATCGTGCTCCCCCTCCACCGGTCTGCAAAGCAAACTACAGACATTTGTAAGAGAGGTCAGTCACAGCAGCCACCACAAACATGCCACAGACATGCGAACAAAGCCCAAACACGCAGAGAAAGCCCAACTCTGCAAATCAGGCTCACACAGCTCACCTGCTGCACTCTGTCACAGCTTCCACTGGAGCTGGTGTTGGGGACTGAGCGCTGGCAAGGCAAGGCAAGGGCCACCCTACCAAGCAGCCGTGCTATGAAGATCACCCATCTACCGCACCAGCACTGCGGGCTGTAAGAAGGCAGCAGTGAGCAAGGTCATCGTCCGCTCATCTCTCCACTCTCCGCTCCACTCAATCAGCTCAGAGGAAAGCACCTAAAATGTGTCAAGCCGCACCTCAACGTAGCACGCACATAGCTCAGAAACACAGAAACAATGAGGTCGCTTCCGACACGCAGCATTCCACTAGTTCCTTGCAGCTTTTAAACATGGAAGCATGCACAAGGGGTATTCACGTCTTTTGCCATGAATTCCAAAGACCGCCTCTAAAGCCTGCCCACCGCAACGTGTATCGGCGTCAGCTGGGACCCTTGAACCCCTGCGGCAGGGTTTGGGCTTTAAAGATGGTAAGTGTGCGAGGAGGCATAGGGTGTGACGGGCATGTGTGGAGGCCGGGGGCGATCACGGGAGGGGTGAATGGGAAAGTTTTGACGTTGTGGCTACAGCGGTGGGGTGGTGGCTGGGTAATTCAGCTTACGGTTGCTTTGGGAGGTCTCACCCGATGAAAGTTGTGCCAAGGCAACCTAAAAAAGGTGTTTTTTTGGGAGCGGTCTTCAATGGGCGGGTTTTCTGACACAGAATAACACATGGGTGTGCTGTCTTTTAGGGGCACCATTCACAAGCAGTTCCATCACAATGCATACACTTTTTAATGCAGCAATTAACAATTGTCACATAACTAACTTTTGTAAAAATAAAATGGAAGGTAACGGTTGAAGTTAGGCAGCTCATACCTTAGACCTGTTAGTTCTTCATGCACGTACATTAATAAACGTTTGTGACAAATAAGACCATATCTCACCTTGGACAACAGATCACTTTTAACTATAGATCTAGTCAATTCAAGGTTAGATCATTGCAAAAGTCTACTTGCCGGCAACTCTAAAGGTATCTTAAAGAGATTGCAGACTATTCAAAATGATGCCATCAGGGCTGCCCATGGGCTGAAACAAAGAGAATATGTAACCACAAAATGGCGCTTGTTACATTGGTTGCCAGTGCAACTCCGGATTCAACACAAAGTACTTTCTTCGACACAAAAATGTATCGTGGGCACGGCACCTCAATATTTGAAAGATCGACTGCACATTCAAACTCCTACGAGAACATTGCGTTCAGAGAGTAGTATTCTTCTGCTTCAGCCTCGTTTTAAACTTAACAGATTCGGGGCGACACCTTTTTTTTCCCTTCTTTTTATCCACTTATCAGACTTACCCAGTCTGCTGCCATAAACGAAGCACTTGCCACTTGCTGGCTGCACTACCCGTGCTTATTGCTCCATTATCTATTTTATTTTTGTTTTTATTATTATTTATTAATGTCTATCCTCTGCTCCGCACTTTCCACTCTCCCCCGTCCATGCACTTTTCCCCTTTTCCCTTCCCAGGCACTTGCATGTTCTCAATGTCACTGGGCCTAGTAAGATCGTTGTTTTGTTCTGCCCTGTTCCCCTCCCTTGCCTTGTCGCGCTCTGAAACACTGTGTACGAGTGTGATACAAATAAAATATCATATCATATCATAAAGCATGGAAATATTTACCAGCCCTTTTCTGTGATCAGCACTGCTCCTTGAGTTTCAAAAAGGATGTGAAGACATATCTCTTTAACAAAGGGATAGATTAAGCACGGCCTTTCTTTTCTTTACTATTCTCGGACTGTCTTGTTTGTTTATTTATTAGTGCTCTGAGGCCTTTGGCCGTGCAATGCTCTACACATCATTAAATAGGCATTGGCTGAATAAGGAGGTCAATCCCTTTCTAGCAAATATGTGACATTTGACAAGTTTCTTACGACAGATTTTGTGACAAGGGCCGAAGGTTGAGGAGATGGAATGAAATAATGAAATGGGGCTACAGGTATGTGAGGGACCTGCTCAGGCATCAATAAGCATCAGTTGGTCTGGGTGTGAGATTCTGCAGAGAGTATGGGATCCCTATTTGGAGTAATCTGGTGGTCTTTTTGGATTATGCAAGCATCCATTTAGGACTCAACCAGGCAGTGTTGCAAAGATGTGTCTGCTCACAGAATCTGCAAAGTGGTGTTTTGTTGATCACTTGTTATGTGTGCTCCACAAACTTATTGGACTTGGCCATGATGAAGGCTGTAGTCACTAGCCATCATCAAATGCCATAGCTAGGGGTCAGTTAGTGTTGCAAAATGCCAATGTGCATGGTTAAAAATCATGCCTAGTAGCTCATCACTGCTTCAAAATATGCAGTGAGAAACACTGAAAGCTGCAGTCAGAGGCCACAACTAAAGGCCATAGCTAGTGCCCATTAATATGTTAGAATATACCGTTGGTACAGCCAAAGGCTGTGTTCAGTGGCTAGTATTGTGCTGAAGACCATTTCTAGTGGCTGGTTAGCATATATAATATACACTGGGCAAAGCCGAAGGACATAGCTAGTGGTTGTTTTGTGTTTTATAATACACAGTGGGCATGGCCAAAGACTATCGCTTATGGAATGTTATTATTTTAAAATATACAGTAAACATGACCAAAAGATATACAAACTACTCAAGATCAAAGGCCATGGCTAGTGGCCCATTTATATGTTAGAATATATAGTGGGCACAGCCAAAGGTTGCGGCCACTCCCCAGTATTGTGGTGAAGCACATGGCTAGTGCCTGATCAGTGTATATAATATATAGTGGACACAGTTGAAAGCTGTATCCACTGGTGAAGGCCAACATCTATGGTTGGTAGTGTTAGTGTTTTAAACTATACAGTGCACATGGGTGATTATTGTGACCACTGTCCATAACTGAATGCCATAATCAGTACCCAATCATATATTAAAATATATTTGGCCTTGCACACTGACAATGGCTGAAGGCCATGCTTAATGAAAGTCACTGTTGTAATGTAATTAGTGATGTCATCAGTGATGTGATCTGGGATGTGGTCATAGGCTGCACAACATAGGGCACGAAGCTAAAGTGGTTTTAGCTGAATTTTCAGGGTTTTGTTGCGTTAAGTTCTCACCTTAATATTCCTGCAACAAATGTTTTTTCCTGGAAGTGCAAGTTTTTTTTTTACAATGTATTACTCACCTTAACGTCCCTGCAACTAAAGTTTTGTTATTCCATGCATAATTAACATTAATAATACAGACAATTAGACTAATGAAAACAATGTATCATGTGTAGAAAGTAAAGGAAAAAGAAATTGTTCAACCACATTCCCCCAAATAAGCCTGTTCCTAAAATCCTTTGTTTGCATATTTACTAAATTATTTTAAGTAATTACATTTACATGTACTGTTGACAAATATAATGTTATTGAAGTGTTACAGTAACTGTGTACAAAGACTACACTTAATATATTGCAAAGTAAATCTTTACGAAACTACTGCCCACATATATATGCAGATATGTTTTTTAAAATAAAAGATTTTATAGCCGCAGCTACCACGATTGCATGCACGGCTAAATGTGGCAACAACTGGGTGGTTTACCTGCGGCTTCCACAGGGGATAACCACGGCTGTAATAAAATACATAAGGGCATGTAGATTTTTTTAACACACACTGGGCCTCATTACGAAGTTGGAGGTAGCCATAGAGATATTAGCTCCATGGCTCCCTCCAAAACCCTTCCGACTCCACCCTGGCGAAGGGAGCAATTACCGGTCCATTCCGAGGTCGGAGGGACCGGTAATTCTCCATTCACCAGGGCCATTCCCCATTCCCATTTGAGCCCCCATAGGGCTCAATGGGAATGGGGAAGGTGCTTATAACGGTAACGCAAATTGCTTTACCGTTATGAGCTCTAGAGTCCCTTTGAAGGTCCCGTCCTTAACACCTGCAAAAACCAGGCATTAAGGATGGACCCACAAAGGGAACTCGTAGTAGGGAGGTAAGGGACTACCGGCACCGGTGCCCTTACCGGTGCCGGAAATCCCTTACCTCCCACCTCTTAATGAGGCCCACTGTATTGACAGGATCAATTAAAGGTCTTTGATCCAGATATACCGTATGTGTTTTTATTGTCTATATTTATAACTGAAAAGTTGACCCTGAAAAGAACTGTTTTGGGGGATAAGGAAAAAAGAGGTTGGAACTGGGAAGAGAAAAACTGTAGGATTCATACATATAGCAAAAGGTTAAAAGGAACCTTTATTTTTTTCTGCATTTTATATTTTGTGAATTTTTGTGTGTTTCTGTCTTCTAAAAAATGGCGTAAAAAAATTGACACTTAAAAATGTACCTAGCTTTGGAAATTGGTCATATGTTATGAAAGAGCCTTGCCCATAGTGCCTATGGTGCCACCTCCCACCTCGCCCAAGCTGTGACAGGTTTTGCACATTACCACAAAGTTAAAAAGATTGGGTGCAGGCATGATGGACTGAGGTTGGGTTTTAGTTGGTGGAAAATAACTAGTAATTGTATTGGAACACTGTGGTGCAGATGATAAATACTGCTGTGCTGATCTTGCTCCATGGACTTATGTTTCACATAAGCCTTCCTATAAGATTCATCTACTTCATCCGAATGTACTTGGACAAGATGTTGAATTAAGGTTGATGTTCCCAAACTTTGCAACGGCTTGTGTGAAGGTCCCCTCCGCAAAACCTTACCACAGAAATTGCACGTGACTTCCTCGAACTCCTTCCTGCTGTGTTGGTCCTCTACCCGGAACTATTGCCAACTTTCAGCAATAGTTTTTTGTGCACATTGCTTCTTCCATGGCAGTATAGCTGAAGCCACCCACACCACTTCATCATCACTGCTGGTCGTAGTAATTTTAAAATGCAAGACCATGGAGGAAAACTGAAAACTGTAAAGATAATCAACATAAAAATGACTCTGCCACGTAATATCAAAATCTTTTTTTAAAAAGCAGCCTAAAATAATAAAAATGACAAACTACAAAGCACAAGACAAAGGACGAAGTTATAGGAAGAAGAAAGGTAAAAAAGGAATGTCTAAATCAAGGTACTGCTTTTAAAAGTTCCTGAAGGCTTACAAAGAAGTTCACCCATCAAGAGACAAAAAGCAATGACAGAAAACGGAAGAGGCCTCAGTTTTCTACACGAATGACGGACACAGGCTGCTGGATCGAGGGAGAAACGGCCACTCAGACCGAGAAGTGAGCAAGTTGGCTCGGGGAGCGAGGAGAGGTGAGTCTGTGAGGCCATTTAAGTAGCCGCTGGTGCTCCCCCCTGTACGCCCAGTACAACAGCCACGCCAGCAAGGCCTGGTAGACCCGACTGGCTGGGGGAGGGGCAGACCCCATAATTGAACTGTGCCGGCCTTTGGGGGAGGGTGCCCTGTGGACACAGGGGCCCCGAAGGAAACAGCTGGCACTGGTGGAGATAAGGGCAAAGGGACCACCAGTTTGCAAGGAGTGGAGTGAGTGCCAGAACGCACTCCACATACCACACCACTCAAGGGAGACTGTGGAGCTGGCCAGGGCTCCAAATCAAGAAGGAAGCAGGAGTTAGCCCACGTCACCGATCCCTAGTGGGAGGGAGAAGAGAAGACATGAGAGGGCCCACAACATGTTGTTGCTCTGTACAGGCCCTCCCCCCTGCTAAAGAGGTCCTAAATTGGTGGCCTGTGTGGGGGCCCTGAGAGGACAGCCTTGAGTGGACAGCGTTAGGGGCCCAGGGGGCTAAAGAGGAGCAACCACAGCACGCCAGGGTTTCTGGGACACCATTACTGGTACTCACAGGAGGGACAGGACCACTCTGACAATCAGAGTCAGGCTGCACCTAGAGGGTGCCCCCCTGTCGTGGCACGTAATTGACAAGTGGAGGTGGAAGAGTCAGGGAGGAGAGGGCTCCCAATGTCCCATGCCGTGGAGTGGTGCAACATAGAGGGAGAGGAAGGTACATTATGGTGAAAGATGCAGGGGAAGAACCAGCTGCCATCTCCCACTGTGCATGGCTGGTGGCGCCTAAGTGGGGATTCACAGGAAGTAGCAGGAAGGGGCGCATAGAGGCAGAGCTGAAGCTGGCCACTTACAAATACACACCCTGTTGCAACGGAGTTAGAGCCCCAGTGCACATCAATATGACTAACACCCCAGAGGAATCCACAGCCATTAAGAAAGATGTCACCGCACTGATGGAGGAAATCAGGAACATGAGGGCGGACATTGGATGCAGGGTCGATAAAATCATCCAAAGGATAGACAAAATGGAAGAGAGATTGGAGGAGGTTGAGCATGACCAGTCTTCATTCGACACCTTAGAGACACAAATGCAGATGAGGATGTCAGAAATGGAACGACGAGAGGAAGAGGTCAGGACTAAATTGGATGATTTGTAAAAACAGGAAAGGTGGAGCGACCTTAGACTTTTTGGAATTCCTGACAGAGAAGGGCAGATGGAGCTAGAGCTGAGGAGAACACTACTCAAGGTCGTAAAATGTTTTTTTGAGGATGACACTATTGTCGAGGCAAAGCGCAAGATAATTCACTGAGCATGGGGTGCGGTAGAAGGTCCAAAGTCAGTCCTCCCCCGGTTCCACAATTACTTTAATAAGATGAAGATTCTCGAGAAAGCAAAGCAGAGAGGCCCAGTCATGTACGGCACATCCAGAGTAACGATCTTCCAGGACCTGTCTTCCCTGACCCTAACCAGGAGGAGGTTGTGCTCCCCCTGTCTAAGTGGCTCAACGAGAAAGGAGTGAGATATAGATGGGGGTTCCCGTTCTCCATCTCCTTCAAATTTAACGGACACATATATCGACTGACATCGGAGGATGACATTTGGAGGGTCATGGGGGAGTTGCTTGAAGAATCCAGCTCTTCAAAGTACCAGGGAGAAAAGGCAGAGAGGGTAGGCAATGGCTTATTAAGGGACCCAGGGAAAGACAGAAGCCAGGATCCAGAAAATATAGGAAGCTGAATAAATCGCCTATGGCAGACACTTGATTTATAGCCCGAAGCAGCCAGGGTGAGAACACAAGACTGGGGATGTCGCTTTCATGTTGTAAAATGATGATATGATATGATGATATGATATTTTATTTGTATTGCGCTCGTACACAGGTGTTTCAGAGCGCGACAAGGCAAGGGAGGGGAACAGTGGAGAACAAACAACGTCTTACTAGGCCCAGTGACATTGAGAACGTGCAAGTGCATGGTAAAAGGGAAAGGGGAAAAGTACATGGGGGGGTGGAAAGTGCAGAGTAAATATAAATACTAATAAATAGATAAAAGGCAATACAACATTGGTAGTGCAGCCAGCAAGTGGCAAATGCTGTGTTTACAGCAGCAGACTGGGTAGGTCAATTACGTGCCGAAAAAGAAGAAAATGGGGGGGATTGGAGGACTGTATAGGTACAGATACCATCCCTAGTGCAAGGGTTGACCAGGAGGCAGTGCAGGAGGGTGGCAGGGTGAGCAGTTACATGGGCTCAGGGGACAGAGGGTAGCCAGGTGCACAGTGCCAAGAGAGAGCTGATCAGCTGAGGAGAGAGGGAGCGAAGGCAGAAGCAAAGAGAAAGGTCTTGAGGTGCTTCTGAAACCAGAGATGGTTCTCCTCAAGTTTTAGAGTGGCAGGGAGGCTGTTCCAGAGGGAGGCCCCAGCCAAAGACAGAGATCTACCCCAGCTTGTTTCTTTGAAAAACGAATAACCCTAAGGGAGATAGAGGTAGAGGAGCGGAGAGCTCGAGAGGGGAGGTGTTTGCGGAGGGATACCCGAAGGTATTTTGGACGCAGTCCCCAGAAAGCCTTGTGGACAATGCAGAGAGTTTTGAATTTAATCCTTGCATCCACTGGGCGCCAATGGAGAGATTTCAGAGCTGGAGAGATACGGTCCCAGAGTTGGAGGCCAAGGACAAGTCTTGCAGTCCTGTTCTGGATTAGTTGCAGAGGGCAGAGAGTAGAGGCAGGGAGATTTAAAAAGAGGCTGTTACAATAGTCCAACCTAGAGTGAACCAGAGCTTGGGAGACAGTGAGATTCTGGGGGAAGGAGAGGAAAGGCAGAGTACCTCTGATGAGGTGCAGTAGGAAGTTAGACTTTTTAGAGACCTCAGAGATGTGGGCAGAGAAGTAAAGTGTGGAGTGAAAAATGACCCCGAGGTTCTTAGCCTCACAGGTGGGGGTAGGAGGAGGGTGAAGGGAGGCCGGCCAGAGAGTGAGGGGAAAGGATGGTGAAGGTGTGCCGATGAGGAGGATATCAGTCTTGCTAGCATTCAGACAAAGATCATTGGCTGCATAACAATCTTGAGTGGCAGTTAGGCAATCAGAGATGAGAGAGGGAGAGGAGGTGGCCGAGGGCAGCCTAAAAATGAGTTGAGTGTCGTCAGCTTAGCAATGGAAATTTGAGCAGAAAATGGCAATGCAATGGGCGAGAGTTGCCAGGTAGTGGTTGAAAAGCCAGGGCCAGAGGTTCGACCCCTGGGAAACACCACAGGTAGAGAGGAAGATATATGTCCAGGTGGACCCCTACTCAATGTGTTATGGTTTGTCTTAAAGGGGTACCTGCCGGCAGTGGAGGCCGGCTGTAGTCTGGATAGTTGGTTGTTAGTTTGGTTGAGGGGAGCTCATAGGTAATGAGGTGTAGTTGGTACGGGAACCAGAGGGGAATTGGTCCCAGCTGGTGGTGCAATCCTAACCTGGTGATGTCAGCTGAGTGGAGTCGGGCGCTCTTTCCGGTTACTAGTGTGGGAGGGGGACATTGGGGTTGATGTGAGGATATGGGTCTTTTTGAAGTTAGGGGCAACGGTTGCTGGGAGTCGTAGTTATAGGTACAGGCCACCCAAAGAACAAAGGGGTATCATGTGCAGGGGAATGGCAGAATAGCGGTAGTTCCAGGTGATACGGGGGAGGCCACCTGCAGGTTGGGACGCTGAATGTAAAGGGAATTAACTTACCCACAAAAAGGTCTTCGGTGGAGAGGGAATTTTGGTGAGCCGTCTTTGACGTAATGTTCCTCCAGGAGACGAAATACGCAATAGGAGAGGAACGGAGGGTACCCGGCAGTGTACTGGGTCAGGAATACTGGGGTTTGGGTCCCCTGAGGAAAGCAGGGGTGGGAGGAATCCTTGTAAGTAAAGCTATGAGAATGGAGGTTTCAAAGGTTTGGGCTGATGAAGAAGGTAGGGCCCTCCTGGTGTCCGGGACCATAAATAAAGTTGGGTTCACATTTTCAACAATTTATTGCCCAAACCAGGGCCAATTGAGGTTTTTGATGAAAACTCTCCCCAAGATAATGCTTGAAGCTACGGGCCATATCATATTGGGGGTGATTTTAACATGTGGTCAGACCTGAAGCTTGACAGACAGGCACAGGAGGGGGGGGTCGCACGAAGTGCCAAGAGCGGCATATGGAGAGGTCCTGGAAATGTGAGAGGTTGCGGGACATAAGGCAGTTCATGCATCCGAATGAAAGAGGGTACACCTTTTACTCGGCCCCTCATGGCACTTTCACCAGAATTAATGTTAATGTCAATATTAAAGGTATTTGTATCGTGCACGGTCACCAACGGATTTGGTCCCCAGGCGCTCACTTGGATCTGAAAACAAGAGGTGGGGTGGATTAATTGTGTGAAGTGGAGTAGGAAAGTGAGGAAAGTGGTGTGCTTCTGGCGGCTTCAGTTCGGTTTTTACTGTGCGCTAAGCCTCAGAGTGAATGTCGAACCAATGCAAGACTTTGTGTGCTGTTTATGCGGTTTATGTGATGTTTGTTTGTTGATGCAGTGTGGTGAAGTGCTTGCGGTTTGCTGGGCGAGAGGATGGTTGTGTGGGTTTTCGTGTGAGTTAGGTATGCAGTGATTAGAGCATAGGGTTAGTGGCTTATGTATCTTAGTCCTTATTAATCTTATGCTATGTATCTGATTGTCCTATAGGTGGGCATTTTTTACACTTTTCTTTGATGTTGTCTAGATTAATGAGTGATGGCGTGGCCCGTTCCCATTTGTGTTTTTTTTTTACTTAGTATAATAGGAAGGGGAGTGTCTTGTCCCACACTCTGGAATCAGTATTGTCAGTTAGCAGTCACCCACTCCCTTGCTATGTATTTTCTATCGGTGATCCATTGTTGCCTGGGTGTAGTTTGTAGGCCAGGTTGTTGTTGATATATTGCCCTTGCCCTTCCATCTCAATCTATCTGTGTTCATTCTATGGTATCGTCCTGACATATCTCTCTCTCAATTGGCAAGTTGACATGCCATGGATTGTTATTCATTGACTTCTTTTTGCGGGCTATAGCATTCGGGGGATCGGAAGGGTTCTTATTCTTCACTGAGCATTGTTTCAGTTGTGTATATGCCCATGTGGGTGTTCTTCTAGTTATGGGCTGAAGAGACAGGATTGGAGTTTTCTGAATAGAAGCTGTTTTTTTTGTGTTACGTATGTTCTTTGGTAGCTCGTTCCAAGTTTTTGGGTCTGAGGTGAGAGAAGGAGGATCCTCCAAATGTTCTTTTGTTGCAGGGTTTTGGGTCAAGGCGGATGTTGCTGACCGACCTGAGTGTCTTTGTAGGGTGATGTAGAGTTAATTTGTCTCTTAGGAACTCTTGGCCGTGGATTGCTGTGTGTGTGTAATGCACACTGATTTGAACTTGATTCGCTGTTTTATTGGTAACCAGTGTAATGTTTTTAGCGCTGGTTTGATGTGTTCACTTTGGGGTAGCTTGAGGGGCAATCTGGCCGCTGCATTTTGTATGCATTGTATTTTTTTTAGAAGTCGTTCAGGCATGCCCAATTATAGGCTATTGGCATAGTCTTATCTGCACATGACGAGAGCGATGAAGGTGAGTGTTTTTGTTGGTGGATGCCAGGAATGGTAGGATCTTTTTACTGCTCGCAGGAGAAAGAAGCATTTCTTGATTAGAGTGTTTACTTATGGCTCAAGAGTAAGTTTGGACTCCCAGGTTTTTTACAATAGACAATGGTGCTGGGTTTGTACCAACTTCCCTTGTTTTGTCCAGGTAATGTAGTGGTTGTCTCCACCATTTTTTGTGATGATCATTATTTAGTTTTGCCTGGGTTGAGCTTGAGCTGGTTCGAGTCCATCCAGTTGTATATTTCACCAAGGCAATTCTCTAATACTGTGTTTTCTTCATGAGTTTCTTGTAGTTTGTGAACTATTTGTGTATCATCAGCGTAGTTGTAGAAGCTGAGGCTGTTCTTTTGATGATCTTGATTAGTTGAGAGAGGTAGATGTTGAATAAACGGGGAGAAGGATGATCCTTGTGGTACTCTGCATGAGGATTCTCTTGGGTTGGATTTGAAAGGTTTGATCCATATGGTCTCTGTTCTGTTTCTTAGGAAGGATGTGATCCATAGTTGTCTGTGATTCCAAGTTCTTCCAATATTGTGATGAGGATGTTGTGGTTAACTGTGTTGAATGCTGCAGAGAGGTCTAGCAGTATCAAAGCGGTACTGTTGTCTGAATCTGCCTTTGCCTTTAGGTCATCCCATATTGAGAGGAGTCCTGATTCCATTCCTATCATTGGTCTAAAGCCTACTTGTGCCTGCTCTAGTAGGTGGTGCTCTTCTATGAATTCTTGGGTTGTTCTGCATTTGTATGTTTCGAATAATTGGGTGTGGGATGTTGGAGATGGGTCTGTAGTTGGAGAGGTCCTCTGTGTTTCCTGCTGTATCTTTGAGTAGCGGCCTGATTTATGCAGATTTGAAGTATTGTGGCACATTCCCTGATGAGATTGAAAGGTTGAAGACATTCCTGTGGTAGTCCATGGGTGTTCCTTGTGAGAGGATTGATTTGTAGATGTCCGGGGGGCAGGAATCCGTGGGGGAACCCGTTTTGTTACTTTGATTTATCAGTTTGGCGAATGTCTCCACTGATATTTGGGGAAGCTTCGGAATTTGTTAGCGTGTTCCCCGTGGGGGTAGGTTGATTCCATAGTCTGTTGGCATGGTCTGTTTTGTATGGTCTATTGAATGGCAGTGATATTGTTTTTGAAATGGTTTGCAGGATCATTGCATAATTTCTTCAATGGCATTGGTACGTTGTTGCAACCAGCTGGATTTTTTATTTCATTTATGATTTTGAAGATTTCTTTTCATGTGTTTGGTGCTTTGAAGATTCGGTTGTCATAATATTTCCTTTTTGTATTTCATTTTTGTATGAGCGGATATGTTGTTGAAATTTTAATATTTTTCAGGAGTCTTTATTGATCTTCCATTCTAGTTCCAGTTTTCGGTATTTACTTTTCATGGTGCTGAGTAATGGGGTGAACCATTTTGCCGTTTCTCTTTTGCATGAAGGGGTAAAAGGCTTTTCTTTGGTGATCTTGTTGATTGTTGTTACGATCCAGTTGTGAAGTAGAACAATTTTTTTGTCCAGGTCAGCTTCGTCCATAGTTATTTCTTTCTGTTTGCTGAGTTCCAGAAGTTCAGTTAGGTTGGAGTTTTTGATGGTTCTCCAATTTCTTTTCATGATGATCGGTGGCTTGTCATGTTGCTTGTTTATTTGATTGGCCAGTGTGATTATGAAGGGAATGATGAGGTGGTCACTCTAGAGTATTTGAATTGGTGGCGCCGTGGCAATCAGTGTTTTGTTGGTGAATATTTCGACAAGTGTATGACCTGCCGTGTGGGTTGCTCCTTTGACTAGTTGGTGTAGATTTATTATTGCTTGTTGGCTGACTAGAGATTTTTGTGTGACTGTGGTTTCTTCATCGAACTAGATGTTGAAGTCTCTGAGAATGATCAGGTGACTGTGCTCGATGGCTAGGTTGTTGATTGCTTCCTGGAAGGCATCTACAAAGGTTAAGTCGTAAACTGGCAGTCTGTATGTATATCAGTATGGATTTGAGGTTTGTTCTGGGGTTTGCTGATAGTCGAAGGATTAGAGATTTCCATTTATCGATGTTTAATGGGTCTTCCAGTTAATTTCCAGGTGTTCCTTGTGGATGATTGCCAGTCCACCACCTCTTTCAGTTTTTCTGTTTCCTTGGAAACACTTGAAGTTATCAGGCATGCAGTTGTTGAGAATGTTCTTGTAATTGTCATCTAGCCATGTTTCTGTTACAAATAGGAGGTCGATGCCTGCATCCGACAGGCGGTTGTAGATTTTGGTGGCATGTTTGGACATTGACCTACCATTGATTAGATTGCAATGGATCTTTGTAGTGTGGTTTAGTTTATTTGTTGATCCTTGTTTTGGTTTGTGGGTGTTCAATCGGGGTGCTTCTGTATCGATGCCGATTGGTTGAAGAACAGCAAAGGCTGCTTCTTCGTTGAATCGGTCTGTTAGATTGATAGTTGGGTTGTTGACTTCTAATGTTTCATTGTCACGTGTGGTATGATATGGATATCGATGATGCCCTTCTGTTCTTGTGATGTATGGAGTGAGGGGGTTGGTATTATCCCAATCTCTTCTTGAGTAGTCCTGTCTTTTTTCCAGTTGTTTGCGGGGGTTCTTTACTTGTCTTGAGATGTCAGTGTCGTTGAAGTATCGAGGCTCTGTGGTTGTTGTGAGGTACAGTGCAAGGTATAAGGTTTTTTCTCTTACAATGTTTGTTCTGTTGTTATTAGTATTTGCCGGGGTGTGTTCTGTATTCATGGTGGCTTCTACTGGAGGCAGTTAAATTTGTGTGTCCGAATTAATTGTTCCATGTTCCTGCCCACCATAAAACAATGAAGACCCATTCATAAACCTTCAACCTCACTAAGATGAATTCAAAAACGAAATGCCTGCACATAGATGCTATTGATTGACAAATCTAATTTTGTAGAGAAAATAAAAAAAATAATTTTAAGAATACTTGCCACAGAAACAGAATAGATGAAAAAATGACAATGAACACCATCTGATAGCAGTGATTAATATAACTAACACACAACCTTCATATTTGTAAATATGTATTAACACTTTCACATCAGCCACGCTCTTGCTGTGTGCACAAGGTGAGGTCTGGAATCAAAAGGATTAAACTGCAGAAAATGGTGTCTTATTTATTTTGGCTGGGTGTTTCCAGACTTTCTTACATGTGAGACTGTGGAGAAAAAAAGAAAACTAAAAAAGGAGTGTGGTTCTTAAAATGAAAATTCTTAGAAGAAAAATATAAAGTAAAAGGAGTACTGTTTATTTACATATATACATATATATATGAAATAAACATAAATTAATGAATAGCCGCTTCCGCCACCCTGCTCTAGTTTTAGCTGCCCTATCCAATGTTTTGTATTGTGTGTATTCTCATCCATGTTACTATATCTTGTACAATTTTACCCATTAAATGTATCCTCACCTAGTGTACTGACATGTATACTATGCTATCTTTATTATCATCTATCTTACATAAGTCCATGAGTTGTCATTTATTGTACTGACCTTTTAATTACCATTTCATCACTACTGTCTGTATCATCATGTGTATTCCATACTCCATTTCAGAATGAAAAAATGAAAAGATCTTAGAACCACAGCTTAACAAAAAGGGGTGTGATTGGTGTATTCCGGATCGTGCCTAGCCACAGCTACGGCTGGTGTGTTTACCTTTGGCTAGCTGACAACCAGTCACTCTGCGGAGCTCCTACACGCGGGTATAGGTGGCACCCTGTGCAGCCGCGGATATGGCTGTGAATGGCACAGCTTATGTTTGTGGACGTGTGGTAGCTGCGGTTATCCGGCATTTTGGGTAGAGCAACATCATAAAACATATTGAGTGTTTTGGGGGATTGGGAGGTAGCAGGGGAATTGAGGAGGGCCATAGGGAGTGGGGCTGAGGGGTGCTGGTAGTCCTATTAGGGACACTTGTTTGCAGTTTGGGGTAGTGGAAATATATTTTCCCCCATAGTGTTTCCGTATAGCCTCAGCTAACAACAGGCGTCCCCAATTGGGTTTTCTATAACCGCATCTATGAGAAGCACGTGCGTAGGCGAGTCAATGCTGTTTGTTATTGTATTAGTGGTTTTCATAGGCACAGTGATGCTCATAGCCACGTCTATTGTCATACATTTTCTGTGCAATAATCATATTGTTATGCGGATGATACAGCACAAAATTTCATTTGTGTTTGTTATTTAATGAGCTTAGGTGTTTCCATGTTTCATTTGAAGTTTTGAAGGTTGGCTTAGTTTGATTTTAAGTTTGCAAACAATTTATGTGTAGCCAAGTTGGATAGCCGTGGTTACGAGAGATGTTGGGCAGGGATAACAAAAAGATTTCTGAGACTTTCATTGTTTATTAGTTGTTGTTACTGTTGTATTTGTGTAGCTGTCTGTGATAGGTTGTGGTGAACATGTGCCAGCCATTTTAGTAGTTTGTTTAATATATAGTCTTCTTTTTTTGTTATTGCTTTTGAGTAGCATAAAAGCCACCATTTTGTGTAGTATTCTCATTTTGATTGCAACTCATTCTGTACATTTGTTGAGTGTGTGGCTGACGTGGGAGAAAGTGTCAGTAAAGATTTAAATATTTAAAGGTTTATTTACGGCGTTGTGTTTGAGCTAAATTACCACTGATATCAGATGGCATGAATTGCCTCTATTTTGCATCTAGTTAGATTAAGTGGTTATTAATGTTTGATGCATTTCTTTTACCTTTTACTAACATGCTGTTTAACAAATATATGACAGTTATATTTAATACTACAATCAGAAATAGTTTGGTACTATTTTGCACATACTCAGATTACGTGGTAGTTAATTCTTTATGTATTTTTTAACTTTCACTAACATGCTGCTTGAAATATTTATTTTTAAATCAATAGCATTTATATGCATCCATTTCATTTTCTTTATGCAGGTTTATGAGGGTAAAGGTTTACTTCCTTGTACTTGTCCACTGGTTTGTTGAGTGTGGACCATGCGCTCTCACTTTGTATTGAACATCAGTCATCTTAAAGGGTTTCTCCACATAATTCTGATGGATCTCAACAAGGTGCTGGATCAAAGTTGAGGTTCCCAAACTTTGTGATGGTTTATTAGATCTCCTTTGCAAGACCTTCCCTTAAAAATACACTGCATTCCCTCAATTTCCTTTTTACTTGTCAACTATCAGCAACAGTCTGGAGATAAAGCAGAAGGCACCTACATCACCTCCTTTGCTGATGATTCCAGACATACTCAAATGTGAGACGGTGGAAAAACAAAATTGTAAAAAAAGACATCACAAAAAAGAGTCTGCCATTTAAAATGGAAAAACGGAAGAAGAAAAAAAGATAAGCTAGAATAGAAAAAATCACAAACTACTAATTGCTTACCCTAAGTACTGTAGTGCACTATACTGCCACTTGTTATATGCAACCCATTATTTCCCTCACATTTGAACCTTATTTTCCCTACTCTAGTTTTAGATGCCCCACCCAATCTATTTTCAGTCTGTGTATTTTCACCCTCCCTTCTCCATTGTGTGTATCTGAATCCATTGAATGTATCCCCACCCACTGTACTCCTACCTATTTACCTTATTGATGTATTAATGTATGTTTTTTTTATCCATCTTGGATTTTTTTCTCCCAATGACCCAATGATTATTACGTGTGAAGATAACAACTGTGTTATATGCACAAATGTATCTTATATAGTGCATGTGATGCACTACATACAAGATATGAGGGTCAACAATGTAAATGTGACTATTTAATTGTGTTTCATAAAGTGTGTGTGTTTTCTAACTAATAATTTATTTTTACAAATAGAAGGATATTACTGTATCTTTCCTTTCCTGCATCCAGTGAACGTATTTGCAGCCTCTCTACCTCAGACATTAACCATACTCCCACCTCTTTATTCTTATTCAATTTACATATATATAGGGATGTCAATATTTTCTTTTAAACATATGTGCATAACCGTGGCTCCCGTATAGCCCAATGGGGTGTTGAATTTTGGAGGTGCGGACAACTGCAGCAATGACTGGAGGTCATAGCCGCGGGTTCCAAGGATTTTACCTGCAGTATTAGGCCTCAGTGCACTGAAAGGTACACTTTATGCACCCAAATGTGTACTTATTAAGACTCATGTGATTTTCTTACTTAAGTTTCATATTGTAACCGTGGCTATAAAAAAGGTCAGTGATCTCTAGCCGCAGTTATACTGAAAAATGTGTTTGGATCTTTTTTCATTGTATTTGTATGTTTATATGTTATAAGTGGTCCTTAAAAGTACTGCTTTGAGGCTGAGTGCAGTATTTTAACAATCTGGAGTACTGCTTTGATGTTATGAAGTAATACCGCATTACCTTCATCGTTTAGGTGTGCTCCAACACGTCTATACACATTGGTTACATAGAACTGCATGTTGTTGTTTGAAATCCATAATTGGTTGTGGTCTGTCATGAATGCTGACACTTCTTTATTAACAATTCCCCATGATTTCTCTATTATTGCCTCTGAGTCAGATTGGAAAAGAAAAGATGGTGTGAGGAAAAAGTTCCATTAGTTTTTCCAAGTCTTGTTTCATCATCAAAGAAAGGAACACACCTCTTACATTACCCAAATCATTGCCTCCACCCTCATTATGAGTGTGGTGGAAAGGCAACAACAGCGCTGGTAGTGCTACCGGCGCCGTTGTTACCTCTCCACCACACTACGATTTCTGCTTGCGGGTGCCGGATTGCACGCCTGGTCTGACCAGGCGTGCATACCGGCACCCGTGAGCAGAACTCATGATTGGACAGGCACCGTTATTAACGGTGCCGGTGCAACCATGCTCCAGACCCCCATTCTGCCCTGTGGGGCTTAATGGAGATCGGGAGGCTGGCCATAACGGCATCCACGAATGGGCAATTACCGGGTCCACCAAACTCGGCATCACCCGGTTCTTGCCCATTCGCGGGAGCCAGAAAAAAAACAACTCCAGCGGCAGCCAGGATACCGACAGAATTATAGTGAGGGCCAATGTATTAGTATGATGTCTGGTTGCTCTGTACTTCTCAGTCTGATCGCCAACGCATTACCCGCAGTCCAAAGCATTTGATTGTACAATCACTCAAACCTAGGTCCATGTTAATATTTAGTTCCAGCCATGATATCTGCAGTCTTTCTCTGCAGGAAAATGACTCCTAGTTTGACTTTCTACTAATTTTGAGAGTAGGGTATGTATGTGTGTTTCGGTGTTTGTAATTAGCTGATGTTACTGTTGTAATGTTGTACTTGTCTGTGATAGGTTACAGTCAAAATGTGTCACCCAGTTTAGTATTTTGCATAGAAAATATAGTCCTCTTTATGTGGTTTTCATTTTGGAAAGTATAAAAAGCAGTATTGTGCTTTTGATTGTAGAAGTCACTATGCACCATACTTTCCTTCTTTGTGTCCAACACATCCTTTACCTGTTTTTGAACCTCATCCACGACAGCTAACTCCAATCTCCTGTATCCTAACTAGTATGTATGCTTTGTTTATCATCATCCACTTTAAAAAACTTCATGAGCAGACCTTTATTGTATTGACACCATGTAAGTAATATCTTTGTAAGTAATAAATACCTACCAAACAGTTATTTTTCACCCCAACCTCACAATACCTGTACAATTAACTTTTAAAAAGAAATAAAGCACCAACAACCCAAAACCTATAGCCGCGTGCATGGAACTACTGATACCTATGGCTATCTGTAGTCCTATATAACCGCGGTTATCAGGAAAAACTATTGTGCAAAACAAATCCCTCCCTGGCCCCCAACAACCCAAACCAAGTGTCCCCCCACTCACTACCAGCTCCCCACACTGCTACAAAGGTTTCCTCACCTCCCCTACCATCTCCCATTGCCCCTTTGACACATTAATCAAGCCCATGCTGTTTCCATGACACAGTTTCATTTGAAATGTCAGTGTTTTAAAAACTCAGTCCCTGGGCTTCCTACAACTCCCTAATTTCACTTGGTGTCCTCCAGCAACCTCCCCACCTCTAGACTAATGTTATTTGCAATTATTTCAACCTGCAAATAGCTTTTTAACTACTTTTCATTTCGTGTTTTCCTCGGCTTTATGGCCAGGGTGGATCATAAAGTTTCAAAGAAGTGATTAAATGCACCAGAGGTCCCCTCCTTTGTGTTTGGCATATAAAGACTAGTACACTTTTTAATACCTGATATCTCACAGAAGGAAACATCCCTTAATGCAAAGAGAACATCACATATTTTTGCCTTGAGGAGCAGGCTCCATGCACAGCTGAACTGCTGCAATTGGCAGCCCAACTCTAGAAGATGGAGACTGTACAAGCGGCAAGAAAATGGCTTCAGAGTTAGGGAAACCGATACTCAAGGGACACAGTGAAGAAAATAACTCATGTTATGACAGAACTTAGTGATGGTGTGTATTGAGCGTCTGAAGGGAAAGTGGTGCTATACTCTACAGCCAAATGTAATCATTGTGGATGGGGGTGGGTGATTAGTTTGTTAGCCATAACATATATTTTAATACTAATCATAATGTATTAATCATAAGAATTTGGGTTTTTCTTTGGTGTTTTATGTTGAATTCCTCCAGCATCTATGCACTGTAATAACAGGTGTTATATTTCTCAGTTTAAAGACACTCTGAAATGTATGTTACCAGATCATTCTCAGTCTTCATAGGACCAAAGAAGCCCCCCCATAGCATTTCAAAGATTACATGGTTTACAATGTAGTGTTTCTTTTTCTCCCACATTATTATCACTTTGGTATTTTTATTTCCCAGTTGGACCAGTGCTTTGAGTTAGACATTGGGCCTTATTACAAGTTTGGTGGTAATTTGGTGATAAATCCACCAGATTACTGCCAAATTCAATTACAGGTCTCGCTACTTGGTCCCGTGGGTTTACCACGGGATTACAAGGGGTGGTAGAGTGGTTCAATTCATTAGGATTTCATGGGGATTTTGGCAGATTTATCACCTGAGGTAATTCTGCCACATTAATTGCAGTGATTTTTGGGCAGTAAAGTGTAAGATTTTCCTCACACTTTTTACTCGAGGAAAATCTTCTACAATACCACCAAACTCGTAGTACGGTGGAGCGGTAATGAAGCATTAAAGTGTCGGTAACAGATTTACTACCACTTTTCCACCTCTTTTACCCACACCAGTGTACTTATAATGAGGCCCCAAGTTTGATGTTAAAATCAAAATGTACAAAATGAATACATAGAACAGAAATTACATTTAAAATTCCTGCCTCCAAGCAGTGTCTGAAATCAATGGTACGAGCATATTCATTCACTCCTAGCCAGAGCCTATGTACACTTTTCTGCCATAGCTTCATTACAATATTTTCCCTGTTTCATTTCAGCAAAAATCAATACATTGATTGAAAAAATGCCATAGAAACCAGATAACGATAATCAACTCCTACAGATATGTAAACTGATACCGCAGTGTAAGGGAAAAGACTGGATCCACTGTAACAGTAACACAAGATAGGCTATTGAACGCCCCTTGGGGCCCACTGAGTAAGTAGGGACAGCCGGCGGTGAGGGGCAGTTCCAAATCATAGATACATATGATCCCATTAAAACAACATGAAACATGTCATACAAGATGTCTCCTTCATTACTGCCACTCCCACTGACCTATGCCCATTCCCCCAGTCAGCCCCCTCAAGTCCTTGCACCTCACACCACCCCTATTCACCTCTGCCCACTCACCAGTCAACCCCCTCCAGTCATTGCATCTCCCACCACCCCCACTCATCTCATCATGTCCTTGTACCTCCCACCATTCCCCCAGGCAGCCCCCACAAGTCCTTGCACCTCCCACCCAGTCCCTACTGACCTCCACACTCTACCTGAGGTAGCCCCCACAAGTCCTCACTCTCACAACCACTTCCACCTCCACTCACCTCCACCCACTCCACAGGCAGCCCCCCCAGGTCCTTGCACCTCCCACCACCCCCACTCACCTCCGGCCACTCCTTCAATTCCTCACACCTCCCACCACCCCCAATCACCTCCGCCCACTCCCCCAGGCAGCCCCCTTAAGTCCTTCAACCTCCCTCTACCCTCACTCACCTCCACCCACTACCCCAGGGTAGTTTGCTAATTTGCTCCCCAACTAGTCCAATTTCTAGCAACAATCTACCTTGATTTCCCAGCCTGGCTCCACCATGAAAAACACCTGGCAAATCCTTCTACAGTTGAATCCAGCACTGTAGCTTTCCCGTGATTCGTTGGTAGACCACATGCAGCTGCATGTCAACTGGATACCAAACTGTTGCACAAGATACAGCTTGATAACTCCATGTGCATGTGAGATAGAAATGCGATGTAATGCAATGTGGAATTTGTATAGTGCCTGTGTGCCATTGCAATGGCCGCAAAGCGCTGACATTAAATCCCCTTGGAGCACCAAAATATGAGTAATTATAGATTTGTCCAACTGATTTACAATGCATGTGTGGATTTTTTTCCCGGAAAATAGTAGGTAGGGGTTGCAAAGTACCTGCCAGAGAGGAGACAGATGTATTCAGCTAGATTGAAGAGTCAATCATGGGCCACAGCTGCACTCCACTGGCAGAGGTGATAGACGATATGAGAGCAGGTAGTGGCTGATTGCAGATGTGTGTAGATGGGTGGCCGTACCTTGGGAGGGGTACACCAATCTACCATTTAGTGCACAACTTATCCACAGTGAGCCCACATCCTACCTCAACACCCACAATGCCAAATACGCACAACAGTGAATGAAGTATGGGCACAAACAGATTGACAAGCCAATGCCAAAAGAACACCTAAACATCAGTGTACCAGAAAGGAGCTCAATGTACAATAGACTCCAACCTCAGTAGGCAATGTTCAAAGGCAAATAAGATGACACGAGATACAACACACAACGAAACCATATGGAACAATAAACATAAAAAAGTGAGTATCCATCCCCATTGAGAGACCAAAAACACCATCTTGAGACATCTCACACATCACCACAACCGTACCCGTTTCTACACCATTACACACACAACAAAACAATTTACTCCAACAACACCAACAATCGGACACCAAACATGCAGTGTCCCTGCACACAGAATGGAATCTGATAATCAACCAGTGCCCCCTCCAGTAAGTCCCACTCCTACATGTCAAACACATGCACACACATCCCCCAGCAGACATCACAGTAACAACATGACACATACAGTGAGGCCCCAATCGACATGACTGACACAGAATGTATGCACTGTGAGAACATGAAAAAAGTGAATGTGCACACATACAAAGAGACTGCAAAAAGCATGGGATGAACCAAATGAAAACTTGAATAAAAAATGAACGATTTCCAAGAAAATTATGGGAATGGTAAAACTGTCCAGTGAGAAACACAAAAAGAAGTCCAAAATGAAACCTAATCCTTTGTAACAATATACAATGACAGCAGGCTACACATCTCCAATGTCTAACAAGGTCTCGAGCGGGCTGAGTCACATTCAACATCCTCTGCCAGGAGGCGGGTCTCTGTTCTTGCCTCGAGTGCTTGCAGTGTTCCACCATCTCACTCAGTCTCGTCTACTCACCAGCAAGCATCCTCCAGGATGGGAGCCTGCCTCCTCGGCTGCCTCTTAGCCACCTCAGCCCTGGCCACAATCACTGCTGCCTCCCTTGCCCGCTGCCTCTTGCCAGCAGCTGACTGTGGTAATAACCAAACACAGAGGTTATGGCCTGTAGGGTTCCCCCGTGTTCCTCCTGCCTTACATGTGCCAATTGCCTTCTCTCGGTGAAATTGCCTGTTCAAATCTGCCCTCTCACAGTCACCATCTGCTGCTGCCAGGCAGTTTGCAACCTCAACAGGTACGCCATCTGACCAGATGATATTTGTTGGGGCTGTAAATCACCTGCACAAAGTGCCAGATGTCTCTCCACTGCTTTTTCCTGCGTTGGTGTCGGGCCGGCAAAGTGACCACCTCATGTGGTGTTCTTGGGACTTCCACCCAGGCAGGGACGTAGGTACAACCATTCTGGTCGTGGTGGTGGGACTGGTGCACAGGGAGCCTTGGTGTTATGTGGCATAGAAGGCTCTCTGGAGAACGACTGGGGTACTGAGCAGGAAGTGGAAGAGCAGTGCAGTTGCCAGCTGGCCCTTGAAGCAGCTCACCTGCTTGTGATGCTGAACAAGTTCCTCCTGAGACGCTTTAACAGCATAACGAATAGATGAAGTCTGCATCAAAATAACAGCCAGCAGGGGCTGCATCACTTCTCGGATTGCCACCTCAGTGTTAATCAGGGCCTCGGTCTGGGTAGAGGCATCCAGGAAGGTGTTCACTGCCGCAGCAGATGGCCCAGGTACAGGAGGTTGTGCACAACCCTCCACAGTGAAGCCCACATCCTCATGTCTCTGGCCCAGGGGTGCAGCCTGACCACCCTCCTTGATGCTTCCACCAGATCCTGTGGTCTGGGCTGCAATGGCCTCCTCCTTCACCTCCATGTCCATCAACCCAGATGACTCCAGAGAGTCCTCCATCTTTAATGGCTCCCTCTGTAGCAGCACCCTGTCTCAAAGCGAATGAGGTGTACTCCAGCACAATCCCCTGCTGGCACTTACCCTCAACAGCCTCGCCTGATGGTAGTGGCGCTCGCCCAGCCACTTCGCTCTCAGAACAGGAGGTGTCAACAGTGAGTGGCTGGCGTCTGCGCCTGGCTCTGGAGGCCCTGTCCCTGCTTCTCCACTCCACAGCACTGCTTCCTCCCTCTTCGCCAGCTGCAGCAACTGTGGAAAAGTGAACAAGGAACATTTACATCAGAAAACAGTGTCAATGCATTTGTGGCATACACAACATAAACAGTACCATTAGGTCAGCACGCGTCAACCAACAACTGCCACACACACACGTCCTTGTAATTTTCATGAATACTGGCACAGGAACGTAGGGACAATGATGACTCACAGTCATGACACACATACACACACACATGCCAACACATAACACTGATGTGTGGCCACAAACATATTGTTTGAAACATGTCATGGCACAATACCAATGCCAAAGTGACCCAACCATAACCTGCAGCCAGGCCAGCGGTCCAAATCAGTAGTAAACGACTAGGAATATAAAGCAGCTCCTGGGTATCAGGCATCACACGTTAGGCAGGAGCAAGCACATTGTGCAGAGAAAATCTAATTTGTTTGAAGTTGCTAACTCTAACTTTTTGCCCATTATATTTTGCTCAATGATCTTTAAATGTTCCTTAGTTTTGTCCTTTAATCTCTATCATACACATTCTCAGAACTACAGGCTTAATATCACATTGCACATTGCCGTGTTTGCATGTCACCACTTGCCTGGAGCATCAATGGAAGCTTCTGGTAGCTGTTGGTTCTAAATTAACCAGGCTCCCCTTGGCTGGTAGCAGGAGCGAAATAGCTCCCAGCACCTGGCAATTTTGAACAATGAAGCTTCAAGGAACATGCACCTGGACACATGTCTCACTAACACCATTGCATGTCTCTCAAAATCACCTTGTCTGCATTAATACACATGCAGTGTGGAAAAGGCTAGAAACAGGACAGCCTCTAGGAGTCAGGCATGGGACAGTGAAACTTGTCTGCCATACCCTACAGAGTGGCAGACATGCGTGTGGCCACAATGTTCACAACTGGGGTTATGCCATTGATGCACTAGAGCAATACCCCCTTAAGAGGCCCGGGGACCACAACTGCCTATGGAGCCACACTAGCACTTCCCTGGGACACCTGCTGGGGCCTGTCCAGTCTGCACCTTCAACTTCTGGCCTTGCTCAGCCACTCCCACAGCATCCAGGCCTACAGTCACACATCTGCTCTGGTGCCCCAGTACAAGCTGAGATGAGCCCTTCAAGCTCCCATGCCACATGCCCGTCACACAGGGACACACTTACCTCAGAGTACAATGCACTGGAGTCCATGTAGCTAGGCTTTAGGCAAATGTGTAACACAGCTGGGCATGCTGCTACTCAGGCCATTAGGAAGGCCTGACACAGCCACAAGGGCAGTTGTGCATGGCCAAAGGAACTGGACAAAGGAACAGATGGACATATGGCCATGAGGCACTGCCAGCAATAACAGCACCATCCAGGGTCTGGCCTTCAGTCACCAACACGGTTACAGGGTCTGCTAATGAGAGAACACCATCTGTGGGTTGAGCCCCATCAAAATGACTTGTGACCTCTGAGAGGTGCTGGCAAGATGCTACTTCACGCCACATGCCCTGTGTCCGCTGTCATATGAAAAAATGGCACTGGGCACTGCTGACTTCCCACATCACTCGATGTGACTGAGTGACTCCTGGACAGGCAATGAGGATCCACACAAGTAACATGCTCTAATGTTGCATTCCGCCCCCTCTGATCGGAGTACATAGTCAGGCGACAGATGCCCAGGCCTGTCTGTATGACCCAGTGTCAGTGGATTGGCCAATGATATTATATGATATGATAGGTTATTACCCAGATGTTTCTAAGAGCAGACCCAGGGCTTGAACCTGTGTTTCTCCGTGTCGGCTTGCTTGCAAAGCGAGCACGTTGCCCCTGAGCTATCCTCCCGAGACAGTGGTGGGTTGGTTTCCCTGTTGATCATGCATGCACCAAAATTCCAGCTGGATAGGTGGGACGAAGAGCCTCGCCCCAGGCACTTATCTTGCTAGAAGGAGTGGCTGCTGCACTTGCCCACACCACTGGTGTTGTGAAGGGTGGACTGTCACTCTGTGGAACCGTCAGTGCCTGAACTGCAGTTGACAGACAAACTTAGCTGAGAAGTGCCAGGGCATGGACCCCATGGGTCCAAACCCAAAGTGTGTAGGGCAGTCCCTGTCTCCAGGCCACCATCCCTGTACTCTAACATGACCAATGGGGAACTGCTGGCCTACTCTGCCTCACCACTGCTTGGAGGGGAGAGACACCCATGTAAGGTGGCATTCCCTGAGGGAGCATGCTCTACAGTCAACACTGTCACAATGCAGGTGGTATGTAGATGCCTGCCTCAATGGCGATGGCTGGACAAGCAGTCCAATCCAAGATGAACCAAGTGTGCAAATGAACCTGTGGATTGCAGGGATCCAAATGGACATGCTGTCCTGCTGTTGTGGTGCATGTCATCAAGGGTCATTTGATGGCCAGGCACCCTCCTGGACTGCAAAGGTACTTGCCCTCTCAGAAGAGCACAACCAGCAGGTGAAGATCTGTTGGCACATTGCATGGTGAATGGCCCTTGTCTGTATTGGGGATGTGCGGAGCCTGGGTGTGTCAGCGAGAACCAAGTGGAGGGCAGACAGCACACTTACACACTGTCAATAGTAGGCCAGAGGAAGGTGACTATGCTCACTTGTAAACTGTGTACCCTGAGTGACATAGGAGGAGCACTGACCAAAAGTGCCATGCTTCTTCACATACACAACTGGAGTAAATACCAGATTGTAGTCCATCTGCTCCTCCGCAGGCGGCTAACAATCTGTGCCTACCATGCATACCCGAGGGCCACCATCACATGAGCGGGCATTTCAAAGGATAACGATGGGCACATGTGGGCCAAGGCCCAGGCCTACTGTCAAAGGCTACTTCCCTGCAGTGTGGCCCCCACGAGGCAGAACACAGGGGTAGAGTGGCGGGCACTAAATCCATTGGAAGGGTGGTCAACCACTCAATGCATGGACGCATAGCTGGTCTGGGGTATTGCTGGGAGCATATTGATATCAAGCACCCAGTTGTATGCAGGTTCCCACAAGCCAGTCATGATTTAACTATGCACAGCATGGCCATGGGTGCGGTGGAGATGTCTCACAAGACCTGCTTGTGCACCTGTCAACTCAATTACATATAGCAACATGCACCACTGACAGCTTGACATGTAAGCATGCAATGCATGGAGGCACACATTGATGAGGTACATGCGCTCAAGTTGTTGCCCAAGCATAAAGAAATGGCATGATCACACATCAACTCTGGCTTCACATGCAGTGGTATGACAGACCACATCCCTGTTCCTGAGAGGTCAATGCACCAACATGACATTTACAAACATCCATACACATGGGTCACTCTTAGCTGCTGAGTCTGGATGGCTTCACTTGCAAATTTGCAACTCATAGAGGTGTCGTGCATGCATGTCCCTCACAAGTCCCCAACATTGTAATCTGGCATCTGTACTGTCAGGGCACTTGTCATGAACTCAAGTTGCATGCGCATGAGTGCACCAACTCACCAAGAACCGACAGTGCACATACCCACGCATGTCCACTCAACAGATGGCTGACATCACACACGCCCAGCATCGGCAGAAGGCTGCATGTTGCTGTGTATCCCTGCAACACACAAGCTGTATACAGAAGGGAATACCTGCAAACATGCATACCCATGCACTGCATAAATACACCGAAGAGCAAAAGAGTGTGGGAGCCTCTCTACTGAGAACAAACATGGATCAAACACCCTGTTCTATGGAATTTCTTCCATTCCGGAGGGTCTACAACCATGTTTTAGCTCATTGTACCCTTCACAAAGGGGAAATAAGCATTTGCATATCAGTCATTGTCCCACCCACAAAGGCAGTTTAGCACCAAATGCTAGGCAAATCTCCTATGAACAAAAGTGTCACTAGCAATCCCTAGACACGTGTTTTGGCTTAGTCGGCCTTCATCAGTGAGGTGAAGCTGAGCATCTCAAAGACACAGTGAGCAAGGGGTCCACATCTGTATTGCCCTGGGTTACTTAGAGTGAAACCCCAAGCTTTACAAAGTTACAAAAGAGTGTTGGAGCCCCTCTACTGAGAATGAACATGGATCAAATACCCTGTTCTATGGAATTTGCTCCTCTCAGGAGGGTCAACAACCACGTTTTTGCTCACTGTACCCTTCACAGAGGAGAAATATCCATTTGCATATCAGTATATGTCCCACCCACAAGGGCAGTCTAGCACTGAAATTCTCAACAAATTTCCTCTGAAGAGTGCCATCAGCAACCCCAGACACGTGTTTTGGCTTAGCCGGGCCTCATCAGTGAGGTGAAGTTGAGCTTCTCTAAGACACAGTGAGCAAGGGGTCCAGGTCTGTATTACCCTGGGTTACTTAGAGTGAAACCCCAAGTTTTACAAAGTTACAAAAGTGTGTTGGAGCCCCTCTACTGAGAATGAACATGGATCAGATATCCTGTTCTATTGAATTTATTCCACTCAGGAGGGTCTACAACCACATTTTAGCTCACTGTAGACTTCACAGAAGAGAAATATCCATTTGCATATCTGTCTTTGTCCCACCCACAAGGTCATTTCATCCCCGAAATTCTAGGCAAATCTCCTCTGAACAAATAAACCATTAGCAACCCCAGACACGTGTTTCTGCATAGTCGGGCCTCATCAGTAAGGTGAAGCTGAGCCTGTGTAAGACACAGGGCCTCATTACGAGTCAGGCGTTAAGGGGTTAACGGCGCCGTAAACGGCGCTGACCCTTAACGCCTGATTACAAGGTCCCTTAGCGCCATGGTGATTTTAACGCCTGCTTTTTGCAGGCGTTAAAATCCATGGCGCTAAGGGACCATGGTGCTAATTACGCCACCGTAATTTACGGTGGCGTAATTAGCGCCTTCCCCACTCCCATTATGCCCTATGGGGCAAAAATGGGAATGGGGAAGGGTAAAATGGGAAATGGGGTTTTACCGGCCTACTCACCTTGGAATGGGCGGTAAATCCGCCATCCACCATGGTGTAAACGTAGTTTACACCATGGTGGTAAGGGTACGACCCAGGTGGTAACTTACCGCCTGGGTCGTAATGAGGCCCATAGTGAGCAATGGGTCCATGTCTGGATTGCCCTGGGTTACTTAGGGTGAAACCCCAAGTTTTATAAAGTTACATGGGTACTCACCAGCAGCTTCCAGACGTGCTTGCCAATTACAGATCTGGGTGTTGAGTGCTCGATAGAACCTCTCCAGGACTTGCAGCTGGACAGATAACATCCAATGGTAGCCCGCATGGTGCACTTCCATGGTGGCCCCTGCCTCGAGGTCTGCCATCGCCTCAGTATGGCTTTGGGTCTTGAGGCCCTCTCAGTCCTTCCTCATGGTCGTCACGGAATGGACTGCCACCCTCTTCGTCTTAATGGCAGCTGTGAAGTGCACCCAGATGTGATGGCGTCCTTCGACTCCGAGCTATATCGCTGGGTTGAAGAAGACATCAAAATTTACCAGGACCCGATCCACCAGAATTCCAACTTCAGTTGAGGCGAAGTTGGCAGCCCTCTGCCCAGCTGCCATGGCGTGCCACTTGATAGAGAGGAGGATGGGGCAGACATGGCAACCCCTCAGGCAGGCATGGGCTAAATGGGTCCTCACAATGGGTTATGGAGCTGTGGTGGTGGAATTGAGAGGAGTAAGTCCCAATACAGCAGATGAGGTGGTCACAGAGTCTTACAGGTCAGCCACAGGAGCACAGATAATGGGGGTACAGCAGGCATGTCAAGGCAGTGCTGGTGGGCAGCAGACACTTACACTCTACCAGGCAGCAGTAGATGGTGAGTTTGGAGGCATTTCAGGGCAGGAGGAGGCAAACAAAATCGCACAGAGGCAGGAGCAAGGTCTGTGTGTCGCATCTGAACATGAGGAATTGTGTATAACAGTTGCCTAGCAACAGAGCTAATTTAATTTGCAAACATCCGCCGGCAGGCGGAAGAGCCGGCGGCCACCCCAAGGCCACTATAAGGCCCTGTTTGCCCCCACGATCCTTAGTGTGTGCCCCATCGGTGGAGAGGGCAGAAGCCCCCACCAGTTGCTGCATCTAAACTACAGGCTGCAGTGATCCAGTGACCCAAGTGACCGTCGAAGACTATGTCCTTCATACTACTCCGTACTACAATCCGTCCCATGCATATCTTTGGTGAGACATCTACTGCCCCTGCCCCCCTTGGGCATCATCCTGACCTGATATATCCTGACCTGATATCCTGATTCAAATGATCTCCTTGGGCCCAGATACAGCCACGAACCGCACTGCGTCGAAATGCTTTCCAAACAAAATGTCGGGCGTGATGCGGCACAAAAGTGAGGCTCGGCTTCCTTTCAGCTGCCTTGCAACTGAGCTAATTTAATTTGCAAACATCCGCCGGCAGGCGGAAGAGCCAGTGGCCACCCCAAGGCCACTATAAGGCCCTGTTTGCCCCTGTTCGCCACAGAGAGCCGTGGGCTACTAGCCTCACCAACTGCATCCAACTAGTGAGTAGACCTCTATTCATTCTATCCTGGAACTTGGGCTTCACCCACCACACCACGATTCAGAGCATATGCTCCATCACTGACTGCTGTGTTTTCTCACGTATTCAAAGAACTCAATTAATCATACTCTATGAATACTGTTATCCACTGCTCACATCTGCCGCTTACCGCCCTCGCATAGGCAAAGGCTTGCACGTTCTTAAGTAACCTGAATAGTTGAGCTAAAACATATTTGTGCTAACTATTGTACTAACGGCAAATTCACTAGTATTGTGTGACTCTGTACTAGCCCACTTTGCCTCACCAACCGAGCCTACTGTACAAATAGGCATTAAACTTAGGTCACTGTATGCACAGCCAACTATGACTATTGCCTAACTGTCAGCAAAACGTGTCTTGAAACAGCATGATTCTCTTTCTCAGCCGTATCTTGAAATAGCCTATTTTTAAGTGTTAAATGTGTCTGGAAACAGCCTAATTATCATTGCCAGTTGTGCCCTGAAATGGCCTGCTTTTAACTGCTAAATGTTGTCAGCGTGTCTTGAAATAGCCTAATCCTCGTTGCCAGCTGTATCTTGAAACAGTCTATGTATAGGTGCTATACCGTATGCTCAAAAACTCTAATTACCTCTTCATAACGTGTGTTCAGTGAGACTCAAGATCATATGCAAAGTTTTTCTCTGAAATAGCCCACATCTTCCACCTAACTTTAAAAATATTATCACTATGCCTCATATCAATCTAGTTCTGAAACAGCTTACCTGTTAGCCCTCCCTCGATTCTCATTTTTAGTATGTTGATCACAGTCCAACACCCAAGGAGCACGCTAGTCACAATACTCATTCTTAACATCATAATGCTATATGTCAGGATGCAACCTTACCGCTGCCTAGATTCCTCTAGCCTCACTATTCACACTATGACCAACACTACCACGCATGCACTCTCCTATGTACCCAACTGCCATTCCAGACTCATCAGACTTAGAACACGCACTCTACCCATGATCATCAACTCCCACTCCACACATGCTACACACAGAAACCTCAGACTAGGAACCCGTGCATCTGTTAGACCTAACACTCCATACCATGGTCTACACACCCCTAACTCTAGTACCACGTTGCCTTCCAATATAGCGCCCATTCTTAACACTATCAAACCACATACTTCCATGCCTTAAGTAGCTAAACAGCCACATCTAAACAGAAACTACTTGGCACCACACCTCAAAGGCGCCCTGCTTAATGTCCGCTCACTCATCGCCCGCGCACTCGAAATCAACAACCTCATCTCTAGCCAGGACCTAGATATATTATCCATCACTGAAACATGGCTACATGAGGCATCTGGCCCGACCATAACTCTAACCTTACCCGAGGGTATCCTCAGACAGGATATACCCTCTAATAAGACCTAATCTTCAAAGGTGTCTGTCATCTTAGGCCTATACCTCACCCTTGGGAAGACAATGCAGACCGCCTATCAGCTAAATTGTCACTCTCCCCAAAAGACACTATTAACATTCATGTTATTTACCAGCCACCAGGACTCCCGGCAGACTTCCAAGGTCAAATCACCTACTACTCAGCGAAAATATTAAAAATACTACAAAAACCATACTCTTAGGTGACCTCAATTTAGGATTCAATTATCCCAATGATAAAGCCACAATCTCATTCCTCAAGGACCTCACAGACCTGAGCTTTTCCCAAATAATTACGACCCCCAACCACTCCAAAGGCAGAATTTGGACTGGTTGGTAGACCACAATTGTGACTTCACCATCACCTCTAACACTGTCTACCCCTGGACAGACCATAGCTGTATACCATTCACTATCCCCACAGCTCCAAATACTAAAACTAGTACACATAAACCTGACACTCTAGCAAGAAGCTCTAAAAGGTTAACTTCGGACAACATACGACCCTACCTTGACATCCCGTGCTTAGCACCGCCCTTCTCGCAAGAACCAAACATCTTACTAGATATCTTTAAGGACACCCTTACTCACGCAGTCAACAGCATTGCCCCACTAGAAGAAAAAAAAGAAAAAAATAATTCCACTCAAATTCGTGGTTCACAGAAGACCTCCAAACCCTACGAAAGAACAAACGACAGGCGCAAAAAAATTGGCAGGCTAACCCTTGCGACACCACTAAAGAATTGTTCAAAACTATTGCCAAAAATTACAAAGATGCTGTTTTCAATGCCAAATCTCAAGCTTATAATCGATGAATATCCGACGCCAACTCTCAATCCAAAGAACTCTTTACCATCTTTAAGGAACTCACAAATCCTCCTATCTCCAAAGATGAGATTGTTAAAGATGAAGCATGGTACACCAGCATACAAGCCGCCATGCTAAAAAATATAGACCTTCTACAAAATAAAATTCTTGACCATTACGCCTCATTGAAACTGAAACAGCCTACTCAAACACTACCCATCAGCAATACTTTCAACGTCCTCAAATTCGCCTTTAATGACATTTCAGAAACAGAAGTCAAAGACAACCTGAAACACTTGAAGCCATTGCAATGCAAAGGCTATGTATGGCCCCCTAAGATCATCAAGGAGTGCGCCGAGCCACTTACTCTGCTCACTACTGCTTTCATTAATGCCTCCTTTAAGACGGCATTGTCCCTGACAGCCTTAAAAAGGCATGGGTGTGCCCCCTTTTAAAAAAGCCAACACTAGACCCCGCTCAGCCCAACAACTACGGGCCAATAACAACCGTCCCATTCCTTCTCAAAATATTAGACAAAGCAGCTCACAGTCAGATCCAACTCTACCTAGAAGCTAACTCCATTTTAGGAAATAGACAGTCGGGATTCCGCAAAGGGCATGGAACCGAAACAGCCCTGCTGGATCTAAAAAATCAAATTACTGAAATCCTGCACAATGGGATGCGCGCCCTCCTTCTCCTCCTAGACCTTTCAGCGATGTTCGATCGTGTTGACTATAAAACCCTCCCGGACACCTCACGCACTCAGCACATTTCTCTGACCAAGCTGCCTCCTGGATCACCTCGTTCTTAGAAGAGCTATGAAAGTCTTTTCAAACACAGCTAATGCAGCCCCCACCATCATACACTGTGGTGTCCGTACTGCTCCTACGCTGTACAATCTCTTCACAAAGCCTCTTTTTGATAAACTTGACGCACTGGGGATCGCATATACTAACTATGCTGACGATACCCAGGTGCTCCTTCCCTTAACAGGCTCATATCACGAAGACGCCTCAGCCCTAAGGCAAATCTACGCCACCATCCAAGCTTGGATGGCCACTAATGGCCTATGCTTCAACAGGGACAAGACTGAGATTCTTATTCTTGGCCAAAAGACCACTCTAGCCAAGCTAGACTGTCTTTACTCCAACTTCAACATTGACAACTGCATCATCCCAGTCCTATCATCTGTCAAAACCTTAGAGGTCCACATTAATGCTACACTATATATGAACAAGCAAGTCAGCGCCATTGTCTCTTCCTTTGCCTTAAGTACTGAATTCATCAAAGCTATTAAACCATTACTAACTAAGGAAAATTGTCTCTCAATAGCCAGAGCTACCATAGGTGCAAAACTTGACTACTGGAATGCGCTCTATTAGCCGGCACTTCCTTAAAAAACGTAAACAGACTTCAAATCCCCTGAAATAATGCACTAAGAGCAGCCTTAAGCATTCCAAAAAGAGACCACATCTCACAAGCAAGACAGTCCGTTCACTGGCTCCCAGTCAAAGAACGCATCACTTTCAAGATTCTAACTACCACACACAAATGCATCCACCACACAGCTACGCCACATCTTTCAGACACACTCCATAGATCCTTCTCTACTAGGCCCACCAGAATATGCTACACCAACCAACTAACTGTACCACAAATTAACAAGGCCAAAGCAGGAGGGATAGGCTTCCCATATTTAGCCCCAAAGCTCTGGAATGCGCTCCCCACTGACCTAAGAGCAGAAACCTCTCTCCCTGCCTTCAGAAAAAAACCTTAAAACTACTCTCTTTAACTAAAACACCTGCTACTTCATGTTTTACAAACTGTCCTTTGCAACTGCACAATAATCATGCATATATGTATTTCTCATGTGTAACTAAGTTTTTGATCACTCTTTGTAACAAGCGCCACGATGCCTCTGGGTTGCTACGCGCTCAACAAATACGAATAAATAAATAAATAAATAAATAAATAAACAGAGTAAGGAGCCTTAGCATGTAAAATACATGCTACGTGCTGCATGCAGCACACCTATGCAGCATTCCTACGCAGCACACACAGTCTCAGGGAGATTTAAGTGCTGCAGGTACAATCAGAATGACGCCAAGTGTTTCTAATGTTGAATCACCTGATAGTGACGGTACACTCCTTAATGTGACTTTGTCCAACTCTGGGGCTATTACAAGGATGACTCTGTCGTTATTCCTGACACCTGCAACAATGCAGATATTACCCCAGAATTGGTATCTAGTCCGGAAGCCGAAGCAGACATAGAGCATGAGGTTCCTCATTGTGAGGATTTGTCAGATGGAGGGACGGGTAGGTCCTCATTGTAGCAGAAGTAGGACTTTGCCAGTTTCCAGTCTTAGGTTCTTGATGCTAAACCCGAGATCACTTGTGAAACATGCAGTGGAGGTTGCAACTCATATTGACAAAAACAGAATTGACATATGCACCATCACAGAAACCTGGGCCCACAGTGCTGCAGCTCCCTCTTTGAATTTAGCAATCCACAATGGGTATGGTATGCTAAGACATGTCAAGAGTGAAGGAAGTGGTGGGGGGGGGAGGCTGCACATATTTTTAGATCTTCCCTCAGTGACCATTTCTTGGATGAGATTGAATCCTTACATGTTAAAATAGGATTAAATGCGGAATCAACAATCAACATCCTCTTGATCTATAGGCCACCAACCTTGTCAGAGGGCTTTGTTTCGGCGCTATCTAGTTTCCTTTTCTCCTTGGTGAAACCAAATAAAAGTCTCTTACTAATGGGAGATTTTAACTTTTGCTTGGGGCATGCCGAGGATAGCATAACCTTAGGTGTCCAGCTGGCCCTATCTGACATGGGCATTGATTAAAACGTCCATGCACCTACCCACTGTTTGGGGCACACCTTAGATTGGGCTGCTACCCACAGTCGATTCTAAGGCCATTTTGGTGTCACCCTGTCCATGGTCTACCACTTCTTTGTAGAATTTACTGTGCAGGCTACATTTACCAGGAAGTTGAAAAACGGAAAGCCATTGTGGGTGTTGGCTAGAAATCTTAAGAAAATTACCTGGAATGCATAGAACCCTTTCTTAGCCCATTGGCTAACATCTCTGATTTTAAATCTCCCAATGAATTATCAAGGACTCTCTCCTCTGGCCTCGATGTCATCACTAATTCTCTAGTCCCACTAAAAAAGAGAATGCATAAGGAAGGTCGAAAAAAACAATCTATGGTTCTCCCCGGAACTACAAAAACCTTAAATCATTAACTTTTAGACTAATAGCAGCCAAACATTATAGGCTTGCGATAATAGCTGACACAATTCAGATTGCACACTCAGACACAAGGTAGCTCTTTAAGATTCTTAAAAAACAAGAAATCACACATTCCCCTGATTCGGGACTGTTGGTTATGGATGCTGCCTGGTGTGCAGAGATTCAGAATGCCATGCAGGGTAAGCTAAATGGGATTAGGGCTGATATTCCCTTAAAAAAGAGAGCCTTTCAATGTAGCAGGAGACAATCCTAGTGAGACTCATGTTAGATGCACCTCTATTCTGCAATGCAGCTTCTCTGCCATAACGACAGATGAAGTGGCAGTCATTGTGGATCAGTGGAAGGCTACAAAGTGCACACAAAAAAGTGACCATTGCTCGGCTATCATTATAAACATGTGTTCACCAACGCTGCTAGAATCTATTTGCAAGTTTGTTAACCCATCTTTCACTGAGGGATCAGTGCCCCATGATGTTAAAAAAGCATGGGTAACTCCAATTCTTAAAAAAACCCTGTCTAGCCATAGACTCCCCGAATAATGACTGGCCTATCACTAATACCCCAGGGCATTTGAAAAAATCCCTGTTCTCAATTACCACCAATCTGGTTTCAGGCAGGGGTATGGAACAGAGACAGCACTGCTCGAATTGAAGGTCAGGCTCTTGGACCATGTGGACACGAATAAAGCATCCATGCTGATGCTGCTGGATTTGTCAGTGGCCTTCCTTCTGATGGACTACTCCATTATGGTCGCCAGGTTGAGGGACGTCGCAAACTTTAGACCGACGGTGGCTCAGTGGATAACATCTTTCCTCTACAACCGGGATAGCCGAGTATTTTACAAGAAGTCAGCAGCAATGCCCATAGTTTTAAAATGTGGTGTACCGCAGGGTTCTTGTATCTCACCATGTCTCTACAATATTTTTACAGAACAGTTTTTGCCCTACTAGAACAAGAGGGGGTGATATTTACAAACAATGCGGACGACATGCATTGTGACATCTCTATCACTGGGATTCATGACATTGACGAAGCTCAGTTCAATAAGATATATACTTTACTAGAGAACTGGATGGTTCAAAACAGCTTATCTGTGAATAAGAACAAAACTGAGCTTTGGATTGTAGGATCCCCCCACATGATACATAAACTTGAGCCGGCATATGAATGTTTTCATATTAAGGCCTCAAAAATAATTCCCCTGGGCCAGCTAGCGAGCAATGGAGACGTGAGCCCAGGGAGCTCCGGCCGGCGCCAAACAAATCCTGCACAATATCCTGATTTTTCGTGTGGAAATGACTCACAAATGATCCGACCCGACTCCTGACCGCCCGGTCCCTCTATAAGAGGAATCCCCGAGAAATCCCCCGCGGCAAAACAGACCCGGAGACGTCCACCGGCGGGAAGATCCAAGATGGCCAGCCGCACCCGAGGACTGAAGGGATCTCTGCCTGGCTCTCAATAGCCTGCGCTCTGGGGACGGCCGCTGTGCAGCGGAGGAAAGCCGGCACACACAAACAGATCCTGTGCTTGAGCCGGGGCGAGAACACGCAGCGACGTGCCGCACTGTGCCTGGCCGGGAGTGTTGTTTCCCCCAACGAGCTGCGACATGACCTGCGGCCTCGGTACCCTTGGTGCCTCTGGGGGCAATTGACGAATGACGGCCCTGCTGCGCCGTGGGGGAGCGGCCCCGGGGCTCAACTGCCTGCAACACTGCCTGGCTCCGAACATTACCCCGCAGCGCCGCACCGCTGCACTGAAAAAGAGCCGCAGAAACGGCCCAAGACCCGAGAGGGAAATCCCCCCAGAGGGTGCACTTCGAGGGACCATCCATATATTCGGCAGAGGGAGGAGCATGCTGCCGCCGACACCAGCACCAAGTAAGTGCTCGGGAAGCTCTGAACACTACTCCGCAGAACCGTGGCGCTGTGCTGAAGGAGAGCCGCGGACACGGCCCTGGGCCGTGGGGGGGGAACACCCTCTCCCTCCCCACCTACTTAGCAGAGGGAAGTGTGCGCTGCTGCAGACACCAGCACCAAATAAGCCTCCGGGGGAGCCCTTTGCAGCGGCCCGTCTGCCCTCCCCCCATAGGACACCGAAGGGGAATTTGGAGGGGAACGAGACCCACCCGATGCGGTGGCCCCCAACCCACAGTCGCACTAGGTGGGGGATCAGAGGACTACTGTGCGACAAACGGGAACGGCACCAAGCGGAGAAAACTCATAATTAAAAGAAAACCTCCTGAAACTAATGAAAAACGTGCCCTGGTCCGGGGGCCCACCTTAATACGTCCGGGAAAGAATCCACCGGGTGCACACCAGAGACTCTTCCCATACGGGAGGTGTGGAATCAGCTACACGCTAGACTGATCACACAGGCCTGATTCCCCCCTGGAAACGCACCAAGATATAAACGATGCTGAAGACTCCCTCAAGACCTGCTGTTCTTGACCCGCAGTACTTGCTACTAAACGTGGGACCCACCCTACGCCTGTGCAATGCCCCACTAGCTCCGAGAGTCCTAACTGCAGGAAAGGGATGATTCAAACAGGAATACTGGTACTGAAAACCAGAACAAGACTGGAATCAAGGGATGAGGGAGTGTTCCAGGGCCCGAAACCACAGTTGTTTTTGCACGAACCTCCGCAACCATAATAAGGAACACCCTTACAACAGTGAGGCACGGAAACCACGCTGCCGGTGCCATGGGCAAAGATAGACAAAAGAAAGCGTCCACGCAGAGTAGCATGGAACAATACGCGGTTGCCACCACTCCGGCACCAATGGGCCAAACAACGCGGCCGACATCTCCCACAGGCGAGGACAATCTTTCGCTGAGGGACGTGATGGCCGCTATTGCTAGCTCGCGCTCCTCCATGGAGATTAAAATGGACAGTATCGCGGCAGATGTCTCCTTTTTACGCCATGACCTTCAAAAACTCACATCCCAGGCAGTAGAAGCGGAACACCGCATCTCTGAAGCGGAAGACAACATCAGAGGAGTCAACCAACAACTGTCGCAAGCCATGACCCGCCTGAAAACCCTGGAATCTAGAGTCGATGAAGGAGAGGACAGATCTCGCCGCAACAATGTGCGCATTCTTGGGCTACCAGAAGGAGAAGAAGGGCACAGCATGGAGCTATTCTTAGAACAGTGGCTTGCAGATCTATGCACCCCATTCTTTCTCTAAATTCTTTTCGGTTGAGAGAGCCCATAGGATGCCCTCAGGGAGGCCAATCCCGGGAGCGCCACCGTGCACAGTGATCACTAAACTGCTCAACTACCGGGACAGAGACACCCTCCTCCAGATGTCGCACTCGAACGAGACAATTACCCACAATGGATCCCGAATCACATTCTTTCCTGACTATACCTGAGAGGTTCAATGGGCACGACAATCCTTTGAACCACTTAAGAGACAGCTAGCCCTCATGAACATCAAATACGGTCTGCTCTTTCCAGCACAGCTTAAAATGTATCATAAGGGATCCACAGTACACTTTACCGACCCGCAGGAGGCATGTAAGTGGTCGGAAACGCACATCGAAGGCGACTGGAATGCGAGACCGACGAGACACAGAGGGAGACCCCGGCCTGGACGGGACCGTCCCTCACCCGTAAGAGATCCTCAAAGGTTAGAACCGGAATCCCCGGAACAGGGGGCGAACCAGAATGAAAGATGAGCAGGCAATGATCCTACACCAAAGGAGCTTCATGGATCGCAGCTATGCAACGATACGCTGTTCCTCGAACTTGCTTCATTGCTGGGTGGATTGCTCCAACACGAGAAACTCGACCAAATGGCGCAGGAAATGGGGCAGACTGTTTCTTCTCTCCATTGTTCCTGACATTAGTTAAAGTGTGACCTGACCCCCTAAGGTTTGGAGGATCAGTGATGTTCGGGCGACAGGTACTTCAAGTTGGGGTGGAGTATAGGAAGGGGGGAGGAGGGGAATGTTTTCATGATGTTTTGTTAGTTCGGGACTATGGCATACTCAAACAATCACCCAATCACAACCCTGTGCATATTACACCCTGCAGCAACATGTATCGGGATCCTACTCCCGCAAGATATACCAATGGGAGGCAGCTCTCCCGAGTAAGACATCCTTCAAGCCCTCCAACACGAGTTTTAGATGGCACAATCACAAACCACTCACCACCGGCTGACCTCCCCAGATCCCTCAGGTTGCTCACCTGGAATGTGAATGGAATGGGCTCTGGAATTAAGAGATGCCTGATTAGACAATTCTTGAATAGACACTCTCCCGATGTGGCCCTGTTATCTGAGACACACCTAGCGGGAACACACTGTACCCTTTTCCAGAGAACCAACTACCGGGCCGCATTCCATGCAGGGTACACAATGGGATACAGGGGCACCCTTATCCTTATACACAAAAGACTCCCGTTCTCCCCACAGGTCGTAGAACAGGACCTTCGAGGTCGCTATGTATTCATCCTGGGTTCGCTCTGGGGGGGACATTGGCCATTGTGTCGATATATTCCCTGCCCGGATTGGGCCAGGACTTACTGGATGACCTAACCACTCTTATGAGAAAACACCAGCCAGATCGGTGGATACTGGGGGAAGATTTCAATGATGTTATGTGCAATACCATAGATCGTACCCACATTAGAGGGCGCAACCCGGATACCCCCACAAGGCTGTCTAACTTTGTGTCCGCCCTGGTACTTCGTGATGCATGGTGGGAACTACACCCCGAGACAAAGGTTACTCATTCCACTCGGGTGCCCACGGCTCCCTCTCTAGACTCGATTACCTCTTCCTCCCGAACACAGACCTACACAGGGCGATATCCTCAGAGTTCCTTCCCCGTGGAATCTCGGACCACTCCCCCCTAATAATAGAAATGCACAACCCCTCCTAGAATATGGAGACTAAACAACTACCACCTTGGGTTCCCCGAACTGGTTGACTGCCTCACAGAAGTTTCCGATGAATATTTTGATATAAATGAACCCGCAGTGGACAACCCAGTAACGGTGTGGGAAGCTTACAAAGCAGTGCTGCATGGAGAAATAATCTCCTGGGTAGCGAATAAAAAGAGGGAGAGACTCCAAAAAATAATAGAGGCAGAAGGGAAAATGATCCAGTCCAAGACCATGCACGCTCTTGACCCTACCCCGCAGACCCAAAGGTCCCTTAAATTAGCCACAGAGAGCCTCAGAAATACCATGCTGGATAACGCCAAGCAAGCCCACTGGGACTCCAGAGTGAGGATATACGAATTGGTGGACAAAGCAGGCAAAATGCTAGCCTGGCTTGAAGAAGAGATGAGGGGAGATGCTACGTCCGGGAAATCCTTACTCCAAGTAATGAGAGGTACCAGACGGATGCCGAAATAGCGGAGGCCTTCGTCCAATTCTATGCAGAACTATATCGAGCCCCGACATCGCCACTTGACCCGACTCTGCTAGACGATGTAGTACTCCCATCATTGACAGCACAACAGCGAGCAGAATTAGACTCCAATCTCTCTGAGTCCGAAATAGCCAAAGCCCTAGCGCAACTCCAAACGGGGAAAACACCAGGCCCTAACGGATTCCCGGCCGAAGCTTGGCAAAAGCTTGGAGGGAACAAAATAGCAACTCCCCTCTACAAAATGCTCCTCGGCGCCCATGACCAAGGCACCCTCCCACCAGACCTATGTAAAGCCACTGTTGTGGTCATTCCCAAACCTGTTAAACCCCCAGAAATGTGCGCCTCTTACAGGCCTATCTCACTAATTAATAGTGAAGCCAAGGTCCTAGCCAAACTCCTAGCCAATCGACTGCAGCAAGTGGCCCACACCCTGATCCACCCGGATCAATGTGGCTTTATGCCACACAAATCAACCCGAATGAATCTGCGTCGACTGCACTTGGCACTAGAGCGGGCCCCAGTCATCGACACCCCTCTCGCCTTATTGGCAATAGATTTCGAAAAGGCCTTCGACTCGGTCAGGTGGGACAGCCTCTGGGAAATCATGAGACGCATGGGGTTTGGCGACGGCTTCCTGGGATGGGTAAAATTACTCTACACGAATGTTCAGGCGGAGGTCAGGGTGAATGGTTGGCTGTCTCCGTCCTTCCCTCTGGGGAAGGGCACGAGACAGGGTTGCACCCTCTCTCCCCCTCTCTTTGCCCTGGCAATTGAGCCTCTCGCACTGTGGCTCTGCCAAAATGCAGCCTGGGTAGGATTTAGATGGCCTGAAGGGCATGAGGACCGAATTTCCTTATACGCAGATGACCTCCTGATATATCTGGGGGACCCAGCCCAGTCCTGCCCTATAGTGACACAAACACAGCTCATCTGTTTTGGTGAATTTAGTGGGCTTAAAATTAATTGGGGGAAATTGGTCCTCTTCCCAGTGAAAGGAGGTGCACAGGTCGACCCCCAGGAATGCCTGTACCAATTAGAGCCGCAGGGCTTTCGATATTTGGGGATCTGGGTGACAACGGACCTCACTGCTTATGCAACACATAACATTCAACCGGTCCTTGACCGTTTTGTCAGTGACGTCCACCACTGGAAGCTTCTCCCCCTCACACCCGTGGGGAGAGCCGCGCTCTTTAAGATGATGACTCTCCCAAGAATACCCCACTAAAGATCCCAGACTCCGACTTCGATCGGATCGAAACCCTCCTTCGGGAACTCATATGGGGTGGAGGCCAACCAAGGATAGCACTAACCATGCTCCAAAGATCAATATGGGAGGGCGGGATTGGGGTTCCCCGCCTCCAAACCCATTATTGGGCTTCGCAACTTGCAGTGGTCAATGACCTGCTCCACGGAGACAGGGAACTCCCCCACATCCGGGCTGAGGTCGCCGCTATGCATGGCACCGACCCACGGCACTTACTATATCAAATCCTCCCGAGACCCCCTCCACCAATGACCACGACTCACATTATTGCTGTTTGGAAGCAAGCGCACAGATTCGTAGGGTGGGAAAATAAAATAACCACGGCACAACCCCTGTGGTGAAATAGCAATCTGTCTGAGATAAGGAGGCTTGACCCGTGGCCCCGATGGGTAAGGGCCAGGATTCTGAGAGTTGAAGACATTCTTGATGAGGGGGAACTGGCCTTGTTTGAAGCCCTCCAGCAAAAATTCCAACTCCCGGGTACCGAGCGATACCACTATGTACAACTGGCCCATGCCCTGAGAAACCATATACATGTAAATGCCAGTATCCCAGACCACCCACCAATAGAGCGCAACATGCTACCAGCCTTAATCCCCACTAAATGCACCTCCATTCTATACAATGCTATCACATCCTTTGCCACACCTGAACTGACAGGATTAAAGGCCAAATGGGAGGTGGACGTAGGGGAGATAGACCCAGAAGACTGTATCCAAGCACTAATGCATCCAAGTTAGGTGGCCATCTCCTCCAGGCTTCGGCTGGTCCAATTGAAAATTTTGCATAGAGTCTATTACCCCAGAACGATATTATATAGGTGGAAGAGAGCCTCGAACCCGAACTGTCTCCGATGCGGAGAGGAAGAGGGGACCTTTTTTCACATTCTATGGGCATGCCCCCGAATCCACACTTTCTGGAACAAATGCTGTAATGAACTAAATAAGATCCTTACGTGCCACGTACCACTGGACCCAAAGATTCTCATCCTGGGTGTTCCGGACGAGATTGCTCTTAATAAAGGGGAAAGGTTGCTCCTGAACACAGCAGCGGGACTGATGTAGCGTAACATAGCGCGAAAATGGGGAGCCCCGGAGTCCCCAATAATGGAGCAATGGGCAATGGACATGGACAAATGTGCAATGATAGAACACAGAATATACACCGCCAGAGTCTGCCCTGTAAAGGCGGACAGGATATGGGGGAGGTGGGAAGAGGAAGGACCCTAGATCCCGCTAGATGCAGCGGGGGTGATGAGGTTTAATCACACTAAAGATTTGGGGAAATGTTATGGGTGATTGACAACGAACCTGTTAATGATTGACCTTTGATGAGACATGCTAGTCCCTACACGTTGTTGTTGTTTTGATGTGATGTAAAACAATAAAAATATTTTATCAAAAAAAAAAATAATTCCCCTTAAGAAGGTCAAAACATTGGGCATTATTTTCGATCATCACCTCAACATGAAGGCGCATGTTCCAAGCTTGGTGTCGGCATCCGTCTATTACATTAAACTTTTGGCGCACTTGCAGCCTTTCATCACCCAAACCAATGCAGAAACTATCGCAAGAACAATTGTAGGGGCTAAAATTGACTATTGCTCTAGCCTGCTGGTGGGGATTAACAAGACAGTCAGTAAGAGGTTGCAGGCCACCCAGAATGGTGCAGTTTGAATAGTCATGGGACTCGCATAGAGAGATCATGTGTCAGCGGCTAGACGAGTCTTGCACTGGCTGCCGGTTGAATCAAGGATCCTGTTTCGGCTACTTGTTATTACACATAAATGTACCCAGGGCAAAATGCCTGCATATCTTCAGGATCTTCTAGTGAAAAAAATGTATGGAAGAACTCTTAGATCCAATAATCAGGAGTTCCTACGTGTAGGACATTGAAGGCTTCAAAGGACGCCTTTCACATTTCAGCCCCTAAAGCATGGAATGATCTGCCTCTGGAATTAAGGGGCATTGAGTCTACAAAAGTCTTTAAAAAAAAATCAAACAAACTTCTGCTGGCTTAATCTGTGCATATTCTTGATGCAAGATGACTACTATCCTCTTGCTTATATTTGGTATATGTTTGTTTGTCTCGTTGCGCCTTTGAGTCCACGGGTCCATGGCCTGCGCAATATAAATGTATAAAGTAAAGTAAAACAACGTGCATTTCCAGGTGTGCGTGAGAAGTCACAGAGTTGGAGGATTTAGGATTGTAGACACTCATCTAATGGAGAAAATTTCACATTGCTTACTTCAATTACTTTCCTGGTCTGCCTTGCGGGGCCTCCTCACGGCATTGTGTACACATTTTTTTTCTGAGAGTCCCTCTATGCATCATGTGCTGCATTTTTGGTGTTTGGGATGCTATAAGGCATCGCGTACAAATTATCTTTGCTGCGAGGCCCTTTATGCATCCCGTACCTCATGTCTCTGCCATGCTATTCAGTCTTCGCCACCGAGCACAAATGTGCATCAGTTCAGAGCGACCGTTCTGTGGAGTGCCAATCCCACCTATCACCACATGGGGTGACCCCTCCCACTTTCAGTTGTGCCTGAGGTCAGTCTCTACCCTTCCACCACCACCCACGGTGTAGGCTGGCATGCCGATGCACAATGGTAGACCTGTCCACCCGCCAAGTGTTGGGGGTTTAGATGCTCTTTTGCTTCTATTCTGCAGATGTCTCAGAGTGTGTGCAAGTCAATCACACTGGAGATGCAGGGACACCCAACAGAGGAAGATGCTTGGGTCCAGCATTTTAGAGGGTTGTGTGGTAGGAAATTGGGTGCCCCTGCAATGGACTCCTTAGACCTTAAGGACAAGTGGCAGCTGGATATTAGCATAGAGGACATTGAAGGACTAATCAGGAAAGCAAGCAAATCCAAAGCAGCTGGCCAAACTTCCTGTCAAAAAATTTCTTTAAACAACAGCCTGAAATGTGGGCAGTCATGTTATATGTCCTATTTAATGATGCTACTGTGGAGAAAAGTACCCCTTCCTCTTGGAAAAAAATCCTTCAGTATCCCAATATGTGAAAAGGGGGACAGATTGAGTGCGCAAAATCACTGCCCTATCACACTCTTAGATACGGACAGCAAGTTGTATGCGCCTCTTATTCTAGAAAAAGTGGAAGAGCTGGAAAAAAAGTTTTTTTTTAGTAAATTCCAAACCGGATTTAGGGGGAATACAGGGACGCACCGCAATGGCTACCTTATGTCCAGCATCCAAAAAATAGCATGGAGTAGAGACACAACCCCAATCTACGCTACCTCTTTAGATCTCTCAATGGCCTTTTATTTGGTAGACTGTAATCTGTTGTGGGTTTAGCTACATTATTGGGGTCTGCCAACTGTGTTATTGGGAATTAGGTTTACCTCCATGTGGATACCTCTATACAATTTAGACTCAATGCAGAAGGCACAATGTCTATGGAAATTAAGACCTGTTCTGGCTGAAGGCACGGGTTCGTATTAGCCCCCAGCCTTTTTAATTTATATCTGGTGGACCTTTGGGAAACCTTAGACGGTGCTGCTTTTGTGAGCCCTAAGCTGGGGGAAATATGTGTAACTTGGATGGCTTATGCTGATGATTTTATCATATTAGATAGGATACTTATTGGCCTCCAGTGCCTTCTTAGAGCCTTTGAGAGCTATATAAATTAAATTCTGTAAGCAGAGTAAGAAATGTATGCATGCTTGGTATATTAATGAAGAGCGACTGGAGAAAGCAGCTTCAATATTATATTTAGGTATTCCTATATTGGCACACCCCGGTAAATCACTACTTAGAGAGTAGCTTACGAAGAAAACACGTATCCTTGCTAGGCAGCTGAAGGCAATTGATTGTAAGTTTGGTACATTTTCACTCCTACCAGTGTTTAAGTTTTATAAGGGAAAAGTGATCCCTATATTAGTCTATGGCCTGGAAGCCCTTCCAATCTGGCTTACATAGATGCTAGTATTTTATGAAGCCCTGATCTGGAGGGAATTGCTGTACTTCTTACCACATTGTTTTACAATGGGGGGTACTCTACCCCGAATTTGACTACTACATGGACATCGCAGCCCAAGCGGCTCACTCTGAAGTGCAACCCCCCTCTACCACGAGGCATCTTTCCTTGTGAGCACCACCTCAGCAGAGCCGACCGTTGCTTGTCTTTTGCACACAGAATCTGGGCAGTAACTGTGTTATTGCTGAAATAATTAAGAAAATCCTTTCAATATTGGGCCCTAATATATGTGGTGTCATCAGCTGCATTTTGGACGCACCTATATATTATCTTTTAGCATGTCGGGACCGCACCAAGATGGCCACCTCAACTTGAGCACCAGATTGCTCTGCTGGGCTGAGATCCTGTAGGCCTTGTGATTGTCCGAGCCAAGGACATCAGGGATCAATCTTGGTCGCTGACTGGCGACCGCCGGCCCCATGCCAAATGCCCACTCAAGGCTCCTGCTCACAATCCTTTCTCACTCCATCCCCACTTCAGCTACTGCATGGATATCGGAGCGCAAGCAGCTTGCTCTGAAGTGCCCCCCCCCCCACCACGAGGCATCCTTTTTTGTGAGCATCGCCTCAGCCATCTACAAATAAGATCACAGGGGCTGACCATTGTGTGTGTTTTGCACACAGAATCTAGGCAGTAACTGTGTTATTGCTGAAATAATCAGAAAAATAATTTCAATATTGGGCCTTAATATATGGAGTGCCATCACCTGCATTTTGGGCACACCTATATATTATATTTTACAGCTTTGCTACTGCTACAAGATGGCTTCCTCAACTTGAGCACCACAGTGCTTTGCTGGGCTGACCTCCCGTAGGCCTTGTGTTTGGGCGAGCCCAGGACATCAGAGTTACCGGCAGGGGAAGCCTGGCCCCCTGCCAAAAGGCCCACTCCAGGTCCCTGCTCATGATCCTCCCTCACTCCATCCCGACTTCAGTTACTACATGGACATCGGAGCCCAAGCGGCTCACTCTGAAGTACCCCGCGCAACCATGAGGCATCCTTCTTTGTGATCACCACCTCGGCCATCTACCGGTAAGCCCACAGGCGTTCACTATTGTATGTGTTTTGCACACAGAATCTGGGCAGTAACTGCATTATTTCTGAAATAATTAAGAAAATCCATTCAATATTGGGCCATAATATATGGAGTGCCGTCCGCTGCATTTTGGGCCCTTTTAGATATTATATTTGACTGCGTTGCAACCGCTCCAAGATGTCCGCCTCAGCTTGAGCACCGAAGTGTTATTCTCGGCTGACCTCCTCTATGCCTTGTGATTGACTGAGGCCAAGACATCAGGGCTGAGGAGGGCTTGGAGGTCCCCCTTTTGTTCCCTTCTTCATTCTATGAATCAGCTTCCTGATATATAGCCTACGACCCCCACAAACTTGGACCCCTTCACCTCTTCGCTCTCTGTAGATACACCAATGAATGTTGGCTGATCATTTCCACTGCCTCCTCCACTAACATCACTGAACCCAAACTGTGCCTACCTAATTTTGCCTTCCTTGCCTCACCTGTTCTACTCCTTCTTTCAGTGCTTATTTTTGTGTCCTTTCTGAAATTCGAATTTAGGTGTGTCCTAACATCTGTGCATCCCTTAGTTTGTGTCCTTCCTGAAATTCAATTTTAGATGTGTTTTTAACATCTTTGCACCCTTTGTCGAACTGCATTTTGTGTCCATCCTGAAATTTGATTTTAGGTATATTTTTTAACATCTTGCATTGCGTTCTGTGTCCTATTTGGAACTACTAGGCTGCATGCTAGAACTGTGCTGTGCTGCCACTCCTCTTTCCTCAACTATCCTCTGTCAATCATATGACACTCACCATCTCCCCTATCTTCTGTAACTGCTACACTATCACCTATCCTCCCTGTCTCACAAAGTCTGGAAGAAAAAGCATAAAAAAGACATCCTGACCACAAATTCCCCCTGTACACCTCCTCAGAAAACTTTCAAAGGTGGAGATCTGTTGCATCTTGCCACACTTATTGCTTGTTCCGCCATCAAACACTCTGCCAATATCTGCCTCCCTTTTGAAGACATTGACCTTGATATTCTCGCTCTTAATGAGATGTGGTTGAATGCCAGCTCAGTCACTGCTTTTGTCTCCCTTCTCCCCAATGGCTGAAAGATCATCTCCAAACCTTGCCCTAAATGTGCTGGTGTTGGAGTTGCTCTGATCTTCCCTGAGTGGGTCCTTTCTTCTCTCATACCCACCCCAGCCTACTCCTCCGTAGAGAGCCTGGTATGCAAGCTAGACATCTCTCCTTCCTCTTCTCTGACCATCGCCACTATCTACAGGCCTCCTGGTTCTACTACACTGTTCCTCTCTGAATGGGCCGATTTCTCCTCCTCTCTCCTCGCAACCACTTCTAAACTCCATCTTGTGGGTGATTTCAACATCCACCTTGACTCCTCAATCACAGCATCCACTCTCTTCCGTGAACTTTGCACCTTGCTCTCCCTCTCCATCCTCCCCTTTGGTCCTACCTACTTGGCTGGACACACTCTTGATGCCTTCATTCACACTGATCTTTCCCTCTCCTCCCCGCTGATCACCCCACTCTCCTGGTCAGACCATTCTCTCTGCTCATCTCACCTGGGTCCTCTCAACCTACTGACTGCACCTCCCCCAGCCCTGACAACCTCGTTCGTAAACATCTGTCGGAAGAAATGCTGCCTTTGCATCTACCTTCATCCCCCCTCTCGCCCTACCACAGACTCTACTTCTGACTCTGTTCTCAGCAATCTTCATCTTGCCATTATTAATACCCTTGACATTCTTGTCTGAGTCATGAGGATACATCTGAAACATGCCTCCAAGCGTAACACCTGGTATGATTCCAAACTTGCAGCCCTGTAATGCACATGCAGGTCTGCAGAACGGAAGTGGCAGACCTCAGGCTCACCCTCTGACAAACTGGCCTGTCACCTGCTCCAAAAGCAATACAGACTCTCTATCCGTGCCATGAAAAGGGCCCACATCTATACTCACGTCTCTCGTGCATCTAACAACACGGCTGAACTCTTTAAAATCTGCAGGGAACTAGCCAACCCTTCTGCAGTCTCCTCCTCACCTCTTTCCGCCTAGGCCCTCTGCAATGCACTGACCTCAAACTTCACTGAAAAAACTCAGGATATCCTGAGCACCCTTGCGTCCCCCTTTGCCTTCCACCACCTCCTTGCCTCCTATGGCCCCCCATAAGTCTTTACCTTCCAGTCCTCCTTCTCTCCTGTCACACCTGATGAGGTCACCAGAGTTGTCCGCTCAATGAAAGTCTCCTCCAAACAGGTCTCTCCCTGCTCCTCCAGAACCATTAAGGACAACATTGGCTCTTTTGCCCCAGCACTTGCTGATTTCTGCAACCACTCTTTTGCTACTTGATCTTTGCCCACCCCTCCTGAAAAAAAATTCTGCAGACCCATCTTGTCCAGCCTCTTACTTACCAGATCTATCGCCCCCTTCTTTGGGAAGCTCTTGGAGAAATTGGTCTTCCCCCAACTTACCAGCACACTGAACTCATTGGTTGCCTCCACGACCATCAATCTAGATTCTGAGCACCCAGAGGCACGGAAAGTGCTCTTCTGAACACCAGAGAGGAACTGCTTGCATCTCTTGACTCAAACTCTCCATCTGTTCTCTTTTTATGTGATCTCTCCTCTGCATTTGATACGGTCAACTACTCCATCCTCATAAAACAGCTCCACTATACCATAGGTATCTCGGAGTGGGCACTGAATTGGTTGACCTCCTTCCTCATTGACCGTATGTCCCAGGTCATTTTGGGATCCTTCTCCTCCCCCACCTCTTTCTCCACTTGCGGCATCCCTCAGGGCTCCAACCTTTCTCTGTGGCTTTTTTAACAAATATTTTACCCTGCTTGCACACATCATTTCCACCTTCTCCCCAAACCTCCAGTGTTATGCAGATGACACACAGCTCTTCTTCAAACTTCCTGCTGATCATCTTCTCACTTCATCCATCATTCCTGACTTTCTATCTGCCATCCAGTCCTGGTGTACTTCCAATGACCTCTGCCTCAATGCCAGCAAGACAGAGATCCTTCCAATCAGGATCCCTGCTCCTTCTTTCTCTCCCTCACTCTGGCCATCCTTCATGGGCTTTCCCCCTCTCTTTCATCTGAAGCCAGAAACCTTGGAGTCATCTTTGACTCCTCTCTCTCCTTCATCCCTCATATTCAGAACCTTGCCAAGAAGTCTCACTTTCAACTCCACCTCCTCAAAGGAATTCATCCTTTTCTCACATTCCCCCAGAAGATCAATTTCTCTAGAGCTCTAGTTCATTCTAATGTAGATTACTGGCAAATAGCATTTTCGTTAATCTTCCCTCTTCCTCTCTACGAACCCTCCAGCTAATCCCGAAAAGGACTGTGAGCCTTATCCTTGGCTTCAAGCTCAGGGACTGCATCTCTCCAGCACTAAAAACTCTTCACTGGCTCACGGTTGCTGCAAGGATCACATTAAAATCCCTCTGTGTCACCCACAAGGCTGTATGGGGCCTGGGACCAAGGTATCTGCAACTTGCTCTCACTAAATACACTCCCTCCAGATCTTTAAATTCCTCCGGCACCAACTCTCTGTGTATTAAACGCTTCACTAAACAGTGAGCTGGTGGCCAATCTCTTTCCTCAACAGGTACTTGGAACAGCCTCCCCCTTCCTCTTTGTCTTGAGACGGTCCTTCTCAATTTCCGTAAGCTCCTCAAGACTTTCAATTTCACCTCCTCCTTCTCTTACTCCCTCCTCTGTTAGACCTCATAGCTGCTGAGATTGGTGACCATGGCCCTTCTGTGTCCTCCTGGGTCCTGGCCTACCACACCCTACAGCTTCTACCACTCCCAGCACTTTGCCTTGGCACCCACTGGCCTGTGCCACCACAGGCTTGCACCTTCCTATTTATTGGTGGTATATCACTCCACATAGGCACTTACAGCTGCTCACTCCCTAGCACTTCCCTCGTGATACACCTAGAACTTACCCCCTACTCCTCCACCCCTTCTCTCTCTGCACTTGCACGTTCTGAATGCTCACAAGGCCTAGTAGGTCACCTCTATACTACAGTGTTATATCTAATTTGACTCCCAGTTCCCTCTCTGTTGCCTTGCGCTTTGAAACACCATTTACTTGTATAAGCACCTTACAAATGCACAATCAATAAATAAAATCCAGTATGACCTCCACTTGCTATCGATACAAAGCAGGGTCTTATGGTGTTGTCTCTTATTGTACAGGAAAATGTTGTGCTCCTCTTCCGAAATATTGTATATCCAATAGGGAAAGGAAATGCCATCATATGGTGGAATCCTAGTAAAAGATTTTTTGGAAGACTGTATTGAAAAATGCATGAAATTGAAGTATATGTAGAGACGCTCATCCAAAATCCAGCGGGAGTAAAACTGAGAATTATGCAAAGCGACTGGCTATATACTTGGAATTCAATTGGAGAGCATTCACTGTACTTGAGAACACAATCTGCACATAAAAGATATGGGGAGGAGGAACAGTGTGTGTAGACATTTCCTGATCGTGATGTTCCAAATATGTACATAAGATTCTGCATGAATGTAATTAACACCAATGAAATTGCCTGTCTATGAAGGATTTGCCAAAAGCCTAGCATTTTGTAGATTCTCTAAAAACGTAACAATTAAGAATGATCTGAAACAGCTGTTGATCTTTTGCCCGGGTTTGGTTGTGTACCGGATTTATTTGTTTGGCAAATGTGCACATTATTTGGCGGACGTAGATGAGGAAAATATTTGGACATATTTGCTGGGTGGCAGGTCCATTTCTCTGTCTTTAGCAATAGTGCATTTTTTTGTGTTTGTCATGATTATGCAATTACTTTTAGTATAGAGATGAATTAAATGAAATGCATTTTAACCTATTTGTATAGAAAGCCAAGTGTATTTGATTTTTAGGGATCGATTCACGGAGCAAACATGCGCCGAAAATCCCAGCGCAAGCAGGCGCAAGGTAGCGTAAGCGTGAGAAACGCAGCACACGCGCACGCGTGCGATTCAAGGAAGAAGCTGCGCGTGTTTCCCGCTGTCCGTGCGCCCAATCCTGCCATGGCGCACGCAGGCACACATGGCGTGCGCTACGCGCACAGCAAAAGCGCACATAGCGCGGCACACACAACCAAAGTGGGCGGAACAGTGGGCGGAACACGTGGAATGGGGAATAACGCGTGAAAAAGAAGGCGTAACTGGGGAAGTACCGCAGGGAACTACACGGAACGCCCACACGCACGCCAACAACCCGTATTCATGGATTCGAATACGGGAAACCCGCGCACGGCAAAAGACGCACACAGGCGTCAACGCGTCCGCCACACGAAGGCAGGCGGAAGCGTCCCCGCGCAGTATAAAAGTGCGCGCAAACAACAAACACGTATATACAGCTACGATGAATGCCCCATTTGTCGCAGCACTGATCGTGGGACACCGCAGGAGGAGAATAGCCAGGGCACGCATTTTCGCACCACGGACAAGCCTTTTTCGGATGACTGATGACCAGGTCTATGGCAGGTATAGGTTTCCACCCCATATCATCCTAGACCTGGTCAGGGAGTGGGAAGATGACCTTACATCCCCCACCCTTTGCTCCCAAGCATTGAGCCCCTTGGAGAAGGTGCTCAATGTCCTGCATTTTTTGGCCACTGGGTCATTTCAGCAGACTACTGCCATAGTGGGGGGGTCGCACAGGCCACGCAGTCACGCTGCCTACACCAGGTACTGGCAATCATGACAGCGCGCCCCTCAGTCTGCAGGCACATATACATGCCCAGAACACCCGCAGAGAGGCAGGCCGTTGTCCTGGATTTTTTCAGGGTGGCACACTTCTCCAAAGTGCTCGTGCCATAGATTGCACCCATGTGGCCCTACGTCCACCTAGGGCCACTGAGCACATCTACCGAAACCGCAAGCACTGGCATTCCATCAATGTACAGGTGGTATGCGATGCAAAGGGAATCATCACCTCTGTCTATGCAAACTACCCTGGCTCCACCCATGACAGTTTCATATACAGAATGTCCGCCCTGAGCCGGGCCCTGGAAGCTGGGCAGCATGGCGACACCTTGCTCCTAGGTGAGTACAAATGCCCTTGCACATGCATGCATGTCACACACACACACACAAATACACAAACCCCAATAATCACAATCATTTCACCTCCCCAGGGGACAATGCCTACCCTCTGAGCAACCACATTATGACGCCAATCCGGAACCCTACCACACCACCCCAGGTAAGATACAACGCCGCCCATATTGCAACCAGGGCCATAGTGGAGCGCACACTCGGAGTGCTCAAGTCACGTTTCCGCTCCCTTGACCGCTCTGGCGGGCAGCTACTCTATGCACCTCCAGTAGTGTGCAGGATCATTGTGGCAGCATGTGTCCTGCACAATGTTGCAACACGGCAGGGCGTACCGGTGGACATGGTGGTGCCCCCACATCCCCAACCACAGGCACAGGCGCTGCCCATGGGAGGGGACAGGGCACGTGGCGAGGAAGCCCGGACCCAGCTTGTGGCCACATTTTTCACCTAAACTCCCACCCCTGCGGAGTGCACAGAGGCCTGGCACATACCAGGTAACAATCGATGATGACAAAGAGACAGTCAACTGTCACAACCCTACCACCCTGAGATAGTTGCCATGGAAGTGCCACATTGTCTGCATCCCTAGCTACTTAAACAGAAGCTATCCTGTGTGACCAAAAGGCACACATATGACATGACATGATATGGCCTATACACAAGTATTTCAAGGTGCGATGAGGCAGGGAGGGGGGAACAATGGAAGACAGACAACGATACTACTAGGCCAGGTGTCATTTAGATTGTGCAAGTGCAGGGGTAGGGGAAAGGGAAAAGTGCAAGGGGAAGGGGAGGGGGGAGTGCAGTACAGGGTAAGTAGACTAAAAAACAAATACATAGGCCAGCTGGTTGCAACTGCAAAGGTAAGTGCAGACACGTGCTGGGAAGGGGGGGCTGTAGGGATAGAGAGACAGTCCCACAGTGCAGGGGTTGCCAGGGAGGCAGTGCAAGTGGAGAGTGGCTGGGCCAGGGACCGAGGTCGGTGAGAGTGGCCCAGTTGCAGATCCAGTGCAGTTCCGGTGAAGAATTTTGCAAGGGAGAGGCAGAGAGAAAGAAGAAGCAAAGAGGAAGGTCTTGAGGTGCTTCCCAAACCGGAGATGGTTCCCCTCAAGTTCCAGTGAGGCAGGAAGGCTGTTCCAGAGGGAGGCCCCCGCCGCGGAGAGAGATCTACCCCCAGCTAGTTGCTTTGAGAAGCGGATGACCCTGACATGCAAGGTGTGAATCACACACACCTGCAAAACAGGCCATGGCCATCACTGTTAGGTCACTCAAACCCTCAAAAACCACAACATGACATGGCAAGCAATACCCATACACCAACACAGTAACAATAAGGTACACATTGCCATGTCCAAAATGTACAGTGGCATCAGACAATGATGCCTGACATGGAATCAGATGAAATGACTGACCAACAACCTCCCACCCAAAATAAGTCATTTCCAAATGCATTACAAGAGTTGTAGACATAACATACCAATGAATGCCTGTCTACATGCACATTGTGCATTGCAAAATCAACACTGCAGCTTCTGTGTGCTGTGTCCAACTCCTGCAACACACTGCTCAGTGCACAGCACAGTGAACAGCCATTGTGTGTGATGCACACCCTGAGCATCACATCTAAGCGACAGACCACATCAAAAAGCAAATTAGGCATGTACAGGATCCATAATTGGTCACAGAACATGTGCTGCAGGGACACAGTGGGCAACAGAAGGCAAACAGTGTACACGTTGATATGCAAGGGTGGTTGTACATGTAGTGCATCAGAGTGCAAGTGTGTGGGTCAGTAAGGACATGCACTCAACATATGCATGTGCAATCAAGTGACCATCAGTGTCCTCTACACATCACATGTGAACATTCACCATGTGTACACCCCAGCATGTCAAACCACAACTATCCCCTCGCACCTGAAAGGTAAACACAACACATGAACAGGCATTGATCAGCAGAACACAACATGTACATAGGATACCACCATTACAATGTCAGGGTTCCCATCACACTGCAGGGCAAGGCAACTATCAACAACAACCCCCCCCCTCCCTCACAAATGACCATGACCCACTGAACAACTGCACCTGGGTCATGGAGCCTTCAACCCTCAATTCCACCTGGCCACAGGATCACCTTTCCCCTTCGTCACCATCTCCCACCTTGTGTGTTAAAGGTGCCTGCACCCTCAGAGTCCACACTCATTTGCAAAATCACAAAATGCAAGCCAGAAAAACGAACCAGAACACCCTCCAGTAGATGACTTGACGTAGCAGTACCTCACAAAGGCCAAGTACTACCACAATGATGTAACAACCAAGGTAGCACAGTAAAACAATGTCACAACAGGATGTGAACCATGTGTGGTACATAACATAGAATGATGCACCATGAACGGATGTGTACTGTCACAGGTCCCGTGTACAGGCGCGGGAGTGTCACGAAACAACCACCCACACCGTGTCCCGGGTGCCTGCAAGGTCAAACTCACACAGGCCTCTGAGACCCTGGTGGGGAAGGAGGGTCAGGGATATGCAGTCGGCACAGGTGTTGGCACACTGGATAACTGGAATGAGTGGTAGGAGAGGGGAGGAGGAATGACACATGAAAGTAGTGAATGCACGAAAATGTACTACCTGCATGAACACATACACAATCCAAACAAACCTGGACATCATTGTCATGGCCTTCTGTAGTCCAGGCTTAGGAGTGACACGAACCAACCACCCCCTCTAGGGTTTTGGCGCCTGCAAGTTTGGGGTTTACACAGGCATCCACAACCCCAGCGGGGAAAGAGGGTTAGGGAACGTTGCTTGGATAGGTACGGGAAGCAGGAACACCGGGTAGAGGGTACAGGGTTCAAAATTGGATAGGATTCCGGGTGATTAGGGGAAAAAAAACATACCAAATTGAATTACACATTCATCCATGCATTAGTGCACCCCCCAGCAAGCCTATGCAGAGCAGTTTGAAAGAAAAACAACAAGACACTTAGCTCTGGTTTTGAGTGCTGGCCTCCTGCCTGCGCACTCTCAGGTCCGGTTACAGGAGCACTGCAATGCTGCAAAGAGAGCCACAGTTAACAACCTGTACGTGCCCATTACACAAAAACACACCACCAAACATGCCCCATAGCAACAAACTACTCTACAAACAGACAATCTGGTGTAGATGCTTCGTACCCAGATACATTACCCCTGTGATGGGTCATAGACAGTCAATGCAGTAAGTCAGCCGCCGGTGGGTGAGTGGCAAATGGAACACCAATGTGTCACAATTCACACAACATGCAATGTTCCCTGGGTAAGCAGACAGACACATATAGCAAGGCATGACTTCAGAGCAAGTTGTGTACCACCATGACCGAAACAAAGTTGGCAGTGCATTTATCAAAATGTACATGGAAATGAAATGCACTGCACCCGAGTATGTCCCTTGCAGTATGTCCCTGTGAGCTGCCCCTTTCCATGTCTCGGAAGGCTACATGGTTGATATAAGTGCCTCAATGGACCTTGATGTACCGGAGGGTATGTGCCACTGCCCCTGCAGGTGTCCCAGACAACCTTACAATCAACAGCCATCAGTCCACCAACACATCTGAGCTGCATTGTGTGCTTCAACACCAATATTCGTCCAAGCTCACCCTCAGTACTGTGACTAAGCTTGCATGTGCAACTCGCCTGGTGCAAGCTTTGCTGTGTTGTGGCCCCCCTGTGCTGCTCACCTTGCCTGGAGTTCCTTGGAACACGTCAGCAGTTCTAGGATGTAGGTCTGCAATCCCTGTGCCTCTGCTTGTGCACACATGTGCATGGGGGCACCAACAAACGTGTGCAGAATTCCGACGTCCAATGGGCCATGTCTGATGGCAAAGGTGCTCTGGAGGCTCATCCCCCTGCAGAAAGGGCATGAAAAACATGATTAATGCTTTAAAGGCATCTGTCTGTGTCTCTTCAGGCATCTCATTACTTGACCATGTCAGAGAGTTACATCAGAAATCACACCATCAGTCCGTCTTTCACATCCAAAGTGTGGAACACAATATCTACGGCATGAATTGCAACAAGCACGTGTACAGTAAAGATAAGAAACATACTACACAATGCATAGCAATGAATGTACACATTAATCATGAAACACCCCATCTAGCAAAAGCTGAACAGTGGACAATAACACCGAAATCATCCCCATTAGGGGTGTCAACACAAGTCACACAGCACCAGACATGCCACAGATATGACAGTCCAAAACCCTTGTGTAATAGGTTGTCACACCAAACCATCCTTGCGAGCCCATGGATAAGGGAGGCAGGAGTGGCATATGTGAGTCAAGGACCCCAAGCAGCAAACACATACACAAGACAAGCCTGAAGGGCCCAGCTGGAACAGACAGTAGATGCCTTCAAAAGCCACAAAGCACCGCACCGTCACATGAAAGCACAATAGACAAGCAATTTTAAACTATACTAACTAATTACACTAACTATGGAAAACCTACATTACCTAATTAAACTAACTATCAAACAGAAACTTAACTAACTAAACTAAAAAAAAAAAAAAAAATGGCCACATACGGCCCGGGGGGGAGGGGAGGCACCCAGGAGGGGAGAGGTACAGGTTGCTGCTCAACATCCACATGCGATGATGCTGAGCCAAAAAAAACCCTCCATGGGCTCAACGCCTGCACAACCCGACCTATGTGGGAGATAGATGGTCGTCCGAGTCTGGCTGATCCTGGAAAGGAGGACGTGGCACAGTAGCCTGGCCACGCCTAGCCGCAGCTTGCCCCTTGTCGGCAGCAAGTCTGCCGGACGGGTGAGCCTGGTTCTGTGTGGCGATGTGACGTAGGTCTGCATGCAGAACCCGACCACGCCCACCACGAGGAGTACGCCCAGCTGAGGCGCCCCTCACCTTTGGTGGACTCCCAACCATGACACAGATGTAGTAGTGCCGGCACAGATGGAGTGGTGCCAATGGGAAGTGTACACCACAATTGACCTGGGCAATTGGGGTGAAGGGGGTGGGAAGCAAGATGTTAACAGCCCCACTGCACCTGCAAGGCTGTATGTGAACCCGGTGATGTAGTGACGGGTCACGCAACGCTCAGGCACCCCAAAACTGCAGTAAAACCGTGCACGCAACCCTGCAGCCTACGTGCGTGGATTCAACCTCCCGCGGTACGCGGTGGCACCCAGTAACACGAATAACGCGTACGCGTGGGACACGCAGGCTACTATGACATCAAAAATGGGTGCGATACACAGGGGCACCCGCAGTGGGAAAAAGAGTGTGTGCCACTCACCGTCTGACTAGCGCGATGCAGAAAAACACGCGTAGCCAATACCCCCGCTAAAAGAAGAGATACGTCCTTGATAGCTGTGAAGTTGTGATGGCGCGCGAAACAACAGGAAGCAGCAACACACATCGGTCTCCACGAAAGGCACGTACAGCGAACTGCTGGCCCCGCTCACCTTTAACCCGTGCTGAGGGAAACGCCCACGCACGTCACGTCACTTACGCGCATGGGCCCTTTCCTCGGATTACACGCGGACGTGCAGTTTTTCACGCGCGCTGAAATGCCCATGCACGCCTGCGCGCGTCACATCACAGGGGCGCTTGCGCTTGAGGGGCCTTCTGTCCAATGAAATTGCGTATGCGTGCAGCCGCGCTTACGCGCTAAGGGCCTTTCCTCGAATTACACGCTGACGTGCAGAATTTTCACGTGCCAAATCACTCTGTATCAAGCTGGCCACGCGTAAGCACACGGAAGACCACGCTCCTGCCCAGAAGGCCGAATTACTGCCCCCCAGAGCCCCGAGCACGCTCCCACCTGCCATCTGCTGCTGCCTGACTGCCTGCTGCCCACGTGCCCTGCCATTTGCTGCCTGCAAAACAGCCAGGGGTGCTGTTGCTGTGACCACCCCTGCTGGAACCGAAGACTCCCGACTGGGATTCCATCGTTCCACAGCCCAGCCCCAGGACCCAGTTGCCCACCCACTCCTGCCTCTGGGGTTGTCATGTCGGGCACTGCAACATCTGGCACCACTGACAACCCCCGGCCAGAGAGGCAGAGGGGCACCAGCTTCAGTGCCAGGGAAGTTGGTGTCCTGGTGGAGCAAGTCCTGGGGCAGTATGATGCCCTCTTCGGAAGTTCCCGCCCCGACAAGGAAGGACGGACTCGGATCTGGACGGACATCATGCCTGCCATCAACGCGAAGGGGGTGGCAGTCCGCGACTTCCAACATGTCAAGAAGCGCTGGGAGGACTTCAGGTCCAGGACCCTGAACAAGGCCCGGCGCCTCTTGAAGGCAGCGGATGCTAAGGGGCGCCGGGGCCACTTGTCGGAAGATCAGATGAGGGTCCTGGAACGCATATCCCCAGCGCTCTACGTCCAGGTCCTTGAGAGGCAGACCCGTCTGGAGTTGAGCGGTAAGTGTACATGCATCCTGATTGTGAGCTGTGTGTGTGGTGATGTTTCAGTAGTGTGCAGGTTGCACATCTGTTTGTATGGGGCCGAGTATGGGTGGGGGTGTACAGGGCCGTGAGGCTAACACATGCGAGGGCTGTAATGTGTGAGACATGGATGGTGCTTGTGTGTGTAGGCTTGCATGCCAAATGCAGTTGTGTGGGCACACATGTTTGGATGAATGTGTATGTAAGTAGACATGTTCGTGATGTCACGCATGTGTGTTGTTTTCAGCTGCATGTATCAGCACTGTGTACATGTGCATGTGTGTGTATTTGACAAGGGTGCAACAGTGATGCAACATGGATGCATGTGACAGCGGGATGTGGAAGCCTGATTGGCAGATGTGACATGGATGCCCATCTGAACACTGCGACACTTGGCAGAGGTGTACACATGCATGCAAGTGTGGTGGTGTGTGTACATGTGTAGTGCACTCCCTGTGTTGCATGTGATGTCTGGCTCACCATTTCCTGCTCATGCTGTTGTATGTGTATGGATGGTGCTGGCAGTTGCGATATGGCTGTGGTATGGCTCATGTGTGCAAGTTGAAATGACATGTGTGTTGGGGATTGTGATGGCATGTTTGAGGTTTGCCAATGCCACTCATGTACAACTGTCATGTGTGTATGTGTCCATTGTACAGTGCCCTGATGCCTGTGTTTTATTTCTCCCTGTCTGCAGCGTCAACTGATGAAGAGGGCGGAGAAGGTGCTGTGGAGCACAGCGGCGGGGATCCCACCGCCAGCCAGAGACGCAAGGCCCGGTTCCCCTCCCAGGTTGTGATCTCGTCGGGGAGTGAGGAGTCGGTGCCGCGTCCCAGGCCGCAGCTGCCGGGGGGAGGTCCAAGAGGCGGAGGTTGGAGTTGGACTCCTCGGCAGCTGACGGAGCAGCTGGGACCTCACAGGGCCCAACGGGGGAAGATGGCACAGAGTCATCCAGGTTGGTGGGGGGTTTGGTGGAGGAGGAGGCCGTGCAAGCAACAGAGACAGGGTCTGGAGGTGGGGATTCCACTGGTGCTAGTGGTGCAGTGCAGGACCAGGGACAGGAGGCAGCACAGGCCGCCGCGGAGGTGTCTGTGTGCAATCCTGTCCCTGATCCTGTCCCTGCATCATCTTGCACCAGCAGGGATGCCTACGTCCTGTCCCGTTTTCAGGCAGGGGATGAGCTCACGACAACTGGCCTTCTTCTGCCTGCGGACGTGGCTATCCGGGTCCGGGTTGAGCCTGTCCTGACTGGTGTGGCGTTGCGTCAACGGGCCATGCGAGGTGACCTGCAGTCTTTTCATGAGGAGACTGCACGTCATCTCGAATGGCTCGTTGACCGCGTCGGCCTACTGGGACAGGTCACTCAGGCCGGATTCCTCCGTTTGATGGGGCTTGCTACGACCCCCTCCTCAACTGAACCCCCTATGCGCCAGTCATCCTCCGTGCCATCTTCCCACCCATCAGTCACCTGGGTGCCCTGTGGAGCTGCCTCTGACGGTGCGGCCAGGCTGGTGGAGGAGGCATCCCTGCCACAGTTGGGAGTCGGACGTCCAGCAGGGGTGGCCACATCAACGACTGCACCCCAGCCAGCGGAGGATGTGCAGGCAGCAGGAGGCAGTGCACGGGCAGAGGCACAGCAGCAGCAGCAACGTGGTGGGAGCCATGATGGCTCGGGGCCTTCGACATCGGAGGGGCAGGCATCGGCCGGAGGGCAGGAGGACCCAGGACAGAAAGTGTCTTCCGTGTGGCAGCGGTTGGGCCACGCCATAGATGCGGAGCGGCAGCGGGCGGAAGAGGCACGGCTCACGATGGTCAGGGCGGAGAACTCCATGCGAAGGGCCCTGAGGCGGGCCGAGTACCTCGAGACAATCCGCAGGGGGTTGGAGGTGGACACGTCGACGGCCCTGTGGACCCTCGGGGCCATGGAGGTGGACCGCTTCCGGGACATTGAGCAGGAGTTCGATGATGCCTTGGCCTGGGACATCCAAAAGTGAGCCGTCGGACTAGCCCGCTGCCCTTGTAAATAGTTCTGTAGTTAGTGTTAGGTTTCCTTTGGTTTTGCATTTTTTTTGGACCTTTTGGACAATGGGCCACATTTTTGTATATAGTTTTTTTTTATTAGGTAGTGTTATTAGATAGGTTTCATTTCTTCTGTTGGGATCATGGACCCTGGCTTGTTCATCTGTATATAGTTGACTGTTGGATTTTCTTTTTTTTTTACAATTTACCCATGGAGCAATGGCTTTCAATTATAATTTTCCATTGGATTACCTTTTGTGGACTGTGACTTTGGACACCATTCCTTTGGATTATGATTTTTGGTTTTGCATTATTTCACGGACATGCTGCTTTTTATTTTTTTAAATTCCCATTTCTGTTTGTTTATTTTTGATTCAATTTATGTCTCCTTTAATACATATTTTTTGTTCAAACTTCAATGTGTAGTATCATCTCATTGGTTTCATGCATATCATGATATGGGTTTTGAGATTCACTGACACCCATTGGGTGTATGTGAGGGACATGTGTTAATTTCCAAACTTGCAATTGGGGTTCTATCATGTTATTGCCATTTCTAAGTGGGTGGATGCAATACTCGGGTGGGTGTTTGGCATTTGGAGGCTGACCATAGGGACCAGGGATCTAGATTGTGATGACATGTTGGCTGGGGGACATGAGTGGGGGCATGCTGGCAGGTGCCCCACAGTGCTGGGGGGTGGGGGTGCAGAGGGACATGCGTTGGGGGCCTGGTGGAGGGTGCCCCCACAGTGCTGGGGTGTGGGGGTGCAGGGGGACATGAGTTGGACATGAGTGGGGGCCTGCTGGCAGGTGCCCCACAGTGCTGGGGGTGGGGGTGCAGGGGAACATGAGTTGGACATGAGTGGGGGCCTGCTGGCAGGTGCCCCACAGTGCTGGGGGGTGGGGGTGCAGGGGGGCATGAGTTGGGGGCCTGGTGGAGGGTGCCCCACAGTGCTGGGGGGTGGGGATGCAGGGGGACATGAGTTGGACATGAGTGGGGGCCTGCTGGCAGGTGCCCCACAGTGCTGGGGGGTAGGGGTGCAGGGGGACATGAGTTGGGGGCCTGGTGGAGGGTGCCCCACAGTGCTGGGAGGTGGGGGTGCAGGGGAACATGAGTTGGACATGAGTGGGGGCCTGCTGGCAGGTGCCCCACAGTGCTGGGGGGTGGGGGTGCAGGGGAACATGAGTTGGGGCCTGGTGGAGGGTGCCCCACAGTGCTGGGCGGTGGGGGTGCAGGGGAACATGAGTTGGGGCCTGGTGGAGGGTGCCCCACAGTGCTGGGGGGTGGGGGTGCAGGGGAACATGAGTTGGACATGAGTGGGGGCCTGCTGGCAGGTGCCCCACAGTGCTGGGGGGTGGGGGTGCAGGGGAACATGAGTTGGGGGTCTGTTGGAGGGTGCCCCACAGTGCTGAGGGGTGGGGGTGCAGGGGAACATGAGTTGGGGGCCTGCTGGCAGGTGCCCCACAGTGCTGGGGGGTGGGGGTGCAGGGGAACATGAGTTGGGGCCTGGTGGAGGGTGCCCCACAGTGCTGGGGGGTGGGGGTGCAGGGGACATGAGTTGGGGCCTGGTGGAGGGTGCCCCACAGTGCTGGGGGGTGGGGATGCAGGGGAACATGAGTTGGACATGAGTGGGGGCCTGCTGGCAGGTGCCCCACGGTGCTGGGGGGTGGTGGTGCAGAGGAACATGAGTTGGACATGAGTGGGGGCCTGCTGGCAGGTGCCCCACAGTGCTGGGGGGTGGGGGTGCAGGGGGACATGAGTTGGGGGCCTGCTGGCAGGTACCCCACAGTGCTGGGGGGTGGGGGTGCAGGGGAACATGAGTTGGGGCCTGGTGGAGGGTGCCCCACAGTGCTGGGGTGTGGGGGTGCAGGGGAACATGAGTTGGGGCCTGGTGGAGGGTGCCCCCCAGTGCTGGGGGGTGGGGGTGCAGGGGAACATGAGTTGGACATGAGTGGGGGCCTGCTGACAGGTGCCCCACAGTGCTGGGGGGTGGGGGTGCAGGGGAACATGAGTTGGACATGAGTGTGGGCCTGCTGGAAGGAGCCCCACAGTGCTGGGGGGTGGGGGTGCAGGGGAACATGAGTTGGGGGCCTGGTGGAGGGTGCCCCACAGTGCTGGGGGTGGGAGTGCAGGGGGACATGAGTTGGGGGCCTGCTGGCAGGTGCCCCACAGTGCGGGGGGGTGGGGGTGCAGGGGAACATGAGTTGGGGGCCTGCTGGCAGGTGCCCCACAGTGCTGGGGGGTGGGGGTGCAGGGGAACATGAGTTGGGGCCTGGTGGTGGGTGCCCCACAGTGCTGGGGGTGGGGGTGCAGGGGAACATGAGTTGGACATGAGTGGGGGCCTGCTGGCTGGTGCCCCACAGTGCTGGGGGGTGGGGGTGCAGGGGGACATAAGTTGGGGGCCTGGTGGAGGGTACCCCACAGTGCTGGGGGGTGGGGGTGCAGGGGGACATGAGTGGGGGCCTGCTTGCAGGTTCCCCACAGTGCTGGGGGTGGGGGTGCAGGGGAACATGAGTTGGACATGAGTGGGGTCCTGCTGGCAGGTGCCCCACAGTGCTGGGGGTGGGGGTGCAGGGGAACATGAGTTGGGGCCTGGTGGAGGGTGTCCCACAGTGCTGGGGGGGTGGGGGTGCAGGGGAACATGAGTTGGACATGAGAGGGGTCCTGCTGGCAGGTGCCCCACAGTGCTGGGGGTGGGGGTGCAGGGGAACATGAGTTGGGGCCTGGTGGAGGGTGCCCCACAGTGCTGGGGGGTGGGGGTGCAGGGGAACATGAGTTGGGGCCTGGTGGAGGGTGCCCCACAGTGCTGTGGGGTGGGGGTGCAGGGGAACATGAGTTGGACATGAGTGGGGGCCTGCTGGCAGGTGCCCCACAGTGCTGGGGGTTGGGGGTACAGGGGAACATGAGTTGGGGACCTGGTGGAGGGTGCCCCACAGTGCTGGGGGGTGGGGGTGCAGGGGAATATGAGTTGGGGGCCTGCTGGCAGGTGCCCCACAGTGCTGGGGGGTGGGGCTGCAGGCGAACATGAGTTGGGGCCTGGTGGAGGGTGCCCCACAGTGCTGGGGGGTGGGGGTGCAAGAGAACATGAGTTGGGGCCTGGTGGAGGGTGCCCCACAGTGCTGGGGGGTGGGGATGCAGGGGAACATGAGTTGGATATGAGTGGGTGTCAGGAGTGGCACTCTATTAAGAGTGGCACAGGACACCCAGAAAGGGTTTGGGTGGTTGTGCCAAATAAAGTGGACAGATAAGAACACACACAGCGGAAAGGAAAGAGAACGAAGAGTAAGCAAGAGTAGCAAGGGAAAAGATACAGAATGAATACCCTCTTGGGGTGTATGCAGATATAGGAAAAGAGTATTCCACGAACCTTGGAAATACTCTAGCCTTCTTCACAGTTTGCTATAACAGAGGCCCACGCTGTTTGCTCATGACTTGGAACAGCAGCTCTGGGTGTCTGTAATGTAGAAACAGGACAAGGGAAGGGGCAGAGGTTGACTGATGGGAACCAACAGACAAGCTCTGTACAAAAGGGTCTACAAACAGTACAAGAGAAGATACTACAAACAAATCCAGGAAAGGAGGTGATAGCAAACTAGCAGAAGGAAATGAAAGGAAAGTCGTGTAACATGATAGGATAGCAGAGGACAGTAAGGAACAAGGTTGAGAGCTCAGAGGAGCAGGAAAGCAATGAGTAAGCCCACAGGAGTAGGACTGTAAGGTAGAACGCCCAGAGGAAAAGGGCTTAGGGCAGCAGAGTAAAGCAGACTGCACGGCAAGGATCCTGTAAGGGCCGGGCAGTAAGGAGTGAACCCTGAGGGACAGGGCCGCTGAATGTAGAAGGTAGCAGAGGACTGTAGAGGGCTGCTAGGCCGAGAACCCAGCGGAAAAGGTAGGTAGTAGGCAGCGGAGCGTGATAAGCTGCAAAGTAGGAAGGCCCAGAGGACAAGGGCTGTAGGTAGCCAGAGTGAGGTAGGCTGCAGAGCAGGGAGCCCCAGAGGACAAGGGCTAAGGCAGCCGGAGTGAGGCAGGCTGCAGAGCAGGGAGCCCAGAAGACAAGGGCTGAAGGCAGCCGGAGTGAGGCAGGCTGCAGAGCAGGGAGCCCAGAAGACAAGGGCTGAAGGCAGCCGGAGTGAGGCAGGCTGCAGGGCAGGGAGCCCAGAGGACAAGGGCTGAGGCTGGAAAGCAGCAGAGCGTGATCAGCTGCAATGTAGAGGGTCCGCAGGGCAAGGGCGGAGGCTGGAAGGCAGCAGAGCGTGATCGGCTGCAATGTGGAGAGCCCGGCAGGGCAAGGGCAGAGGCTGTAAGGCAGCAGAGCGTGATCGGCTGCAATGTGGAGAGCCCGGCAGGGCAAGGGCGGAGGCTGGAAGGCAGCAGAGCGTGATCGGCTGCAATGTGGAGAGCCCGGCAGGGCAAGGGCGGAGGCTGGAGGGCAGCAGAGCGTGATCGGCTGCAATGTGGAGAGCCCGACAGGGCAAGGGTGGAGGCTGGAAGGCAGCAGAGCGTGATCGGCTGCAATGTGGAGAGCCCAGCAGGGCAAGGGCGGAGGCTGGAAGGCAGCAGAGCGTGATCAGCTGCAGTGTGGAGAGCCCAGAGGAGCAGGGCTGTGAGGCAGGGAGCCTGGAAGGCTATGACTGGAGGCAGCAGGGTGGAGCAAGCAACAAGGCAGGGTCCAAGCAGGAGTGAAGGTAATCAGCATACAAGATCCGTAGAAAGATGCAAAAGGTGGAGGAAGAACTCTCAGATGCAAGAGGCTGAGCCACTGCAGGCAGCAGCCTTTATACTGGCTAGCCCAGCACAGGGGCAGGCTAATTGGTTGCACCTGGCGAAGCACACCTGCAGGCAATCGGCCACCTCCCTTTCTGTTCCTGGGCTGGTGGAAGCAGGGCAAGTCCCTAGGGCTTCTGGGGGGTGTAGTTCCTTTGATAACCAATAGGAACAGCCAGGAATCGATGCTTGTAGCCAGGTGCATTATGGTATGCGTAGTTTGTTGGAAATAATAATAAAGCACCAAAGTCTCGCAAATGGGAAATAAAGTTCCCAAAGTAAATATAGATGGATCCAAGAGTCTGTTGTAAATAAATGATAAACATATAGTCCAAATTGAGCGTAAATGGATGCGCCCATGGCGCAGGCATGACAGTGGGGGCCTGCTGGCAGGTGCCCCACAGTGCTGGGGGGTGGGCGTGCAGAGGAACATAAGTTGGACATGAGTGGGGGCCTGGTGGAGGGTGCCCCACAGTGCTGGGGGGTGGGGGTGCAGGGGCACATGAGTTAGGGGCCTGCTGGCAGGTGCCCCACAGTGCTGGGGGGTGGGGGTGCAGGGGAACATGAGTTGGGGGCCTGCTGGCAGGTGCCCCACAGTGCTGGGGGGTGCAGGGGAACATGAGTTGGACATGAGTGGGGGCCTGCTGGCAGGTGCCCCACAGTGCTGGGGGTGCAGGGGAACATGAGTTGGGGGCCTGGTGGAGGGTACCCCACAGTGCTGGGGGGTGGGGGTGCAGGGGAACATGAGTGGGGGCCTGCTGGCAGGTGCCCCACAGTACTGGGGGGTGGGGGTGCAGGGGAACATGAGTTGGGGGCCTGATGGAGGGTGCCCCACAGTGCTGGGGGGTGGGGGTGCAGGGGGACATGAGTTGGAGGCCTGCTGGCAGGTGCCCCACAGTGCTGGGGGGTGGGGGTGCAGGGGAACATGAGTTGGGGCCTGGTGGAGGGTGGCCCACAGTGCTGGGGGTGGGGGTGCAGGGGAACATGAGTTGGGGGCCTGGTGGAGGGTGCCCCACAGTGCTGGGGGGTGGGGGTGCAGGGGGACATGAGTTGGGATGCAGGCTAGTCCCCCGTGGTGTGGGCTGCCTGCAGGGGCCGTGGAGGTTGTGGAGCGAATACCTGGGAGGACCCACACGGCCAATTCACGTGTAGTACTCCACGGAACCCCTGAAATACACGTACCCTGCTGATATCGCGTGTGAAACTTCCCGTGCACCCCAAGATGCACGTACCCAGGACATTCACGTGTGGAACTTCCAGCGCACCCCAGTAATACAGGTACCATGCTGAATTCACGTGTGTAAGTTTCCGCGCACCCCGAAATACACGTACCCAGGACATTTGCGTGTGGAACTTCCAGCGCACCCCTGAAATACACGTACCCTGCTGATATCGCGTGTGAAACTTCCGCGCACCCCAAGATACATGTACCCAGGACATTCGCGTGTGGAACTTCCAGCGCACCCCTGAAATACACGTACCCTGCTGATATCGCGTGTGAAACTTCCCGCGCACCCCAAGATACACGTACCCAGGACATTCGCGTGTGGAACTTCCAGCGCACCCCTGAAATACACGTACCTTGCTGATATTGCGTGTGAAACTTCCCGCGCACCCCAAGATACACGTACCCAGGACATTCGCGTGTGAAACTTCCCGCGCACCCCTGAAATACACGTACCACGCTCGCACAGGGCCAATCGCGTGTGAAACTTCCCGCGCACCCCAGTAATATAGGTACCCTGCTGAATTCACGTGTGTAAGTTTCCGCGCACCCCGAAATACACGTACCCAGGACATTCGCGTGTGGAACTTCCAGCGCACCCCTGATATACACGTACCCTGCTGAATTCACGTTTGAAACTTCCCGTGCACCCCTGAAATACACGTACCCAGCTGAAATAACGTGAGGAACTTCCCACGCACCCCAGTGATACACGTACCCCGCATGCCATGCTGGTACAGGGTTAGCGCAGCCCTTTGCGCTGGATTGGGGATTTTGATGGCTTTTCCCTGCGCAAGGGGCGTTCTTGGGGGTGTAACTGGCGCTGCTGCAGGGTCGCTGCGCCACTGTGCACCACGGCTGGTTTTGGTGGCTGGAATCCATGAATACGCTGTGCGCGGAAATGTATTTTGGCACACGCGGCTGGCGCAGGGATTCGCACGCGCACACTGTGCGCCAGCCACATGCGCCATTTGTGCGCTGAATTCTATGAATTACCCCCTGAATGTCTTCAATGTTTTTTAATTACTTTTTTGTATGAAATGGTAAAGGTTTAGTTTAAACCAAAAATAATAAATAAATACATACATACATAAATAGATAAATAAATAAAAGATCACATGCGTTTGTCTCCAATCTCATGTAGGGCAGCCAAGTGGAGGGGTTAGATCCCTACATAAGGAAAACGTATATTTGTAGGGTTTAGGATTTAGTAAATGCACTTGAGGTTCCTGGATCCAGATGGAGGAGCGAGGGAGCTGGATCAGAGAGGAGGATTGAAAGGAAACATGGAAAGAGGTTGCTGAAGAAAGAAGAGGTGAAGGAGAAGGAGCATATTTTACAGAGGTGATAGAAAGAAACATCACAGAAGTTGGGGAAAATGAGGGATGGGAGGTGTAGAGAGTGGGAGGAGGAGCAGTCGGAGGATGAAGGATAGAAACGAGTCATAAATATTGTACTGGCTTTGGAATGAACACTGAAGGGTACATTAAGAGGAGGCAGGAAGAGGAGGTTGCAGAAAATATTGAGATGGAAATAACAAAGAATAACACAGAGGTGTTTGGAGATAAAACAGTTGAGTGTGGTAGTTATGTTCAGAGGGTAGGTGGAGGGAACATAGTGAAGGCACTTGGAGGTAAATACAAGAGAGATCTGATGAGTGAGATTGAGGAGAAGGAGTAGGCACACGAAAGCCTAAAAGCCTAAAAGTGTTGCGCTGGGGAATATCAACTTCTGTGTCTGCCTTAATTTGCTCCTTCTCGGCTTTGTCATAAGATGATTTCCTGGAGAAACAAAACAAGAAGACCCGAGAAATTATCAGGAAAGAGACTCATAAGGGATAAAACACACTTTACAGTGCATCCAGACTCAAGAACTAGTCAAAATCACCCTGGCACTGGTTCATCAGTGAAACAGCAGGCACATTATAAGCCATTCACCTGTTCAAAGTGAAAGCTCTAAGATCCCAGCACATATATGTAAAATATTACTTGCATCTAAATTCTATGCCCTATATTCTAACTATGAGCTGCCCTTGTAGAAATGCCAAGTGATTGCATGGTTTTTAATGGTTGAGGCCTCTCCATGGTCCCTTTTGCCACCAGGATGGTACACTGATCAATGCATAAGGCCTCAAAATAGCCATCTGGTGAGGGTGGGTTCGCCCAAACATGTTTGATTTTTAGTAAATAAAATGATGCAGGTAATTCTCTTTCTGTAAGGGAAGTCTTCTAAATAGACCCCCGTTTTCATAAGTGCTCCATGGCAAAATCATACCAAAAATGGTATCCCCCTTTACTTTGCCCGAAAAACCTCTTCTACACTTACCTCCTTCATGCATTTACTTCTTACCTTTACTTAGTCTGCATCTTGACATTGTCAAGATGATAATGGATATGGTATGGTTAGCTGTAAGGTTAGGGTTGGGGTTATGGGGGAAGGTTGTAGCAGTAAAGGTATGAAGAGGTAAATATTACAAATTGAATGTTTGGCGAAGTGAATGCAAAAGAAAGAAAGACAACCATCTTTTAAAATGGCTGAGATAGCCTACTGGAAACCTTAATACTAGCCCTGGAGTAGCACAGGGTAGGTTCAAAGGCCACATGTGCATTTCTGATAGCTGTTGGAACACAAAGTGGCAGCAGACAGAGGTGTATTTTAAATATTCTGCAAATCTGATTCAAAACCTAATAACTGGGTACCTTAGTCAGCGAGGTGGCATGTTAATCTTTAAACATCAGCCATGCCTACATGTGGCATGGTCACAAAGTTATACAGTCACAGCAATTTGATATTCTACTAGGATCAGTTCTATGAGCAGGGCTTCTGCTATGAAAGGGCTGATCTGTATTAGCTGTCTTCCCTGGAGGTTTCCACAACTGTCATGTGGGACAATGGCCAGGAAACTGCCTTCTTTGATTCCCAAGAGGAAGGTTAACACCTTCCCCAAAGGCATAGAAACACTCCCCAACTATATCTCCTTCAAACCAGTACCTCAAAGGCAGCACTGAGTCATAACAAAGCCACACTTATGCCAATGTGCTAACCACTGGAATCGCTTTGAAACCAGTAGGAATGGGAAGGAGGTGGAATTAGAGTAGGCACATGAGAGAGGTAGGCTGACGCAGGAGTTCCAACATCTTGGTTTCTGTTAGGGCTCTCTGCAACATCCTAACCCCCTCCCCCATGTCATGCAGGACAAGGCACTCTGAGTATGATGTGCTAAGACAAAGGGTGGATTTTACAACAGCTTAGAATGGACCCCTTATAGCAGGCTTGTTTTGGACCATTCCCCTGTGAAGAATGTTCCTTAATAAGTAGGGGAAGCTCCCTCCTTCTTTGATTCATCTTTGGAATCTCAGGACAGGAGGGAAGATTCACTGTGCCTTTGTTGGTGATATAGCCTACCCCAAAGTACCCTGCCAGAGGTGTAAAGACAGACAATATACAGGACAAAGGCAAATTGTATCCCCTAACCACCTCCAGGGACCAGTGGGGGTGAATTGCTGTCTGACAAGGCCTCTCTTCTGGCTGTTGTGCTGAAGCAGGATCATGCACTGAAGGTGAAGGGCTCCCTGTAGGTGCCAACCTTTTTCCTGGAAAGTAAAAGCAGAACTGAATGACCCACCTTATCCTGGAGACCCAGGATTGGGCCTCCTAGCAACCTATAAGCCCAGAAGTGGATTAGACCGTGTTTCATTGCCTTAAGATGTCTGCAAACTGACTTGAGTTCACCCACATTTCCTGCAATTCTGCTTGAGACACTCTATGCAACTTCAAAATGCTTGCTGTACTTCGAGCCATCCAGATGCAAGCTTTAACTACTGAAGGGGGGGTGACACACCTCAACCCAATAGCAAGCTCAAATGCCAACAGCAACTGACTTCAGACGTAAATCGACTGCTGGCTGCCATCGACTAGCCCATCTCAAATGCTGACTTCATCCAGAAGAGCCATTGACTCACGTCTGAATCAACCTTCACTCTGAACTAACATCTCAACCATCTTGAATGCTGACTTAACCGAACAGGAACCCTTAGCTTCGAACGCTGACCACCAGTCAGACTGCATGGACTCAATCATCTCGAAATCAGCTTGAATGCAATAAAACCACATAGATCCTCGGCTCAGTGTTGCCCAGCACCAATGTCTAGACTTAAAGGTACTGTGAAAAGGTCCTGCCCCATTCCACTTTTTGAAACATAGTGCCTTTTAAGCTCCCCAACCCCCTTCTCTACCTTTTCTGTAAGAACATATCCTTGAACATTGGCAATTACAGAAACTCTTGCCTGAACACCAAGCTTATCAGTGTGCCCTTTGATGTCATGTTCCGCATTTTCTGGGGATTTTGTTTTTACAGGGGTGGGGTTTTAGTGTTTTTAACTAGTTTGTTCGCATGTTTATGTTTGATTAAAGTCCCTTTTATGAAATGACTTCTGCTCTGCAGGATTCCAAGGATGAGTAGTGGCTAAACTGCCTACTCAGCCTGCTCACTTCTGCAAACCAACAGTGATGCCAATCATAAGGGTAAAACAGACACAGCCAAGAGATATACCTCATTTCCCTTTTGTGGTAAAATGGGCCGAAGGAAGGCAAACTCTTAGAAGGACTGCAAATATAAGACTGTTGCAACCCAAACAGCAAAAGTACAAAAGTTCAAAAATAAAAGAATGTCAAAACAAGTTTTTATAAAAATTCATACTTTAATTAAGCAAATCAGTTATATAACTATGAAAGTCCCTATCAAACCTACTCCTGTGAGAGAAGACAGAAAATGCAGAACAAATATGTACAGGCACTCTGGATACCTTATCCGGGACGAGAAACTCGAGAATTGCAATACTTTCCGTCAAACTATATGTTTCTTGAAGATAGAGGTGCAAAATGGCCTTAACCGGACACCAAGTCCCAAGAAATGGACCAATGGGCAAAAGGCTCTCAGAAGTACATTATACCAGTTCTTCAGCAGCTCAATGGGGTCGAACTAGCAGTCTTCGAGATGCGATGCTTTCTGGCAGAAAGTGTGCTCATCCCAGATGACGAGTCTGGGTTGATTTGGGTTCGAGTGGTGCTCCATGTGGTTTGAAGGTGGCATCAAATGATTTAGATCGATGGATCGGCAGGAGTGGTTTGATCATCAAGCATGGTTCCAAATGATGAGTACCAAAACACAAAAAGGAGGTCCTATGTCAGTTAGTACATGCAAAATGTGTTAGACAGAGCAATACATATACTTGATTACCTTAGATCAAACACATTCTTATAACAATTATTGACACATGTAGTCATGCAAATGTATTGAATAATTAGTGGTAATACACAACACAATGTGATCACAAGTCTTCTAATTTAACCAATGTCATGAAACCAACATATGGATATAGCATGTAAAAACATTAAAACATGAGTAGACTCACAATTATACACACATTGATCAACGGATACATCAACAAAATGAAACTAGCTTTAGAAAGATTTGGACCTGACACTGTGCAACACCTGCTTCATGTGTAAAAAAGCAAAAAAAAAATGTCTAGTACCTAATACGGCCTAAGATGGAATTGCCCACATCATTTTATTATTTAGAACAAAATAAAATAAAAAATACGAGGCCTTTCACACCCTTAGCTATTGGCAATTCCTCTTATTTCTATGAGTTCCATATTTTTATAGAACCTTGATTGGACATTATTTTATTTTTTATCTGTTGTACTAAATCTGTTTGGGTTGTTAGCCTTATTACTCACACAACTCCTGAATATGTAGCATGCCCTCTGCTTACTCTACCAAAATAGGCAAAGTAGGTACCTGTCAAGCTGTGGGTTTGTTACACTTATGATTGGGATGACTGCTGGCATAGTAGTAGCATGTGGCTGAGTAGACTCTCTAGACACTACTCATCCCTCCACTCCTGCAGAGCAGCAGTCATTTCGTCAAAGCCTGTCTGAAGCAACATTTGATTGTTTACTGGTTTATTTGAAAACACCTGGCACTTGAATGCACATATATTGGGACTGATTTCCGCATTGTCCTATTATGAAAGAAAAACAGGAACTTTTTATACATGGAATGTTAAGCAGAGTTCTATAGACTCTGGCCGATTTTTCAGGGAGACCCCAATTTGTATATGCCTGGAGAATCCAAAATCCTAATGAGGATAATTATACATTTTACCCTAATCACTTTGGCGATTTTTCCCAGATGACTATGTGCTTCAACCCTACTCTTACTTTTCAACAGGTAAATAGCAGCTTTCTGTCAGTAAGCCTTTCAGATCATGACCCTGTTCGAATCATTGTGTCAAATACTCCTAAACAGAGTCCTTAATTACACACCACCTTCCACCCCAAGCATGTAAGGTACCCATGGGGATGCTCAGACTTGTTTAGGACGAGAGGGAGCAGGGTGGTGGTGAAGGAGGTTGCACTGGGGTTGCTTCCATCAGCAGGGTTCCCTGAAGGGAGAAAGACTGTTTTACTGCTGGTGTTACACTTCCACCCACCTCCCCAAGAGCATACTTATGGGGGTTGGACTCACCATACAATGCAAATGCTTAGTTGACTCTCCAACAGTTATCTCACTGTTGCTGGTCGAGTCCAGCTGCGACCAGCAAAGTCTCTTCTCTTCTCTATTGGATTTGCTGCGTTGTATTTAAAGTTCATGCGCTACCTCCTTCCTTTTTTTTCTTTTTCTTTATTTTTTGCTTTGCTATTGTGTGCATGTGATTGCACTTGTGACTGTCTTTTCCGATGTCTTTTGTGCTTTTCTTGTGTATTGTGCCTCCTGTTACTGTGTGCATTTAAGCGTGTTCTGTTTGTGTCGTCATGGAAGCAATACGACACGGAGGAACACGGGTTCGATCCCCGGTTCCACGCTTAGAAAGCTCTGGGTATTAAATGTGTTATAAATAACATATCATATCATATCATTAGTAATTGTCTCTCTTTGTTTCTTTCTTTCTAGGTGAGGCTCAAGCGAGGTGAAGAGCTGCCTCTGTCAGGCTTGCACTATAAGGTAGGTGTTTATTTTAGCTTTCTACAAGTATGCGCGTTACTTGTGCCGTAATGCATGTTCTTCAGACTGAGCAGATCTCAATCTGCAAAAATGTCAGTTTTATCCTCTTTAAGCTGCATGCGTTGACTGCGCTGAAATTCGTGTGCTCTCTACAAATCCAACTAACCTCATTCGCAGGTGGACCTGGGAATGCAGGAACAGAGGCCAGGAAATCAGGTAAGGGTTGGAGCGCAAAGAGCACTCGTGCTGAGGTAGGTAGGTGGAAGAACGCTAAGCATCGGATTCAGCGTCGGCCAAGGGTGTGGTTTATATAGTCCTTGGCCCATGCTGAGTGCACAGAGCGTTTGCAGAAGAAGATAGTCTGTGTCCCTAGCGGCGGCCATATTGATTGGGTAGCCTTGCTCTCTCTCCGGCAGCCATCTTACAATGGGCTTTGTTATACAGTCAAGCATGCATTTTTGTGGTTCAACCCCTATGCGCCCCTGCTACAGTTGGTATTTTCAGGTCTTTATGGGCAGTGATCATGACACTTTTAAAGTAAGGATGAGGAACTGTTTATGCTAGTATGTTTATTGTGTACACTACTGGGTTTTAGCACAGGTGTACAAGAATCTATCTACATGTTTTAATTTATTTTAATCCACAAAACTGTTTTTAGATGCACTTAATTAGATTTCTTACATTATTTTTATGCAACACATAACAAGATGACTATTAGTGGTATTGTTTAGGCCCAACTGAGTCTCCATTAATCATCTAACAGTCTTCAGAGACCTAAACATTTGGTTTGAGTTGCAAATAGAATCAGCACCCAAAAGCTTGAGCTCCTACTTGGCCAGCTTTCACCTCAAAGAAATGGTCAAAGGAGGGGCGCACACTGGATGCCACACCCCTGACAGTATATTTTGTAAGGAAGGCCTAATGACTACCTCCCAGCACATCCAGGTACTCTGTAGCGATCATTTAATGATTCCTTTTGCAATCAAACACTCATGTGTCAACTCCCAACTCATAAAGGACAATCAAGCACTGACAAGAGAAACTAAAAAACACTAAACCTACAGGAACTCGGATAACTCATGGAAGAGACCAAGCCCATCTCTTACAATCCATACCTCTCACTGACATAAGAAATGTTAATGACTCTAGGAAACTGGATAACAAAAGCACAAGACATCCGTATCCCAATAAAGTGCATCACTCTGTGAGAAGAAAAAGCTTCAGCAAGATGTTTCATAGCCCACCCACATGCACTGAAAAAAAAAGAAATGGAATGCTTGAAAAGCCATGGAGGAAACACTTCCACCCACAAGACAAGATATCCTACCAAAGACAGATCTGCCACTTCAAAGCAGAAATCCTTAAAGCAAAGAAACATGCATATTCTGAAAAAAACAATAATGTACCTAGTCTGGAGAAAGAACTTTACAAAATCATGAGTGCTATGAGAAATCCTGCATCCTGCAGCAAAGTACCTTCACCGTCCCAAAAACTGTGTGATGACATCACCAGCCATTTCAGAAGCAAAGTACTAAACATACAACAATCTATTAGTGCAGCAATAATGAAAGGAATTGGAAGCAACATTCCAACCCCGGTCTATGACATTCAGCCTACAACCCCACTGATGAACAGCTTCAAACCAATATCCTTATTAAAACTAGCTAATAAAGCTTGTTGTCGGATTGGCCCCTAATACCTGACCATCTACAAACAGATCCTTAACAAGGAAACACCAGCTTTCTACTTTTGCAAATTAATGATCTGCTCAGTCGAACCAGGAATTGCACCAAAGGTTTTCAAGACTGCGTACATTAATCAAATTCTAAAAACACTGCCTGGGACCCAGAAGACCCTTCCAAACCTTTGTTCTATCTCAAATGTGCTATACCTAGTCATGATTCTCGAGAGCTTTGTATGGAGCATCTAATAACGTACAAGATGCGTGACAAGTTGGCATTAGACCTTTGAGAGGCACCCAACCAGCACTAGCTTCTGTTTGGGATGTCTTCAATATTGCAGCAGACAACAACATCACCTTAGCACTCATACTCCTCGAACTCTCAGCAGCTGCACACCAATTAGAAGGTTAGAAGAAACCTGACTCCATACCACACAACTCTACAATGGATGAGACAGTCCTAATGAATAGAACAGAAATCACCTGGCAGCCCTTTTTAGTTGAAAACCATGACCAATTAACTAAGTAGTCCACCAGGGATCAAGCCTCTTGCTGTGCCTCTTCAACATCTATAATATGACTCCTTTGATAAAGATTAAAAAATCATATGGGCTCACCTCTTACAGCTATGTGAATGAAACACAAGTCATATACAAAATGATAGATGATGGAAACCTCGGCACCACCGTCAGCAACAGACTCACTGAATAAATGAAAAAATGATGGCCAACTATATCAATCTTAACGCAAACAAAACAGAAATAACGATAATCGCAGATCACCCCACACCTGAAAAAAACTTTACTATGGCCTTGGAAATTGGATAACTGCCTTTAACTATCTAAAGTGACCAAGAACCTAGGCATATTGATGGACAACAGACTCAGGCTTGAATCCCAAGGTGTTACACCTCGCCCTCGGCCGTGCCATGTTTCCAGGGTCCTGCCTCGTTGCTCTCGTACGAGCAAGAACAATCGGGGAATTTCGGGCAACACTAAAATAAGGGACAGGAAAGTGATCGCCCTTCATAAAGGGTTACGGCGCCGGCATGCGCCCTTCCTATCGCGCTGGCAGCTGCCATGGCAAATAACTACACGAACTACAACATCCAGAAAACCTGCTACGTTGTAGTGCTCGGCGTTGAGAGGGGAGCCTCATTTTCAAACGATACGCCTCTTGTTGTTATTTATTACACCACGGCATACAGAACGCTGCTTCTGTTTAAAGTTACAACCGGCATACTTTCTGAAGTGCCTTCCCGGTATCTTGAATTGTGAAGTCCTTGTTTTCCCGTGTACCGACCCTGCCTGCACACGGACTCCCTATTGTGAATCCCCGATTGAACTGTTTTCTGACCACCCGTGTACCAGACCCCTTGCCTGCTTTTGGAACTCTTGGACACTGATTCTGCTGTGTTTCGTGACCGCTCGTGTACCAGACCCCTTGCCTGCTTTCGGAACTCTTGAACACTGATTCTGCTGTTTCGTGACCTCTCGTGTACCAGACCCCTGCCTGCTTCCTGGACTCTGAGACAGTAACTACTCCGGTAAGAGAAACTCTACTTGGAACACCATTTTTCTGTGGAATTCGACTTCCTAAGTGCATCTTCTGAACGCTTTGCTGTGGTGCACCATCCCGAAACCAGTGCGACCCTCGTTCCGTTCGGGGATAGCTACCTTACTAACCTCCCTATTTTTTATTTTATACTTTCGTTGTTTTCCAGGACTCTTTCTTCAATCCTATTTCCATCAGGGGTAAAGTATAGTTTTTCTTGGTTTTTCCATACTGCAGAATTATACGTTAGCCATATACCAAGACCTCTCTACTTTATAGGTTACTCCGGTTCCTTTGGCTTAAGGGGAGATTAAACCAGGTACTAATAAAGGGGAATAGTCTTGGGAATAAACCAGTTTCATTATTGGCAGATTATTTACTTGTCATCCTTTCCTTTACAGCCTGGGTTTGAGACGGTCGGTTCTCCCCGCTTTTTTGATCGATCGGTCCCCTTGTCTGTACAGTTCAGCAAGTGGTTATCTGTTTAAAGAGCTCATTCCCTCACAGAGAGGAGGCTTGGGTAGGAGGCTCCAACCCTAGCTCCTTCAAGCAACTCCCTAGCAATAGAGGTCCGGCCTGTTTACGCACTCTCCATATCGGTGAGTAACAGAAACAGAAGCTATGGAAGAAGTCGATCCTTTAACCACCTTGGTCCGCCTGGTATCCGAACTTCGCTCTGATATGACAACTGCACATAGTGCTCTCCATCAAAGGATCGACAATTTGCAGAGTTTCCCAAGCCCCCACACCCTGGGGGTGGATACGTCTGCTGCTACGGCATCAGGTTCAACCGGTCCCATACCCTCTGCCTCTGGCTTTACGACTACCCCGGTGCTTATGGCTACTCAATTCCCACTGGCCCCCCCAGAACGATTCTCCGGGGATCCTAAACATTATCGCACGTTTATCAACCAGTGCAAATTACATTTTCTCTGTCGGCCCACTGCTTTCCCTAATTCTACAACGAAGGCAGCTTTTGTTCTCTCTCATCTTGGGGGTACCGCAGCCGCTTGGGCTAATCCGTTACTGGAATCTAATAGTTACGTCCTATATGACTGCGATGCTCTCATCACGGCCATGAACAGAGTATTTGACACCCGCTATAAATCCCAGGCTACTGACCTGGAGTTCCTCAATCTGCGTCAAGGCACATCCTCTTTGTTTGCATACCTTACTAAATTCAATCAGTTGGCAGCTGAAACTGATTGGCCGGAGGAGAAAAAATCAGCCGTGTTTTACAAAGGGTTGTCAGAGGAATTGAAGGACGTTTTGGCCACAGTACCAGTGGTTCCAACCACTTTTGGTGAACTATTAGACCTGGTATTACAAATAGATGCTAGAAGAACCGAAAGAAGGGGTGAACGCAAGTCACCAGCCCCTGTTACTCTGCAGGTGGAACAGTCTTCTCCTTCTACTTCGCTTCCCGAACCTATGCAGATCGGGGCAGTAAGAGGTCCTTTGACTTCTGCACAACGGGATTATCGCAGAACGCATAATTTATGCATGTATTGCGGATCTGCTGAACACCTTCTGAAAGATTGCCCTAAGAGACCTGTCAAAAAGCCAGGAAACGCCAGAACCCGGCGATAGACAGGGTCCCTACGCCGGGGGTGCTTTCTTTGGACTCTCATGCTGCTGTTGCTATTCCTGTTAGCCTTCCTGTGGTATTTACCACTGATGATAGTACCTTTACTTCCTTGGCGATCATTGATTCCGGGGCCACCGGGAATTATATGGATTATGATTACGCCACAAGTAAGAACGTTTCGGTTGTCTCTAAAGCCCAACCCGAGGCTGTTCATGCTGTGGACGGTACATCCTTGGTCTCTGGCCTAGTTACACAAAATACCTCCTTAATTCATATGCAAACCAGGGAAGGACATGCTGAGTCGATCTCCTTCGATCTCATTAAAGCCCCTCAATTCCAGGTCATCTTGGGCATCCCTTGGCTGCAACATCATAATCCAGCCATCGACTGGACAAGAAAAACGGTGCAGTTTCCTTCCACTGAGTGTAACGAAAAGTGTTTCCTAGACACTAGTGTGTCCTCTGAGTCTTCTTGTCAAGCCTTGGTAGCATCTATGTCCATGATTGGAGCCATTACTAAATCTCCCGAAACCGAAATCCCTCCTGAATACAAGTCTTTCTGTGATGTGTTTGACAAGGGAGGGGCAGACCACTTGCCACCTCATAGGCCTTACGACTGCCCAATCGATCTACTGCCAGGTGCTAAGGTCCCGGCGGGTAGGGTCTATTCCCTCACGGTTCCAGAAGATAAAATATTAAAGGAGTATATTGACAAGGCATTGGCCACTGGGTTCATTAGACCTTCCAGGTCCCCTGCGGCTTCTCCGCTCTTTTTCGTTCCAAAAAAGGAGAGCGACCTCCGCCCCTGTATTGATTATCGGGCATTAAACGCGGTGACGGTAAAAAATCAGTATCCCCTCCCGCTCATTTCAGTACTCTTAGATCAGCTTGGTTCTTCTGTAGTCTTTACCAAGCTGGATCTTAGGGGTGCATATAATCTCGTTCGAATGCGAAAAGGGGACGATTGGAAGACCGCATTCAAAACACGCTACGGACTGTATGAATATCTGGTGATGCCGTTTGGTCTCTGTAATGCCCCGGCTACCTTCCAAGCATTCATGAATGATATTTTCCATGACTGTTTGGATCAGTTTGTTGTAGTATATTTGGACGATATCCTCATATATTCACCCTCCAGTGAGGAGCACACGAGGCACGTGCAAATAGTCTTGCAACGGTTGAGGGAAAACCACCTGTTTGTCAAAGCTGAAAAATGTGTCTTCAACTCCTCTGAAGTGGAGTTTCTTGGCTACGACCTGACTAGTAGGGGTATAAGGATGAGTCGCTCTAAAGTCAGGGCTGTATTGGATTGGCCTGTTCCTACGTCGATTAAAGCCTTGCAATCCTTTCTGGGGTTCTCGAACTTTTATAGGCGCTTCATCCGTTCTTTTTCTTCTATATCTGCGCCATTGACGGCTTTGACCAGCTCTAAGAAATCCTATCAATGGAACCAGGAGGCACAAAGAGCCTTTGACACCCTTAAGGCAGCTTTCACTTCCGCCCCAGTGTTACAGCACCCTAATCCGTTACTCCCATTTTTGGTGGAGACCGACGCCTCTGGCTCGGCTATTGGGGCGGTTCTATCTCAAAAGTGTCCGGATTCAGGGGAAGCCCATCCAATTGCCTTCTTCTCAAGAAAATTGACGCCCTATGAGCGCAATTACCCAATCACAGAAAGGGAACTCCTAGCCATAAAAGACGCCTTTTCCGAATGGCGGCACCATCTTTTGGGGGCTCGACATCAGGTCACAGTTTTTTCGGATCATCGGAGCCTTTTGGCGTTTAAATCAATGAAATGTCTTACTGCACGACAGGCTCGCTGGCATCTTTTCTTTTCTCAGTTTTATTTTACCATCACATATCGCCCGGCACAATTGAATACTTGTGCAGATGCTTTGTCACGTATTGCCTCCCATTCTGACAACAAAACCTCTGACAAACCGCTCTTGTTACCACGTAACGTTGTTTGTGCCTGCACTCCTCAACCTAGCCTGCGGACTTTGGTTTCGGATTGGGTCTCCGAGCATAAAGAAGAATGTGAGAGACTCAATCTTGATGTGGTTCAAGGCCTACCCTACATCCAAGGACGCTTGTTTGTGCCTCCAGGACAGGCACGACTACGTGCTCTGGCCTGGTCTCATGATTCCCTATGTGCGGCTCATCCGGGTCAGCAAAAGACGCTGGAGGGATTACGCCGTTGGTCCTGGTGGCCTACCATGTCAAGAGATGTGATTGACTATCTGGCATCCTGTTCTATATGTTCCCAATGCAAGGTCTCCCGCTCCAAATCTGTGGGTTTGTTACGCCCTCTCCCTGTGCCTCACAAACCATGGTACATGGTTTCCATGGACTTTATTGTGGATTTACCTCCTGTGAAAGGTTTTGACACCATCTGGGTAGTAATTGATTACTTCACCAAGATGGCGTTGTTCATTCCATGTACAGGTCTTCCTTCGGCCCCTGTGTTGGCTTCCCTTTTTCTCCAGAACGTTTTTCGGTTCTTTGGATTGCCTGCCATCCTGGTTTCGGATCGTGGTTCTCAATTTACGTCACGTTTCTGGAGGGCTTTGACTGCTTCATTGGGTATTGACGATCGGTTCAGTTCTGCTTATCATCCTCAGACGGACGGGCAAACCGAAAGGGTAAATGCCACCCTTGAACAATTTCTCCGGTGTCTCTGCCTTCGTTTCCAAGCATCCTGGTTGACGATGCTTCCCTCTGCCGAATTCGCTTACAACAATTCCATGCATACCGCCTCAGGGGTTTCCCCGTTTTTTGCCCTATACGGTTGCCATCCACGATCTTTACCGTTTGATCCTACGCTTCCCATTGACAACCCGGCGGCTCGGGACTGTGTAAGGGAATTGGTGACGACCCGTAGTACGGTTCGCTCTCATCTGCTTCTAGCTCAGGCCAGGGCAAAGAAAAATGCTGATCGTCACAGAAAACCGGCACCTACTTACAAGGTGGGCATGAAAGTTTGGTTGTCCACCCGTAATTTGCGGATTCCTGGCAAACGCTTGTTGTTACCTAAATACGTGGGTCCTTTTCCCATTATTGAGATCATTAATCCAGTGGCTGTACGCCTTTCTTTACCTTCCTCGTGGAATCAACATCCGGTATTCCACGTATGTCTCCTGAAACCTTGTCCACCCTCTGTTCGGCTACCCGATCGCCCTCCTCCGATTCAAGTGGATGGGGATGAGGAATACGAAGTGGCGGACATCCTGGATTTCCGTCTCCGTAGGGGGCGCCCCTTTTATTTGGTGGATTGGAAGGGTTACGGCCCCGAAGACAGGTCCTGGGAGCCCTTGTGCAATATACATACTCCGGCTCTCTTGCGCCGTTTCCATGCACGGAGGGGGTCTGCGCCGCCTTTGGGGGTGGATGCTGTTACACCTCACCCTCGGCCGCGCCATGTTTCCAGGGTCCTGCCTCGTTGCTCTCGTACGAGCAAGAACAATCGGGGAATTTCGGGCAACACTAAAATAAGGGACAGGAAAGTGATCGCCCTTCATAAAGGGTTACGGCGCCGGCATGCGCCCTTCCTATCGCGCTGGCAGCTGCCATGGCAAATAACTACATGAACTACAACATCCAGAAAACCTGCTACGTTGTAGTGCTCGGCGTTGAGAGGGGAGCCTCATTTTCAAACGATACGCCTCTTGTTGTTATTTATTCCACCGCGGCATACAGAACGCTGCTTCTGTTTAAAGTTACAACCGGCATACTTTCTGAAGTGCCTTCCCGGTATCTTGAATTGTGAAGTCCTTGTTTTCCCGTGTACCGACCCTGCCTGCACACGGACTCCCTATTCTGAATCCCCGATTGAACTGTTTTCTGACCACCCGTGTACCAGACCCCTTGCCTGCTTTTGGAACTCTTGGACACTGATTCTGCTGTGTTTCGTGACCGCTCGTGTACCAGACCCCTTGCCTGCTTTCGGAACTCTTGAACACTGATTCTGCTGTTTCGTGACCGCTCGTGTACCAGACCCCTGCCTGCTTCCTGGACTCTGAGACAGTAACTACTCCGGTAAGAGAAACTCTACTTGGAACACCATTTTTCTGTGGAATTCGACTTCCTAAGTGCATCTTCTGAACGCTTTGCTGTGGTGCACCATCCCGAAACCAGTGCGACCCTCGTTCCGTTCGGGGATAGCTACCTTACTAACCTCCCTATTTTTTATTTTATACTTTCGTTGTTTTCCAGGACTCTTTCTTCAATCCTATTTCCATCAGGGGTAAAGTATAGTTTTTCTTGGTTTTTCCATACTGCAGAATTATACGTTAGCCATATACTAAGACCTCTCTACTTTATAGGTTACTCCGGTTCCTTTGGCTTAAGGGGAGATTAAACCAGGTACTAATAAAGGGGAATAGTCTTGGGAATAAACCAGTTTCATTATTGGCAGATTATTTACTTGTTATCCTTTCCTTTACAGCCTGGGTTTGAGACGGTCGGTTCTCCCCGCTTTTTTGATCGATCGGTCCCCTTGTCTGTACAGTTCAGCAAGTGGTCATATCGGTTTAAAGAGCTCATTCCCTCACAGAGAGGAGGCTTGGGTAGGAGGCTCCAACCCTAGCTCCTTCAAGCAACTCCCCAGCAATAGAGGTCCGGCCTGTTTACGCACTCTCCATATCGGTGAGTAACACAAGGTATTGCGACAGTCAAAAAGTGCTTCTCCAATCTCCAGTCTATCCAAAGGAATATGACCTACCTCTCCTTCATCATGTCACTGATTCTTTCAAGAATCGAGTACACAAACAACATTTGCCTAGGTATGCCATACTACCTAACAAAAAAGCTTTAATGGATCCAAAACACTGTATTCACACTGCGACTTACATACAACAAGAGGGAACACACAACAATGGGTCTCAGAGCACTCCGCTGGCTAGCAATCAAAAACGGATTAAGTGTAAAGCCCTCTCCATCCCACACAGAGCAACTGAACATCAAGGAGCAGAATTCCTTCACAACAAAATCTAACTCTACCAACCAGCTACATCCCTAAGATCGAGAAATTACTTATTGTTTTAAACTCAAAGATTTTGCAGAGAAAGATACAGAGGCTCTGCCTTTTCCACTCTGGTGGCCAAACAGTGCAACCTGCTGCGAAGAACAATCTGCACCCTAAAGGACCATCTGAAGTTCAGGAAAACACTCAAAACCTGGCTCTTCAATGCTTAACAGAACAAAATAATGGAATGGTATACTTGTCCCGACCCTCTACCTAGAACGTACATCTCATGGCACTCAGGAAACAAAAATGGCTGGAAGACATAGCATCATGGCAATGCAAAGAGAATGTCTTCCTTGCCTACCTGAAAATATAAGCCAGGACTTCTTAACACATCACCCATTAAGGACAACACCTCTTATATTAATGCAACCAACGACAAAACCAAAACCAATATATTATATTTGCATGACCCTCGCCCAAAACCCCCTCTGGCAAACGCACTGGCCAGGTGGAGTCAGGACTCGGGCCTCTAGAGCCTGGCATCCTCTTCAAAAGCCCTCATGGGGCCAATCCTGGCACCTATGGTGCCAGGCTCATACACCATGAAAAACAATGTTCTTGGAAAGTACTTTATTTTATGGTCAGCCAACATGGAGGCATCCACATAGCTTGGTTCCTAAGAACCAAGCTATGCGGTCTAGTGTTTTGGGTGTGGTAGCCTAGGGACTAATTTACCTGGACTATTTTGTTGGGGCTATTTAAACCACACCCGAGCAAGACAACATGCTTCGCGTTACTTTGCAGCTTGCAACGTGACGCTCACCATGTCCAGCTATTCCCTCAAACCTCGGAGAAGCAGAACCTGCAAGGAGACAAAAGGAACATCATTAGCAGCAGCATCTAACCTGCAGTCTTCATCTTTAAACACTCGCAGCTACTGAGAACAGCTTCCTCGAATCTGCACGCCTCCCGGACAGAATGACCTGAAAGAGGAAGATAGAGGCAACATTAAAGAAAGCAGTAGAGACATTTACAAATTACGAACTGCTCAAAAGGCTTACCTGGCTGGTCGCCTCTCGGCTGGCACCACTCCAGACATTCCACTCACACTGAAGAACACCGCAACCTACAAGGAAGGAAAACACAGGTTAGCAAAGGCAAGACTTCGCAGCGCTGCACATAGCGCTTAGTTACCGCATCAAAGCGCTCTTAATGCGCCATCATTTACCAGCAGGGCTCAACCAGGCCAGTTCGCCGTGCTGAAGCTCTGCATACCTAAGGGAGAAAAAAGAGACATTTTAAACAAAGAAAGGCATGCAGGATAGCAACAAAACTAAAGACAGCAATAAGACCTACCTGAACAATATCAAACGGGCCGGCGTCAGTGAAGTAACTGGACCGCACTCGCCCATGAAAGACAACGCGCCCCTGCAAAGAAGGAAGGACGGAGAGCACGCCTAATTCTACCACAAGGTGAGGAGAGGGCGCCAGAGGGACTGAAATCATACGGGGGTGGAGGGAGGATACTTACCCCAGTCAGTCAGTCTTGAACACAGTCCTCCTGTATTTTCAGGCAGAACCTTCCCCACAGACCACATCAGGGCAAAGCTGAGAAGCATACCAGCGAGTAACCCGACTGGGTGGCGTCCCTGTGGATACCAGGTGAGCATAACAGAATGCGAAGCCTACCATAACAAATCCACCTGGGCACCATGGAGACATCAGAAGTGGACCAATTGGCCCAATTACTTAGAGAGCTTCGTGCTGAGGTTCATTCTGCCCGACAAGAGACTAATGCCCTCCGGAGAGACCTAATAGTGACCAAAGAACGCACTGAAGAGATTAGCAGGCAATACTTGCAATCACAGGCAGGACAGACCTCTCTACTGTAAGCAATCCAATGATGCAAAACCCTGCCATACTACCCACTCCGGTACAGATCACGTTACCTGGAACAGTTCCCCTGGCACCACCAGAAAGGTTCTCAGGCGACCCACGGAAGTATGCGGCATTCATCAATCAGTGCCGCCTTCATTTTCTTTGTAGGCCTGGAGCATTTCCAAACAACCAAGCTCGGGTAGCTTTTGTCTAATCATACCTGAGTGGTAGTGCAGCAGATTGGTCGGTGCCGTTGGTAACCCATGACGATCCTCTATTACATGACTTTGGGGAGTTCCAGAGAGAAATGGAAAAACATTTTGCTCACCATACCCAGGAACAAGCAGTAGACAATGAACTCTTGTCCCTCCGGCAGGGGAATCAGGACTTGTTAACGTACATTGCTACCTTCAACAGACTGGTTGGCGAAGATGGGTGGCCAGAAAACAAAAGAACCACGTTATTCCATCGAGGCTTACGAGGCGAATTAAAGGACATTTTAGCCCAGGTGGTTGATCCACCCAGAGACTGTGCAGAATTCATAAATCTGGTCGTGCAGCTAGACCACCGGTTGCAGGACCGAAAGGCAGACCGGTCTAAGACGGACACTCGGACTGTGTATGTTCAACCAAGGGAAAACACACCCGTGTACCTGAAAATGCTGTAGAACCCATGCAGATTGGAGGGATACGGCCTCCATTAACAAAACAAGAGCAGGACAAAAGAAGACAACAACAGCTTTGTTTGTATTGTGGGAAACCAGGACATTTCCTGAATGACTGTCCAGTAAAACCATCAAGAAGAACAGTCGGGGCCACAGAGAAGGATGAAGCTAAGGAATCGGAACACTACCAAGCTCGACAAACGTAGAGGTCAGTTTGTCGAGTGAGAAGAAAGAGTTGCTGACCTCGCACTTTGCAATACCAGTGATCTTAATTAACCACCAACAGTCGTCAAGAATGCATGCCATTGAAGCATACATCGATAGTGGAGCAGTTGGAAATTATATTGATCAAGAACTGGCAGCAGAGATGGGGCTTCCTTGGTGTTTTAAGCCAACTATGGACAAGGTAACCACCGTGGATGGGCCAGAAATCGCTTCCGGACCAGTAACCCAGTGCACAGCCAGGTTAAACTTGCTGTGCCAGGACGGACATCGGGAGTCTATTTCATTCGATCTCATCAAGGCACCTCAGTTCAGGCTAATACTAGGAATGCCATGGTTGGTTGCTCACAACCCTTTGATAGACTGGCGGGCGCGAAAATTAACCTTCCCCGGTGACTGCTCCCCTGCCTGCTATTACCAAGAGGAGAAACCCGGCGTCTGTATCCCCATGACTCCCAGAGGGACAGTATCAACCCTGGGAGCAACTAATACCTTGCCAAGTGAATACCATGATTTCCAGGATGTTTTCCAAAAGGAACAAGCCAATACATTGCCGCTGCACTGGCCCTATGACTGTCAGATCGACCTTGTTCCTGGTGCACAAATCCCTTGCGGCAGGATCTACGCTCTCACAGAACCAGTAAACCTTCATTTGAAATCCTATTTAGACCAGTACCTTGCAAACGGATTTATCCGTCCTTCGAAGTCCCCCGCAGCCAGTCCTTTGTTCTTCGTACCAAAAAAGGAAGGAGACTTGAGAACCTGTATTGTCTACCGCGCATTGAACCAGATCACCGTGAAGAACTGCTACCCTTTGCCACTTATCCCTGATTTGCTAGACCAAGTTAAAGATGCCCAGATTTATACCAAATTGGACCTTCGAGGAGTGTACCACCTGGTCCGAGTCAGAAAAGGAGATGAATGGAAAAACACCTTCCGTACTAAGTACAGCTTATTTGAATATCAAGTCATGCCCTTCGGGTTATGCAACACACCTGCGGCATTCCAGTATTTCATGAATTATGTCTTACGGGAGTTAATTAATGTGTGCGCCTTAGTGTACATAGACGACATCTTAGTATACTCAGCCTCGGAACAAGATCATGTCAGGCACGTTTGTTCAGTCCTCACCAAGCTCCGTCAACATCGCTTGTTTGCAAAGCTTGAAAAATGCTTTTTTCACGTCACTGAAGTAGAATTTCTTGGTTTTATCCTTACTCCAGGAGGCATCAGAATGGACATGGACAAGGTAGATGCCATTCTGAAATGGCCTTCACCGATGTCTCTGAAAAGGGTATAACACATGCTGGGCTCTGCGAACTTCTACCGCTGGTTCATCCCAGACTTCTCTCAGGTTGTGTACCCAATCACAGTACTATTACGAAAAAACAATAAAAAGTTTGCTTGGACCGAAGAAGCAGAAGAAGCCTTTCAGGAACTTAAACGAAGGTTTACCTCCGCTCCAATCCTGCGACATCCTCGTCCAGACCTCCCTTATGTCGTTGAAACTGATGCGTCCAGTCTCGCAATGGGGGCTGTCCTTTCACAGAGAGACCCGGAAACTGGCCAGCAACATCCTGTGGCCTTCTGGTCAAAAAAGTTCTCACCTCCAGAGATTAATTATGCCATCACGGACAAGGAACTCCTGGCTATCAAATCCGCCTTTAAAGCCTGGAGGCACTACCTTCTGGGGGCCATACACACTATTACAGTCATCACAGACCACCAAAACCTGCAATATCTCAAAACAGCCAAGGCCCAGTCCTCGCGCCAATTACGGTGGGCCCTTTTCTTCGCCGAATATGATTATGTCATCACATTTCGACCAGGAGTCAGAAACGGAAAGGCGGATGCTTTATCTCGCATGGGCATGGATGAAATAGTATATACAACTCCAGACCCACTACCTATTAAACCTGGAGACAAACTCTTGGGTATCACGACAGCCTTAACACAAGCAGAACTACGAAAAGAAATCCAACGGAACATGAATCCTGATGCCTACCTCGCATGGCAAACTCAAGGAGAACAATATAAAATCAAGGACCATCTACCCTTTTTTAGGGATCGCCTATATGTACCCAAGAAGGAATTACAACAGCATATTATTTCAAACTATCATGATTCACTGATCGAAGGGCATCCTGGGATCGCCAAAACCCTAGCTAAGGTGAAAGAGAACTTTTGGTGGCCTACCTGGCGTAAGGACATCCTTCAGTATATTCAGTCCTGCGGTGTCTGCGCACAAAATAAATCACAGAAACAAAAACCATCTGGTCTCCTACAACCATTGGACATTCCTCCAGTTCCATGGCACACTCTTTCCCTTGACTTCATCACTGATCTACCTCCAAGCCAAGGGTTCAACACCATCCTTGTAGTTGTGGACTTATTCTCGAAGATGGCCCATTTTATTCCTCTCAAAGGCCTCCCAGATGCAGCCACTTTAGTAAAAGTGTTCCTGGAGGGCGTGGTTAAGCTACATGGCTTCCCTTCAGTTCTGGTCTCTGATCGAGGCAGCCAGTTTGTTTCAAACTTCTGGAAAAAATGTTGTGCAATGGCGCAGATCGACGTTCGGCTATCTACCAGTCACCATCCCCAAACGGACGGCCAAACCGAGAGAACCAATCAGACACTTGAGCAATATTTACGGTGCATGCTGCACCACGAACAATGGAATTGGAAAGACCTACTATGGATAGCTGAATATGCATATAACAATTCTTTGCATTCAAGCACGGGACAGACGCCCTTCTAACGCCTTTATGGCAGACATCCACGTACCTCTGAACTAGACCTTCCAGCCAGCTTGGAAAGGCCATTGGTAAAGACTCTACACACAACCATTACTCTGGCTTTCAAAAGAGCAAAGGAACACCTTATTCATGCCAAAGAAAAACAAAAGAGATTTGCCGACCAACACCGGAAAAAGACCCCTGATTATCAGGTAGGAGACAAAGTTTGGTTAGCCGCTAAATTCGTACCCATCAAGGGAACCCGGACCTTTCATCCCAGATTCTTAGGACCCTATACCATTAAGGCAATTATCAACCCAGCAGCCGTGAAACTGGATTTACCACCTAATCTACACATCCACCCGGTATTCCATGTGTCCCTCCTGAAACCAATGCAACCCGGCACACGGATTGGGGCACCACCTAAGCCCATACTTGTTGACGGAGAACCAGAATTCGAAGTAAAAGATATCTTGGACTCTAAATACTCTAGGACCAAGCTATATTATCTCGTAGATTGGAAAGGATTTGGACCACAAGATAGATCCTGGGGGCCTAGTGAGAAGATCCACGCACCACGTCTAATCAAGAAATTCCATCGGAACTTCCCAACCAAACCTGGGCCAGACAGAAGGAACACCATGGGAGGGGCCTTCGGGGGGAGTGCTGTCACGACCCTCACCCAAAACCCCCTCTGGCAAACCCATTGGCCAGGTGGAGTCAGGACTCAGGCCTCTAGAGCCTGGCATCCTCTTCAGAAGCCCTCATGGGGACAGTCCTGGCGCCTTTGGCTCCAGGCTCATACACCATGAAAAACAATGTGCTTGGGAACTACTTTATTTTATTGTCAGCCAACATGGAGGACTCCACATAGATTGGTTCCTAAGAACCAAGCTATGCCGTCTAGTGTTTTGGGTGTGGTAGCCTAGGGAGTACTTTACCTGGACTATTTTGTTGGGGCTATTTAAACCACACCCGAGCAAGACAACACCCTTCACGTTACTTTGCAGCTTGCAACGTGACGCTCACCGTGTCCAGCTATTCCCTCGAACCTCGGAGAAGCAGAACCTCCAAGGAGACAAAAGGAACATCATTAGCAGCAGCATCTTACCTGCAGTCTTCAACTTTAAACACTCGCAGCTACTGAGAACAGCTTCCCCGAATCTGCATGCCTCCCGGACAGAACGACCTGAGAGAGGAAGATAGAGGCAACATTAAAGAAAGCAGTAGAGAAATGTACAAATTACGAACTGCTCAAAAGGCTTACCTTGCTGGTCGCCTCTCGGCTGGCACCACTCCGGACATTCCACTTGCGCTGAAGAACACTGCGACCTACAAGGAAGGAAAACACAAGTTAGCAAAGGCAAGACTTTGCAGCGCTGCGCATAGCGCTTACTTACCGCATCATAGCGCTCTTAATGCGCCATCATGTACCAGCGGGGCTCAACCGAGACAGTTCGCTGTGCTGAAGGTCCACATACCTAAGGGAGTAAAAAGAGACATTTTAAACAAAGAAAGGCATGCAGGATAGCAACAAAACTAAAGAACAGCAATAAGTCCTACCTGAACAATATCAAACAGGCTGGCGTCAGTGAAGTAACTGGACCGCACTCGCCCATGAAAAACAACGCGCCCCTGCAAAGAAGGCAGGACGGAGAGCACACCTAATTCTATCACATGGTGAGGAGAGGGCACCAGAGGGACTGAAATCATACAGGGGTGGAGGGAGGATACTTACCCCAGTCGGTCAGTCTTAAACACAGTCCTCCTGTATTTTCAGGCAGAACCTTCCCCGCAGACCACATCAGAGCAAAGCTGAGAAGCATACCAGCGGTAACCTGGCTGGGTGGCGTCCCTGTGGATACTAGGTGAGCGTAACATTGCATCCCAGAGTCTACCTGGTGTTCCCTGAGTGAGTGAGGTCAGAGTTAGAATGTTACAATGTGCATGTAATGTTTGGGTATCAGTGAAGTTTAGTTTCCCTTGTTGTCAGTTGAAGCCAGCCTGCTGGGAGGTGGATGCCAGCCAGGTTCTCCTCTGGGCAACTGACCCCGTTGGGGCCCAGCCCCTCAGCGTTACCATCTGCCTGTGCCATCATAAATAAAGGAACTTGGATGAACCTTGAAGATGCCTCCAGTCCATCTTTTAAATTTAACACAATACTTTAAAATCCCTATGCAAACCCAAAGAACCCCCCCACCTTTTGTGTAACCCTCAATTTCTCTCCACCTTACTCACTACACACAAATTCAAAACAGCCACCTGCAGACGACTTTAAAAAACACCCTGCTCATACTTCAAACATCACAAACGTACACTTCTAACTACAACTGACAAACTCAGGCCCCGGTCAACACTTTCCCACAGTACATGCACAAGGCTGCCCTTCTGGACACAAAGCCTTTGATGCCTTCTGCACTTCACATGTAGGAAGCTCACAAGCATGCAGAGCTTACCTACAACCTCAACACAAAACACTGCAATCAAGCCTTTCCCTCCCCTCTGACCTAACCAAAACCACCCACTCTCTTCCAGATACACCAGAGTGCCTGGAGATTATACAAATGGCAGCATTGTGCGGTACAAATCAAAATAACATAACATATGTTTCAGCAACTGAAATAAGTTAAGCAAAAGACCAGGTATTAGGAAGGATGACAGTCTGTGGCCAAATATTTTAAAGAATAAAATACTCCCACCGTACGTAAAATGGATATTGCAAGTCATCTCGGAGTTATGCGACTTTATAAAGAAACTCGACTTTCAGCCTCGTCCATTATTTAGTTTGTAGCTTGCAGTACCCTTATAACGTGGAATAGGGGATACTTTATCCCACATGTTATGCTCACCACTACCTCTGGTGTTATTGCTATTTCTGAAAACAAAATATATGCAACCGTATATTAAAGAAACTGCAGTAGCTTCAAAACACATCCTTTCACTGGATTTCAATGCAACCTTTGATCACTGTTCAATGTCTTCTGGGGGTCATTACAAGTTTGGTGATAGCCGTAAAACATGAAATATTCCTAAATAATGCATGTTTAACCACTCTGCCAAAGTACGAGCTTCATTACCAGGACTCGTCAATTACTTCTGCTTTTTTGTGGAGGAAATTACCACTACACAAAAGCATTACCATGTGATATCACCACATGCAGTAATATTTCATTTACCCCTGGAGTTCTATGGGACTCTAAGATGGGGAATAACTGAAGGGTCTGCATAACTCTGAATAATGTGCACCCTTGAAGTTAGTGCATGCTAACTGCAATTCTTGTTGGTGGTATTGCCAAAGTATACCACCAACCCTTTGCTTGCATGCTCATTTACTTGCCTATTGGAATATATGGGGCAGTAAAATCCTGCACCCGCCACCTATGGGCTCTTGGATTTCAGACAGTTTGTTAATCCTCCTTTTACTGCTACATACCAAGCCCTGGTGTGCTTGGAAATACATTTTCCCAATCCTACAGTGCCATTTTTTTTATTTTCATGTTCTCTTTGGACCTCATTGCGAGGTGGGCGGTATTTTGGCAGCAAATCCACTGGAATACCTCCCAACGGATTTACCATTACCATCACTTGGTCTGGTTGTGGCAGAGTTAATACCCATTTTTTTTAGAGTCCATTGGACTCTATGGGCCTCATTACACGGATGGCGGAGAACCATGGCGCTAATAGCGCCATGGTTCATGCCGGTAAAATACTGGCACCGCCTTGGCGGAAAGGGGAATTACCGCCCCATTCCAAGGTTGGCGGGCGGGAATTCCCCCTTCCACCATTGCCCTTCCCCATTCCCATTTTTGCCCCATAGGGCATAATGGGAATGGGGAAGGCGCTAATTACGGTACCGCAAATTGCGGTAACGTAATTAGCTCCCTTGGTCCCTTTGTGGGTTGGTTTTTAACACCTGCAAAAAGCAGGCGTTAAATTCCCCAACCCGCAAAGGGACCTCGTAGTAAGGCGGAAAGGATTTACCGGTACCGGTAAAATACCGGTACCGGTAAATCCTTACCGCCATCCGTGTAATGAGGCCCTATGTGTTATTTTTGATGGAATTACTGCTGGCAACATTATTGCTACGGTAATTCTACCAATTTTGATGATTTTCTGTGGCAACGTGGGGTAAACCCCCCACTCCAGAGCCATACTCGTAGTATGGCGGCACAGAAAAAGTGGCAGTATTTTCGTTGCCGCCAATTTTTCCCTACACCGCCATACTCATAATAAGCCCTGTCTTTTAACCCACCATTTAAAAGGAACTTTTATTCAACGTGTTGGTATCTTACTGACACTTTTTCCATTGTAGACATATTAATACCAATTGCCACATTATTTAACTACGAAAACCTTGCGAGAAATCAGAGTTATTGGTAGCCAATGTAACAAGGCCTTCTTCATTTTTGGCGACCCTGTCTGATTAAGAATCTAGCGTCGATACTCTGCACCCTGCAAGAAAAAAACAGACATTTATTTCTTGGTTACCCCTGACCTCCCTTTGGTCAAAAGCTGTGGCTAGAGTCGCTTCTCACTTAACTTCTTAAGAGTCCTGAAGCCTCTGCAGTGAATAAAATGTTCCACAACGCAGGTGGGCTAATGGTTGATCGGGAGCCAAGCATGCAGTCAGGCTTTGCCCCCAAAATAAACAGCACACAAAGTGGTCTACTTTTAAAAGTCTACTAGAAAAACTGAAAGACAAAAAGGAAGATGGGGCTGCGAAAGGATACACTCCATGACTCTAAATAGATCTGGAGCTAATGCCGGTCCATTGTGTTTTTTTTTTTTTTTTGCAAAACAGTTTCGTCCCTATTCCGCTTTCTGAGCATTTCAATGGGCTTTCTCCCATTTGCTAAGTGCACTTGGTCGACACAAAAAGATTAACAAAATATGTGTCCGGTCACTGCATCCTTCTGTATCCCAGCTCTTACAAAATATGTGTGAGCCCCCTCCCCTGTGCAGCTGCAGCACTGCCGTGGCCACGACACTACGGTACATTGTAAGCGCCCAGACTGGACAAATAGGAAGACGGATGATTATTCGGGAACATTCGGGCCACCGGGATGGGAAAGGTGCAGTGGAGAAGCATTATGGTCAGGGCGCCTTTGAAAAGGCCTGACAGTTGACAGATGAGGAACCATAAAATGACAATGGCTCCCTGTGTAAAGCCCCTTGCTACCAACGCCTTCTCCCTGGGAAACTAATTTAGTTGAACTGTCAGTGAAAACGGTGCTTTTTTCCGCAGCCATTCCCCTATTCTCAACAACAAAACGACCATGGGGTGCTCTGTTTTTTGGAATGCGTCTTCCAAACACTGCTGAACAAACTGACGTTTTCTAAATCGGGCAATTACAGCCATCTGACAAGAGGTACACAACTGCGTGTAACAAATGCATTCATTCAATGAATGAGCGTGAGGTGTGCAATGTGTTAGAGAGATGTCCTGTGTGTGTGTGTGTGTGTTTTGTCAAATGCTCATGCATTTGGGTTGTGTGTGTTTGTGATGGGTTACTGGTTTATGTGTGTTTTGGGGAGAAATTAAACTTTATATTCATGCTTTTGTGAGGCTGCTGCTGTCAAGAGCACGAAACGTTCAGAATGAGACAATATGAGATGGCAGCCTTGTATATATATATTTGAAAACAGGCGCGGGAACGATTTGAAGTGTTTTATTATAAAGTGCATTGCACACAAAAAGAGTGTGATTGTCATTTAACTGTTTGTTGCAAGACAACTTTAGAAAGAATTGTATTAGGCCTTAGGCTATTCCAAGCTGTTCAACACAAAAGAATGAAAGGGTGAGAAAATGCACGTAATCTCTTTTAGGTAAAACAATAAATTCAAGCAAATTTTCCCTTCGCTTGTTCTAGCCAATCCCTCTAGCTCATTCCAGTCCCCATAGGTGGCCAGAGCTGTTTCTATACCAGCGTTGCCCAACAATGGACAATATCCATTCCATCAGAAAAGAGAGGTAGTTAATGTCTTGCACTGTTGCAGTTGTGTTAGTCATATGTTTGAACAGAAGTTCATTGCATTTGTCTGTTATGATAATCCTACAGTTCTGGTTAATCGTTGGAGTGTAAACCAGGGAAACCCCAAAACATAAGTTCCAAGTGTATACGGCACATCTTCAACTTGGAAGTAACTCTGTGACATGTGAGAGGATAGGTGTCTCTTTTCAACCAAGACATATCCTTTTGGTAACATTGTTGTGATTTATTTGCCTTTCAGCCCTGTTACATTAACAAAAGTGCTTACATCATCTTCATACTGCATTTTCTGTGTTCTTTACAAGGGGTAAGGTTTTTGTTAGTGATTTTATAGTACAGTAATTGCATATGGTGTGATTGATTAATATATGTAGACGTTACCATAGATTTCTCCGAATACCATTTCCCATAATGAGATTTCACTGACTACATTTCACCAGAAATGGTAGGGGAAATGGTATATGTTTAATGCATAATAGGTGGGGTGTGGGATAAGGGTATAGGTTAGGGTAGGGAGGGATGAAGAGTGGCTACGGGGGCTCAAAAAAGTAGAACAAGTAAAAAGAATATTTCGTTTTTCGGTGAAATGGATTCGGTTAAATCCCCATTAGGAGAAATTGTAAGCATCCGTAATGTGGGACCCCAATTGATCTCCTTGTTTATGAGTAAAACAGACGTGTTGACTAACCTTCACAGTGACAGTTCGCATGCAATTGTGAACACACCACTAACCTGATCTTCACAGTAGAATTGACGATTTGAAAGTTCACCTAAAACTCCCTCAACAGGACCAGTTAACCTGGCTCTGTGAGGGAATTCCAGGGAAATCCCAAACAGGAAAAAACCCTGTGAAGCTGGGGTGCATAGGTCGTGATGTGCAAATATAAGGCTTCAAGAAGTGTGGAATCGGACTGGGATTCGGTAGAAGTCGTGTGGTTGGCCCCTGGTACGAACTGCGGGAAATAGAAGATAATTAGAGACATATAGGATTCATTCTTTCCCTTATTTAGAAAGTGGTTTACCTATTCTTTCCTTTCCAGAACTTCTGAGACTCAGATTAGAGCAGAGGAGTCGGGCCGCTCTCGTTCAAAAGACTAGGAGTATGCTATAAGAAATATTGTCAGAGTGTCAAACTTAAGGACTTCAAATTCATTAACCGTCTATATAACCTGATGTCTTCACCTACCAAGTGATGTGTACGATTCAGTGATGTTGTAGATGCTTGGGGCTGGGCGAGAGATGACACAGGATCGCTACGGGGGAATCTGTGTGACTGTGGAATACAGGTATCATTAAATATGACAGAGGATGCTTCTATAGTAGAACCGAATGATGGAAGGGAACACCTACTTGGTATGTTAGCGCCGGGCTGTCTGGTGCAGTGTAATGGAACGGAAACGAACCACCGCACAAGAGAAAATTCCTAAATGCACACGAAGGGGAGAAGAGGGTTAGTAAGTAAGGATTCCGAGTGCTAGGGTGTAGAAGGATCAGACTTACGAAGTGTGGCTTCTGGTAACAGTAGCAATGCGTAGTTGGAATATCTTCCGGAACTGATATTCTGCTTCCTGGTAAGAGGGAGGAGCTATGGTCTCCGACCTCGGTTGAATGCTTAGAACGCTGCACAATGTTAGAGATGCCAATTTGGAGAAGGCAGAATGGATAGCAGCTGTGCAATGCCAGCGTTTCCATATTGACCACCCGCGGCGGCATCTCTGACCCATAACAGAAATATATTTGAAGAAATCACATACATCCATATGCAGACATATATATTGAGCATATGGACCTTGGAATGTGCATCTGTTACTGGGTAGGGTTACATCAGAATAATTCTGAATCCAAAAAAACAGACAAACTCAAGAAGTTGGCAATTTACCGTTTTATTAATAATTATCTAAAACAGGGAGGTTACAAGGAACATCAACAGACGTACACTCAGTCACTCAATGGTTTCCACAAAAAAATACAATTTATATACTTAATTATGCGTCAGAGTGACATCATACTATGTGGCAATAGTGAAAAACCTATTAAGGGTGGGGATTGGAAGGGAAACATCTAGATATACAATTATATAAGGGCTAGGATTGTTATTGGCTGTCCAATATCAGGTGGACAACGTATGCCTACCTCTTCATACGTGCCATTTCAGAAAAATCAGTTAAACCATGTTTCTTTGGTTTTTCAAGCTATAAGGTCCTTTGTTATATGGACTATTACATTTGGGTAGCACGCATGTGCTATGTCTGGAACATTCAGTTCAATTAGCAGCACGTAAGCCAAGACCCAGCTGCAGGGAGATAGAACATAAAGGTACCTCACCACCCAATTAGCCGAGCATCTCTCATCACCCATGCCTTCTGCCATCAAATTGTCTTTGTACTTGGCCTTGCAGATTATTTTTGTCCTGGGAATGCACAGGAGTAAGGGCACTCACTATCATATCTGGTCCTCCCAAGTTCAAACTTTATTTCCACACTTGACTCACATGACGAGAGACCACAATTTGATTCATTCTACAGCTTTTAAATTAATTAAAACTTGGCATCCTTTGTGTTCTTTCTTGCACCTTAATGTGAGAGGATTCATCCTCCGCACACTTGTTCTTCTTCAGAGTAGATAGCTGACCTCAACTTCTTAGTTCTTGACTTCAAAGCCAGAAAGCCAGTCCACTCAGCTCTACTAGCCTGCTATTCTACTGCGACACAGGTTTTCATTCCCCTTTCATGGTTTTTGGCTTTTTTTTCATGATACCAATGTCCAGTTTCTATTCAATGACGGTTTTGCCTGCATTCTATTCACTACTTATAGCTACCCCATACTATGACTTTTTCTATCTTGCGTTTCATCGTCTATACATTCTTCATGCTTCTGATTTCTGTAATTTTCTTCTTTCACACTTGAGAGTTTACTTGATTCTTTACTTCGTCCTTTCACCTCTAGCGTCCATACATCATCTTTATTCAGTATCTCGGGATGTCGTGTACACTTTCTTGTCACGTCATCAGTCTGTCTTCTTAGTTCCTTCTCATGTTTCTTCAAGGATTTCTTCCTGCAGGCCATCATTATCTCATGGGTACATTCGATATGGTTGTCTCAATGAATATCTCCTTCCAAATACTTGCTGCGGTATTGGTACAATAGCTGGTGTCAGACAAGGCACGGTCTCATGTCTCCAATACAAAGGAGGTTGGGGGGGCTGGATCTCCTGCAGATGTATACATCTGCTCCTCTACATTCCCCCCTCTGGTCGAATCCTTGACCACCTCCTCAAGTTTTCCTGCTTCTTTGTATCTTCTCTTGAAGAAGTGTTTGTTGGGTTCCCATATCTTCATATTTTCATCACCCCCCTCAGGGTGCCTGCATTTTTTATGTGTTCATCCACACTCCAGGTCATGTAATTGCATTCTCCACTTGGGTTATAGAAGACCCAAAGTACCACGTAATTCTTATGATCCTTTAGACACCAGCATTTTGTTCCTTCAGTTGCCACACTTCTTGCATTAATACAAACTCTAATGGCACTATCGGTCAGCACATTGTCTTCTGGTTCATCATTTGTGTCAATCATGATCTTCATTCCCACTGCTTTCTTTGCCATTTTCTGGCTTTGTCCAATTATCATCCTTTTGATACAGAATCCAAATATTATTATCACCAATATTGCTCCAAGGAACTTGAATACATTTTCCATCCAATAAGGAATCCATGAAAACAGGAGTGAGAACCAACTGTCATCTCCAATGGCCTCTGTCTCCTACTTCATTTGTATGTGTAGTCCTGTCAACATTGACATGGCATCCGTCAAAGTCCCGTTCTCGCCATCGTGAGATGGTATGAATGTACAGCATAATGACCCGACCTTGGCGCAAGCACCTCCTTACGTTGCTGTAATTATGTCGAGGACATACCTATTCTCGAGGGTCATCAGGCTTATGGCCCTCAGCTCTTCTTTTATGGCGTTAAATCCTTTTATAGTGGCATTGATTGTTTGCAGCAGCACCCATCTGGTGATCTGTAGTCATTTGACATTCACTGCTGTTTGAATTCTAAGCATGAACATAGATGCCATTATCATAGCAGTTTTGCTGAACAACTTGTACTCATCAGGAATGTTTTCATAAGTGTTTAGTGATTTTGATGAGAAACCATTCTCTCTCTTCATCCATCATTGTTCAAGTGACCTTTTTCTCAAGCGCTTGTCCACTTTTGGAAATTCTTACATTTTCAAATCACTCTGAAGAAACGCCAATGCTGGAACATGGACAAATACCAACGAACACACTCCACCCTAATTCCTTGGCAGTTTCATATATGCTCTAAATGCACAGGTCCAATATCAATCCATTAAGACAGCTGTCCCTCTCCTTATTCATGGAATGTCAATTATGTTTGAGCACCCTTTATTCTATCCATCTTGATTTTTTCCCTTGCTCTGAAAGCACAGTGTCACATTAACCAATGGGACTACATCCACTGGGCCTGATTCGTCTTCACCCATGTCAGCAGTTTAGAGTACTGGCCCGTAAATTTAGACACTGATCATTCACCTTATGCACCTCATGCACTGCTTCCTTCCTCAGCAGATGACCTGCACAGGACAGCATTCCATCTTCCCATCCGTTGGTCGTACTCGGTCATCATAGATTAGCTACTGTGAATGCTCCCAGCATCCAAGCATTCCAGCCCTTTCTGTCATGTCAGAGCAATTCATCCTCCTCATTTCTTCAACAATCACCTTGTCTTGTATTGTCTTGTATTGTCTTGCCCGGCGGAAGGATACAAGAGCATCTTATCTGTCCATGCAGGCTCCGTGTCCATTTGTTTTGTCTTGATATAATCATCCTAGTATAGAAGAGTCTGTCTTGATCTCCATCGCAAGGTTTCCCAGTTCCCTTGAAACTGTCCTCTACTAGTACAAGCTGCTAGATGACTGAGGCACTTCGCATCTTGCGCTGACATCTCCTTTGAAATGAAGGTTCTCACTGTACTCATGGCATAGAGGATGAGTGAGCAGACATAGCAGTTTTGATCAGATGCTCTCTCCCCCACCTTTCTCATGTGTTGGTCACACATGTTATTCCCCAAGTGAGCCAAATTATCAAGATAGGTATGTATTCCCTAATTATCTTCTTCTGCATTCCTCTTATGCCATTTGACGTGGCCAAAAAAGTCAAAGAAATGATCATCAATTGTAAAATCACAGGTGTCGTGTTTTCAATTGGACCATTAGAATAATAAATACGTTGAAATGTAAGGTACAGAAGGAAGAAGAAAATACACAGGCATATATATATTAGGCATAAAGGTCAGTCAGTGTGCCATGCCAATACTCATTGAACTTGCGCTCTATCTATAACCACATTATTTTATTCCTGAATCATTTTAATACACATGCTCAAGTAACATTCGTAGTTGCACAATCTGCTCAATTATTGAAATCAGAAGTCTTCTTATAACTGGACAATTTTTTGGGTCATGGAGAAAGGTATGAATATTAACATCTGTCATAATGAGAGTAGGGTATGACTGAAGTATAAACACAAAAATTGCAACTATAATCCGATGTGTATGGATATCGGTTATTAACATTTATTTAGATAGTTTCCTAAAAATGAATCTGGATATTAAATTCTCTTCCAATTTCTAATACGGAACTGACATTTAGGCATAGTACCGAGGCAATTTGAATTTTTTCAAAGAATCTCTAGAAACTATGTTTAGCCTCTGGAATTCTTTGCACTTCCTGCTACGAATTTGTAAGGAGTGTCCAAGGAATTCCCGTCCAAAATAAATGTGTGCTAACATGACGCTATTTTATCATCCTTTTTCTTGGTTATCGATCGAGCCTGCACACTTGCAATTCTTCTTCTTGTCTTGCTTCTTTGTCAATGGGTGCTGGAGGGAGGATCTCACCTTTGCAGATCTTCACATTCCCACAAATGACCAAGCTCTTCTTCCTGATACGCTAACTGTAATAGAGGAAGGTTCCTCAACACAAAAAGGACCATTACATCTCAGTTCATGTCATCTATGAGCAAAATTCTTTATAAGCATTTGGACTCCAACATACAACTTTGGAGGAAGCAATAATTCACTTGGTTCAGTTACTGCGCCGTCCTCTTCAATGTCCCTCAACCCCTAGCTCCCATGTATGGCTTGATCTGCAATGAACAAAACACTGGTCGTCATACAGGTCACATAAGTGTGCATTTCATCACCTAGAGCGTGCGCTACACTCTGAGCATCACTCCTGACTCTAGATGGGGGCATAAGAAGTGTCCTCATGTGAGGCCCTGTTACTAATTCATGGGGTGTAAGATGATGGTTTGAACCTGGCTGGTTCCGAAGGGTATACAAAGCTAGGGATAGGCAGTATAGCCATCCCTTTTTCAAAGTTAATCTGATCTTGTTATCCTTTCTTTTAGGAGGCCGTTGAGTGTCTCACATAACTTGTTTGCTTGTGCATGATAAGCAGAAGAATATGCATGTTTTATAATCAATAGTAGTCCTTTTTGTTCAGATAGCTCATTGACAAAATGTGGGCCACTATCGGACCTCAATACTTGGCACACACACCATCTTGGAAATACTTCACGCACTAGAAACTTTGCTGTGCAAGTGGAATCAGGGTATGTACAAGGACCGGCTTTCATCCACCTAGAAAAGGGACACACCACCTGTGTCCATTAAATGTCTGTAGCATATTGACGTATGCAAATGTTGAAACAGACAAATTGTTCTTAGTGTACGCCCAGCTGTAAACCTCTGAGACACAATGCAATTCACAATGAAGTGTGCAACATGTTCCAATAAATTGGGAACAAACCAGTCTTCTGCAATGGTGGCAGCAAGACCTTTCTAGGGTTATATGTGCAGGGTATTGCAACTACTCAAGTGTGAATTTCAACAAGGCTGCTGGCATCACTTGCTTTCCAGTGCTTTCCTGTCTCCATAGTGCTTCTGTGGGGGATAATGAACACACCATACGTTTCCATAGCTCCTGTTCTTCTAGTGGGGCTCTACCTTGAATCTCTATTACTTGTGTAATTAAAAATTAAATCCTTCTTGGCATATTTCTATTCAATACTTCTTTGACATTCTCAGCATAAATTGTTAACATTTCAGAAGAATACGCAATCCTTTGGCTTCCAAATCTATGGCTTAATTTCTGCGAGAGTTAAAGTCTGTTTGTTTAGTATGAGCTGTGTATTTTCTGACCTGTTCAATAACGACGCATGTTGCACTGGAGTGCCGTCTGCACAGAGATAACGCCTCCTTTTCCAAGATGACAGCCTTGCGTGAACGGTTGACATCATACAGGTGGAGTCACAGTACATGTCACTTCCAGATTCTCACGTTTCTTGAGGGCAACAATAGGCGTTACCAATTTTGCTACCTGTGCTGAAAAATGGGACAGTAGTCTTGTACTCGCCACTACCACAAATTCACAATTTAATCTGTGTCTTACAACTGCAGATCCTGAATTCCTCTCCACACTAGTTTGGTCAATTTTTGAAGAAACATCAATAAAGACAATCTCCCCTCCCGCTAGAGCATTTTATTTCACATGGGGTATATCATTATATAATTCAACATAATTTGAGCAATCATGCACATGATCGCCTTCTACAGGTTTAGCTACAAACGTGGCTGGGTTCACTATTTTACAACTCACTATTTCAATCATGGATTAGAGATAATCACCTTGTATGCAGATGCTCTTTGTGATGTCAATGTACCTTTGGGTTTCTCTAAAATGGCAAATAAGGCATGTTCCATATATAGAGTCATGCTATAGATGGTAATACTTGTAGACTTCTCAATTGCAAATGCGGCGGCAGCTAAAATTGTTCACACGGAACATGTCCTCTCATAACTGGGTCTAAAATCCCACTGTAATACACCAAAGGTTTATACCCTAATGTTGTTCTTCAAGTGTAATTAACTGACTTCTTCCTGGAAATACTGTGATTTCTCCGTATCTACCTTGTATCCCTTGTCTGGCAATATAGTCATTAACTGGACAGTCTTGTTAACATTCATCCTCTGTTTTACTGCAGATTAATATGTCACCTATGTACAGAATTACCACACTCTTGAGTTGAATGTTGACCAAATCCATCTGTAGGACCTTGTTAAAGATTGATGGGGACTCACAGTACCCTTGAGGCAATCAAGTATGTTTTATTCTCTTTTGTCTGAATGTAAAGGAAGTAAGGTCTTGTGAGTCTTTGTGCAACGGGATTGAGAAAAACATATTTTTCAAATCAATTACCGTGAAATACTTAGCTTCAACTGGGATGCTACACAATGTTGTCACAGGATTCAGAACTAATGGAAACTCTGCTTCTACAATCTGATTAAGAGGGCACAAGCCCTGGATAAATCTCCAAGACCCTCCTTTAGATTTTTTTATTGGAAACACTGCAGTATTACACAGGGATTTCAATGGCACTAGGATTCCCTGATTAATAAATGCTGAATAGTTGTAAATATGCCTTCATCAGCTTCTCGAGACATAAGATACTGTTTTGCTCATTGTAAAATTTCTCCTGGCTTGAGTTTTATTTTAACCTCTCCTATTTTCTTCAATAGGCCTACATCATATGGACCGTAGTCCAAAGGACACTTGAAACTTTTCCAGGTCTTCCTGAAAGAACAATGGTTGTTGCAGAATTAGTGCCATTCGTTGTGGGACTTCCCTTTTCTCAATTCTTATCCATTATGTAATGCTTATAAAAAACACTACCTCATCATCTAAACATTCATCTCTGAACATATCTTCATCTGTTATGTCAGTTAATCTGTATCCCTCCTCAAGAGCTATCACTGTCCTCCATGCTCTGCCTTTGTCATCTACTCCTTCACACATTGCTATTTCTCCCAATACAATAGCAGCTTCCAATTCTATAGGAATAGTCTGCCCTTATTCCTCATCCATAGGTACGTGTGGTCTGAATAAGAACTCATCAGGTATCCTCACAATCTTTTCTACTAATCCAGGTAGCCATGTTAATAAAATGCTCACCACCACAAACATGAAGACTTCCGGATGTACCGGGACTCCTCTTAGAGCAACTTGTCCTGTAAATGCTAGTATAAACACTCCTACATTTAAATCATGTATTCCTTGAGTGGAGCACACGATTCCTTGATCAGTGAATGAAGTTGTCATGTTAAGTTTCCTCATCAAATCTCTACCCAAAATGTTAACTGCCGTTTGTCATGAACATAGCAATGGGACAGACATCTCACATTCCCCTATAGAAACAGGTAATTTGTCAGTAAAAGGAACTAAATTCGTAGGTATCTCAGGATGTCATGCACCCTTTCTTGTGACATCATCAGTCCGACTTCTTAGTTCATTTTCATATTTCTTCAGGGATCTCTTCCTGCAGGCCGTCATTACCTTGTGGGTACATTTGATACGGTTGTCTCAATGGATATCTCCTTCCAAATACTTGCTGCGGTATTGGTACGATAGCTGGTGCCAGACAAGGCACGGTCTCATGTCTCCAATACAAAGGAGGTAGGGGGGCGGGGTCTCCTGTGGATGTATACATCTGCTCCCCTACAATATTATAGTAGGTTGGTTGCTGCACTACAGTTAATGTGAATAGCATGATCCATAGCAAACCCGAAAATTGAGTTACTATTAACTTTTGACTTGCTTGATGGATTCAGCTGATATTTTCCAAACACATTGGCCCTCATTACGACCCTGGCGGAATTCGGAAAACGATGGCGGAAATGCAATACCGCCATCGAATAGCGCTCGGTGCGACTATGACCCGTCACCGCAAAGTACGAAGCCATTAGCGACACCGTAGTGAACGCCAACGATAACTGCACCAAGTACGCGCACGCGCGCCATGCCAAACCGTAATTACCACCATGGCGCAAGGGTACGCCAATTCCGACCCTAGCAGACATGTACCTAACGCCATCAAGCACGGCGGAAAGTACCATTCCGCCATGATGAGAAGTACGGCATCGCGAATCAACCGTAAACGGCCCCACTGAGTGCCTGTACACCGCTCCCTGCCCACAAAGCACAACTCCCCGTAGGTGCAATGAAGCCACAATGCAACCAGTGAAATGTACAAGTCACCCATGCATGCCAACGAACAAAAGAAACACAAGAGGGGCCAATGGGAGCTGCAGGGCACAGATGGCACGAATACAGAAGCCATCCCAATGGACATGACCACAGTCCCCCACCAAGAAACGCACGCAAACACAGGCACCTGTGACCAGCAATATTCCGAGAATCACATCATTCCACCAGTCCACCTGGCTGACCGGCATCTGTTACACAAAACCCAATCCCCCGCCCCTGAGCATGACAACATTCAAACTGTCATATTGGCAGCCCCCATCCCTGACCACACGGGCTTCGTAGGCAAACGCGCCCAGTACAGTACCACGCAACTAAACTCCGAAGCTGGAACCCAATGCAGATCTCCTCACAATACATCGCCCCCCAAATAGGCACATGCCACATCACTTGCAAAGAAAAACGCTACACGGGCCAAATCAGAATAGTAATTTAATGCACATCAAAATCACCAAGCCCATACAGCCATCAGGCCATGAACTCCAAAACACTTTTCACCATTGTGGGCTGCATCCGCAAGAAATGACCAGCCACTACTTGTGTGACGCCCTGTTCCATCATGGTACACAGAGCCACATTCACGTACGAAAAGGCAACATGGAAGCGCACAGAACCGCAGGGCCGTCCCAATGGGGAGGCACTAGTCCAGCTGAAAGGCCGAAATGTTGCTCCGAGCCACCAGTACTGCGTAAGGGCATGTGGCCCATTGGCGATCGTCCCATAAGATCGTAATGCTGCTCCACTGATTAACACGAAGCAGCAGGTGTCGGGAGTAAAACCCATCTGCAGGAGTGGCATACAGATGGCAGTGGCAAAAGGGGAGGAGATACCTGTCAACCAAAAGAAAAGAAAAAGAACAGAATGGCCATCAGAACTACATTCCAACAACTCACTCCAATGATCACACTAAATCCACAGCCATATGCATGCTAGCCCACTCCAAAGGATCATCACCACCCCAAAACCACTTGCGACTCATAACCATCTATATCGAGGTGCAAACACTATCACGAACGAGTGTACCTGTGCATGCGTCTGTCAAAACAGAATCCATCAGATGGGAATGTTAACGTGCATGGACACAAGTGTCTGAGGGCGCGTCGAGACAGGGAGGGCTCAACAAGGCCAGATAGACGATGGTCCCACTATGGCAGCCCTGCATCACATAGCGTAGGGGAGGCGGATAGATCCCAAGAAGCCCTGTACATGGCAAACTCTGCATCAAATCACCTGCCCATGCATCCATTCATCATTCCCTCATCCCGGGATTAAAACGCCTGAATATTTACTCACATAACATTAGAAATATCCATTGAGTCTGTGCGTTATGCAGCCTGCAAAATCCACAGTGCCCCAGCCCGGGATTCCAGTGTAGTGAAGTAACATGTATTTGGGAACGTCCGGCCTCACCGCCCACGTCGCAATTGCGCATCCCAAACTATTCATATCAATCATTGCATCCTCGCCATGGCCCCTGTCTCAAGGACATAGAACAATAGTACGTTATATTTGCAGTCAGACCTGTGGGCATTTCCTCGCCGCTAGCTGAAAACCGAAAGCGCCGCCCTTCGAATTCCTCATTTGCAACATCACGTCGAAGAGGCATCTGTGGCCGTTTGAAATCACTAATTATTCCATCGAGTGCGGCTGTGTGTGAAAATGGCAACTGCCTTCACCCACAAATGGGACGCCCCGCCCGTCGTTGCAACTCAGTACAGTGATGCATGAGGGCCCACCGTTACTCGAGTACTACGTTCCACTGACCCTTCACAAGTCTGTTCGCGACTGCACAGATAGTATGTGAAACAATGGGACCACAGCAGGATGAACATATCTAACAATCTTACACGGCCATCGGGTACAAATACATGATTGCAATAGCAAGATGCCATTCCCCGAATTGCAGCGTTGTGCGCGGGACGTGCCCGGCCAAAGGGGAGAGCAGTTTGCACAGGTGGAATGAATCACCACAGGTGGAGGCCATACAGCCTGAAAACACATAAATTGCACAGCCAGTCTCCTCCCACAACCACACCGAAATGCTACCGGCAGGACTCGCGATGTTGGCCCTGGGGGACCTGATAGCACTGCAAGTACTCCAACTCCAAGAAGAAGACGAACACCAACTACAACCGGCCGCACGGAGGAGACGCAGGAGGAGGAGGAGGCCAAGGCAGGGCCAGCAAGGGCCGCCAGCACAGCCACTACCACCACGCAGGCAGCCCGCAATCCCACGCCTCCGAGCACATCCGTTCAACCTCACTGATGAGCAGATCCACACCCTCTACCGTTTGGACCGGGACACCATAACCGCCATTGTGGACATGACACAGGCCGACCTTGTCAGCATGATAGATAGCCCAACCGCCATCCCACCCCTACTGAAGGTGGTGTCTGTACTCCACTTCCTGGCCACAGGCACCTACCAGCACACAGTCGGACAGTTGCATGGCATTTCTCAGCCACTGTTCTCACGGACACTATTTCAAGTGCTCGATGCCCTCCTGCAGCACGCAGACGACTACATCTCTCTACCACGCTCGGAGCAGGAAATTACCAACACAAAGGTGGGATTCCATGCACTTGCCGGCATACCGGGTTGCATTGGTGCCATCGACTGCACCCATGTGGAATTGGTCGTCCCACATGCCATGGAGGCCCAGTACCGCAACCGAAAACAATTTCATTCCCTGAATGTACAAATGGTGTGTGACTCCAACAGGATCATTACACATTGTTGTGCCCGATTCCCTGGATCAACCCATGATTCTATGGTCTTGAGGAACTCTACAATACCACGCTACATGGAGCGACACGCAGGGAACAGATCCTGGCTACTCGGTGAGTCTCATTACATGCATGATTATGTGGGGTATGTGATTCGGCAATGACCTGGCAGGAAGGGGGGGGGGGTGTACGTACGTAGCAATGGCATTCCACATCATACGTTTCTCGTCCACATACAGGTGATGCTGGATATCCACTGAAGAGATGGCTCCTCACACCAGTCCGGAACCCACGGGACCAGCATGAGGAGGACTACAACCATGCCCACTCACGTACCCGTGTAGTCATTGAACAGGCATTCGGCCTACTGAAGGGTCGTTTCCGCTGCCTCAGCAGGTCTGGCGGGGCACTCCTGTACCGCCATGTGAAGGTTGCAAAGATGGTCATGGCATGTGTCATGCTCCACAACATGTGCGTACGTAGAAATGTGCCCATGCCCCCTGACGCAGAACTGCAAGCACCTGATGATGGTCATGATGAGGGTGGGGATGTGGCAGCACCTCATGGAGTCTGCGAGGCACCGGAGGCCCGTGACATTCGTCAGCATCTCATTGATGTATGCTTCTAGCACTCACGCCTGGTGGCTGATACATGGACACGGGACTCGTGGCACTGTGTGTGTCTGGGACATGCACAATATGGACTGTACGCCTATGATGGCCTAGTACACAAAGATCAATGTCCACACATCTCATTGGTTGATCGTGCACTGTTTATGGCATATGTGATATCATGTTGAACACCCTATCGACCCGCCACCCAAGTGAGCCCAACACACCCTCTCCACCCTCCTACCTCCCCCCCGAACACCAGTGTCCAAAGATGCTCATTGTCAGTGGGCTGTCGCTATTGCAAGCCCCCTCTGCGGGTATCAGGGGCACCCCTGCCTGTGGAGCGCAGGTTCCTCCCAGATCTACGTTGGGGGCTGCCCTGGACGGAACTTGCAACGGATGATGTGTCTGCCTGCTCGCGTCCATGCATGTCCCTAAGGGTTTGCGAGAGCTCAGTGAGCACACGGCGCACTGCGGCAAGTTCGGCACATACGTCTTTGGACGTCGCATGCAGTTCCCCCCTCAGGCTCTCGGTGCTTCTCTCCATTTGGACTCTCAGGCTCTCGGTGCTACTCTCCATTTGTGCCCTTAGCGTCTCTGTACCTCTCTCCATTTCTGCCCTAAGTGTCTCAGTTGATGTTTCTATGTCTGCCTTAGTGCCCCCACATTCATCGGCATGGTCCTTGAGGAGCGTGGCCAGTTGCTGCTGTTGCACGATTAACTGGTCGAGGGACTGTTGCCTCTGCTGGGCCATGGCCATTTGCGGGGGTGTCACAGAGGGGCTGTTGTCCTCATGTTGCCTTGCCACAGGGCTTGTGGGGGATGGCCAGTCGTCGTCTTGTGGGTGCCCCTGCGTGATATCCTCATGTTGTACGGGATGGGACAGACAGGGGGATTGGGACAGGTCATGGATGGATCTGACTTCGACATCCCCGTTTTCTGTGTCGGAGCATGCTGCCATCAATGGGGTGTCACCTATGGTGCTGCTGCCACCAGAGGCAGTGCCTTCTGTGGCATCCATTGGGGGGACCTGTGGTGGTGGTGTTGTGGGCATGCTGGCTGCTGGGGTGCCTGTTGATGTTCCCTCCTCTGTGCTGCCACATGATTTGTGCTGCTGCCGTGTCTTGATGCGTGCAGCTGAGGTGGAGGGTCTCTGGCCGTTGGTCTTGGCCCTCTTTGCAGGTGTGCTGGTAGGGGTGTCCTGTAGCTCGTCGTTTGGATCGGACCCTGTGGTGGAGTAAAGGAGGGCGAGGGTTATTAATGGGTCTGTGGGAATTGGAATGGCATTGTATCACATGCATTGGGGTGGTACCTGAGGGTGATTTGGGTCGGGGCCTTGGAGGTGCTTTCATTTGTGTGTGGAGTGAGGGTGCAGTTGTTTGGCAGCCTGCAGTTAGGGTGTGCCTGCTGCACGTGTAGTGCGTGTTTTAGGGGTTTTTAATTATTTATGTATTTATTGTGGGTTTTAACGTGCGCTATCAGGCCGATGTGTGTGGACGTTCTCCTGGACATGTGTTTCTGTTGCACTATGTGGACGCATGGTACTTCACATGGATGGACTGTGTGGATTTGGCATTGTTTTATTTGGCCCACCTACCTGAATCTTCGGATGTCTGCACTCCTTTCTCTATCCCTCCGACTCCCTCTATGCTCTCCATTCCGATGGTGGAGGCACATATTTCTTCCCAGGGGGTCAACTTGATGGGTGATTCAGGACCTCCCCCGGTGGCTGTGGCAATGTTGCGGTTGGCAGAGAGTATGCTGCGGACGCGTATCCGCAGGTCGTCCCATCGCTTGCGGCATTGCTGTGGGGTGCGGGGTGCGGTCCCCACCGCACTTACCCGCTGTGCCACCAGAGCCCATATGGCCTTCTTGTTTGCAAGTGCCGTTCTGGTCATTTGCGTGGAGAAGACGACGGCAGCATTCTCCTGGAGGGTCTCTGTTAGCACGGTGAGTTCCTCACGGGAGTAGTGGACCTGCCGCTTGCGGTCGCACGCTTTCTTCGCTGCTTTTCCCATTTTTCTTGGTTTCGCTAGGGTGGATGACGGGTTGGGGTGTGTTTCAGGGTAGTGATTTTAGTGGTTGTGTGGTTTTAGTGTTTTTATAGGTGTACGGCGGGATGTTTCCCGTTCCGGGCCCATGTTTTGGCTTCCGTTTCCGTATATTTCCGGTCACCGTACTTTACGGTAGGCGCACACTGCGGTGACCGCTAAGAGGGGTGGCGGTATTGCACCTAGGGCGCCGTACGGCGGCGGTGTGGGCCGTTTTGGGGTCATTTCCGCCATCGCGGACTTTGCACTTCCGCCATGGCGTGGTGCTCGTGCCCGATGGGTCGGAATGGGCCGCACTTTGCTCCTTCGTGCAATGGCGGAAACGCTATTTACGCTGTGGCGGTCCGGTCAGTCACTTTCCGCCAGGGTCGTAATGAGGGCCATTGTTTGCCCCGGGAACCCCCAGACTGGACATTTTTGTTAAGGAATGAAAAAGTTATCAAGAAAGCAAAAAAAAAACACACTGTTTTCGGCCTACTCCCATTAATTTTCCCATAGAGGTAATGTCTAAAGTTTTGTGCAGGACAAAAACCGCTGGACAGAATTGGACCAAATAAGAAACAGCCCAGGCACAAATGGGTTGACTGGATTTCAAGAAGAGGTCTGGGGTTCTTCTTTCCAGTAGTTTTTAAAATATTTGACGGGGAGGTGTTGCACCCTTCTCCGAAAATTATAGCTACATTTTCCCCATGGTGCTTTTCAGCAGAGAGGCTAAGAGGCTTTTCCGAAATGAAAAAGCAGCCAAGTGTCACCAAAATTCTATTGCCAGTAACCTTTGACTTGCTGGGTGGATTTGGATGACATTTTCAGAACTAAAAGTTTGTCAAGCCCCCATTAAGAAAAAGTGCAGGTTTTTAAAAGCCATAGCACAAAAACCGCTAGGCAGATTTGGGCCAAACTTTGGAATGAACTCCCCCATGACCTTGCAGAGTCTAATAATGTTATTGACATCACAAAGAGACTCAAAACTCTACTGTTTATGTAGTCACTCCTAGGGGAACACTGATTGTTTTGGATGACAGCGCATAGATGGCCTGACCATAGTCGCTATATAAATACCAATAGCAATAACAATCACATCAGGCTAGAGTGGGAAGGAAGACACCATGTGAAGTTGGGGATTTGGGGGTGGGTTCAGGAGCCAGTTCCATGTAGTAATTTTTGGAGATTATCAGGGGAAGACCACGTGAATTGCATGATATTACGGCAGCAACAGCACAAAAATGCAGTCAGAAATAATGTGCATCAGACAAAGAGATGAGTGAAAGGGGGAAATGGTAGAGGATTAGGAAGGCAAAAAGCAATTAAGGGGAGTGAGGGGACCTGATAAAAGAAGGGGGACCCATGCTAAGTGCCTGTGAGGATGTGGAAGACTTTTTATTTCTGAGCAATGTTTCCCGTTATCGCAGGAATCACTGAACTGCCACTCTAGTGCAGGAATTTCTGTCATTGGAAATTATTACTGTGAAATTATTGTGGGAATAAGGAGCTAGAAAAAAGAGGTTTAACATCGGCGGTGCCTACATCTACTGGGCAGGGGGAAATGAGTGTTTGGTTACAAATTAATGGTGTGACATGGCCAGTGGTTATTGCTAGTGAGCCCAAAAGAAAGATATTAGTACAACACTTACAGAAGAAACAGCAGAAGTCCATGGCTAGTGGGCCCAGAAGAAACTAAGGTGTAGCAAAACCTTTGAAATTCTGTGAAAAACCATTCGTTAAGAGAGAGTGAAGGTGATCAGATGTATTGCAACAAAACCCCTGAAATTTTGCATTCGCATTTCAATCAGGCCCACCCTGAAGAAGAAAATGTGTCACACAAACCAAACAGTGATAGGTGGTAATGGCCAGGAGATGGCCAGGGAGGAAAAGGGAAATTGGGAGGAGTGGGGGACCATAGAAAGAGGAGGGGGGGCACTTGTTCAGTGCCTGTGGGGACAGGGAATAGTTAGGGATTTTTGAGCGTTTTCAGGAGAATACTGAGGTTATCCCATGGGCAACGTTCCCTCTAATTTGTTTGGGCTGTGTGCGCCAAAGAATAATTGTGTGCAGGCTGTTTTTCAGTCATGTGCGTAACTGAGTGATACGCCGGTGGCGGTCGGCGCCGGCGGCACGCAAGTGAGCAAGTATTTAGTTATCCACACTGTGCAAGCAGGGAATGCTAATTTGCGGCACAACACGTTCTACTTCAAAGGACATTTGGGTGCTCTATTCTGCTAAAACATTAACTCATCTGAAATTGTGTCTTTGTAAATCTCAAAACATTAGCAAGATCTTTGGTTTATGATGGATTGGTAAAAGAAGGAAGTCTGGTTCTTCTAGTGGAACACAGATTCTGCCTCACAAATTATTATTTGCGCAGTAGCACATCAGTAGCTCCTGCATTCTCAGTACATTAAACGTATGGAATATAAAGGAAATGCTTTCTATTCGAGCTATACTTGAACATGAATAAGGACAAAGCCGATTTAAGAGAGGGGGTTTGGGGGACAATTAAATAAATACCAATAAATCATGTAATGTAATGCCAGATTGTTTCCAGAAGTCAAACCGACAGTCTCAGAAAATCTGCCAAGAATAAGGTGAAAACAGCATCATAAGAGCACACTTAATCTTGTACAACCAAAGCAGAGGTCCAGCAAGAGGCAACACTCTAACAAGGAAGGGTTTGGTATATCATTTTTACTGTTTTATTCAACATTAACAATACATATAAAGATGTTGGAAGGAACTTGGAACTTGGGAGTGTGGCACTGGTAGCAGCCAGGCAGCACATTACAAAATAAATAGTTTTACAGTTAATTAAGAATATAAATAAAACTATTATTTAAATAATACAGAAAACAAACATATTTCTCATCGGATAGGAAAGCAACAGGACTGAGAGCACCACTAGGTTTGTCATATGTTGTTACTTAAAGCTGATGTTAATATTACCTACCAAGAAAAAATAAAATCTACATATTTTCATCTAAATAGAGGGATGTGTGAATGCCATACATACCAGTTGCCGTTCACTAAAGTTGGAGCATCAGTAACGTTTCACCAGCATCAACAGGTTTACATTGAAAGCTTCTTTCTAATAAACCTTTGTTTTTAAAAGTTAAAGTTCTCTCTGATGAGCAAAGCAGCAATAAGATCTAACAGTCACTGTGAGAGAAGTCAGGCCAAAAGAAGTGTCAGCATTGATGAGAAGTTAACAATGGTTATCTTAGCACACTTCAGTGGTGCTACAACTTGCCATGGCCGTGCCTGTGGCTGCAGCACTACTACAACTTGAGTCTTTGGAGCTCTCAGACTCCCCCTGAGTCACATGATTCTCTCGCCTGTCTTTGCCGTTCCTCCAGTGCTGATACACATCATCAAGGTTTATTTCATTATGTAACAGATACACCTTTGTTCGCATGAGCATGCCAAGGTGACTTTCTTCCAGTTGATTCCTTGATTTGGTCTTAATGCTGTTCATGAGACTGAACCCTCGCTCACACTCCGCACTTGAGGCTTGAAATGTGGCGCATTTTGAAGTGTGAAATTCACCATGTCTTGAACATTTTTTAAAGAACCACACCTGTTCTTCTTTGCTACCACGTACTTCAAGGCATTATATTGTGTAACAACAGAATCCACCACAAGTATGCTACGGTCTGATTCTAAACAGTCTTTGAAATCTAAAATGTCTTTGTATTTTTCAATAAGATGCTTAACATGTTGTATTGCAAACTCAAAGCTGCATTGTTGAGTGGCTAGTGAATCAAATTCAAAACTGGCCCAGTCCTTCGTTTTCTGGAAACCTTTTCTCCATATGCTCACACACCAAGCCAATGTAACTCAGAATAGATGCAGTACTGAAGTCCTTTTCGTTGTCAGAGTATGTTGAGATCAGATCTCTTACTGTGCTGCTCCAGAACACTTCCTGACCAAGGTACTGTCCCCTCATCTGGTTGATCTTGCCTCGTGCAAACTGCATGGCTTCAATTGGTCAAGACCGCTTTTTTGGAGTAACTTGGACAAGTATGCTAGATCGCGAAGAATATCATTTAACACTGCCAAAGCAATGTGATAAATGGGGTCAGACAGTTTCCTGAAACAGTATTTCGCTATCGGATCATTTTCCTCCTTCATTTCCTGATCAAAGTATTTTAGCAACACCTCATAGTTGTGCATTAATGTATTCACTGCAAAATGTCTTGATAACTACCCCACTTCATTGAGGGGTCAAAATGGCAGAACATCAAATTCAATGACATTTCTTCAAATTTCGTTTTTCCCAAAGGAGATCTGCAAAACACAGAATACACTGTTCTTAGCAATGTTTCTAATTCCCTAATCATTGGCTCACCGTGAAGAATTAGGCATCGCGGATGCTTGGAATCTCCGATGCCTAATTCTTCATGGTGAGCCACACAGTGTTGCTCAATTGAATGTGGAATAGATTGTTTAAGCCTTGTAGCAACAGCGTTGTTTTTGTCAATCATAACAGATGCACCATCTGATGTCAACATGACATTTTTCTGCAGATTCAGACCATTGGCAGAGTAAAATTCAGTAATAGCTGAAGTTACAGCTTCTACATTGCAAGACGTCAACTGGACAATTCCACCAAACACAGTTTTTGTACATTGAATGTGGTGCTGCCGCAAGAGATCTTATCTTAAAGTAAATAACCTTTTACTGACTGAAATGTCTGTGCTTTCATCAACAATAAGTGTGTGAAATGGAGTGTTGCAAACTTGTGCCATGATTTCTGATCTGATTACGCTGCTGATGGACTCTAGGAATTCAAACGCATCATGTTTACTTCTCCAGCTATCTGGTATTTTGGTGTAGTGTGCTATGTGATTGTGGATTTCTTGCAAAGATAGTATGAAAGTGTTTAATTTTACAGCTAACAGTACATTGTGCAGTACATTGTGCAGTAGAACTTTTTTTTTTCAAATTATTTTTATTACGATTTTACAATAAAATACAAGGTAAACATTGAAACAACGGGACTGAAACACAGTCCTAGGAACTCCCCCACTTACCTCCCCTCCCTCCCACCGGAATTGTCTCTGATCGGGATTCAAGACCTTTGGAGTTTTAGTAAATAGGTACAGAATGCGGAGCACCATTGTAGCATATATCGCTCTGTAAATGTTCTAGTACCGTTCCCCAGTTTGCGATGAATTTTTGGGTTTCTCCCTGAATGTTGTACACAATTCTTTCCATGGCAATATGTGACCAGATCCTTCTGAGCCAGTCCAGATTGGTCGGAGGAGATTGTTGTTTCCATTTTTGTGCTATTTCTAGCCATGCCGCTGTTAGAAGTCCCATGAAGTTCTTTTTTTGGGATATCGTCAGAGTCTTATCTCTAGGATTCCACAGCCCACACATCCACACCTCTTCTTGTAGATTTTCTGCCCCATTGAACATGGCTTGCATGTGGGTTTTTACGTTTCACCAGAATTGTGATAGTTTCGGACAGTCCCACCAAATGTGTCTCCAGTTTCCTGCAGAGTTGCATCCCCTCCAGCATTTGTTTTGGGTGGTAGGATACATTTTATGTCGTCTCCGGGGTGTAATGCCATTGAATCATGATTTTTATCCATGCTTCCCTTACTTGGATGGCTTTAGACCATTTTGGGATAACGCGCCATAGATAGTCCCATTGTTCTTTTGTTATCGCTTTCTCCAATGTAGTGTCCCATCGTTTCATGTATAGCCATTTGACATTCTCTGTTGGTGTATTGAGAAATCCATACGTGGCCGATACACATTTTTTGGTCCCTGTGTGTGTCAATATGTATTTCTCAAATGGGGTCAGGTCTCTATTCACAGCTTGTTTTATCCATGGGGAGGAAAACCATTGGCAGAGTTGGTCATATTTGAATTTGTCCTTTTGCAACAAGTTCATTAATTCTCTGCATTCAGTGAATGATCTAATTTGTTGTCCGTTAAACATCTCCGACTTTTGTGCTATCTGCCTCCTCCCAATTACTGATAAGCTCCCATCTCTAAGTCTGGTTGGAATTCCGGGTTGTCTTGTATAGGCATAAAGGGAGCAGGATCGATTGTTAGAATTTCTCTACTAGTTGATTTGTTCCTTATTTCTATTGGGGTTCTCATCACTTTGCTAATGTGGACGTTCTGGTGTCTATGCTCTGGCTTGGTCCATAAAAGTTTGCAAAGTCGATTCCTGGCTACCGCTCTGTCTTGTGCCTCCCATATCTTTTGGGAGTTGTCGGGGATCCATTATTTGAGGACCCACAGTTGGGACGCTTCATAGTATCCTTTAAAGTGTGGTAGCGCCATACCCCCCCATTCTCTAGGTGCTGTTAGTGTCTCGTTCGATAGTCTCAGTGTTTTTTTTGCCATATGTACGTTGATATTGCCTTCATAATGGCTTTAAAATAAGTGGGGGCTTTTCGGTTTGGGAGCACCTGGAAAGTGTATAACAGCCTTGGTAGGACCGTCATCTTTATTACTGTTATTCGGCCCCACCATGAGATCGAGAGTGGATTCAATTTTGCCCGATCTCCTTTGGTTTTTTCTAACAGATTCGGAAGGTTCTCTCTGTAGAGGTTTGCTAATTTGTTCATGAGTGTTATTCCCAAGTATTTGATCCCTTTCTTTGCTATTTTTAGTTGTCCGTCTGCCACTAGGTTGTGGATTTCTTCGCTGTTGCCAGCCAAGATTAAGATTTCGGATTTGTGTCTATTTATTTTTAGTCCTGATATGGTGCCGTAGATCTCTATTTCCCTCATCAGTGTCGGAAGGGAATCCTTCGGGTTTGAAAGAGCCAGCAGCATGCCATCCGCGTAATCCATCGCTTTGTGTGTTATTCCTCCCATGTCGATCCCTTGGATTTCTGGGGTTTCTCTGATCCTCTGTAGAAGCGGTTCCAGGTATATAGCGTATAGTAGTGGGGGGAGTGGGCATCCCCGTTTGGTGCCTCTTCGTATTTTGATCGAATCTGTGAGTTCCCCGTTCACCGCTACCCGGGCTGATGAAGTATTGTAGTTTGCACGTATCATCTTTATATATTCTTTCCCCATTCCCATTTTCTCTAGGATGCGAAATAGCAGTGACCATTCCACTCGGTCGAACGCTTTTTCTGCATCAAGCGCTAGGAGTATGGCCGCTGTTCTTGTGTGTCCAGTCTTTTCAATCAGGTGGGTGATTCATCTGATGTTAGCAAGGGTCATTCTATTGGGGATGAATCCCGCCTTTGTCTTGATGGATCAGTTTGGGAAGCACCTCCGCAAGTCTTTTATATTTTTTGGTATAGAGTTTTGCATCCAAGTTTATTAGTGCGATGGGGCAATAAGAGCTTGGGGTTTCTGGATCTTTCCCTTGTTTATGGAAGACTAGGATCTTTGCTTCATTCATGGAAGGGGTGATGTCCAATCGGTCTTTAAAGGTATTGAATAGCTCTGTTAGGCTTGGGGTCAGTTCTCTTATGTATGTTTTATAGAATTGTGCTGTGAATCCGCCCGGTCCTGGTGCTTTATTTTTTGGTAGGTCCCGTATCGCTGCCTCCACCGCATCTTCCGTGATGGGTTCGTCTAGTCTTAGCTTCTCTTCCTGCGTCACTGTTTGGAGCGTTACGTTTTCCAGGTAAGTGATCTGGTCTTCTTCTTTTGGGTTCTCCGTGGCATACAGCTTTTGGTAGTATTGTTGGAAAATCTTCCCTATCTCAGTTGTCAGCGTGTGTTTTTGGCCGTGATCGTTCATGAGGGCTTTTATCGATTGGGCTTGTCGTTTGCCCCATAGTTGTCTGGCGAGTAATTTGTCTGCTTTGTTCGATTTCACATAGTACCATTGCTTCAACTATAGGAGGTGTCTTTCCGCTCGCTTAGTTCGTAGGGCTTCCAATTGGCCCTGGATATGTCTGTATGCTCTTTTTACTTTTGAGAAGTTGTTGTGCTCCATTTCTGCTCTCAGTTCCGTGCTCTTTACTTCTAGTTCTGCCTCCCATTTGTCATTTATTTTGGCTCTTTGTGTTGTGATCGCTATGATGTGGCCTCGTATCACCACCTTGAAGGCCTCCCACAAGGTTGACTTGGAAATGTTTGAGTGTTGTTCTCTTTGAAGTATTCTTCAGTTCGCTCCCTGATGGTTTCTTTCATGACTGGGTTGTGTAGTATTTCCCCCGGTAGTGTCCATCTCCAGAGGCGTGTTTGCTTGCGTATGGTGGGGAGGTGTATCCAAAGGGGGACATGGTTCGATAGAGAGATATCATTCACCTCTGTTTCGCTGATCTTCCCCAATAGGCTAGTGGACGTCCATGTGTAATCGATCCTGGCACTTGTGCCGTGTACGTGCGAATAGTAAGTGTATCCTGGTGTCGAGCCTCTTATTTTTCTTCACGTGTCTTCCAAGGCTAATTTTGTCATCGCCGTCTGGAGGGCTTTTGAGGGTGTACCCTGCCCAGCGTGTCTAGGATTTGAGCGATTTATGGACGGGTCCCATGCGATGTTGAAGTCTCCTGTTAGGATGATCTCTGCCTTCGCGAAGGATTTCAGTTTGTCTATGCTGTCTCTTATGACTCCGTCTTGGCCCACATTGGGAGCGTATATCGTTGCTATTGTCAATGGGAAGCCTTCTATTTGTATATTTACAAACAGGAATGTACCTTGTTTGTCTGATAGTGTTTCTTAAATGTGTACGTTTAAAGTGTTGGCGAATGCTATTAGTACTCCTCTTTTCTTCTCTGAGTCATTTGCTTGGAAGATATGTGTGTATCCCTTGATTCGGGTTTTCCCCTTGTCTTGTTTTTTGATGTGAGTTTCCTGAAGCATCAGGATATCGAACTTCTCCCTGTGTTCTATCTTTTTCCTTTTTATGGGGGAGTTCAGCCCTCGTATATTGTATGTAAGGATTTTTAGTCCCATTTTTTTGTTTGTTTTCTTGTCTTGTATGTCTCGCCAAGAACTTTTGGTTTTCGCTTTCTGCATTCTGGTGTTTTTCCCCCTCCCTCTCCTCCCAACTTCCCCTTTAACAGTTCGCTTAACTCCCCTCCTCCCCCCGTAACAACCCTGAGGAGGGCTCTGGGCCCTATGATCGCTCGGGCGTGTCACCTCTCGCGCCATGCCCTCTTTTCTCAGGAAACTTGGTCGTTGGGGGTCCTAAACCCCACTTGGGATTTTCGCGGTGATTCTGTTCTTCCCGGTTCTGGCCGACCATATCTGTTGCCGGCGGTCCCGGCATTTCTGCCTTCTCCTGGTAACTGCATGGTGGTTTTAAGTGGTTTCTCCTTGGTTCGATGGGGATGTTGGTTTCTTGTGTTCCTGGTTCTTGGTGGCTCGCTTCCCTTTGGATGTTATGGTTTGCCAGCCTCTCGGGCCTCTTCGCCCTTTCTTGGGGTATCTGGATCGCTCGTTCCTCTCCGGGACGTCTTGAACATTCATTATTTGCAGGCCTTCCTCGCACGTGGTTATTATTTGTTGGACTCCCTCCCATGTGAAAAGGAGGCCGAATGTGAAGGTCCATTTATATCTTATTTGCCTTGTGGTAAGTTCTTTTGTGACTGGAGCCATTTCTCTGCACTTTTGGAGAGTTGATTGAGCCAAATCTTGGTATAGTTGTATGTTGGTTCCATTCAATCTTATTTGATCCAGTGTCCTGGCCTTTCGTAGGATTTGCTCCTTCCATGAGTATGAAGTCATCGCCCCCAACACATCTCTGGGGCGATTTCCAGATTCCCCTTCTCGTCGCGGGTCCACTCTATGAACTCTGTCTATGAGAATAGCCGACTCTTCTTCCTCGTCAATTATGTCTTTGAACACTTGTTGGACTGCAGTTTTTAGGTCTTTCTCTCCTATCTTCCTTCGTGGCCATGTCGATTCTTTCCTTTTCGACGCTTGGGGACTTTGTTTTGTCCCTGTGGACAGGCGCTTTCGACAGGCCCAGTGTGTCCGTCCCCCAGAGTGTGGCCAGATTCTGGTCCTGTTTCCCTTTTGTCGTAGTTGCTTGTGATTGTCTGCTCCTAGACTTTGACATGTGTGCTGTCTTCGCTTCACGTGTGTGTCGGGTCACCTATTGCATGTTTCACTGGGACTGCTTTGGGTATGGTGTGCTGAAGCTATGATCTACGTGTTCCTTGAGTCTCCTCTGTTTGTCTGGATGGGGCTTCGTTTGTCTTTTGAGTCGCTGGAGTTCTCTTGAGGTGGGGGGGTGGGGTGCCGCTCCTCTCTCCTGTGCCTCTATGGTATTATCTGTGGTTTTTGGTGGCTATTTGGACCTTCTCAGGGTCCGCGTTTAGAGGCCCAAGTCTATGGGGAGAGGGATTGTATGTCCTGTTTATCTTGCCCACCTGTCCGTTACTCCCGGGGGGCCCCTCCCCTCTCCACCTCACCTCTTGGCTTGGGGGAGTCCCTGTCCGTGCACCACTGCCTGCTGCTGTTTCTTTGGGGTCCGGAGGAGGTGGGGGCGGCTTCCAACGGGCGCTCTCTCTTCTCTCGGGGCACCGGGTTCTGCAGGCGAGCCCACACTCTGCTCCGGCTCCTTTGTGGCTTTTGTGTTTGCTGTGCACATTGCAGGGGTCCGTGCTGCTGGCCATGGGCGGGCGGAGGTGTCGCGTAGTTCCCAGCCTCCGCTTGTTTCCTCGCCGGTGCCCTCTCTCCCAAATCTCCTCCGCCCGCCGTCAGTTGGGGCCGATCGACATCTGGCCCCGCGCCATCCGGCGTCTCTCTCTCAGGCAGCCCGCCGGATCTCTCCTCAGTCGATCTCCGAGATTGAGGTGGGCACCCGCCCCTCTGAACACGGGGGGGGAGTCCCACCTCATATTCGCATGTTGCTGTGCTTCTCCCCGCTCTGTGGGCTTTCTAATGTGCCTCCGGCTCCTGTGTTCATACGCGTCCAGTGTCTGGATGCGGGGGACACCATAGCTCCGTCTTGCGTGGTGGCGCTGCTTAGGGGAGGCGATTCGGGGGCTGTGCGCTCACCACTTCCTTTGGTTTCTCCTTTTCGTCTGTGGCCCCTTCCACTGGAGTTATCTGCTTTCCCTGGACCGCAGCTGCATAAATTGTCTTGCTTTACTGGGTCGCCCCCGAGCCGGGAGACGGAGCACCTCTCACGCACGTCGTCCCTGCTCGGCGGCCATCTTGGAATACCGTGCAGTAGAACTTTAACCTCTCCAGGACTTGTACCATTGTCGCTCAACCATGGCCAATCTATTAACTCTCTCAGTAGAAGTTTGTGCCAGCATACTACGCAATCCAAACCCCAGTTTCTCTGCTGGATTCTTATGCCTGCGTGTCTGTACAGCAGAGACATGGACTTTTCCAACTAAATGGAATTTCATGTAGTCTAATTTCCACCCATCGGCCCATTTCTTTCCTGTAGAAAATTTACCAGCAACTTTAGCTTCCGCACATACTCTGCAAATCAGGCCACATCAGTATTGTACTGAAAAACCTCTCCAAGTTGCACATGTGCTTTATCTTGTGATTTCTGGGACTCTTTGGACTATTTCCTTTATTCAATCCTCCTTCAAAGTAGCACAACATGTCTTCTTAGGTGGTGCTGTAGCAGCTGCGGCAGCACTCCCTTTCCTTTCCTTTGATGAAGAAGACTTGGATCTTCTGAAGTTAAACAGTTCATCCATTAACTGGTTAAAAAAGAAATAGCAATTATTTGCATGGAAACAAAGTGATCTGCTACTGCTGCTACTGTCTATGTGAAAGTGTAGAACTTGCATTCATCACACCATGCGAGGGGCAGATGCCTTTTATGCCTGGCCTGGCTATTAGCTTGCATCTTAAAATGTTTACCGAGCCACAGCAGTCACAACGCAAATGCTTTTCTAAAATAAGCTACAGAACACATTCTAACTAAATGAGCATCTTACTCCTCAGTTGGAGTCGACTGACTGCCCATAACAAGCAGGAATATGGATGCACAGGGGCATGTGTCCAACCAAGGCTGGCTAGAACTGCAGTACCACTACCTCCTGCACTTAAAAATGTCTAATGTTGGTTGTCCTTAATCTATGTGTTTCTAACCACAACCCTGACCCCATGTAATTTGTCACCGCCGGCGCCAGACTGTTCCAATTACTAGTCCCCCGTCCCCTTCCACAACACCCTGCCACCTAATCAGAATGTCACTCAAACTCACTGCATTGTAAGGAACTCATTCCTTCCTGTAAAAAGATGATTTCTTATCTATTATACATTATTTTGTTCTCAAAAGAGCATTGTTCCTCCTTTTATATAAAATTAAATAAGGACTGCAACATCCAATGTACACTTGCATGAGATCACCACCAGTACAACTCCCTGTCCGCCATACTACCACCACCACCAGTCCACCACAGCTGAGTTGAATGCCATAAATGGAGACACACACATGTCTATGGCCTAGTACACTTTTCTAATGAGATGTCAAGTGACCTGCTTTGGTAATAAACCCCCATTTGGGTCTGCCCCTGACTGAGGCAGCCCGGCATCAGCGCACAAAACCCTCTCTGATTGCACCCAGAAATGAGCTGGTCAGTCAACCTCCTCAAAACCTGCACAACCATATAAGAGTCTGTGCGCTGGCACACAGCTTCCCCTTTATCACTATGTCCATTGCCCAGGCAGCACTGCTTCACACAGAAAAAGACACTAACGCCTTGCCGAATGAACCATGCATAGGCACACACACCCCAATGCTCAGAGACAGTGGTTCACTTGCAACTTCCCATAGTCAGACGAAGCAAGGAATACCCACATATGGCCAGAGACCACCACACTGGCACGCTCACTAATGGCCAGACTATGCATGTTCTCCACATAGAGATCTAGTCTGACTCTTGGCTGCCCCAGCCCTCCTAAGCTCCGAGCCTAGTAACCCCCAAGGGAACACATATCCATATTGGTTTACACAAAAGAAGTCAAGTTAAAATGTTGAGCACCTTACAGGAACCGTATGCAAGGGCACCACCTCAGTAGTCTTTGCAGGGGAAGGGAACATAGTGCTGCTAATCTCTCTCAATCAATTGTTTTTTCTTGAAATTGCCTGGGCAGCATGCAAAATACTATCTATCATCATCTGGGGGTCACATAGATTGCAAGGCTGATTGCCCAGGTATACATGGTGGACCCTATGGGGTTAACACTGAGGCTGAAGGTCTCGCTGAGAGCACTAAACAACACTGAGTTGAACCCTAGAGAAGTCTTGGATGAGGGAAAAGGGTTACTGTACCAGTACAGGCCAAGCAAATTGGTTTGGGGATGGGAGTGGGGAAGGAACTCACACCAGAACCGCAGTTCAGGAATTTTGAGATAGCTACTACTATGATGTTGTTGTCTTTTTGCACGCCCAAAGCACAATCAATCTGTGGCTGCTGCGGCAGGGTAAGGGGATGGGGTGGGGGCCGAGCTGGAGAGGCATGCGGTCACTCTCCCTATGAGCTGTGAACATGGAGGGGGGACTAATGGCTTTCACTCTCCAACCCCCCTTAAATTCAACCCAAGGCAACAATACGAGGACAGGAGATGTGGGCCTTTGCGACAGCTGCTAACAGATCTAGAGGTGTTTCCCTAATCCATTTGCCATAATCAATTAAATCGGCAGCAGAGAAAGTCAACCCTCCTGTGAGGCACCCAAGCATGATAGTTTTGGACAATGGTACCAGAGATGAGTCGACCATCATGGTCAGGTGACATGAGCCACTATCGGGTCCTGGCCAGTGGCCACACTACAGCAGGTGCATGACGTAGGTGGCTGAGGGTGAACACCCTCGTGGGTGACTGATGGCTACACCACACTCAAGGCAGCTGTTGCCACCGCAGAGCTGAAGAGGCAGTACCGTTACCAAGGGAGGAGGACGGTGCAACGAGGCCCATGTTCTTTAATCGCCTAAGTTGGGCAGACTACTTAGATCCTGCGATGCCACCAGTGCTGGCAGCTTGGGTTTCCACCAGAGAGCCATATTCTAACATTGCAGTAATAGCACATTGCAGAAAGGAACACATTTATCACATTGATACATTGCAAATGGGCATTGCCATAGCATTGCCTGTAGAACAACATTATAATTCGGCACATCATAAGACTCTATTCCCTACAGTACCTGCCAACATGCTAATGCTGTAGTTGCAAATCTGTATATCTGCTGCCAAAGGAGGAGACAGAGATGGCCTTCAGAGCTGGTGACTGGGGTGGGTGGAGGTGAAGCAGCAACAATTTAGTGGGGTGGCTCCTGGAGCCGAGCAGTGGAGCTCTTGGAGCGTGAGCCTAATAGAAGGCTGAGGGAGGGCCCCGCCAAACCATGTGACAAGCCATCCAAGCTTGAAGGGAGGCAACGCAAATCACCATGGAGGGCCTTGTGGGATATGGTTGTGGATGGCGGCTAGGAGTGGGAACTTCGGTGTATGTGGGTGAGGGAACAGGTTGTGTGGAATTTGTGTCAATCTGGTGGGGGGATCCCCTGAAAACAGGAGAAGATCGCCTCCTCTTCTTCCCCCCTCCTGCCAAGATTAGCTGAAAAGTGGTCTGACAGTCCCTCCCCAGTGCCTACTCCCCAGATGTAAGGCTAGAAACAAGTACTGCTCTCTTGTTGTCTCCCCCGTCTCTGACTTGGGCGCTGGCCCTGCCTGAAAGCCTTACCCATGTAAAAGAAGGCTGAGGGCCCTCCATGTGGCGTTACAAGCCATCTAATCATAGCCCGTGAAGGCCATAGAAGGAATCATAACACACGTGCATGCTGCACAGTACTACTCACTCACTCCCTCTTGTGCAGAGTCAGTATAATGTAAGGGGCCTGCCCATTCACCACCAGTGCCACTGCACACTGCCCAGTATCATACTGGCCCAAATAAAGGCTGGAGCACGGAACGAGCTGCCCAAGCGATCACACGTTCACACCCCATCACACACAGAGAGCTCCAACGAAGGTGCCACTGCCACACCTTATGCACGCGGACTGTCAGAGTGGGAGGATGCAGGAGCAGTCGTGTTTCACCTAAGCACAACTACAGCTCGCAGCTTCATAATTACAGGTGCGAGACCGCACATCCACGCACCTTAGAGGGAACCTTGCCCGCGGGCATGGGTAGTTCAATGCTATTATTGGGGGAATATATGGGGAATACCACAGGAATGGAGAGAGAGTGAAAAAAGTAATTTTACACCTGCAGTAATCTCAGCTCCTAGGCAGGGGGTAATGGGTCTCTGTGCCGAAGCTCATGGCTAGTGGGCCTCGAAGAAACCTATTGGTGCATCATGTACAGAGGCCATGGCCAACAGTGAGCCCCAAAGAAACTTATGACAGCCACATCTTCCCGTTCTCCAGCATGTTTGAAAAGTTGGAATTTAGACTCTACAGGGACATGTAGTTGATAGGTAAGTACACTAACTGCCACCATGCTCCACACACAGGTGCACAGACCATCGTAACATGTGACCCTCATCCCTGAGTACATACAAAAGTAACAAGCATGCATCCAACACCACACACAAAGAGACAACCAATGCACACTTACACCATTCACCCCTACCTCATGGCACCCTAAAGGCGGCCAACCAGGTCACAACATGTAAGGTACAGTATTGCACACAGGGCCACCAGGGCCATCATTGAGCAGTCCATAGGCATCCTGAAGTCACAATTCAGATGCATAGATCACTTGGGGGCAGGGCAATACTCCTGCCAGGCCACACATTGTATGCAACATCATACGTGCCTGTTGCATATTGCATAACTTTGCAGTGTTCACAGGTGTACATGCAGAACTAGTGCCACAGCCAGAAGCAAGGCAACCAACCCGGGGTGAGGCCAGTGCGACTGCAGCACGGCTGAGAGAGCTGCTGGTCAACAGCTTCTTTACATGAGCATGCATGCTGCCGGAAAGGAACAGTGACCACACACGAGATGGTATCCGTGATGAATGGATGACAAGTGGCAGGCACAGCCTGCACACATGCACCTACCTGAGACACCCATGTAAACAGACATGTGGGCATGTCAACACATAGGAAACATGCACACCACCATACACACTGCGTGTGGATGACGGAATGATGGAAAATTGGCTCTGTTTGAACAGAGAAAAAAGTGAACTCCTACTGAGGTTAGCGCTAAATTGGGGGAAGAAAACTTGCACTTGAGTATCAAGGAGTGCCCTATAGCAGTAGCAGAAAAAGTTAACACTCTGGGAGTCTTCCTAAACTTGACTCCGGGCTCGGAGACCCAGACTAGTTACATCTCTAAAAATTGCAACTACTACCTAAGACTTCTCAGAAATATTAAGCCCTTCATCCCAGAAGACAACTATGCCTCAATTGGTCAAGCCATCATTTTCTCCCACCTCGACTACTGTAACTGACTGCTGATAGGGGCCAGTAAAAAGTGTCTGCATTGGCTCCAAATCGTCCAAAATTATTCAGTTTGAATCACCAGGGCAGCCCCAAATGGGATCACATTTCATCTGGGAGGAAATCAGTACACCGCCTCCCTATTTTGGGCTGTATCCACTATAAAGTTGCAATATTAGTGTACAAGTGTTTATACTGAAAGGCACCAGCATACCTGAAGAGCTGCAACACTCAATACCTACCCTCTTGCACGCTCTGTTCTGCGATTTTGGGAGCAATTAACAAAGACATATTCTATAGGGTGGGTTGTCTACGGAAGGCCTTCCCCGACCAAGCTGCATTGACATGGAACTCTCTCCCTAGCACTCTCAGGTTGGGCAGCAATGTGAAAACCTTTAGAACCTGACTAAAACCTATTCTCTTTAAATAAGTTGCTGGTTCATAGTCAGGGATGACGCAACCTCTTGATATATACTGATATCAATACATCCTGTTTTTTTGTTATGTTCTACTGTGTTTATGTAGCGCCCAGATGCCTGTGGGTTTATGGCATGGTACAAATAAATAAATAAAATTAAAAACTGCCTCGCACTGCATGAAAAATCTATGGACACATGCACACAACCATTACACAATGCCAGTACTACAAGGGGTAGAGGCACACTGGGACACATACGAGAGCACATATGTGTAAATATGCATTCCTATTTTGCATGGATGTGGTGCCATTACGCATGGCATGAACCTAACCCACAATAACATCACATTCACACATGGCCAACAGTAGTTGACACACACTACATTATGTGTGAACGGACAGGATACCACGTCCAATTGGAGCAGGAGTCTCAAAGTGCACCCATTGAGTGAACAAAGCAAACTTCTCCCCACCCAAAACTGCACAATGAATGACAGGAACACTGTGAGCATGGACCTTGGGATGCACACATAATGGACCATGGCCGGGTGAACGAGGCAGTGAATGGCACTGAACAAGAAGCACTGTTCCCGCCGAGTACAAGTCAGAAAGCAGACACATCAATCATTTCCTCCTCAATTAAGGTTGGGGGGGCGCACGGGCAAGTCGAGTATGGATTACAAAGGCAAAATCACCAAGAAACACCCTGAGAGTGCGGTGAATACTTGAGAACCTGTTACATGCCATGACACTACAAACAGACACACAACAGTGCTCAACAACATCCTCAACAGTGGAGGGTTTGACTCAACATTACCTGGATGAAAGACAGGATCATCGGCAGGAAGGACAGGGAAGAGTTCATAGAACAATCCTGGGATGCACTGATGACATAAGGCCCTATAACTGCAGGCTACAACAAGCTGAATATCAGTACGTATCAACGCATGCAATCACACAGCTCACACAGCTCATGAAGCCAAAACATTGCTGGCATCGACGGCACTGATGGTGAGGGCAGGTGTTGACATGCAAATGCTGATGCACACTGCATACCTGCACTGCCTGGCATGAGCGGTCAGGAGGCGAGGGCACTACTTTGAACAACATTTACTCACATGAAAGTTCCACCCACACTGTGGCATCCACTCCAAATCGCTGCATAAGGATGTACAGCACCACATCCACCCACAGCGGACAACACCACTCCCTAAATGTGAGATTCCCACATCCCTACAACCAACATGACAGCCTATGACCAAAAAAGCACAATTGTGAACATGACTGAACCATTATTACCTGATGTAGGGCACTGCAACAGATGATCTGTCAGGAAGCACCAGGACACCTTTACCAGTAGAATGCAACAGGACTACTGCAAGATCCACAAGGAATGTCACACCTCCCTAGAACGTTCCTTACACCCACAACCCTTGGAAATCCACTCAGAATGCTCATGAGAGAAGCAGCAAGGCCAATGGCCAAGAGCACCAGCATGAGCAGCAAACACTATCCACGACACGCAGACATGTTCATGGTGCCTGAGGCGACTGTACGCTTTATTATCAATTATGCAGAATGCATCACACGGGTAGCACAAGGGCATTGGTCACCATGCATAGCCATGCACGTGTGTTAACCAGTCTATATATGTCACTCTGCATGACCAACAGTGACCAGCTAAACAGCAGGTGGATGGCCTTCACTTCTTGGAAAAATAAATTTTCTGGAGCAAAAATCCTGCAATGTCGACAGACAGCAACAATGTGTCTAGGGACAAGGAGAGGCAATGCACAGTCAAAACCCTATATGGGACATCAGACCCCACCCATGGGGACAGTTTGCAGCATCGCACATGCACAGAGCCATGCTAGTAAAGAAGTATCCTTACATCAGCTGTAGAGGTCCCGAAGGATAGACTCATGTCGACATCCTCGCCCTGTGCACGGGTGACACTCGGACCTGTAAGACATGCAGGTAAATGCAAGGTCTGACAATGCATACAGCTCTGCACACAGTAATTCATCATGAGACACACTGGTACATGCATACTCGAAATGTACACGCCTGTAGTCCAATAGTATCCTTAAGAGGAGCAGCCTGGTGTCCAAGGAACAGGCCTTTCTGTGCAAAATACTGGCAGGATGGCACATGGCCCCCAAATACATAGTCATCAGCTGAGGGACTCATGATTTGATATGATAGGTTATTTATAACACGCTTAATACCCAGAGGTTTTTAAGTGCAGACCCGGGAATCGAACCTGTGTTGCTCCATGTCGTCTTGCTTCCAGGGCGAGCACGTTGCCGCTGAGCTATCCTCCCAAGACAAGCCCTCATGCCCCCCACACACATTTTAATGAGTCATCCACTGTATGACTCACTCTACACTAATCAGTTGAGGTAGGCTGCAATAAACAGTGTGCCCTTCACTGTTGCAGATGAGCCTTTCAACCCACAAGGTTGCAGGAAACAAGGCCCCATTCACCTTGTCGACATAGCTGGAAAGTCCAAGGTTAGCATGTTGCTCCAGGATGTAGGCAGGCCATGGCAGATGCATACAGGAATGCATGTCACCCAGCCTACATGAATATCATGTGCATTACCCATCCACATGGGAATGTGCCAGTGCAGCACGTACTGTTTCATCCATGTTTGTACACGATGCAAGATGAAGTGGACTAGACATATCAAACTATTCATGGGCAGATCACCTCCATGCCTGCAAATTACATTTCCAGCAGCTGCATTACCTGATGTGCACACCACTGATGCAGTGGACACAGAGCCCCTGTCACAGGTCTATTTACCTAAAATACATGCGGATGCAAATGTGCATCATGACATGATCAAACAGAAAGCCATGCAAATGTGCACACACCTGGAAATAAGCATACATGGTACAAATGTGAATGCCTTACAATGCTATGCCAAATAATACACTTGCCTTGACCAAGTGAAGGTTCGGGACCAACATTGTCCTACACACACCAACCTACATTGGCAACAATGTACACACAAATAACAAAATGGACATGAGTCATGGATGGCACAAGAAAAAAGTATATTCTAAAGTACTTCACAGCATTGCAAACAATGGGGAAACGTGTACAGGAACATGGCCAATTAATATATGAATGAAATGGTGAGTGAATATAAATGAAAAATACACAATGAATGTGGCATCCACTGAGGCAGTTAGAGGTATAAGTGGGCAATAGAAAGTTGAAAAAAAAGATACAAAGCACACTATGCAGGGAGCGTGAAATAGGATGGACACAATAGGGTAAATTACATATAATTACATGTCGCCCTCTGACTCCTCAGATTAACTGACCCCAAAGCTACCACCTCAACCTCCTCTTCCTTCACCTCATCATGCAGAGGCCACTGGCTTGGCGGAATGGAAGAAAAGGAGAAGGAGGTGCATGCTGTGTGTCCACGCTGGCCACACCTGGGCATAGGAAGAGTGAATGTGGCTGAGAGCGCAGGGGACATGTGAGGCGAAGGGGCTGGCTGTGTCAGCAACAGATGTTGTTGGATTTCACAGACAGCATCTTTCATCGCCCTCAATTCCCCACTGTCCGATCTCAATTCTCGTCCCTGCAACCTCCTACCGCATTGTCCTCTGTTCCAGCAACTGTTCATCCACTGCTTCCCTAACCTCCCTTGCCACCTCCTGCAAGCCCACCCTGATGCCCCTTCAAACTCCCAGAAACTGTTGGTTGAAGGCCACACTGCCACCTCCAGGTGTAGGGGCCTGAGCCATGGTGACATCTGGCTGGTCCCCTGAAGGTGCAGTTGCAGCGGTGGCTGGGGCTGGCATAGTTGCCTCCATAGGCGGGTAAGCTGCAGCCAGCACAGTTGGCCTGGACAGCACAGTGGGAAGTGGTGGCCACTCCCCTGCAGGTGTCAGGGGAGACAGGCATGCCATATGCAGGGTGGCAGGATGTGGATACTCCCTGCACACTTGTGCTGGCCCATGGTCCATAATGGGGGCATGTTTTACAATGGAACAACGGCATGAAGCAGTCCAGGAAGGGGAACTGGCCTCATGCAGCTGGCTGGGGTACACACAGATGAGGGGTATGGGGAAAGGTGGAGGAGGAGGAGACACATGATCTGCAGCAGACAGAGCTACAGCAGTAAATAGTGGGCTATATGGTCCTGCATACCCTGTCTGCTCCTGTGCCTCCCCATGAAACACCTGGGCCTCAAACTCTGACTGCTCTACCTCTGCTGTACTCCTACTTGTGTGTGTCCTGTGGGAGGATTGGACATTCGACACACATCCATTGTCCTGGGGAATGGGGTCACTGACAACGAAAGCTGCAAAGTAGGAGACAGGGACACATGAGAAGGTGCACATATCAACGTGTGTACAGCACAAACATGTGGCGCACACATCTCATCTACATGGGAAACAGACAAAAAACCCATTTGCGCATGCAGACACCAAGCCAACACTACCCTGGATTGGGTGTTGAGAGAACATGCATGCATGTGGAACACACACCCAGGGAATTGTTCAGATGCCGGTGCACCACCCACAGTGTGAGCGCAAGTATCGCCTTAGAAAGATCATTTTATAGGGTAGCAGGACCTTGGCAGTGAATTAATGGCCATGTGCCATGAGGACAGTAGCAGTGCTGATTAGGTTCATAGCTAAGATGTGGCACAATATAGCACACAGTAGTTTATTTTGTTTTTACATAACTCAGCCAATTGTTGCATTGTAGTTTTGTCAGCATTGCAGCACATACTATTGTACTACTTGCCCCGCACCGCACAGAAGAGGATGCAGCATATTATTTTTTAAGTAGCACATTGCCCTGTATCTACGATTGGCATGCAGCACACTGCATGGCATCATGTTTACTACACTTTGACTGCACAACACGATTACAGAGATACACATGGTGTATGGCACTGCATCCTCGTTTGCATCACATGTCACAGAAAACACACAGCAGCATACTGCATAGTACACCTGCCCACAGTCAAGTTCATGGCACTAGTTTCTCAAGTTATATGACAGCTGGATAGAAGGTGCTTAGTACCTACAGATATATTTTCACCATCTGGCACCGCACACACATAGCCTATCGCGTTATAGTTTCATTCATAGCAAACCTTGAAACTTGAGGAGAACCATCTCCGGTTCCGACCTTCCTCTTCGCTTCTGCCTTTGCCCCCTTCTCCTCTGCTGCTCTGTTTTCTCTCTGGCACTGTGCACCTGGACACCCTCTGTCCTTCGGGCCCAGGTACCTGCTCACCCTGCCATCCTCCAGCACTGCCTCTGGGCCTCCCCTTGCATTGGGCTCTCTATCTGTACCCATACAGTCCCCCACCCTCTTCTCTGCAGCACTTATCAGATATACCCTATCTGCTTAACCCAGCACTTGCCACCTGCTGGCTGCGCTACCACCTATATTTATTTATTTATTTATTTATTTATCTATTTCACGTATTTATTTATTATGTTCTCTCCTCTGTTTTGCACTTTCCACCTCTCCTCCCTCCCATGCACTTTCCCCCTTTTCCCTTTCCCATGCACTTGCACGTTCTTAATATCACTGGGCCTAGTAAGACCATGGTTTTTGTTCTCCCCTGTTCCCCTCCGTTTGCCTGGTCATGCTCTGAACCACTTGTGTATGAGCAGGACACAAATAAAATATCATATGATCTCAAAGTACCAGGGGAAAAAATAATTTTGGATCTTTCTCATCCTGGCGTCTCAGAAGATGATCGGGTGTTTCAATTGGTCCATATTATCAAGGATCCCTATGAAGCATGCAATGGTGCACATGCTGTTGTAATTTGCCCAGAGTGGGATATTTTCAAGGAACTGGACTTTGAACGTATCCACAAAAAAATCCTGAAGCCTGCTTTCATCTTTGATGGCCGGCAAGTCTTGGATAATCTTCACGGAGAGCTCCAGAACATTGGATTCCAGGTGAAAACTATTGGCAAAAAAGTTACGTCCAAGAGGATCCCTTTCGCCCCTTCTGCTGAAATTCTTAAATTCAGTCTGCAGGATCCTCCTCCCAAGAAAACAAGAGTATAGGATTGGGCCAAAGATTAGCAAAGGACACTCGAACCAAAGGACTTATCTGCATCCTACCAAAGGGCTCTATGATGCAGCACCTTTGTGTGCCTTTGTAGCCTATTCTGTATGTAAAAAGCATACAGGAAAAAAGGGCTCATGTAATTGACAATTTACAAAAAAATAGTGTATTATGGCTAATAGACTAGTGCTTAATACCTATGCAAACCATGTAATCACAATATTTTGTAGTATGAAGAATAAGTATTATGAAGATGTATTATGTTTTTAATTAAACCAATTTAGCCCATTGATATTTTTATTCACTGAAGTCAAAAGGAAAGTGTTTGACTTTCAACAATATCTTTAATAGCTGCTTTTTTTATAAACTATTGAACTGGATATCCCAGCCTCTTTGATGAGTAACAATTACCCTTGAGATGAATGGGGATGTAGATTTTATTCATAGATCAATAATCAAAATGACTCAGGTAGTTTGGCAAAAGGAAATCTGTTTTAATATCAATGATCTAAAACAGGGAGTACAACGAACATCAGCACTCGCTCGATCCTCTTACTCAATGAATCTTACAAAAAACAGAGGTTATATTAAGCAAAATCATCATCAGTGACGTGTTGACCTGCGTCATTACCAACGTCATCCTCTGTGGCAAACTACAAAAACCTATTGAGGGAAGTGATAGGCTCTAAGTGAATATCTAAGTATAAGTTCTATATCAGTAAATAACGGTGAAGGAAAGTGATAGGGTACTTAACATCAGGTGGGGGCAACTAAGCCCTCCACTTAAAATGGTTACTATAAACGTCACTAAATACACGACGTCCCATTGGCTACACAAACTATAGGGCCCTTAATTACGCTGTCCTCTACAATTGGCTGGCTTCTAGCCCCGTCAGTACTTTTCCACCTAAGTCTAGCAGCTTGCAGACTGGGCACCCCCTTCGCTTTTTCCACCATCCCGCCAACCCACTTGCCCCTGCATGGCAAGGTGAAGGAAGAGGAGGTTGAGTTGGTAGTTGTGGGGGATTGTGAACATTAGGGGACATGGGGTGACCAGTGATTGTATATCATATTCCCATGGTGTCCATCCCATTTCACTCTCCCTGCACAGCATGCATTGTATCTTGTTTGTTTTTCTTTATGTTTCTGTTGCCACTTGTACCACTGACTCCCTCTGCACATTGCACCTTCACTGTGTACTTGATTTAACTGCACTCACCCTTTCATTCACATATTCCATGGCCATGTGCTTCATTTTCCTCAATGCTTTCCACAGAGTGTTGTACTTTTCAAGACACTTTTTTTCATTTGCCATCCACGACTCTTGCACATGTGTTATCTTTGTGTTGTGTGCGCATCTGTAGATTGTGGTGGATGGAATGATATCAAGCCTGAATGTGCACATGGTGAATGCAGGTTTGTTATTTGTAGTGGCAGTGATTGTGTGATTGTTTCATGATGCACCCACATGGATATGAGATGAGTAGTCCTGTGATAGAGACAGTGTGTCCACTCCATCAATGATGTGCACGTAAGAACATACAGTTGCTGGGAGTGTGATTTGCAGGCATGTAGGTGTCCTGCTCATTAATGGGTCAATACGTTGCACCAGCATCATCTTGCGTCACCTCCATGCATGGGCAAGAGAGTAAGTGCTGCAGCATCAGGTTCCCACGTGGATGTGTAATGCACATGTTATTCAAATGAGGTGGATGAAGGATGGGCGGTAAGGATGGTGTTAGGCGTCATGCATTTCTGTATGCATCTGCCATGGCTTGCTTACATCCTGGGAGTACACACTGACCTTGGACTTTCCAGCTAATGGGGCCTTTTTTTCCAACATTGTGGGTTGAAATGTTCTTCTGCAACAGTGAAGTATACACTGTTTATTGCGGGCTATCTCAACTGGTTACTGCAGAGGGATTTGTACATTCGATGATTTGTTAGAATTTGTGTGGGGGTCTTGAGTCCTTCACTAGTCTAGCATGAATATGTGTTCCCTGTTCCGTCCTGCTAGTATTTTGCACAGAGAGGCTATGGAAGGGTTGTTACATGGATATCAGGTTGTTCTGCTCTGGGATGCAATCAGCCTACAGGTGGGTATGTTGCGAGTAGTAGTGTGTCCTACGATGACCATCTCGCACATTGTGAGCTCTTGCATGTAAGGATGTCGACTTAAGTCTATCCTTCGGATCTCAGCATCTGATGTAAGAACACTTCTTTACTATCATGGTGCCATGCATGTTTCTTGCTTCAAACTGTGGGAAGGAATGGAGTCTCACGTCCCATTTTGTCTTCTGACTCTGCATACCCTCTTATTGTCCCTAGGAACATTGATGCAGTCTGTCGCCATTATGGAATATTTGTCCCGGAAAATGTATTTTTCTCATTAGTGACAGCCACTCATCTGCCATTTTGCGGCTCAGTGTTGATAATGCACAACAAAATGTACGGATGGATTTGCCTGTATGCAGTTCTATGCATGGTGACTGAAACCCTTTTCCGTCCTCTGTGAAGCAATCAGCGTGATTTTCAATGAAGTGTGCAGTCACCCCTGGAGCCATGAACATGTCTGCGTGTTGTACATGGTGGTTGCAGCTCATGTTGGTGCTCTTGTGCAAACGTGCCTACTTGCAGCTTCTCTGACGTGCATGCTGACTGGCTATGCAGGGCTGGTGGGTGCAAGCGGCATTGTGGGGAGATGTCCCATTACATGGGGTTCCTGCAGGGGTCTTGTTGCAATCCACTGTTTATTGCAACAATACTGTTTATTGTGTCGTGGTGATTTATGACAGGTGGTCTGGGTCAGTGTCCTACATCAGATAAGCATGGTGCACTGATGTTCACACTTGTACTATGTTGGTCATGTGCTGTCATGTTGGGTGGAGGGATGTTGGAGGCTCACATATGGGGATAGGTGTCAGCGGTGGGTGGGTGGATTGTTTTCGCTGTACATCCTTATCTGGGCCAAGTGGCCACAGTCTAGATGGATCTCCACTGCTTATTTTTGTACACTTCGATCACTGCCTGCTGGAGCCACTTTTAGAGGTCTATTTTTTGGTTCTATGTGAAAAGACCTTTTTTTAAAGGTCTCAAGAGAAAAAAAACAATTTACTTTGACTGATTTTCTTTTGATCCGAAAACCGGCATTGTAAAGGTTTTTTTCTCTTGAGACCTTTAAAATTAGGTTACCCTTTTTTTAACATAGTCGGGGGTTTTAAAACCCCCGAACCCCTCATTGTTCCTGGACACACCCACACCCCACAACCTCCCACCCCCTACGCCCCCAAACCAAACACATACATACACACAACACACACACTTTCACTCACGCACCTCTACACTTACCCGTTCTCCTGGTCCTGTGCTTTCGGGTCCCGACCTGCCTCTCAGCCCCTGAGTGCACACCTGTGCGGCAGGAGCGTGACAGTTGGATTTAGAAAGACTGCTCTGTGCGGTCACAGTGTGGTCTTTCTAAATTGGTCTTTAAGTGAAAAGATCTTTTAAAAAAGATCTTTTCACTTAGGACCTTTTTTTTCTGACCCAACACAATGAGCCTATTCTAATGTCAGCCTTCCATACTGCCACATCGAAAAAAAGAAGGCTGGAATCAAACTGGTCACAGCTTTGTGCAGAAAACCGGCTACTCTATACGGTTGTCAGTAATGTTAAGAGGGATGGGCCATGGACCCATTTCCAGCTACTTGTCCCTCCCGAGTTCTGAAGCGTGATCCTAGATTTAGTTCACCCTCACTTATCCACCGTACACCAGGGTATTATGAAGACCCAACAATGCTTCCTCAGAAGGATATTTGACCCGCGATACATTAGGCTATTCAAGGTTCTGTTCATAGTTTCCCATAGGCATCAAAATCTCTCTCCATGTTTTACCTAAGGCTTCCCTGAAAACCTTTCCTTTTAGCGAACAATCCTTTCCAGGATTGGAATGGATGTAATGGGACATTCTTCTCCGTCCAATTTAGGGAACCAATAACAAGGTAATAACGGTAAGACATTGTACCGTAGGCTTGGGACCACTCCTTAGCTCTATGGCGTGGCCACCAGGGTGGGGTTGGCCCATGATATTCATGTGTCTGCTTCACACAGAAAGCGCAAATACAAACAAAGCAATTTTACAAATAAAGCCGTTTACTAGACATCAAAACATAGCAACCGTGTCAGATCTACATCTGTCCCGATGACGATCTGTTTATGAATGCATGTTAACGTTCACTATGCACTACCATTCCGTGTTCAGGGCTCTGCCACATTTAGTTTATTTCATTGTACTAAATGAGGCTCCTGTCTGCCAGCCAATGCGACAACGGAACCAGCATTGTGGAAATGATGGACTCAATCAAACGTTTACGCTTGTTCCAATAACTGTGAGCGTGGACTGAGAGAGAAAACACGCCTGTCCTCCCCAAGCCTGTTCCCAAGCAGTTTTATGGGCATCTCTTTTGGCCAGTTAGGACAAGACAGATGGCGGGTACTGCAACAGTGCATAATGCGTTCACATACTGACGGCCGTCTATTTAGAGAAAAAGCAGCCTGGATGTCTGCCACTGTACCAGAAAACATTCCCGCAATGCGTGCGCTTGGTTTCCTCTCTCTGGGTCAGGACCACTAGGCAAACAAAGCCTCATGGTATAGATGACACAACGGCGTGAAGCCCCTGAGTGCAGCGCAGTGAACGCTCACACGGTATCTGGTGGTGTCAACAACAAAGAGTACATTTTTGCAATTTGTTATGATTCTCACTGAGGTGCATGCCAATTTGAGTTGTATATCATGATCCATTTGGATACATCTGGATATCTTCACTATTTGGGGTCTCTATGTCTTAGTAGGTTTTATAATGTTTCATTGTTCTAGCATTGTTTTACTCTTTTTTATCTCCTGCTCTTTTTTACACCACTTACTCTGTATTTATTACAATTATTAGTCTGTCTTAAGGATACTTTACATTTACTCTCCCACTAGTGAAACGTTTCATAGAAAAGGGCCACAGCCCCGCGGATTTTGAGTGGGTTATTCTAAAGAGAGTCAAAGGTATTTCTAAAGATCATGTAAATAAAAAACTGCTTAATATACAGCAAAAACGTATATTCTTGACTAAAAGTCACATTAGGGTCTTATATGTGAATATCGAATGGCATAATGTGATTTAAAGCACAGCTTTTGCTGGTAATCATTCTGTTAGCTGGTTACCAGTCAACAGAGCCAATTTTGTTCATAGCTATCATTCTGGATTTAAGATTGCCCTGGTTTAGCAGATGATTCAACACTTGAACAATTTGCACGTGTCACGTAGCAACACGAGAGGATATATGTAAGGTGGATGGGGTAGAAATACCATGTAGATACCCAATGAGTCAGTGACAAATATCAACATGAGAGGACAGATGAAAGGTCCATGGTGTACAAATACTATGTAGGCTAGAAACATCAAATAGATACTTAATGAGCAAGTGGCAAACAGCAACATGAGAGGAGAAATGTAAGTCTATTGTGTAGTAATACTATGTAGATTATTTAGGAGTAAGCTGCACCTAGCCTGGTTAAATAGCGGCTTCATAATTGTCTGAGCACTGAGGAAGGGACCCAGTTCTGTAAGATATAATGTGTTCTCCTTGGCTCATTTTGGTTTTCAACAGCAGGGGAGCTAAAAAATGACATATTGACCTATTAGTACCCGGCAAGAGACAATCAGAATGCAACAAGCATTCTGATTGGCTCTCGCCGGGTCATTACCCGGCCGAGAATCCTTCGATTCTCAGGCCAGGATTCCCGCCGCCTTGTCCTCGCCGGGGGGCGTGGCAGCCCCTCAGCCAATGAGGAGGCTTGAAGTGGGGCCATCCCCGTTCCGAGCCTCGCCATGGCTGGAGGCTTCCTTGGTCCCCCGCCGGGGACTCGGGTAACATTTTTTTTTCCCCAGCCTTTCCTCCCTCCTCCTTCCTCCCTCCCCACCCCACTTACCTTCTATCCTACGGTCTCCGACGGGGGACGATGGAAACCTCCAGCCGTGTGGAGACTCGCTCCAAGCCTCCACATGGCTGGAGGCTTCCATTGTCCCCCGCCGGAGGCAGCGGTACATTTTTTTTTCTTCCTCCCCATCCCCTTCCGACCCCACTTACCTTCTTTTTTCTTCTGGTCTTGGAAGCGAACGCGCTGGGAACACTTCTGTTCCCAGCGTGTCCGCTCCCCATGGCCACCATGGAAAGGGAAAACGGACTACGTTTCCCCTTTCCATGGCGGCGGCCATTTTTGTGAAGTTTTTTTTTGTTTTTCTGTTCCGAAACGTGTTTTAGAACAGAAAAAAAAGCAATTAGTACCCCGGTCTAACGGGCAGGGGTACTAATGACAATAAGGGCCTTAACGGTGCCCCGGGGGCATTACCTCGGGCGGTATTGGCCCGCCACCTCATGGCATATTGCCACATTATCCAAGCCCACTAGGGGGCTTTGAGTGCTAACAGTATAGACCAAGGACCATGCAAATTAGAAAAAAGAAAAAGGACGAAAGAAAGAAATTGGCTATTTTGGCACAGAGACGTCATCACGTGTCCGTACACGCTGACATCATCATGCACCGTAATGACGAAATTGCGTCATGACGTAATTGCGCACAGTGAGCAAACGCAACCCAGTGTTTCCTGGAGATGCTCATAGGTATGGTGGACTTTTTCTTCTGACCCGGATTAATGAAGGTAAGGAGTTTGTAGTTGGGCATCAGATATCAGAGCATATGTGGTTCTAAATTAGACACATTGGCCCTCATTACAAGTCAGGCGTTAAGGGTTTATGTTAATGCTTTTTGCAGGCGTTAAAGTCCAAGGCGCTAAGCGACCTTGGTGCTAATTACGGCACCGTAATTTACAGTGCCGTAATTAGCGCCTTCCCCATCCCCATTATGCCCTATGGGGCAAAAATGGGAATGGGGAAGGGCAAATGGTGAATGGGGAATTACCGCCCCACTCACCTTGGAATGGGGCGGTAATTCCGCCATCCACCATGGCGGAATCCGGCATGCACCATGGTGCTAATAGCACCATGGTCCACCGCCTGAGTTGTAATGACGGCCATTGACCAATTGAATGGGTGTCCCTTATAGGATTCCATTGTGGGAACCAGGATCCCGTTTTGCCAAAGTAGAGCCAACAAGAACTTCCGTCTGGGAAACATGCTTTTGGGAGCCCAGTTGTGAGTAAAACAATTGCATTCCTTTTGCAGGTTTAGTCAGAGTAGTCTACCCTGTATGAGTTATTAAGCATTAGGGCATTCTTTATGTGTTTCAGTATGACCTGGCACCAGTAAAGAAATACAAGAAATAAAGGGCACATTTAGAATAATACTATGGCAATAAGACCTGAGGCGGCGGGCCAATACTGTCCCAGGTAATGCCCCCGGGGCTGGAAGCGAGGGCCTTAACGAATCCCTAGGGGAATTACCGTGGGCAGTATTGGCCTGCCGCCGAGGGTCTTATAGCCATTAGTACCCCGGCCCATTAGACTGGGGTACTAATGGCATTTTTTTCTGCTTCGCCGTGTTTTGAAACAAAAAAAAAGTGATAAAACTGGCCGCCAGGAAACTGAAATCGTAGTCTGTTTTCCCTTTTCATGCCAGCCATCGGGAGCGGACGCGCTGGGAACAGAAGTGTTTCCAGTGCGTTCGCTCCCAAGAAAAGAAGAAAAAAGAAGTTAAGTGGGGTTGGGAGGGCGGGGAGGGGATAGTTTGCGTGGGAGGGGGATAGAGGAAGAAAAACATACCTGAGTCCCCGGTGGGGGACGAAGGCAGCCTCCAGCCATGGGGAGGCTCGGAGCGGTGATTGTCCCTGCCTGGTTTCGAGCCTCCTCATTGGCTAAGGGGCTGCCACGCCCCTCACTGGTAACAGAGTACCCAGCACGCGCTGGATGCAGTAATGTACACAGGAATACCGTGTGGGATGGCTAGGAAAAGAGCCAATCCACACATAGTATTCCCGGTGTGCAGCGCGTGCCGGGTACTAAAGGGGGTTAATGGCAGGACTGAGTCGCTTGAGGTAAGACTCCAGCATATGGGAATAGTAGTATGAAAGTGACCACAACTTTATTTAAGTTGCTGTTGTTTCTTTTACAGGGGAAACAAAAGGATAGTTTGACTGTTACCTCAGCATGAAGGAGGACAGCGAAGTATGCCATATCTAGTCATGCTGGCAACATCAGCAAGGGAATTTAAGAGTCCTGCCAAGGTACATGAAGTATAGATTTACTATAGAACCCGTGGGGAAAGCGTGCAATATACAAAGTCTAATCATAAAACTAAGTTAAGTGAGTCGTCTAATCGTAGACATGTGTGTCCCTTTTTTGTATCCGGATGCATGGAATTTCCTCCATTAAACCAGAGTGAAAGAAGCGACCAGGGAGAAAGAATGTTCTATATGTTCTAATTGCCCCTGATGAATGTCTGACATTGAAGCCGAAAAGACAGAAACTTGTACAAGTTGGGCTATTAACACATGCGTATTCACGAAGTTTAAGAGAATAGACACCATTTTGTGAATCTGACTTCTTGATTTTATGGTTATTTACACATGCAAAAATGTGTGTTTGTAAGATTTTATGAATGTTTTTTATCTTTTGTACAAGCATTTGAGGTGTCTTTTTTTGTGATATTGATTTGAATTATATTAAAATGGTTTATGTCCAGTTAGTGAATTTAGGGTCTGTTATTCTTTAAGACTCTCAAGATCCCTGGGCACTTGGAAGCTATTGACATTGGACACGTATCTGGATACCTTCCTTTTGGTTGTAGAATTAACAAAAGCAACATTTAATACAAAACCAAGGAAGGCCAGTAAGAAAAAATTGTTGTAGGACTGGAAATTAGAAGTTAGCTCTCATGACTGAGATGGGTGTCCCAACACAGTTTATAACCAACACTGTGCTAATGAAGCACCTGCAAATGCCCATACGTTTGAGCACAGTGTGGTACTTCACCAGGCAAAAGATTTGTGCATGAGCTGTATGGTTTGCATCCTGCTCCACACAGTGAAGAGAATGAAAGGCTTCCATCTGTTTCTCTTTCAGTTATTGGTGATTAGAAAAAAGAAATATATCGACCAATGGTAACTTGGATACAATGGGTATCGTATCAGGGCAAAGGGTACATCATGTGTTGGATGATATTTGGTTCTATCAATATTCGGTGAAGATGGATCCATTGAACCCATAATAGCCAAATATGGATATCTGAATTCATGTGCTACTGACTTGCCTTCACCGCGAACACAGGATGAGCGAAAAGCATGGTCCCCTTTCTTTATCCAGTGCTCACTATGTGAAGCCAAGAAGTGGATTTGGGTGCACCAGACAAGTAGATAAGGAGTTGGGGGGTAATTGGGGCGCTGGGATTGGGACATTGAGTGAGGTTAGCCGGTCTGTGGGTGGGGGTAGGAAAGTTCGATCAGGAGGCATTGCTAGGGCTGGATCTCACGGCAGGGAACGTGAGGCGAGAGTCCCCATTAAGCGCACATATGTGAGAGAGGTGTGTTGGGGAGGGAAAGGTCATCCAGGCTGATAGCCCCCTATTATCGAGGACAATTGGGGCACAGGGCAGGGAAAACGGTAGGGGATTTGAGTAATACGATTTGATGGATGGGGACTGCAGAGAGGAGTTTAGTGAGCAGGATTAGGTGGGTGGCTATTCGAGGTTTGGTGATTTGATCAGAAATTATTCAGTCAAATTTCATAGATCCTGATATTTCAAATGTCCATGAAAAGCACTGTATGTACCCACATGTTTGCAGGTAAGTCAATAGATGGCAGCAGTGGAAATGACTAATAAGCATTCAGTTAATGCTGCTCTTTTAGATTCCCCATGAAATGACATGTGGATATGGAAACAATTCTTCTCTGACATTCATGAGGGTGCTTTCAGTCCCCCCCCCTCCCAACCTCGAACAGCAACAAAACCCACAAACACTGCGGACACATTTATTGAAAACCACTCGTTCCCACGTATATACTTTCTTACAATTGCTATTATTAGTTTGAAATAGACTAGATATAGATTATGCCCCTGCAGTGTACTCCCCCAGGATGTTTGTTTCCTGGCTGGACATAGTTGGACAGTCACTTTGACGGATTACTATAAAACAGTTCATATGGATTTGTCAGAAGACCTTGAGTATAAATGAGGTGTTCCTTCACAGAAATCCCGGGGAGGCATCCCAATGCAGCTGTAGCAGAAACTCCACTGGCCTTTTTTGGAAATAGCGTGATTATGCTATGGACTGCATCTACAGCCCCTCGCCCCCCAAGAAACAGAGGAGCATGCACACACGGATATCATATTTACTGCCTTAAAACAATAAGATTTCGTTATCTTCGTTTTCCCAACAGCCAGGGAAGAGGAAGCAATGTTTGCTGTTAAAAGGTCGAACCTATAACTTTCCAGCTTTCGGATGTCCGTGCTGTTTTCTTTTGCAATCCTTCTCTCTGATTACACTGCCAGGTGCATCTGGGATCGGATGTCCAGTCTTTCACATTGAATGAATTCAAGCATCACTTGCTGATGACATTGCAGTGATTCAGTACTAGCTCAAGTGCAGTCTGTGCCATCTTCCTGCACATGTTTGACATCTGTCTCCATGGCTTCCAGCATGCCGCCTGCCTAGGTGGGAAGCGCATAACACGCTGATCTCCCATCCCACTCTCCAAACATCTGTACCTGCATCTGCCTGAAATAGACTGTATAACCCAGGTTGTTATATAGCGGATTTCTAGCTTTCATTTCATAATATAGAGAAGGTATATTGTGTCCATTTCGTTGGAAATGGGTTTATAAATTGACAATGGAAGGAATATCAAAAGAAAAATTAGATGGGTATGCATACAATTCCATATGTGCAATCTTTTGAAATAGGGTTCGTTGTTCATTCATCAATGTTTTTTTTTTTTGGCAGATTTTTTTGCTGCCAGATTTTGGTCGAAAAACTCATAAACAATTATGGGAGGTTGGGGAGTGGGAAAAGGGATATATGCGGTAGGAGGTGTGGGGAATTGGTAGTAAAAACTGGGAAGAGTGGGATTGGGGGATCCCTCACATTAAAAAGAAACAGATCATAATTGATTGACATCACAAACAGATTGCACTAATTTAGCAAAGTTTTGCGCGGGAAACCCCAATTATATGATTTTTAAGCTTACATCATGGAACCTCTCAATGAATGAAATCCTGGAGAACCACATTGTTTACAGATGTGATGGAGCAAAGGTCCGCTGGCAACATTCTGGAACACTTATTGCTCTTGTTGTTCTGTCTTCTTTCTAATGTTTGGTGTGTTTTTGCCTATCAGATCACACTACAGCCCGACCCACCAAGATATGCATTCATAACGCATTATCTTGCTTATATGTTACCAACGTAATCACCACCTCAAATGGTGATCTTTGGGATTGATCATGGTCAGCTGTGCAGATTTATAGGCCTAATTTTCTCTTATCTTCAAATATGTTAACTAAGCGTGCCTGTCCTGACAAAACTACTGGAAATGGAACACATAGCAGGATAAACTTCTGATGGCGTTCTGTGCCATAATTGATGATCGATTGCTGCACTATTTTTTAGTTTTGACTGAATGGTGGTACAGACGTCAATTGGAAACGTTTGTCATGTGCATGGTAGTTGTCTGATTGACTGGACCAAGTACTAAATTCCAAGCATGTTGTGCGATGTGTATCCTTCCATACGTACACTTGTGTGTTGTGAGAGAATATGCGCTACCAAGAATGCTGAAGAATGGATATTCTTAACACAGGGGCAAACAAATCATATCCGTAAAGTACAAAGCAGGGCATTTAGACTATAATAATGGTATAATTGCTGCAATACAAATGACAAGTACTATACAATAAAGTGTGGATGTGTACTGTAACCACAACAAACTCCTCAACGAGGTTCTCAATTCCTGTCAAATGAAATGATTACATGTGAACTAACGGCAATGTACATGACCCCAACTTTTTTCATGTGATGCGAGTACCAGAGCAAAAGATGGTAGAAACTGGTGGATATCTGGCATTTGCATGTATTATGCAAACGTACCTCTACCATGTACAGTCACTTATGAAAAACTAAAGAGTGATGAATACACGTTTTTTTGAGCGTATTCAAAATGCGCTTATACAGCAAAATGGTGTTTCAAGGCACATCAAGACAAGAGAGGGGAGGAGCAGGGGAGAAAAAGCAAAAACGTTCCTACTAGGTCTTGAAACATTTGGATCGTGCAAGTGATGTAACAAGAATGCAGGTGAGAGAGAGATGAGAGAGAGATCAGGGGAGTTTAAGGATGGGGAGGAACAGGGATGAAGACAACAGTAATGTTCCTACTAGGTCATGAGACAATTCTGATCGTGCAAGTGCAGTAAGAGAAAGAGAGGGGGAGGGGAATCATTCATAACACCTGTCATTGCTGCGAGCAACCCTGCAAACCACTGTTTTTTCAGCCTGCCACCTTATTATACAAAGGAAAATAGTAGCTTTCTCCCAGCCTCCTGAGGTATCATCAGCAGCTTTTGTCGTGGAGAAGTTGGTTCACATTGCAATGCTTGGACATTAATTGGTGGTCCTTCATAACTGGCTATCACAGAAGTTTTGGTATCTGTATTTTCAGAGATTTCACATGTGTCTATCTGGTGGAGGGTTAGAAAATCCAGAGCTCCCCTTTTGCACTAATGTGCTGGCTTTGTTTTGGAGCTAGTCAACATTAGCATCATAGAAGTGCAACAAACACTTACGGGAAACTACTCTAGATGTATACATCAGCCTGTGAAATAGATCAAAATGACAACACCCACCCTGCTCGATGTCCTCCTCTAGGAGAAGATGGTGTGGGCTCAGGGGTGGACTGGGAACTAAAAGAGGCCCTGGAAATAAGTACTGGGGACCAAAAGAGACCCTGGAAATAAAGTTCAATGTGGCCCCATATGATACATTTTCAGCAAGCCCAATGCTTTTCCTATGAGAAAATTTGGAAATACCACACAAAAGAGGCCCAGGGTGCAGAGGCTCACCAGGAAATCTCCATAGTTCCCTATAGGACAGTCCAGCCCTGTGTGGGCTCTATTCGATGTATTGTCCTCTATAGCATGCAATTTTGTACCCTTCGGGGCTTTTGCAACTTCCTTGACTTTTCCAACATCTCCACAATCTCTGCCTTACCATTTTACTGATGCATTTTCCATCTCTGTGTTTCATGCATTTCTGGAGGTTTTAGATTTGACCATTCATCAGTTTTCAAAGCCTCACTGGATCATGCCCCACATGTAATTTGAAGAGTGCCTTTGTCTTGAATAAAAGTGTACACATTTGGTAGGGTTGATTAGCACTGTTGTGTATCTGGTTGCATTTTGGCTAAGGACATTTGAATTTATTTGTATTTATTTGAAGTACATGGATGTCAATTTCAATCGAAAAATTACTTTCAATGACACATTTACGAGAGGCATTCACTGGATTGTTGCCTGTACAGTAGCACGACGATGAGAACAAGTGGTGAGCTTTTTTAGGATGGTGTGAACAAAGTGGGACATGGACCAGGGACAAACATAACAAATCAAGCAAAACAAATATAAGGAACATATGACTTACAGAGGTAACATTAACCTGAGCGGCAAGTGTTTCAAATAAAAGAGGAGTAATGTGTACAAATATACAAAATTACATCATTACGCAGCATTGGAGCTAGAGGTGGGGTCAAGTTTTTTTTATTTTAAGTATCGAGAATGGGGTAGAGGCAGTGAAGTTTCAGCCACACTTTGAAGAAATCCACAGCCGAGATGGCTTTGATTGTGATGGGCAGTGGATTTCAATGGAGCGGGATGGGTACAGAGAGAGAGCAGAAGCAAAGCAGTCACCAGGGAATAGAGTAGTGTGGTAGAGTGCAGTGGGTGAGTGGAGGTAATGAGGTGGTGAGTAGACAGAGATACAATGAGCCAGATACAGAGAAGCAAGACCAGTGATAGCTTTGTAGACTAGGGAAAACAGTTTAAGGAGGGAGCGGTTGTGCACAGAGAAACAATCAGACTGGTGTTGGTATGTAGAAGTGGGGCAGGATCTGGGTAGGTTGTAGGCAGCGCGGTAGCAAAGTTGAGTGCTTTGTAAAGCAGAAGAAAGTAGTAGAGAGGGAGGCAAAGGAGCAGGCATGAGCAGTAGTCAAGTCTGCTGAGTATGAGGGTGGAGATTAGAGTTTTCATAGTGTTCAGTAGGAAATTGGCACATTTTCCAAAAATGGAGAAGGTTAATATGAGCAGCAGCGGTAGTGGTAGCATTGGATGGTTACAGTTGGAGGTTGCTATGAAAGAGGACCCAAAGGTTGTGTGCCTTGGGCAAGGAAGCAAAAGGGTCAGGCACAAACAAAGACAGGAGAGGGTAGGGAAGGGGTGGCATAGGAAGCTGGGAGAGGGCTGATTTACATTTCTGAAGAATTCCACATGAGGCAGTTGAGAGCCATCTGGTGATAGATTGTAGTACAACAGTTGGTAATCCTTTCCAAAATATCTGGGGAGAAGGAGGGAAAGGAGATAAAGATGTGAGTGTTGTCTGCAAATATGTGATAGTGAAAGTCAAAGGATGAGATAAAGCTTCCTAGGGCAAATGTATACAGGGTGAAGGGCAGAGATCCAACAACGGATCCTAGGGGGATGCTGACATGGAGAGGGATGATGTCAGACAATTGATAGTTCCAGGAGATTGAAAAGGAGTGACCTTCCAAGTAGGAGGCAATCTAGGCAAAACAGATTTGTAAAACTCCAGGGCCTCATTACGACCCAGTCGCTAAGTGGTTAACGGCGCCGTAAAAGGCTGCGGCGCCGTTAACCACTTAGCGCATTACTACGAGGTCCCTTTGCGGGACCCGACCTGAATGGCTGGTCTGGACCAGCCATTAAAGTAGGGACCCGCAAAGGGACCTTGGTGCTAAGTACGGTACCACAATTTGCGGTACCGTACTCAGCGCCTTCCCCATTCCCATAGAGCCCTATGCGGCGAAAATGGGAATGCGGAAGGGCCATGGTTCAATGGGGAATTACCGCCCTGCCAACCTTGGAATGGGATGGTAATTCCCCATTGAACCATGGCGGACTCGTTACAACACCGGCACCAACCATGGTTCTAATAGCGCCATGGTTTAGCGCCGGTGTTGTAATGAGGGCCCAGGTCCTGGAGAGTGAGGAGAGTGGAGTGGTCAACAGTGTTGAAAGTGGTAGAGAGGTCCAAATGATTGAGTGCTGAAGATAGTTTGGAGTGGTGAAAATCAGAGACAAAGTTGGAGATATTCATGTGTGCAGTCTCAGCGGATTGTTTACAATGTAATCCAGGTTGAAGTGGATATCCAAGGCCATCATCCTCATGATAGCTTGGGATCTGGTTAAAGACCACTGGCTCAAGAAGGTTAGAACAATGGGGAAGAAGGGAAACTGGTTGATCATTCGCTGGGACATTTGGTTCAAAAGTGGTTTTCTTTAAAAGGGGTTGGATGGTTGCTGATTTCAAGGAGGCAGGGAATAGTCAATCACAGAGAGAGAGGGTAAAGAGCTCAGGGAAATAAGGGCAGGTAATTGAAACAAGGGCCTGATGATGGGTTTCGTGGTTTCCAATAGCAGATGTTTTACCATTGTGCCAAAGTTCAAACTCATCTTTTATGCCTACTTGTTTTGTGTAGGTAATTAACACCACACAAAACCATTACTGCCTGCACTAATTACAAGATGTGGTGATAACAAATCCCCATGGAGTCCAGTAGGACTTCAAAATAGGGAATAACTCTCGAGTCTGCATGACTTCAAATCATGTGGGGATACAAATCTACAGCATGCTTTCTGTTTGTGGTAACAGTATTACAGTTTCCAAGGGAAATACCATAAAGCTCATGTTCAAGCCAAGGGCCTGATTACAAGTTTGGCAGTAGTGGTAAAACATCCAGCATTTCTGAATCTTTGTAGGAGAGGTAGGGGTTTTGTCATTTAAATTATGATTGCTTGTACAGTCATGCAATGAGTTCTTTGTTTCCAACACATATGGGGTTCTCTGAGTATGGTGTTAATGATAAAACATGCAACATTTGAAAAACCACAGATTTTTTTTTTAAAGAAAAAAATAAATCTGTATTTTTTATAGCACACTTAATGCTGGAGTCCGGCATCCAAGCACATGGCTGGTTTTCAAACCTGCACTGCTTTGTATTGTCTTGTTTCCAAGACCAATGTGTTGCCTCTAAGCTATCCTCCTACCCCTACTACCACCTATTTTTGAGGTGGGTTGTGTGGGATATTTACTACATGAAGTACGCACTATTCCATGTTGCAAATGTTGGTTAAATACCCCAATGGGGTAGTTTGTATGAAGCACATTGTCTAAATATCCCAAGCAATCCCAAATCATGATTAGTTCGAATTTATAAATTAGGGGTATTTAAGATAACACATTTTTGCCATTAGCACCATACTCATAATGAGACTTGTGTGACAAAATGGCTTTTGCTCTGCAGGAGTACATGGATGAGTAGTGGCTAAACCGACTGCACAGCGTGCACACTACTACAAACCAACAACAGTGATTCTAAACATAAAGGTAAAATAGGCTGTGCTAAGAGCAATACCTGCTTTGATTTGTGTGATAATGTGGGCCGGGGAAAGGCAATACTTTCAGAAAGGGCTGAAATTTGAGCCAATAGCAACCTACCCAGACAGTAAAGTACAACAGTTCCAAAATAAAATAATGTTCATTCAGGGTTCTATAAAAACAATATACTTTTAATTAAACAAATTAATTGTACACTCATCTAAGAAAAACACTATAAAACCCCACCCCTGTAAAGGAAAGGAAGAGAAATGCAGCATGTAATTGTGGGTATTCAGCAGGGATGAAAGAGAGGAAAGAAATGCAAGAATTAATTAAAAAAGAATATGTTGTTAGTGGCAAAAGGTGTAAAACTGACTGAGCTAGTCTGTAGGGTGCCAAAAGGTGGACCAGGGGGACAGGGTCAGTTCAAAGGGCCTCATTCTGTGTCAGCCGGTCTGTTAAAAAAGTCCTGGTATTGTTTAACTGCAGTTCAACCAGTTCGATGTAGTAAAACAGAGATCCTGGCTGATCTGGCTATCCAGATGCTGTGAGAACCACTGCAGAGGCTCTACGGTAGGGAGTACTTTTAGGTTCTGCTCTACCAGCCTTTAGATGTTTGAGGCAGAATGGCAGGTACTGGTCCTCAGCAAGAATCACTGTCAATGTATCCTGGGAGTGGGTGAGGAGCATAGCTTGCCTCTGCCTTGGAACACTCCTTCTTCTCCTCAATGGCTGAGGGTTTTGGAAAGATCAAACCCTCCCAACAGCGGTCAAAATGAATTCTTCTTTGTGTCGTGAATGGTCCAAAGGTGTGTCATAGAAGGAAGTGGGGGACCCCTTACTTTATAGGAAAATGTCCACAGGGGGTTGGACAAAAGCAGACCTGCATTAAGGGTCCAATCCCTGTCCTTGTGCCAAGTGATCCATGCCTTCTTGCAACATACCCAAAGTGCTTTGTGCTAAAGGAAGTGGACGAGACAGGAAGGGAAGAGAGGTATTGAGATAAACAAGATTGTGGAATCATTCCCAACTGTTCCTAGCCCTCTCTGACTACAGTAGCCCATGCTCCCTTCCCAGACCCATAGTATCATATGCCTTTTGGAAGGCAACACCCTGGTGTGTTGCTAGTTTATTTTTATTGAGGACCTATGCTTTGATTCCTGTTTCAAAGGACAGCTCTTACTGAGGGGCTGTCTTGCTGGAGGGAGGTGTTACCTGACCTCACAAAGGCTGAAAAGAGGGGTAGGACCCACAGGAGATGGCCCTTCTGGATGCAGCAGAGACAGCCAGCTTAGAGAGAACATGCACAGCCTGTCCATGGCTGGCCTGGGCTCAAGCTTTTCACACATATATGATACAGGTCAGATGTGACTTCAATAGTTATATGAAATACCAGCCACCATACCCCAAACACCAGGATGGTCATTCATCATAATTATGTAGTTTTGAAACAGAGGTAGGTAGAGATGGTCCTTCTGCATCTCATCAAGCCTCTGGCATCTGTGGACTCTGGCATATGGACAGGAATAAAGGAACAGACACCCGGATACAGGTTCACAGTCATCTTTAATACAAGTTCAAAAAGCCACACTAGAAGGCACACAGAGCTCCTACAATCAGCTTGCTTGTATAGGTCTTTTCAATGATGCAATACTTTCATGCAATTTCAAGACTCATATCTGATTGGTTATATTATCCATAATAAAAGCCCCCTTATCTTTGATTGGTTGGCTTATCTGTCACTCCCAAAGCCCACATTAGTCACTCTTGGCAAGCCCTGGCTGACTGGCACATAGACTGATAAGCTTATTTTATACCCAGCCGAACACAATTACACATTTTTTAACTCCTTCCAAAAATCAGTAATTATCTGCTTCTCAAGGTCCTGCCATGTTCAATTGGGAGCTCATACTGTGAAAAAACATCACAAGCTAATTTAGTTTGCTGCCAAATATTTCAGCTGATCTGTACTATTTGGTAACTACCTTGCCTTTATCTGCTTTACCATCAATCATGTCTGCTTTCCCTGCCAAAATTCCTAAATATACCATCCCAGACATGCTTATCTTAAAGTGAACGGCTGCCAAAGACCTTCTTAGTGTGTAATCATGATTCAGGCCTTTTGACACCTGCTTCCAAGATGCCATTTTGCATTTGGCATCCATTTTAAATCATCTCTCAGTTTGTTCGGCCATACTACCAAACGGTGAATCAATTTACGTTTGAGCATAACTCATTCATTTTCTATCCTGTTTCCAGAATATATTTTTACATGCGTGCGTGTAATACCTAAGACACCCTTCTTTCCTGGGTCATTCTGACTCTAAAAATATATGTCACCCCACATGCACTCTTTTACATTCGAAAAACAGTATAATTCAGATTTTTGCAATACTGGAACCATTGATCAGCCTATCATGTTATCTAAGCCAAATTGAGGGGCGGATGGTTGGTACCCTCATACAGGTAAACATTTCCAATGTGGCCACTGTGCTGCAGTGACATTGCTGTCATCTCAGCTGTCAAGAAGGCACCTGTGACCACTGACCCTTCGCTGTGCACGGGAGTGCAGGTGCTGCTGACCAAGTTACTGATGCAGCAGGGCACAGGTGTACACTATGCTTTTGGCATGGTGTTTGGTGAAGGGGGGTCTGGTTACTATTAATACAAAAAACATGTTTGAACTTGTTCTTCCTTGCCAGATAGGATTAATTCACACCTTGTCTATACTGCCCAGGCAGTACAGACTCCAACACTATGTGGCCCATGTTTTGGGGAGTGAAAGAGCAATAGTGCACTATATCCTCCAAGTTCTTGATGAGCGCAGTTACAGCTTTGTTCAAATTTCTCAATAATACAGAAATAGGCAAAAATAACTATTTGTCTATGAAATAAGGAAATCAGTCCCAGATGTCAACTCGAAGAACAAGAAAAAAAATACACTTTTTTTCTGGCAATGGGCTTAGTTGCATTTGCCCTTTCCCTGGAGAGGCCAGAAGCTGAAACACCTGCACACTGGAATACTCAATTGAATGCAGTTTCAGTAGTGCCGGATCAGAAGCTGATTTGGGTGATGGCAAGAACAACTGAGACAAAGACAAGAAAAGTAATCTGTCCAAAAGTAACACAACACCCAAATCATCAACATGGCTGTCACCAGCCTCACTGGAAATGCTTACTCAAGAACACCATTGAACTGGCAGTGGGATCTTTTTAGGAGCAACACGTTAAACATTATCTGATCCGAAGTTGGAATACAACCACTGCATACCACCTGAAGCTGCAGGTCCCATTACCACTTCCAAACCTCAGCTCACTTACAATTCCTGTTGTGCACCTAGACAAATTGCACAAAATGCAAATAGCATTGCTGTTTACTGTATTTTTGTGAATCGTGCACTTTCAGGAGGGGGGTTTAGTGAGGTGTACATTTATGCCAAGGACATCTATTCTGCAATAAGCTCCCACTTGGAATCAAATTCCATCAAAACTTTCAAAGATTGAAAGGATCACACTGCTGAAAGGGGCTCTCTGCCAATAAACCATATTGGATAACCATAACAGCAAAGGTTTGTTGCGAACAGCTCAAATCTCACCCAATTCACAGAGCAACATAGACAAGTTTCCTGGAACACAATTAATACTTATTGTGAATGTCATAACCTTGTTATCTCACCCTCAGTATGGTTCCAAGGCTCCTGTAGTAACAATTCTGGGTTTTAGTTGTCCCACTAAAGGTAATTGGCGGGAAACAAAGTTTAATTACAATTTCAACAGCAAATCGCTTTGAACCACTCCTAAAACCAACAGCTTCCCTCAGCATGGCCCCCTCTAAAACAGGAATCTCTAGGGTTAGTGACGGCTTAAGAGGAGAACCTAACTCTGGACAAGCTATACAAGGTAAAGGAAGGACGCAGTTAAAAGCGAAATGTAAGATTATAGCCCCTGATTTATGATATGATAGTTTATTTATATAGCGCCTATAGTCATGTCAAGGGATGCCTCTTGGATGCGCATGATGATATCCAGTCCAGTCAGAGGGGTAACACACCAAACTCACAATGGGATTATATTAGAATTTATTTACGGTCCAGGGATTTGGTTGAGAGGTTATTGAGTATTGACCGAAGATTTCACTCCTGCAATGACACAAGAACTATGCTACAATCACCAAATTTCCTATGTTTGAGATGCCCAATTACAACTAAAAATAAAGGGGTGCCGAATCACCATGCACAAGCATTAAAATCTGTAGCGCTATCTGAGAGCAAATCTCATATTTTCAAGATTGGCAAACTTGAAGATGTTGAGTGACTGGGCATAGAAAGGGACTGCTATAAAGCGGATAGTGGGACTATTAAGCTCTTATCCTGGAACATAGCGGGATTAAACAGAATGTTGTCAGACCGACTGTGGTACTCGTTTATAAGAGGTTTTCAGTCTTATTGTGTCCCAGCTACAAAAAAACAGAAGGGCAGACCGAGTGGATGTTCAGCTGGGATGGAAGGTAGTGCAAAATGAGATGGGCACCCCAGACCTCCAATCTTTAAGTATTACCACTGGAGAGGGGAGGGCATTATCCTAATGAACATTTATAATAGGCTCTGTAATTAAATCAAGATCATGGGTCTGGGCATACAGACAAATTGATTCTGGTGGCAGGGGATCTGAATCGCCAAATAGAACCATTGGGTATTTTAGCAGGACTGTGAGAGGATCAGGATTTGGCTTGGGATATCCCAGAAGCAGTGGTAGCAGCTCCAGCGCGTATGCACAAGCTTGCAATTGAATCTGCCTGCCTCTTATCTAATCTCAATCTAAGGGCATGCAATGGGAGAACCTTAAAGGACCAACCCGCAAAGAAAACGTTTGCAGGGCATAACGGGTCTTCTTTAATAGAGTATACTATGATTTCAGCAGCATATTGGCCCAGAGAATTCTATTTAGAGGTACTAAATAGGACAGGGAATGACCACTACTAAACAGCCCTTTGCCTTAGGGGAACAACGACTTCTGTTTTGGGAGATCTGGGTTAATATAGGACACATCTAAACCAACCGGTGGAAATAGATAGTCATTCTAAAGTCCCTAAAATGGGCAAAAGTACTTGAAAAAGAGTTTAAACCTTCTCTTTATGCTGCAATAGTAGGGAACATTGCAGATATATGTGGCAGTGAGGCTAATGACAAATTGATTCTAGAATCATATGAGAACCTAAACAAGAAAATACTTCCCTTTATCTCTACTGCTGTGGGCAAAATAAGAAATAAAGCAATCTACAAAGAGGGATGTTTTGAAGAGGACTGTCGTAAGGCCAAAAGAAAGATTATTGACTGAGCTGCAGAAAAGGAGGGGGTGAATAAAGTGGCTTTGTGACAAGTACGGCTTGAGTACAAAAAACATATTCAAATCAAGAAAAAGGAACATGTGTTAGACAAATGGAGGGCCTTGTTTGATGCCCTACAGTCTGAAAATAATGTATTATTAATGGTTACGGACAAAGGATTAAAGGTTGATTCAAAATGTTATTGCTGTATTACAGCAGACGACCGGTGGTAGCATTTTTCGTCTCTTTATGCCCACTGGAACTCTGCAGTCTAACGGCTTTTGCCCTGTGCTTCTGTGCCCGTTCATATGTCAGGCCATCGGAGTATTAGCCTGGGGGAAATAGAAAGCGCTCTCTCTGTCCAGAAGCACAGTAAAGCCGCAGGTCCAGATCTCATTCCAGGGGACCTTTTTAGTCATGAGGGAAAAATGTGGGCACCTGTCCTTTGTAGAGTTTTTAACTCTATCATTAGGAGGGGTCAGATAACTGAGTCCTGGAGGAAGGCAGAAATAATCCCGCTGTACAAGACAGTGCAAGCAAAACATATGGGAAGGTTTTGCTGTCCCAGCTCCAGGATGGGGCCGATGATAATGATGTCATCACAGACCTTCAGACAGGATTTATGAGAAAAAAGTGCATCAATGTTTTGTGCTGTATTTGTGCTGTATTTGTTGAACGAGAAATACATCATATTGAATAAATGAAATTATAGGCAGTATCTCTGGATCTCCAAACCCCTTTTCAATCAGTATCCCGGGGAAAAATTGTGGAGCACCCTTGCCCACCGGAATGTCCCCTCCTATCTGATGCAAATGATCGGTCTATTATATTCGGGAAACAGTGCCTCTGTCTGTTATGGGCTGGGGGAGAATCCACAACGTCAATCCCGGTCACTAAGGGGGTAAAACAGGGGTGCTCTCTTGCCCCTATATTATTTAACTTTTTATATTCACAAGGTCATAGATGCTCTAGTAAAAGGGATGGCGGGATTGTCGGAAAATGTCCCCCAACAAATACTCTGCATTATTCTGTGTAGATGATGCAGTTAATTTGTCTACTACTCTGCAAAGCTTGAAGGCAGCCTTGGAAATATTTAGCCAGAAATGCATGGAGTTACAATTGGAGCTTAAAATCGAAAAATCCAAAGTTTTGGTTTTCAGGCCCCAATTTGCAATATATACTCCCTTGGTGGCAGAGGTGGATCGAATTCGATTGGCCCAAGTCAAATGCTTCGATTATCTCGGCATAAGGTTCCAAGATACAGGAGGGTGGGTAGAACAGGTGAAGTGCTCTCTTATCACCATGGAGAAACTTAGTGGGTCTGTTAAATCATTCCATGTTAAACATGAAGGTGGAGCTATCTCACGCGCCCTGAACCTATATGGAAAACAAGTGTTACCTGCAGCCTTTTATGGGGCTGAACTTTGGGGCCACACCAATGCGTAAGAAATTATCTCAAGTGAACGTAAATTCTTTAAAAAGTTGTTATTACTGCCCAATAGTACTCCCTCCACTTTGGTGTTTATTGAACTTGATATAATCCCTGTGGCCATTCAGTTAAACTTAAACCTGTACTATTCTGGTTAAAACTGTGGTCCAAAGAAGGCCTAGAAAATGTATGGTCTGCAATGAGACATCTTATGTCACTAGAAGGCGGGAGCTCTAGAGCATGGCTTTGCCATTTGAAAAATGTCTTGAAAGTAGTTGACGAATTTGATTTGTGGTCCAACCCTCAGAGTCAATGGGTAGGTGCTCAAGACGATCTACTGTACTCTGCCATGGACCAAAAAAAGGGCCCGGATTATCTTGAGCTTTCTCCCTTCGGCCATAAAGCCTATTTGGATAATGTGCGACCGGCTTTTGAAAGATCGCTATACCTAGCTTAAGACTTACCACTTTACTGGTGGCAGCTGTGACCCAATTATGGCACGTCTCTAAAATGGCACAATGTCCTATGTGTGGGAATTTAAAAGAATCAATCTTACATTTAATGTTACTGTGTCAAAAACCCTTGCACCTTGGGCGACAGTATCTGAGGATACCAAATCAGCACTGACCCTGCTAACAAATGAGCCCAGACCCCTTTGTGGTGTTTGGGTGTGCGCTCTGTATCCATAGGACATGTGTTTTCAGGAATACATGGTTGAATGTGGGCGGTAAACGAGCAGTTTTAAGTACATCTTATTCCATGGCACCACATCAGACAAAGGTTCGGGGTTGTATACACCCCTTATTTAGCGGATTCCCCATTATCTTAATATATTGGTTCAACTGAACCCTGAGGCTGCGAGCAGGCTCTCAACAATGTTACTATTGTTTAGCATTTAATGTAAATGTGATTGTTGTATAGATTTATCTATTATGAATTTTGTATTAACTTCTTTTCTTTCTATGTACCTGGCTATCTGTATCCACCGAGTAGCTCTTTGATGTTTCTGTAAATGGATGGCTGCCATTGCTTTACTTGATGGCGCACGCCAAATAAAAGTATATTGACTGAGCTAGTTTACTCGACATTTAGACATTTCTGAAACACGAACTAGACCTTCAAGGCCAACAACGCGATTTACAGCATCGCCCATGGTTGAACACATAGCCTGATCATCATCTTTACCACATGTGGTAGTATCAAGGGTCAGCCTTGAATATGAGTTTACCACAACAAGCACGCAGTGTTTGGGTAATACCACGTGCAGTATTGTTGAAATAAATAATGTATTTTCAATATACATTTTATGAGATTCCTCTCCTTCCCGGTTCGAGGGATGGAATTGCATTTGGTATAAGAGGAGTTCACACCACTGCTACCCCAGGAAGGAAAATGCACTGAAGGGTCAGTAAGGACTTCTGTATTTTAGATAGCAATAAGCTATAAGATAAAGAGGTTCCCTAGAACACCCCTTCACCTATAGGACAACAACACTTTAACATGGGGGGGTGTTACTAACAACTTGTGTACAAATAAACACTATTCCAATATAGAAACCCACCTCAAACCTATGACACCTCAAACCTATGAGGTATTTACTGAATGCAATATTCTGGGAATCCTGCGTGAGGTTCAATGCCTCACAAACCCATACTCAGGTGAACAGTACACGTGTCCTAATATAGGCCAAGCAGGAGTGGTGAATAGGACAAATGCTTATTGGCTCATTGTCATTGTCTGGACAGAGACTGTGTAGGGTCAAATGTTGAGTGGACTCCTCAACAGAGTTCCGGGCTAACCATTACCGGGCCTGCAGTAGAGGAATGTGCAGGAATGTTCCAATTGTTGAAAATTGGGCTTGTGTGCATTCTTTTTCTTGAGCTTTATCATACAGGGTGTCTGATGCAGGTTCGCTAACGAAGACTCGAGTATTAGCATGTAAATACGAGAAGCAGGTGTGTCGGCCATAAAGAAGCGGAGCAGCCAACACAAGGTGCACACAGAGCCTGGGTTAGTCTTGGGGAGACGAATTCCATTCCATCCCTAAAAGCTTGGAAGACAGTACAATTTTTCGGAAGTGAAAATACTTCCTATACACTAGTTTTGGTCCTGTGAAATAAATAAATGGAAGTGCATCGGTATGTAAGAAGCTTGATAATCTCCTATCCTACCTTATGTGTTCCAAACCTGCAAACAAAACGGACGTCAAAGCAGCAATAGATGTGTACAAATCCCAATCAGTCCTCAGGTAGTGAAGAGCTGTCAGGTGGACCCTTGTCATGTGTGACACCTTGTAAAAGGTGTCACACATACGTGCTGCTACTTGGCAGTCCATGGTTTCAAGTTGAATAATGAATATAAAGGTTCAATAAAAAATGCAAAATAATACATATAAAGGATAAGGCATGCAGTTTGCAAACCTAAAACTAACTGAAGGTATCACATGTGACGAGGGATCTCTTGCCAACTATGGCAGTCGAAGGAAGGACTCCAGGGGCTATTCAAGCAAAATAAAACTTGCCCTCAGCATGTTTAAGAATGCTTCTCGGGCTCCACAAATGGAAACCTTTTCTTAAAAAGAGCACACTGTGTAAAAGTCTTACACTTCCTGGCCTCCTTTTTGTTGGTGTTTTGTTTTTTTACTTTTTCTCGACATTCATAGAGTGTTTAACTGAACTATTAAGTGCACGCACATCTTTAAGAGTGCTGAAAGGAGCAAAAGAGATCATTGGAGAATGATGCCAAAAATGTACCACCACAAGACATATTCGCCTGATTCACAAAGCGTTTTCAACTGTAGAAGTCCAATTGAAAAAACGCGTTGTAAATCAGGCCCATTAAATGCGAGCAATGTAGAGATGTTTGTGCTGACCTGCTTCCATTTTTTTGTATAAAGGCATGCACGCTTTTCTCCAAACTGAAATAAACATAAATGCGATCATTTCTTTAGACGAACGGCGGCAGGCTTGTGTCAGCAGGTGGTCACAGTCACAGCTATGTCAGACTAGCACCAAATCGAGGTGAAGAAAAAAGTCAGACCCTCCTTATATGGGTGAGTGTCTAAATGATAATTATAATGATGTGTTGTTTATATAGCGCCTTAATCCAAAGCGCTTTACAGAGCACATATTTACATACAATAAAATAAGGAACCAGATTACAGAAACGTTGCACCAGTTCAAGTGCAATTTTGCATGTGAAACTATGAGGCCGCATTAGAAAACCTTTGCACCATGGGAAGTGCAATTTTGTGTGGCATTAGCACTAGGATAACAACCGCCCTGCAGAAAAAAACCTATACCTTCAATGCATGTTTGCACCAGGACAAACTTTGTCCTGGTGGTAATGCCATACCGAATTAGCAGTAGGGCAAACTTTTTCCTGGTGTGGTAATGCCATACCGAATTAGCAGTAGGGCAAACTTTGCCCTGGTGGTAATGCCATACCGAATTAGCAGTAGGGCAAACTTTGCCCTGGAACTTTGCCCTGGTGCTAATGCCATACCGAATTAGCAGTAGGGTTAACTTTGTCCTGGTGTGGTAATGCCATACCGAATTAGCAGTAGGGCAAACTTTGCCCTGGTGGTAATGCCATACCGAATTAGCAGTAGGGCAAACTTTGCCCTGGTGGTAATGCCATACCGAATTATGCATTAAAAGAAGAGGTTTTTGATCAAGAGCAAACTTTGCCCTACTGCTAATCTCATGCAAAATGGCACTTGCCATGGTGCAAAGGTTTTCTAATATTGTCGAAATGTTTGCATTAGGGAAAACATTGCCATTGCTCTAATACTATGCACAATTGAATTTGCACGAGTGGAAAATGTGTGTAATCTGGCCCCAGAACGAGTAAACTTCAAAACTTCAAAACACACCCGTCGTCCTTTCCCTTAGTCCATATTATCTGAACCTTACCAACTATCACACCACAGCACACAACAATGCACATTGACAGAAAACGTAATAGATGGTCTTGATAAATACTATGAAATATGCCAATCTGGAATGAAGCTAACCACCCCCTCCCCCGAATTCTGGTATTTTTAAAGTTTGGTGGTGAATGTTTTCTTGAAAAGGTTTTTACAATGTGGGGCTGTAAATAACCTCAGAGCAAAGAACCAGTGCATGAGGTGATGGTGACGAGTAAGTGGGACAAGACAAATGTCCAGTGAACCGCCAGCTCTGAACACTTCTACAATGAAATGTCTTAGGCTCATACTGTATGTTGCATCTTTGCACACTACCTTAAGCCGTACTGCTCTTATTTTTTTCATCTGCAATATTTGTGAGAGTGGGTTTATGGGCAGATGTTGTTTTGCTTGTCAGTGTTGGAATTGGATCATTGGATCATATGTTAATATGCTCAGCTTTATTTGTTGTCAAATCACCTACTTCGGTAACCAACACCTATCACGTATATGCTGCCACAGTGGGTCTGCCACAATAAAAATGGATTACTAACACAAGTAAGCATTGCTTTTTTTTATTGCAGATGTTGCTTTCTTGTCCCAAGCAAGGTTGGCGTCCATGCATGTGGCCTTTTGCACAAAATGTGCTCATCTGCCGAATTGTGTTCAACGAACTTTGCAAAAATGTTTCATAATGAGAAAAAGTAAAATTACATTGATTTTGTCAAATAGCATTTTCTTATAAAAACCGGAATTTTTAACAGAAGAAGCCATCATTAAATACAAACAGTTAACTCATTTATAGATAACTCCATGCTAATAACAAAACCGAATTGAATCTTAATTAAAAAACAACTTTGCTAATAGAAAAACCAATTGACTAAAAAAAGTGATTCACTGTAAAATAATATCAATTCAAAAGGACATATTCCCCAATGTTGTTTTGTGATGAAATAACAAAGTCATCATATTTTCAATCCAATTCATCATTTGATATTCATAATCAGCGCAAGGAATAAAAACACGTCTACAGTCCGCTATTTGCCAAGTAGGCAAGTATAGACGTATGGCCTTTATTCTATAGCACTTCTTTGGTGGCTCTATGAAATGCGGGTGCAGAGGGATAGCAATCTCTGTTTGACATGCAAGCTCTGTAATATCGAATTGCGATGAATTAAATATAGATACACTGTTGTAATGGTTGCTGCTTAGTTTCATTACTTGACTGCTTTCGACATCCTCCCAGAACTCCCCCTAACTTGTTCTAACTGTTTGAAAAATTCTCACCAATAACAAAACATTGTTATTTAGGATAGCAACACATTAGTATATCAATTTGTGAAATAATATCATACCATTTAAACCATCTGATTACCTCAGATAACTGGACTTCAATTGCCAGAATGGGCAGCCATAACTAAATACAACATCACTCCAATATGCCAGATCTCTAGTTAAGCCTTCCTAATAGAAACCGGCAACAGGCTATGATCATGCGATCACTCAAGTCACTTTAAATGACCCACGTTTTTTGTTTTTCTTTCTAAACTTCCACAGAGTGTCTTTCCGAACGGACCACAGATCAACATGGGGAACGTAGCTACTGACTTTAAGGTAAGCATATAGGATGGGTTTAGAGGAAATCCCCTCCTGTTTTGCACTAAAGTGAAGACTACGCACCAAGAGAAATGTTTTATTCTAAGTTACAGAAATGCATTAAGAATCACACAAGGGACTAGGTCAAGCAAAGCACAGCAATGGCTTTTCAAAACATACTATGCAAGGAATAATTGCATGGAGAACAACAGGCACCAAGAGAACACCTTTAAAAACATGTTTTACAAACTATAGAAGTGCATTAAGTATTACTCATGAGACTAGGCTCAGCAAAGCACAGCAAGGTTTTTGCAAAACGTACTATGTGAGGAATAATTGAATTCTTTAACACTAATTTAGGACGCTGACCAGACTAGTAAGAACAACAGGAATATGCAAAAGAAATCTCTGCTTCAAGTACTATGGACTAAGGTCATTGTCAATAATTTCCAGAAAAATATAGAATCGAAGCAGAGCACTGCAGGATATCAACAATGATAGCACAGAAGAATACTAGAACATGCAAATCTTGAAATATACAAGGTGACTTTAATTCTTTAATCACATCAATCATTTCTAATAGTAAACAAATGAGCAATATATATAGTAACAGCATTGTGTATTTCTAACAGGCTGTGATATTGTTATTAGACTTAAAACAACAAGGATGGAAATGTCAAGAATACAACAGATCTCTCCAATTAAGGTCTAGAAGGTATTTTTGCAACACATATATTCTAATCACTTCCTAAGCACAATCCAACTGAAGATACAGAGCTAAATCAAGGCACTAATATAGCTGCATGACAAAACAAAACATCACTGTTGATACAGTACACCTGATCCTGATATCACACCCCAAAAACAAATAGTCACCAACAAACACACATCACTGAATTAGATCTGATTCACCCTCCACCTGCTAAGTATTTAGACCTGTTGGCATTGCCCTATGGCAATCCATTTTTGACAATGTTGACAAAGGATTCCTAATGTCTTCCAAAGGATCCGTGGATATAAAAACACAAAAAAATACTAACATGGTTTATGATTTTCTCTTTAATTGTCTGTCCGTCTTATTTATTATTTTTCCTATTATTCTTCCTACTTTTTATGGTTGGTTACTGACCAATTCATGAACCCATTTTCTGTTCTACTTATTTAATTGCCAAATATCTATTGGTGATTGTAACTACTGATCCTCCAATTGTTTTGACTTTCCCTACCTGTAACATTGGAGATTTATTATTTACAAACCGCCTTGAAAAAGCCCATTGGCGAAACCTTTTGGCCATAAGAGTTGGATGTTGAAGTCACAAAAATACTAACAATTTGTGATGTAATGAAACAGAATTCCCACAGAATTCCCACATACATTTGAACAATATATAAACCACATGACATGGATTATTTATGAGTTGCACTAATGACAGGGGAATGTTCTTACAAACTCTTTACTATAAGGCCTAGGTTGTTAGTCTTCCCAAGTGATAAGCAGCACTCAATTCCGATCAGTAGGACACAAAAGAAGCAGACAAATTACAAATATAGAGAGGCACTGGCAAGCACAGCCTAACAACCACAAATCTTACTATGTTTGCAAATGTGGGCTTGATTCAAGGTGCTCCATAATGAGATTGAGGAGGCAGGGACCTTACATAAGAGCAGATCACTTGAAAATGTCAGGTTTTCCACCAAGAAGCAGTAAAAGGAGGATTGCAAAGCATATCTGTGATCTATTTGGTACAGATTGAATATTGCAGTGTGGAAGTAAGACACAGGATCTATGATATGATATGATATGGCATTTGTAACGCGCCTATACACAGGTGTTTCAAGGCGCGACGAGGCGGGGAGGGGGGAACAAGGGGAAGACAGACAACGATCCTACTAGGCCAGGTGTCATTCAGATCGCGCAAGTGCATGGGGTAGGGGGAAGGGAAAAGTGCAAGGGGAAGGGGAGGGGGGGAAGTGCAGAACAGGGTAAGTAGAATAAAAAATAATTAAATAAATAGGGCCAGCTGGTGGCAAGTGCAAGGTAAGTGCAGACAAGTGCAGGAAGGGGGGGCTGTAGGGATACAGAGACAGTCCCGCAGTGCAGGGGTTGCCAGGGAGGCAGTGCAAGTGGAGAGTGGCTGGGCCAAGGACCGAGGTCGGTGAGAGTGATCCAGGTGCAGGTTCAGTGCAGTTTCAGTGGGTTTTGAGGTGCTTCCGGAACCGGAGATGGTTCTCCTCAAGTTTCAGGGAGGCAGGAAGGCTGTTCCAGAGGGAGGCCACTGCCGGAGAGAGAGATCGACCCCCAGCTCGCTGCTTCGAGAAGCGGCTGACCCTGAGGGAGTTGGAGATAGATGAGCGAAGGGCTCGGGAAGGAAGATATTTAGGAAGAGAGAGTTGAAGGTATTTAGGCCCCAGGCCCCAGAAGGCCTTGTGGACAATGCAGAGGGTTTTGAACTTAATCCTCGCAGCCACTGGGAGCCAGTGTAGATTTCAGTCCTGGAGAGATACAGACCCTGGGCTTGAGGCCAAGGACAAGTCTCGCAGTCCTGTGCTGGATGAGTTGCAGAGGGCAGAGAGTGGAGGCAGGCAGATTAAGATAGAGGCTGTTACAGTAGTCCAGCTTCGAGAGAACCTGGGCTCTGGAGACCGTGAGCTTCTGGGGGAAGGCGAGGAAGGGAAGAATACCTCTGAGGAAGTGCAGCTGTCTTCTTAGAGACGTCGGATATATGAGGAGAGAAGGAGAGGGTGGAGTCGAAGATGACCCCGAGGTTTTTTGCCTTGCAAGTAGGAGCAGGAAGTGGGCCAAGAGAGGCTGGCCAGAGAGCTGCAGGGAAGGAGGGAGTGGGTGTGCCGATGAGTAGAATCGCAGTCTTACTGGCATTAAGGCAGAGGTCATTGGCGGCACACCATTCCTGGATAGCAGACAGACAGTCGGAGATGAGGGAAGGAGAGAAGGAGGCCGAGGGTAGCCTTTCATGCCACTAGTCATTGTATAGTCATCAGCCACAGTGAAGGACGCTAATGTTTCAGAGATCCTGATTTTGTTGAGGTGTACACTGGTTTTATGAGAAGGCTATGTTATTGTGTTCGCTCCCTTCAGTTTGGAAGTATAGAACCATGCAGTCCAACCCTAGGGAGGGTTTTCTTTTAAATTAACAGACTGGAGGCCCTATCAGAGACATGTTATGGAGAATACTAGTGTGAATTGTGCTGGTTTTTAGTTCTCATGTTGAACTAGTAGTTTAGGGCTGCAGCCTTGCCATTTCTAGCAAACAGGATGCCTTTTTTCATAAATGCATTGGCTGGTCTTGTCTGTTTGTCTGTCTGTGCATTTTACTATGGAATTTGATTTTGCAAGTTGTTGTGAGTTTTGTCCATTGCCTGATTGGTTTCTTCTGCATTATTAATCACTTACTACTGCTTACTGGAAAGTTGCAAGGCCTGCATGTATAGGGGTGCACCTGGTTCTCCTGTGTTTACAGTTATTTTCAGTCCATTGAGATTCAGCATTTGGTGAATCAGGGTGAAAACTGCTGGGATGCACGCTCAGATTGCCGCCCTTCCCAAATGATTTAGATTGTGAAAAATATATGAAAATGCAGAGAATGCCCAGAGGGTGGTGTAGGTGGAAGGGGGGAACCTATGGGTGGAAGTAGTTGGTGGGAGACACATATACTTTAGGCGTTCATACAGTGGAAGATAAACTATTTCCTTGCAATAATGTCATGCAGAGTACATTGCATGTGTGCAGCATCTACAATACGAATGAGTGCTTCATTTGAGAATAGGCCTGTATCCTTGCAGGCCATGCTGGAGACACAGAACAATGAGGCATCATCTTTTGCTTGATTATCGCATTCTAATTCCCAGGCGCGACTAGGAACACACATGTACACCCAGGTATAAATGTATCAGGTTAGCCTCTTGAACAATTAGGTAGGAATGTTAGAAGTTAAATGAGAGATGGGCTGTGGCCCAGTACGAAGGCCATACTCATGGAAGACGGAGCAGAGGTCTTGAGCTGCCAAGACAGGATCTGAGATTTAGGGCATTAGCGCCCCCAGAAGAATGGTCATTCTATTTGAACGGCCAGATGCACACGAATAGTGCTCTTAAAACCTTCATGAATTGGATGGATTAGTGGGACATCAGGTCCCTTTCCCAGGAGGGGTGACTGATGCAGGGGGTAGCTGAGTACAACAAGGTTGTGATTTGTACCAGGGAAAGCAAGGGGTGATGCCAAATTATACGATTTTGACAGGGAGGCATGATGAGGACACACACGTGTCTGGGATGAGGAAAGATTTGCCTTGTTTGCAAGGAGCAGTCTGACCTCCAAGTTATCTGCCAAGTTCATGATACACCCAATCAGCAAAGGGGCCATATGTAAGCATTAGCATGTAAATAGGCGGCAACCAATGAGGTGGGGCATTGATACTGTATATCAAATGCGTTATGAATGGCATTTTTTGTGTTCATAAGGTGAACTCCATTTTGATGAGGAGATAGAGCTCTGTGGCAGTGAACTTATAATACCACACCACCATCTAATTGTTGTTTACAAAATAAAGCTTTTGTTCTTCTCGAAAAAGGGTGCACTAGCTTTTTTTCCCTAGCAGGTTGTTTTTTCTATGACTGGTTGTTGTAGAGTTACCCTACAAAACCTGTATCAGTTAAATGATGCTAGGCTGTTTTTGTAGAGACTTCAGAGGACCATTCATGGGCATTTGTGTTCATGCAGTAGAAATGGTGATTTGGTTTGGAACTTGGTTGCATGTTATTGTTTAGTTATAGGGGGTAATTCCGAGGTGGGCCTAAGGGGTTACTGGCACCGGTAAGGATGCCGGTACCGGTAACCCCTTACCGCCCTTTTCCCAGGTCCCCTAGCGGGACCCACTGAAAACGTCTGGTCAGCCCCCTCAGGCCATATTGTCCGATAAATGAGCAAAGTTACAAGACCACTTAGAGAAATGGCCCTTCCCTTCCCTTTCCTTGCTTTGAAGCTAAGCAGGATCAGGCCTGCTTTGAAGCTAAGCAGGGTCAGTCCGGTCTACTGCATGTATGGGTGACCAAACCCTGCTTAGCTTCAAAGCGAGGAACGGGCCACCCCCCTCAGGCCACATTGCCTAATAAATGAGCCCACCTCACTAGACCACTTAGAGAAACATGGCCTAACGGGACTGGATCCTTCCTCGCTTTGAAGCTCAGCAGAGTCAGTCCCAGTTACTGCACGGATGGGAGACAGTTCACAATCCTGAATGCCATATGCTTTCCTAGTTTTAAATATCTCATAACACACAGGAACTGCATTATTTTTTTTAAACCTTACTACTGTCATTCCTTGAAAGTTTTGCACTCAGAGACCATTTTTCTTGCCTATTGATGAATTGCATTCTGATATTTGTAGTCTCCCAGTCAAGATGGGGAGAATAATGCCACAATTATACACTTTTAGCCTAACAAAGTTCTATAAGGATTTATATATTTGAGTGACACTATAGTATGTGTCATTTGCAAGTTATCTTTATAAAGCAGAGTATTGTTGAAAGACAGACATTGGGGTGAGGAGGGAAAATTATGAGAGGGCAAGTAAGTCATGAGTATTTGACCATGACGTGGCAAGAAAGTTTGCAATCCTGGACACTGGTGCAGTTATGTTCCCCTGATTGTGGCTGCTTTTCAGGGCACAAGTAAAGGACACATGTGGGTGGACAGCGTAACTTTTCTTCAGAGGGTATGCGCAACCCGCTGTTTTATTTTTAGGTTGGCAAGCATGCTCAAGTATTTGGCTACCAGGATTTTACTCATGTTGTCATGTTCTCAGTGCAGGTGCTTACTCACAAGATGACAAGCATTTGTTTCATATGGGGATTTGTTTTCCAGGGAATATTTCACGACAGATTGGTGGGTTTAAAAGGTGAGCACCTTTTATACTTTGCCAGCATATTTATTTGAACATTTCCTCTCTCAGGTTATTTTTCAGGTGTTCATTACTTTTTTTAAAATGTCCTATGCTATTTTGTCTTGCGCACTTTCGTCTAAGGAGTCGGTCTATCAATCTACATTTGTATATTTCACTTTAAGATATATGTTCACTTACTGTACTTATATTCATGGGTGCCAACTTTTGATTTTCACTATGGGGGAAAATGTACCTAGGCATATGCTATTCTTGCAACTGGTTCTTTATTTGCCTTGTATGCACTGCTTAAATGTGTTTAGTTGGGGTTGTGCGATGTATCACAGCAGTCACCAAGAGACCGGCCATAAAACAAGGGGCTTGGAATACTCTGCTTAACCAAAGGGTTTGGTCCATGTCAAGTAATTTAATCTCACTGTGCATTGATTAAAAACATTATGAGTTCTCAAAGCCTGCTATCTTTAATACATAACAATACCACTGTCAAAACAGGAAAAAATCAGTTTGTGATTGATGAACGTCTTTGAGCGATGAGTTGCAAACGTTTTAAAATATAGAGTGGCTGTGCCCACCGGCTAGTGGTCTGGTAGCATCTTAAAATGGACAGTGGGGCGCCCAAAGGCTTTGTTCACTGACCATGGCCAAAGACCATCCTAGAGGTCTGGAAGTGTTCTAAAAATCTATGGAATAACAAAACCCTTGAAATTCAAGGAAAAAAACGTAGTTGCAGGGACGTTACGGTGAGCAATATATTTTAACAAAATATTTGAAATTCAAGGGAAAAACTTTTGTTGCAGGGATGTTAAGGTGAGAACTTAATGTAACAAAACATCTGAAATTCAGCTAACACCACCTTAACTTTGCGCCCCTGTGGCACAGCCTATGACCACAATGATGAAATCACAGATCACCTCACCGATGATATCACTAATTACAAGTTGTATGAGAGCACTGATGACATCACAAATCACATCACTGATGTCATCACGGGTGACAACACTGATTACATTTTATATAACTGATTACATCAATAACGGAATTAGACATAACATCATTTATAAGTTAGCTCATGAAAACGTATTACCTTAATAACAATTTAGGCGATGGACTTGGCCATGACAAAGGCTGTTGTACAGGAGGGTCCTGGAAGCTGTGAAGCATGGCGACACAATGCTCATAGGTGAGTACAAATGCCTGTGCACATGCATGCATGTCACACACCGACAAATACACAAGCCCAACTAATAACAACCGTTATTACCTTACCAGGGGACAGTGCCTACCCTCTGAGAACCTACATGATGACGCCAATACGGAACCCCACCACACCACCCCAGGTAAGATACAACGCAGCCCATATTGCGACCAGGGCCATACTGGAGCACACATTCGGAGTGCTCAAGTCACACTTCCGCTCCCTCGACCGCTCTGACAGACAGCTACTATATGCACCCCCAGTAGTGTGCAGGATCATTGAGGCAGCATGTGTCCTGCACAATGTTGCAACACAGCAGGGCGTAACGGTGGACATGGTGGTACCCCACATCCCCAACCACACACACGGCTGCTGCGCGTGGGAAGGGAAAGGGCATGTGGCGAGGCAGCCCGTACCCAGCATGTGGCCACATTTTTCACCTAAACTCCAACCCCTGCGGAGTGCACACAGGCCTGGCACATACCAGGTGACAATCGATGATGAGAAAGGAACAGTTAACTGTTACAACCTTACCACCCTGAGAATGTGTCCACGGAAGTGCCACATTGTGTGCATCCCTAGCTACTTAAACAGAACCAATCCCATGTGACCAAAAGGAACACATGAAAGGTGCATATCCCACCCACCCCCCTGCAAACCAGGGCACAGGGCATGAAAGTACTGGTATGTCACCCAAACCCTCCCAACCCCCATGACCTCCGTCTGCCACGCCATACCATGGTATGCAATGGCAAAACATCAATCCATATGCACAACACATGACACAATAGTCATGAAGTGCAACGTGAGAAATGTAAATAGGCAACAGACAATTACACCTGACATGGAATCTAAAGAAATGACTGACCAAAACCTCACACCCTGAAAACTGTGGCACAAATGCATGCAACCAGTGGTTCAAGCAACACAAGTCAGAATACCTGTTGCCATGCACATTGGACAATAGCAAATTGGCATTACAAACACTGTGTGCTGCGTGTGTGTCCCCTGCAACACACCGCTCACCGGACAGCACAGTGAGTGTCCATTGCATTGGGGAAACCCCTTGAGCATCATGAAAAATAATAGTAGCCTGTGATGCATGTACACAATCAATGAATCGGAAGAGAACATGGATTGTAGGGACACAGCATGCCTGAGAAGGCAATCTGGGTGCACGTGTGTGCATGGTGTCGCCATAGCTGGTGTGAGGTGGCATTGCCTAAGTGTATGTGTCAGTAGGGACATGCATCAAATACATGCATGTGTAATGAAGTGAGCCTCAGTGTCCTGTACACATCACATGTGAACATTGCACTGAAGGACCCCCTTGTGTGTTAAACCACACCAATCCCCATACACCTCAAAATCAAACCCAACATAGGATCAGCCATTGACCAGCAGAACATATCATGTACAGAGTACCCCACATCAACAATGGCAGACAGTGAGCAATCACTGATTCATTGAAAATCCTTATAAGGCCTACACACAAAGTTCATCAAAGTGCCTCAAGGAGGGAGGGAACAAGGGAGAATAAGGGTACCTTCCTACAAGTCCTTCAAACAGTCCAGAATGTGAAAATGAACCATCAAATCAAAGTACATAGTACAAGTGCTTTTAACAATAAGGGAGAGTCTACGGAGGGAATGTGGGAAAACAAAACTAGCATCAACATTGCTATGCCTGACGGCAATAGTTGCAGTGCAGGAATCACATAAGGAGGGGGAGGTGAGGGAAGAGGAGGGAAGAGGCGAGGAGAGTAACAAAACAGGTGACAAACTATGGGAGGTTGATGAATAATCAATATGGTGCTGGGGAGGGGGAGAAGAAATACAGAAGGGAAAGGGGGAACAGACGACTTGTAATCAGTGGTGGAGGGACTGATGATAAAAGAAAAGGCCAAAATAAAACGCATAAAGGTGAAGGTGGGGGGGTGGATGGACGGAGGCAGAGGGGGAAGTGTCTGCAAAGAACAAGCGGCTATGTATCACCATGCCTGACGGCAATTTGGGTAGTGCTGGAAAAAGACAGACAGAGGACAAGGAGGAGGGGGTAGGGTGGTGGAGAGGGAGGAGAGAAGGGAGAAGGGAGGAGGGGGCCAAGGTGTAAAGGCAGGAAGGAGTAGAGGGGGAAAAAAAGCACACACACAGGGGGAAGAGGGAAGAAGATGGTGCAGAAGGGGAGGGGGTGTGATGGTGAAGGGGGAGACAGAGGGAGACTGGCAGGGGCAGGTGGAGACTGGTGGGGGCAAGGGAGACAGGGGGAGACTGGCAGGGGGCAGGTGGAGACAGGCAGAGGGCAGGGGAGACAGGGGAAGACTGGCAGGGTGCAAGTGGAGACAGGCGGGGGCAGGGGCGACAGGGGGACAATCAAGGGACCCACAAGGGTGGTGGCCAGGGGTGGACAGGGGTGGACAGGGGTACACAGGGCCTCCATCGTGGGCCTTTGGTAGTGGTGGCAGGCTCCAGCCTCCTGGTCGGCCTGATTGTCACGAGGGCCAAGTGCATCCAATGGGAGGGGAGAGCAGGTCCAGGCCACAAACATGACAGTCAAGTCTAAAGCAATGCGGCCATATTTCAAATGGCACAACCAAACACCAGGCAGGGCTGCAAGATGACCAAAGCAGGGCAAGCAAGGAATTGGGGCTCATTGAAATGCGTGGTGACAAGGATAACTCAGCATGCAGCGTTCATGTGGCATATCAAAATCACTGTAGGCCAAGTGTCCCAATGCAACATTGTCAGCACACGGACCCCTCCCACCATCAGTGTATGTTATACAGCCAAAGGGTGCATGGTACTGCCTACAGCAGGACGTGCATGGACATAGACAATTAATTCATTTAAAAAATCATAAGCAACATGATGAAATGCACAGTCAACAGAATACTCACCCAAATGAAGTGCAGACCTGCATCGGAGAAGCCATCCAAAATACCCAGTAGGGGTGTACACACAAGTAGGACTGCAGGCTGGCCACAGTTATGAAGGAAGCCCAATGCCCCTGTGTGAGATAATGTCACACCGAGCCATCCTTGCAAGCCCATGGAAAGGGGAAGCAGGAGTAGCATATGTGTCAGGACCCCAAGCAAAACACATAGACAAGACAAGCCTGAATGGGCCCTGTTGGAACACACAGTGGATGCCTTCAAATGCCACAAAGCACCACAGTGCCACATGAATGCACAATAGACAAAAAAAATAATTATTATTATTATTATTTGCAGGGAAAAAAAAACAAAAATGGCCACATATGACTCGGGGGGGGGGCGCGGCACCCAGGAGGGGGGAGGTACAGGGTGCACCTCAACACCCACATGTGTAGATGTTGAGATTAAAAAAAAAATCACTGGGCTCAGCATCTGCACGGCCCGACCTATGTCGGAGATAGGTTGTCGTCGTCACCCTCTGGATGGAAATCAGAAGGTGGACATGGCACAGTTATCTCACCATGCCTATCCGTGCCTTGCCCCTCAGCGCCAGCAAGCATGCGGGTCTGGTAAGCCAGGTCCTGCATGGCAATGACACGTAGGTCAGCATGCATTACCTCACGTGTCACAGGTGCTTCCTCCTGCAAGGACTCACGGTGAAACACAAACGGTGTGACTGCCGGCTTGCATGGAGTTCAGCTGAGATGGTTCTTTCAAGCTGTACCATCCTCTTCTGCCCACCTACTCTCGTTCATCCAGAGCACACCCAGAGTAGATCGGAGGGATTGGTGTTCAACCCTCAGGGCCTCACGGTGTGCCTCTGCTTGAGCATCAAGTGCTTTATGCAGAGCCACCATATCAGCCCGGCACCCCCTGTCAGACGCCGCCATGCCCAGCCTGAGTGGGCGGCACGTGGACCATATGGCCTGCTGCTGGAGCTGCACTTGCCTTTCAGGGGGGAGGATGGAATGGGCCACATTTTCCATACCTTGAGCCATCATCTCAACTGCTCCCCCCTTTTGCTGTGCTATGCCAATAATGGCATGCTCCCAATCAGTTGACCCGGTGGCGCACAGCCACCACGTTGCCAGACACGACACCTGCTGGGCCCAAGGAGCCGTGGCCCTTGCTGGGTTGGTGCTGCCCCTGGCTGCAGGACTGCATCCCTCCGTCGGCCTGATGCCCCAGGAACATGGTCAACTGGTGTGGAGTGTGACCCTGCACCCGTAACTACCACAGGCAGACATTCCAACCCTGCCTGGCCCCCTACTGCAGGTGTCGCAGACAGAAGATCATCTGGCACAGGATCACTTACCGGCGACGACACGTCATGATGCAGATCCGGCTCAACATAGTGGTCAGAGGATACATCAGAGCCTGACTCAGAGTCAGCTCTGGACACGATGGCCTGGAGCACCAGTGGGTTCTCGTGGGCTACCACCCCACGACCACCACTGGTGCCTGGTTGTTGGTGTGAACTGACCACAGTGTCTGAGATGACATCTTCATCCTCTGCCTCCAGTGCGTCATCACCTGCAACATAAACAAAAGAAACATGAACACGCATGTCAGTAGCACATACCACACACATACAGATCATGACATTGGCAGCAACACATGAAGCAGCCATGTCACACGCAACTCAAATCCCAACATGCATCCAGTGGCATTGCAATGCAAGGGTATCCCAAAAGCAGAAAAGGATGTGGGAAAAATGTAAAGCAAACACATGTATTGCATGTTGCACATCAGCTGCATCACACACAACCTCTAGTAGGCACATATCCAAAGCAGAAATGAGAGATGGCAACAAAGAGATGGCACATAGCATGAGCATGGGGGAACACACAAATAGCCACAGCTGGCAATCAAATCACAGACACATGACACATGTAACATGCATGTTAACGTGCAGCACTCAACTACCATTGACTATGCAGAGTATATGTGTCACAGGAGGCACCTACGCTAGTGTGTTTCTATACAGTGAAATGAGGGACATGGGTACATACACGGCAGGTCACTATCACACAGCAGCATTGTGTTGGCATGTTGGAGGGATGAACTTGCCACAGGAGTGGGTGTGTGCGGTGCAGTGCATATGTAGCCCCTCAACTTCCAACATCAACAGGTACGTAGTGATGTCAATCTCCAAACATGATGGCAGTGTAAGGGCAATTGCAGCCATCATGTGCAAATGGCATGCACTATGTAGCATGGATACCGTGAAACCCCCACCCTCTGGGAAATATCAGGGATGCACTGCATGGCAATGAAAGGTTCACCACAGAACTGTGCATTGGCAGACAGTGTTGGCATGCATCTATTGCATTTCGTCAGTCAAATGTCACTACAGCAGAGGAGAAGTAGACATGATGCAGGACAGATGAGGAACCATCAGTAGTACACCCATGCATGCAGAAGACACAACACCAGTTGCACATAGGCAGGGGGCCTGTAACAGGGGGAGCCATGTGCGCGACACATATGTGGACACCCTGAAGTCGTGCGTGATGACACACAGACCCGCAGTGAGCATGAAATGGCTGTCCAAATAATATGACACTTAGATCATCATGGAGACATACTACAATGAGCAGGCAGTCAAGGACACCTAGGGGCATACATGGAATGTACATGGAGCATGATTGTGCACACATGTACACGGGGAGCGACTGCCATCAGCACAGTAAGAGTGAGACACGCTGCACCAAGGACAAAGGATGTATATGACATGATATGACATCTCATCAAGATTGCCCTCGTACACAAGTGGATCAGAGCGCAACCAAGCAAAGAGAGGGGAATAAGGGAGAAAAGAACATGTAAACAACGATCTTACTGGGCACAGTGACATTGAGAACATGCAAGTGCATGGAGAATGGAAAAAGGGATAAAGTCACTGGAAGGGGGAGAAGTGGAAAGTGCCGAACAGAGGAAACTAAACAATGAAAATGAAGTCTTATGATAGAATCGGCATTGAAAAGGTGGTAGTGCAGCCAGCAAGTGGCAAGTGCAAGATCATTTGGATAGGACAAATCTGATATGTGCAGAAGAAGAGTGGGGGACTGTAGGTGTACACGTACAGGACCCATTGCAATGGGAGGCCTGGAAACAGTGCAGCAGGTAGGCAGGGTGAGCAGGTACCTGGGCTCGAAGGACAGAGGGTGTCCAGGTGCACAGTGCCAAGAGAGAAAACAGTTCAACTGGGGAGAAGAGGGGCTAATGCAGGAGCAAATAGGAAGGTCTTGAGGTGCTTCCGGAAGCAGATATGTTTATCCTCAAGTTTCAACGTGGCAGGTAGGCTGTTCCAAAGGGAGGTCCCAGCCGTAGACGCAGATCTGCCCACAGCTTTTTTCTTCAAAAAACTACTGATCCAGAGGGAGTGTGAGGTAGAGGAGCAAAGGACTTGAGAGGGGAGGTATTGGCAGAGGGATAGTTGATGGTATTTTGGACCCAGGCCCCAGGAATCCTTGTACACAATGCAGAGGGTCTGAATTTTAATCCTTACATCCACTGGTAGCCAATGAAGGGATTTCAGAGCTGGAGAGATAGGATACAAGGGCTTGAGGCCAAGGACAAGTCTTGCAGTCCTGTACTGGATTAGTGGTAGAGGGCGGAGAGTGGAGGCAGGTAGAATTTTGAAAGAGGCTGTCACAGTAGTCCAACCTTGAGACAACCAGAGCTTGAGAGACAGTGAGCTTGTAGGTGAACGAGAGGAAAGGCACAGTAACCCTGAGGAGTTTAAGCAAGAACTTAATATATCTCAAGAGACGTCAGAAATGTGTGCAGAGAAGGAATGTGCGGAGTCAATGGTGACCCCAAGGGTGTTGGCCTTGCAGGTGGGGGTAGGAGGAGGTCCAAGGGAGGCTGGCCAGAGAGTGAGGGGAAAGGATGGTGAAGATGTGCCGATGAGGAGGATGCCAGTCTTGCTGGCATTTAGATAGAGATCATTGGCAGTACACCAATTTCAAATGGCAATGAAGCTATCAGAAATGAGGGAGGGAGAAGAGGTGGCCGAGGGCAGCCGGAAAATGAGTTGAGTGTCATCAGCATAGCACAGGAAGTTGTAGCAGAAAATTAAAATGCAGTAGGCGAGAGCTGCCAGGTGCTGTTTTGAAAGCCAGGCTGAGAGGTAAGACACCTGGTGAACACCATAGGTGGAGAGGGATATTCATGGAAGGATGGACCCAAGTTGTAGCTGGGAGGGTCACACACCCCAAAAACACATGTCATTGAGTAAACGCATCAATACTCACTGGACGATGCATCATAATTCCTCCTCTCTCCCACTCCATGGATTTGTTCTTCCTGGATGAACTCTGCAGTGATCTCCTCATGCTGAGTGAGTACATCCTCCTCTGGTGCTGGCCCACCACCAGTCACCTGAGACAGGAAATAATTGGAGGCACGCTTTTGTTTTGCACAGCGTTGGAGGACATTCCAACGCTTGTAGCAGTCCTGAGCTGTGCGCACCTGGAATCCCATGGCTGTCACACCATCCACAATATGCTGCTAGTGGACCCAACGCTGTGGAGGCCTTGTATGGCACTGTGGGCCCACAAGCATATCGCGTTTGTGTGCTGACACGTAGTACACAAGGAAGTCAGTTCCTGCTTGCTGAAAGGCTTTTTCCTTGATGTGCCATCGGCCGGAGCCATGTCTGGGGTCTCAGCCTCTTGCGCAGATGCATGCTTCCTCTTTTTGGGTGGTGGTACTGACCCTGACTGGCCAATGTGGCCCTGATCAGTGGGGGCAGTGGCGCTGGCGGACTGGACCAAGGGAGTGGGTGTTTGAATGAGGACAGAAGGTCTGGCTTGGGTCTGACTCACTGCCGGGTGGTGTTGGCTGCATCTGCACGTGCAGTTACCATCACCCAGCTGCTTGGGGCTGCAGATGTCATAACTGCCCCAGATACGTGTGCCCCGGTCACAGCTACACTGGACACAGGTGACATGCACCTGCTGACAAGATGGAAATCGTCCTGGGAGTCCTCATCATGCAATGCAACATGCACTGCCTGAGCCCGGGTGGTGGTCCCCACAGCTGCACCTGCAGCTACCACAACCGGTGGGCCTGTGACAGCAGATGAAAGTTGCTGTTGGGTCATATGGGCGCCAAGTTGTGATGCAACAGCTGCATCTCCAGGAGCCACAAGGGGTGGTGGCATGTCTGCACCAGCACGTGGCGGGGCATCTTGCCCCAGTGGGGCACCCCTGCCTCTTCCCCCTCTGTAGCCACCCTGGCCACCCTGGACTCCCTGTCCCGCCTGGTCTCCGCACCCACGTGCCCGATCACGCCCAGCCCTGGGAGGACGCCCATCTTTGCTGCCCTTAGCCTTGGTGGCCTCCCAACCATGGCACAGATGGTAAATAGCCGATGAGAGGAGTACTCAACAATTGTCCTGGGCAATTAGGTTGAAGGGGGCAGGGTACTGGATGGAATAGGTACCCCTCTGCTCCTGCAAGGCTGTCTGTGACCCCTGGGGAGAAATGACAGGTCACGTAACGCTCAGGCACCCCCCCCAAATTGAAAATAAATAAATAAATAAAATTGACAAAAAAAGGTACATTAAATAGTAACATTTCTAAAGAAAAATGTGCATGCGACCCCGGTAGACCACATGTGTGGATTTAACCTTCAGCAGTACGGTGTGGCATCCAGGGACACAAAAAACACATACGCGTGGAACACGCGGGCTACTATGACAACAAAAACAGTACACGATGCACAGGGGGAACCACAGTGGGGAAAATAGCGTGTGCAACTCACCGCCTGCCTTGCGTGGAAAAGAAAAAGAAAAACACACGTGCTTGTGTGCGTACGCAACACCCCACCAAAAGAAGAGGTACGAACTTCAAACGCTGTGAAGTGATGCGTGTGAATCCAGAAGAGTACACAAACAGCACGTACAGTACACTGCTTCCCTGCTGGACCTTTAAACCATGCTGAAGGCAACGCCCGTGCATGTAACGTCACAGGCGCACTTACGCACTTAGGCCCTTTCCTCGAATTACACGCATTCACATGCGGATGTGCTGTGTTTGCACGTGCAGATTCACTATGCACCCGTACCGAGGGAAACGTCTGCGCGTTACATTACGTCACTTATGGCGTTTACACGCTAAGGCCCTTTCCTCGAATTACACACTGACGTGCTGTTTTTTCACGTGCCAATTCACTCTGCATCAAGCTGGCCACGCAACAACACGTGGAAGACCACGCTCTTGACCAGAAGGCCATTTTCCTGCCCCCCAGACCTCCGAGCCACCTCCCACGAGCCATCTGCTGCTGCCTGCCTGCTGGCCACGTGCCCTGCAATTTGGTGCCTGCACGTCAGCATCTGCAGGGGTCCTGTTGCAGCGACCACCCCTGCTGGAATAAAATACTCCTGACTGCAGTTCCATCGCTCCACAGCCCAGCACCAGGACCCAGTTGCCCACCCACACCTGCCTCAGGGGTTGCCATGTCGGGCCAAAATCCATCTGGGACCAGTGGCAACCCTCCGGCAGAGAGGCAGAGGGCTGCCAGCTTCACTGCAGGAGAAGTTGGCATCGTGGTGGAGCAAGTCGTGGTGCATTATGATGCCCGCTTCGGACAACAATGCTCCGACAAGGATGGACAGAAGAGGATCTGGATGGACATCATGGTTGCCATCAACGCGGAGGGGGTGGAAACCTGCGACCTGCAACATGTCCGTAAGCGCTGGGAGGACTTCAGGTCCAGGACCCTCAGGAAGGCCCGGCGCCTCTTGGCCACAGCGGATGCAGTGGGGTGCCGGGTCCACCTTACCAACAACCAGATCAGGGTCCTGGAATGCATTCACCCAGCGCTTCACCTCCAGGTCCTCGAGAGGCAGACCCGTGTGGAGTCGAGCAGTAAGTGTCCATGAGTGCTCATTGGACGTAGTGCATGTTGAGGTGTGCCAGGAGTGTGCAACTTGGACATATGTCTGATATGGCCCATGTATGGATGTGTATGTGCAGTGACATGACCGTGCTGCATGTGAGCCCAGTCATGTGTGATGGACATCAATGGTGTATGTGTTCCAAAGCATGACGTACAACTGCATGTGGAGATGCACACATGTTAGCATTTTTGTGAATGTACTATGCCATGGTTGTGGTGTGACAAATGGATGCTGGTTCCACCTTCATGTACGTGTACGGCGTACATGTGCGTGTGTGTGTTTGACTTGTGTGCGACTGGGATACGACATGGATGCATGTGACACAGACATGTAGGTACCTGATTGGCAGATGTCACATAGTTGCCGATGATTGCACTGTGACAGGTGGTGGAGATGTACAGAGATGTACATATGCATGTCTGTCTGGTGGTGTGTGTGCATGTGCTCGGCACTCCCCATGTTGCTTGTGATGTCATGTCAACCTTTGGATGTTAATGCAGTTGTGTGTGTATGGTTGCTGCTGCCTGTTGCACGATTCCTGTTAATTTGTGCATGTGTGTGGGTTCAAATAATATGAGTTTTGGGGAGTGCGATGCCATCTGTGAAGTTTGACACTGCCACTCATGTGCAACTGTCATGTGTGTTTCAGACCATTGTACAGTGCCCTAATGCCTGTGTTCTGTCTCTCCCTGTCTGCAGCGTCAACTGATGAAGAGGGCAGAGACGGTGCTGTGGAGCACAGCGGCAGGGATCCCACCACCAGCCGGAGACGCAAGGCCCAGCTCCCCTCCCAGGTACTGTTATCTTCCAGGAGTGAGGAGCCTGGTGCCGCGTCCATGGCCCCTGGTGCCGAGGGAAGGTCCAAGAGGCGGAGGTTGGAGGTGGACTCCTCGGCAGCAGTAGGGGCAGCCGAGCCCCACAGGGGCCTATGGAGGAAGATTGCACATCCAGGTTGGTGGGGGGTTTGGTTGAGGAGAAGGCTGTGGAAGCCCCACACATGGGGCCTGGAAGGGGGGATTCCACTGGTGCCAGTGGTGCAGTCCAGGGACAGGGACAGGAGGCAGCACAGGCCGTCGCGGAGGTGCCTTGGTCTAATCCTGTCCCTGATCCTGTGACTGCATCATCCGGCACCAGCAGGGGCATGCCTCCGTCCAGACCCGTTTTCAGCGAGGGGATGCCCAAACAACTGGCCTTCCTCTCCCTGCGGATGTGGCAATCCGTGACCGGTTTGAGCCTTTCCTAGCTAGTGTGGCATTGCACCAATGTGGTATTCAGGATGACGTGCAGGGTTCTCGTCTGGACAATGCATGTCATTTTGAATACCTGCTTGGCCGCGTCGACCTACTAGGACAGGTCGTTGGTACCTGGTTCATCCGTGTGCTGGATCTTCTTGCAACCCCCTCCTCAACTGAACCCCCTATGCACCAGTCATCCTCCGTGCCATCTTCCTGCCCAAATATCACCTGGGCCCCCTGTGGAGCTGCCCCTGAGCCAGCGGCCAGGCTGGTAGAGGACACATCCCTGCCACAGTCGGGAATCAGAGGTCCAGCAGGGGTGGCCAGCCCACAAACTGGACCCCAGAAAATGGAGGACGTGCAGGCATCGACAAGCAAGGCACGTGCACGGCAGCAAAAGGCTCAGGGTGGGAGCGATCATGGCTCAGGGCCATCAACATCCCAGGGAGAGGCTTCGGCCGGCGGGCAGGAGGACCCTGGATTGGGAGTGTCTTCCGTGTGGCAGCGGTTGGGCCAGCAGATAGATGCGGAGCGGCAGCAGGCGGAGAGGGCGCGGCTCAGGATGGCCATGGCAGGGAACTCCATGAACCGGGCTTTAAGGCGGGCTGGGAGTTGGAGGAGGACATGGCTGCATCCCTACGAGACCTCAAGGCCATGGAACAGGCCCGCCTCCGGAACATCGACGTGGAGTTCGATGATGTCCTGGCCCGGGACATCAATAAGTGAGCCGTTGGACTAGCCCACCGCCTTTGTATATGGTTCTTATGGTTTAGGTTTCTTTTGTTTTTTTTATGATTTGGAGTACACGGACTTTGCTCCACTTTTTGTATATAGTTGTGTCTTACATAGGATTTTTGTAGGTTTCATTTTGTTTTGGGATCATGGACCCTTCTGACTTTCATTGTAAATAGTACCAGACATCTACATACTTTCTTTATGAAATCATCCCATGGAGCAATCGTTTTTTATGCTTTTGATTTTTTCTTTTCTTTCTATGGACTTTGGCGATGGGCTACTTTTCAGTTTTCATGTCGCGGATTTTTGTTTTTCATTGGATTTTACCTACTTTTTGGTATTGCATTCATTATTTCTTCATTTGCATGTGTGGTTTTCATTATGTCATTTTTTTTATTTTTAATACATTTCATATATCTTCATTATTGGTGTGGTCTACTCTCATTGGTTTCGTGCATGTCTCTATGAGCATTGCCTCAGTCATGTGTTGCCACTTTGTAGCTCTGTTGGACATTTATTCACGGGCATGCTGGTTCTTTTCAGACTCTCATGGCATGGGTAATTTATTGGGGAGTGGGTGCAGTGGTTGGTTGCATATTTGTATTGGGGCAGGGGGGAATTGGGTTGGCAGTAGGGCCATGGGTCTGTATTGTTATGATGTGGTGTTTGGGGGGACATGTGTCGGGGCCTGCTGACAGGTTGCTGTCAATGGGGGTGGGTGGGGGGTACATGAGTCGGGCCTTCTGGTAGGTTTTCGTCACTGGGGGTGGGGGGACATGAGTCGGGGCCTGCTGGCAGGTTGCCACCACTGGGGGTGGTGTGGGGGACATGTGTTGGGGCTGGTTCTAGGTCAAATATTCAAAAACAAAACAATCAAATGCCTTTTTTTAGACACCAAAAGGATCGAAAAAAAGGGTCGATTTTCTTTTATGGGGAGGATCCCCCAACCCCCGGTTTTCTCTTTTAAAAAACTGTTTTTACATACAAAACTAAATACATATATAAATAAATAAATAAAAAAGCATTCAACCCTTTTTTTTTTATCCTTTTGGATTTGAAAAAAAGGTAATTCGATCCTTTTATTTCGATACTTTGACTGGACACCGTTGGGGCCTGCTGGCAGGTTGCCATCGATGGGGGTGGGGTGGGAGACCTGAGTCGGGGCCTGCTGGCAGCCTGCCATCAATGGGAGTGGGGTCGGAGGGACATGTGTTGGGGCTCCCAAGTGTGTGGTGCCATGTGTCCTGCCTCCGGGGCATGGTCAGGATGGATGGCCTGCCTGCCGGGCATGGGGAGGGGTTGTAGGGGTGTCCCCTGTGGTGTGGGCTGCCAGCGGGGCATGGGGAGGGTTTGTAGGGGTGTTCCCTGTGGTGTGGGCTGCCTGCGGGGCATGGGGAGGGTTTGTAGGGGTGTCCCCTGTGGTGTGGGCTGCCTGTGGGGCATGGGGAGGATAAGGGGCATACCCGGGAGGGCCCACACTGCCAAATTGCGTGTAAAACTCCCCGCGCACCGCTCGGAATATGCGTACCCCGCTTGTGCCAGGCCTACCACGTGTAAAACTCCCTGTGCACCCCCGGAATACGCGTACCCAGCTTGCGCTATGCCAATCGCGTGTAAAACTCTCCGCGCACCCCTTGGAATATGCGTACCCCACTCACGCCATGCCAATCGCATGTGAAACTCCCTGCTCACCCCTCGGAATACACATACCCCGCTCGTGCCAGGCCTATCGCGTGTAAAACTCCCTGTGCAACCCTCGGAATATGCATAACCCGCTCGAGCCAGGCCAATCACGTGTGAAACTCCCCGCGCACCCCTCATAATATGGCTACCCCACTCGCGCCAGGCCAATCACGTGTAAAACTCCCCGCGCACCCCCGGTATATGCGCAGGCATCCCATCCACCCTCCCCATGCCCGCAGGCATCCCATCCAGCCTGACCAGGCCCTGCAGGCAGCCCATCCACCCTGACCATGCCCCTCAGGCAGCCCATCACCCCAGACCATGACCCGCAAGCAGCCCATCCACCCTGACTATGCCCCGCAGGCAGCTCATCACCCCTGACCATGACCCGCAGGCACCCCACACCACAGTGGGGACTTTTTCCACTCAATTTGCCTGGCGCAGGCAGAGTATGCATATTCAAGGGGGTGTGCAAGTAAATTTTCACGCGTTTTGGCTGCCACGAGTCGAGTACGCGTATCGAAGGGAGTGCGCAAGTACATTTTCACGCGTTTTGTCTGCCGCGAGTGGGGTATGTGTAGTTTTTCACATGATTACAGTGTAGGGGGCCTGTAAACTGGTCCAGGGTTAGTGCGTCCCTTTGTGCCGTATTGGGGATTTTGATCGCCTTTCCTTGCGCAAGGGGCATTCTTGGGGGCGTAACTGGCGCTGCGGGATGTTCGCTGTGCCATGGCTCCAAATGGCTTGGAAAATCCATGAATATGCGGTGCGCCAGAATGCTGTTTAGCACACGCGGCTGGCGCATGCTGGTGCACGATCCCTCTCTGCGCTGCCTGTGTGCGCTGCTTCTACGCTGAATTCTATGAATTACCCCAAATGTGTTTATTCCAGTGATTAATTCACTTGCTGAAAACTTAATTTTCAAACCCAATAGAGGATTTCCGTGGATTACCGGGAAGAGTAAAATTCTCCTTTTTTTCACCCCTGGTCGCACTATTTATGCATCCTCCCAATGAATTGCTACACTCATCCTGCATACCATCAGAGGACAATCATTGCCTGGGTTGCTTATTTCCTCTCTCATTTGTACCTCCTTTGTAAGGTGTGATAGCCTTCATTTCTTTTATTTGTTGACAGGACCTGCCTAATGCCATTTTGCCTCATCAAATGTTTTTTTGTCTAGAATTATACATTATACATATTGTAGGAAAAAGAAAATCTCCAATTAATCATGTATAGTTTTTTTTATATTATTGTCTAGTGAAATGTAAATGTGAAAGTGAAATGTAAAAAGTGTGTTGTATGTGAAAAAAGGAATGGATTGGCGACTTTCCGAACAAATTAATGTGTGGCATCAAAGTCTCTTCTGGGTTGTGGATGATTTAGTTTCCATGCAAAGATGTGATATGCAGACACCCTGCACCATTCGTGTAAGTATGCCATCCTATCAATATGTTGGAAGGGTCTTTAAGCATAACAGAAACTAAACTTTATTTTAATACACCCTGTTAAACCTGCATCTTCATTTCAAATTTCTTTTTTTGTTTTTCTGCATTTTTTGTGTAGATCAATATGTTTTTTTCAGGTTGCTTTCTCAATAGATAAATTCATATTCAAAAGATTTTATCAGGAAAGAAATTATATTTAGTGCACAAAACAATGACAAATACAAAAGCTAGCTTATCCTTTTCAAATCACACACACATTTATATATTTATCTGGAAAGACTACATCTAAACTGAGATTAAATGCGGCAGAAGAGTAAGCAGTTTTGTCTTGGAACATCATTATATTTTAGGTGAATAGGGTCATCAGTGTGTTATGACATGTTTTTGATGAACGACCAAAGAGTGTGGAAGGTTTCCAGAGACGGTGGGCAAGAAGTTGTTGGGACCCACAGGTTCATTGCAACTACACAAGGATTATGATAGAACTTCTTGCAATGCAACCAAGGATGCCCATGAATTGTGATTTTGTTATTGGAGTTTGACATGAGGACAGCATAAACTCTGTAGTTTTACAATATATTTATTTTTTTATTGTGTTTTAGTAAAAAATCAATTCAACTTTTCACAATGTGCAGAAAAGGAAAGAAAAATAAAAACAACAAATAGATTGTGGCCTATTTCCTTCTTATATATACACACACACTGGACAAACTAAAAGGAAAAGCCTAAACAGCAACACAGAAGAAATACTGAACAAGTAAAAAAAGAAATTGAGTTAATCAAGGTTCTGAACATTTCAGTGTTACTTTCACTTTAAAAATTCCAAATTGCACAGAAATAGTACTACTTCACTGGTCAAAAGACATTCATGCCCCGAATGTAGACAATCCAAGAAAGTTTGAGTGTACAGCCACCTATCATCATTTACAAACCTCGAGAACTTGGCCACCCTGATCGTAAAAAAGTCCCAGGAAAGTCTATCAAAATGTGTCTTATTGTCTCATGGTACGCAAGATCACACCGTTGGCACAAGTTATCAGTATAAAAATCTTTATGTCTATGGTGGAGGATTTCCTTCATGGTTAGTACATTTAGTCTGAACCTTAGGAAATCATTCCGTCCTCTGGCATTAGGAAAGCGGGTTAGGGAGCTTGGTAGGAAGAACTGTGATTTGTCATATACCAGGTTCGAATTGGACAGTTTTTTAAAAATCTCATTTCATCAATTGTTTGTATACAATACTTTCTTGTTTGTTGCTTTTTTACAAGCATTGGATTTTTTATAAGATTAAAAGTTTCACATTCACAGTGAATAGCAGTACCGTTATTTGCTCCTTCCCCATTCCCATTGAGCCCTATGGAGGCTCAAATGGGAATAGGGAAGAGCCTTGGTGAATGGGGAATTACCGCCCCGCCAACCTTGGAATGGGGCGGCAATTGCCCCATTCACCAAGGCGGAATCGGTAAAATACCGGCGGCAACCATGGCGCTAAGAGCGCCATGGTTACCGCCGTCCGTGTAGTGAGGCCCATAATGTTTTTCCTGTCTTTTCAGCAAATTGAAGTTAAGTGTTTCAAGACAGAATTATCTGTTCATCAAAGACATTATACTGATGGACCTGCTAGGTGAGAAGGAGAGAAAGAATGTAAAGTCTCTGTCAAAGAGGTTGAATCTATCATCAAGTGAAAGCAGGATCATAATGAATGTGACAGAAATTGTGGAGATCCCTTAGTAAGAGTGGGTTGTAAAAACTCCACAATAGAGGACTTTTCTAGACAGAAGATGGAGTGGCAACTGGAAAACCATCTTATCTCAAAGTAATATCAAAGGAGCCAGGCCCTGATTAATATCCCTTGATGGACGGTGTTGGCCGTTAAGTCAGAAACTGCTCCAGAATGAACTTTTTAAATTAGTGAGAAAAAAAGTGAAAGTCACAAGCATAATGTGTACAGCTATGGTGCCATAATTTCAAAATGTACCTGTGGTCTCAATATCAAAACAGAAACTGTGGTAATACACTAATCTGATTCTGTGGATTCTGCTGCACTTGCGCCCACAACAGTAGTATTGATGGCCTTGGTGATGTTAATGAAGGTGCAAATCGTAGCTTCGATAAATGTATGACGCTGGACGTTGGAGCCCCCAACATTGCAAGAGAGGGAGGTCATGGTGGTGCTGTCCCTCCTGCCCGATCTGAAAATGGAATCCATGCACTGAGAAAAACAAGTAGAGAAGAACAGTTCACTATGATCACTAGGACACATACACCTTGCCCTGTCTACAACAGTGATCTGTACAGTGTGGTTCTAAAGATGTCTTGGAATATGACTCCCAGGATCCCTCACTATTTTCAATGCTGGATTGGGTTGATGGGAGTTGTACAAAACATCTCAATTGCCAAGCATTGCAGAGTCAGGGTCTACAACTATTAGTTATTTGTTATGGTTAAGTTGCACTAATAAAAACCTATGAAATTCAATGGAAAATCTTTGTTACAGGGACAATGCTCTTACACGAATTTGCTTGAAATCCGCCCATGTTTTTTTTCTTCAAAAGTGTGAAAATGTATGTACATACGTTAGTCATATAACTTAGCCCTCAACTTGACCCAATCCATTCAGACTTTACACAAACATTGAAGGTTATGGCCCTCATTACGACCCTTGCGGAAAGCGACTGACCGGAGCGCCACAGCGTAAATAGCGTTTCCGCCATTGCACGAAGGAGCAAAGTGCGGCCCATTCCGACCCATCGGGCACGAGCACCACGCCACGGCGGAAGTGCAAAGTCCGCGATGGCGGAAATGACCCCAAAACGGCCCACACCGCCGCCGTACGGCGCCCTAGGTGCAATACCGCCACCCCTCTTAGCGGTCACCGCAGTGTGCGCCTACCGGAAAGTACGGTGACCGGAAATATACGGAAACGGAAGTTAAAACATGGGCCCGGAACGGGAAACATCCCGGCGTACACCTATAAAAACACTAAAACCACACAACCACTAAAATCACTACCCTGAAACACACCCCAACCCGTCACCCACCCTAGCGAAACCAAGACAAATGGGAAAAGTAGCGAAGAAAGCGTGCGACCGCAAGCGGCAGGTCCACTTCTCCCGCGAGGAACTCACCGTGCTAACAGAGACCCTCCAGGAGAATGCTGCCGTCGTCTTCTCCACGCAAATGACCAGAACGGCACTTGCAAACAAGAAGACCATATGGGCTCTGGTGGCACAGCGGGTAAGTGCGGTGGGGACCGCACCCCGCACCCCACAGCAATGCCGCAAGCGATGGGACGACCTGCGGATACGCGTCCGCAGCATACTCTCTGCCAACCGCAACATTGCCACAGCCACCGGGGGAGGTCCTGAATCACCCATCAATTTGACCCCCTGGGAAGAAATCTGTGCCTCCACCATCGGAATGGAGAGCATAGAGGGAGTTGGAGGGATGGAGAAAGGAGTGCAGACATCCGAAGATTCAGGTAGGTGTACCAGATAAAACAATGCCAAATCCACACAGTCCATCCATGTGAAGTACCATGCGTCCACATAGTGCAACAGAAACACATGTCCAGGAGAACGGCCACACACATCGGCCTGATAGCGCACGTTAAAACCCACAATAAATACATAAATAATTAAAAACCCCTAATACACGCACTACACGTGCAGCAGGCACACCCTAACTGCAGGCTGCCAAACAACTGCACCCTCACTCCACACACAAATCAAAGCACCTCCAAGGACCCGACCCAAATCACCCTCAGGTACCACCCCAGAGCATGTGATACAATGCCATTCCAATTCGCACAGACCCATCATTAACCCTCGCCCTCCTTTACTCCACCACAGGGTCCGATCCAAACGACGAGCTACAGGACACCCCTACCAGCACACCTGCAAAGAGGGCCAAGACCAACGGCCAGAGACCCTCCACCTCAGCTGCACGCATCAAGACACGGCAGCAGCACAAATCAGGTGGCAGCACAGAGGAGGGAACATCAACAGGCACCACAGCAGCCAGCATGCCCACAACACCACCACCACAGGTCCCCCCAATGGATGCCACAGAAGGCACTGCCTCTGGTGGCAGCAGCACCATAGGTGACACCCCATTGATGGCAGCATGCTCCGACACAGAAAACGGGGATGTCGAAGTCAGATCCATCCATGACCTGTCCCAATCCCCCTGTCTGTCCCATCCCGTACAACATGAGGATACCACGCAGGGGCACCCACAAGACAACGACTGGCCATCCCCCCCAAGCCCTGTGGCAAGGCAACATGAGGACAACAGCCCCTCTGTGACACCCCCGCAAATGGGCATGGCCCAGCAGAGGCAACAGTCCCTCGACCAGTTAATCGTGCAACAGCAGCAAATGGCCACGCTCCTCAAGGACCATGCCGATGAATGTGGGGGCACTAAGGCAGACATAGAAACATCAACTGAGACACTTAGGGCAGAAATGGAGAGAGGCACAGAGACGCTGAGGGCACAAATGGAGAGTAGCACCGAGAGCCTGAGAGTCCAAATGGAGAGAAGCACCGAGAGCCTGAGGGGGGAACTGCATGCGACGTCCAAAGACGTATGTGCCGAACTTGCCGCAGTGCGCCGTGTGCTCACTGAGCTCTCGCAAACCCTTAGGGACATGCATGGACGTGAGCAGGCAGACACATCATCCGTTGCAAGTTCCGTCCAGGGCAGCCCCCAACGTAGATCTGGAAGGAACCTGCGCTCCACAGGCAGGGGTGCCCCTGATACCCGCAGAGGGGGCTTGCAATAGCGACAGCCCACTGACAATGAGCATCTTTGGACACTGGGGTTCGTGGGGGAGGTAGGAGGGTGGAGGGGGTGTGTTGGGCTCACTTGGGTGGCGGGTCGATAGGGTGTTCAACATGACATCACATATGCCATAAAAAGTGCACGATCAACCAATGAGATGTGTGGACATTGATTTCTGTGTACTAGGCCATCATAGGCGTACAGTCCATGTTGTGCATGTCCCAGACACGCACAGTGCCACGAGTCCCGTGTCCATGTATCAGCCACCAGGCGTGAGTGCTAGAAGCATGCATCAATGAGATGCTGACGAATGTCACGGGCCTCCGGTGCCTCGCAGACTCCATGAGGTGCTGCCACATCCCCACCCTCATCATGACCATCATCAGGTGCTTGCAGTTCTGCGTCAGGGGGCATGGGCACATTTCTACGTACGCACATGTTGTGGAGCATGACACATGCCATCACCATCTTTGCAACCTTCTCATGGCGGTACAGGAGTGCCCCGCCAGACCTGCTGAGGCAGCGGAAACGAGTCTTCAGTAGGCCGAATGCCTGTTCAATGACTACACGGGTACGTGAGTGGGCATGGTTGTAGTCCTCCTCATGCTGGTCCCGTGGGTTCCGGACTGGTGTGAGGAGCCATCTCTTCAGTGGATATCCAGCATCACCTGTATGTGGACGAGAAACGTATGATGTGGAATGCCATTGCTACGTACGCACACCCCCCCCCCTTCCTGCCAGGTCATTGCCAAATCACATTCCCCACATAATCATGCATGTAATGAGACTCACCGAGTAGCCAGGATCTGTTCCCTGCGTGTCGCTCCATGTAGCGTGGTATTGTAGAGTTCCTCAAGACCATAGAATCATGGGTTGATCCAGGGAATCGGGCACAACAATGTGTAATGATCCTGTTGGAGTCACACACCATTTGTACATTCAGGGAATGAAATTGTTTTCTGTTGCGGTACTGGGCCTCCATGGCATGTGGGACGACCAATTCCACATGGGTGCAGTCGATGGCACCAATGCAACCCGGTATGCCGGCAAGTGCATGGAATCCCACTTTTGTGTTGGTAATTTCCTGCTCCGAGCGTGGTAGAGAGATGTAGTCGTCTGCGTGCTGCAGGAGGGCATCGAGCACTTGCAATAGTGTCCGTGAGAACAGTGGCTGAGAAATGCCATGTAACTGTCCGACTGTGTGCTGGTAGGTGCCTGTGGCCAGGAAGTGGAGTACAGACACCACCTTCAGTAGGGGTGGGATGGCGGTAGGGCTATCTATCATGCTGACAAGGTCAGCCTGTGTCATGTCCACAATGGCGGCTATGGTGTCCCGGTCCAGACGGTAGAGGGTGTGGATCTGCTCATCAGTGAGGTTGAACGGATGTGCTCGGAGGCGTGGGATTGCGGGCTGCCTGCGTGGTGGTAGTGGCTGTGCTGGCGGCCCTTGCTGGCCCTGCCTTGGCCTCCTCCTCCTCCTGCGTCTCCTTCGTGCGGCCGGTAGCAGTTGGTGTTCGTCTTCTTCTTGGAGTTGGAGTAGTTGCAGTGCTATCAGGTCCCCCAGGGCCAACATCGCGAGTCCTGCCGGTAGCATTTCGGTGTGGTTGTGGGAGGAGACTGGCTGTGCAATTTATGTGTTTTCAGGCTGTATGGCCTCCACCTGTGGTGATTAATTCCACCTGTGCAAGCTGCTCTCCCCTTTGGCCGAGGACGTCCCGCGCACAACGCTGCAAATCTGGGAATGGCATCTTGCTATTGCAATCATGTATTTGTACCCGATGGCCGTGTAACATTGGTTGACATGTTCATTCTGCTGTGGTCCCATTGTTGCACATACTATCTGTGCAGTCGCGAACAGACTTGTGAAGGGTCAGTGGAACGTAGTACTCGAGTAACGGTGGGCCCTCATGCATCACTTTACCGAGTTGCAATGACGGGCGGGGCGTCCCATTTGTGGGTGAAGGCAGTTGACATTTTCACACACAGCCGCACTCGATGGAATAATTAGTGATTTCAAACGGCCACAGATGCCTTTTCGGCGTGATGTTGCAAATGTGGAATTCCAAGGGCGGCGCTTTCGGTTTCCAGCTAGCGGCGAGGAGATGCCCACAGGTCTGACTGCAAATATAACGTTCTGTTGTTCAATGTCCTTGAGACAGGGCCCATGGCGAGGAAGCAATGATTGATATGAATAGTTTGGGATGCGCAATTGCTACGTGGGCGATGAGGCCGGCCGTTCCCACATACATGTTACTTCACAACACTGGAATTACGGGCTGGGGCACTGTGGATTTTGCAGGCTGCATAACGCACAGACTCAATGGATGTTTCTAATGTTATGTGAGTAATTATTCAGGCGTTTTGATTCCGGGATGAGGGAATGATGAATGGATGCATGGGCAGGGGATTTGATACAGAGTTTGCCATGTACAGGGCTTCTTGGGATCTATCCGCCTCCCCTACGCTATGTGATGCAGGGCTGCCATGGTGGGACCATCGTCTATCTGGCCTTGTTGAGCCCTCCCTGTCTCGACACGCCCTCAGACACTTGTGTCCATGCACATTAACATTCCCATCTGATGGATTCTGTTTTGACAGACGCATGCACAGGTACACTCGTTTGTGATGGTGTTTGCACCTCGATATAGATGGTTAGGAGTCGCAAGTGGTTTTGGGGTGGTGATGATCCTTTGGAGTGGGCTAGCATGCATATGGCTGTGGATTTCGTGTGATCATTGAAGTGAGTTGTTGGAATGTAGTTCTGATGGCCATTCTGTTCTTTTTCTTTTCTTTTGGTTGACAGGTATCTCCTCCCCTTTTGCCACTGCCATCTGTATGCCACTCCTGCAGATGGGTTTTACTCCCGACACCTGCTGCTTCGTGTTAATCAGTGGAGCAGCATTACGATCTTATGGGACGATCGCCAATGGCCCACATGCCCTTACGCAGTACTGGTGGCTCGGAGCAACATTTCGGCCTTTCAGCTGGACTAGTGCCTCCCCATTGGGACGGCCCTGCGGTTCTGTGCGCTTCCATGTTGCCTTTTCGTACGTGAATGTGGCTCTGTGTACCATGAGGGAACAGGACGACACACAAGTAGTGGCTGGTCATTTCTTGCGGATGCAGCCCACAATGGTGATTGGTGTTTAGGAGCTCATGGCCTGATGGCTGTATGGGCTTGGTGACTTTGATGTGCATTAAATTTCTATTCTGATTTGGCCCGTGTAGCGTTATTCTTTGCAAGTGATGTGGCATATGCCTATTTGGGGGGCGATGTATTGTGAGGAGATCTGCATTGGGTTCCAGCTTCGGAGTTTAGTTGCGTGGTACTGTACTGTGCGCGTTTGCCTACTAAGCCCGTGAGGTCAGGGATGGGGGCTGCCAATATGACAGTTTGAATGTTGTCATGCTCAGGGGCGGGGGATTGGGTTTTGTGTAACAGATGCCGGTCAGCCAGGTGGACTGGTGGAATGATGTGATTCTCGGAATATGGCTGGTCACAGGTGCCTGTGTTTGCGTGCGTTTCTTGGTGGGGGACTGTGGTCATGTCCATTGGGATGGCTTCTGTATTCGTGCCATCTGTGCCCTGCAGCTCCCATTGGCCCCTCTTGTGTTTCTTTTGTTCGTTGCCATGCATGGGTGACTTGTACATTTCAATGGTTGCATTGTGGCTTCATTGCGCCTACGGGGAGTTGTACTTTGTGGGCAGGGAGCGGTGTACAGGCACTCAGTGGGGCCGTTTACGGTTGATTCGCGATGCCGTACTTCTCACCATGGCGGAATGGTACATTACGCCATGCCTGATGGCGTTAGGTACATGTCCGCTAGGGTCGGAATTGGCGTACCGTTGCGCCATGGTGGTGTTTACGGTTTCGCATGGCGCGCGCGCGCGTGCTTGGTGCAGTTAGCGTTGGCGTTCACTACGGTGTCGCTAATGGCTTCGTACTTTGCGGTGACGGGTCATAGTCGCACCGAGCGCTATTCGATGGCGGTATTGCATTTCCGCCATCGTTTTCCGATTTCCGCAAGGGTCGTAATGAGGGCCTATGTCTATAATCTTTCTGAAACCTTTTGTCCACATTCGTCATACAGCAACAAAGTTATATGCCATTTAAAAATGTTGAGACTCCCTCTGATTTAGCCTCCTCTTGAGAAAATCCCACCAAACTTTACAAAAACATTTATATCTAGATTTAAAATTGTTTTGCAAACTTTTGTGCACATTTGTCAAATGGCACCACATTTATAAGCCTTTACATTATTTTGGAACCCCCCTCTAATTTCGCCCCCACTTTACAGAATCCCACCAAACTTTGAAAAGCCTTCCGGTACCAGGTCTAGAATAGATTTCCAAAATTCCATACAGTTTCATTGAGTGGTGCCAAAGTTATAAGCCATCCATGACCTGCTCTCGAACATCCGAACTGTTCGCGGATGTTCATGGTGAAAAACACCAGTTTTTATGCTTCTTTCAGCCATATCCCATCCCATCCTCATCACCCCTCACCTCCCCAGAGATTATTTGATAAGTTTGACAAGTGAAATGTTATGTTTTTAATATGTTTTTACTGTGATGTCCACGGACACAGGCCGATGTCAGCGAATCCAAGAGAGAGGGCATTTCCAAAAATCTGATGCACTTCACGCTTTTCACCATCCAATCAGCCGGCGTGTCCGATGTCCGCGGACACCACGTTGCCTTCTAAGCCAATCATAGTCAGGTCCCGCGGACCGGACACAGATATCACACATTTTTTTTACTTACTTTTTGGTCATTTTTTAAAAACTACTGGACGGATTTACACCAAATGAACAAAAGTACGCTTTCGGGACCAAGACGCCGCTCCAGCCGCAAATTTGGTGAAAATCCACCCAGCGGTTTGGGCTGTAGGCGTGAGCAAAGTTTTTTCCCATTATGTCTATAAAAAAAAAACAATGTGGGACCCACCCCACAACTCCCCCCGCCCCTCTTGACGAAACCTCATCAAACTTGGCAAAAAATTCAGAGTGCGCCATATACTTTTTTTTGCATAGTTTGTTGAGGATTCGTCCACGGGGAGAGAAGTTATAGGCCTCCCAAAAAGTGGTCTTCCTATGTGTTGAGCAACTTAACCATAACTACACAGCCGCTTTCGCAGGCTGCGTAATATATATATATATATGTATATATATATATATATATATATATATATATATATATGTATATATATATACATATATATATATATATATATATATGTATATATATATATATATATATATATATATATATATATATATATATATATATATATATATATATATATATATATATATATATATATATATATGTATATGAGCGGCACTCTCCATAGTTGTAGGGAAAAACATCCGGATACCGTGTCTTTCTTCCAAAAAAAGGAATAACTTTATTCGTGTTTACAAACAACACAGCAAAATAAATTGTAAAGCATTAAAAATCAGGCACTCCCATGGTGTAAAAGAATCGAGTAGCGACGTTCATTCATTTCGCGGCTGAACTTGCCGCTTGATCACAACCTAATGCCCACCTTGCACAAGTGCACTATTATAGCGTTTGAAAAGAAAGCAAGCAGCTGGTGAATGAATGTGAGATGGTAAACATAGAAGAAGAACTTGCATTTCCATTCACTGCAGTTTTTCATAAAGCCCCTTACCGCCATTTTAGAATGGTTTCCCATTCATGTAATTCGTGCCGATGTACCAAGATAACTGGCCAGCAGGTTTAAGTGGACCCCACATTAACACATAATATTTGTGTGTCTATTACTTGTGTAGTGTCCCAAATCTCATATTGATTTGTGGAGCCCAATCGAAACTTTTTCATTTCTGTGTATGTAATACTCATTGAATCACGGGCTATTGGGTGGTTAGGAGCTAATTGTGTTGAGCGCATTACGCTCAAGTGGTGGTATTGCAGTGGACTAATTGTATTTTCCCAAAGAATGGCGAGTTAGTGCAATACGTGTAATGTCATCATTACCAGTTGAGTAAGTCAAATCCGCTTTCGTGTTTAGAGTAAAATACACAGTGCACCAATATACAATCATCAAAGCATTACCATTCAGATGACTTCACCTTTCATTTGTTTGGGGCTCATGTGTAAAAAAAAACCATACATGTAAGTACAATTAATACAATGCATAATGCAACGATGACGATCACCATCATTTGTGTGAATACACAGTGTTTGAAAAATGTGTTCAATTACTTTTTAGTTTGTTATTCATATGATGGTGATACAATAGTATTTTGGCTACCTCGTGTTGCTTACACCAGATAATTCGAATTGATCTCATGGATGGTCAATACCTCTCAACTCTGCCGGATCTATAGATTATTAAATGCCACAGTCCCATCTTGCGCTGCGCCCAGTGCGGTTAGAGGCTCATGAGTATCTGTTAACGTATTCCCAGACCTGGTACTGATTGTATGTCACAAAAGTTCGTAACATTATACAATGTGGTAGCACAATAACAGAATGTGTCTATATTCGCACGACCCTTAGGGTACATGGTGCAGAAGCAACATCATAGATCGTATTACTTCTTTGCTGTACTATAAAACATCCATGCAGACAGCAATTGGCTGCAAAAGTGCAAAATAGCAATAGCAGCATTGATCCTTTAAAGTGTCTAGTGCCCAAAGCAGCATTTTAGTTCTAATGTGCAAAGTGCCTAAAACAACATAGTTCTTCTAAAGTGCAAAATGGCAGGAGGAGCATTAATACTATAAGGTGCCTAGTGCCCAGAGCAGCATTTTTGTTCTAAAGTGCATAGTGCCAAAAGCAGCATTGTTCTAAAATTAATCACATAAAAAACAATATAAATGATTGTCGACCAATCGTGCTATATAGTCAGATATATATAGTCAGGTTTCTATGAATGCAACCTTTTGTATAGTTATGGATGGACCCATCCCATTTCCATCCTGGCAATATTTCTACATTTTTAACCCCCTTCAGTCCTCTCCTTCGACATTGTCCCTCTCCCTGTGTCTTTCTAGCTGAGATATGTGAACCGGGTCCCCGATGTCACTTGATAAAACCCCAATAAATATATATATATATTTTTATGATTTTAAATTACCATATCATGAGTGTACAAGTAGTTGAATGATGAAAGTGCCAATGGAAATTATCCCTTTAGTGAGAAGTTTACTTAGACTTGGACAGTGCTGAATGTCTGGATACTGAACTCCTGCCACAGCTGGAAACTGACAGTGAGGTGAAGTAAGTCTCTGCCGAAGCCACTTAGTTGTGTAAACAGTGGTCAGAGCCAGTTTAGTCAACAGTAGAAGACTCACTCCAGCCCTCCAAATCTGAACATTAGTGCATAAACCAGAAGACAAGCAATGCATTGAGAGAAGCATATGAATGGAAGAGCGTGAAAAGTCAAAAGAAGCACTGGTACGATGGAAGTGGAAGGTAGGAGAAATTACGAAGGAGATGAGGGTGGGAAGATGAGGTGTGATACATTGGAATGCCACGTGTTAATGAGTAGGAGCAATAATAACAAAGGGAGAGGAGGAACAGAATAGATTGCATGCTGATTGCTCTGAGATGACAGACAACAAGGTTAAAAATAAGAACAAAACACGGACCAGTCAGACTAGGACAAACTGTGGAAGGCATCCAAAAAAGGGGATATAACATGTAATTGCCCTTTGTGCTATTGTATAATAAAATCTGTTAAATTTATTTAAACCACTGAGTAGACTTCAGATGGAAAGGTATGATGGCAATATGACTCCTTCAAGTTAATATCAGTACTTTAAACCGCACATTCTCAAGGAAGACAGGGAGTATCAGGAGAAGATGTTCTATTACTATGTTGTATAGTGCAATATTTGATTAAATATCATAATGACAACGCAACAAATGCAGTATATTCTGAGCCATTGTCAGATGGGTGAGATGTGGATTGTGGTCCAGGTCTAAATTTGAAATCTGTGTTTGAAGGCAAACATTGACTGAAATAAACTAATTATTATTATTGTTATTGTTGTTATTATTATTATTATTATTATTATTAATAATAATAAGGTATTTATTGAGCGTGGACCTAGCTCCGAGAAGCAACAGAGCGCTTTACAGAGGTATACAACAATATAGATAACACAACCAAGCGTTTTATAGAGGTATACAACAGTACAGATGAATAATGGAGCGCATTTCAGAGGTAAAAACGGAATAGATAAACAGCGTGTCGTAGGATACAGAGGGGCACAGACGAGGGGTACGGCTGTACAGGGTGGCAGGGAGGAGGGGGGTGGATGGTGTCTAGCGAGTCAGGTGGCTCGTGGGGGTGACGTGAAGGCCTAATTGTTGAGGAGGTGAGACTCCTTGAAGAGGTGGGGCTTGAGTTATTTTCTGATATATAGGAGCATGGGGCTGAGTCTGATGGGAGGAGGATTCATAGTCTTGGGGTGCAGCCAAACAAGGCTTGTTTTCTGGTCCTTTCCTTTTTACAGTGGCGGATTTCAAGTCTGCACGTGTGCTGGCAGGATCGGATTGACCCCTCGGCCTTTCATCCTGTGGCCAGGCCGAAATCGTCCCTGGGGAGTGGGGGCCACTTTCTGGCCATGCCTGGGCCGGTTTGAAAAAAAAATAATCACATTTTTGTTTTTCTTCAAAAAGCCATTCATCCTTCTTAGGTCGATAAATGAGTACCAACACAGGTTGGGTGATATTGTATGCATATTTGTTCTATAAAAAAGAGCTCAAGTGTAATTGCTATACAATAACATATCATGTGGCCTTGGACGCCTGCTTGGATTCACAGTCATTTGATAATATGGATCTATACACCCAGATATAAATGATACTTATGGTGATCCATTCTTGTATGAAATGTATATCACATTAGTGAAATCGTAACTATAGTTTTCCTAGTGTACTTAGGAACAATGCTATTTGATGCCACTTCCTGTTTTGTCAAGGGGTGAAAGGTCATGTTTCATCGCTTCCCAGGATGTCACTTTGGGGTGGGGTCAAATTACATCACTTCTGGTGATGTCATCAGAGGTCAAGGGTCATGAGGCGAGGGGTGGGCCACTTTTTTCAGGCAAGGGGTGGGCCATTTTTTTAAGGGTGACCGGGCCTATTTCTTGCCCGAGTCCGACCCTGTGTGCTATGTTCTGGTGATGTGCTGTCCACCAGAGATGCTGAGTTTCTCTGCAAGGTAGCTGGGTGACTTGAGAGCGACTGCCTTACTAATGTATTTCAGGCTCACAAGTTATTTTCTTTGAACATCAAAAATTGAATGAGTGCATTTGAAACTTGATAATTCAATGTTTATAGGCCTTGGCAGTAATGTCTGCTACAGATTAAAGAAAGAGAAAATATCAGAATCTGAGGAACATCTAATAATGTAAATAAATGTCCCTTCAGATTTCAGAAGAGTTGGGAGATTCAAACAAAATGCCATAGCAGTAATCTGAGTTTCTGCCCTCTGAGGTGCAGAACATGTCTGAACTAATTAGCTGACACACAGAAAAATGCAGGAAATGTCCAGTATATAAATCACCTCAAAAATATGTTATCAAGAGTTGGGTACGTTGGGAGAAGTGCAGGAAAGCAATACAAGCATAAAAGAAAGACTCGGGAAATTCAAAGTCAGAGATTGAATTTTGAGATGTTTTGTTATTCAAGTCAACCATGTCAAAGTTCTTTCAGAACTTGTACATTGCTACATTTGCCCTCAAAAGAATACTTGAGCCACAAAGATAGTTTTCGCTTTAAAAAAATCCTACATTAAACTTTCGTTTTCAAAACAAATATTAACAATGAGGGAACCCACAATGTATTTTTTCAAAGAAAGAGAAACACGAGCAATCTCAGTACTGTAATTTCATACTTTGCAAGGTATGAGGGAAAACAGTTGGCCTTGCAAAAACCTAGAGAAAACCAAGACTTTCCAATTATAGCAGTGTTCATGTTTTCTGAATACAGAGACTGGAAGCACACACATGTCCCTAAAGTGGAAAAGGGACAACACACATTGGCTTCAGAATTATCTTCTGTGGGAGTTCAAGCAATCTTGATTCAGGTGGAGTAACTAAATGTTTGAGCAGCTAATGCAAGGAGTTATCTACAAAACATAACAATGGTTAAGTACAAATAATCAATGGGAAACAAGATAAGCAAGAGACATTCTGGGACAAATAATACCATGAAACACACGTGTTCTCTTAGAATTAAGTGATGGTGGAGGTATGGGTTCAGAGTGCTGCTTTTGGTTTTTCCTTTTCAGCAGGGATGTGGGCATGGTTGCTTGTCAACTCAGGCCAAGTGAAGAAAGGACATTGGGGGGACATAGCTCTCATGTGGGTGATGGTTTTGTAGGAGGAGTGAGGGGAAATACGGGGAATGGATGGTGTTGAGTGAGAAGGAAAGGGTTGGGAAAGTGTGTGTACAAGCAACTTAAATATAAGCAAGAGAGGAGGGTCATAACTGGGTGTATTTCTTTTATTACCACATTATCATTAGTGGTACGATGCAATAGCAATATTCATATATGTTGCCAAGACTTTACTGGTTTAATTTGGTAATTGGGTTTGTTTACTGATTTTTTGCTCAATTGGAACGTTTCTAAGTATATTTATATTATAATTGTTAGCTATATTAGTTTAGATCGATGAGCAACTTTTAATCTATCCTCTCTCTATGGTATTCTCATTCTACGGCCAGCCCTGCTTGTTTCATAGATGTAATCACACTTCGCTTCTCCAAATTATGTACTTCCCTGAGAATCATCCTCATAGACTCCATGCTTTGTTATTGTCACCAAAAATACGAGATTTTAATTACATAATAATGTCCTTACCATTGTAGGTCCAATTCAAAATGAGCATATCTTTTTTACATCACTTATGAAAAACTATGCTAAGTGACCAACAATTCTATATCTTTCTTCTCATTTACAAATTCTAGTATATTCAAATGATGGTTATACCTGACCCTGTCCTTTTCTACCTTGCACAGCTTGACCCATTCTATATTCTGATTCAACCCCTCGTTTTGTCTACATACTCAAAAAATCACCTTTTGTTTCTAAAATGTCAATAATTGTCTACTTTGCTATTGATCCAAACCCTGCACTTGTTGCAATGCTAGCCGCTTGAATTTGTCTGGCTTATGATGTAAGTCCACACACTGTTTCACCACAGTGGCTGGCACAACGTGTTTTCCTATGCAACTCTTATGTTCAGTCATCCTGCTTTTGGCCTGTCTTTCAGCTGTGCCTATATATTTTAACCACAATGGAAACAGTTAGATAAATACATGTTTTGCTATTACAATATGTCAGGTTTCTCAAATCTATTTTTTCTCTAATCCCAAATACACTTCAAACCCACTTAATTGGTTTTGATGGTTTGTGTGCACATCACACAGTTCCCACATGGATACTGTCCCTTTGCTTCCAGTAACCCCCATACTCGAAGAAGTGCAATCAAAGATGGTTCTTTTGTCTTCAGGTTATTCAGTCAGTCAATAAAGTTTATTTCAGAAAATATAAATATTTCCATAAAAGCATACACTCCTTAAAAACAAAAGGAAACAATACCAGCATTCTGATTCCTCATAATTCTGTATCTCATGGTGATACTTATTGAATATGAAAACATCCGTTTTGAAAAATTAGAATTACCACTATATACAGTTTTCCATTTTTACACAGTTCTTAATCTTGTCTGACAAATTGTTTAAGTATTAAAACAGACAAAACCACATTTCTGCCATTTATGTATTTATTTATTAATTTATTGTGCATTTGTAAGGCGCTTATACATCAAGAACATTGTGTTTCAAAGCACCCTTGTTTGTTCTCTTTCCGTATTGATAGATTACAATAATGACTTTTGATTATTATTCCATGATCTTTTGGCTGTATTTTCCTGCTTTCATCTATCCTGTAATTTAGCTATCAATTGATTAGCTTCTTCCTTACATATTGACTGGTGACTACCATTTCTTCTGAATTTCAAGAGCTGGCCATAGGTAAATTATCTTTTACATGATGAGGGTGATGACTTTGTGAAGTAAAGTATTTATATCTAACCACCCCAACATATCATTCAAGTCCTGTCATCTACACAAAAACTTTGAATGATTGCTATAAAATGCCTGATGAGATAATCGTTAGATAATACTATTGAAATGTATATTTTGACCTCTTGCGAGAGAGGAGAGAAATATCCTTTTAAAGAGAACGACATAGTGCAGCAATACCCTTTAAATTGACAGCCACCATGCAAGGTGTATGTCCCTAATCTAAGAGGTGAGTTGATTATGGGTACACTAGAATTTGATTTAACAACATATATTGGTGAAAATAATAGACATGTAGGCAATATCTAAACTGAAGAACGTCTCTCTTAAATAAATCTGTTCTTGATTGATGAATGAGAAGTTTGGAATGATTAAAGAAGCACACATGATTGAGATTCTAAAAAGAAATAAAAACATGGCTTTTAATAACTATGGCAAAGGGTGCATTTCTAGTAAGCCTTAGACAGTGGGTTATTATTTTCAAATCAAAATAAAACATTCAAAAATATAAGCGTAATTAGGTAAAGACTTCACTAACCAATATGATCTCTTTGATTTTCTTTTTAGAGATGAGGCAGTATTAATTGGGCCAGCATTAACTATTTCACTCACTAATAAGTGGACCCCGATACTCCCAGGTGTGTAGGTGAAAGGAGCCACTAACTTTGAAAAATCAAATAATAAAACATAAAAGATTTTAGTGCTTTGCTATTCTACAGCCTTGTTAGAACACTAAGGGTTGTAAGCGATTGATGAAGGCACACGTAGCAAGAGCAATGCCTGTTGGAAATGGAAGCATATGTGACATAAATGACAATTTATTTGTGCGTTCCTACTCCTGAATGTAGAAGTGAGCAATTAATTAGTGACCTTGATTAATGACTCGATCGGTCTCACTCCTGTCGACACACTGTTCATGGGAAACAAATCGTCACTGTGTTAGAGTTGAACTTAGAACGTGTGCCCTAATAGCATCACTGTGTTAAAGTTGAACTTTGAAAGTGTGCCCTAATAGCGTCACTGTGTTAAAGTTGAATTTAGAAGGTATTCCCAACATCATTGAGGGTGCCTGGTCGCATACACTTTACTGATTACACAATATCACACTACTACGCTTCGTCTCTCCTATACGCCACCCTTCAACTAGAACACAGCAGTACTATGACACATTCGGTAAAGCTGTTCTCATACAAACATGACTCATCAAACTACCCATCATCCTAATAAAACACAGCTAGCTAGGACATAATGGCTAGCTTAGGCGTCTTCTCAGGCCTAACGCAGCCAGAACTCAGTCTGGATGTCCACCCTCCAGATTGAACACATTCAACTGATTTCCTCAGCACCACACCCACTGCTAAGAAGCAGCTATCATGCAACAACCACACCAGCTGCGCCCATGCACTTTACGACTCTCTCTCTCTCAACTGACTTGAACTGCGGTTCCCGAGGGCGTTCAACCTACCAGCGCCTTGAGATCATACCAATGATACATAAGGCACTATACAAATGCAAAATAACATAACATAACATAACTAAGCAGCAATAGTGATTAGTAGAAAGAAACATGTACATGTTGGGTGTATACTAATAGGATAGCTTACCATCTGAATATGGTTACCAATGGGAAATGTTTAAAATGATGATATAATAGAGACGTAACAGAAACACAGTCATTGTTCAAAAGGTGACATTCCAAATAGAGTTTAGAATAAGAACTGAAAGGTTTAGATATACATATCGATTGCATTAGCTAATGATCAGGTAACCCATGGTAGCAGTCAAAAATGAATAAGTATTAAGTGATTCTCGTCATACATTTTGTATCAACAATTCTTTATTTTTGTATAGGTTAAATTAATTGTATGCTGTGTGGGAGTGTTTTTAGATAGGCAATAATGTTGTTGATAACATTTTTTGAATGCTATCTGTCTAATAAATTATATTTGTGTGAGATAATTTTTATTGCATTTGAGAAGGAGTGATAATACTTAAACATATACATTGGATATAGGAAATGCAGAACATATAACAGTGTCACAGCACCTATTATTATTGTATAGTATCATGATTGACCAGGTGCAGGGGAATGTGCAGTGCATTTTTAAGAGGGCTGCTGTCCACTTCCACTTCTATCCCCTAATTAAATATATAAATGAGATTTCCTTTATATTTCCATTTCACTATAAAGGCACATCAGTGCAAAGTGTGCTCCCAGCACCATACATAATCTAAATGCTAATGTATGCAAGGAGTTGGCCATTCATCGTGTGTGCTGGCACCGAGCCACACAGATATGCCAAGGCCACTCTTGTGAATAAGGGGACCTGCACATTTTTTTAAGTCAGACAAGTAAAACATGTGTATCCTCTGCTTTTTGTGCTTGCATGGCATTTTGTGAATCGGGCCAAAGTGTGTCCTTCTGGGTATGCAGGGGGATATGCGCAATGCATTGCTTTTCATGATGGGATGGTCTCCCCCTGCAACACCTTCCCGTTGAGTCTGGTTTGCCCCCTTCAAGGTCAGCATCGGAGGATGTGCAAAGTAGACATGGGTCTTTTTGTACCCCTATCAGCCCAGTTTTGCCTAGAATAGAACTGATCTGGCAGACCTTGAGTATTGCTATTGATTTTTAACACCTAGCCTATGAACTAGAGATAGAAAGGAAAGATGGCATTTCAGGTAACAAGACCACCAAGACCAGAACCTGAAATGTGCGCAGCATGCAATCATGATTGTGGGGGCTTTTTGTCTATGCATTTTTAATATGCGACTTTTTGGAGCAAAAACAAAATAAACAAGCAATGGCAATGCCAACATTATGGGCTTTTGGGTAGGCATGGGAAAAGCATTTGCCAGGCACTGCCATAGGGGAATTACCTGGCCATAGTTGGTAGCAAGGTAGCAAGTGCAAAAAGATGTGTGCACCTTATCTATTAGCAGTGCCTGGCACATGCCAAATACATACACAAGCCAAAACTGTTGGCTTTGCCAATGTTTCTTTTTTAACAGGACTTCCGTGAAGGACATGCATAGTGCTTATAAAATGAGTGGTTGAGGCAGACCTGGTTTAGACCAGTGGCACGTTTACTCCTCCAATTAAGCCATTAACTCTCAGACGACTGACGTCTTGATTAAAGCGAGCTGAAAGCGGTGTTTTGGGGAGGGAGGGCAGGAACTGGCTGAGAATTAGCATGGCATGGACAGTCAATGGGTGGGCAAATAACTGAACAAATCCTTCAAGCTTTGTGTCCCTCCTCATATGCCATTTCTCCCTATCTGTACTCTAATGCATTCGTTTTGGCTTGTAGATGGCACTGGCGCCACCTAAACACCTTTCCTCTCTGACCGTCCCTCCCAGATCCAACTTGGGTCCTTCCTCTCTGCTATCTTTTTCTCTATGTGCGGTGTCCCCCAGGGGTCTAACCTCTCTCCCTGGCTGTTCACCAATACCTGCCACTCTTGGCCCACTGCATCGCCGCTCTCTGCCCCAACCTTCAGTGTTATGCGGATGACACCCAGCTCATCTTCATGCTACCCTCGGCCTCCTCCTCTACTTCCCTCATCTCTGACTGTCTGTCTACTATCCAGGAGTGGTGTGCCACCAATGACCTCTGCTTTAATGCCAGTAAGATTGAGATTCTCCTCATCGGCACACACGGTCCCTCCTTTCCTGCAGCTCTCTGGCCGGCCTCACTTGGCCCTCTTCCTGTTCCCACCTGCAAGGCTAAAAACCTTGGGGTCATCTTCGACTCTACACTCTCCTTCTCTCCTCACATCTCTGACATCTCTAAGAAGTCACACTACCAGCTGCACCTCCTCAGAGGTTATGCTTCCTTTCCTCTCCTTCCCCCAGAAGCTCAGTGTGTCCAGAGCTCTGGTCCTCACTAGGCTGGACTACTGCAACAGACTCTTTCTAAATCTGCTTGCTTCTACCCTCTACCCCCTGCAACTTATCCAGAACAGGACTGCAAGACTTCTTGGCCTCAAGCCCAGGGATCATATCTCTCCAGGACTGTAATCCCTGCACTGGCTCCCAGTGTTATAAATGCTATGCACTATCGGTATCTACCACACACCCATAGAAAAACCACTAACCTGATCAGACGTTAAAGATGAGAAGATTTGAGAATCCCTCTGAAACACCTCTACCTTTTCGATGGCTTAAATGGCCAGAATGGAAGAGATGTCCCAGGGAAACCCTCTGGGGAAGAAAACCCTTGGTGTTCCAGAGAATGCTGTAGATCTGGAAGTCGTGAAGAGGAAGGCAACAGAATAATCGTTAGGGCATGCAGAGTCTATAAGAAAGGTAAGTAGAAGAAATTCCTGGGTGAAAACTCACGAAGCGTTGGCTGACAGTAGTAGCAACGCACAGGCGTGTTGTTTGGGGAAGTAGATAAACAGCTTCCCGACGTGGGGGTGGAGCTACGGTACGCGGACAATATTGCAAGGCTGAAATGCAGTTACCGTTACCAACCGCCATGTTGGGAGTAAAAATAGAAGAAATGTGGGCACGAGACCAACGATGCCATAAAGACCAGCGATTCCTAAGCGATGTAACACCCAGAGGCTGCGAGGATTAAGTTCAAAACCCTTTGCATCATCCACAAGGCCTTTTGGGGTCTGGGGCCCCAATACCTTCAACTCTCTCTTCCTAAATACCTTCCTTCTTGAGCTCTTAGCTCATCTGACTCAAACTCCCTCATGGTCAGTCGCTCCTCCAGGCAACGAGTTGGTGGTAGATCTCTTTCTTTGGCTTCTTCTAGAACAGACTCCCTGCCCCCCCTGAAACTTGAGAGAAGAATCATCTTCGGTTCCGGAAGCACCTCAAAACCTTTCTCTTTGTTCTGCTTTTTCTCCTCCTCTCCCTTGCTGACTTCCTGGCTGACATTGAAATTGCACTGGGTACCTTGCCACCCTCTGATCTCAGGGCCAGGAACCCCCGCCCCCCACTCCAGTCGCACTCCTGCACTGCCTTCCTGGCAACCCCAGCACTTGGGGACTGTTTCTGTATCCCTACAATCCCACTACCAGCACTTGACACCTGATGTCTGCACTTACCCTGCACTTGCCACCGGCTGGCCGTACTTCTACTTATTGTTATTTATTTCTTATCCCTTTTACTGCACTGTCCTCTCCCACTTCCCCCATACACTTCTCCTCCCTCCCCTTCCAATGCACTTGCGCGATCTGAATGACACCTGGCCTAGAAAGGTCACTATCTGTCTTCCCTCTGTCCCCCTCCCTTGTCTCGTCGCGCCTCGAAACACTTGTGTATAGGCGTGTTATAAATGCCATATCATATCATATCATATCATAGCTCAAACTAACAAAAAATAGATACAAAATGAAGCAAAGGAAGTAAAGGACTAATTGCTATGGGGTATGCTTGTGGTCAACCCTCTTAAAAATAAATAAATACATACATACATACAACTTTAAATAGGCAAAGGAAAAAAGGCACAGATGAAGAAACATGTTTCTGGATGGAGGGCTGGGTCTCTCATGGATGCAGAAGGCTAATGTTGGGCACGTGGGGTGACCCTTCACGTTTTGCTACGACTGTCCCGGAATTGAGCCCCTGATCCCCCTGTCCTGAGAGGTTTTTTTTTACATTTTGGGGAAAGGACGTTTAACACACGCTGTATAAAGCAAATGAACATTTTAAACATTTTAGTATTTTTACACATCATCCCACATGAGCTCTGAACACCCAACCTTTTAAGTAACAGCCTGGTGCACTAACTGATTGTGTGACACGACTGGCTGGGTGATTAACATGCATCCAAGGCCTCTAATAGCCATAAGTGCAAAGGCTCCTTTGTTTTTCACACGCTAACATCTACAGCCAAATCCCCAGAGTTTATAAAAAGCAGTAATGAAAATGGAAATTATTATTTGCTGTGTGATCACTAGGGTGGGGAGTACCAAGGATGTGGAGGGGCGTGAGGGGTGGAGCAAATGGGGGTTAGTCGTACTGTTATGGTTGTGGGCATTCGTCCCTGTTTTTTATTTTGAAAATCTGGTCACCCTAGACTTCTACCACACACAGGTCCACTTTGCAAATGAGGTGGCCTGCATGCAGCAACTGCTGGTCATATGATGCGATGACCCTTACGTTCATTGCATACTGCACAGCATTTTAAGTGGATTGGGGCATTAAATATTGCCTTTCCCTTGGTCACACCACACTGAATGCATCTGACCTCGTCTGATCTTGGAAGCTAAGCAGTCACAGACAGGCAAGAAATTGACATGCCGTTCTGTCTCACTACTATCCGAGTCATTGTCGCGGTGCATGCAAGAGACTCTGCCCATGTGCGGTGATGAACAATCAGTGTGGAATTACACCACAGGACTTCACATGGACATCCATGTCCATGTAGAATGAAAACATGTCGGGAAGATTATTTGCCTAGAGCTCAGTCACCTCCCATGTTACTTGGTTATGCCCTGACGAAGGCTTGTCCATCAAAATCTATTGGGCCAACTACAGCCGAAACTCGAGTAGGCACTGGGAATACATTTGAGGATGCCACTGTACATTTTAGGGCAAGTTGAGCCCTTGTGGTGAGGTCTAGTTGTCTTGATTTAAATACTCATTCAAGTTCTGCCTTTTAACTGTTGCGGTGGGCTATTGTCCATTGTTTGTTTTAAACGTGCATTGTTTTGATATATGAAATGAATTTTAAATTGAGTTTCTCTGTTTACCTAACCTTGGTGGCTTCTGAAGTATACATTCTTGAATGTTGGGCTCGGACATGTATAAAGTCACATTTTTGACTTTGCATGACCCTACTGCTCCCTTGTTGTGTGATCATTAATCCCACTTTTGGGGTTCCTGCCTTTAGCAATAGATACATGTGGGTTGCATGATTTGTGTGTGTGTGTGTGTGTTTAGCTTGGTACATAGCATGACACAAGCAGAAAATAAACTCACTGGTCAAATCTGTCTATTTGTGTTTTAAAAACAAATGAAATACCAAGTTTTTATCTAGGTGCGGCATAATCTTCATGGCCAGTATATATCGACCGATTGTATTTGCATGTGCGGCACCAGCTAATTCTGCAATTCGCATCTTAAACATTACTACGCTGCATTTGCGATGCGTTATAGAAACGAGTTCTTAGCCATTCCTCATTATTTCTGATGTTTGAAACACGTAACAGCTTTCTTCAAATTGTTTTGCTTCACAACAGCTAAAACCCACGGGTCTTAACGTGCAGCGACGTCTCTCTTGCTCTTCGGAGTTCCTAATGAAGTCCACTGAACGCGGGCGAAATAGAGGCAAAGCGTACATCCCAGCATGTTAGACGTTCGTGTTGTTTTCCTTGGGCGGCTGTGAGGGGGAGAGTCTGAAGTCCCTCTTCATCTCACACGCTCCCATGTGTTTATTATTCTGGTGAAGCCTGCCCCTTTGCAATGATGTGTCAGGTGCGACGTGTCACGGTATTGTCAAAGCAGCACCACACGATGATCAAAGCCACCAGCGGGAAAGATGAAATGTTTGGAACTGCGGGATTATCACCTGCCCGTGACAGGGCGCGCGGGAAGCGTGGTTCGTGTTTTGCGCCCGACTGTACGCGCAATCTGGGGGAACGCTGCAGTCTATACATACCGCTGGGTCTTAAATCCAAGGGTTTCTTCTGTGAGAAACGTAATTTTATAACATGTAAATTGGCAAAATCTCCTCTGCCTTCATCGAGGCTCAGAATCGATGGCAGCGAGGCCTCTCGCTGCACCTTCCACAGTGGGTTCTATCTGTTTAGCCGGTGGCAGTCGTGCAGCTGTGCTGATTGCTCGGTGGGGAACAGCCTGTCAGCTCGAACAAAGAATGTAACAAATTAACTACGAAGATAGTTATCTGGAAATGACACAGATGCATGCACGTGGTCGTGCCAAGGGAAGTTCACGAGCTTGTTATTTTACCCGGATATTGAAAGAAAGAACCAAAGCAACAGGAGCAGCCTGGCAATTTTGAAAATCAACAGGAATCTATTGAGGGGATAGACCTCCATAATTTGGTGAAAATCTGGCAATCCTAAAGTCAATGAAAGTGGTTTGATTGCAATGCCGCATATAGGCAGACGCTTTTCCTAATAGGTGTTACGTGGGACCCTCCCATGTGTGTCGCCCCTTTAAGGGGATGTGTCCCTCCCACGTGTATGGCCCCTTTAAGATGGGCCATGACTGTGTCATGGCCCAAGTTAATAAAGGGAGCCCCTGCAGGCACGTGAAGCAGAACGGCTGCAGACTCCGTGGAAGGTTGGTCTGAGTCCGTGTCTCTTTAATGGTGTAGGCCTCAGGCCTACAAGTGGGAGGTACAGGCCTGCAGGCCCTGTTGCCATGGGACCCTCGTGCCAGGACGGTGGCCGAGGCCCGCATGGTCAGGCCCTGGCAGGCTGTGCCCCCACCCCAATGGCGCTGCTGTCCCCTAGTGCCACGGGGCCTGCCGGATGGACATGGCAGGCCCAAAACCCCCACAGGCACTGGGCCTGTGGTGTGCTGCGAGGAAACAGCACCCCGGGGGCGCCTGCCAGATGGCCATGGCAGGCGACCCCCAACAATGGCGACGAGGAGTAAGGGCCCCACGTGCCCCGTAGGGTGGTGAGGAGCTGCCCCTCCCCCGCTCGCCTCGGCGAGCGGTCTCAGATGTGTGCTGGGGGGGTGTGGGTCTGCGCCCCCACCCCACGTGGAGTGAGATTGCCCGCGGTGTCGGCCGCCACGTTGAGGAGCTGGTGTTCCCCTCCCGTCGGAGGGAGGGAAGTTGCCCGCCCACCGTTGAAGGCGGCATCCGCCGTGTGGGAAGGAGGGTGAGCAGCCCCTCCCCACCCGAGGCCGCACAACATCAGGCGGCTCGGTGCACGCAGCATCAGCCGCGCGGGGATGGAAAAGCGGCATCGGCTGCGCAAGCATTTCCCCCCTGCCACAGTAAGAAGAGCGGGTGTCGGAGCCCGCGATGGGGAGGAGGTGCGGCCCCCCCGCAAAGAAGATGCGAAGTGGCATCCACCGCGGAGGGGGAGAAGCAGCAATACTCGAGAAAAAAAAAAAAAGAGAAGAGAAAAAAATTGCAAAAGGGAACTTTTGCCAGCGGCAGCCCATCCAGAATACGGGCCTGCTGCAGCAAAAAAAAAAAAAAAAAAAAAAGAAAGGATGCCTGCTGGAAGACAGCAGGGCTCAGAGGTATCCGGTACAGTGGGTCTTCCCCAGCGAGAGGCCTGCGGGTGAGCCCCCCCTGGCCGCGGCCCTCTGGGTGCAGGGTGCTCGTGCGGCCGGTGGGGGAGCCATCCTACCCCTGTGGCATCTGAGCTGTTGGGGGAAAGAGAGGGAGCCAGCCTGCCCCCCGGCGGCTTCCATCGTGCCGGCAAAGCAGAAGTAATACCTCCCGCCTGGGGTGGGTTGTGTCATGCTGTGGTTCGCCCCAGCAGCATGCCGCCAGAGGGGACGACTGTGCAACCCCATGGAGAAGTAATGAGCGGCATCCGCCGCGTGGGGAGAAGCCGTGCTGCCCTGCCTCCTGCCTTGTGAAGAGGCAGAATGCCCGCTGCCACGACCGAGGGGTGGGTGGAGATGCCCCAAGGCAGCAAAAGACGGTGGGCGGAGGAGCCCTGTCTGTGATCCTGCCTGGCCATGGCCCTCTGCACTGAGGGTGCTCGTGCGGCCAGGGAGGAAACCAACCTGCACGTCATGGCAGTCTCCGCTGCAACAGAGAAAATAAACATGAAAGTTCTCCGGTGAGCGGTGTGATGAAGGTAAGCTCCAGCCGAACGAAGGAGAGAAGTCCTGCATTTGCTGGCGCCATGAGACCGACACAGCCCCGATTGATTCTGGGCCGCCTGCGGTGGAGGACTACAGTGAGATGCAGGTTTGCAATTCCGAGCCCTGCTGGCCATTAACAAGTGCATGAAGAGCGGCGTGGCCGTGCAGAGCACAACAAATGCTGGAAAAAAATAAATAAATAAAGAAATAAAGAAATCCACAGTGAAGACCTGCTACAGCAATTGGAGGAGCACAGTAGAAGGCACCCTGGCTGCATCTGCTGCCAGACCTACTTGAGAGGTAGCACCTGTGGAGTGATGGCAAAAAAAGGAGAGACTCCAGTAGACACCCGGGCCGTGATGCAGAAAGGAAAGAAGCATGCACGCTCCGCAGGAGCTGATGATGAGGGTACACTGGATGACAGGGCGAAATAGTACCAGCGAGGCCCCCGGACCTATAGAGGTGGCAAGCCTGTGCCAGAGGCGCCCCATTGGATGATCCCGGGGGGCGCAACCGGTGCTGAGCCGACAAGACACCAAGCAGAACTAGTGCACCAGCACCAACTGGGACCGCGACACCTCTGGAGGTGGGGACTCCACCCTCATGCTCCTCAGGGTTCCAAGCCAGGGCAGTGGTGTGTCCTGCGACCTATGCACTGTGCACGGCTGGACACTTAGAGAAACCGAATGTCCTTGCGCACCTGCAACCCCAGTACCATCCTGCACTGGGGAAGAGGCACCACGTGCCACCAGGTGTCCAGAAAGAATGACTCTCACCATGCAGTGGACAATAGGCGTTCTGCACTACCAGGTAACCAGAGGGTGCCCTTCTGCTGCAGTGGGGAGTCCCAGGCAGCCGGCGAGCCCAACACGATTCCAACACGGTCAATCTGTTTGCGGCGTAAGTGGCCCCACACTGCGCCACTGCAGTCACCGAGCCCATCTTCCAGGGGCCCTGCCTGCCCGCCTGTCTGCCGCCCGCCAGGAAAGTGATGACTGGCTCCAGTCTGGAGCAGCATACTGAGGGGGGCAACTATAAGGCGCTTCACACCAGAGCAGAGGTGAGGAGGCAAGTTTACTCCACAGGCACCAACAGGCAAGGCAGGTCGGGATGAGCCCGATCCATCCAGTGGAATGTGAGTAATCGCTTATTCTGGGTCAACACATGTCACAGTGCAGATCAGATTCGTCAGCATCACATCAGAATTCCAAGTCCTGGGTGCGTGAGCGCACTGCACTCAGAGCATCGTACACCTCACTACCAATGGAATGTCCAAGAGGCTGCACACGATGGACAAATGCCTCTCTGCATCAAAGACTGCCCTGTGCAACTGAAGCGTGGCATTGTTCCAGCGCCAACAGTAGCCTCACCGTGGCCGACGTGGGACTGTCACATTCAGGCCCCTTGGGTGGGGGTCACTGCCATGAGCACTAGGACATCCTGCGTTCTGTGCAACCCCGGCGCTATCAGGTGATCCGAGGTGGTAGCTCCCACCACGCACCTGGAACGCCAATCCAGCCCTGCGTTGACAGCCAGACAAGAACTGGTGCACTGTTACAGCAATCGGAAGGGAAGGCTAACCAGCAGAGAAACGATCATCTCCCGGAACAGTGCCATCGGTACACAGGCCACCCTGCCTACCATGTTGGTGGCCCTGACTGCCTGCCACTGAGGACACCCTGGCGGCCTGTCGCTAAAGACACCCTGCACGCTATGCCATCGAAGGACCAGGCTAAACAGGGCTTCGGGGAGATACCTGCCGGACCCCCTGAGTTCAGCCAGGCAGCCCTGGTCCCCAACACCAAGAATCAGTACATCAGTCAAGGGATGGGTTGCAGCTCATCATGAGTGCTTGTGCGCCCTCCTGTGCTCCTGGAGGAAGGACATGTGCCAGATCGGGAGAACATTGCTGACGAAGGGGGTGAGCGATGTCCTGTCAGCCCGTACCCCATCAACACCACGGTGCCCTATTAACATCACATGGAGTAGCCTGGCTGCCCTGTGACCGGCGTCTCGCTGCTCTGCTAGGAACATCAAGAGACCATGCCGAGGTGGCCCCTGGCACTTGCCAGGCGCGGCTTTGCCGGCCGTGAACTGTACCATCAATGGACCTGGACTTGGGATGTGACTCCTGAACGGACGCTGATGGAAGCGGAACTGTTTGTCGGCTGTTCTGCAGTTGCTTAAAGAGGACTCAGTAATCCTGTGTGTTTGAGGCTGTGAACCTGAATAGTAACTACATGCTCTAAGTGGTCTCAGTAAATAACAATGAGGTGAGGCTGTGATCCCGTAATTGCGAGGTGTGCATGTAGTGCCAGCCTTCGACCATGGCGTTGTTTGTGTAGTTGCCATTCCGAACCCCAGGTTAATAAAGGGTCTTGCAAACTGTGGTGGATCTGCCTGTGGTCCTCCAGCAGCTCATCGGCCACCATGATCACCTATTGAGCATGTTTAGAAACGTGTTAGTATACTTTATATCTGTAACTGTTGGCGTTAGCTAGGTATGTGTCAGTGGCATATCCTATCTTCGGTCTACCCTGCAAGTACTAATTGATACGTATTTTGTTGTTCTGTAACTGGAGGGATGCATGTGTGTTTTAGCCACGTTTGTTTGTTCGTTATGAAAAATGAGGAGTGTTACGTGGGACCCTCCCATGTGTGTTGCCCCTTTAAGGGGATGTGTCCCTCCCACGTGTATTGCCCCTTTAAGATGGGCCATGACTGTGTCATGGCCCAAGTTAATAAAGGGAGCCCCTGAAGGCACGTGAAGCAGAACGGCTGCAGACTCCGTGGAAGGTTGGTCTGAGTCCGTGTCTCTTTAATGGTGTAGGCCTCAGGCCTACAAGTGGGAGGTACAGGCCTGCAGGCCCTGTTGCCATGGGACCCTCGTGCCAGGACGGTGGCCGAAGCCCGCATGGTCAGGGCCCTGGCAGGCTGTGCCCCCACCCCGATGGCGCTGCTGTCCCCTAGTGCCACGGGGCCTGCCGGATGGACATGGCAGGCCCAAAACCCCCACAGGCACTGGGCCTGTGGTGTGCTGCGAGGAAACAGCACCCCGGGGGCGCCTGCCAGATGGCCATGGCAGGCGACCCCCAACAATAGGTGCTGTCTTCCAACAAATACGTCATCGCAAATAGATAAATGTCTTCAAGCGCCAGCGGCTCCAGCTTCGGAGCCCATCTCCAAGAAGGCCTGCACTGCCGAAAAGGCTGCGGTGGAACACCACTCTCATGATGAGAAACAATCGGTAGAATCCCACTCACACGGAAGTGACCAGAAAGGTAGGAAGAAAAAGAAGTGCTATGAGAGGCCATGCTCTGCTAGTCAACTATCAGGGTATCATCCCCTACCCCACACCCTCTGGAAAGGAAATCGATCACTTCCATTCCAAGGACTCCCACCACCAAACAACCTTTCCCTGCTAGCCAGAGCAGTGGGACAAAATCAGGCAACAGATATTGAACATCTTTTGCCAATGCAAAAACAAGAAGTGATGGCTGGACACTGGAGGATTCAGTGGCAGTGCCCGCGGCCAAGCAAGGTCTTCCTGCATTTAGCCAAACCATCAAAGGCACCATTTCTGGCCGCAACCACATTCTCTGTGGTTCGGTTCTGGCTCCAGCCTGGGAAACGTCTCCCCTCCATCGCTATGTGGCTCTACCTTCCAGCATTTTTGCCCCAGTGCCGGCTTCCATAGCTTCGACTCTGACACCTCGATAGACTTTGCTATGGCTTCACCGCCTCACATTTATTGCAAATTTGTGCTTCATTTTTGATGACAAGGGTGACCCTTTCCATCATGATCCAGAACACTTATTGGGCATGAGGCTGCTGTAAATTAACTGAACTCAGATTTAATTGATGCCAGTCATCTGGACACATCTCCGAATCTTGATTTTAGGCAGGTCTTGGCCTATGGAAGCCCCATCTGACCTTCCAGATAACAATTACCAAGGTGGTAGAGACTCTGAGTTTGATCGCACCATTGAAACCCATTGTCCCATTTGAACTTCCAAGCATTCTGGAGTGGAGCCCTTTAAGGCAAATACTTCCAGCATTCAACCCCACTGTGGCTGTCCCTGAGATGGCTGCATTGGTTAAGCTAGCTTCCACTCTGTGGACCGGGACATTGTGACGACTGTCCCTGTCTGTTCCGGACTTCTTGTCCAGCCACCTGACTCCAGAGAGTTTAGTGATGCGCTCCTATAGTGACAAGTCAAAGCTCCTTGACATGCCACTTAGTGGCATATTTGGAGTTAAGATCGATGAGTCCTTGGAAACGTTTAAGGTTTCCAAAGCCATGGCTGAGTCCTTGAGTTTAGCTGTCCAGCAACCTGCTGACTCTGGTCCCAAGCTAATTCCTTTTGTACTTATAAATCATTAGCCATCTGAGGTAGGGTTCCCTACAGAAAACACACTCAGCAGCATTTCCACAGCCACAATAGAAGCCTAGGTTCCAAAGAGGTGGACTTGCTGCATCCTTGTGTCCCTGCATGTCAGGGAGTTGCTGTTTACAATGACTGACTCTGGGGCCTTACAGATCACGTCACAGGGCTACTGCCTCCCATTCAAACAGTTCCCACCGGACCATCCTCCATCCCACCTTTCGCCTACCTGAGGATACCTCCAGCTGGAGGAGGTAAAGCTGCATCTTGGAAAGAGAGCTATAGAGCCCATAACTTTGGAAGAGAGAGGGAAGGGACGATACACCCTTTACTTTCTAGTTCCAAACAAATGCAGCAAATATATCCCATCTTCTATCTGCAGCTGCTGAATGTGTCCCTGTGCAAGGACAATTTCAAAATGGTTACCTTAGCCCGTATACTAAAGGACTGGCTAGTGTCACTGGATCTTCAGGACATCTACTTCAATGGTCCCATCATCCAAAGAACAGAAAGTAGCCACTGTTCGTGGTTGGTGGAAACTTATAATCAATTCAGTCCTGTCCTTCACTCTTACCATAGCCCCAAGTGTCTTCACCAAGCCGTTGGCTGTGTTGGCTGCATTGCTCATGAGCTACAAGCTTTCCATCTTTCCATACATGGACAATTAGCTCATTTGAGCTTGCACCCCAGACTTGACCTGTTGCACATAATAATTATAATTGTTCATTTAATACACACTTAATACTGAGACCGTTTTGTTAGCACATGATTGTCAGTGGTCTCTGTTTCAGGACAACCTGATGGGCCTTTTGGAGATCGCAAACAAAGCGTCACAAAACCTCCTATGGTGAACCCAGCAATGCAATGCAGTAAAAGGTGAGCCTTTTTGACACCTTACACGTTTCTTGACATTTGTCATGGACACCTCCCTGGAGGTTTGGGAACTCATCTGAACAACCTGGAGGCGAATGGTCTACAGTCCCTTGCAGAGAAATGGAAGCACATAATATATTGGAACTGTAGGCATTTCATCTCACCCTGATCCTCTTCCTTCCCTCTGGTCTTTGGTGGTGTGACCTGGTTGTGATCGACTATAAGGTGGCTATGTATTTGCTTAAGAAGGAAAGTGGTGTAGGATTGCAGCCTCTGTTTAGGGAAGCAATGCAACGGTGTTTTTGGGCTTTGGAGAACAACATCCCTCTGTCGCCTGTCCACCTTGCCAGGGTAATGAGTGTGGTTATGTATGCCTTGATCAGACACATGTCCAGTTCCCATGATTGGAAGTTCTGCTAAGATGTTCTGGACAATAGATTGCTTTTAGGGGACACTGAGGTGAACAGATTTACCTCCACTGTCAATAGAAAGTGGAAGTTGTTCTGCTCTGGGGAATTTGCCACATGGCGAGTTCTGACAGACACATTGATTGTATAGTGGTACTTCTCTCTCCTATATCTATTCACTCTAATTCCTGACCTTCTGCGGGTTCTCTGCAGAACACAGAATTTAGGATCAGCTATGATCCCCATTGTCCTGAAATGACCCTGGAGGGTGCAGTTCCCAGAGCTTCAGCACATGTCCATCTGCACTCCTTGGTGTCTCCCGGACTGGCGTGTTTTGCACTCACAGTCAGAAAACCAAATTCTCCATCCGAGCATCAGCAGCTACATCATTTATGCGTTGCTTCTCAGAGGTTGAGATTTAAGGATTGAGACTTGCCAGATTTACAGTTTTTTGTCAAGAGGCTTTCAACCAAGTTTATCTATGCCTGTATGTGGCAAGCATATTCTGCTTGGACCCGGAAAAGAGGTGTGGACCATTTGAACTATTCAACCTCTGCTATTTTGGATTTTGTTCCCTCTATGGACTGGCTCGGCCTGCAGATTGTCACTGTGAAAAGGTGCCTGTCTGCTATTTTGGTCTTTAGGGTCATCTTTGAGTTGGTCTCATTCTTTACTATCCCCACTGTCATGCATTTTTTTAGAAGTGTTGCTAACCAGTTTCTCCATGCCAATTAATTGTTCCTTTGTGGAATTGGAATTTTGTGTTAACCTTTCTGATGGTGGCACCATTTGCGCCACTTTGCTTTTGTTCTTTGTGGTTGCTCACACTTAAGGCAATCATTCTTGTCACCATCACCTCCAACACAGGTAAGGGAGCTATAGACCTGGTGATCTCTAAACCGATGGTGGCACTGAGGTTGAGGTCGACCTTCCTTCCAAAAATCTTGTTGGATTTCCTTGCAGAAGAGGAATGTTCCTGTTTTCTACCTTCTACCTCACCCATCCCAGTTGGAGGAGGGGCTGCACTATTTTGAACCCAAGAGTGTTCTCAGCTACTCTGTCTCTTAGACAAGGGAAATGAGGAAGGGGGACAAACGTTTCATTTGTTACTCTGGGGATGGCTCCTGCAAGTAGGGCTGTTATCAAGTAGAACCTGTCCAGGTGGATCATCCTCTGCATTTGAGAGTGGTATAACATGTCTGGAAAGGATGTGTCTGAGGGTCTCACGGCCCATTCTACCACTGGCTTGGCAGCCACATGTGCTCTGCACAGAGGTACCCTTGCTTTAGACATCTGTAAAGCTGCTACATGGGCATCCTTGCACACATTTGCCAAACAGCACTGTCTGTATTACTTATCTGGTCAGGGCACCCATTCTGGTGAAATGGTGCTACGGAGATTATTGTTGAGGTGGTGTTTTTTTACTGTCCTCCCTTCTGAAGTGTTCTGTCCTTCTTTAGGAGCCTATCTAAGATGAGGAATCAGTATCTGTGTGAGGAAGCAATCCATTAGAAGAACACATGACTTTCCACTCATAAAAAGTTATTTCTGATGATTTAGTCATTTCTCACACAGATTCCTTATCAACCTCCCAACTGATAACACATGTTAGATTGTTCATTCACTTCTTGCTGTTCTGCAGTCCCTCAGCTACTGAGTGCAAGGGAAAATGCAGAATTTAGATCATGGGTGACCATTGTCACCATATATACTGTCCGTGGCATCACGTCTGGTGTGATGGATACAAAGAACACAAGCAGAGCCGAATACGTTTCAGAGAGCAGTTGGTGCTGGAAGATACATATCTAAAATGAGGAATCTGTGGGGGGAATTACTAATCTATCAGAAAGATTACAGCGGGGTAAGTCATTTGTTCTTTAGGACACAATGTCACCTATTTCAATAACATGATAGGTAATGGGCACACAAGAGACAGTTCCTTTTTGCTTTGGCTATACATGCTACTGATATCCTGCTTTGAGAGTAATATCTTCTCAACAGCTAATTATGTCTGTATTTTAGGACTTAGACACATTCTGTGTACTTAGAGTCAAATGTACATATTCTGCCTCATTACGAGGTTGGCGGTAATTCACTGATGCCACTGGCGGGTTGCTGCCGACCTTGTAACACCTTTTCCGCTGCCTGATATCCGAGTGTCAACACGATATTCCAGGTGGCGACAGGCGGAATGTCAGGCTGCGGAAACTGTTAGTCCCCATTCCCGTGGAGTCCAGTAGGACTCCACGGGAATGGCGACACAGAAGCACAGGCACTGTTGTAAACAGTGCCGTTACCTCTGTGAAAACCATGCCTGCAGGGGCTGATGCTCCTAGCAGGTGCTGGGTTCACTGGCCCCTGCAGACATTCTCATAGTCTGGAGGTCGGTAAAGGGTTATTTCCCAACCGCCAGACTTGAAACGAGGCCCATTGTTTAGCAAGAGTTGGCAAGGCCAATAGGTTTGGTTGTCATATGGCAAGCGTAAGACTGGGACAACTTTGACATGATCCATTTTGAGTGCTCAGGAATTGTTCGTCCTGTGAGGTCTCTAAGCACCCACAGGTATCCCAAAATCAATCTCAAACTCGTTGGCGGGTGGACCCTACTTCGACAGGCCAATCAGAATTAATGAACACTTGAGTGTGGTTTGTTCAGGTGAATAATATCTCTAGAATATTTAGGGAGGTGTGGTGGCTTGTTAAAAGAACCAACTCACCTTCTGATTCTCAGTGGGTTGGGCTCAACATTCAGGAGGAATATAGCTGATCCACTAGAAGAGACCAGGGGAGCTTGTGTTGTAGCCACTGAGATCAATGTTTGTGTACCCTTTTACATTTCATTAACTCTAATTCTATTATATTTTGTGTTGTGCTTGTTGTGTGAAGTTCCTTAAAGTATGTATCCCTCTTTGAGAAATCCTTTATGATGCTTTATTTTGTAATCCCTTTCCCTCCCCTTGTCACCTTACAATCAGACAGAGGCCTAATTGGGTCGGTGGAATCATGTGACAGTGGGAAGTAGTCAAAAATCCCTAGATGTGCACAAACAGCCTCACTTCATCTCTTCCGTGGAAGGCAACAACAGCAGAGTTCCCCTTCAGAGCACCTAGGCAGTCAGATGAAACAGCAAAGAATCACACCCAGACAATACTGCAGCAATACCCAACCCCTTTCTCCACCTGCCTTACCCTGAACCAGGAATGGCCATGCACTGGCATCCAGAGGACTAGTTGGCTGAGCAGAACCATGAAACCTTTGGGAAGCCTCCAAATCATCCCGCAACCCACTAAGTCCATTCTATCCTTGCAGTGACCAGCACCCCTCTCAGGACAATGCAGCAAACCATCTGCCATTACAAAGGCTCCCACTGGGAGCAACTTGCAGCAACCCCCTGCCCATTCACCATTAACATGGCCATGGCCCAGGAACAGCCATCCTAAGTGTCCCAGTGCAAGGTCTATCTGCCTATGTTTGGAACTCTGAAGTCCTTAAACCACACATCCCGTCATGAATCTCCCCTCTTTTGAGCTTTTTGCCAGTACTGAAATAATAATGTGATACTTATGTTCCTTGTGTCTTGGATCAGATTGCCTTCTGGCAAGGGTGTGGAAGACCTGGCTTTTTTGATTTTTGATTAAACTAATAGAATGATACTGGTAATTTCATCTCAGGGAGGGCAATCTGTGAACCAGTTCCCCCTAAGCTCCATGCCAAAAGCAAAGTGTACACCAGTACCTAGCTAGATCAGTGCCCTAATCTTCAGCGTCTGCTCTCCAATGGCAGAAGGCAGGTACAGGGGTCACAGGTGCCCTCTTGACTGCTGTAGTGACTGACAAGTCTCTGCAGCCCAGGTGCTGCATTTTAAACTTGCACCCCTGTTCCCAAATACCTGATAACTATGAAAGTTGTTATCCTGGTGGCATGTTAACATTTAAATAAAAGCCAGACCAGAGTTTACGGTATGATGGCTAGTATCTCTCTTAATTATCCAAGCCACGTGAATGAAATTGATATCACACATGTGTCAGCCCTGTGAGGCCAGTTCAGCTGTGGAAGGGTAATGTGTATTCCACCAGCCAGGCTATCTCTGCTGCTCCCAACAAGACTGTTGTCCTGGGGGTTGCCTCTTTGATCCTGTGTGAGGGTAGGTAACACCCTCTGCAGGGACACAGTCACTGCACAGAAAGCTATCCTGGGAACAGGAATACAAGAGCACACCCTACACATAAGCACTAGCCTATCACCGGGGTGCTGGATACCAAAAGGGCCTTTGATGCTATTGACAAAGGAAGGGGGCAGGGCTACTGTAGACAGATGTTCAGACTGGCTGGAGGAAGGTCCTACCATCTTGTTTTCTCTATCTCTCTTAATTCCTGTTCCTGTCTTATTTAACACAAAGCACCTTCTGTGTGATGTCACAGAAGGCAAAGTCCACTTGTTCAAAAACAGGGTTTCGACCCTTAAAGCAGACTTGCTTTTGGCCAATCACCCATAGAATGTTGGCTTTAAACAAATGGGTCATCCTTTTCTTTGATTTACTTTGGAAAAGAAACCTAAGAAAGCATTTCATTGGACCTCGGTTGAATTCTCCCATTATAATTTCAGAAATATCCGCTGATAGTGTTTCAAGTAGCATATCAAGATCCCAGAAGAAGAGGTTGAGGGAACCGAGTGGGCAGTAAATGAGAAATCTGGTAAGAGGTGAGCTGGCAAGAACATGGACAAAGATGTGTTGAAAGGAGGAGGGAGTGATATCAGACGGAGTACAGGGTGTGTCATTGCTGGTCATGAGACCAACACCATTTTGGAAACACAAGAGGATGGAGATAAAGAAGCAAAGTCGGCATGTACAGCTTCCATGGTGAAGGTGTCGTGGAGGAAAATGATTTGCTGATAGTCATCACAAAGTGTATGGGGATAAAAGTGCTTATAATAGAGGAAGGTTTTTCAGAAAAGGGATTAGGGCTTTCAGAGACTCGGAGTGAGTTCAATGGGGATTGGGTAGGGCATGAGAGAGATGAGAGACCAAAATGTCATTTGGGACGAGAGTGAAGGATGGGAATGCAGCATTTTGGGAAGGGGACCAAGGTTATTAAGAAAAGAGAGGAGCGGTTGGGCAGAGACCAGCCCTGGGAGAAAGCAAAGTAAAGGACTGTAAGGAGAAGGAGCAGGAATTACACAGCCAAGAGCGACCAAAATGCAGGTAAATTACAGGATAGAAAGCAACCGCAATGAAATGAAATCATAGGGCCAAAAGCAACCGAAATGTGCAGTTAAAGCACAGGTCCAAGAGCAATCAAAATCAAATGAAATCTTAGGCCCCAAACCGATCAAAAGGAAGTTAAATCATGCGGCCAAGAGTGACCAAAATGCAGTCAAAACACAGGCCTAAAGCGATTAAAAATGCAGTTTAATCACAGGGTCAAAAGCAACCAAAATGCTGTTAAATCTTAAGGCAAAGCCACCAAAATGCAGGTTACTTACAGGATAGAAAGCAACCACAATGCAATTGCATCACTAGGCCAAGTGCAACCAAAATGCAGTTAAATGACAGGCCAAAAATACTGGAAGGTAATGTTTCCATTCAATGCCTTACAGGGCCTTATTTGATCAAGGATTTTGAGCAAAGTTCAAATGTCATATGAGTCAAACACACTTGCAAGGGAACGCAAGGTAAGATTAAGTCAGGTGATCCTTTACTTACGGGACTGTGACTAAATGACTTCTGCCCCGCAGCAGTACAAGGGTATACTCTCAAGAGAGGTGTGAATGTGATCCAGTAACAACCCAAGCAGCAATAGTATAACAGTCCAAAATAAAGGGAATGTGGAATCAAAAAAAGAATATGCAGACTTTAAATAAACACACCATCTGCAAAAATAAGAAAAACACTACAGAAAAACCAGGCATAAGGAATGAACACAGAATATGCAAAGATAGCAAGATGTAGCATTCTGGACAATGAATCACGAGTGAAAGGCAAGTAATAACCACAATGTTCCTAAAAGGATATGCTCTTGAGCCCAAAAAGAGCTTTAATGTACCTAACCAGTGTCTCAGGACAATGAAAGACCAAGGGGGCAATTATCAGTCATTAATACCTTCTGCAGTGCTTGGCGGTTCAACAGTGTTGAAGTAGATTTAGTGGAACTGTTTGCTTTGAATTAGCTGGCATGCATCAGTCATGCTTTTCCAGAAGGGGAGCAGGTGTTGGGCAATGTTCGAGCTGTAGCTCTTTGCGGTTCAAAGAAGTGCAGAGTGTGATGGCCACCAGGGTTGGTTCATCAGTGGGTTCAATAGTGAAGATGCTGGTGACATGATGCGCAGTTTGAGATGGGTGATCCGATGCAGAGTCGAGGGTCACGGTTCGATGAGGCCACCAGGTTTGGTCGACTGGAGAGGAAGATCGGCATTAAAGATGCTGGCGGTTCAAAGGATCGATCAAAGCGGCATTCATGGAAGTGCGAATCGTGAGGTTCACCAAGATTGTTTTGACAGTCAGTTCAGCAGAGAAGATGCAGATCACTGGATGTGCAGTTCAAGTCAGGTGGCAAGTTGAATGGATGCCAAGGTCTGATCAACTGTGGATGAAGATTGGCATCGAAGATGCTGATGGATTGAAAGGCAGTTCGAGGGTGGCGGGTGCAACAATGAGCTTCAAGTTCGAGCTGGGGCAATGATGTGCTCAGCAGGCATGGCGCATTGGCGAATTGGTTGAAGAGTGCAGAACAGCTGCTCTAAGATCGATTGAGTGTCAAAGGCAGCTCCGGATGGTCCTATTGGTTCAACTTGCAGTGTTACACCAGTGAAACAGAGGGACCCTGCCTGTCTTGACTCTCAGGCTGATGTCAGACCCTCTCAGGGACAAGTGTTGTCCTTGTTCTTGGGCTCCAAATGCAAGGGATGCTAGTGCACCCTTTCAGTGGTCCTTCACCACGATAATGTCCTTGGCACCAGTGTGACTAGCAGGGATGCAGGTCTTATTCAAGCAGCAAGGCACCCCCAATGTGCTCTAGAGATGGGTAGAGAACAGAGCTTGCCTCTGCCTTGGAAGGTCAGTCTTCACATCACTGGTGGAGGGCTATGGAAAGTCAACTCTATCCATTTTCTTGCTACCTCTCCTCTTTCCGGCTTTCTCATTTACTGCCCACCTGGTTCCCTCAACCTCTTCCACTGTGATCTTGATCTGCTACTTGAAACACTACCAGATAATATTTCTGAAATTATAATGGGGACATCAACCTCACCAATATGACCAAGGTCCATCATCTGCAATTAGAATCCACTGTCTCTGACAACTCTCTACTCAGCCTACATGAGCTCCTCGCTCACTTCCACAGCAACTCTATCTCAAATTCCTATTTTCCAACTTAGTATCGAATGCTCTCTTAATTGACCCATCTACCTCGTGTTCCTTTCTGATTTACTGAACCATCTCTGTCCCCTCTTTGGATTCACCTTCTCCCTCATCGATCATCAACCATAAATGCAAGCCCAACTCTGTGTTCCCTTACCTGGGCCAGGTCAAAATATCTATCCAAGCTCTCACCAAATCAACTCAGCATGAACTCTGCTTTGTACACCCCTTTTAATTATCACCATCCCACTTACTTCTTCAGTCCTTCCTGACTATGCCCCGAACCTTTGATCTCCCCAGCCACCCAACTTATGAAGATGACTATGCATCTTTTCTTACACCACTGCTGCAAAGGTCGATCGCCCACTCTTCTAGCTGCCTACAAAGAGCCTCTATACTTCATAAAACCTAGCTAAATCCTCCTCCTATACTAATCACATTACCTCTTTCCTCCAAGCCCCTTGAACACTATCCTTAACCCTCCAGATCATGTTTTCCCCCAACAGCTGAATAGTTTTCTCTCTCTCTGCTGAGGACTTTGCTTCTTATTTCTCATCTGAAATCACTGAAAAAGGCAGCACCCTGTCTACCCTCCTATTTCTCCTGACATTCCGTCCATCTACCACCATTTCTTTCTTCATGCCCCCATTTCTACCTTCTCCCCAACACCCCCCTCAGAACCTCTTATGATCCTTCACTCTGGCAAACTGTCTGGCACTCCAATTTACCGCCTTGGCCAAAAGCTATTAAGTGATTGCACCTGTCACCTTTGCTTATCTCACCAACCTGTGAAAACAGAACAATAATATGAGGCCGGGAAGCCCAAAAAGAAACACACCAACACAGGTTACAAAGAAACATACAAGTGCTTTCTTTCAAGCTACAACAGTTACCAAGTCAATTGACAAACGGATAGCTATTCAGCTCTCAGTATAACATAACGAACTTCAACGAGGGTTCGAGGTGTTAGTGAGAGACCGCATATTGGAATACCCAGGCCTTTTATACAATTTGTCCAGCCCTTGGCCAACCCTCTTGCGGGTTAACCATTCTGTGAAATATAATTCTGGTTTTAGGGTTCCTTGCCAGGTCAACATTTAATATATGCATTTTGATTGGTTTCGCTGATATAAGTAGTACATTTACATATAGGTCAACAGTAGGACAAGGTCTCTGTTCGCGACCCCGACAAGTGGCCTGCAGGCATATTAATTATTCAGCTGTACGGAGGTCACAACGGCCAGAATCTTATTCAGAATGTCATTTGGCCTCCATTTTGATGTTCAGGTTGACTTCTTTTTTTTTTTATTTTAATAATTTTTATTAAGTTATGTAGTATACAATCATAAAGTCATAACTTCACAAACATAATGCAGTAAAACCTATACAATGGTATGGGTTAAACAGTGGTACAAGAAGGTGTTCCGAGAGAGCAATTAATTTAGTACACTGTGTATATTTAGGAGTTAAGCATTAGAGGAACAAATTGTCAATACAATTGAAAACAACCATGGCACAGTATTGTGCTAAACTTAGTGTAGAACGATTTCTGCATTATGATGTCTTAAGTGGGGGAAGACAAACACAAGACTGACAATTGACAAACACAAGATGTGAGGGGAGGGGGGAAAAAGGAAGGGAGGTAAATATTAATGAAGAGAGGCACCTTGGCATATATTACAATAAATATTCAGTTGAGTGATCGGATCAAAATTCACATGTAAAGATCTTGGGAGCATCAAAGGAGTATGATATATTTGAGGATGTCACATTCCGTGCGTGGTTACATTAAAGTGATTCAGATAGCGAATGAAAAATGACCATTTAGCATTAAATTTGGGTATAGAATTAAGATTGTTTGCCATGCACATTTCCATCTTTTGCGTGAGACATATATTGTTCCACCAACTTCTTATACACAAGGAACGAGAATTTTTCCAATTGGCAGTTATACATTTCTTAGCCAAACAAATGAAAAGATCATAGAGCTTGGATGCACCAGAGGGCAAGTGGGTGGTAATAGCCAGACTACCTAAAACAATATTCATAAATGAAAGTGGTATGTCAATGAAAAAAATAGAGTTAAGGTATTTCCACACTTGTTGCCAGAACTTAAGGGTATAGGGACATGAGAAGAACATGTGCTCATACGATGCAGGAGTGACTCCACATGTCCAACAATTATCATTGTTATTGATATTGGATAGAGATAGTTTGGCTGGTGTGATGAAAGCTCTGTGTATAAAGAAGAAAAAATGTTGGGAGTTATTTGCTGATGTTGAGATATATTTGATTCTAGAGAAGAGCTTAGACCATGTGTGATCGTTTAAAATGTATCCGAAGTCATCTTCCCATTTGTGGCGTATCGAGCACAACTTCAGGGATGATATGAGAATGTTGTAGAATGTTGAAGCCTTTGTGTCAGTGGGCATTGTAAGATGTATCAATCTTGAGGCATCAGGAGTCAGAATATCATTGGAGGAGCTGTGGAGAGCGTCAAAGCATGAATTAACTAATTCATTATAAAAGTTGTAATCTGTGTTGGGAATTGAGAATTGACATTTAAGCTGCTGAAAGGAAAGGATAGATGATTTATTTATGATTTGTTGTATAAATCTGATACCCTTTTTCTTCCAGGATTTTCTATTTAGGGTTTTATTCTTAATCAGTATCTTATTATTATGCCATAGGTAAGGAGAAAGGTGTTTTTTTGGGGAGTCTGTCTGTGTGAATAAAAAGAGTTGGAGGGCTGATATTGTGGCTCTAATGGGTTCTGATATAGCCAGTGAGGAGTGCTTAGATATATAAATGAGGTCGGTGATTTCTACTGGATACATTAACTGCTTCTCTATGGTACACCATGTGGCAATGTCTGACGTTATGGGGCAGGCAAACCAGTATCTAGCTTGCTTCAAAAGAAAAGCAGTGTGGTATGCTTTGAAATCAGGAAACCTAACACCTCCTTTGTCATATGGACCCTTTAATTTGATTAAGGCTATTCTTTTGCTTTTACCCTCCCCCCATAGGAAATTTAGTAGGATAGAGTAAATTGATTTATAAAAGGAAGGAGATATTGGAACACATAGGAGTTGTAGATAATATAAAATTATTGGTGATAACATCATCTTGATCGTATCTAGTCGACCCCACCAAGACAGATACAAGGGGGACCATCTGGATGTTAATTCCTTAAGTCTATTTAGTAATGATTGAGTGTTCTGTTTGATGGTGTCTTGGATGGTAGGAGCAAATCTAAGGCCTAAGTATTTAATAGAGGAACTGCACCATTTAAAACCAAAGGGGTCTATGTCATGTTTAAAGCAGTAGGGATTGAGGGGCATAATTTCTGACTTATCTTTGTTAAGTTTGTACCCTGAAACTGAACTAAATTGGGATAGTACTTCAAGTAAATATGGGAGGTGTATTTTGGGGTTTTTGATGAGAATAAGGATGTCATCAGCGTAAGCAGCTATTTTAATATGGGATGTGCCACTTGCTATACCTGGAATATTTTTATTGGATCTGATTAATTCTAGTAACGGTTCTAAGGAGAGGATGTATAGAATAGGTGAGAGGGGGCAACCTTGTCTAGTACCTCTGCTGAGGGAAAAAAATGGGGAGGTAAGACCATTAATACATATTGAAGATTTTGGGGATGAGTAAAGTAAACTGACTAGAGAGATGAACTTGTCACTGCAACCGTGCCAGCGGAGGGATTGAAACATGAAGTCCCAGCTGACTCGGTCAAAGGCTTTTTCTGCATCTAGTGCTATAACCGCTGCGCCCTGTTTATCTTTTTTATTTTTACTGGATAAGTGGATAGCATTTAGAAGGAGTCTGGCATTGGAAGAGATGTTGCGCCCTTTAACATATCCGACTTGTTCAGGTTTGACAAGGTAAGGAAGGGAGGATTCGATCCTGTTGGCTAAGATTTTTGCAAAGATTTTACTTTCTACGTTTATTAGAGAGATGGGCCGATAATTACCTGGTAGAGACGGGTCCTTATCGGGTTTGGGGAATAGAATAAGCAAGGCTTCTGAGAAGGAACCTGAGGATGCTTCTTGGGATATAAAGTAAGAAAATAGATTTTGAAGCTTGGGTATAAGAGATTGAGCTAATCTATCATAGAATTCTGTGGAAAGGCCATCAGGGCCTGGAGCCTTGCTTTTACCCAATCCTTTGATTGCTTTGGAAATCTCTGGGAGAGTAATTACAGAGTCTAAAGAGGATAAATCAGCTTGGGGGTAGGAGGATCTATTAATGTTATCAAAAAAGGATGTGATGTTATTATGGGGAATGGAGTTTTCGGGAGTGTATAGTTTGGTGTAGAAGTCTCTAAAACAATTTAGTATATCTTTGGGATGGTGATGCACATTGCCTGAAGGGTCTTTGATGTGAGATATGAAAAATTGTTCCTTTTTGGTTTTTAGGTAAGAGGCCAGTGCTTTTCCAGCTTTGTTGGATGTTTGATATATTTTAGTTTTGTATTTAAGAATTGTCCCTGCAGCAAGATTTGTGATCTCTTTGTTAATTGAGTAGCGTAAAGTCAGTACTTTGCGGAGATTGGTAGGGTTGGAAACACTATAGTAGTGTTGTTCGGCTGTAGTTAGCTGAGAGTAAAGGTCATCTAAGTGTTTTTTGCGTAGAGCTTTCATTTTTCCAGAGTAAGCCATGATGTGACCTCTTAATGCAGCTTTAAAGGCATCCCAATTATTCCCTACCGAAGTGTCACTGTCTTGATTATCCGCATAGAATTGTTGAACAAAAGACTCTACGGATAGGATGAATTGAGGGTCTTGTAAAAGAAAATTGTTAAGCTTCCACCGAGATGACGGTTTCCGAACATCAGAAAGACTGAAAGAGGTACAAACAGGGGCATGATCAGAAATAATGATATTTTCTATTTTGGAATCTATAATGGTACCTGTAAGGTTTTTAGTGGAAAAAATATAGTCAAGACGAGAGAGAGTATTATGTGGGGAAGAGTGGAAAGTGTAGTCAAGTTGAGTAGGGTGAGATATTCTCCATGTATCAATAAGAACAGTTTCGGCTAAGCATTCTGAAAAGGATTTGTGTGTTTTGTTATTTTTGAACAGGCAGCTAGATTTTCTATCCAGAAAAGGATCAAGGACTTGATTCATATCCCCACACATAATTAAATTTGTAAAGTTTTTTTGAAGTATCATTTGTTTGATGGTGGTCCAAAACTTGGGATCTGGGCAGGTGGGGCCATAAATATTCAGAATGGTAACATCAGTAGAGTTTATATTTAGTTTAACCCAAACCCATCTGCCATCTGTGTCCGCACCTTGGTCGAGAACTTTATATGATAGTTTCTTGCTGATTAAAATAGCTACCCCATTTTTTTTAGCAACAGCAGGACTGGAAATGATTTCTTTGATCCAACGGGACTTCAGTTTCAGTGTTTCTCTGACAGATAAATGCGTTTCCTGTATACAGGCTATGGAGGGGTTTAGTTTGTTAAGATGCGAGATGACCTTACACCTTTTGATGGGATTGTTGCAACCCTTAATGTTCCATGTTACACATTTAAAAATCATAATAACCGTTTAAATGTTATGATAGCATAGCGATAATATAAGACCTTATACATGCAAATGTTAGGTGCTCTAGAACAGTGTCTGAAACAGCATTTGTGAACCATATAGATGCAAATAATTAGTGCCCAAGAACAATATTTTGAATACCAATTAATGAGAAAGGGACACATTAGGAAAACACATGAGGTAATAGGATGAGGGTTGGGGTGTCTGATCATAAACGGTTGCCTAATGGCTTGAAGATATGGAATAGAACACTGATCAGACTGGAGGAAAAGGAGGCTAGGGGAGTTTCAATTAGTAGGGAAGGGTGACACCCGCTGAGTCGTCAAAAGGGAAGTAGAGCGACCCAGGATGGAAGATGGACGTCACGAGGCCACCCGTCCCACGTCATATATATAGGAGATAGTCATGGCATTGCATTTGTAATAGGAAGGAGAGAAAGGGAGCAAAACGTTCATGTAACGAAAGAGGTGGAGGTACTTGCAGGCGAGGTAGTGTCCATGTTATCGGATTTGATGGATCGTATAAATGCTTTTAGGTCTGTTGGTTCTTCAAACATTCTGGTACGGCCTTCATATGTGATTTTGAAAGAACAAGGGTGGTATAGCCCATAACGTATATTAAGCTGTTTCAGGGCTGGGCGAAAGGATAGGAATACTTTCCTGCGCTGTGCCGTGCTTTTAGCGACATCCTGTGAAATGAAAATCTTAGAGCCATTCCATATAAGGGATTTATGTTCCTTTGCTGCAGATATAATGAGCTGAAGTTGGGAGTATTCCAGAAGATAAAAGATCATTGTTCTGGACGAAAGTCGAGGAGAGGTGGAGGTAGATAGTTGGCCAACTCTATGCGCACGTTGAATATTAAGTGTTAGATCAGGGGGTAAGTGAAGCAGCTTTGCTAAAAATGTTTGCAAAAAGACAATGGTATTGGTTCCCTCTGATCCCTCTGGCAGTCCTGAGATGCGGAGGTTATTACGTCTACTGCGATTTTCCAAATCTTCATTGTGTTTTTGAAGTTCTTTTATTGCATTTTCCAGTTGCTTTACTTTAGGTGTGGTTTCTTCTACTAGACCCACTCGCTTCTCCACCTCGTCCATTCTATTTTCAAAACCCTTCCATCTGTCGTCCAACTGTTGTAATTTTAAATTTGTGGTCTCTATGAAGGGTTTGAGTGATCTAATCTCTGCCAAAATGGCCTCCAAAGCAGGATCCGAGATGCCCAACGGAGGAGGTGAGTCACTTTTGGGTCTCTTGAGGTTGGCGGTGAGAGTATTAGGTTCTTTGGTAGTTGAGGTATTGTTTTTTTTGTTGGCCGCCATTATATTGGCTGCAAGATATAGATATGTGGGCAATTGAAAAGAGCTTGGTAAGCGGTATTGATGATGCAATGTAAAGAATTGTAGAAAGTTGTTGCATGTAGAGCAATAGTAGGTTCCGTTTCAAATAGAAGCTTTTTTGAGAAGGGCTTGTGGTGGTAAGCACATATGTATAGAGTCTTTCAATAGTAACTTCGTGGGGTTCTATGTACCATAGTTTACAATTATTACGTCCATATTATTAAGGTAGTACTACTCCTGATAGAGGAGGTTAATAGAAGCACTGTTGAATAATAAGGCGTAAACTTAGGTGTGAGTTGAGAGTGCTATAAGCCTTGAAGTGGTAGGAAGCTTCCATTTAATGTGGGTATCCAGTTACCGTCAAGTTCAATTTTGAGTTGTGGTTATGCCCAGTTCCATGCATATTCCTGCATATAGAATGCGTGGTTCACCTATGTGTGCTCTCAATTAGAACCAAAATCGAGCTTCAAATAGAAAGGGTTGTGTCACATGAGTGGCAACGTGTGGAGGAGATCCTGTGCAATAAAACAGTATTCCTTTCTATGTTTCTTTATTGCTGTTTTTTTTTTTTTTTTTTTTCCTTTCCCCTCTTTATCTAGTCCCAAAAGTCTCAGAGATCAAGAAAATGTTCAATTTCTTCTTTGTGTGGAAGGGTATGGCCGAGATATTGGTTAAATTTAAATCGTTTCTGTATCTTGTGGCGTATTGTTTTTTATATAGCTGAAATGGGCTTCCTAATCCTTAATTTTTTTTTTTTTTCCTTCCTCTCTTCAGGGAATGCTTTATTTATGGAGCTATTGCGCGCCGGCACCAGAGGCAGCAGTTTTGTGGCGGGGAAGAGAAGGAGGGCGGACCAGGCCGCGGCCGGCGCGTCACGTAACACGTGACGCCGACACTTACTTCACGGTGCGCGGATGCAGGAAGGCGGCCGCGGCGGTCCCCGGAGCTTGTTGGCTGGAGCCGGTGAGCCGGCGCGGGCGAACGTGGAGCTGCGCTGAATTTCGTTCAGCGGTTCGTGGAGGAGGTCCGGACCATAGCGCAGGGAGGAGAAGGTAAGTGATAGGGGAAAAGAATAATGGGAAATGCCTTATTTTATTTTCAGTGAGACGGAGCTGCCAGGTCACGCCGCCATCTTCGTCGGCGTCAAGCCACGCCCCCCCAGGTTGACTTCTACATAACAAGAGAACCTAAATTGGCGGTTTAATCAATACATTGATTTCTCTAAGGTCAAGACCTTGTTGTGGAGTTTGTTCGCGCATGATGTTTAGACATCTTGGCGTAGGCCAATACACATACAATTATTACAATAGGAGGCATAATATTATTTCTATTCCGACAAACCCTCCTTTTTGCCTATGCTAAGTGCTAATACTATTTCTAATGTCTTTGTAAATAACCCCATGCATTGTCGTCCATACATCCTGAATCGTTATCTGTAATATCTATAGCCATTAGGTTGTTCACCAGAACCTCTTGCAACACAAACTCTTTAGATGCTGTATCTGGGGCATACATTTTATGTCCTATCGTGCTCACCGCCTGAGCGCAACATTCCCCTAGCATTGCACATATACTAGGTAGACATTGGATACAGCAACAAAGGAATAGCAGAATTCCCAAAATAACCAGTATTATAGAAAGCACCTTCCAACCCCAGAATCGTAGGGAATCCCAGAACCAAGCACTAATACTCCAATCTCCCACAGGAACATGCACTTCTGAACTAAGGACGTGCAAGTTCTGTATTGCTTTGAAAATTGTCGGTGAGGAATCTGGTACGAAAACACAACAAGCGGACCCCACTAATTTACATACTCCACCATGTTCTGCCAGAATGACATCTAATGCCATCTGGTTTTGGAGCGCTACCAATCTTATTGCTTTCTGTTCCAGTGTCATATTATATAGTATATCCGTGGTCCGGTTGATGGTTCTCTCCAGTACTCTTGCTAGCCCCCTAATATTTTCAGAATTTGCTATCTGTCCCCAAAATGGCACAACTGATTTTGTTACATCTCCCAATATTTGCCCAGGGGTATCTCCATTCTCGTCCCGCCGTGGGCGAGCCTAAGAAACGTCCAATGTGCTAGCCATGAATACCCCAGGTAACAGGATTCCTAAATAACAGGTTCCCTGCCAATCCTTGGGCAACCAGGGAAATGCTGTACTACTGCAAACGAAATAGACAGGCCCCCCTACATACAGAGGCCTGGTCTCTCCGGTCAAATTTACAATGTTCACACAACCTTCAAAATCTCCCATTGACTGAGTGCCATTCCTTTGTACACACAGGGGACTGAATCGGGGCTATGGTTAATAGAGTAGGAAGGAGGCATGGCGTCCTTATTGCCTATCGGAGCCATTTTAAAGGAAATTAGAGTTTGGAAAGGAAGAGACAGTTTATCAGATGGCCTAATAGAAGCACCATTAGGCTTACTTCTATTTGCAAAAAGCGAGCATCCCAGGGGAGTCAATTCACGTTTCTCAAAATCATTTAAATTAGTTCCATCAAAGTTCCCTGAGATGCTGTCATTCCAACGGCCAAAGAATAGTGCTCTCAGAGAGGCATAGCAAGCAGTCGTTAAAGGTAAAGGGTGAATATACCATCCTAGCCCCTTGTTCCCATGTTGCGGTAAATGGGTGCAGATCCAGCAATTACTCTTATTAAAAATGGCATGCGTTGAATTCATTATTATCATTAAAGTGTTATTATGATACTTTCGTCTATGCTGGGAGTCCCTAGGTGACAAAGTATGAAGGTGTACAGAGGGAGTCAGAGCAGTAGGTACAATTTCAATTGGCAAAAGTGGCTCTAGAGGATAAATTTCTTCAAAGTACCAGAGTGCCACGGCAGTAACTATACAAATTCCAATTACTATCATTACAACACAGCAATATGTTTTCGGGGGCCAGGCACATTGTTCATTGTCCGAGTTGGTCACCCCCTTATTTACAAGTCCAATGCGAGCAGCAGCGGTGGAGGTGTCAGACATCGTAGTTTCTCAATCGACGACCCCAATGTTCGTTGCTGGCGACACTACGGTCGCACAACTTCTTAGTCCTTCCCCAACCCTAGCCAGCAGAATCCCTTTCTTTTCCAAAACTTTCTTTTGCAAGAACAAAACTCTCAATGACTCTTTTCTTTTCCAGATGCACAGGCAAAACCGGTGCCGTAGTTCTATTTTCATCGTCGAAGGTCGTACCTGGTGGTTCCCGGTACTGTTTGATCCGGAAATAAGGTAATGTCACTTCCTGAGGGAAGCAACGTATCAGAGGCGACGGAAGTCGCAGAACTTGAAACAACGTTTTCCGGAAGTGACCTTTCCAAAGAGTGTGGAGACAAAATGGACTGTTCCCCAAGCTCCACGGGCTCAGAGGGATTCTCCGACACACTCACAGCACTATTTGCTACTCCAGGATCTGAGATTGTAGCATCAGCGAGGGGTTCTGCTTCTTCTGTAACGTGTGGCGTCGGGTGAGGAAGTTTCTTGACATGCGTCGTGTGGATCCAATGCTTCTTTCCAGCCACCCACACTGCTGTCTGGGTGACCAACAGCACCTGGTAGGGTCCCCGCCAGCGAGGCACGAGGCAGGAAGACCTTTCGTAGGCCTTCACCAGGACCCAACTTCCAGGCTGAATATTGTGTCCTGGGCCCGTAAACCGTACAGGTAAAGCTGATCGAACCTGATGATAAATGAGATACAGATTTTTAGTCAACTGGTTACAGTAGTCTACAAGCAATACATTTTCAACCTCTCTCAACGCTTTAGGCTTCGGAAGACCCCAAATATTAGCAGGTCTCCCCATCACTACCTCAAATGTAGAGAGCCCAGTCTTAGTTTGAGGTGTGGCACGCATGGCTAACAATACAATAGGTAAGGCCTCTGGCCATTTCAGTTTGGTGCCGGCGCATGTTTTAGCAAGCTTATTCTTTAGGATACCGTTATGACTCTCTACCAACCCAGCACTTTGAGGATGTCTAGCCGAGTGAAATCGCTTTTTAATGTGTAATGCTGTGCATATCTGCAAAATTACTGCTGCAACAAAATGTGGACCGACCAAATTACTCTTGGCAGCACAAATCGTGGGAAGAACTCCTTTTCCATAGTCTTCGCAGTGGTCATGACAGTAGCATCCTTAACGGGGAAAGCCTCAACCCATTTACTAAAAGCACAAATAATCACAAGGACATATTTTGGATTGTTAGACCATTCCATCTCAATAAAATCAAAGTGTATGACCTCGAAGGGAACAGAAGGAGGCCCAAAACTACCCCTTGGAGTTACTCTCCACTTCCCCACATTGTGCTGTAAGCAAATCATGCAATTTTGGACATAGCGCTGCACGATTTTCAAAATGTTATCATTTACCCAGACTTGTTCTAACATTTTCGTGATCTGCTGAGCACACACATGCGTAGGACCGTGTGCCATCGTAACCATCGCCAGCACATATGAATCAGGGAGCAACCATTTCCCTTCAGATGTATCCACCCAACACCCATCTTCATCTAGTTTCCCCATCCCTTCGGCCCACTTTTTAGACTCTTCTATTGTGGCATCAGCTTGGATATCTCATACAGACCCAATACCCTCATCCATTACATAGGCATCTCTTGTTTCTCTTAGAGCATACATGTCTGCGCTAAGGTCTGTGGCCGTTTGCCTGGCTATCTGGTCAGCAAAAGCGTTCCCTTTCCCCACATCATCTATGACCTTACGATGCGCTGCACATTTCATGATCGCTAACTGACTAGGGAGCACGAGTGCCGAGAGCAATTGCACTATCAGGGGGCCATGCTGAATCTTGGTCCCATGTGAGGTTAGGAACCCTCTTTCCGACCAGAGCCTCCCAAAGTTGTGAGCCACCCCAAAGGCATACTGGCTAACAGTATATATATTTACTGTACGCCCTTCGGAGAGTTCACCAGCTCGGGTCAACGCTATAATCTCGGCGGCCTGTGCAGAGTCATGTGGAATATTCTTAGTTTCAACAACCGTACTCAATGTAGTTACTGCATAAGCAGCTGTAGATGTACCATCCAGAAGTTTAAAGCAGGAGCCATCACAAAACAGCTCCCCTTCCGCATTATCAAAAGGAGTATCTATAAGGTCTATCCTGCCCTTTGTTTCCTGTTCAGTAGTATACAGGCAGTCATGTGATCCTTCGTCACCGCAAACAGTATTTTGCGGGAAAGGTAGGAGTTCAGCTGGATTAAGAACATAACACCTTTTAATTTGAATGTGAGGGGCAAACAAAGTCAATTCATACCTCGTCAGCCGTGCAGAGGTGAGTTTGGGTTTTATTCATAGGACATCTACAGAGTGAGGTACCATCAGGGTTGAATCATGGCCTAGGACCATTCCCTCACTCTGTTTTACAGACGCAGCAGCAGCAGCGACGGCTCTCAAACATCTTGGCAAAACGCATGCGACAGGATCAAGGGCGGAAGAGTAGTATCCGCACGGTCTATTCTTCCCTCTGTGTTCCTGTGTTAACACAGCCAAAGCACATCCATCACATTCATGCACAAACAACACAAAGGCCTTATTGTAATTTGGAGTACCCAGAACCGGTGCAGAGCATAACGCGGTTTTGAGAAGCTCAAATGATCGTTGATGTTCCGACTCCCATGGCAGCAGCGAAGAAATGCCCTTCTTCGTCAAGGCCAACATCGGTTTTCTCACTAGTGAGAAGTTCGGGATCCACAGCCTACAGTAAGAAGCCATACCTGTTAAGGCTCTGACTTCCTTCTGTGTATTTGGAACAGACATGCCATAAATGTGTTTTATTCTTTCAGGTGTCAATCTTCTCCCCTCCTTTGACAGGAGATAGCCTAAATAGGCGACCTCCTGACAACAATATTGAAATTTCTTAAGCGAAGCTTTATGACCATGTTCAGCCAAATGAATAAGCAACGATACAGTGCCTTCTTTACAAGCACTTTCAGAATCTGCAGCTAAAAGCAAGTCATCGACATACTGAAGCAATGTACAATTAGATGGCAATTCAAGGGTGTCAAGCTGCTCTTTCAAAGCCCTACTATAAATGCTTGGACTTTCAGTATAACCCTGAGGTGCACGAGTAAATGTGAACGAACGTCCACCCAAGGTGAACGCAAACAAATATCTACTATCCTTGTGTATAGGAATACTGAAGAAAGCATTCTTCAGATCCACAACACTAAAGTGAATAGCTGTAGCAAGGATCATCGTTAGTATCGTTGTCACATCAGGCACAATTGGAAATTGTGGGGCGACAACTTTATTAATAGCGCGTAGATCAATTATGAAACGGAATGGGATTGCATTGTCGCCTTTCTTGTACACGGGTAAAATCGGGCTGTTACATAAACTTCCTGCAATCTCTTTGATCACTCCTCGATGCACAAAATCGGAAACAATGCACTTCAAAGCACGCTCGCCCTCAACAGATATCTTATATTGCGGAATGCGTGGTAGTTTAACTCAATGTTTCAAAACTATTTTAACGGGTTCAACCTGTAATACCCCGACATCATTGTCGTCGACCGCCCACAAACATTCCGGGACAACGCTAAACTCAGGAGGCAATGGTCGAGTCAGAAACTGAGAACTGGGAAGTTGCTGTGGTGAAATCGTCAGTCGCACTCCGTCAGAGGAACAATGAATTACGGCATTTAATTTCTTCAACAGATTTAACCCCAGCAAATTCTCTCCACAGTTCGAAGTCATGAGGAATGGACAGTGGTCCGTAAAGGGACCCAAAGAAACAGGCACCGGCGAAGAAACCGGACAAGCAACTGGTATGCCAGAAAACCCTACAGAAACATTAGTTTGCCCTGACAGTGGAATGTTTGGAACCCGAGAATGATCAATTGAGCACTTCTGTGCTCCAGTGTCTATCAAGAACTGATGTTTCCTATTCCCCACTAACAGTTCAACGTATGGACCTTTTTGACTAACGGGAATAGGTGAAGGTTCCAAACCCTGCTTCGGGCAATCCTAACGAAACAAGATATTGTCGAAAGGAAGCTCTTCAGAAAGGTAGGCAGCAGAAGGGTGATCAAATATGTTTCTTGTGTCCACACTCGGAGTCTGTTTATCCTGTGAAAAAGGTTGCTGAGGATCTTGTGAGAACTGACCTCTATCAGGGACCCCCACTCCGGGGCGACCTCTAGGTTGTCTACCCATACTCCCAAATGTGTTGTTTGACCTCTGTCGAAGGACGGGGCACTGTGCACGCCAATGACTTTCCTGGTGGCAATAGGCACATTGATTAATATTCACAGGACCCAAGGGGACGTTCCCTTTCGGAACATACTGACCTTTGGTCTGTGAATTACCTCCTCTGGGATTTCTAACAATTTGTTGTAACAATACTTTAGTCTTCAAATCTCCTTTCCTCTTCTCTATTCTCTCTTTTTCATTATTAACACGGTTCTCATAATTCTGAGCCATGTGCAAAACTTCAGATTGGGATTTCGCCTGCCAAGCGCTCTCAGAGGACATAATCTGTGACTGGATGTCAGGCAGCAATCCACGCACAAATTTGTCCACAAACAATCTTTTCCCAGACTCTGTGACCAAGTCCTGTCCACTGAAGTCAGAGAATACCTGTTCGAATCGATTAAAGAATTCAGTGGCACCTTCAGATTTTCCTTGAACACAGGCCGTAAGCTTGTCCCAAATAATTCTTTTCTCAGGAATTATTTTTCAATTTTGCAACAATTCTATCAGGCAAAGTGAGTATTACCTGAGGCGGTTTCTCACCAGCTGGTCTTTCCCCATCAAACCTAGTTATGTTATCCCACGTATCTCCCAACCTAGGCACATCGTCTATTGTTCGAACCTACTTCCATAAATCTACGGGCAGGAGTGCAGGGAATAGCAAGTCAATATCACTTAAGATGAACACAGAGGACTGTAAAACGGGCTGTATCTCTTTGTAGAATCCTGTTGGATTTTTCCTAATATCAGGAATTGATTGTCTAATAGTGTTCACATCTTGTCGCGAAAACGGGACGTGAAAAAATTGTGATACATAATGTGCGGGAATGTCCACAGCGGGTGCACCTGTCCCAACGTTAGCAGGAATCTCAACCTTTGGGACAAATGTCGGGGGAACCTCTCTCATAGGCAACTGAGATATAGGTAATTCCGATCGCTTACTAAGCAACAGAGCCAGGTCGAGCACTAAGGCAGTCGAAGAAGTGTCGGGCGAAAAAGCCCTCTTACAAATACCAATAACTCTGTAGGACAACTAACCTTCTTCCTTACACATTCATCCTGCAGGTACTGTACCATTACCTGAATCACCTTCCTCTGCATTTCTACCGTATACTGACTATACGTGTCATATACTTCATCTGGCGGTATCGATGAATCCGAGATCCATCGAATCGCATCTTTGATACAGATTCGTACTTCCTCAGATGCCGATTTACGACACGGAAGGAACCGTTTCTGTACATACATACTGTCGTCTTCATCATCCTCATCCCGTAATCTTTCTAAGTCCCTCCTATACTCAAATAACCTCTCAACATGACCATGTACTTTCTCCTAGGTGTCCCTCGAAAGCCCTAAAGTATTCAGATCCCTCAACCCTTGTGGGAGATCTGTATTATGTAATCTACCCCACATTACACATAAATAAGTCCCCAAACCTTCAATAAAAACAACTTTCTCGGGAAAATTGCCCATATTTGATAATGTGGAGAAAACATCAGCTTGATCACCTCTCTCCATACAATGCTTAGCCCATGCAAATAATTCTTGTTTCTTTTCTGCAGAGACAGTATTTTGAGTGACAATCTTTGGCCCCGCACCCTGATCAACTTAAGTCAGTACAGAACCACCCGGTAGCGGAGGTGCGTGCAAATTCAATGGAGGTGCGACTATCGGCGCAAGGGGAAGGGGTGGTAGAATAGGTGGAGGAACAACAACTGGAGGAATAGGAACAATAGGTTGTACAGGGGGAACAGGAATAACAGCAGGAATAACAGCATGAATAACAGCAGGAATGGGCAGAGCACCAGGGAGAGGATCATACGGAGGTGGTGCAGAGGCACCAGGCCTGCGTTCGTTTACCAATTTATCAATAAATTCTTCGGAAGCATGAAAATCTTTATAGGGATAGATTTTCTGGATACCGAGTGAGAAAGCCCTATCCATACTCTTGACTGACTCTGAATGTTTTTCCTTATCATATAACAACGTCTTTTCGGCATTCGTTTTATGACGGCGTGCATGCTTATCCCTACTTTTAAGCTGCTGCAATGCTTCTTTTTTCCAATTCTGCAAAACATCAAATGCTGCAGGTCTGTTCTTCTTCTTTAACAAGACCGATTCTAGGTATTCAATACGGGGGATCTCAAAACTACTATTGATTGGCCACGGAAATTCGGGGTCATGTCTGGTTTGTCTGTGCCAAATATAATTAATTACTATACTTCCAATGCCATGCTTACAGTACATAGTACACGCCGACGACCCCTCCTGTGGTGCCGGGCGGTTAAATTCCAAAGATTGTCGATCGCTGCGGAACAGTGCCCTAAAGAAGCTAGACAATTTCCCAGGCATTTCACAAAAAATTGGTGTTACCTGGTCAATAATTGTGTCTGCAGAGGTATCGCGGCTCGTTCGGTCGGGCCCGCAGTATCACACTGTCCGATCCCAGTTCGATAGCCTATGTCAACCTTCAATGATCCGGCATCAATCTTGAGGTTCCCTATTCGGGCGCCAACTGTGAAAACAGAACAATAATATGAGGCCGGGAAGCCCAAAAAGAAACACACCAACACAGGTTACAAAGAAACATACAAGTGCTTTATTTCAAGCTACAACAGTTACCAAGTCAATTGACAAACGGATAGCTATTCGGCTCTCGGTATAACATAACAAACTTCAACTAGGTTTCGATGTGTTAGTGAGAGACTGCATATTGGAATACCCGGGCCTTTTATACAATTTGTCCAGCCCTTGGCCAACCCTCTTGCAGGTTAGCCATTCTGTGAAATATAATTCTGGTCTTAGGGTTCCTTGCCAGGCCAACCTTTAATATATGCATTTCGATTGGTTTTGCTGATGTAAGTAGTACATTTACGTATAGGTCAACAGTAGGACAAGGTCTCTGTTCGCGACCCCGACAAGTGACCTGATGCATATTAATTATTCAGCTGTACGGAGGTCACAACGGCCAGAATCTTATTCAGAATGTCATTTGGCCTCCATTTTGATGTTCAGGGTGACTTCTACATAACAAGAGAACCTAAAATGGTGGTTTAATCCAAGATGGCGGCTTACATTGATTTCTCTAAGGTCAAGACCTTGTTGTGGAGTTTGTTCGCGCATGATGTTTAGACAACTTGGCGTAGGCCAATACACATACAATTATTACAATAGGAGGCATAATATTATTTCTATTCCGACAAACCTATCTGACCCCTCTACTGGCATCATCCCTTCCTGCTATGGAACAAGTACAGTCCTACCTCTTCTAAAGAAACCCAGTGCCGTCCCCAACAACCCCTCATTCTGAAGACCCATTTCTCTCATACACAACAGTTCTAAACCTGTCAAAATGTTTGTCTTCAAATTCATAGTTAATTATTCAGAGGCTCAGTCACTCAGTCAATCCCCTTACATGAATACCAGTCAAAACACTCTACCAAGGTAGCTCTTATCGACCTCTTCAACAACTTCTTAAAAGACTGCAGCCTTTGGCATAGTTGATCATCACTCTAGTTTCAAACCCTTTCCCTACTTGAATTTAAAGACACCACACTTGACTAGTTGTCATCCCATCTCTCTGACTGCCCCATCTCAGGGAACATCAATACTTCCTCCTATACACCCCTCCCTCAGCCATAGAGTCACTCCTCCTCACCTCTTCTACCTCCTCCCCCTCAAAACATTTTCTCCATTTATTTTCCTATTCTCGCTCATTCCCTTCACTCCCGGTATCCCTGAACTCAAAACCCTCTGCTTAACCACAATCTGTAACTGGATGGCTCTACTCTGCCTCATGTTCAGCTCCTCCAAGACAGAGGTTACCTTTCTCCTAGCCTCCAACGCTTACCTTCACTCATCACATCCCATCCCTCAAATCCTGAGCCACTCATTTACAACCTTGAGATTCTGTTTTAAAATCTACCTGAAAATCTTCCACTTCATTACAACTACTGCTTGTGCAGCCATATTCACCCTCTGAAACATTAGAAAATGCTGAACACCCTTCAAGCATCAGCCAACTAAAATACTAAACAACACTGTGGTCCTCAGGAAGCTAGATTACTGTGTGACCCTTCTTCTTGGTCATTCCCTCTTCTCCTTTGCTCCCCTCAACATTCTCAGATTTGCAACACATACTCTCTTCATCCTTCCCACATCCTCACCCATCTCTTCACACCATCACCAAGTTGAATGGCGTTGCATACAAAATCTCTCTCTCTTTAAGTTCCCTCCTACTCTTTAAACTGTCAATGAGTGACTGGACCCTATACACACTCCGTACTGCAAGGGCTGTGTTTGCCCCATCCCATACATGTCCCCGACATCTTCCAGACAGTAATACATGCTACTGCTGTACTGTGCTAGATGAATATTGCTCCTCTCTGGCAATTGGGAAAATTAGATGTCACCTGGAAGATAGATAACAGGAGGGAGAAGCTTATCATTCCTAGAGATGCATTCAGAATGGTGTATCTGCATCCCAACCTATCTCCCCAACCCTTTCATACTAGATAGACTGAGATCATTCTTGAGTCACTCCTTTGAAATCTGACAATCTTCATCTCATGAGAAAATGAGACCTGGACAATAGAACAGGAATAATCTCCTAAATTAGCCTGCTGATAACAGTACAAGTAGGGGTTGTGTACACATACTCCATCAACCACGGTCAAGTACTCTGCATTCATACGTTTCAGCACATAACAATAGTTAACATTATATCAGTTTACCTGACCTTTAGCTTCTACTTCCTGTCTAAATCGCACATAGTGGCAACTGCAACCATATATGCTCTCTCTGGAAAATGTGCCCTCCTTCTTGACTTCAGCTTCCCTACCACATCTGTGGTTAAATCCACCACCTCTACCTGTACTGTACTTTTCAAATACCACAACGTAATCTTCTCCTTATGCAGACCACCATCTTCAAAATATGGGATAGGAAAACAAGTTAGATATGTGTAAAAGCCTGTGCCAGCTTATCTCATTCGGGCAGTTAGTGAACGGATAGTTATAGTCAGAGTTCGAGTCTGCGAGACTGGGGCCACAATTTGCAGCTTTAACATGCCTACCAAAGCCTGTGTATAATCTGCATCAGATAGCCAAATGGGAAGTGCATGACATGGATAAACAATCTGTCCTTCTTTGCATTTTGTTGGTGCTGGGAGAAATCATATGAGTAAATCTACTCCATAATCGTATAGCCATCCGAAGTCACAAGTCAAAATCTCTTTATAGTGGGGTGTGTGCATCTAAGCTGGTATCTTTTTCCACTTAATATATGTCCCAGTAGCTCAAATTAGCTGCTAGGGGCCATGCCATCTTAGTGTCAGCCTGTCTTCCCTTGGAATGTATGTACCATAACATAATCCTATGCTGGATAGTGTGCCAATCCTCTTTAGGCTAATTTGGTAAGACTGAACACGCTGGACAGTGCAGATCAATCTTCTGCAATAGTTCAAAGTATATCATCAGTCAAGTGAATGTTGACATTAGCATTCTTCACAGGTGGTCATCTGAGAAGAGGCATCAGCCCCCCACAAAGCACTTCATGGGTGCTCAATCCTGTTTTTATATCTGTGGTACTATGCATATTGACTAACACTGGAGGTCAGTCTCAGCAAACATTTTTCTTCACTTGTTTTTTTAGGATTCCATTCTGCCTCTTAACTGTTCCTTCTGACTGCAGATGATTTTGGCAGTGGACATTCTGCTGTATGTTCATGGCTGTGCATAGTTTGTTTACAAGCTGACCAGCAAAGTGTGTGCCCTTGTCACTGTTTATACTGGCTGAAACTCCCAAATCTGGGTATGAAGTCTCTCATAAGTAGCTTTGCAACAGAGATAGTATCTGACCTCCTGCATGGATGTGTGTCGAGAATCACCAACTCATATTGGAAATTGTTACATCTTGCTAACTGGGTAAAGTCTATCTGCAGATTAATCAATGGCATATATGACCATGTATGAGTCCACGCTGTAGTGCGCACTGGCCTTCCAGTATTATTTTGTTGACGGTAACTCACTGCAATAAGGTTGAGCCATGGGCGGAAAGTATGGTGAATACCAGTCCTGATTTAATGTGTTGATCATACCCCCTTTCCTACATGAACAAATCCATGGTATATTCCAGCTAGTGGCAGGTATCACAAAATACACATTTGCTGACAAGGCAGTCATATTCATCCCACCCTCGTGCAACCAGCAAACTTTTCTTGCCCAAGTTTATTTCTCTATATCAGGAGCTGTTTCTTTAATATGGGCTAATTCACTCAGGGTCTGAAATGGAAGCAGTTCTGTTGCATTTTTCAGTCTTAACACATGCTGAGCCTGAGAGATATATTTAGTTGGCTGTTTATCAGCGGAGTTCACTAAAGCATTTCTGAAAGAGGCCTTCCTATCTAGTGGTTGATGTTCTGTGCATTTTATTATGGCTCTCTTTTTGGGCAACATTATGACTTCCAACAAAGGTTCTAAATAGTCATGGTATTTATGGGTGATACACGTGATGTCAGGAAGCCTCTTTGCCTCCAGAGCTGACCAACATTGTGTGTCACCACAAATGTATAACTAAAATCTGTGTACAAATTCACTATTTGTTCTTCTGCCAGTGTGCATGCACATGTCAAAGCACCCAAATTCTCTACCTGTGCGGACGCAACATTGGGACATTTTCTATTTTCAGTCATGTCCTTCTTGGAGTAGGGGCTCCAAATTTTAACAGTTAGATTTATCATTGCAGCATGCACATGTTAGCGTGGGTTTGAACTTCAGTTGGGGCACAGGGTGTGAAACACATTACTAGACCCAAGAGTGTGAGTCTCAGGCAGAATTAAATAGATGCCAATGCACAGAGCACATGAGCGAAATTGCACTTTGCTTCAGGATGATGTTTCAATGAACTAAGCTGCACTTAATATAATACTAACATAAATTAACATACTAATTAATCCAACCCCAGTTAACATGTAACTGAATACCTTAATAACATTTAGTGCCAATTAGTCCATGCTGGAATAAACTGAATGCAGATTGGGAACATGAATGAATCTCTGGAAAAGGGAATTTAAAGGTGCAGGCTGAATCTGTGCTGGGTGATAAACTAAAAGAAAATGTGAAGATATGTTCTACTTAAAACACGACATTGGGCCTCATTACAAGGTTGCTTTTCTGGTAACAACGTTGCTGGTAAGCTACCGGCAACGTTGTTACCGGACCAGCAAACTACGAGGTTTGCGAGTGGGTGCATTTCCGCCCACCAGATCTGGCCTGGCGGGCTCAACGGCACCCGCTCGCAAACCTTGATGGATCCACCGCCACTATTCATGAATGGTGTTGGTGCATCTATCCTCCCCATTCCCATTGAGTCCAATAGGACTTGAATGGGAATGGGGAGAAATATTTGTTGGCGTCTGGCAATGGGCAGTTACCGTGATTGCCGGGGCCGTAATGGCCCAGTAAGTCCCCATTGCCGGGCGCCGGAAAGAAAATGAATCCGACGGCATCTGTGCCATTTTTACCAGCACAGCTACAGCCAGACTCATAATGAGGCCCATTGTATTAGAGCAGGAAGCAGCACAAGATAGATGTATCTTTTTCTCTCCAGCAATGAAATCACATGCCATTTCAGTAGAATGATCTGCTCAAGGGGAGGTTTTTCCCTTGATTGAAAAAGGGGTTTGACAAAACGGGTTTTGAGACATAGTGGGAGGCAGTTTTCTCTTCAGGCACTGCAAGACGAAGGCCCAGAGTGCTGGCTGGGAAGGCAGTGTTCAGTGCTGGCAAGCTGATTGATGCTGAAGCTGTCCTTATCTGGGTTGACCCTGTGCCAGGCAGGCAGAAAGACTGGGGAAGATTGCTCTTGCCAAATCGAGTTGTAAATAACTCCAACAAATCTGGGTAAATATGAAGTTACGTGAGGGGCTGATGATGTGAATGATAACAGATAGCTTAGGTTAAATAGTTCATTTCATTTTAGGTGCTGTATTAGGGGTCCTATTTGTAATGTGCATGTAAGGCTGTGTTTATATTTCTCAAAGTATCACTGTGTTTTTTTAAAGTGTATTTCTCTTGCTAAGTTCCACAATGCCATGGACAGTTGACAGGGCCTTGCACAGATAAAGCGCTGAAAGCTATTATAAGAAGAAATGTACTTGCACTATGAAGTACAATGTGGGCATACGTGTCTCTCTGTGTAATTTGCATATTTCTATTTTAAGATTTAAAAAAATAGATTAAAAGGTAACCTAGTCTTGTGATATTTTTTCTGCATTCAGTCCCTTTTATTTAACATGCATAAAGAGACAGAGATGTGGTAACAGAAAGCCCAAAGTAAAGTAGCTCCCGTGTCCTGTTTACCTAGAGAGATTGAATGAATGTGCATTATTTCAATTGCATGCTTTAAAATTGTTGAAACTCAGCCAAAATGGCGTAGTGTGGTATTGTACATAAGGTACCACAGGAGGGCATGAGCCATCCACCCAGAGTGTATCAAGTCCAGTATTTTGTTTGTTGTTAGTGACCCAGGTAAAACATAATTATTAGACAGTATTCTGAAATCAGTCTCACCATTATAAATATACCACACCAGGTAACCACATATAAAATACCACCAAATTCCACCATAATCAAAGATACCACAAAGTAATAGATATAACCCCAAACACATTGTATACTCTGCTATACTCTGCTATCAGTTGTTTGTCCTTATCACTATAACAAGATTCGTCCACAAAATATCACATATCAGCATTGTATATATGGGTGTCCAACATATCACTTTTCTGTGACAAAAGATGATCAGCAATGGCTGCACAATCATGCAGTTTACTTTCATGTGGCTCTCTATCTGTTGGTATTGGCAGTAAAGATGTTGGGTTCACTACTGGACATCATGTTAAGGTAATTTTGTAGCAATTCAAGTGTAACATCTCATATCCATTGGATCAGAATACATGTGTTGTGTTTATTTTTTGTTTTCAGCAATAGTGACACCACTGATTAGGGATCTGAGACCTCTAAAGGGGAACTCAAAGCAGTGTTTACACAAAGTTGTACTGCTACGGCAGCAGCTGCTTCTGAATAGAGATAAGGAAGCATCCCTGTCGCTAACTGGGACCAGTGCCATACTGTAATATGGAAAGGGTCTCTGATACTTGCCATGCATCTGTGTGAGTACTGCTCATGAGAATATGTTCTGCTCATGGAAATACAGGATACATTTATTTTAATAATTTGGTAGATACAGGATAGTTGCATGTGTTAATGTCTTAATGGTATTGAATGCCCCATCTTCCTCAGATGCGCACTGGAGCAATCCTTGTGTGTTTGCCTTACTCTAGTTCTACATCGATTTGGATATTTCTGCATGACCTAACACCCACTATCTGCAGTGACCCACCATGCCCTCATTTATGTTATTGTCTGGGTCTGGGAATTGTAAATATTGCCTCATTTGTGCCACTTTCCTGGAGTCAGCCATACATCTAATACCCAACATGGTGTCCCATGATGGGGAGGCCAGTAATATGTCAACTAAATACTGCACTAAAACATATAAAGTGCGAAGTTGATGTCATCTAAGTCTTTCTTACGCTGAGGAGAAAAGAGTGTTGGCGAGTCTGTGTACCCCTCGGTGGGCCTCCTCCACATACACTGAATTCTGCAATAGGAAAAAGAGAACAACAATTAACTCCCTGGGTCTATAGGGATATAGAAGAACAAATAACTCTTCAATTGTGAAATGTCATGCAATTGGTGGAATACATGATATGATTGTGCCTGAATTGAGAACTACAAGGAATGCAGGTATTACTACTGTGTTTACAGGTCTTAGATCTTGAACAAATCTACATGTTCATGACTTTTTAACTCGAAGTAAAATGGTGTTGCAAGGACTGGATGTGGGTACTATAATTCCCTGTTTCAGTAGGGATGTGTTACCTGGTGTTATACCTTCTTGGGCTTCTGGATGTACAGGAATACCGTGTGGAATACTTTGAACATTGATCTATCTTGATTTTAATGTGTACTGCATTTCTGAAGTAACCCAATTCATTATCGTATAGGTACTGTTGGGATGCATGTTCAGATCACTACCCCTTCCATATGGTTCAGAATGAGGAAAATATATTAAACTCAGAGTATGAGCAGACGACGGTGTAGGGGGTGGAGGTAGTTGGTGGGAGACACATGTACTTTAGGAGCTTATAAACCATTGTGTTTCGATAGGGTCATTTAGAATACATTAGACAACATGAATTAGTGTTAAACCAAGAATAGGCCTGAATCCTCGCAGGCTGTGCTGGAGACACAAAACAATGAGGCCTTGGCTTTTACTTGATCATTGCATTCCAATCCCACGCACAGCTAGGAACATGCACCTACACACATGTATGAATATATCAGGTTAGCCCCTTGAACAATTAGGTAGAAATGTAAGAAGTTGAATGGGTGACGGGTGGTGGCCCACTACCAGGGCCATACCCATGGGAGAGGACTTTAGCTGCCAAAACAGGAACTGAAATTTTAGGGCAATAGCGCCCCCCAGAAGAATGTTAATTCTATTTGAACTGCCAAATTCACAGGAATAGTGCTCTTAGATCCTTCATGAATTTAATGGATTAGTTGGACAGCAGGCCCATATCCCGGGAGGGACAACTGATACAGGGGGGAGTCGAGCACAACAAGGTACGTTATTTGTACCAGGGAGAGCAAAGTGTGATGCCAAATTATAAGATTATGACTGTGAGGCATGACAGGGGTGCCTACATGTCTGGGATGAGAAAAGAGTTGCCTTGTTTGCAAGGACCAGGATGACCTTAAAGTTATCTGCCGAGTTCATGTTTGCATCCAGGTGCACACCATTTGGTTAGGAATGAAAATTGCCTTGCAGCACTCCAAGGTGAAGAGCTTGTCACCCACGTGTGGAGAAGATGGCACAAACAATCGGCAAAGGGGCTATAATTAATGATTAGCATGTAACTAGCGGCAGCCAATGCAGGTGCAGGATTGACACGGTATATCGGGTGCGTCATGAATGATGTTTTTTTTGTTTATTAGAGCTCTGTGGCAGTGGACTTATAATACCATTGTCGCCATTTTTTTTTGTATCCAAAATAAAGCTCTTGTTCTTCTCGAAAAAGGGTGCACTAGCTTTTTTCTATAGGCAGATGTTTTTTCTATGTCGGATGAAAGGGTTTCAGTAGCTGTATTTATTACATCTTGTAGATCTAGGGAGAAGCAAATATCTTCCTTCTGCTCTGACCTACTTTGTACGAGATGCATTGTGGCTATGATGGCTTTTGATTTTTACTGAGAACATTCAAGAAAATGCTGCAGTGCACCACCTGTTTACAATGATTTCAGGCGAAAGTAGCTGGAAATTCCCCAAACTGATCAGGCTGATTCTCCATTGGTACCCTTCTTCCTTTTCCACTCTGTCTATCCTTGAATCCTCTTCTATAGCATACCCTTCCTGGCAGGGGAACCTGTCCTTTAAGTGTCTGCATCTGCAGCATAATTCGTTTGCTTTTCGATGTTCTCTTTCATTTGTTCCTGACACGTTACACAGTGATTTGCTCTGGTCACTAGTTCACATAAGGGTATCTTTAGACACCCTATGCAGATCATGTTCAGCTGGCCCTGAAGGTTGGGGTGTAGTTCTGTGACAAAAGCATTGGCCACAACCCCCTGAGCTATGACCTCAGTTTAATGGATACCAGAGTGTTATGAACATACTGTCTATGGTTGGCCTAAACATTCTGCAGGGGAGTGACCCTTAATTTGGCTACAATTATTCATCCAACCCCCATATGACTTATGGGGGCACACTTAAGGCATCACTGCCAAAAACCTGACTCAGACCTGTTTTAGCTCATTCCATATTCCTGGTACTTTCGCTGGCTGTTGAGTCAGTGTCTGTCTAACCTAAGCCTTCATAAACTGATTCATATCAGCCCAATCTGGGTTGTAACACTGAACTACAGTCCTGAATACCTGAGTGAAATGCGGACATTCCTCTCTGATATTTGGCAACTCCTTAATCAGATTCGTTAGATCGCTTGAGCTCCAAGGAACATATACTGTAATTAGGTTAGTGTCACCTTCATCACCACCAACTGCCCCTGCTACCTGCGTCAATGGTGCCTGGAAGTTACCTGGCCCCTTCCAAAGTGTCTGGCAGCCACAGTGTCTGTCCATGCCCCTTGAGCCGCTGGTGTACCTACATTGGTGAACAAAATATATTACATCTCCCACGGTTTCCTCTTCCTGTTCCAGTTTATCTTCCTTAATTTCGGGGAAAGGCCATTTCTGGAATTTTGTCATTTTCTCTTTCGTTTTTACCTCTTTTTCTCAGATATTAATTTGGCAAAACAGCTCTCATTTGAGTCTTTTAACTCCCTTATTTTAGATGCACTCTGCCTTAATGACACTTCCTCGAACGAAGCAGCATAATCTCCCCATTGTTTCAGACCAGTCTTTCCCTTTTTATATTCTTATGTGCACTTCTAGTTAGCTTACTATTCCAGGCATTTGTGTACCACTAGCGCAGCTTCTCAATCCCGCATGTTCCACACATTTTCTGACTCCACTTTGTTTGCCATTCCTGAGAGGGCAGGGGATCAATATACCAGAGACGCCACTGAGGGGCCATGAGAAGGATGCAACAATCCCCCTGCACGAGCCCCACCTGACACTATTTAATCTGTCTTCATCCCATCACTGTTCCGAATTCCTGTCTCAACTTTCATTGATATTTTCCTATGTGCCTTACTGAATATACATTTCTCTGTTTTTTTAAACCTGGCCCTTTGTTAAAACCAATTTAACAAAGAATTACCAGACTAGAAAATCCAGACTAGAACAGTTACCAGACCAGAATAACCAGACCACAATTAAAATGGTGTATTAGAAAAACCTAAATGTATGACTGCCATGGTAAAACTCGTTCATCCCCTTCACGGCTATACACATGCAAAACCGGTAGGCTGCCACCAAACTTGCAATTTTTTTCCGTCGCCCGCGAATGGGCAATTACCGGGTCACTACAGGCCAGCCAGACCCAGTAATTGACAATTTGCGGGTGCCGGAATGCATTACGCCCCATTTCCATTGAAAATGGCACCGGTGCATCTGACATTCTCTGCTCATGGGTGCCGGCACGGCCGCCAGGACAGACCTGGCGGCCGTAATGGCACCCGCGAGCAGAACTCGTAGTTTACCGGTCCGGGAACTACGGTATCGGCAACCTTACCGATACCGTAATTCCCAGACCGGCAAACTTGTAATGACCCCCATTATCTTGGACATTTAATTGAGGAAAATTGCATATGATTACTAGTGCCTTACTGTTATCTTTTAGCTTTTGCATTAAGGACTGCTCTTATCGTATTTTTAGATAGCTTTTTTGCTGATCAACAGATTAATTGGTAAGACTAAATGTAAAATGCTCACTTCTCGTCCAAAAGAAAGGCATTTCAGGCTTAAAGACCCTCAATAGAAACTTTGACAGGTTTAGAGTAATGTAGAAACTTAAACCTGGGTTCCAGAGAATTTTACCCACACATTTCTTTTTTCATTTCCTTCTTTTACACATTAAATACATCATGATAAATTGGCTTGGAAGAAGGTACAGGAAGGGGAGAAGGAGACAATGGCCCTGATTATGAGTGATCAGGCCCAGAAAAAAGTGCTGGTAACAATGGTTACCGTCACCTTTTCTGGACCGGGTCACTCTGAGTCTGCTGGTAGGGGCTGTGAACTACCAGCAGGCCTGATCTGCTTGTAGTTCAGGCCCCTACCTGACCATTTTTCACTGAAGCATCGGGACCATTACTAACGGTGCCGGTGCTTCAGTGTTCTCATATCCATGGAGTCCGACTCCACAGGAATGGGAACTTACCATTCCTCAGTTGCCCTAATATCCCGGTATTGCAGGGATATCGGATGGCGGAAATGGTAAGCCGAGGTTGTTGGTAGACCACTGGTAGTAACGTCAGCCTAGCAGCAACCTCGTAATTAGCCCCAATGACTCTGTATGCTTGAGTCAGCTCCAGTTTTGCTCATTCTCAGAGCATGACCAAAAGACGAGGCAGAACCATACATGTAACTGAGGCCATTCTTGAGCCTTCCTTTGCTTGGTCATCTCTAATTATTCTACGATATACATCATGCACTGCACGTTGCAATGCCTGATGAACACCTCTTTTGTTGATCACTTTATTTAACATTAAACAAAGAGATGAATACAGGACGGTTGTATTCTGTTCATGTTATGCTTTGAATGAGACAAAATATGTGTTGCTCACCGTAAAGAGAATCAAACTTGTGATATGTGCATTTCATTCTCTTTGTGAGCTGCATGCTTTGTGTGTTAAGTCCCCAGTCCGGACGTATTGGAAGCACTGCATTGTGATTTCCAGAACTCCAATATGGGGACCCTAAGATTTTGAACACCCGCAAGATACTGTGAGGATTCACCGCCAATACTGCTTTGCAGTGTGGAAGGAGCACCAGCCACTTGGATGGAACACGTAAGCCGCTGAAGAATTCTTCCTCCTATTCACGGACCAACTGCAAAAGATAGTACATTTGTGACGACAGTCTAAATACTAAAAATATGAATACATCATAAAACACAGCCTAAAACCCATACACATCACTTACCAACACCACAACAGCCAGTATGCAGGCAGCCACCCCTACCACCTAAACAGGCAATGAAGAAATAAAAATGGCTGCCAGCTTCTATACGGCCCTAGGCCATCTGATTGACACAGCAGATTAACCTAGAAACATGGCCCAATAAGGGAACAGGTCAATCCCTGCAGCTCAGGTGCAACAAATGCTGCCAGACAACAGACAAGGGGAGAATACATTGACTTTGAATTTTTCTTTAGGTCTGTTGCCACTTCCCCATTACCAAACAGCAGCTTGATCTTGGTTTCAGATGTGTGTTGCAGAGGTGAATATAATCAATGGGACATCAGAACATAGTTTTGCCCCTGCTTCCACAATTGTATACATATATGTGTTTTCTTCAAGTCTTTTGTAGCAGAAACACGTTAATGTATTGCCTGATAACTTATACATATCATTAAATATCTTAGAAATAACTATTTTTCATGCCACTTGTTTACTTATTCAGACATATGAGGTTGATTTAATATAAGATGAGTGCATACAAACATTAATTTCACTGGGCAGATTAATTTCACTGTTAATTGGTCAGGTTTTACTTCATATTGCACATTGCAAACGCGAATTGCAAACACGTTCACTGTTTGCCTCGAAATAGGCAAATATAATGAGTTGGTTTAACAGTCAAATGAATCGAGGTATGAAACAAACAAGCACAATTTGGCAAATTTGATTGGATTTGTGCAAGAAATCATCAATTTATGACAACTAAATCCTGACAGAAATGAACCTATTTGCTACAAAATCAAAACCATCCACGAGAAAAGGAAATAATTCCGGAATTAAAATCCAGCTAGAACCATGCCATTCATTTTCAGTGAGGTTATTCGGTAGATTTTCATGAAGTCAAACATTTGGCCTGATTCATAGAACGTTTTCCGATGGGATTGCGCTATTATAAAACACTTCCATGAATCAGGCATGTTTTACTGAGATCTATGCCCTGATTCATGGAGTTATTTGCATGCAAAACGGGATTTGCGTGACATTCTGCCCGCAAATCCCTGTTTGACGAATGTGGAATGGCACGCAAATCCCCGTTTTACAAGACATAATTCCATGAATCATAGTATTTAAAAGTTCTTTTTGCAATATTGTGACCATGCCTTTGTATAGTGCAGGGCTCCTTGTCTGTGGCCTTAATTGACAGAAACTCCCATGAAGCAAACTGAGGCTCGGGTTTGTACAGTTCGGTATAATAGAAACTTTGCAGGTGTGATTTTGCACGGTATTAGCATTAGGGCTTTCAATGCCTTGTTTGTTCAATGCAATGTTTGCCCTTGTGCTAATACTATTCCCTCTTAGCTCTGTAGCAAACATTGACCTGGTGTAAAACGCATTGATTGTTTTATTTTTTTATTTTTTTTACAGTATGACAATTTTGCCTTATTTGTAATGCCATGAAGAATTGTACTTGTACTGGTGCAACATTTCTGTAACACGAGGTTCTTATGGCTTCTCTTTATGCACCCATCTCATTTGGACAACCTTCTAAAAAGCACTGCCACTATGGAATAATAAGTATAAGCAAAGGACACAAATCCCCAGTGAATTAAATGCATAATGTTAGCTTGCTTATTGGAAGATGCAAAACATGAATTCAGGTGTAATAGGGCAAGCTGATGTTTTCCATAAAAGCAACTCCTTCCACGCTGCAAATGTTAAAGTCAAAGCTGATTGTAGCAGCGAGCAAAGGCGAAGGGGGGCAGCAAGAAATAGCTGCCGCTTAATCATTTCTTGTCAAATGCAGACCATATTTTATTTTACACAATCAGAATCAATAGCGCACAGCATTTGCAAGAGGTTGAGGGAGCCTTGCTTTCAGCATGGGCGGGTAATTTCTGGGGACATTTCAATCACGAGTAAGAATTTGACTATCAATGTAGAAGTTAATGAAAACAAGGCCTGGAAAATAGCAGCACAAGACATGTCAAAAGTAGACATTCTTAAATAGAGAGCCCGTCATTTCCTGGTCTGGAAAATAAAGGAAAGCAATTAAACAGTGTTAAAAAAAATCAAAATATAGAACAAATGTATTTTGCAATCATTCATTACATTAGTAAAAAAGCAGATATTTGGAATCAAAGGCTCCAATGTATTTTTGCTTGGTAACAGTGATGACGTGGGCCTCATTACACGGTAGGCGGTGGACCAAGGTGCTATTAACCTATTCCAAAGTTGGCGGGGCAGTAATTCCCCCTTCCCCCATTGCCCTTCCCCTTTCCCATTTTTGCCCCATAGGGCATAATGGGAATGGGGAAGGTGCAAATTACGGTACTGCAAATTGCGGTACCATAATTAGCACCCTGGTCCCTTTGCGGGTTGGTTTTTAACACCTGCTAAAAAGCAGGCATTAAAGTACCAACCCACAAAGGGACCTCATAATCAGGCGGTAAGTGTTAACGGTCACCGGTACCATTACCGGTGACCGTTAACTCTTACCGTCTTCTGTGTAATGAGGCCCAATGGCCCTCATTCCAACCCAGGTGGTAAGTTCCCTACTTTACTACCATGGTGTAAACTCTGTTTACACCATGGTGGATGGCGGATTTACCGCCCCATTCCAAGGTGAGTGGGGCGGTAAATCCCCAATCCCCATTTACCCTTCCCCATTCCCATTTTTGCCCCATAGGGCATAATGGGAGTGGGGAAGGCGCTAATTACGTCACCGTAAATTACGGTGCCGTAATTAGCGCCAAGGACGCTTAGCGCCTCGGTACTTAACGCCTGCTAAAAGCAGGCGTTAAGGTGGAGATCAGGCGTTAAGCGTTAACGGCGCCGACGGCGCCGTTAAACCCTTAACGCCTGGGTTGGAATGAGGGCCAATGTCTTCTATAGGACAATAGTGTGGCACAATGTATATCACGCACTGATGGGTGAATATGTACATAGTACATTTACAGAGAAGCAGGCAGATGTAATTCATTTTAACAGCACACGTAAGTGTAGGTGTTTATAACACTTGCATGCAACGCTCTGCTTCAGTGTCACAAAACTCGCACAGAAAATTACTGAAAAAGCAAAACAGTTGACTCGGCATTTAAACCGCATTCACCAAGAATTTGAAGTTAGTTTCACGCAATGGTGGTAAAATGTGCCATGGGATAACAGAAAAATTGACTACATACATTTTAACTTGAGAACCACTAGGAATTCTATACTTTGGGCCTCATTACGACCCAGGCGCTAATGGGTTAACAGCGGCGTAAGAGGCTGCGGCACCGTTAACCTATTAGCGCCTAATTACGACGTCCCTTTGCGGGACCCGACCTTAACGGCTGGTGTATACCAGCCGTTAAAGTAGGGACCCGCAAAGGGACCTTGGTGCTAATTACGGTGCCTCAATTTGCGGCACCGTACTTAGCGCCTTCCCCATTCCGATTGAGCCCTATGAGGCGAAAATGGGAATGGGGAAGGGCCATCGAGGAAAGGGGAATTACCGCCCCGCCAACCTTGTAATGGGGTGGTAATTCCTCCTTTCTCCATGGCGGAGTCGGTAATTTACCGGCATGGACCATGGTGCTCATAGCACCATGGTCTTCCGCCAGGGTCTTAATGAGGCCCATTGTGTGCATTAGGGTCGGCACACTTTTTTCCAGGGGTAGCGAGTGATTTTATTTCATTTGAGGGGCATAAATATTTCCAACGAATATGCAGGAGAGACAAAGCGTAATGATGGAGCCCGAATCAACAACAGAGGTTAGGGAATGCTCTCCCCATGACAACCGTTTCAAAATAATGCGTTAAACTGGTGCATTCCTAGCGGACTCCATGGGAATGGGGATTTACCGAATTCCGCCTCCAGAATTACAGGGTCACCTGGGTTGTAATGCCCCGGTGATTCCGGGAATCACAGAGGTAGAATGGTAATACAAGTGCCGGTTTTTCCGGCTCGGTTACCGCCGGACTCGTAATGAGGCCCACTTTCTTTGAAAAATTGGGTAAAAACTCATATAACACGCAATCAGTTTCATAGGGTAATACATGACATAATTCAGTAGGTGCAAGGGACCAACAGTGCACAGGAACATTTACCATCGCATTTTAATGATGCCTTTTCCCATGATATAAGATAGTATCAAAATAAGTTTGCATGCTTGCTGTGCCCAGGCATGTCTATGCTAGATGCACCAATAAATGCCAGTATTTACATGTAAGAACATACTCCTGTTGGCATTGCCAGTACAAAATATCATGCAACAGTTAGAAAGCATCTCCAGATCGAGTGCACCAATGTAAGCCAGTATGGCCTTGTAAGAATACTCAACAAGTTGGCTTTACCCTTGATGCTAACAGAAAATGCCATGCCACAGTAACACAAAATGTCCAGACTGGCCTGTGGAGCAGGATGGCCATATAAGAACACTCATCATGTTGGCTTATCCTTGATGGCAGTAACAATTGCCATCTCACAGTAAGAAAATATGTCCAGACTGGCTGTGCCAAAGTAGGCACGTGCGGCCCTGTAGGAATACTCATCATGCTGCTACCTATAAAAGTACAAAATGACATGCCACATTAAGTAAACATGTCCAGACTGGCTGCACTGACATAGGCCAGTATGGCCATGTACGAACACTCATCATGTTAGCGTTATCCTTCATGGTTAGTCAAATAAAATGTCATACTACATTAAGAAATATGTTCTGAATGGCTGCACAAATGTAGGCCAGAAACACCATGTAGAATAACCCTTAATGCCAGTAAAACAATGCCATGCCACATTAAGAAAGGGTTTTTAAATGGCCATGCTGGCCTACATTAGTACAGCCAGTCTGGAAATGTTTGAAAAATGTCCAGACAGGTGCCATCAGTATAGAGCAGTATGGCCACAAAAGAACAATAATGTTGGGTTTTACCCTTGATGCCCAGCAGAAAGTACTGTAAATGGGGGTAGAGCACTAGAATATACAGATCACTGCGCTTATTACGCTGTCAGTGAGAGGTTTTTGGGAGACAGTGCTCTTCCATCTGAGTGAGTTATAAGTGGGTTTTTGGTAAGAACCCCATTCATTTGGGTGCTGAAATACTGGCAATATTGGTTGTGACTAGATTTAAATTGTCAAGCTATAAATGAGGAGTCTTGTCACTTGTTTCTATGGTATAACAGTGATTTAATTACACACTTAAAGCTGACACGTGTTTCGACCCGACATGAGTCTTTTTCAAGGTTGTGGTGAGTTTACATAATGTGAAAAAGTATTTGTAATTGTTTGTGAACATTTGAGCAGTGAAAAACCAAGATGAATTGTCATGTGTTGTACCGTGTTGCATTTGGTTGTGTTGTGACATAAAGGTGCACAGGTGAAATGCAGTGATAATAACAAGAAGCTGCATGAAATAAGGAATTTACATTTTGCATGAGTGTCATGGTGATAGTTGTGAGTGAACAAGAATTTGAACAATGCATTATGAGTAAGGTAATATACATTTGAGCGTTCAAGTTTCATTGTTCAAAAACATGTAAAAGTCCATGTCAAATTGGTATGCAGCCCCAAGGAAGAGGAGGAGAAAAGAGAGGGAGATAGTTTGCATTGGTTGTTGCGGGTTTGTGTACTGTGACATGTGTGGCCTAGCAAAGAAGTTAGCTGATCAAAATGGTTCCTTACCATGTGTGTTATATCTGGTAATGTTATTGTGGGTGCAAACTCTTGAGTAAGGGCCCTTTTTGAGCAACCTGTGGGGTAAACATAACTGTTATGCAGTTAGGTTCCATTGTGTTAAAAAATTAGGGTGGAGGAGTCCTGCGATTGGCATGATGAGTGCCATTAATGCCATCTACACAATGATTCACTCTTGGATGGTGGAAAATTCTATGGCTCTTAATACGGAAAAGACTGAGATTCGTATTGCTGCCTCAAGTCATATGCTAAAAAATCTCTCATCGGAATATGACTCCCTTTTTATATCTAATGTTGGCAGGCACTTCTCAATCCAATGTGGCTTCCCTAGAAGTTACGCAAAATGGGGCAGTCAGAGCAGTATTGGGCATCTCTAACAGGCAGTCCATTACCGTAGCTAGAGAAAATCTGCACTGGCTGCCAGTCTAGCACTAAGTGTTTTTCAAGATCCTTTCAGTAACATTCAAGTGCCTGAACCGGGTTGCGCCCAGCTATCTTTCTGAATGGATTCAGAGGTACGTACAAACACAATCTATTAGGTCACTTGATCAGGCCAAATGTTGCCAACCCATGTTTCGACTAGCCAAGTTTGGAAAACAATCTTTGATGTCTTGGATCCAGCCACCTGAAATCCAATTCCTTTGGATCTTAAAAGCATCACATCCTTGGTTGATTTAAAAAAGGAGCTAAAAACTTGCCTCTTCAGGGCTATGTAGGCCGTGGTTTTTTTTACTCTGCTTTTGAATCTGTCTCACTCACTCCCATTGTCTGCTGTTTGTCTGTTTTGTGCGCTTTGAGGCCTATGAGCAATGTGGCGTGTCACCAGGAATAAAAAGAAATAGATACAAATAAAAGTGTTAGTCTCATAGCGTGGTGCCATGGGTGCGTAGAGTCACGTATGGTTCGTGGAATGGCATTGGGTAAAGTGAGGGTCTCTGGTATGGGGAGAATATTGCTGCCAGTACTATGCATGTATTGCGTGTGGTGCAAGTCATGTAATAAGTAAGGGAGGACACTATTGAGTGTATTGAGTGTATTGCATAGCCAGGCACAGCATGCTTGATAGTGGATGCAAAGTGTAGTGAGCATAGGTTGCGATTAAGGGATCTTAGCTGTTGAAAACTGGGCCGGCTGTGGGGATTCGCCAGAGAGTAGGGTTGCTGGTGGTGGATGCAATGGCTCCCAGGCGGGAGAGGCTGTGGGAGTGGGTGGTGCCACTGATTGGGCTAAGCATGCAGTAAAAGGAGAGTTAGAAATCTGTTTAGTTCTTTAAATGCAAGCAGCCTCAGGCCTAGTGGGGTAAAGAACTGGTGCATCTGGCTATGTGTCATGTTGTAGGCGGGGCTGGTTAGTACTAAGCATGAGCAGAGGGAGTCTGGCCAAATCAACTTAGTCAATAACTAGCACAAAGTAAAGGGCATGTGGAATACATTAGTCAATGACTTGTACAAAGTAAAAGGCATGGTGCTTGTCCCATGTTAGAGGAGGCCAGGGCTGGGAATTTGAGAGTTTAAAAACATGAGGTGCATTATGGACTAATCTGGCAGGCCTGCAGGGCCTCAGCACAAAGATGAGCAGTCACAGCGATCTTTTGATGCCAGACACCATCTTTGTTTGGGGCTTTAGTAAACATGTGGTTCTGTTTGATTGATTGGCTATGAAGAAGCACACAACTAATTTGTTCAGAGTGTTGCTTCTGCTGGTGGACTGATGTGTAACACTCTAGTCATTTGAGTGATGTGTATTTGGGCAGAAACAAAAGATAGCCAATGACTTTCACAAAGAAAAAGGCAGTAATCAGCTAACTTCTTTCCTAGGACACACATGGCCCGTAGCCAAACCCGCAACAATTATCTCACTCTGTTTTTTCCTCTTCTTCTTTGGTGCTGCATACCAATTTGACATGGCCTTTCAACAATGTAACTTAAACTTTGAAATGTATATTACCTTACTCATAATACATTGTTCAAATTCTTGTTCACTCACAACACTGTACAAAATTAGATAATTCACCTTGGTTTTTCATTACTTGAATGTTCGCAAACCATTATGAATACTTTTGCACATTATCTAAACTCACCACAGCCTTGAAAAAGGCCCATGTTGGGTCAAAACACGTGTTGGCTTTAAGTGTGTAATAAATCACTGATATACCCTAGAAACAAGTGACATGACTCCTTGTTTATTGCTTGACAATGTAGGTCAAATCACAACGATTATTACCAGTATTCCAGCATCCTGGTGAACAAGGTTCTTACAAAAACCCACTAATAGTCCAGTAAAAAGTGTCATTCTTCAGTACTAAGGTGTTTGTGCGTGGCCATACTGGCCTACATTGGTGCATCCAGTCTGGACATTTTTAAAACCCATCTTCACAGATGCATTCCAGCATGGCCATGCAAGAATACTCATCATGTCTGCTTTACCCTTGATGCCCAGTAAAACTTGTCTTTCCACAGAATGAAAATATGTCCAGCCTATCTGCAGCAATGTAGGGCATCATAGCCACACAAGAAGACTCTTAATTCTAGCTTTAACTTTGATGGCCAGTACAAAATGAAATGCCATGCCACATTAAGAAAATAGATTGAGACTGGCTGCCCCAATGTAGGCCAGTACAGTTATGTAAAAAATCTCATTGTGCTGGCTTTATGCTTGATGCAAGAAAAAATTGCTATGTCATACCAAGAAATGTCCAGACTGGCTACTGGTGCACACATGTAACCCCTCCCCACACAAATCAGAAGCCAATTCCCGGCACATATGCTAGCACACGCATTTATACAGCATTCATAAACATTCACCTACACACTCATACAGTATTCATACATTTTATAATTCACCCGCACACACATAAAAATTACTGTCATTCATACTCAAACAACATACATACACTCTTTCATTCACACACAATTTTACAAACACAAACCCATGCAAACATATTTGTTTCCATACCCTCAGCCCTGGTCCAGACTCGGCTCAGTTTCATGCCACTTGGAGCTCCCATGATGGCCCTTGAGCTCCTGTGCAGCACGAAACAGGAACCAGGAACCAGGGAAAGCTCCTTGGTTCTTGCATACATGTGGTGGTCATAAATAATTGTGTTTGCACCACCACTGGGGAACCTGAATATCCAGGGAGCTACAGGAGTGCTCTCTATATACATTTGGCCAAGTAGTACCTCAGTCTGCATCCCCAAAGGGCCATGCAAGGCTGGAGAAGCAAAACTCCCTTGGCTTTGCAGGCCCATCGAAATGCACCCTTGGGTACTGAAAATGGTCAAAGAGAAAACATGTTTCTTTTTTACAGTTAAAGTCAGTACAGGGGCTCTACCTGAGCTACTTGCTGCACCTGAACGATGGCTCAGTGTTTTCACTAAGCTGGCTTAGCTTGTCCATAATGGGTTTTGAGTTGGTGCTCCATCAACCATTATGGACAAACAATCTCTACTTTTGCTCTACAACATGTCGTTGTTTCATTCTGTTCTAAGTCAGTTGATTACAAAGTTAATTCTTCACTGGTTTTATGGCAGACTAATTGAAAACCACGTCACATCTACACCCTTTTGCAAAGAAAAAAAGAGGGTAGTTCATGGAATTAATGTGCGCTTAAAACAGGGGCGCAAGCATGAAAATTGCAGTGCATGTGTGCGAAAGCTGCGCAAGCGCCCGTTCGGTGATTCATGGAAGGCGCTGCGCTTGGCTTACGTGGGACCTGCGCTGAATCCGTCTGTGGCGCACATGTCATTGCGACATCCCGAAGGCTGTGTGCGAGACGCCCTGTGAAGGCACACACCGCCCAGCACACACACCTAAAAAGGGGACGGATCACGTGGAATGTGCAACAACATGCAAAAATGTGGGTGTTATGGGGGAAGGACCGCTGCAAAATCCTCACAACGCCTACATGTGCGATAACAACACTTATTCATGGAATCGAACAGAGGAAACCCATGCTCCACAAAAGACGTGCTAAGCCGGAAACACGTATGCCAGCCGAAAGCTGGTGTAAGCGCCCCTGTGCAGCATAAAAGTGCGCGCAAACAACAAACAAGCTCATACCACTACGATGAATGTGCCGTTCCTCACAGCAGTGGTCGTGGGACACCGCAGGAGGAGGAGGATAGCCAGGCCCCACATTTTGTTACCCGGGACCAGCCTTTTTGGGATGCCTGATGACCAGGTCTATGGCAGGCTGCTACGTGGATGTTGAGAAAAAAAAAATCCCTCCATGGGCTCATGGCCCCCAGGGCTAGCCGATAGTGGGAGAACTGCCATCCCTGTCATCACCCTTTGGTACATGCTTGGTACGGGAGGCAGACCACGTAAAGCCCTGGTATGCTCCTTCATGGCAGCAAGCATGAGGGTTTGAAAGGTTTGGTTCTGCAGGATGATGGTCCGGAGGTACCCATGCAGCACCTCACGTGTAGCATGGAGTTCTGCCTGCAAGGCCTCACATGATGCACGGATCTCCTCACAGGTTGCATGGAGCTCAGCCGAGATGTTCTGTGTTAGCTGCTCCAGCTGCTGTTTTGACCGTCTACTCCAGGCCATCTCAAGTCTACCCAGAGTAGCTCTGAGGGAGCTGTTATCTTCCATCAGGGCATGTGGGCCTGTGCTTGTGCAGATATGGCTGTGCACAGAGCCCCCAGTTCAGCCCGCAGGTCCTGTTGGCGGCCAACATGTCCTGCCTGTGTGAGCGGCATGTGGACCGTGTTGCCTGCTGCTGGAGCTCCACCTGCCTTCGAGGGGCAGAATGGAAGTGGCCACCCTTTCCACAGCCTGAGCCATCACCTCGCATGATGCACCTGTTGTTGTGCAATTGCATAATTGGAGTCTTCCCACACAGTATTGCCTGGTGGTGCACAGCCACCGCGTTGCCAGACACAACACTTGGACTGCATTCCTCCTTTGATCAGCTGCCCCAGGAACAGGAAAAAATATTGTGGAGTGTGACCTTGCATCCGTAACCGCCATAGGCAGACATTCCAACACTGAATGGGCCATTGAGGGGTCTACCCCCAGTGCAGGTGCATTGGACAGAACAGCATCCCTTCCAGAAACACTCACCTGTGACGGGACAAATGTGTCAATGTCTGGTTCAGCACCTGAGCCATAGAGATCCTCAGAGGTGTACCCAGAGACACCCGTGGACAGGATGGTCTGTAGGAGCAATGGATTCTCGTGCAGCAACACCCCACATCCTCCACTGGTGGTTGGTTGGGGCTCTGAGTACTCCTGCCCTTGCACCATCTCCTCCTCCTCCACAGCTTCCAGTGCCGCATCACCTGGACAAAATGAAAAAGAAGTCATGAACACACACGTGAACAGCATAGCCCACACACATAGGCATCACAATGTTGACTTCCAATACATTAATCAGACATGTGACACATGACACAAACTCAGCCATGCATGCAGTGGCAATGAAGTGGGAAGGGACCCTGAAAGCAGACACTGATTAGTCTAAAATGGAAAAGCAACACATGTGCTGCATGGTTCAAAGCACCTGCATCACACATAAGCCTGTGATTGGCATGAACCGTCCACAAACATGACACATGCCAGCACACAGATGGCACATAGAATAGCCATGGCAGAACTGACAAAGACACTTAGATGGGAGTTAAGCACTACTGTCCCCCATCCATGTAAAATGCATTTAATCAAACAGAACATGCAAAAGAGTGGGTCAAAACACACGTGTCACACGATGAAATAACGCCAGTGTGTTCAAATACAGTGATGGGAGACACATGGATACATCAATGGTAGGTGACTTTGACATGTCACAAGTCAATTGGCATGCTGAAGGTTGAAACAGGGCTCAGAAGTGAGTGGGTCCAGTACATGTGTAGGTCCTCAGCAGTCAATGAAGAGAAAACAAATGTAATTACAATGTTGTGTCATGACGGCAGTTTATGGGCAAGTGCAGTCATCATGTGCAAAGTGTTTGCAGTGGTTAGTAGGGATACAGTGAACCCCAGACCCAAGGGTGGGGGATGGCTTGGAGGCACTACATGGGTCACATATGGCAGTTATGACTACATAGCCTGACCTGGCACTCGATCACAATACATCACCCAAGCAACATACACATGGTCTGGACACACACGTATGGACACTCACCGGACATTGTCTCAAGATCTGGGAGATCTCCCACACCTTGGATCTGATCCTCTGCGATGAATTCTTCAGTGATTGCCTCATGTTCTGTGAGTTCATCCTCCTCTGGTGGTGACCCACTGTTAGTCAGCAGAGTAGAGGTGTAATTAGAAGCCAGCTTGTTTTTTGCTCTGCGTTTGAGGTCATTCCAACGCTTCAAGCAATCATCAGCTGTGCGCTTCACAAATCCAAAGGAACTAATGTGGTCTGCGATACAATGCCAGTGGCCCCTGTACCGTGATCAGGTGCAGTTTTGCACCTTGCTGTCACCAGCATGTTGCGGCCGTGTTCCAACATGTAGCCCACAAGTGCGTCGAGTTCCACATTATTGAAACTATGTTTCCTTGCCGGAGGGCCGAGCCATGTCTGGGGTCCCAGCCAGTTCCACAAGAGTACACTTCTTCCTCTTGAGAGGTGGTGCGGACCCTGAGTGGCTTATGCCACTGAAAGCATGCAATGGCACGATTACCAAAGGTCTCACTGCAGGCATTGGCTGCTGTGTGCTGTTGCCAGGACCAAGCGCGACAACTGCCTCAGTGTGAGGGGCCGGGACCAACACTGTCCCGGCTGAGTGACTCACAGCTGGGGTGGTGTGAGCTGCAGCTGCCCCTGCAGCCTCCACAACCTGGCTGCTCAGGACAGCAGATGACATTGCTGCCCCAAATCCACATGGCCTGGTGACAGCAACTTTCACTGCCACACATAGCTTGGACTCTGTGACACGGAAGTCAGCCTGTGAGTCATCCCGTGTCTGTTCCGTGACCAATCCAGGCCGGGCTAGCAGGGCCTGAGCTGGGATGGTGTCAGCTGCATCTCCCTGACCCCCAGGGGGGGAGGCATAGCTGTCCCTGAATGGTCCTGGACACACTGCCCTCTTGGGCCACCCTGCTTACGTCGCCTACCGCTGCCACCTTGGACACCCTGGCCATCATGGCCACATCCCCTACCACGGACACCTCTTGGAGGTCACCCAGCTTTGTCTCCCTTACCAGTTGGTCGCCTCCCAACCATGGCACTGATGTACTTGTGCAAATGGGAGGTGCAGAAAACAATTGTCCTGGGCATGTGGGGTGAAGGGGGCTGGGTACTAGATGGAATAGGTACCCCTGTGCTCCTGCAAGGCTGTCTGTGACCCCTGGGGAGAAATGATGGGTCACGCAATGCTCAGGCACCCCAAAAACAAAAACAAATGTGCACGCGACCCCTCGGTAGCCCATGTGCATGGAATTAAGGTCCAGCAGTACGCTGCGGCACCCAGATACACAAAAAATGCATACGCGTGGAACACGCAGGCTACTATGACCTCTTGAATGGGGTACGCGAGACATGGGGGCAACCACAGTGGGAATAATACATACGCGATCACCGTCTGCCTGGAGAAAGTATGAAAAAAACATGCAACTCCCCCGCCAAAACAAGAAGTAAGCTCTGCCACTGTAAACAAGAAATACAAACTGCAACCGTTGTGAAGTAATCGCGTGTGAACCCACAAGAGGTAGAAGAATATCACGCTCGCTCTCCACAATAAGCACATACAGCAAAAGGGCATGCTACGTGGACCTTTAACCCATGCTGAAAGCAACGCCTACGTGCATCACGTCACTTACGTGCTTACGCGCTAAGGGCCTTTCCTCGAATTACACGCTCACATGCTGTTTTTTCACGTGCGAACTCACTCTGCATCAAGCTGGCCACGCGACAACACACGGAAGACCAGGCTCCTGCCCAGAAGGCCATTTTACCTGCCCCCCAGAGCCCCGAGCAGCCTCCTAAAAGCCACCTGCTGCTTCCAGCCTGCCTGCTGCCAACGTACCCAACTATTTGGTGCCTGCACAGAAGCCATTGCCAGGGATCCTGTTCCTGAAACCACCTCTGCTGACCCCGAAGACTCCCGACTGGTGTACCATCGGTCCAGAGCCCAGCCCCAGGACCCAATTGCCTTCCCACACCACAGGGGACCACCCATCACCCCTCACCATGCCCCATAGGCAGCACACACCACAGGGGACCCCCCTACACCACTCCCCATGGCCCACAGGCAGCTCACACCACAGGGGACCCCTACACCCCTCCCCATGTTCCGCAGGCACCCCACTCCACAGGGGACCACCCATCACCCCTGACCATGCCCCACAGGCAGCCCACACCACAGATGTCCCCCCTGCAACCCTCCCCGTGGCCTGCAGGCAGGCCACACCACAGGGGATCCCCCTCTCACCCATGACCATGCCCTGCAGGCAGCCCATCACCCGTCACCATGCCCTCCAGGCAGCCCACACCACAGGGGGAACAGTCCAACACCTGTCACCACACGCAGGACACTTTCCATGCAACTTGGCTGCTGCAAGCGGGGTACACATATTGAAGGGGGTGCGCGGATGCAATTTTCACACGTTTTGGCTGCCGCAAGTGGGGTACGCGCATTCAAGGGGGTGTGCGAGTACATTTTCACGCGTTTTGGATGCCACGAGCGGGGTACACGTATTGAAGGGGGTGCGCAGGCAGATTTTCATGCATTTTGGCTGGTGCGAGTGGGGTACCCTCATTTCTTCACGCAATTACGGTGTAAGGGGGGCTGTATTCTGGTCCAGGGTTAGCGCGGTCCATTGCACTGTATTGGGGATTTCAGAGCCTTTTTCTGGCACAAGAGGCGTTCTTGGGGGCGTAACTGGTGCTGCTGGATGTTCCCTGCGCCACGGCTGCAAATGGGTAGGGAAATCCATGAATGCGCGGTGAGCCTTAATCCTGTTTTACGCTGTGACTGCCTCACATGTGACGCACGCTCCCTCTCTGCGCTAGGTGCATGCGCTATTTCTGCACTGCATTCTATAAATTACTCCCGTAGTCTCTTATTGTCCAATCATTGAGAGGTGTAACCCTGTGCTAAGGCAACACCAGTGTTACCATGCAGCCCACACTACATGAACAGCAGGCTTGGTAGGCCCTCCACTGTTGGAATTACCCATGATCTGTTGGGACGACAGCAAAGAAAATGGAGGTAAGAAGTGTTCTGAATGGGAGATTATGGAAAGTAGAAGTGTGCGCCAGCTGAAGCCTTATGTAAAATGTAGATGCATTGTGAAAGGGGATGTGGTTGTCAGAATGTTCAAAGTTGGGGAGCCTGGGAATGGAAAATCTCTAAGAGAAATAATGATTTGTTATAATGCTACAGATACAAAATAAATCATGAAACCATTGCACTCATTTATTGTAAGCTCAATGGTGGGAACAGTGCATATTTTTGCACTGGGCTGTATATAGCATGATCCTAGACGAGAGGGAGTGGCGAATGATACAGCAAAGAGAAACATTATTAGGGTGTACTAAAATACATACAAATAGAAGGATAGAATATTTAGGGTGCACATGGAAGTACATGAATAGGGTGTTGCAGTGGCTGACAAGCACACGAAAGAGGTGAGGGAGAGAAAGGCAGACTCAGTTTGGTCCATTTGTTGGTGGATCCACCAGTGAGTTCCTGTTGCAGTTACATTCATGTGCATTTGACCAAATCTGAACTTCATTGAGTCCCTGTGTGTGAACCTGCAATCCCCTCCCTTACCTTCATATGCTATGAGAGAGCAAGTACATTGTGTTCCCTTGTGATACCCCAGAAGTTCGTTCCCAAATGTGGAAAGTTAGTGTTCTGGAAGACACACCCATCTTTGTATATATCAATATATCATGTGTTTACAAGAAACACATCTCTGTTATCAAGATGATGATTTCATTCAAAGAAAAATCATGCCCAAGGAAATGCTGGCTTCCTCAAAGAGAAATTCATGGTAGGGTGTTGCAAATCTTACTACTAACACTGAAATTAAAATAATTAAATATGAGCGGATAGAAGTGAAAATGTGCTGCTGCTCTATTGATGGTCAAAGAACAATCTTTCCAACTATTTACCATATATGCACAAAAGAAAGGCTACGCACAAATCATTCAAGAATTGGAATTAGTCAATTGAGGGCCTATCATCTGCATATGTGGAGATTACAAGTGTGCACCGGAGCGATTTATGGACTGGACATCACATGTAAGTATAATTGTAAAACAAAAACTTAACATAGTCCTACAGTGCTTCATGGAAACATATGATTTTTAAGGTGTTAGTTATGTGTATTATGTTCTGAACAGTCAAAGCTTGGTGGCCTAGTCAGGGTGTCATTATGAGCGGATTTTTTATTGATGCCATTCCCCAATGTCAGCTGGTCCACTGATAAGCAATACCCACATAAATGATACTACAAATCGTAACTGCCCCAAGCAGACTGCACAAAATCAAGCCTGCTTACTCCCCGACCTGCTGGAAGGGATGTGGAACTCATGGCACCCTGTGCCACATGTGCTGGACCTGTCCTAAATCTGCTATATTTTGGAAGGAAGTGCACCCACACATTAAGGCCATCTCTGGGGCAGAGCTACGTGGGGACCCTAGTGTGAGATCATGCCCATGCTCTGGGCACAGGGCAACATTGATCATTCATCTATTGGTAGCAGGGAGGATGACTGCTGCAATTAATTGGAAGGGGTGGACGGTCCATTCATACAGATGGGTGGGGCAAGATATGGGATGCACTGGTGGCTGAAAAAAACACTGAATTGTCCATGGATCATTATTCTAACTATGTCAATATCTGACTCCTGTTTATTGAGTACACACAGGCATACTCTCAGATTATGTATAAACCGAGATTTAAGGCACACTTTGATTTCCTGTGAACTTTGGGCTCCTCAATAAAGTTGCCATGGAGGGGTGCAACCTGGTCTCTTCTTATCACTGCAACTCAAGATACTCACACTGTACAGACTATGAAGACCACGAATTGTAGTTGAATGATTTGCTCAATGTCTCTACTTCTTGTAAAATGCACATCTTGATACTTAGCTGCAATATGTGACGTGGCCTGAAAATTAAATAAAATTGTTTTTAAAAAAAAGGGGGCCGTAATTCAATTACTTCCACATTTGCTGGCGGTAATGGAATTACTGCCTCATTTTCCAAACACTCAAACTGAGAGTTTGGCCTTTAAGTAGAGGATTTTCCTCTAACGTAATGTTGGCGGCATATATTTTGATCAAATGCCCAACAATTGGTGGATTTAATGTAGCGGAATTAGTGTTCGTGCGGAAATCCACCAAAATCTGCATGCAGTCCTATGGAAGCCAAAAATGGGAACTAACTCCGCCATACCACCACCCAGAATCTTGTGGTAAGTCCACAGGACCTACAGGGTAATTCATGGAAATTCGCACAAAAGTGTCACACGCGGCTGGCGCACAGCGTGCCCGTGCGAATGTCTGCGCCAGCCGCATGCGATAAAATCAATTTCCATGCACAGCGTATTCATGTATTCTCGCCTCCAAAAGCAGACGTGGCGCAGAGTGGCGCAGCGACCCTGCAGCAGCGCCAGTTACGCCCCCAAGAACGCCCTCGCGCAAGGACAAGCCATCAAGATCGCAAAACCATCGCAAAGGGCTGCGCCAACCCTGGACCAGTTTCCCGGACTGGCAAACAGCAAACGCAAAGCGCGGAACGTGTATTACGGGTTTCGGGAACACGCGTGCGCGAGAAGTTTCACACGCGATCTGGCCTGGGGGAGCGTGTGCGTGTATTTCAGGGGTGCGTGAGAAGTTTCACACGCGATTGGGCTGGGCGCATGTATTTCAGGGGTGCGCAGGAAGTTTTACACGCGATTGGGCTGGGTGCGGGTATTTCAGGGGTGCGCGGGAAGTTTTACACGCGATTGGGCTGGGTGCATGTATTTCAGGGGTGCGCGAGAAGTCTCACATGCGATTGGGCCTGGGGGAGCATGTGCGTGTATTTCAGGGGTGCGCGAGAAGTTTTACACGCGATTGGGCTGGGTGCGTGTATTTCAGGGGTGCGAGGGAAGTTTCACACGCGATTGGGCTGGGTGCGGGTATTTCAGGGGTGCGCGAGAAGTTTCACACGCGATTGGGCCTGGGGGAGCGTGTGCGTGTATTTCAGGGGTGCACGAGACGTTTTACACGCGTATGGCCTGGGTGCGTGTATTTCAGGGGTGCGCGAGAAGTTTCACACGCGATTGGGCCTGGGGGAGCGTGTGCGTGTATTTCAGGGGTGCGCGAGAAGTTCCACACGCGATCGGGCCTGGGTGCGTGTATTTCAGGGGTGCGCGAGAAGTTTCACAGGCAATTGGGCCTGGGGGAGCGTGTGCGTGTATTTCAGGGGTGCACGAGAAGTTTCACACGCAAATGGCCTGGCTGCGTGTATTTCAGGGGTGCGTGAGAAGTTTTACATGCGATTGGGCTGGGTGCATGTATTTCAGGGGTGCGCGGGAAGTTTCACACGCGATTGGGCTGGGTGCGGGTATTTCAGGGGTGCGTAGGAAGTTTCACACGCGATTGGGCTGGGTGTGGGTATTTCAGGGGTGTGCGACAAGTTTCATACGCGATTGGGCCTGGGGGAGCGTGCGCGTGTATTTCAGGGGTGCGCGAGAAGTTTTACACGCATATGGCCTGGGTGCGTGTATTTCAGGGGTGCGCGAGAAGTTTCACACGCGATTGGGCTGGGTACGTGTATTCCAGGGGTGTCGGGGAGTCCTACATGTGATTTGGCAGTGTGGGTCCTCCCAGGTGTTCCCTATACACCCTCCACTGCCCCTGCAGGCAGCCCACACCACAGGGGACTACCCTGCATCCCTGGTCATGTCCCGCAGGCAGCCCACCCAACATGGGCATGCCCCCCAGCAAAGGCACATGTCTCCTTGCACTACTGATCACCAACTCATGTCCCCTTGCACCCCCAGCCCCCAGTATTGCAGGGCACCTGCCAGCAGGCCCCCACTCATGTCCCACTCATGTCCCCCTGCACCCCCATCCCCCAGCATTGCGGGGCACCTGCCAGCAGACCCCCACTCATGTCCCACTCATGTCCCCCTGCACCTCCATCCCCCAGCATTGCAGGGCACCTGCCAGCAGGCCCCCACTCATGTCCCACACGTGTCCCCCTGCACCCCCACCCCCAGCATTGAGGGGCACCTGCCAGCAGGCCCCCACTCATGTCCCACTCATGTCCCCCTGCACCCCCACCCCCCAGTATTGCGGGGCACCTGCCAGCAGGCCCCCACTCATGTCCCACTCATGTCCCCCTGCACCCCCACCTCCCAGTATTGCGGGGCACCTGCCAGCAGGCCCCCACTCATGTCCCCCTGCACCCCCACCCCCCAGCATTGCGGGGCACCTGCCAGCAGGCCCCCACTCATGTCCCCCTGCACCCCCACCCCCCAGCATTGTGGGGCACCTGCCAGCAGGCCCCCACTCATGTCCCACTCATGTCCCCCTGCACCCCCACCCCCCAGCATTGCGGGGCACCTGCCTGCAGGCCCCCACTCATGTCCCACACATGTCCCCCTGCGCCCCCACCCCCCAGCATTGCGGGGCACCCTCCACCAGGCCCCCACACATGTCCCCCAGCCAACATGTCATCACAATCTAGATCCCTGGCCCTTATGGTCAGCCTCCAAATGCCAAACACCCACCCGAGTATTGCATCCACCCACTTAGAAATGCCAATAACATGATAGAACCCCAATTGCAAGTTTGGAAATGAACACATGTCCCTCACATACACCCAATGGGTGTCAGTGAATCTCAAAACCCATATCATGATATGCATGATACCAATGAGATGATACTACACATTGAAGTTTGATGAAAGAAATGTATTAAAAGCAGCATAAATGGAATTAAAAATAAACAAATGACAATGGGAACCAAAAACCAAAAGCAGCATGTCCGTAAAATAAAGAAAAACCACAAATCATAATCCAAAGGAAAGGTGTCCAAAGTCACAGTTCAAGAAAGTAAATCCAAGGTAAAAACAAAACCGAAAACCATTGCTCCATGGGTAAATCCAAAAAACCCCTAAAATCCAACAGTCAACTATATACAGATAAACAATCCAGGGTCCATGATCCCAACTGAAGAAATGAAACCTATATAAAAATACTGCCTAATAAAAAAACTATATACAAAAATGTGGTCCATTGTCCAAAAGGTCCAAAATAAATAAAAAAGCAAAGGAAACCTAACACTGACTACATAACTATTTACAAGGGCAGCGGGCTAGTCCGACGGCTCACTGGTTGTTGTCATGGGCCAGGGCATCATCAAACTCCTGTTCAATGGCTTGGAGGCGGGCATGTTCCCTGGCCCCGAGGTCTCGCAGGGATAATGCAGTGTCCAGCTCCAACTCCGTGCAAAGACCCTCGAGGCACTCAGCGCCCTCCGCATGGAGTTCTCCGCCCTGACCATTGTGAGCCGTTCCTCCTCTGCCTGATGCCGCTCCGCACCTATCTGCTGGCCCAACTGCTCCCACACGGAAGCCACTCCCATTTGAGGGTTCTCCTGCCCTCCGGCCGATGCCTGCACCCCTGATGTTGATGGCCCCGAGCCATGATGCCTCCCACGTCGAGCCTGCCGCTGCCTCCGACGCAACTGCCTGTGCCAGCACGACGGCATCCAGGCTGCTGGAATCCACCGACGCCGTCGTGCACGTGCCCTGCCCGATGATGCCGTCACATCCTTCATCTGCTGGGGTCCAGTTGCTGGTGTGTCCACCCCTGCTGGACCTCCGACTCCCGACTGTGGCAGGGATGGGATCCCCACCGAGGTGGCTGCATTGGTCGGGGCAGGTCCACAAGGGGCCCTGGTGGCATCTGGGCCGGAAGACGGCATGGAGTACGACTGGAGCATAGCCTCCACAGAGGAGGAGAGGGTCGCCAGAGTGCCCGACACATGTACGAGACCCCCAACCATGACCGCTCCCAACTGGGCCACGTTGGCACAATGCTCTTCGTGATGACGTGCGTGCTCCCCCCGGGAAGCACGCACCTCATCACGAATGACAGCCGTGCGCAACGCGACACCAATCAGGACCTTCTCCATACGGCCAGGGCTCCCCTCGTCCACAGGTGGAGGGGAGTCAGATGACATGGACATCCCCCCTACCTGCGGACGGGCTTGGGATGGGGCATCCCTGCTGGTGCATGGTGGTGCAGTCACAGCGTCAGGGACAGTGACATGCACAGGCACCTCCACTGCGACCTGTGCTGCCTCCTGCCCCTGCCCCTGGACTACACCACTTGCACCAGCAGGGATGCCCCCACCAGGCCCCATGTGCGGCTCAGTAGCGGCCTCCTCCTCCTCTGTGGAAACCACCAACCTGGATGGCTCCACACCGTCTTCCGCCGTTGCAAGCCCCTGTGAGGGCTCACCCACCCCTTCCGCTGCAGCCGTGGGGGCATCCCTGCCGCTTAGCCCCACAGCGCCGTCTCCGCCCTCTTCTTCACTTTGCGATGTGTAGAGGGAGACATAGAACACAAGCATCAGGGTACTGTACAATGGTCCCCTAGACAGGACGCAATAGCAGATGAGTGGCACTGTCAAAGATCACTTCCATCATGTCCCTCCACAACACATGGGTCAGTGCAGGCAAAACACATGCAGTAACAGGCATGGCGCATGCTATGGAAATAAGCAAACATGTCCAAGGGACTCTTGAAGCATACAATGTTGTTTTTGGACTCACATGCATCATGGGTCATGCCTATCACATGCACACACTTCAACGTACTTTCATCCATCTGGACTCGTACACCCCAGACACAGTGAATGCAAGGATAACTAGGCTGCATCAGTGATTCTGAACATTGTCACAGACATGTGTCATGCATCCATGGCATTCACAAGTCACAGACACGCAGGTCAGAAACACAGGCATGGACACCATACATGTACATGGCATCAGCACGCATCCCTCACCCCCACCCATGTCCAGGAACAGAGACTGGCATGCTCTCATGTGTCCGTTCCGCATACGGCTCCCCATGTTGCATTTAAACACATACACCAACCGTGTGCTTCACACATTACTGGTCTCACATGCATGACCATGATGTCCCTGCACACACACACGTGTACATGGCCTATGTCACACATACAGGCAAGTATCAGACAACCAGCACACTGCAACATGCCCTGTCTCACACAGCAATGCTTGGCCACTTACCGCTCGACTTCAGACGGGTCTGCCTCTCAAGGATATGGGCATGGAGCGCTGGGCGTACGCGTTCCAGGACCCTCAGCTGGATGGTACTCATGCTGCCCCGGCCCCCCTCCACGAGGCGCCGGGCCTTTATGAGGGTCCTGGACCTCAAGTCCTCCCAGCGCTTCTTGACTTGCTTGAGGTTGCGGGTTGCCACCCCCTCCGCGTTGATGGCAACCACAAAGTCGTCCCAGATCCTGTCCCATCCTTCCTTGTCGGCGCGTGGTGATCTGAAGAGGGCATCATAATGCCCCAGGACAAGCTCCACCAGGACACCAACTTGCTTCTGACTGAAGCTGGTGGCCCTCTGCCCCTCTGGCTGGGGGTCGCCAGTGGTCTTGGATGGTGTTTGCCCCGACATGGCGACCCCCAAGGCAGGCGTGGGTGGGCAACTGGGTCCTGGGGCTGGGCTGTGGAGCGATGGTATCCCAGTCGGGAGTGTTCTGTTCCAGCAGGGGTGGACACAGCAACTGGACCCCTGCAGATGGCGATGTGCAGGCACCAAATGGCAGGGCACGGTGGCAGCAGGCAGGCAGGCAGCAGCAGATGGCTCGTGGGAGGCTGCTCGGGGCTCTGGGGGGCAGTAATTCGGCCTTTTGGGCAGGAGCGTGGTCTTCCGTGTGCTTACGCGTGGCCAGCTTGATACGGAGTGATTTGGCACGTGAAAATTCTGCACGTCAGCGTGTAATTCGAGGAAAGGCCCTTAGCGCGTAAGCGCGTCAGCACGCATACCTGATTCCATTGGACCAAAGGCCCTTAGCGCGTATGCGCGTTTGTGACGTATCGCGCATGTGCGTTGCTTTTTGTGGGGTGCGGTGCGTGTGTTTTGCAGGCGTTGGGGTTCACACGCTATTACTTCACAGCGGGTGGGTGTTGGCTAGGCGTTCTTCTACATGCAAGGCAGACGGTGAGTGGTATCCTGCTCCCCCAGGCCCGATCGCGTGTAAAACCACCCGCAAGCCCCTGAAATACACGTACCCCACTCCCCCAGGCCCGATCGCGTGTAAAACCACCCGTGAGCCCCTGAAATACACGCACACAATCCCCCAGGCCCAATCGCGTGTGAAACTTGTCGCGCACCCCTGAAATACACGCGCCCAGGCCAATCGCGTGTGGAACTTCCTGTGCATCTCTGAAATACATGCGCCCAGGCCAATCGCGTGTGGAACTTCTCGCGCACCCCTGAAATACACGCGCCCAGGCCAATCGCGTGTGGAACTTCTCGCGCACCTCTGAAATACACGCACACTCTCCCCCAGGCCCGATCGCGTGTGGAACTTCTCGCGCACCCTTGAAATACACACGCACAGGCCAATCGCGTGTGGAACTTCTCGCGCACCACTGAAATACACGCGCCCAGGCCATTCGCATGTAAAACTTCTCGCGCACCTCTGAAATACACGCACACGCTCCCCCAGGCCCGATCACGTGTGGAACTTCTAGCGCACCCCTGAAATACACGCGCACAGGCCAATCGCGTGTGAAACTTCTCGCGCACCTCTGAAATACACGCGCCCAGGCAAATCGCGTATGGAACTTCTCGCGCACCTCTGAAATACACGCGCCCAGGCCAATCGCGTGTGGAACTTCTCACGCACCCCTGAAATACACGCGCCCAGGCCATTCGCATGTAAAACATCTCGCGCACCACTGAAATACACGCACACGCTCCCCCAGGCCCGATCGCGTGTGGAACTTCTCGCGCACCCCTGAAATACACGCGCACAGGCCAATCGCGTGTGAAACTTCTCGCGCACCTCTGAAATACACGCGCCCAGGCCAATCGCGTGTGGAACTTCTCACGTACCACTGAAATACACGCACACCCTCCCCCAGACCCGATCGCGTGTGGAACTTCGCGCGCACCCCTGAAATACAGGCACACGCTCCCCCAGGCCCGATCGCATGTGAAACTTCTCGCGCACCTCTGAAATACATGCGCCCAGGCCAATCGCGTGTGAAACTTCTCGCGCACCTCTGAAATACACGAACACGCTCCCCCAGGCTCGATCGCATGTGGAAAATCTCACGCACCCCTGAAATACAGGCACACGCTCCCCCAGGCCCGATCGCATGTGAAACTTCTCGCGCACCTCTGAAATACATGCGCCCAGGCCAATCGCGTGTGAAACTTCTCGCGCACCTCTGAAATACACGAACACGCTCCCCCAGGCTCGATCGCATGTGGAAAATCTCACGCACCCCTGAAATACACGCGCGCAGGCCAATCGCGTGTGAAACTTCTCGCGCACCTCTGAAATACACACGCCCAGGCCAATCACGTGTGGAACTTCTCGCGCACCCCTGAAATACATGCGCCCAGGCCAATCGCGTGTAAAACTTCTTGCGCACCCCTGAAATATACGCGAACAGGCCAATTTCGTGTGAAACTTCTCGCGCACCTCTGAAATACACGCGCCCAGGCCAATCGCGTGTGGAACTTCTCGCGCACCACTGAAATACACGCGCCCAGGCCATTCGCATGTAAAACTTCTCGCGCACCTCTGAAATACACGCACACGCTCCCCCAGGCCCGATCACGTGTGGAACTTCTAGCGCACCCCTGAAATACACGCGCACAGGCCAATCGCGTGTGAAACTTCTCGTGCACCTCTGAAATACACGCGCCCAGGCAAATCGCGTGTGGAACTTCTCGCGCACCTCTGAAATACACGCGCCCAGGCCAATCGCGTGTGGAACTTCTCGCGCACCCCTGAAATACACGCGCCCAGGCCATTCGCATGTAAAACATCTTGCGCACCACTGAAATACACGCACACGCTCCCCCAGGCCCGATCGCGTGTGGAACTTCTCGCGCACCCCTGAAATACACGCGCACAGGCCAATCGCGTGTGAAACTTCTCGCGCACCTCTGAAATACACGCACCCAGGCCAATCGCGTGTGGAACTTCTCGCGTACCTCTGAAATACACGCACACGCTCCCCCAGACCCGATCGCGTGTGGAACTTCGCGCGCACCCCTGAAATACAGGCACACGCTCCCCCAGGCCCGATCGCATGTGAAACTTCTCGCGCACCTCTGAAATACATGCGCCCAGGCCAATCGCGTGTGAAACTTCTCGCGCACCTCTGAAATACACGCACACGCTCCCCCAGGTTTGATCGCATGTGGAAAATCTCACACACCCCTGAAATACACGCGCACAGGCCAATCGCGTGTGAAACTTCTCGCGCACCTCTGAAATACACGCACCCAGGCCAATCGCGTGTGTAACTTCTCGCGCACCTCTGAAATACACACGCCCAGGCCAATCACATGTGGAACTTCTCGCGCACCCCTGAAATACATGCGCCCAGGCCAATCGCGTGTAAAACTTCTTGCGCACCCCTGAAATATACGCGCACAGGCCAATTGCGTGTGAAACTTCTCGCGCACCTCTGAAATACACGCGCCCAGGCCAATCGCGTGTGGAACTTCTCGCGCACCTCTGAAATACACGCGCCCAGGCCAATCGCATGTGGAACTTCTCGCGCACCCCTGAAATACACGCGCCCAGGCCAATCGCGTGTGGAACTTCTCGCGCACCCCTGAAATACACGCACCCAGGCCATTTGTGTGTAAAACTTTGCGCGCACCCCTGAAATACACGCCCACGCTCCCCCAGGCCCGATCGCGTGTGGAACTTCTCGCACACCTCTGAAATACACGCACACGCCACACGCCACACCCAGGCCCGATCGCGTGTGGAACTTCTCGCGCATGTAGAACTTTGGCGCACATTTTCTTCCTGCGCAGGGACGCTACCGCCTGCTTTCGTATGGCGGACATGTGTGGGCCTGTGCGTGTCTTTGGCCGTGCGCTGTTTTTCCCTATTCCATTCCATGAATACGTGTGGTAGGCGAGCGTGTGGGCGTTCCGCGCACTTGCCTCCTGTACTTCCTCTGTGATGCCCACATTTTCACAAGTTGTTCCCCATTCTGCGTGTAACGCCCCGTGTTACGCCTACTTTTGTTATGTGCGCCGCGCTATGTGCAAAATCGCTGTGGCCTTATCGCACGGCGTTGGATGACCTGTGCGCCAGCGTGCGCCGCACACTTTTTCAGCGCACTTCCCACATTTTGCACATGCACGGACTTCCATGAATAGATGTGCGCTGTTTTCTATGCAATAATCGCACTTGCACTGCGATTTTCACTATTTCACTGCGAATCGCACGTTTTCGCACGCGTGCGCCGTTTTTTCAGCACACATTCATTCCATGAATCGGCCTGCAAGTATCTGAAACGGTAACTGATTTTGTTGGTAATTTGGTGGATTTAACACAGAATTACTGCCAAACTTTGAATGAGGCCCAAAGTATTTCACTGTTATTACTAAGTATTAAACTATACCTAGTAAGTAAGAACATATTTCTGTAAAGTTGTCTTAACTCTCAGTTGTTTTAGATGTGGTGGGTTGAAGAACATATTGTCAAATCCCAATACAACTGTTATTGTTAGCCGCAATGTATCCTGCTGAGGCAACACAATTCCAAATATAAATGTATGGCCTTTAATATACAGAAGATACTGGGCCTCAGGCCTCATTAGAGGTAGGAGGTAGCATGGTGCTATTAGCACCATGGCTACCCCCTTATTGCATTCCGGGTCCGGGTTCTCGAATTAGGGATTTACCGGGTCATTCCAACCTTGGAGGACCCGGTAAGTCCCCATTCCGAAAACCATTCCCCATTCCCATTCGTGCCCCCGTAGGGCTCAATGGGGATGGAGCTAATAACAGGCCCGCTGATAGCAGGCCCGTTATTAGCTCCCTGGTCTCTTAGCGGCTCCCATTAAGGGCGCCTGGTAAAACCAGGCGCCCATAGCGGGACCTGCTAAGGGAACTCGGAATAGGGCGGTAAGGGTTTACCGGCACCGGTCTCCTTACCGGTGCCCGTTAACCCTTACCGCCCACCTCGTAATGAGGCCCACTGTGTTTTATTATCATCATGGACCGTCACTCAAATTGCAATTACCTTACATAAGGTTATTTTGAAATTTCCATTTCGTATTTCAGCTATTTCCTCAATTGCCAATGGTAGAAGTGATTTAATTCAGTCTTTGGTTGTACCCTATTGCATATTAAGAGAGTCATAAAGTAAAAGGTAATAAAGATTTGGACAGTGTATATAATCGGTCATTGAGAACACACCTAATCACCTTAGGATGGATTAGGCACAAAAGTACATTAACCAAATGGGATGTACATGCTACTAAAGCTGTGGATACATGTGAATAATGATTGGAGTCCACCGAAAACATGCTGAATCTCTTAATCCATGTGGGCATTAAATAAAAGTATTTTTTCCGGTCCTCTGTGCCTAATCAATTTTACGCTGGTTATGATATGGCATTTGTAACGTGCCTATACACAAGTGTTTCAATGGTTCAGATGTTTACTCAACTGCTGTCCTCACCCTGGTTGGACAGAGGGTGTGAGAACTGACAGAGGCAATTTCAGCCAGCAATTAAACCGTACTGGATGGCCATGGTGTTGGTGTTGCTAGTGGTAGGTGGGCATGGGTATTAGAGTTGAGGGTAGTGTGTGGCATTGGGTATTCGCCATGGTATTAGAGTTGAGGGTAGTGTGTGGCATTGGGTATTCGCCAGTTGAATAAAATAGCATTATGACAAAAGTATCCAGTGGTCGTTTAGTGTATGTCATAGATGCACTTTAACAATAGTAATGGCACAGTTAAATGTGAATTCATATCCCTTAAAATATAGTTCTTAATGAGCTCTTGATAGATGATGCATTTCTCCCTTCCATCTTCACATCCTCCCCGAAGTGGCATGTGATTGCCTGTGTCATCATTAACATCAGAATTCAGGTTATCATTGCCATCCTATGGAGTCATTGCCATCCTATGGAGTCATGGGTCCATTCCTCGTAATTCACAAGTTGTGCAGTATTGCATAGATCATGACTATCTCCCCTAGTTTCTCAGAGCTGTACATGTCTGCCCAACATGTCTGGTAGAGGCACCAGCACCATCCCTTAAGCAGGGTGAACGTACATTGTATATGCACCCTGGTCCATATGAGTGCCTTGGTGTAGGCCATCTCCTGTGAGGTTGCAGGGTTTGTGAGGCATGTCTCCAGCCATGGTAGCCATTGCTTTGCCAGAGTCACCTGCAATAGGTAAGAGAGGTATTTTATGACAGGTGTGTTTGTTGAGTAAGTGTTCGTCGTGCTACTGTGCTGCTAGGCTTTCATTTACCTCAGGTATACATGGAGTTTCTTCTCCATGGTTGATGAGCTGCCTGTCTTTCTCACATCACTGTCCAAAATGAAATACGCAATATCCAATTGCTGAACTGTTGTAGGTAATCTATGCTACTTGTACTGTGGATTGTTGAGTGTTCGTGCCATGTTTCTGCCTTTCTGGATGCTACAGAGATTGTCAAGGATTAGGGTATGCACATTACTGCATGCGGGGGTGTCCAACTAGTGTGCCCACACATGTCACACTTTGCATTGGGGAGGCACTGATATTGGCCAGGGCCTAATTCAGGCATCACGTTCTAGGCATCAGGGGAACAGTAATGCCATCAATGATTTTGTGCATAAGGGCCTTTGAAACACTGCAGCTATGCCAACATTCAGGAGTTTTGTGATGCCTGGGCAATGTAGTCTTGCTATTTTATGGACATGCATCATGTAGCAACACATTTGGGCATGCATGACGTGCGTATGGCAGTTGTACACTGCCCCCTACGTCTCATCCCCTTCTCATTATTTGCTCCACATACACATTTCAATGTCAATTTTGCAGCATGCCCATTGTCCAGTGATCCCTGTGGGTGTCCATTTATTAAAGCAAGGTAATGTTCCACAGGCCCATGTCATCATGGGTGGAAACAAGGAAATAGGCACCGCAATGGCTTGCTTTCAAATCTGCTTAACACTTAATTTGTATGTAATGGTACTGCTTCCTGTTGTGATGGACATGTTCCTGTGCCTGCAGTTAAACCAATGCCAAATTCACACAGTCCAGCACAGCAATCAAGTTGGAGAAGTGGGCTGTTGCACAGAAATGTGCATCACGCTCTTCAGGAAGGTTGGCTGGGACATGCCATGTAGAATTTTAATGGTAAACAGAAGTGGGCCCAAGGCTGGAAAATGCAAGACTAGAACCAGATTCAGCAAGGGTGGGATGGGAGTCCTGATGTTAATCTCACTCAGGAGATCCACCTTTATCAGGGTGAGAAGTTCTGCTATGATGTACCTCTTCAGCAAATAGAGTGTGAATATTTGAATGTTGGTCAGAACTAAGGGGGAGGGACTGAAACAAGGCATGGATGGCCTCTTCATCATGCATGTCCTCTGCCTTTGCCGAGCTGGTATTCTTGGCTGCACTGCATGTCTCTGCAGCTCAATGACAAGTAGCAAATTGTGGAGGCAGTAGTACACAGATGCTACAGGCTGCAAGATTCTTGGTTTAGAGAAGGTGTGAACATTAAATGCTCTCTCGGGTGCAATTATATGCATATGTGGCTTCAAGTTCATCAGCTGGATACATTTACCTAATTCTCTGAAATGCGGGTAACAGCACTGATTTTTCGGAGTAATTACCTCCTGTTTTGGCAGTTTGGCAGTACGTATTTCAATTTCTAACTCTACAGGTATTACCGAATTACCATCATTTTCTGGCGCTAATCCCTCTAGCACCAATTCCTCCTATGGAATTTGAGCCATGGGAATTGCCACCAAATATGTTACTAGTAATTTGGAAATGTGCCAAACATGGCAGCAGCTCTTTTGCCACCATTTTTTCTTATTATTATATTATTGCCAAACCTGTGATGAGACCCATTTTGCCCACTCCTGGGTTTCCAGACTTGTCTGTGATGGGAAGATGAGAGGGTGGGTTGACAGTGAGTTGAAGAAAGTGCGAGCAGGACGAACAATGTAGGAGGTACTTGTCATCAATATTTTAAATATCGGCCGACTTGTGCTGCACCCATTGTCCTACTATGAGAACCTTCATATCTGCAAATGACCTTTGGTTGATTTGTGTATTTTCCCCACTGCTGATAGGCCTAAAGAGAAAGCAATTACACCTCCCCACTTTCTTTAAGGTATGGAGTGAGACAGAAACTGAGCTGTCCATGTGCAAGCTTTTGGCTGAACCAAGCATATGGTGACGCATGATTATGCGCCCAGCTTTTTTGCTTCTACGGGTGTCTGAATTTCACAAAAGGTTACAATAAGCAACCTGAATATTTTGATAGGTACAGATATCATAGAAATTCTGGTCCAAATGGAAATTAGGTGGATTAGTATAAATAAACTAGTGGGAAGAGGGATCAGGAATAATAGCCATATTACAGTTAGAACCATGAATTGTACACCTCCATAGGGGTGGGAATCCGGACACATCCCGATCTGTGCTGGTTATAGTAGTCCTAGATATTTATATTGATGCCCGATTGTACAATGTTGCATGGGAGCAACCACTGTGGCCATGTCCCAGCTCACACACAAATTGTAGGGTTAAAATATCTGGCTGCTTTGCACATGCGCAATCGCTTCTTCATTGTCAAATAACAGAGAATAATGGTCAGTGGTATCAAAGTATGTTTATTGCTCCTGTTTAGGTTGTTAGGTTTGCATCTAAGCTGAGCCAACACGTGTTTCATTTGTGAGATCTTTTTCAAGGCTCAAATACAAGGTTTTGGGTTGGTGCGCCTATTAATTGTCTTCTCTTGTTGAGATTCGCTGAAGTGTTCTATGGTAAGTCTAGCTCTTTCTAATCATGTGTTCCAAATCTCACATAATTCCGTGACCATTTATGAATGGATCATGAAATTGCTGGGGAGCATTTCTGTTTCCTTTAAAGTCGTGCCCTTTATTATCTTGGACTCAGGTGATTTTAGCGAACTCAGCAAGAAGAGACACCTCCACCCCAAGAAGTGATTGCCCAATTTTACAACACTTCAAGATGGCATTTGCATTCGACATGAGTCTCTAGAAGGAGAATGAGAGTACATCCGTGTTAGGCTATTAGGCAATAATACGATCTATAGGTGGCCATTGAAGGTTCACTAGACAACATTCCATGCAGGTCCTGCTGCTCCACCTTCTTTAGAGACTCAGTGCTTCATGGGCCCCCAGCCACCACCTCTTTCTCTACTAGATAACTCGCCCTTTTGAAACACCTGTGGGGCCCCTGTGGCCTTGATTGATTGAAAGCTTGGCATTGACATGACTTTTTTCCCTGCAGTCCTCCGGTTTTGCACTATGCCTCACATTACACCCCACTCTCTCAAGCCCTCACTTTCTGATCCTTGTCTTACAACAGCTATGCTTCTGGTTCCTGTGTTTAGGCCTGTCCATTTCATGGTGTCCAGTTTTCAGGATAGCCCCTGTATCCCAGACGTATCTTTTAAGGTTCTGCTCATGCCAATGGAGCTCCTAGCAAAAATGTGGGTAGAAAGGAAAGGTGCATGTCAGTGGAGTAAAGTGCCCCTTCGTTCTCTTGTAAGATAAGATACTAGTCATTCAGGACTTTGTTGGCAGTACACTGTTCGATCACATATACCTGGTTACCCTATTAGGTTTTATGTCTCCATGGGATCTGTGAAGAAACCTTACCCTACCATCTCCTTGTTTTTTTCCTGTCTTTGACTGTACCCTCTGACGAAATACTTTGCCACCAAACCTAGGGTGTAATATCCAGGAGATTTCAGGGGTTGCTCAGTGAAATCAGTTCTTATCTTCAAGATCATGACAACAAACTTAATTGTTAGTGCACTTTGTAAAGTTGTTTAGATGATCGTCTCTGGAAGAAAGAGCAACATTGGGAGCTAGGTATGTTTCCACCACTGCCAATGCCTTTTTGAATTATAATCCTTTCTTTGTATGTATTTTATATTGTTGCTTGTTTTGCCTATTGACAAGTGCGGTAATACTAAAACATACACTCTGGAGTAAAAAACGAGTCCCCGGTTCTTAGTTCCTTGAAAACAACCACAATTGTTTATATACAAATATTAATAATTATCTCAATTAAAAACTGTGTACATGCCAATCCCAGGACCGCCAAGAGTAGAATAGAGCATAATTGCTAATCTAGTGTGCTCTGTCCTCAACTCTCTCCACCCGTCCCTTACCATGCAGGATGGGCCAATGTGTCAGTGTGTTTGTTATCTTGGAGCATGATGTCTATCTCATTTCAACCTCTATATTTGTATAGACTCTGGGCACTTAGGAGGTATGGAGCCATCTGGAGTCCTATGTTAACCTCCTGCAAAGTGCAGGGTAAATATTGACCATTTTCTGCATTTAACCAATCAAATCCCACTACTGTACATTACCCATGTTTACCATCACATCGAAGCTGGTAATGAGTAGAACATGCAGGAAACAATGATAATAAATGTAATATTTGAGGTTATCCCTTCTGCTGGTGGTTAACTCTGTATCATAGTGATTTTTCACAAAAATCCTACCCAACAGTAAATGAGGACCTTTCTTGTTTGTCTTCTTTATTTGAACATCAGGTATTGATTCAAAAGAGCCAGATACGCATGTGAACCCCTCAAAACTTGATTCTTAATGACCTTAGATTTGAGTAACGGATTTGGCCAGAATTTTGAAAGTGATTAAAAGTCTGCAGACCCCCCCAGACTGAAAAGGTTCGTAATGATTTGTTAAAGAATGAAAAAGTTACTAAGTTTCAAATTTTCTTTTTCTGTCCAAAAAAGTTTGGACTACATCCCATTAATTTTCCCATAGACAAAAAAGGTTAATTTATGCCAAAGCACACAAATCTGTCCAGCCTAAACAGCTGGACAGATTTGGACCAGGTCCAAAACAACTTGGGCACAAAGCACTTGTGATCCTTTTGTGGTTTAGGGTTATTCTGTGCAGTGATTATTTTAAAATTTGACAGAGAACGGGGTGCCGCTGTCCCTACAAAAAGTATAGTTATATCTCCCATGTTGCATTGCAGGATCATGGTTTTCAGAAATGAAACAACTGCCATCTTCTTTTCCTTTCGAAGCGAGAGATGTTCGCGGCTATAGCCAAGGTTATGGGAAAATGAAACACAGTAAAAATCTATTTGTAGATAAATGAACATACAAATGTCCTCAGGGTAGAGGTGGGGGTAGGGTCAGGGGGAACTGAGCCAAATGTGGGTGTTGGAGGGGGCGTAAGGATGGGTTTGCAGCACAAAGCTTTCCGTTGCCTCGGCTATAGCTGGGAATAGCCGACATCTCAATGCAAACTGCATCACAGAAGCCATGTGTGTTCTGGGATGAAAGGGAGAGGGAAGAGGAGGTGAGCAGGCCGTCTGCAGAGTGGAAGGAGCTGACACAGATGAAGGGGGCAAGTGGTGAGGGACTAGGGGGCATGGAAGCATTATTTTTCTGCCGTTTTGACGATATTCATGGCTATATTCGAGGCTACAAAAGATTACAGATACCAGCGGGTATGTGTAGTTCGGTATGCACAGCTATATAGTTTGGGGATTCAGTGTTCTATATTTTTTTAAAAGCTCTTAGTTTAGGTATAGTCTTGTCAGCGGTGAAAAATCTTGGTAGGTATTAGAGAGTCTTTTTTATTTTGGATTTGTGTTTTCAGACATTTGAGCATGTGAGACTATGGAGACTTTGGAGAGAAAAAGAAGAAAATAGTTTAACAAAATTAATATGAAAAGTGTAGTTTTAGATGTAAATTAGAATGCAGTTCAGGGTGTGTATTTTCAATTATGGTTTTATGTTGTGTGCCTGTGGAATGTTAGCCTACCTAGTTTATTGTTACATATTTTTATTGTTTTTCAGTTATTTCATGTACGTACATGAGCATTGTTGTTCTCTACTGATTATACAAGTTGTATAGTAGTATAAAAGTTAACATCAGCCCCCTTCTCAACTAACTTGTTGTAAATGCAGCTATGATAAAAGTCCATGAACTGACTGTAGCCGTGGCTATGATAATAAAACAACATTTTTATTATTTTTCTGTATTTGTGTATTTATATATGATAAGTAGCCCTTAAAAAGACTGTTTTGGGGTACACTGAGTGTAGAACTTTAGCACATAAGGAGTACTGTTTTTATGTTATGAAGGAGCACTGCATTTCAGTGATGCCTATAGAAATTTCCCATGTAGAACTGTATGTTGTTGTTCGAAATCCATAATTGGTTGTGGTCTGTAATGAATGTTGAAACTGCTTTATAAACATTTTCCAGGATTTCTCAATTTTACCATTAAATCTAGTGGTTCGTCTCCATTTTTGCCTCCGAGTTAGATTGGAAAAGATGAAGATGGTGTGAGGAAATAGTTCCATTAGTTTTTCCATGTCTTGTTTCATGATTAAAGTAAGTGACACTCCTCTTATATTTCCCAAGTGATTGCCTTGACAATGAATGAGTATGAGGTCTGGGTGTGCTGTACTTCTCATGCTTAACCATTTTGGGATCATTTGAAACCACTGCATTCCTCGCATTCCAAACCATGTAATTGTGAAATGTATCAAACCCTAGGCCAATGCTAACATTTAGATTCTCCAAAAAGCCAGCAACCAAAACAGCCAACTGTCTCCAATCAGCCACACAGTTTTCATTGCAGCCATGATGATATCTGTAGTGTTTCTCTGTTTCCAGGAAAATTATTCCTACTTTGAATTTCAAGTAATTTGTATGAGTGGGGTATGTATTATTGTGTGTGTTATAGTTTCTAATTGGTTGATGGTGCTGTTCTTATTATTCGCTACATTGCTACTCGCTGGTAGACATCCACAGCACCCCTCTGTAGCCACAGCTACATTAGGAAAAATGACACATTGGGCCTCCAAAATCTGGTCTGGGTTCCCTGAATGGGGAATTACCGGGCCATTCTGAGTTTGGAGAGCCCGGTAATTCCGCCCTCAGGGAACCCGGGCCCGGACCTTCCCCATTCCCATTCGAGCCCCCATAGGGCTCAATGGGAATGGGTGCAGGGAGCTAACAACGGGCCGATTACGACCGGCCCGTTGTTAACTCCCTGATCCCCTTGCGGGACCCGGTAACAATGTCTGGTTTTACCAGGCATCTTTACCGGGTGCCGCAAGGGGACCTCGTAATTAGGTGGAATTGGAATAACGGGTCCGCATCCATTAGCGGACCCCGTTAACCCATTCCGCCTGACTCGTAATGAGGCCCATTGTGTGTTTGTGGACATGTAGTAGCCGTGGCTCAGGTAGCCATCCACACAATCTCTCTGTAGCCGTGGCTATATTAGGACAATTGGCAGATTGTGTTTAGTATCCATGGCAATATTTGTGGCCGTGTCTATAAATGTACATTTTGTGTGCAATAATCATATATTCCTGGGGATGATACAGTACAGAATTTTCTTTATCTACGTTATTTCATGTACTTAGTTGGTCACTTATTTCCTTTGAAGGTTTGAAGGCAAATTTATTTTGATTTTGGGTTTGAAGAAACATTTTCATGTAGCCGCGGGTACAAACCAAGATCATTAGCCACGTCAAATAGCCGTGGCTATGAAAGAGGGTTTGCAGTTGTGTAGGGCTTAGTGATAGGTTGTGCTGAAAATGTGTCAGCCATGTTTTAAGTTTTATTGGTGTATAGTCCTCTTTTTTGGCAGTCATTTTGGAAAGTGTAAAATCCACCTTTTTGTGCAGTTCTGTCCTTTTGGTTTTTGAACTCTCGCTGTGCACATGGCAGGAGCGTTGCTGATGTTAAAGTAAGTGTTGATCACCATTTACATATTTGAAGGTTTATTTGTAGTGTTGTGTGTGTTAGTTGTACTATGCAGTGCTATCAGATGGTGTTCTTTATTATTTTTTCATTTGCTATGTTTGAGTGGCAAGTATTCTTTAATGTGGAGATGTAGATTTTGTATTGGTTATTAAGGTTGAAGGTTGTTTGATTTTACTTCTTGTACTTTTAATGTATTTTGAGGTACGCCGTACCACTCCAAACATGGGTGTTTGGGGTGTTTTGTGAGGTAGTTCAACTGATAGTGCTGTGCAAGTTTATTTTTGTAATCTGCTTATTTTTGTATTTTCTTATACCTGCATTGTTAGGATCATCCCAGTGGATTTGCAGTAGATGTTGTACACTTAACTCCAGTGAAAGAAGAACCTATATTCCAAATACTGTGGTACTGCAGCAGCTGGAAGTAGGAGTTGGATGGAAAGCTTTCTTAGTGACTTTTCTAGTATTTGTAATGATTTTCGTCATGTTTAAATTGTGTGTTGGTAAAATAGGTGTCAGTGTAGTTGATACCACTGCCAGTGTAGAGGGTGCATTTTCAGTTGGTGTTGGTGATGTACTGATGGATGGAGGAGGTGCTGCCAGTGGTGCTGATCTCTGTCTATGGAATTATTGGGACCCATGCATTTTTGTGCTTTACGATACTCATCGACATCGTCCCATTGGATTCGTATTAGATGGCTAATCATTATTGATATCCCTAGACTTTGAGACGGGATATCGGAAGGTCCACGTCGTAGAGTTTTGTTTTAGAAGGTGCACAGTACCTCCTCTGCCTTTTTTCTTAAGCAGTGTTCCTTTACTGTAAAGTAGCGCCAACTGTCTGCATTTTTATTCATACCAGTTTGCTTTTTCCTACGTGGTGCTGGATTGTCGACCCAATTGAGGATGTTGTCTCTAATTGAGACTTGAATGGCTTCTTCATCTGTTTGAAAATATTTGTGTTCATTGCATAGACATTTAAACATATTTACGTAAACTTACATAGTTAGATAAACATGTTCTCCTGCATGGACATAGTATAGTGTTCTTTTTTTGTTTTCACCCAGTTTATATATAACAGTTTCTTTAAGTGGTATGTTCTTATAATTTTTAATATTGTTGTATGTTTTTTTCATCCAAGTTGGATTTTCTTTCCCAAAGATTAGTATGTTGAAAGAGAACAAGTGTCCTATAGTTGTATCTTTCATATAGTGTCTTTGATACACTGCATATAAAATATGAGGGTCATAAAAATGTGTGTATAAAATTGTGTTTATAAAAGTATGTGTGTCACTGAACTGATCCTGTTTTCTTTTTTTTCTGATGGGAGCATACATTTCTTTTTAAACATAGATGTGTAGCCGCAGCGACTGTTTAGCCGAATGGCCCATCAGCATTTGGAGATTCAGGTAACTGTAGCAACGACTGGGGGCTGTCCTAGGCACAAATTATATGACATATAGACATGGCTATGTGTGTTAAGTGTGGAAAGTGCATTCATTACGTACTTATTTTTTGCAGTGTCTTTTGTAATTAATATTTTGCAATACATTGCTGAGAAGAAACAAAGGCAATACTTTAGTTGTGGCTATAAGAATTGGGGCGTAAATTTGATTTTTGGATAGCTGCAGCTATACTTCATTTTTTAAAAAGAAAATTAACTGGAATATTGAAACATTTTTTAACATGTATTCCGTATAATATTTATAAACAGTTTTTGTAAGAGTTACACTACTTTTTAATAATTACTAATGCACATAAATGTATATACTTCAAAAGGGTAAATAAATATCAAAAATAAAACAGGTTTATTGGGGGTGTGGTCGTGGGTTTTCTTTTTCTTTGAGTTGGATCACATGATACATCTTCTTCTTTAGCCCAATTACCTGGATTTTTACTGTCCATGATTTGTTTTAAATTTTGAATGCCCTTTTAATTTATTCTATCTGTTGTTGAATATTAAGTAAGAGTTCTTTTAGTTCTGGCAATGAATCCATGATTACTTTTGTGGGTAGTGTTTGTGTTGTTTCTTGCTTGATTCTTCTTGATACTTTAATTACTTCTTCATCTGTTTGAACATATCTACAGTTTTTCTAAACAACTGAACATATAATACACTTTAAAATTATTTGTGTTGGTTGCATAATCATTTAAAAGTAGTTAGGTTAGATGGACTATATCTGTTTGGTGACAGATATTTGTTCAATAAGATATTGTTGCTTCTCTAATTGTATATACAAATAAAGAATGTACTCACAGTATCCTGACCGTGATGCATTTTCTTCTGCTTCCTTTTCTTAAGTACCTTCTTATTTTATTTCTTCCTCTGGTGGATAGTTTTCCTCAAGCCATTCCATGTAATTTTCCATTGTACTGTGATAGAGAAAAATACTGTTTGTCACCTCAGAAATTTGAATTAGCATTGGAGGAAGAATACATGAGAAGAGAAGGTGGAATCTTTTTGTTTTTTCTCTCTGATTGGTTGTATGTCTGTGTGGTGGGTGGTTGGCAATAGGATGTCAAGTACCCCAGATGTTGTTGAATATGTAGCCCATCAGAGCATGTATTTTTTGAGTGATGTTTATATATGCCAATAAAACTGTATATTATATTGTATTATTATATTAGGAGTTTTTCTTCATAGTACATTTTCATTGTTTAAGGGTGAGGTGCACCTTCAGGAGAAAGTGCTGCTTTTGGTGTATATTTATTGTTTTATTTGATATTTGAAAAGTGAGCCAATTTCAGAAGGAAAGGAATCTGTTTCTTCAGGAGACTGTGAACATGTTTTTGAGATTGGGGTTCATAGTGATGTTGAGGACATAGGTGATGAGTTGTGAAAGCATTGGCTTACATTTTTTTTTGGTTTTACAATATGGTTTTAGATGGAGGGTTTGAAATGAGATGTATATGCTGTCATTTGATAAGGAGCACAGGTTTTTTCTCTGTGGGAAAAGGAAATTAATTAATCATCTCAAAAAGAGCATAGAGAAGTTATTCGAAATTATTTGCATCATCATAGAGGTGAAGAGTATTTTTCTGATTGAAAACATATTTTTCTGTGATATGTTGGTAAAAGAACCCAAAGGCTCTTTTCAGAGCCACCTAGATAACTTTTTAAGTATTTTGGAATAAGAAAATACCTTTTGAAGACTTTTTAAAAATAAAGCTGTGGCTACCACAGCAGCCAATGAAACATTGTATCCTGTTAGGTTTTTTTTATAGCCGCATGTACAAATGGTATGATGGGTTATAGCTGTGGTTTTGAGCAAGCCAATGGGACATTGTGCATTTTTGGCAGTTGTAGCCATGTCTATGACTATTGCTGTAGCCAGGGGTATAACTATTCTAATTACTCTGCATTGATCATGTTGTTGCTTTGATTTTACAGCACACAATTTCAAATGTGTTTATGATTCTAAGGGGGAAATTCATAGAATTTAGCGCACAAGTGGCGCACGCGGCTGGCGCACAGTGTGCGCGTGCGAATCCCTGCGCCATCCGCGTGCGCTAAAATCCATTTCCGCGCACTGCGTATTCATGGATTCCAGCTACCAAAACCAGCCGTGGCGCACAGTGGCGCAGCGACCCTGCAGCAGCGCCAGTTACGCCCCCAAGAACGCCTCTTGCGCAGGGAAAAGCCATCAAAATCCCCAATCCAGCGCAAAGGGCTGCGCTAACCCTGTACCAGCACGACAAGTGGGCTACGTGTATCACTGGGGTGCGCGGGAAGTACCTCACGTCATTTCAGCTGGGTACGTGTATTTCAGGGGTGCGCTGGAAGTTCCACACACGATTCCATCAGGGTACGTGTACATCAGGGGTGCGCGGGAAGTTTCACACGTGAATTCAGCAGGGTACATGTATATCAGGGGTGCGCGGGAAGTTCCACATACGTATGTCCTGGCTACATGTATTTCGGGGTGCGCAGGAAGTTTCACACGCGATATCAGCAGGGTACGTGTATTCCAGGGGTGCGCTGGAAGTTCCACACGCAAATGTCCTGGCTACGTGTATCTTGGGGTGCGCGGGAAGTTTCACACGCGATATCAGCAGGGTATGTGTATATCAGGGGTGCGCGGGAAGTTCCACACGCAAATGTCCTGACTACGTGTATTTCCGGGTGCGCGGGAAGTTTCACACGCGAAGGTCCTGGGTACGTGTATCTTGGGGTGCGCGGGAAGTTTCACACGCGACATCAGCAGGGTATGTGTATTTCAGGGGTTCCGTGGAGTACTACACGTGAATTGGCCGTGTGGGTCCTCCCAGGTGTTCGCTCCACAACCTCCATGGCCCCTGCTGGCAGCCCACACCACGGGGGACTAGCCTGCACCCCCACTCATCCCCCTGCACCCCCACCCCCCAGCACTGTGGGGCACCTGCCAGCAGGCCCCCACTCATGTCCAACTCATGTTCCCCTGCGCCCCCACCCCCCAGCACTGTGGGGCACCTGCCAGCAGGCCCCCACTCATGTCCAACTCATGCTCCCCTTCACCCCCCAGCACTGTGGTGCACCCTCCACCAGGCCCCCACTCATGTCCAACTCATGTTCCCCTGCACCCCCACCCCCCAGCACTGTGGTGCACCCTCCACCAGGCTCCCACTCATGTCTCCCATCACCCCCACCCCCCAGCACTGTGGTGCACTCTCCACCAGGCTCCCACTCATGTTCCCCTGCACCCCCACCCCCCAGCACTGTGGGGCACCTGCCAGCAGGCCCCCACTCATGTCCAACTTATGTTTCCCTGCACCCCCACCCCCCAGCACTGTGGTGCACCCTCCACCAGGCCCCAACTCATGTTCCCCTGCACCCCCACCCCCCAGCACTGTGGTGCACCCTCCACCAGGCCCCAACTCATGATCCCCTGCACCCCCACCCCCCAGCACTGTGGTGCACCTGCCAGCAGGCCCCCACTCATGTCCAACTTGTGTTCTCCTGCACCCCCACCCCCCAGCACTGTGGTGCACCCTCCACCAGGCTCCCACTCATGTCTCCATCACCCCCACCCCCCAGCACTATGGTGAACCCTCCACCAGGCCCCAACTCATGTTCCCCTGCACCCCCACCCCCCAGCACTGTGGGGCACCTGCCAGCAGGCCCCCACTCATGTCCAACTCATGTTCCCCTGCACCCCCAACCCCCAGCACTGTGGTGCACCCTCCACCAGGCTCCCACTCATGTCTCCCATCACCCCCACCCCCTAGCACTGTGGTGCACCCTCCACCAGGCCCCAACTCATGTTCCCCTGCACCCCCACCCCCCAGCACTGTGGTGGACCCTCCACCAGGCCCCAACTCATGTTCCCCTGCACCCCTACACCCCAGCACTGTGGTGCACCCTCCACCAGGCCCCAACTCATGTTCCCCTACACCCCCACCCCCCAGCACTGTGGTGCACCCTCCACCAGGCCCCAACTCATGTTCCCCTGCACCCCCACCCCCCAGCACTGTGGTGCACCCTCCACCAGGTACCCACTCATGTCTCCCATCACCCCCACCCCCAGCACTGTGGTGCACCCTCCACCAGGCCCCAACTCATGTTCCCCTGCACCCCCACCCCCTAGCACTGTGGTGCACCCTCCACCAGGCCCCAACTGATGTTCCCCTGCACCCCCACCCCCCAGCACTGTGGTGCACCATCCACCAGGCCCCCACTCATGTCCAACTCATGTTACCCTGCACCCCCAGCACTGTGGTGCACCCTCCACCAGGCTCCCACTCATGTCTCCCATCACCCCCATCCCCCAGCACTGTGGTGCACCCTCCACCAGGCTCCCACTCATGTCTCCCATCACCCCCACGCCCCAGCACTGTGGTGCACCCTCCACCAGGCCTCAACTCATGTTCCCCTGCACCCCCACCCCCCAGCACTGTGGTGCACCCTCCACCAGGCCCCCACACATGTCCAACTCATGTTCCCCTGCACCCCCACCCCCCAGCACTGTGGTGCACCCTCCACCAGACCCCCACTCATGTCCAACTCATGTTCCCCTGCACCCCCACCCCCCAGCACTGTGGTGCACCCTCCACCAGGCCCCCACTCATGTCCAACTCATGTTCCCCTGCACCCCCACCCCCCAGCACTGTGGTGCACCCTCCACCAGGCTCCCACTCATGTCTCCCATCACCTCCACCCCCCAGCAATGTGGTGCATCCTCCACCAGGCCCCAACTCATGTTCCCCTGCACCCCTACCCCCAGCAGTGTGGTGCACCCTCCACCAGGCTCCCACTCATGTCTCCCATCACCCCCACCCCCCAACACTGTGGTGCACCCTCCACCAGGCCCCAACTCATGATACCCTGCACCCCTAACCCCCAGCACTGTGGTGCACCCTCCACCAGGCTCCCACTCATGTCTCCCATCACCCCCACCCCCCAGAACTATGGTGAACCCTCCACCAGGCCCCAACTCATGTTCCCCTGCACGCCCACCCCCCAGCACTGTGGGGCACCTGCCAGCAGGCCCCCACTCATGTCCAACTAATGATCCCCTGCACCCCCACCCCCCAGCACTGTGGTGCACCCTCCACCAGGCTCCCACTCATGTCTCCCATCACCCCCACCCCCCAGCACTGTGGTGCACCCTCCACCAGGCCCCAACTGATGTTCCCCTGCACCCCCAGCCCCCAGCACTGTGGTGCACCCTCCACCAGGCCCCAACTGATGTTCCCCTGCACCCCCACCCCCCAGCACTGTGGTGCACCCTCCACGAGGCCCCAACTCATGTTCCCCTACACCCCCACCCCCCAGCACTGTGGTGCACCCTCTACAAGGCCCCAACTCATGTTCCCCTGCACACCCACCCCCCAGCACTGTGGTGCACCCTCCACCAGGCCCCAACTGATGTTCCCCTGCACCCCCAGCCCCCAGCACTGTGGTGCACCCTCCACCAGGCCCCAACTAATGTTCCCCTGCACCCCCACCCCCCAGCACTGTGGTGCACCCTCCACCAGGCCCCAACTCATGTTCCCCTACACCCCCACCCCCCAGCACTGTGGTGCACCCTCTACCAGGCCCCAACTCATATTCCCCTGCACACCCACCCCCCAGCACTGTGGTGCACCCTCCACCAGGCTCCCACTCATGTCTCCCATCACCCCCACCCCCAGCACTGTGGTGCACCCTCCACCAGGCCCCAACTCATGTTCCCCTGCACCCCCACCCCCCAGCACTGTGGTGCAACCTCCACCAGGCCCCAACTGATGTTCCCCTGCACCCCCACCCCTCAGCACTGTGGTGCATCATCCACCAGGCCCCCACTCATGTCCAACTCATGTTCCCCTGCACCCCCACCCCCTAGCACTGTGGTGCACCCTCCACAGGCCCCCACTCATGTCCAACTCATGTTCCCCTGCACCCCCACCCCCAGCACTGTGGTGCACCCTCCACCAGGCTCCCACTCATGTCTCCCATCACCCCCATCCTCCAGCACTCTGGTGCACCCTCCACCAGGCTCCCACTCATGTCTCCCATCACCCCCACCCCCCAGAACTGTGGTCCACCCTCCACCAGGCCCCAACTCATGTTCCCCTGCACCCCCACCCCCCAGCACTGTGGTGCACCCTCCACCAGGCCCCCACTCATGTCCAACTCATGTTCCCCTGCACCCCCATCCCCCAGCACTGTGGTGCACCCTCCACCAGGCCCCCACTCATGTCCAACTCATGTTCCCCTGCACCCCCACCCCCCAGCACTGTGGTGCACCCTCCACCAGGCCCCAACTCATGTCTCCCATCACCCCCACCCCCCAGCACTGTGGTGCACCCTCCACCAGGCCCCAACTCATGTTCCCCTGCACCCCCACCCCCCAGCACTATGGTGCACCCTCCACCAGGCTCCCACTCATGTCTCCCATCACCCCCACCCCCCAGCACTGTGGGCACCCTCCACCAGGCCCCAACTCATGTTCCCTTGCACCCCCACCCCCAGCATTGTGGTGCACCCTCCACCAGGCCCCCACTCATGTCCAACTCATGTTCCCCTGCACCCCCACCCCCCAGCACTGTGGGGCACCTGCCAGCAGGCCCCCACTCATGTCCAACTCATGTTCCCCTGCACCCCCACCCCCAGCACTGTGGTGCACCCTCCACCAGGCCCCCACTCATGTCCAACACATGTTCCCCTGCACCCCCACCCCCCAGCACTGTGGTGCACCCTCCACCAGGCTCCCACTCATGTCTCCTATCACCCCCACCCCCCAGCACTGTGGTGCACCCTCCACCAGGCCCCAACTCATGTTCCCCTGCACCCCCACCCCCAGCACTGTGGGGCACATGCCAGCAGGTCCCCACTCATGACCCTCCACCAGGCCCCAACTCATGTTCTCCATCCAACATGTCATCACAATCTAGATCCCTGGTCCCTATGGTCAGCCTCCAAATGCAAAACACCCACCCGAGTATTGCATCCAACCACTTAGAAATGGCAATAACATGATAGAACACCAATTGCAAGTTTGGAAACGAACACATGTCCCTCACATACACCCAATCGGTGTCAGTGAATCTCAAAACCCATATGATGATATGCATGAAACCAATGAGATGATACTACACATTGAAGTTTGATCAAAAAATATGTATTAAAGGAAATATAAATTGAATCAAAAATAAACAAACAGAAATGGGAATGTTAAAAAAATAAAAAAGAAGCATGTCCGTGAAAAAATGCAAAACCAAAAATCATAATCCAAAGGAATGGTGTCCAAAGTCACAGTCCACAAAAGAAAATCCAATGGAAAATTATAATTGAAAGCCATTGCTCCATGGGTAAATTGTAAAATAAAAAGAAAATCCAACAGTGAACTATGTACAGATGAACAAGCCAGGGTCCATGATCCCAACAAAAGAAATGAAACCTATCTAACAACACTACCTAATAAAAAAAAACTATACACAAAAATGTGGCCCATTGTCCAAAAGGTCCAAAATAATCAAAAAAAAATGCAAAAACAAAGGAAATCTAACACTAACTATAGAACTATGTACAAGGGCAGCGGGCTAGTCCGACGGCTCACTTTTGGATGTCCCGGGCCAGGGCATCATCGAACTTCTGCTCAATGTCCCTGAGGCGGTCCTCCTCCATGGCCCGAGGGTCCGCAGGGCCGTTGACCTGTCCACCTCCAACACCCTGCGGATTGCCTCGAGGCACTCGGCCCGCCTCAGGGCCCTCCGCATGGAGTTCTCCGCCCTGACCATCGTGAGCCGTGCCTCTTCCGCCCGCTGCCGCTCCGCATCTATGGCGTGGCCCAACCGCTGACACACGGAAGCCACTTTCTGTCCTGGGTCCTCCTGCCCTCCGGCCGATGCCTGCCCCTCCGATGTAGAAGGCCCCAGGCCTTCATGGCTCCCACCACGTTGCTGCTGCTGCTGTGCCTCTGCCCGTGCAATGCCTCCTGCTGCCTGCACATCCTCTGCTGGCTGGGCTGCAGTCGTTGATGTGGCCACCCCTGCTGGACGTCCGACTCCCGACTGTGGCAGGGATGCCTCCTCCACCAGCCTGGCCGCACCGTCAGAGGCAGCTCCACAGGGCACCCAGGTGACTGATGGGTGGGAATATGGCACGGAGGACGACTGGCGCATAGGGGGTTCAGTTGAGGAGAGGGTCGCAGCAAGCCCCATCAAACGGAGGAATTCGGCCTGGGTGACCTGTCCCAGTAGGCCGACGCGGTCAATGAGCCATTCGAGATGACGTGCAGTCTCCTCATGAAAAGACTGCAGGTCACCTCGCATGGCCCGTTGACGCAACGCCACACCAGTCAGGACAGGCTCAACCCGGACCCGGATAGCCACGACCGCAGGCAGAGGAAGGGCAGTTGTCGTGAGCTCATCCCCTGCCTGAAAACGGGTCTGGACGTAGGCATCCCTGATGGTGCAGGGACAGGATCAGGGACAGGATTGCACACAGGCACCTCTGCGGCGGCCTGTGCTGCCTCCTGTCCCTGGTCCTGCACTGCACCACTAGCACCAGTGGAATCCCCACCTCCAGACCCCGTCTCTGTTGCTTGCACGGTCTCCTTCTCCATCAAACCCCCCACCAACCTGGATGACTCCGTGCCATCTTCCCCCGTTGGGCCCTGTGGGGTCCCAGCTGCCCCTTCTGCTGCCGAGGAGTCCAACTCCAACCTCCGCCTCTTGGACCTCCTCCCAGCAGCTGCAGCCTGGGACGCGGCACCGGACTCCTCACTCCCCGACGAGATCACAACTTGGGAGGGGAGCCGGGCCTTGCGTCTCCGGCTGGCAGTGGGATCCCCGCCGCTGTGCTCCACAGCACCTTCTCCGCCCTCTTCATCAGTTGACGCTGCAGACAGGGAGAAATAAAACACAGGCATCAGGGCACTGTACAATGGACACATACACACATGACAGTTGTACATGAGTGGCATTGGCAAACCTCAGACATGCCATCACAATCCCCAACACACATGTCATTTCAACTCGCACACATGAGCCATACCACAGCCATATCGCAACTGCCAGCACCATCCATACACATACAACAGCATGAGCAGGCAAAGCTGAGCCAGACATCACATGCAACACAGGAGGTGCACTACACATGTACACACACCACCACAATTGCATGCATGTGTACACCTCTGCCAAGTGTCGCAGTGTTCAGATGGGCATCAATGTCACATCTGCCAATCAGGCTTCCACATCCCGCTGTCACATGCATCCATGTTGCATCACTGTTGCACCCTTGTCAAATACACACAAATGCACATGTACACAGTGCTGATACATGCAGCTGAAAACAACATACATGCGTGACATCACGAACATGTCTACTTACATACACATTCATCCAAACATGTGTGCCCACACGGGTCTGCCTCTCAAGGACCTGGACATGGAGTGCTGGGGATATGCGTTCCAGGACCCTCATCTGATCTTCCGACAAGTGGCCCCGGCGCCCCTTAGCATCCGCTGCCTTCAAGAGGCGCCGGGCCTTGTTCAGGGTCCTGTACCTGAAGTCCTCCCAGCGCTTCTTGACATGTTGGAAGTCGCTGACTGCCACCCCCTCCGCGTTGATGGCAATCACGATGTCAGTCCAGATCCGAGTCCGTCCATCCTTGTCGGCGCGCACACTTCCGAAGAGGGCATCATACTGTCCCAGGACTTGCTCCACCAGGACACCAACTTCCCTGGCACTGAAGCTGGTGCCCCTCTGCCTCTCTGGCCGGGGGTTGTCAGTGGTGCCAGATGTTGCAGTGCCCGACATGACAACCCCAGAGGCAGGAGTGGGTGGGCAACTGGGTCCTGGGGCTGGGCTGTGGAGCGATGGAATCCCAGTCGGAAGTCTTCGGTTCCAGCAGGGGTGGTCACAGCAACAGCACCCTGGCTGATGTGAAGGCAGCAAATGGCCGGGCGCACGTTGGCAGCAGGCAGTCAGGCAGCAGCAGATGGCAGGTGGGAGCGTGCTCGGGGCTCTGGGGGGCAGTAATTCGGCCTTCTGGGCAGGAGCGTGGTCTTCCGTGTGCTTACGCGTGGCCAGCTTGATACGGAGTGATTTGGCACGTGAAAATTCTGCACGTCAGCGTGTAATTCGAGGAAAGGCCCTTAGTACGTAAGCGCGTCTGCACGCATACGCAATTTCATTGGACAGAAGGCCCCTCAAGCGCAAGCGCCCCTGTGACTTGACGCGCGCAGGCGTGCATGGGCATTTCAGCGCGCGTGAAAAACCACGTCCGCGTGTAATCCGCGGAAAGGGCCCATGCGCGTAAGTAACGTGATGCGCGCGGGCGTTTCCCTCAGCACGGGTTAAAGGTGAGTGGGCCCAGAAGTTCGCTGTACGTGCCTTTCGTGGAGACCGACGTGTGTTGCTGCTTCCTGTTGTTTCGCGCGCCATCACAACTTCACAGCTATCAAGGACGTATCTCTTCTTTTGGCGGGGGTATTGGCTATGCGTGTTTTTCTGCATCGCGCTAGTCAGACGGTGAGTTGCACACGCTCTTTTTCCCACTGCGGGTGCCCCAGTGTATCGCACCCATTTTCGATGTCATAGTAGCCTGTGTGTCCCACACGTACGCGTTATTCGTGTTACTGGGTGCCACCGCGTATTGCGGGAGGTTGAATCCACGCACGTATGCTGCAGGGTTGCGTGCACGGTTTTACTGCAGTTTTGGGGTGCCTGAGCGTTGCGTGACCCGTCACTACATCACCGGGGTCACATACAGCCTTGCAGGTGCAGGGGGGCTGTTAACATCTTGCTTCCCACCCCCTTCACGCCAATTGCCCAGGTCAATTGTGGTGTACACCTCCCATTGGCACCACTCCATCTGTGCCGGCACTACTACATCTGTGCCATGGTTGGGAGGCCACCAAAGGTGAGGGGTGCCTCAGCTGGGTGTCCTCCTCGTGGCGGGCGTGGTCGGGGACGTGGCCGTGGTGACCAGGGAGTAGGGGGACTCCAGGGTGTCCAGGGTAGCCACAGAGGGGGAAGAGGCAGGGGTGCGCCACTTGAGCACAATGTTGTGCCATGTGTCGGTGCAGTCATGCCACCACCCCCTGTGCTTCCGGGGGATGCAGCTTCTGCATCTGGCTCTGGCGCCGTGTGACCCGGCAGTCTGTTCCATCGACTGCCACGGGCCTAAGGGTAGTGGTAGCTGCAGGTGCAGCTGTGGCACCGCCACCCAGGCTCAGGGTCTGCCAGCGCAGGCTGCGTTGGCACTTGAGGAGCCCTTGGGAGATCACCATCAGGCCAGGAGGGAAACCATAGGAGCAGGCCGGGCTGCTCAGACCAAGACACTTGTCCCTGGGGCAGTCATGTCATCTGCTGCCCCGAACAGCCGGGTGTTGGCAAGTGCAGGGGCAGATGCACCCAACAACACCCCGGGTGTGATTCTGCCAACCAGGACTGTTGCGGTCAATGACCCTGCCACAGCTGATGTTGCTGCGCAGGGTGCATTAGAGTGCACCCAGCTGCCACTGACACAAGTCAGGCCTTTGGTCGTCCCTCCACCTGCCACTGCCTTGGCTCAATCCACCGAACCCACTGGCCATACTGGTCAGGGCGGCATTAGCCAGCCAGGGTCTGCGCCACAGTCCAAGAGGAGGAAGGTTGCACCTGCAGCACAGGCTGGGACCCCACACACAGCCACGACCTCCTGCACATCGGGGAAGAAGCCTTTCTGCAAGCAGGAACTGGACTTCCTCGTGGACTACGTGCGGGGCCACAGCCGTGACATGCTAGTGGGTGCCAATAGTCAGACTACGGCTGCCCAATGTGACACCCACCGGAAGCATGTTGCGGAACATGTCAGTTCATTCGGCCATGAGGTGCGCACGGCGCAAGAGTGCAAAAAGCGTTGGAATGACATCAAACGCAGCACTAAGGCTAAGCGTGCCTCTAATTACAACTTGACTCTGGTGACTGGCGGTGGGCCTGCACCAGAGGAGGAAGTGCTCACTCCACATGAGGCACTCGTTGAGGAGTTCATACCACCAGAATTGGTCGAAGGAGTGGGAGAGATGCTGGACTTTGATGCCCAGTCCAGTGAGTGTTGATGCGTGTTTGTTGAGGACGTGTGTGTTTCACTTGTGGGATGTGTTGTGCATGATTGCCACTACATGTGACGTGTACATGGTTCTGATGTGTAAGTAATGCAATGCTTCCGTCATGCATGTCTCCTCTGCCTGCATGCGGGGATTCCATGTAGGCATGCTCCCTTGCCCCTCCTCCGCCACTCTGCACCCCAGTTCCACCTTTGCACTGGTGTTCTTCAATCTTGCCAATGTGTACTTTCTTGTTCATGCGTCCTGTGTAGATGCTAACTTCCAGCGTAGAATCTGCCAAACATATGCCGTGTGGTACAGCCTTAGTACTTGATGCAGGGAATCTCACTTGTACTGTGCATAGGTCAGATGTCCCGCAGGGACATGAGTGCCCATTCATGCTCCATGTGCATTGCACGCATGCCCCTATGTGTCCTTGACTGGATGATCACTGTAATACAAGTCCTTGGTTACATACATTGCCTGCCATCTCATCAGCCTTCCCATGTCAACTGTGGCTCAGTCCTGCGTTGCACACATGTTTAGGGTCTGACAATCTGCGTGGCTCACAGGCCTCGGCCTGTTCAATGGCCAATAACTCTGTCCAACTGTTGTTGTGTCTTCTTCACACATGGGCGGCATCCAGAGTTTTCATCATGTGTCCTGCTTACTGTCCCAGCATCATTTGCAGTGTTGTCACTTGAATCACATTAAGCTGTTGATGCCAGTCAACACTGCCTGTCAATACACAGGTGTATGTTCAGCCTTTTGATACCATGCTAGGCATCCCTGCTTTGGTACTGGGGTGGAGGGGTGCTTGGCTTCTAGATATGGTACACATTGAATGCACAATGCACGTGATTCATGAATTTGACATTGCACTGCCTTCACATTTCCTGGCACACACCATGGAGTCCTTGTACATGTAGGTAGTGAGTGGCGTACACATTTTCTGCACTGCATAGACCCACTTCCATGGAAACTGCCACCTTTCAACAGGTCTGATCACAGAAGCAATTCAAAGTTGACCCAGCATGCATGCCAGGTTATATGTTGTGTGTCACATGTCTGCCTGATGCGTTTGCTGTCGGTGTGTGTGTATGTTGTTTGCTTCTGACATGTGTAGTGACATTTTTTCTCTCTATTTTTCAGGTGATGACGCAATGGAGGCGGAGGATGGTGTTGTCATGCCAGACACAGGGTTGTTACCACTACATCAACCCGGCACTAGTGAGGGTCGTGGGGTGGTAGGCCATGAAAACCCCCAAGTGCTACAGTCCATCTTGTCTCTGGCTGCCTATGAGTCCAGCCTTGATGACGACTCTGACGTCCATGTTGAGTTGGATGAGCATCAAGTCCATGTGTCAGGGGTGAGTGATTCTGATGTGGACACTCGTCTGTCTGCGACACCTGCACTGAGGGATCAGACAGTCTTGGTTCCTCCACCCGTGGTGGATCGGGACGCAGGGTCACCCTCCACACCAGTCACTGATGTGCCTGGGACATCACGTCGACGGGGGCATGTAGTCGTGCAGCCGCGGGCGGTGCCAACACAGCAAGGACCCCCGGCCCTTGGGTCCTGCAGGGGTCAAGCCCGGCAACGCGGTCGCCGCGCGCAACCGCAGTATACTGAGTGGGAGCAAGACATGACTGCCAATTCAGAACGGCAGGGGGCAGCAATGGAGAACATCGCTGAGAGCATGGAGTGTGTGGCCCAATCTGTGCTCCCCCCTGCTAGGCAGGTGCTTCTCCAGCAGCAGGCGGCACGGTCCACGGCCCGCTCGCTCAGGCTGGGAATGGCGGCCTCAGACAGGGCACGCCAGGCTGAAATGTCATTGCTGCTCACGCAGTGGCGCACATGGATGCCCTGAGGGAGGAGTATGCTTCCCTCAAATCCACTCTGGGTGTCGTTATGATGTCCCAGAGGCAGCGGGCAGAGGAGAGGTTTGCACAGCTTGAGCGTACCATCTCGGCTGAGCTACAGGCTTGCCGGGAGGTGCAGCGGTTGTCCAGCCAGGCCTTGCAGGAGGAACTCCGTGTTACACATGCTACCTTGCAAGAGGAAGCACGTGTATCACGTGAGGTTCTGCATGCAGACCTACGTCACATCGCCACACAGAACCAGGCTCACCCATCCGGCAGACTTGCTGTCGACGAGGGGTAAGCTGCGGCTACGTGTGGCCAGGCTACTGTGCCACGTCCTCCTTTACAGGATGAGCCCGACTCGGACGACCATCTATCTCCCACATAGGTCGGGCTGTGCAGGCGTTGAGCCCATGGAGGGTTTTTTTTTGGCTCAGCATCATCGCATGTGGATGTTGAGCAGCACCCTGTACCTCTCCCATCCTGGGTGCCTCCTCAGCCGGGTCATATGTGGCCATTTTTGATTTTTCTTTTAGTTTAGTTAGTTAAGTTTCTGTTTGATAGTTAGTTTAATTAGGTAATGTAGGTTTTCCATAGTTAGTGTAATTAGTTAATATAGTTTAAAATTGCTTGTCTATTGTGCTTTCATGTGACGGTGCGGTGCTTTGTGGCTTTTGAAGGCATCCACTGTCTGTTCCAGCTGGGCCCTTCAGGCTTGTCTTGTGTATGTGTTTGCTGCTTGGGGTCCTTGACTCACATATGCCACTCCTGCCTCCCTTATCCATGGGCTCACAAGGATGGTTCGGTGTCACAACCTTTTACACAAGGGCTTTGGACTGTCATATCTGTGGCATGTCTGGTGTTCTGTGACTTGTGTTTACACCCCTAGTGGGGATTATTTTGTTGTTATTGTCCACTGTTCAGCTTTTGCTAGATGGGGTGTTTCATGATTAATGTGTACATTCATTGCTATGCATTGTGTAGTATGTTTCTTATCTTTACTGTACACGTGCTTGTTGCAATTCATGCTGTAGATAGTGTTCCACACTTTGGATGTGAAAGACGGACTGATGGTGTGATTTCTGATGTGGCTCTCTGACATGGTCAAGAAATGAGATGCCTGAAGAGACACACACAGATGACTTTGAAGCATTAATCATGTGTTTCATGCCTTTTCTGCAGGGAGATGAGCCTCCAGAGCACCTTTGCCAGCAGACATGGCCCATTGGACGACGGAATTCTGGACACGTTTGTTGGTGCCCACATGCACATGTGTGCACAAGCAGAGGCACAGGGATTGCAGACCTACATCCTAGAACTGCTGACGTGTTCCAAGGAACTCCAGGCAAGGTGAGCAGCACAGGGGGGCCACAACACAGCAAAGCTTGCACCAGGCGAGTTGCACATGCAGGCTTAGTCACAGCACTGAGGGTGAGCTTGGACGAATATTGGTGTTGAAGCACACAATGCAGCTCAGATGTGTAGATGGACTGACGGCTGTTGATTGTAAGGTTGTCTGGGACACCTGCAGGGGCAGTGGCACATACCCTCCGGTACACCAAGGTCCATCGAGGCACTTGTATCAACCATGTAGCCTTCCGAGACATGGAAAGGGGCAGCTTACAGGGACATAAAGCAAGGGACATACTCGGGTGCAGTGCATTTCATTTCCATATACATTATGATAAATGCATTGCCAACTTTGTTTCGGTCATGGTGGTACACAACTTGCTCTGAAGTCATGGCTTGCTATATGGGTATGTCTGCTTACCCATGGTACATTGCATGTTGTGTGAATTGTGACACATTGGTGTTCCATTTGCCACGCACCCACCAGCGGCTGACTTACTGCATTGACTGTGTATGACCCATCACAGGGGTAATGTTATATATGGGTACGAAGCATCTACACCAGATTTTCTGTTTGTAGAGTAGTTTGTTGGTATGGGGCATGTTTGGTGGTGTGTTTTTGTGTAATTGGAACATACAGGTTGTTGACTGTGGCTCTCTTTGCAGAATTGCAGTGCTCCTGTAACCGGACCTGAGAGTGCGCAGGCAGGAGGCCAGCACTCAAAACCTGAGCTAAGTGTCTTGTTGTTTTTCTTTCAAACTGCTCTGCATAGGCTTGCTGGGGGGTGCACTAATGCATGGATGAATGTGTAATTCAATTTGGTATGTTTTTTTCCCCCTAATCACCCGGAATCCTATGCAATTTTGAACCCTGTACCCTCTACCCGGTGTTCCTGCTTCCCGTACCTATCCAAGCAACGTTCCCTAACCCTCTTTCCCCGCTGGGGTTGCGGATGCCTGTGTAAGCCCCAAACTTGCAGGCGCCAAAACCCTAGAGGGGGTGGTTGGTTTGTGCCACTCCTAAGCCTGGACTACAGAAGGCCATGACAATGATGTCCAAGTTTGTTTGGATTGTGTATGTGTTCATGCAGGTAGTACATTTTCGTGCATTCCCTACTTTCATGTGTCATTCCTCCTCCCCTCTCCTGCCACTCATTCCAATTATCCAGTGTGCCAACACCTGTCCCGACTGCATATCCCTGACCCTCCTTCCCCACCAAGGTCTCAGGGGCCTGTGTGAGTTTGACCTTGCAGGCACCCGGGACACGGCGGGGGTGGTTGTTTCGTGACACTCCCGCGCCTGTACACGGGACCTGTGAAAGTACACATCCGTTCATGGTGCATCATTCTATGTTATGTACCACACATGGCTCACATCCTGTTGTGACATTGTTTTACTGTGCTACCTTGGTTGTTGCATCATTGTGGTAGTACTTGGCCTTTGTGAGGTACTGCTACGTCAACTCATCTACTGGAGGGTGTTCTGGTTCATTTTTATGCCTTGGATTTTGTGATTTTGGAAATGAGTGTGGATTCTGAGGGTGCAGGCACCTTTTTACACACAAGGTGGGAGATGGTGACGAAGGGGAAAGGTGATCCTGTGGCCAGGTGGAATTGAGGGTTGAAGGCTCCATGACCCAGGTGCAGTTGTTCAGTGGCTCATGGTCATTTGTGAGGGAAGGGGGGTTGTTGTTGATAGTTGCCTTGCCCTGCAGTGTGATTGGAACCCTGACATTGGAATGGTGGTATCCTATGTACATGTTGTGTTCTGCTGATCAATGCCTGTTCATGTGTTGTGTTTACCTTTCAGGTGCGAGGGGATAGTTGTGGTTTGACATGCTGGGGTGTACACATGGTGAATGTTCACATGTGATGTGTAGAGAACACTGATGGTCACTTGATTGCACATGCATATGTTGAGTGCATGTCCTTGCTGACCCACACACTTGCACTCTGATGCACTACATGTACTACCACCCTTGCATATCCACGTGTACACTGTTTGCCTTCTGGTGCCCACTGTGTCCCTGCAGCACATGTTATGTGACCAATTATGGATCCTGTACATGCCTAATTTGCATTTTGATGTGGTCTGTCGCTTAGATGTGATGCTCAGGGTGTGCATCACACACAATGGCTGTTCACTGTGCTGTGCGCTGAGCAGTGTGTTGCAGGAGTAGGACACAGCACACAGAAGCTGCAGTGTTGATTTTGCAATGCACAATGTGCATGTAGACAGGCATTCATTGTTATGTTACGTCTACAACTCTTGTAATGCATTTGGAAATTACTTATTTTGGGTGGGAGGTTGTTGGTCAGTCATTTCATCTGATTCCAGGTCAGGCATCATTGTCTGATGCCACTGTACATTTTGGACATGGCAATGTGTACCTTATTGTTACTGTGTTGGTGTATGGGTATTGCTTGCCATGTCATGTGTGGTTTGGGAGGGTTTGATTGACATAACAGTGATGGCCATGGTCTGTTTTGCAGGTGTGTGTGATTCACACCTTGCATGTCAGGGTCATCCGCTTCTCAAAGCAACTAGCTGGGGGTAGATCTCTCTCTGCGGCAGGGCCCTCCCTCTGGAACAGCCTTCCTGCCTCACTGGAACTTGAGGAGAACCATCTCCGGTGGGAAGCACCTCAAGACCTTCCTCTTTGCTTCTGCTTTCTCTCTGCCTCTCCCTTGCTAAATTCTTCACTGGAACTGCACAGGATCTGCAACTGGGCCACTCTCACCGACCTCGGTCCCTGGTCCAGCCACTCTCCACTTGCACTGCCTCCCTGGCAACCCCTGCACTGCGGTACTGTCTCTCTATCCCTACAGCCCCCCCTTCCCAGCACTTGTCTGCACTTACCTTTGCAGTTGCCACCAGCTGGCCTATGTATTTGTTTTTTGGTCTACTTACCCTGTACTGCACTCCCCCCTTCCCCTTCCCCTTGCACTTTTCCCTTCCCCCTACCCCTGCACTTGCACAATCTAAATGACACCTGGCCTAGTAGTACCGTTGTCTGTCTTCCCCCTCCCTGCCTCATCGCACCTTGAAATACTTGTGTATAGGCCATATCATGTCATGTCATATGTGTGCCTTTTGGTCACACAGGATAGCTTGTGTTTAAGTAGCTAGGGATGCAGACAATGTGGCACTTCCATGGCAACTATCTCAGGGTGGTAGGGTTGTGACAGTTGACTGTCTCTTTGTCATCATCGATTGTCACCTGGTATGTGCCAGGCCTGTGTGCACTCCGCAGGGGTGGGAGTTTAGGTGAAAAATGTGGCCACAAGCTGGTATCGGGCTTCCTCGCCACATGCCCTGTCCCCTCCCATGGGCAGCGCCTGTGCCTGTGGTTGGGGATGTGGGGGCACCACCATGTCCACCGGGACGCCCTGCCGTGTTGCAACATTGTGCAGGACACATGCTGCCACAATGATCCTGCACACTACTGGTGGTGCATAGAGTAGCTGCCCGCCAGAGCGGTCAAGGGAGCGGAAACGTGACTTGAGCACTCCGAATGTGCGCTCCACTATGGCCCTGGTTGCAATATGGGCAGCGTTGTATCTTACCTGGGGTGGTGTGGTGGGGTTCCGGATTGGCTTCATCATGTGGTTGCTCAGAGGGTAGGCACTGTCCCCTGGGGAGGTGTAAATGGTTGTGATTATTGTGGTTTGTTTATTTGTGTGAGTGTGTGGGCCATGCATGCATTTGCAAGGGTATATGTACTCACCTAGGAGCCATGTGTCGCCATGCTGCCCAGCTTCCAGGGCCCGGCTCACGGTGGACATTCTGTATATGAAACTGTCATGGGTGGAGCCAGGGTAGTTTGCATAGACAGAGGTGATGGATGTAGGGCCACAAGGGTGCAATCTATGGCACCGAGCACTTTGGGGAAGTGTGCCACCCTGAAAAAATCCAGGACAACGGCCTGCCTTTCTGCGGGTGTTCTGGGCATGTATATGTGCCTGCGGACTGAGGGGCGCGCTGTCATGATTGCCAGTACCTGGTGTAGGCAGCGTGACTGCGTGGCCTGTGAGACCCCCCCCACTATGGCAGTAGTCCGCTGAAATGACCCAGTGGCCAAAAAATGCAGGACATTGAGCAGCTTCTCCAAGGGGCTCAATGATTGGGAGCAAAGGGTGGGGGATGTAAGGTCATCTTCCCACTCCCTGACCAGGTCTAGGATGATGTGGGGTGGAAACCTATAACTGCCATAGACCTGGTCGTCAGGCATCCCAAAAAGGCTTGTCCGTGGTGCGAAAATGCGTGCCCTGGCTATTCTCCTCCTCCTGCGGTGTCCCACGATCAGTGCTGTGACAAATGGGGCATTCATCGTAGCTGTATATACGTGTTTGTTGTTGGCGTGCACTTTTATACTGTGCGCGGGGATGCTTCCGCCTGCCTTCGTGTGGCGGACGCGTTGATGCCTTTGTGCGTCTTTTGCCGTGCGCGGGTTTCCCGTATTCGAATCCATGAATACGGGTTGTTCGCGTGCGTGTGGGCGTTCCGTGTAGTTCCATGCAGTATTTCCCCAGTTACGCCTTCTTTTTCACGCGTTATTCCCCATTCCGCGTGTTCCGCCCACGGTTCCGCCCACTTTGGTTGTGTGCGCCGCACTATGTGTGCTTTTGCTGTGCGCATAGCGCACGCCGTGTATGCCTGCGTGCGCCATGGCTGGAATGGGCGCACGGACAGCGGGAAACACGTGCAGCGTCTTCCTTGAATCGCACACGTGCGCGTGCGCTGCATTTTTCGCGCTTGCGCTACCTTGCGCCTGCTTGCGCTGGGATTTTCGGCGCACGTTTGCTCCATGAATCGACCCCTATGTCTTTATGTGTACCTTTGTGTTGTTTCAATTAATATACTTTGGGAATATGTCTTGTTGAAAGCGCCATAATGTATGCTGCAGCAACTGGTTGTTTAGCTATTCTTAGACTCTCACTGGGTACCAAGCTCTTTATTGATCAGTCACCTTTTCAGTGTATATGGGCTTACTACCCACTTTTGGGCTGTAACTTTAATTCCAACGTCACTTGTTCTCTGTGCAGTGCCAAGAGTCGTGCTGCCCTGGCCACATTTACTTAGAGCATATGTGTTCTGTTTTCCTCTTCCCTCTCCCTTGCACTTCCTCACTTGCTTTCCCTTTGCACTCTTTGTTTTTGCAGTTATACAATTTGAATGACACAGAGGCTAATAAGACAATGAAGGAAAGACAGATGGGAGACAACACCAATGATCTTACTAGGCCTTGTGTCATTTAGATTGTGCAAGAGAAAAAAAAACAGTGCAAGGGAACGGCAAGGAGGAAGTGCAAGGGAGAGGGAAAATGAAAACAGAACACAAATGGGCTAAGTAAGTGCAGCCAGCGTAGCACAACTCTTGGTAGTGCACGTAGAACAAGTGACTTTAGAGTGGCAAGAGGGGCACAGATGACATAGCAGAAACATGCTGTAGCAGAGAAGAAAGATACACATGACTTACATGTTTGGTTAGTTGATGTGCAAATGTTTAAATTCATGACATATACAACAGGTTTACCGGCCCTTTTTTTACTATTCTGTGATCCACACTGGCATCAAACTGTGTCTCCTTGGTAACTTAAATATGCAGAGTGACAAGGGAATGACTGAGGTGTTCATAAATTGGAATGATACAATCAGACTGAAAACAAAAGGTCCTACCATACAAAAAGTCAGAAAAAGGCAACCACCAAAGGTTCGAACACCAAAAGTTTGAACAATTGGTGGTAGCATTGTAGGTAAGTATATAAAAAACTGTGTGGTATAGTGAGCGGATTGTTGCAGGGGAAACCCCCCGCAGCACACCCGGAAAAAATAATTGGGCGCTGCAGGGGTGTCCCCGCAACACCCCGCTCGCTATACTTTAGAGTATAGTGAGCAGGGGTTATGGGGGAAACCCCTACAGCTCCCAAAAAAGAAAAAAAAAAGAAAAAGAAAAAGAAAAGGACCCTGCAGCGCCGTTTCCCCATCACGGAAGTGAAAGGGAACTGGCGCTACAGGGACACAGCCTGAAGAAAAGGTAAGTAGGGTTTGTTTATGTTGGGGGTGTTGAGGGCGTGGGTGAGGGGGTGTCATGGGTGTGTTGTGGGTGGGGGTGTGGGTATGTAGAGGTTTTGAACGTGTGTTCGCATGGGAAATGTACAAACCTTTTGTGGTTCGTACATTTCACATGCCAACATTTTGGCCGTGACAAAATCAGCCGCGGTCCGATCACGTAGATACCATGAATTAGAGCAGGTTTGAAGTGGAGTGCTGAAGTAACAGTGAGTGTGATTAAGCAAGTCTAATTAAAAGAGGGAGAATCAACATATGACCCACAATTACCAAATATATCCCCAAGATTATCCTAAATGATATGATATCATATTTCATTTATAATGCACCTGTACACAAGTGTTTCTACAGACAGCAAGACAAGGAAGGAAAGTCAGACGGAAGACAACACAAACGATCATACTAGACTTTGTGTCATTCACATCGTGCAAGCGCAAAAACAAACAGTGCAAAGGGAAAGACATGGAGGAAGTGCAAAGGTCTGCAAAAAAGGAAAACAGAACACAAATGCTCTAAAAATGCAGCCTGGGCAGCGCGATTCTTGGCAGTGTATGGAGAACAAGTGACAGTTACAGCCCATAAATGGGTGGTAAACCCAGATACAGTGGACGTGCGACTGATCAATAAAAAGCCTGGTACCCAGTGAGATTCTGAGAATAGCCAAACAACCAATTGCTATACCAGAAATGCAAGTCAGTTAGCTCAACAGGGGAAGGACAAACACAAAGCAGAGGACAATAGGAATGTTTTGAGCTGCCTTCAGAATTTCAAGTGGACCGGCTCAAGTTTGAGAGGAGCAGAGACCATATCAGAAACATGCTGTGGCAGAGAAGAAAGATACACATGACTTACATGGTTGGTTAATTGCTGTACAGACTTTTAAATTCATGAAATTTACAAGAGTTTTACTGGCACATTTCACTATTCTATGATCCACACCAGCATCAAACTTTGTGTCCTTGGTAACTGAAACATGCAGAGTCCCAAAAGAAGGGCTGCGGTGTTCATGAATTAGAGTGGGCTTGGGGTGAAGTACTGAAGTGGCAGTGCCCATAAGAGTGTGTGTGATGGATCAAGTCTGATTGAAGGGAGAGAGCCAACATATGACCTACAATTACCAAATATATCCCCAAGAACTGCTAAGAAAAGGGATTTATTTTATTTTTGGCGTTTGCAGTTGTTTTTCACTGTGTGCAGAGAGTGATTTACTTGGAAGTTTTGAAACTTTTGAAGAATCACTTTTTGCTCAAAGAAATCTTTAATTGCATATCCAAAATGTGAAAAGTACTTGGAGTTACTGGAAAAAGAAGTACGTCAAGAAGAATTTTTGTCAGCTGAATTGGCAAAAGGGACTCCTGAAGGCAGTCAGGAATCTGCAGCAGGAAGTCAAATTAGTGAGCCAATTATTCAAACTGATGTTGAGCTTGCTATTGAGGAACTAGAAATTGCAATGCAACAAAGTAAGGTTGCAGATGTAAATTGTGATGAAATGGTTAGTAAACATAATATAGAGCAAACATAATTTTATAATAAAATTAAAATTAGGTTCTAACATGGTTTACTGAATGACAAACATGAATGCTCTTGTGTGCAATACAAACCTGTATTGTTGTATGTTAGTGGACAAGCAGGAGCAGGTACATTTGTTTTTAATTAATGCAGTTAGAGCTATGAGCCAAAATTAAATAGATTGCTCTTTGTCATGTATTGTAACTGCTCCAATCAGGGTCAGACTGGGACAAGAAATAGGCCCGGTCACCCAAAAAAAAGTGGCCCACCCCTCGCCTCAAAACCTTGCCTCAAAAAAGTGTCCCACTCCTTGCCTCACGACCCGTGACCTCTGATGACATCACCAGAAGTGATGTCATTTGACCCCACCCCAAAGTGACATGCCGGGAAGCGATGAAACACGACCTTTCACCCCTTGACAAAACAGGAATTGGCATCAAATAGCCTAAGTACACTAAATTACTGTGAATTCAAGCAGACGTCCAAGGCCAAGCGAAAATATGTTATTGTATAGCACTTATGCTTAAGCTCTTTTTTATAGAACAAATATGCACACAATATCACCCAACCTGTGTTGGTACTCATTTAGCAACCTAAGAATGATGAAATGCTTTTTAAATAAAACAGAAATAAAATTGGAAAAAATATATATATTTTCTTCCAATTTTTTTTTCTTCCAAATGGCCCAGGCATGGCCAGAAACTGGCTCCCAATCCCCAGGGACGATTTCGGCCCGGCCATAGGCCGAAAGGCCGAGGGGCCAATCCAACCCTGGCTCCAATAGGTTTAGGAGCATTCATTGTAGGTGGTGTTACTTTACATCGACTGTTGGTGTTACCAGTGGAGCATGACAACACACTAGGGTAGCAGAAACGTGTATCAAGTGAGGCATAAGAAGTAGAAAAAGTTCTTAAATACTCATTGTACTCATTGTAGATGAAGTAAGTAGGGTATCTATCTTGATGCTAGCTTTCATTCACGTGAGCATGCAAGAGGTTTTGAAGAATGGCTACAACGTTTTGTTTGGAGGTAAACATCTACTTGTTTTTGGAGACTTGTTACAATTAACTCCTATGAAAGGTCAACCCATTTTCAGAATGCTGCAATCTAAGGATGCTCAAAAAACATAGGAAGTATTGGTTATTTTAACCTTTGGAATTGTTTTGAATTCCAAGAACATACCAATAATATGAGGCAATCTGGAGACTTAGAGTATGCAGAAATGCTTAATAACATCTGTATAGGAGTTATTGAGGAAAATGTAAAAGCAGTTGTGAAAGGAAAACTGATTTCTAATATGTTTCATGCAGATTGCAGTCCATCTGAGGTCATGTTGACTTGTAAGGAAAAATATATTTTTTTTGTTGCTTTGATGTGCACATTTCAAGAGTGTAACAAGTTTAACCCTACAATGCTATTTTCAGAGAATCCAAATATTCTGGACATAAGATCATGTGATGTTTTAGATGGTCATGTTATGCCTCCAGATTTGGATAAGAGAGCAAACGCTCAATTAGTTCAATTAGAGAATTCAATCTCTAAAACAACAGGTATAGAAGGCGATTTAAAACTATGCATCAATGCACGAGTTATGTTAAAGAGGAACTTGAATGTAGAAATTGGTCTAGTGAATGGAGCAATGGGAAGACAGATTGCATTTCACAGTTTTCCTCACAGTACAAATATTGAACATGTTGAAGTTAAGTTTGATTGTGTAGAAGAAACTCACTTGATTTGTCGGAGCGCTACATGTTTCATGCTTTCTAAGGATACCTTTGTGAAAAGAGCACAATTTCCATTGTGTTCTGCTTATGCAATAAATATTCATAAATCACAACGTTTGACTTTAGAAGCAGCACTTATTGACATTGGTCAGGTAGTGTTTAAACAAGGAATGTCATATGTAGCTTTATCACATGTGAAAAATATAGGTTTGTTTTTAATAAACTTTGATGAAAGGAAAGTGACAGCTGACATTTCTTGCATTGAAGGATACAATAGGTTGTATGCAACGTATGCTCCTCAGCTGAACCTTATACTTGTACCTGCAAAGCACTCATCCAGAAGATGTAAGGAGTCAGTGAAAGAACATTCAAATTAAATCAGTTCTTATAAGACTATAAAACAACTGAATTTAGCGGGGTTGGAGAGTTGTTCAACTCCAGCATACTCTCATTGCAGCTTTTGTAATCGAAGAGAAGTTGAATGCTTGTGTAATTCAGCTATGTTGTTTCAAAGACTCCATTGATGCAAAAAATGGCTTCCACAGCAAAGATGCAGCTATGTGTGGAACTTTCAACTCTTAAAACATCTGTAGATGAAAATCCACACAGTTTAGACTTGGCAATGTCAATCCAAAATGTAAAAGCTGTTGCAAGTGGAAATCAACAATTTTCTCAAATACACAGGAAGATAGTCAAGAATTTGCAATGACTGTCTTTGAGTTATTAGTGAAGGAAACTGTTAATGTCGGTAGGTATGTAGGAATTAGTTACGAGTGGAATCATATGTGTCCAAAATGTAAGAAAGGTTATCCTACTCCAGATCTCTGTGAACGATTTGTGTATCTCCATGTGCCTGATCAGAAAAGTGTAAAATGTTCTGATCTTGTAACTAAAGCATTCCATGACATGCAATGCAGTGACTGTGGTTGTAAGGTACAATCAACACTGCAAAATCTAGTTTGTAATAACTATGTATTGATTATGTTTCAAAGATCCTATATAGATTGTAGGAAAATTAACACGTCAATAATGAATTTTGTAAATAGTCAAGTTTATGTTAGTAAAACAACTTTTAATACCTGCACAATTATTTTTCATGAGGGGCATCCTTTGAATATGGACATTCCATGACATGGGTGCATAGAGAAGTAAATTGGCTTGTTTGTTATTACTCTATAGTCACACATCAAGCTAGATTGCCAAAGGGTTTAACAAATGCTTACTTAATGTTGTTAGAAGAAAAGTTTTAAAATATATGCTTAATATTCTTCATGAATATAAACATGCAAAATACAATTTTGAAATAGGAAAATAGGCTAATAAGTGTTTATGTAAAGTAGGATATGGATTTTTGCTAGGATTTTTTTTTAAACAGTTCTAAAGAATTGTAGAGGTAATATTGTGAATATTATATCACTTAGAAGACAAAAATAGCATTCTGTTATCTACTAGTTTTGGTTTATTGTGTAAAATACTGTGTATTATAATATGCACAAGTGTTTCCTATAAGTGCTAGGCTATATACATGGTTCCATGGACATTATTTTGAGTGTGAGGGAGTGTAGAATCTGATGACTGTTTATATATGAAACAGTGTAGGTTGTAGATACAACAATGTATAGTGCTATTAAAATACAAAATCAAAATAACTTACTGAACAGGTTGGTTTTTTAAATGTAGAAATATGTTTTATGTGCAGTGTGGAGTTTTTAGAAAAGTCAGATAACCTATTCATTCATTCATGTATGTTTTTAAATTTTGCTTGGTAGGGTTAAGATTATTGTGTTTAATTTCTAAGGTGTGTAGGTGGCCAGAAAAAGGACACACCCCAAATTATAAAAGAAGTTAAGCAATACTAATATAGATATTATTTCTATAAGTTAGAATACATTATGGTTTAGTGTAAACCATATAATATAGGTAACTCTATAATTTAAAAAGATGAATACTCGAAATAATGTTACAGTGTTGGCATGTCTTCATTTATTTCTTTGTAAAACTGAAGACATGGTTATGCTATATGTCTTGGTTTCCTGGTGAAGGTTGCATAAACGAATCTCCAAAATGTAGCATAAAGCAATGGTTGTATAGTTTTGTAACATTGTGCCTTGTACTTAAATGCATGTACTAGTGTACGAACTATGGATGTTGTAGGCAATTCTTTTTCGAATTTGCTGATGCGAAAACTAGTTTGTTAAAACATTAGCTTTTGAATATTTAACATAGCAGAACAGAGGTTTTTTTTCTTCAATGTGAGGTTATTTTCCTCTACAGAATGATTAAACAATGCCACATCGTAATGGCTGTGCACTTGGAATACAATCAGTATTCGTTTAGTATCATTATGAGAAAAAACATAAATCATTTTGTATTTATTTTGTGTCACTACATGAAAACTCTGGTGGTGGTAGTGTCCAATGTTATGGCATTTAACATTAATATGCAGTATATTTCATTTTCTTTTACAGATCAAATATGAAACAAAGTGTAAAGCATCGATTAAGGTATTTGGTAAGAATTTTGATAAATATATATGTGTAATGCACATATGTGTACAAACAAATATATTTAAAAAAATATGGGTCCATCATGGCGTAGGGTTTTGTTGCAAAAGGTGCACAGTACATCCTCTGCCTCTTTTCTCAAGAAATGCTCCTTTACTTTAAAAAGTGTCTACTATCTGCAGTATTTCTCATACCAGTTTGCCTCTTCCCTGGTGGTGAAGGATTCAGAACCCAAATAATGACACCATCATCACTACTCCTATTCTCATGGTCAGACATGTTGGTATGTCCAATCGGGGAGGAAAATATAAAAGAATACATTTTAAAAAAATGAAAACAATAAACTAAAGAAACTAAAGAAGAAAATAGACAAGCCAAAGAAATCACAAGAAAAATGAAAATAGGAGTAGAGGAGAACTGGGTGAAAAGCATGAATAGTTGAAAGTGTACATTGCCAAAAGTGCTTGCAGTTACTCAGAACCGTTTTCACTGGCAAGTACAAAAATCATTGATGAATGTAAACAGATTTTTTGTGGTTGTGGTGACAGACTTGAATGCGCGGGTGTTATCCTACGGCGTGGGCGTATCCGTGTCGATAGAGTGCAACGTGTGATTGGTTGGTTAATTGATGCGTATAAAGCCAATGTGCGGACTAGGAGTATCAGCGTGCGTAGTGATTGGCTGATGCATTACATGCGGGTTGCGTCGAAAGGTGTGAGTGTACTCGCGTCAATATATTGTGGCGTCTGATTGGATAGTTTGTTGACACTGATATATTATGCGCGAAGATGCGCATCCACGTTGAAGGATGTCGACATTCTATTGGCTCATTTTGTACATGTGGGTTCACCCTCTTTCCCCAGTCTTTGCTGTTAGCAGCTCATATATATACTCGGTAGACGCGGCTAAAAAATAAAAATAAAAAAAAATATATATATATATATATTTCTGCATCTACATGGGCAGTTGTGTTGTAAATATGTATTTTTAAATATAGTGACAGTTAGTGTAACATTTGAATAACTATGCATGAGCAGCACACATGCATGTAAGTATTTTATAAAAAGGACCTTGTAAAATTGCCCTTTATTTTACTTTGTAGACATAATACTGTGTTTTGGGTAGTGTAATTGTTTGTAATTTTAATATTTAATATACTACACAATCAATGAATATTTTTTGTTGCAGAGACGTTGAGGTGAGCAATACATTGTAACAAAACCTTTGAAATTCAAGGAAAAACTTTAGTTGCAGGGAAGTTAATGTGAGAACTTAATGCAACAAAACCCTGGAAATTCAGCTAGAGCCACTTTAACTTCGCACTACCTGTTGCGCAGACTATGACCACAATGATGACATCACAGATTGCATCACTGATGAGATCACTAATTACATTACAACAGTAACTGGCATTAAGCATGGCCTTCAGCCATGGTCAGACTGGCATTTAGCTGGCCTTCAGCCATGGTCAGTGTGCATGGCCCACTATATTTTAACACATGAATGGGTACTAGACATGGCCTTCAGTTATGGACAGTGATCAGAACTTTCACCCATGTGCACTGAATATTTTTAATTATTTTCTATTTTTATTTTTATTTTGTAGCTGCGTCTAACAAGTATATATAAGCGGGTGCATACAGCAAAGACTGGGAAAAGAGGGTGAACCTGCATGTACAAAATGAGCCAATAGAACATCGACAACTTTCAACACGCATACGCATCTTTGAGCATAATATACCAGCCGATCAAACCGCACACTGTGGTTCTGCACGTACATGTCACTCCTATACGTGTCAACAAACTATCCAATCAGATGCCACGAACTATCGACGCGAGTACGCTCGTGCTGTTCGATGCAACCCGCACGTAATGCATCAGCCAATGACAATGCGTGATGAAACTCTGCATCTGCACATGGGCTTTATGCGGGTCAACGAACCAACCAATCACACGTTGAGCTTTATCAATGTGGCTACGCCCATGCCGTATGACATCACCCGTGCATACAAGTCTGTCCAATCCGACGGCGCAGCCGTCTGTAGACGCAAATAATAACCATACCCACAAAAAAATCACTTTACATTAATCATTGCTTTTTGTTCTTGCCTGTGAAAAGGTTTCTGAATAACTGCAAGCACTTTTGGCACTGTACACTTTCAACTCTTGTACTCCTGATGTGCTAAAGTTCTACACTCAGTGTACCCCAAAACAGTCCTTTTAAGGACTACTTATCATACATAAATACACAAATACAAAAAATACTAACAAAAAACTTTTTTATTATGGCCACGGCTGCAGTTCATTGACTTTTATCATAGCCGCTCAAGTTAGGGGAGAAGGCGACTGACTTTAACTATTATACTACTATACACCTTGAATAATTAGTACAGAACAACAACGCACGTGTACCTGTATGAAATAACTGAAAAATAATAAAAATATGTAACAATAAAATAGGCAGGCTAACATTCTACAGCCACACAATATAAAACCATAATTGAAAATACACACCCTAAAATACATTCTATTGTACATCTAAAACTACACTACAATTCATCCTATTAATATTAATTTTGTTAAACTGTTTTCTTCTATTTCTCTCCAAAGTCTCACGTGCTCAAATGTCTGAAAACACACATCCGAAGTAAAAAAAGACTTTCTAATACCTACCAAGTTTCTGAACATGGCCTTTGGACAGAGATTTTTCACCCCATACGAGACCATACCTAAACCAAGAACTTAAAAAAAAAATTTAAACACTGACACCCCAAACTATATAGCCACACATACTGAACTACACATACCTGCAGCTATCTATAGTCTTTTGTAGCCTCGAATATAGCTGCGAATATCATCAAAATGGCATAAAAAAAATGCTTCCCTGCCCCCAAGCCCTCACCAGTTGCCTCCTTCATCTGTACCAGCTCCCCCACTCCCCAGATTGCCTCCACACCTCCTCTGTCCTCTGCCTTTCACCCCAGAACACACACTGGTTGTTTGACGCAGTTTGCATTGAGATGTCGGCTATTCGCAGCTATAGCCAAGGCTACAGAAATCTTTGTCCTGCAAACTCGGTCCCTACACCCCCTCCAACTCTCAAATTTATCTCTGTGCCCTCTGGCCATCCCCCCACCTCTACCCTGATGACATTTGTATGTTTTTTAACCTACAAATAGCTTTTAACTGCGTTTCATTTTCCCATAACCTCGGCTATTGCTGTGAATATCTCTAGCATCGAGAGAAAAACAAGATGATGTTGTTTCATTTCTGAAAACCATGATCCTGCAATGCACCATTGGAGATATAACTATAATTTTTGTGTGGAGGGGGGCCCTTCTCCATAAAATTTTAAAATAACCACTGCACGGAATAACCCCAAACTATGAAAGGATTGCGAGTCAATGCTTTGTGCCCAAGTTTTTTCAGACCTGGTCCAAATCCGTCCAGCGGTTTAGGCTGTGCGCTTTGGCCATTCATTTACCTTTCCTGTCTATGGGAAAATGAATGGGAAGTATTCTGCACTTTTGGAAAAAAGAAAATGTGACACTTAATAACTTTTTCATTTTTTAACGAATCTTGATGAACTTTTGCATTTTGGAGTGGTTTGCATACTTTTAATCACTTCCAAAATTCCTGCCAAATCTGTTTCTCGAATCTACGGTTATTAAGAATAGAATTTTGAGAGGTTCCTATGCGTCTCCAACTCACCTTAATTATAGGGTGGCTATCGCAGCCATATAATATTATATATATATTGAAATCATGTTAACCATTTGCATTACTCTGGAAAAACATTGACACCAGCATTTTAGCTTGTCTGTGCCATTGCAGAAGGGGTCCAGCCATATGGTGCACATTGGTATTTGTACAGCCACCAGTGGAATAAGTCCAGCTGGAACTGCAAGGGAGCTTCCCCTCTGAAATGAAACACAACCAGCTTGAGACATGGTTCTTCCTTGGTAGGCCTCATCAATGAGGTAAAGCTTCATTTTCAGTTGGCGAATAATCTGTGTTATCATGTGTAGCAACAGAGTCAACTGATTGCAAGGAGGGATGAGGTGTATTGTTATGCCAATGGCCAGTAAACAGTATTGCAGTAATGTGGTAGAAATTCACATGAGCAATGCTGCCAATGGGATATGTGTCATGAGCTTTTTCAAGAAGGGAAACAGGTTGGGTGGATAGGATCTTGAAGAGAAGATGGAGTCAATTAGATAATTGGTAAATGTGTGGAGTGTTACCCCAAAAGGCAGAAATGAAGAAGCTATTGTGTGGCTTCTGTACCTTCACCTTCTGAGAACAAACACAGGTGGGTCTGCTTAGGGTAGCCTTTGAGCGCTCACTCTCTGAATATACACATATATACCCCATACTATCCTTGGGCACTTATGGCCAGAGTGTATGATGTCCCGCCCACAAGTAGATCATAAACATTTACTGTTCTGTCATTTTGCCACTCAGTCTGCCCAGGCACACACTCTGCTCCTTTCAATCACAGGGATCCTCCCCTGTTACACAATTCCAGGACATCACACTCCCCACCACTAAAATGAGAGCTCGTTCACCACAGGGCAGGCCGGATCTTCAATAATACACTAGTGATGTCATAAAGAGGTCTAGGTAGTAAGGAAAATGAAACCCCTTTTACCCAGCCCCCACCTCCCAGGGGAAAACATACAATTACTTGATACCCATTTGGCTTTTTGTGGCTCCGATCTGAACAGAGAGCCTAACATCTCTGTACTCCTCTTGACATGGCCACCTCCCCAGTCCTGAAACCTTTCTCAGCTGATACTGGTAGGCAGGCAAGGATAGGGAGGTGCAGGGACACTAAAGCACATCATCGTCAATCTCCTCATGTCCCACCCACCTCTCCAATCCTGCAGCTTTGGATGAAAAACACAGTAATGCAATGACCTTGGTGCATTCCCTGTGTCCCGTCCACTTCAAATCCTAAAAACAGTGAGATTGCAGAGTCCTGCTGGATAGAGGAGCTCCGCAGGGACTGCAGAGGCAGGCAAGGGGAAAGATAGTGTCAGAAAACCTATAGTTTCCAAGCACATTGTAGAGAAAAGCCACAGAGACCCCCACCTTTCAGAGACAAACGCATGCCATATGAGAATTGGGGGGGAGGCGCTAGTAGAGGGAGGCCATCTGCACCACAGTGGCTATAGGGATGTCTCCTAATCCCCTGAGAAAGCCAGGATTACCATACCCTAGCTCCTTCTTTTAGAGGGGGAATGCCCTCCGCAGCAGCATCCTATATTGGCTGTATACTCTTGCAACAGTCTACTTTGCATGCAATAGGACACACACAGCACACATTTCTGGAACGCAGTCCCTCTGTAAGCCAAGGTGACATCCTCCGCCATCTCTCATTTACATGTCTATACTTGGCAACTAGTGTCTGCGCATGATTCAGCTTCTATGCTCCTTGAAATTAGCTTCTTTACAAGAGCGCAACGGGTGACTTGGAAGAATCAAATTGGACTGATACAAAGGGACAAACCCACTGAGCATCTTCCAGAATTAGGTAAACACCCTAGACTAAATTTGCCTTTCCATCATCAACCAGTCTAGAGATTAATTGTCTCAAGTAATATGGTCAGATTTATGTAAAATAAAAAAATGTGGATTTTGTGTGATCTGGACCTCAGACAGTAAGTAGTTCATCATCATCATCAATTTTATTTCGGATTGTTAGAAATCCCTAAAAGCATCCCAAATAATTGCATTTCACACAGCACACAGCATTGATACACATCCCCAATACATTCTAACACGAATTGCCAATATTAAAACAATAAGAGCACCCATCAGCCAGGCATGAGCAATGATATGTTTCACTAGATGCCCAAACACAGTAACATCATGATGAGTCATTGCTACCCTCCTAGAATGTGGTGCGTCTCATCCAGGCTTTTTTCGAAGAACAGGCAAAATGCAAACATAGCCATTGTCCTAGTTAAGCTCAGGAAGACCATCATAGGGAGATAATGAGCCCTCATTCTACTATCTCTGAGTATATTCCTTATATATTTTACTCGTAAATCATGAAAACGTGGGCATAGCAAAACAAAATGAACTAGGATATCACGTTCCCCACAAATGCATCTGTCATCCAGAACACCTCCGTTGCAATTGGACGATTTCTGCATCAGCGCCCTTGCTGGGAGTATGCTGAACCTGCGAGAAGGCATCTCTGCAAAGTTATAGGCACCTGCAGTAAATACATTTCAGGCCCATCCAGAGGGGCTGCAGGTAGCTAGTGTCCTGCTAATGCCCTGATAAACTGACACACAATATTGCAACCTAGACATTGCTACCGAATGGGTTAGGAGAACCCAGTGGTTTATACTTAAAATGACATACATTCTCCACATGCCGTATCAATACTAATGAACAGTTTGTTTTCGCTACTGCAGTAGCGTTTTAAAGGTGTGAGCGCTTTATGACGCACTTAGAGAAATGAAAGTAGATTCTCAGGGTACATCTAGGAGACGTGCATCTTAATGTGGGCAATCATTTGCACGTGGTATCTTCACTCGTGTGCATCTGTCTTTTTATTTAGAACGTGATTGGACAGGGATCTGCTGTGTGGCCGAGTTCTAAATATAACATTGGTATGGACAAGGGAGCAGGCGAGGAGGAACAAAAGGACACGAGGGGGGTGATTAAATGGCTCTGAATGTACCTAGCGAAATAGGGACACTTTTAAATGTCTTACTTATTTGCTTCTTTTCAGCCTCCGAGGAGTCTCAAACACCCCGAGCTAGGCTAAGATTAATCGAAGCCCGCATGCTTTTAGCATGCCCGGGGTGCCAAGGAGAAAGGTTGTGTGCAGAACCTGCATTTGCCAAAGCAAAGAGAACATCTCATTAATGTATGATTAATAGCCACTTGTGAAGCAATTAATTAGTCATTTTGACAGTAAACTTTACCAATGCCTACATGCTTTTGCTAGGCTACAGGTCTGAATTAAAAAGAAAAGGCCCTCGCCCTTGTCCCCCGCCCCTCCTTTAAGAAACGTTACAAGAACAGCAAAGGCCTTTGCATAGTCTCATTTTGTCCTCGTTAACAACGTCTGCAAAATGGATGCTCTCTACTGCGTGATTGATTGCCTGGCTTCCCTGTATCTGCAAACTGAAATACAGAAGGGGGTTTGTATTTCCGCAGGTTTCAAAGCTTGCTTGAGCAAAGAGTTATTACCAGCAGTGCTGCTGGATGGGTGTGCAACATTGGCGGGTGTTGTCATCTCTGCCTGCCACATTGCATACGGATTGTCTAGTACCTTGTGTCTACATGTGTTTCAAGCAAAGAGTTCTTCATTTCAGGCGTTGTCACCCAATAAGTCTTTGTGGTAAACAAATATGCCTCTGGAAAGGTGAGGAACGTTGAAAGCCCTTATTGAAATGGCAGTGCGCTTAAATGGCTGTTATTCTTTATTGTGAGTTACTGTATTGTTCTCTCTGCCTTCCACATTGCATACGGATTGCCTAACTTCTGTCCTCATTTCAGGCGTTATCACCCAAAATGTTTTTGAGGGACACAAATGGCCACTACAAACAGAAAAGAGGCAGATTATACTGAAAAAACCTGTATGAAATGTATGCATTCCTAAATGGCTCATATTCCATATTTAAGAAAATGTGTGCATCTGTGAGTCTGTTTTCTTATTTCTGACATATAGCTGTCAAAAAACAATATTGTTATGATGGAGGGAAAGCGTCCATCTGAAATGTGAAAGTAAAATAAGCCACTTCAGCAAAGTCACACATGTCACAGCACCACCCCGAAGACAGACCTGGAAGTTACTTCACAGTTCAGAGACATTGCACCATACCTGGAAGCTATTCTGCGGAGCATCACTTTGTGACTTTCCAGTGATGGACACTGGGTGGCGTTGTGACATGTGTGACTTAGCTGAAATGGCTTAATCTACTTTCACATTTCAGGGGGATTGTTTTTTCCTGCTTTTAAAAACCCACCATAACTTTGATGGTGTTTGTTAAACATGCTCCAGTGCTCCAACCAGAAGGAATCATGATTGGATATAACATATGGCCAGTTTGTTCAAGACATGGGGCCTCATTATGAGTCTGGTGGTAAAAATGGCACGGCTGCCACCGGAGTAATTTTTTTTCCAGCGTCTGGCAATGGGGACTTACCGGGTCATTACGATAAAATATTACTCCCAATTCCCATTCGAGCCCCATTGTACTCAATGGGAATGGGGAGGACGGATGCACCGGCACCATTCTGGAATGGTGCCGGTGCATGCGCCAAGGCTTGCGAGCGGGTGCTTTTCCACCCAAAAGCACCCGCTCGCAGACTTCTAATCTTACTGTTGTTTCTGGACCGACAATCTTGTAATGACCCGCATGGTGGTTGGCCGTGTCTTGGGCAAACCATGCTACTTGAATTGGCTAACCAACCATTTTCTCTCCAGAGTGGCCCAAGGCCCCTGTGCATCCCAAAGTGCAGCTGGCCATGGCCTGCACTCAGGTCCTGTGACCACTCGCCCCGATGGTGGGTCTGTTTGCCACCATTAAGTCAGAAGGACAATACAAGGGGGGTCATTACAAGTTTGCCGGAAACAACGGTACCAGTAAGCTTGCCGGTACCGTTGTCTCTGGACCGGCAAACTACAAGTGTCGTCCCGGGAGGATAGCTCAGCGGCACCGTGCGCGTCTTGGAAGCAAGACGACACAAAGCAACAACAGGTTCGATCCCCGGGTCCACGCTTAGAAACCTCTGGGTTGTTTAAGCGCGTTATAAATACGTAACTAAGACAAAAAAAAAAAAAAACACAATTACGCAACTAAGAAAAACAAACAATTCCTGTAACAGCGCCTCGATGCCTGCGGGCTGTGTGAGCGCTTTATAAATGTAAAATAAAAAATAAATAAACAAGCTCTGCCAGTGGGTGCCTTTCAGCCCACCAGGTCTGACCTGGGAGGCGGAACGGCACCCACTCGCAGACCTTGACGAATACACCTGCACTGTGGCACACAGTGCCGGTGCATCCGTCCTCCCCATTCCCATTGAGTCCAATGGCACTCGATAGGAATGGGGATTTTAATTTTTCCGGCGCCGGAAAAGAAATTACTCCGGCGGCAGCCGTGCCTGTATTTATCGGCACGGCTACCGCCAGAGTCACCATGAGGCCCAGTGTTTTTTCCTTTCCTGTTGAATATTGCTGAATTTCGTTGTATATTGCAACCTTCTGACCCTCGTGCTCTCTCGAAGAATGGGGCAATGCTCAGATGGCTGGAGTATGCCAAGTTTTGGCAAACGTTCCAAGCAGGCCTGCAAGCGTACCATCAAAATCCACATTCCTCAGTGGTGGCCCATTCCTCAGTGGTGGCCCTTGAGAACATGTTTACTCTTCTGACCATATTACCTGGCTGATTTTTAATGAATCTATAAACCAATGCGTCTGTGGACACAAGAACACATTGCACTAGTTCTAAAATGGTAGGGAGGTATTTGGATTGTTCTTTTCAATCCCAGATTTTTGGCAGATGTTGGCCATAACAAAACTATTCACTGGAAAAAATGTGCACCCTGGGAAAGCGCACTTCCTGGAAAAGACACCCACTCAATGCCATCACAAGAAGTGACGTCACATGACCAGTGACCATGATGATATCACAGATAAGGGGGCAGATCTCTTTACCTCTGGAACAGCCTCCCTGCCTCTCTGAAACTTGAGCAGAACCATCTACGGTTTCAGAACAACCTCAAGACCTTCCTCTTTGCTTTTGCCTTCTCTCTTCCTCTCCCCTGCTGAACTCTTGTCTGATACTGCACTGGTCACCTGGCTACCCTCTGAATTCGGGCCCAGGTGTCTGCCCACCCAGATGCACTCACGCACTGCCTCCTGGCATCCCCTGCACTTGTGGTCTGTATCTGCAACCCCACAGTCCCCTTGCCTGCACTTATTGACACCTATTGTCTGCACTTGTAACACTCTCACTTGCCACCTGTTGGATGCACTACTTGTTTCTGATCCTGTGTCTGGCACTTGCTCCTCCCCAAAGCCCCCCTTAGCATTTCTCCCGGCCCCTCTCCACTGCACTTGAGTGGTCTCAATGTTACTAGGCCTAGTAAGATTGTTGTTTCTGTCCTGCTTCAGTTTCCCCTACCTCGCCTCGCCGCGCCTTGAAACACTTGTGTATAGGCACGTTATAAATGCCATATCACATCATATATCATTAATGACACATACGTAAGTGACGGTGGAGGTCTAAGAATGAGTTAAATAGGATTGGTATAAGAGATTGATGCAATAATAAATAGTTACTAAAGCAGACAAAAGATTATTTTAATTGTCAACGATATTTTAGCTAGAGTGCCGCCTTCATATGCCATTGGTGGGTTCATGGCATGCCAGGGTTACACCAAGTAGAAGTATCTGCAAGGGGGTGAGGTCACACCAAATCTGCAGCCTCTTTATTTGGCTGTATTATAACTCTCAAAAAGAGACCTACTTAGCAAAACTTTAGGGAACTTCTAAAACTCCGGCTCAAAGAGCTAGGAAATACCCAGTGAACCAATGCCTTCCATCTAGCCACGTTCTCAAAATTCATACCAACAGGTGTCTTAGTAGAAACAGGTGCATAAACAAAAAGCTATATTAATTGTTCAAAATGAACACTAGGATGTCACTACAAGTCATTATTAACTCAATGTGACTGAGCATTATATGTATTGTGCCTCTCCCCAGCATCATCTCACCAAGCAAAAGTGACATGCACCAGGGGCACTGCCTTCACGTCACAGCACAGCTGCATATGGCGAGTTACTGCCATTTACAGGTGGTGCCGCTATAATAGGACAAGTGTACTCTTCACATACGACCACATCTTATACCTGTTATGGCATGTCAAAATAAGGAAGGTACAGCCTGACACGTCTGGGTGCTGCCATCATAAGTCCAGTTTCCATCACCTAAGAAATACCATTACATGTCTCATTTTCCTGGTACAGTCACCATATGAAAGGTGCAGCTACCCATGTAGGTACTACTGTCATATGCCAAGTGCATACTCGCACACCTTAGTAATGCCATGTAATGCAATGTGGTGGCTCCTATCCAGAGTATAGTGAATCTGCAAGATACAGTTCCACCTGCCTAGGTAATGCTAGTGCATGAAAGCACAAACTCAATGCCGTGGAAATGGCATTGAATGCCAGAAATATTTCACATCTTCAGGATCTGGCCACTCATCCAGAATTGATGGAACAATCGATTCCATCCTATAGGGGGCCCCGAAATGGCATCCATTAAATGATTGTTTTCAACAATATGCTGTAGTTTGAAAACCAATGTAAGGCACATTTGAGATAGGGGAGCGTATCTTTAAGGATGGGGGGCATTACTGTGCAGTTCAACGTTCTTCTTTTTTTTTTCAAAGCACAGACAGCTGCACATTATTTCTATACTGCATTTACCAAGCATTTTACTAAGTGCCAGTAATATCGTTGGAGGACAGGCATCCAATGGAGGACCTGATAACTTAGTTGTTTCAACTAGCTTGTTAAATAGTTTGTCTTAAAGGCCGAAAGCAGGCTTGGACTGGCATATAGGGCAATAGGCCCAAGGCCGACCCAAGAACACAAAATGCTGGTGTGGTGCAGTATTTTGGGTCGAAGTGGGCCACTTTTTTGGCCAATGTGGTCCAGTTTGATGAGTTACTTCATTAGTTTTGACCAGTGTTGCTGAATAAACATTCTTTAAAATGCACAATTTGCATCAAATTTTATCAGAAAACTCCCCCTTGGGTACTATTCAAACAGTGTCACAAAAGGAATGAATAGCCATTTGCAACTGTGTCCCACCTTTTCATTGATGACCGAGACAATGTTATGGCCCAGTATCCCTGTGCATTTGACATAGTGGTTAGGGCAATATTTGGGATTTCCCTTTGGATCGCTGCAATTTAAAAAACAACATATTTCTCAAAACAATCAACAGTACCATCACAAAATGCCTCTGTTGGTATGACATCATACGGTTTGGCTATGACACCTATAAGCCAAAACTATTGCATTTGAGTACAGATAGGGAGGAATGGCATATGAGGAGGGACATACAGCCTGTACGTGTTGTTTGGTTATTTGCCCACCCATTGACTGCTCATTGCCATCCTAATCCCTATGGCCATTCCCACCCAGGTCCTGCCCCTTCCCACAGAAAACACCTCCTCATGGGAACTTTTTGAACTGTCTGGGTACTCGAACCATTTTACACATGCTATCATCAATGGCCAGGTAATACAACTGCGGCCATGCCTGGCAAGTCCTTTTACCATGCCTACACCAAAGCCATTCATATTGAGGCTGGAGTGCAGAATTCACTAACAATAGATTATACAGTTCCTTCCTGGTATTGTATTTCCAGGTAGGCATAGATGGTCAGGATAGTTTCGCTTTCTGGCGACAATAATGTTTTATTAAAGTAACAGACATGCAGTAAGAGTTTAAGTTCAAGAGAGCTGACAAAATAGCTTCTTTTATCCCTTTCAAATTTATATTTGTATTTTTCTAGTAATGAAAAAGCTAGCATTTTGGGAATAGCTAGCATGGGTATGTTCTTACAGAAACCATATTGGAATTATTTGGCACAGCCAACATGAGTGTGTTATTACAATGTAATACTGAGATAAACAGGCACAGTCAAATTCAGGGTGTTCTTGCAGTGGCAATAATGGCATTATTTTCCACAGTTAACACAAGTGTGGTCTTTTAGCCAGCTTGCAAATGTCTCTGTACACTGGCAGTGGGGTATCAAGTACAGCTAACATGAATTACTTCTTACAGTAGCAACACCGCCACTTCTGGGCCCAGCATGTTTTTACATGGGCTAACCTATTACACAACCAGCATGAAAATGTCTTCTTACAATAGCAATATTGGCATTATTTGGCTCAGCCAACATGAGTATTCTTCCAATGGAAATGCTGGAATTACTGACCGATCCAAAATGAGTGTGTTTGTACAGTGACACTACAAGCATATGTTGGCACAACCAGCACAAATATGTTTTCTTATAGTTGGAAAATATGTTTTATATTGTGGCACAGGCATCACACAGTCTATTTTCTATTGACAATGCTAAAAACATGCATTGTCAGAAAAGGCACCCTGAACATGTGTTACAAATGCTGTTGTGTACTGTTGGTGGCCTAGCATATCCTAGATGTGTTCCTATGCTACCCTACAGATCCAATTGGACATTGAATGACATTTAACTCAATTTTTCAAAAAATGTCTGCTATAAAATGAAAACATTTAAATCAATTTCTTAAAACAATTTCTGGCAGGAAGATCCCCCTTTGATTGGTCTGGGGTAACTCTCTACACTCATGCGCATTAGTGGTAATTGTTTATGCATATTCATGTACATTAATGTAACAGCAACCACTTCACTGGCAATGGCCAGTGTCCATTTTCCTTGGGGCATGACATTGAGCCATGGCCAGACCCCTCTCTTAGGCACCCAGAATGTTCTGTGACCATGACCTTTGCCCCTAGTCATTGTACAGTGTGTATGGGACTTTGCTTTCAAACTACGTCTGAGACCCAGCTCAAGCCTGTGAACCTTGCTTGTGGCCCAAGGACCACACATCCAAATCTGATATTATCTTTTATATTCTGGGGTGCATATTAGATCTGTCTGAGACTTCCTCTCTCTCACCTTAAGATGAGGCAATACCAAGAGCAATGCAATATCCCCCCCATCTCATAGCTAGTTGGACTTCAATGGTCCAAAGAACCTACTGGTTACCTGGCGACCTGTGGCCAAAGGGGCTCTTTTTCTTTCGTTTTGGGGGACCATTGCTCCTATCTCAGCGCCTCAAACATGCAAAGGGCTCCAATATTCCCCATTAAAAGTTTTGTTTTGCAATGAGGATGTTTGGAAAAGGAACTAAAAAGGCCTCCTCCTGCAAGGATTCATAGGCCCATATTAACTACAGTTTATTTTTGTTTCATTTGGTAGATTTATGGCCCAAATCAAAATTCAAAGGAAAGACATTTGAAAAGGCAGCCCAGACCCGAGCGAGCATTTCAATTCAAATGTGTATGTTTTAATTCTAAAATAATTATTGTTTGCGGAGAGAGAGTTAGAAACATCATTGGCTGTCAAAGGGCTCAAACGGTGCACAGTTTTGATTGAAGGAAGGACTGCTCATGTCCATCGCCCATCGCCCATCACAGCACCGATCCTCCAGTCTCGCAACCATGAGGCACATTCCTGGTCTGTTTTTGTTTAATTGGTAATAGGTAAAGAAAAGCAGCAAAATAAAATAAAATATTATGAAAAAACACAAGGACATTTCAAAAAGGTTGTGGGGATGGTATTACATCGACACCTTCACTGATTTCCTCTTAATGGTAGGCCAGTGTCCCATCCTCTTCACAAACCAGCACCATATGTGCAAAGCTTGTAGAAACATAGACACTTATAGAAAATCCCATAGAAGCACTGAAAAGCATAGAAAAGGACACATCCACATTTATCTCTGTGTGTTGTTCCACTAGGCTAAACCTTAGCACATGGGCAGCACGTTTCTTTTGTAGTGTCACAGAGTGGAAAGATGTATTGAGTTTCCCTTTAGCCAAATCAATGATAAAAAAAGCACTCAGTAGTTTAATCAACTCCCTTAAATATAGTATGTTGGTTTGCAAATAGTTCAGGGGAAGCCAGATTTCGCTAAGAAGATTGTGTCCACCTTTGGCCAAATTTAAAGCAAACATCTCAATGTTTTATGCACGATACCACTCATGAACTGTGAGCCGACTAAACCATAGGTCCATGTTGATGATTGGCGTACATCTATGCAGTGATATGGGCTGTAGGTGAGATTAAAACAATTTGCCTATGAGAAATTACCAAGTAAACTCGAGTGTTCTCTACCCAACAACTTTGCCCCCTTCTCTCTCCTTGCCGAAGCCACACAAATCTTTCTACAACCAGAGCCTCCTGAAAGCACTCATATTAGGCACTGGGCAAGACATAACTGAATGTCCAGTGGTCACTTTGATCAGGTTACAGTCTTCAGCCATGTCCTAAGCCCCCACATGGACCTGTAGTGTATATCCTGAAATAATTACCTGTAATAGGAACTGCCCAGGGCCTTTGGCCATGGCCATTTCTAACTACTCAGGGCATGGGCCCCTGAACATACATGTAGTGGCCACTGACTGAAGGGCCCACAAGCCAATTTTCTTCACAGAACTGGACATTGGTCCCCATTAAAATGCTCTTTGTCCATGATCAGTGGTCACAGTGCTCAAACAAGAACCCAATGCCACTTACCTCTTTCCCATTAAGAGGCCACTGTGCATGTCCAGGTCCCCCAAGAAACCAACAGGCGTAGTTGGCTATTTTGCCCTTCGCATGGTATTTGGTCATGTCTCCAGCCCCTCATGCCCCCTGTAACAGACAATGGCCATGGACTGAGACTATGGCTAGCAGTCACCTTTTATAGGCAAAGGCCCCTGATCTAACCTGTAGTGGCCACTGGCCATGTCAACCCACTGAATTGGTCACAGACTACTTCCCCCACCGGCATGGCCAGTAGCCATGGCCTGCAGCAATGGCTAGGGACCCTGGTGTTAAGGGTATGGCCTCCTGCCATGCTCTAGGTCCCTGCAAGGTTCCATTTTAGGTCCACATGCTGCTATTAGACTAATGGCCCACTGGTTGAACAGGGGAATCCAGCTGAGTCTGAGACTCATCTTGAACCCACAGACGTGCTTGTTGGCCCGCAGGCCACCACTGTGATGTGATCCTGTTGGAAGATGGAGTTAGAAATTGTGGGTGGCAAGGGGATGGGGTACTGGAATTCAAGGCTGAATGTGAAAATTAATATTTGGTCCCAATTAATAAGGACAGTTAGAAGATACATGGCATAGAGTCACATTGCATCATGAATTCAGCAAATTCAGCATGCAGGTGCCCATATTCACAAAACTGATCAGTGTATTGTGGGAGGGTCAAACCACTGGCAATGGCAGTTTATAGCTCAACCGTCCCTGCATTACGATCAGGCACATGTAATTAAAGCCTTCATGGAGGGGGTCAAAAGATGTTACCCCCCAATATCTAATCCCACTCTGAATGGGACTTGAATATTGTACTTTCTAAGCATAGGGGCCCTCCTTTCGAGCCAATGCATAAAGTAAGTCTTAAATGACTCACTCTAAAAACTGCTTTTCTAGTGGATGTTACTTCCATCAGGAGGGTAACTGAACTGGAAGCCCTTTCAGCCCTTTCAGTTCAAGATGCATGTGTTAATATTCATAAGGACAGAGTGGTTTTGCGCACACATCCACGCATCTCACCAAAATTAAGTTTCATGTAAATTAATCTTTAGAACTTCCAGCTTTCTTTCAAAATCCTATAAATTCAACAGAGATCTCTCCATGTTCGAAGAGCCTTGATGTATTATTTCAATAAGACAAAACCACTGAGGAAGACAGATCAATTCTTAGGGCCTCATTACACGGTAGGCGGTAACCATGGCGCTATTAGCGCCATGGTTGCCGCCGGTACTGTACCGAGTCCGCGTTGGTGGATGGCGGAATTACCGCCCTACTCCAAGGTGAGCGGGGGCGGTAATTCCCCATTCACCAAGGCCCTTCCCCATTCCCATTTTTGCCCCATAGGGCATAATGGGAATGGGGAAGGTGCTAATTATGGTACCGCAAATTGCGGTACCGTAATTAGCTCCGAGGTCCCTTTGCGGGTCCCGTCCATAACGCCTGGAAAAACCAGGCGTTAAGGGAGGACCCGCAAAGGGACCTCGTAGTAAGGCGGTAAGGGTTTACCGGTACCGGTGCCCTTACCGGTACCGGTAAACCCTTACCGCCTACCGTGTAATGAGGCCCTCTGTCTCCATTGCCGCTGGTAGAGAAGGTGATCCCTTCTCTGTTGGCAATCTCTAAATGGATTGTAAAATGTATCCAAATGTTTTACTCTCTTTCCAAGAGAACGTTACCTTTCACACCTAGCGCACACTATACTCGAGGCATGGGGCAACTTTAGCTTTCATTGCAAATATACCTCGAGATGTTATTTGCAAAGCATCACCTGGAGCGCTACCTTTACACAACACTATTGTTTAGATGGACATTTCTCCATCTATCCAGGTATGCCAAATCTAGGTGTTTCTACATTTACTGTTGTGCACTCATTTTGGGCATTTCTCCCTCTATCCAGGTATCCCACGCTGAGCGTTGTATTGTATTGTATTGTATTGTATTTTATCGATAACGTGCAACCAACAGGCATCGGGGCACAATTTGTGCAAAGTTACATACAGAGCATATATACATACATAACAATTATAGACAGTAAATAAACAAGCAAATCTATATACATAAATTACAAAGCCGATGAAGGCATGAAAGGGCCATAACAACAGGTGTGTCCACTAGTAGTAGGCAAGTAAGTGGGCCAGAGTATGTAAGACAAGGACAAGTCTTAGTGCTGGTTGAAGAGCCATGATTTGGCTTTGGACTTGAATGTGTTAAATGCCTCTTCAGATCTTATTGTAACGGGGAGTGAGTTCCATAGCTTGGATGCTAGGACAGGGAAGCTAGTCTCCCCGGCTTTTTGGAGTTTGAACCTGGGGATCGATAGACAGTGGGTCTGGGCGGTTCTTAGAGGTTGAGATGTCGAGTGGCGGGACAGCCGGCTGCAGAGGTAGATGGGGCCTTGTTGGCCAGACATTTGTGGGTGAGGGCAAATGTTTTTACATTTACTGCTGTGCCCCCATTTTAGGTGTTTCTCCCTCTATCCAGGTATCCCAAATCTAGGTGTTTCTCCATTTACTGTTGTGCCCCCATTTTGGGCATTTCTCCCTCTATCCACAAGTATCCCAAATCACAGTGTTATTATATTTACTGTTGTGCCCTCATTTTGGGCGTTTCTCCCTCTATCAAGGTATCCCTACTCTGGGTATTATTACATTCACTGTTGTGCCCCATTTTAGGTGTCCCTCACTCTATCAGGTGTCTCAAATTGAGTTTTTTCTGCATTTATTGAGATACTTCATTTACTGTTGTGCCCCCAATTGGATATGTCTCCCACATCCAGGTCTCCCAAATCTAGGGGTCTCTACATTTACTGTTGTGCCCCCATTTTAGGCATTTCTCCCTCTATACAGGAATCCCAAATCTAGTTGTTACTGCATTTACTGTTGTGCCCCCATTTAAGGTGTTTCTCCCTCTACCAAGCTATCTACAATCTAGGTGATTCTACCTCCACTGATGCAGGCAGCGTTCACAGAGGCACACTGTGATACATTCACCCCCCATTACCCCAGATGACCGTACATCACTCCCTTATTCCTCCGGGCCCCTTGCCCACTGCTCAGACTCTCAATCTAGGGAGAACACAACTGTTGAGACCGGCCAATCACGTTGGACGTAGGAACCAACATCAAAGACAAACTCTATTCGAGTTTAAGGTATGTATACCTTCTACCACGTTCTGTGGAGACAGGCACGGCCACCCATCCATGCACTATAGAATGCAGCTATGGCTATGCAATTCCGGTCTAGCAGCTCGCATAGCCGTCCACACTGAAACCCTGACGTACCTAAACACCTCTGTCATTAGTATACATTGACATCCTATGAAAAAATGTCAGTCTAGCTGGTTACACATCGAGTCTCCAGCACTAGCACTCTATCCTAAAGCACCAACAGCAGTCGCCTGACCTCCAGGCTGCTTATTGGACCCAAGCCAGCCCAACTAAGTCCTAAAGTGCAAAATGCACACACACATCTTAAAAGAAAAATTAACTCTTAGAACCTCCCACACATGGTCCCCAAGGGCAATCCAACCACACAGCACATTGAGGCCATACAAATGGGGAAAGGATGCTATATAAATGACAAATACAACACAATACATGGTCAAAACATTCATATGTCTTAAATCCTAGCAAGGCAGATGAACCCCATCCAGGTCGGTGCTTGGAGTGAATTTGATGAGAAACCATTTTTGCTTTGAACCTCTATTGGTGCTCTTTATCTAGATTGCATATACGATTCCACAAAGATTTCAACTATTAATCTGCTACAATGTGCTAGAACCATATTTGTTTCATTTGTATCATTTTACAAACGACACAAACTGTGTTTTTCTCCCCTCGCAGGATTCTCAAACTTAGGTGGCCCTGACCTACTACGCATTACTGTTTGCTCTGCACTGTGTTAAACTAGGGTGTTTTTCTCCCCTCGCAGGATTCTCAAACTTAGGTGGCCCTGACCTACTACACATTACTGTTTGCTCTGCATTGTGGTAAACTAGTGCCCTCCACTCACTTCCTGTCTGCATACTCGTGTCGTCCGCCTCCCCTTCATACTCCATGGTGCTCTCTATCTCGCCTATCTACTCTAACTGCTTCTCTATTGACTATCCTGCTCTCCTCACTAAATCCGGTAGGAAAAGGTTTAAAAAGGACATCCTGGTCTCCAACCCAGGCCTCCCTATCGCTGACACCTACACGAGCGCCTGCTCCAAGGAAACTCTCACTGACATCCTCTTTTTCGTGCCTTCACCTGACCTATGGACCCTTCACATGGTCGCTGTGCTCTCTCTTTTCTCCACCTCTCCCATTAATGGTGGCACCCGTTGGGATGTCCTCTTGGCCCCTTTCCACTCCTCTAAGGCCATCATTAATGTCTATGCTAACGGGACCGTCTTGGTCCAAGGCCCTCAGGCCAACCTTCACCTCTTTGATAGACGCTTCCCATGCCTCATCAACTTCCGCTCCCGCTGTCCCCCCTCCTCTGCCCTCATCTACCTTGCCTCTCCCCTCCCTCCCTGCCCCTTCTCTTGCTCCCTCTTCAACTCCTTCTCTAACACCTCCGCAGGGCGTACCTCTGATCTGTACCCCTCCCCGAAAGTTTTTCAAGGGTGGCAACCTTCTCCACATTGCCACCCTAAATTCTCGCTCTGCCATCAAGCACTCCTCTGATATCTGTCGCCTTCTTGAGGAACTGGACCTCGACGTCCTCGGTCTCACTGAGACTTGGTTCACTGCCAGCTCTGCCACCAGCTTCGACACACTCCTACCTGACGGCTACAAGATCCTCTCCGTGCCCAGACCCAATCGTTCAGGGGGTGGTGTTGCCCTTATCTTCCCTGAGTGGATTCCTGCCACTGTCACTCCTACGCAGACCTACTCCTCTTTTGAATGTCTTGTCTGCCGACTCTCTCTCTCTCCTAGCCATTCCCTTACCGTGGCTACTATCTATCGGCCACCTGGTCAAATTTCCTCCTTCCACTCTGAATGGGCTGACCTCTCCTCCTCACTCCTGTCCTCAACCACCCAACTCCTCTTTCTCGGTGACTTCAACATCCACCTCGATGCCTCCTGTCCCCCCACTGGTCTCTTTCGCGAACTCTGCAACTCTCTCTCACTCTCTATTCTCCCGTCTGGGCCTACTCACTCTGCAGGGCACACTCTTGATGCTCTGATCTCTTCTGACCTTCCCCTCTCCCTCCCTCTCTCCACTCCTCTCTCCTGGAGCGATCACTTTCTCCTATCCTCCCACCTCTCCCTCCCTACCCCACAGGCAAAGCCACCCTCCTCACTGCCACCCACCTTCTCGGTCATCCGACCCATGAAGCGCGTGTCAGTTGAGGCTTTCGCTGATACCTTCTCGCCCCCTCCTCCCCCCTCGGCTGACTCCCACCCTGACACAGCCCTCTCCATGCTCTATTCCTCTATATCTGATACTCTCGATATCCTTGCCCCCGTCATGAGAATCCGCCTGAAGCCCAAAGCCAAATGTAACTCCTGGTATGACTCGGATCTCGTCACCCTAAAACGCAAGTGCAGGGTGGCAGAGAGGAAATGGCGTGCTTCATGTTCATCCTCTGACAAACTGGCCTGCCGCCTGCTCCAAAGGCAACACCGGCTCTCCGTTCTCACCAAGAAGAGAGCCCTTATCCAAGCCCGCATCTCTGAGGCATCTAACAACTCGGCCGAACTCTTTAAAATCTGCAAGGAGCTGGCCAACCCTGCTGCAGTCTCTACCTCTCCTGTCCCCTCCCAGGCCCTCTGCACTGCACTGGCCTCGCACTTCATCTCAAAAACTCAGGACATCCTGTCCTCGCTCTCCTCCTCTCTCCTCCCTCCTTCTCTTCCCGGCTCTTCCTCTTGCTCTCTTGCAGCCGCCCCTCCGCCCTCCTTCTCTGCTTTTCCACCTTTTTCTGCTGATGAGGTTTCCAGACAAGTCCGATCTATGAAAGCCTCGTCTAAACAGGTTCACCCCTGTTCCTCCAAAACCATCAAGGACCACATTGACTCCCTGGCTCCTGCCCTGGCTGACTTTTGCAACCACTCATTCGCCTCTGGAGTCTTCCCATCCCCCCTCAAGCACTCCCTTGTGCATCCCCTCCTCAAGAAACCCTCTTCCGACCCCTCCTGCCCGGCCAACTATCGCCCAATCTGCATTACTCCCTTCCTGGGCAAGCTCCTGGAGAAACTGGCCATCTCCCAGCTTAACCTCCATGCTGAATCTGTTGGTAATCTTCATGACCATCAATCCGGCTTCAGAGCGGCCAGAAGCACGGAAACTGCTCTCCTGAATATCCGTGAGGACCTGCTCCTGAACCTCGATTCCAACACTCCCTGTGTTCTCATTCTGCTCGATCTCTCCTCTGCCTTTGACACTGTCAACCATGCCATCCTGCTCAACCGTCTCCGTGATAACCTGGGTATCACTGGTCAGGCTCTGGCATGGCTGACCTCTTTCCTTTCCGGTCGACCCTCCCAGGTCCAAATGGGCTCCTTCCTCTCTGACATCTTTTTCTCCACCTGTGGTGTCCCCCAGGGATCCAACCTCTCTCCCTGGCTTTTCAACCAGTATCTGGCACTCCTTGCCCACCGCATCGCCGCTCTCTGCCCCCACTTCCAGTGCTATGCGGACGATACCCAGCTCATTTTCAGGCTACCCTCGGCCTCCTCCTCTCCTTCCCTCAACTCCGACTGTCTGTCTGCTATCCAGGAATGGTGTGCCGCCAATGACCTCTGCCTTAACGCCAGTAAGACCGAGATTCTACTCATCGGCACACCCACTCCCTCCTTCCCTGCAGCTCTCTGGCCGGCCTCCCTTGGCCCCCTTCCTGCCCCTACCTGCAAGGCTAAAAACCTTGGGGTCATCTTCGACTCCACACTCTCCTTCTCTCCTCAAATATCTGACGTCTCTAAGAAGTCACACTACCAGCTGCACCTCCTCAGAGGTATTCTTCCCTTCCTCTCCTTCCCCCAGAAGCTCACTGTCTCCCGAGCCCTGGTTCTCTCAAGGCTGGACTACTGCAACAGCCTCTATCTTAATCTGCCTGCCTCCACTCTCCGCCCTCTGCAACTTATCCAGAACAGAACTGCGAGACTTGTCCTTGTCCTCAAGCCCAGGGACCGTATCTCTCCAGGACTGAAATCCCTTCACTGGCTCCCAGTGGCTGCGAGGATTAAGTTCAAAACCCTCTGCATTGTCCACAAGGCCTTCTGGGGCCTGGGGCCTAAATACCTTCAACTCTCTCTTCCTAAATATCTTCCTTCACGAGCCCTCCGCTCATCCGTCTCCAACTCCCTCATGGTCAGCCGCTTCTCTAAGCAACGAGCTGGGGGTAGATCTCTCTCCGCAGCAGGGGCCTCCCTCTGGAACAGCCTTCCTGCCTCCCTGAAACTTGAGGAGAACCATCTCCGGTTCCGGAAGCACCTCAAAACCTTCCTCTTCGCTTCTGCCTTCTCTCTCCCTCTCCCCTGCTAAACCTGCCTAACTCCCCACTGAATTCTGCATTAAACCTGCATCTGGGCCACTCTCAGTGACCTCGGTCCAGGGCCCAGCCACTCTCCACTTGCACTGCCTCCCTGGCTCCCCCTGCACTGTGGGACTGTCACTGTATCCCTACAGCCCCCTTCCCAGCACTTGCTCTGCACTTACCTCGCACTTGCCACCAGCTGGCCCTTTTTATTTATTATTTATTATTTTATTACGCTACTTACCTTGTACTGCACTTTTCCCCCCCACCTCCTCCCCCTGCACTTTCTCCTTTTCCCTTTACCCCTGCACTTGCGCGATCTGAATGACACCTGGCCTAGTAGGATCGTTTGTCTGTCTTCCCCTTGTTTTCCCTCCCTCCCTGCCTCGTCGCGCCTTGAAACACTTGTGTATAGGCGCGTTACAAATACCATATCATATCATATCATATCAATGCTGAAGCTCAAGGCAATCTTAAATTCAGCGCCATTACCTTCTATGAAATCATATAATGGCATTTTGTGTATCAGCAGTAACAACATCACTAACACCATCAAAAATATATTCCAAGCAGCCTTGGACAAAACAACATATTGGTAGCATTATACCATCAGACACTGTCAAGTCACCCGCTTTAGCAGCCGTACAACTTTCATTGTTTTTAGGTATTAACAACCAAGGGTGGGGGGGCACACCAGCCATTGGAGACCTTGAAATGTTTGCTTGGGCCTTTAAGAAAGGTTTAGGGTACCTAACGACTAGCCTTCCCGTCCTCCAAGGGTATTAATACTTTAAGCACTTTCAGCGGTTCGTAGGGCACTAGGTGTGGTGTGGTGCCAGAAGAGGGGCAGAGCAGACCAATGCATGGAATGGTGCAGAGAACACCAGGATATGTACCAAGTGGTGCAGAGAGCTCCATATGACCCACAGCAGGCCACAGCTAATGAATGTCAGAGAAAGAGATGCCAGAATGACAGGTGGCCTGGGGCAGAGGCCTCCCTGAGGCAGCCACAGTGTCTCCAAAAGAAACAAAATGGATACATTAGGAGGAGGTTTTGTCAGAGGTGCCAGAAGTGGCAAAGGAAGGCAAGGCATTATGTTTGGCGGTCTGCGGTGTAGGCACAACAAAGATGATGGCGGTCCAACGCTGGAAGGAAAGCAGAGGGGGACAATGCAGAGAGAATAGAGAAAGGCTGAGCAGAAAGGTGAACAAGGCAGTGAGGCAAGCTTTGGGTGTGCCAGTGTCATGAAATAAACCCTCCCCCTTAACAAAGTGTACCCATGAGATTTTATTCGGAAATAAAGTGTCCCCAGAAGGATTTATTTTGGAATGGAATCTCCCCCTGTGAAACATTTTCCCCCCATGACAAGAAATTAATATCACACGTTTGGAAATCCTCCACCACTTGAACTTTTTGAAAACAGTGTCTGTACACGTCTAGGGAGGGTGTTGGAAAAGTCCAGCCGGGAAAAGAAAGTCTCTGTTTGAAATATTGTTCAGTCTTCCCTTGATGTGGGAGACTCTGTATCAGAGTAAACTCCTCCCCTCTTGAAGCTGAATAAACTCTCCCCGTTGAGGGGAAGGCTTTGTATCAGAATGAACTCTCCACCTTGATGGTGATGAAAGTCCAGGATTTGTTTCTGGGAATTTGTCTTCCTGATTGGCTAGGCCCCTCCCAACATTTGAAAAATGGTGCTCGCGTAGGCCCCTCCCAACATTTGAAAAATGGTGCTCACGTAAAACATTGTGTTCCTGCATGCTACTCGTCATTGAGTGTGGCATCTGCTTTTCAGCTGGTATTTCTGATGTTATGACATATTTACTATGATGTCGCAGATGGTTTTCTCAGAAAGAAATGTGGGTAATTGATTTATTTTGGATGTTTAAGCTTTCTCTATCAGGAATCCTTTGATAATGCCATTCAAATGTTCCACTTGTTGACAATAAGGCCCTATGAAGAGCACCTATTTATGCTCGTTGGTCCTTTGCTTTCAGGGAGACTTTGGCTGCTGCCCGACTTATTTTCGTGATGTATCAGACTATTAAATATTCAACGAAAGCAGTAATTTTGAAATTATCAAATGTACACCCCTCATGCAGTTATGGATTTCTATTTGGCAAAGGTGTGAAAGTCCTGGCCGTTTTTTGATTTTTATCTGTGTCCTGCTGCATCAGTATCCTGATTAGCAGCGCCTGCTCTAGAAGTGGCACAGAGCATGGTCAGAGGTTACAACTGCCCATTTAACAGCTACAGTGATAGCCAAGTCTCTGCAGCACTGGGGCAGTATTTAAGATATGCCGCACTGTACCAAAACTACAATGATCATAAGTAATCCATGCTGGTGTCCATGGGAAACTCTAAATAAAGCAATGCCTGAGTTCAGGCATGTTGCATGGTACTGCTTATGATCATGACCGCCACATCCCAATTGATATCGCACATGTGTCAGCTCCTGTGAGTCATCTATGCGCTGGAAGATGATGTGTATTCTTGTCGCCGGGTGGAGACTGCTAACTGGCAGGAAAGGAACCTGGAGGACTGGGCCACTTCTTTGATCTCTTTGTGAAGGCAGGTAACACGCTCCACCAGAGACAGCAGCACAGCAGACAACTTCCCTGGGCATCAAATGATCACAGCCATTCAAAAGGAGTAGCCTCACACCAGGGGGCAGCATCTCTAAAGACCTTTGTTATCAGTGAGAAGGGAAGGGGGTGGGAGTGCTATGGTCAATGGGGTTAATCAACCTCACAGAGGGTAAATCCAGACTCATCCTGGCCCGACTGCGAAGTGATCCTGGGACTGCCCCGACCTGCATCATTGAGAGTCTCCCTTTTACTGCACAGATCAACCATATTTGCCCCTACTCAACACCCACTTGCTGCTTGCTGCTTGGGCATACATTTTCGAAACTGACCTAACTGAGCTTTATATGATTGCATCAACGTTCGACCCCAGGTTTGACTCTGTCAACCCACCAAGAACTGAATCCAGGTACTGTTGACTCTGAACCGCCTCTTCCATTCACTTGGGCCCTAGAGACTGGATAGGTCATGAACGCTCCTGTTTTCAGCAATGTCATATCCTTTTGTGGCTCTAACCTACCTACCACCCGTGGAGCTACACTCAAAGTGCTTCTTTACTCAGTCAGTCTCATCTTCTCTGTTCTTCCTTTGAAGTCGGAATTTGTACAGCATTTTCTATTTGTTCTATTACATATGGAACTTTTTATTAAAGTATATATATTTTTATACAACGTTTAGTGGACATTCCCTTTATTTTGGACTGTGATTTTGTGTTCGTTGGGTCACAACTGGTTCACTGTCACACCCCTATTAAGAGCATAGCGTTCCCTCTGCCCACGTTACCACAAAAGATGAAAGAGGTATAGCTCTTTACTGTCCCTGTTTTACCTTTAAGATTGTGTTGGGTTTTGGTTTGAAGAAGTGTGATTGCTGAGTGGGCCATTTTACCCCTACTCATCCTTGTACTCCTGCGGAGCAGAATCTAATTCATCACACACCGCTCAGTTGCAACACTGTAAAAAGAGGGTAATTGCTTTACAATTCTTCAGAGCCCCTTTGCTTTTGAATTACACTTCCAGACAGAGAAGTCTGCTTCTATTTGCTTTCCATGTTCCTGTTATAGCTCATTAATGGGTTCCTCTCATGTTGGTCCCAGAGAAGCCCGCGGAACTTGAAGGTCAGTGAGGCAGGCAGCAAGACTGCAAACACCGCGGACGCTTTTAAAAGACACATTAGAGACAGCAGTCAAGAGCTAGGATGGTAGAGAGACAAACAAAGAGAATTAAACTGCTGCTTGGCTTCAGAATCTGTAAATGCACAGACTGGCTTTATTTGGGAGAATCTCTGGTTGGAAAAAAATAGCCTCTCCTAACTTTCATCTCTTAATGCTGGTCAAACACAATATGAAACTTAAAATCTGAAGGTTAGTGTTTGTGTGATATACGTGAAGGCCTAAGGGGGTATGAGAGAATACATTCGGACTAGATCTCGGGCGGCAGATTTGGAGCTATTTCTGTATACAGTTATTTGTTTAGATAATTTCATTAAGGACCTCATTCAGAGTTTGGAGTACCCCTAAACTCGACAACCTTTACTGCATGAAGTACTGATGCAGCATCAGGGAGGCGTCCAAAGTAGTCATTACCCGTTTTGGAGTCCCCTTGAACTCCGTTGGGGACATGTGTTATTACCGTTAACTCATAAATATCCGGTTAATTACCTATGCACAAAACAATGTGGCGTTTAAGGGGTTCTGTAGTAAAACAGGCAATTTGACAGAGTGGCAAATCAGGGAGTAGTTTCAATAATCCATATTTTAAATACTTGCAACTTGTAATGGTGTGCCAAATCTGGCTCACAAAGGAGTGCAAAGTGAAAAAACAATGCATTCGCCACTTTAAAAAAGTCTAATTATCAGCTACATGTCTGGGCATCACTCTAAATATGCATACACATCTGCTGTAGTACATCCTGGCTGTGGCTCCAACCATATAGGTTTTGAGAGAGACAAGGAGGGATGTTGGTCAGTATTGTACATCACGGCTCACTGCTAACTCAAGTAGGGGGCATTACTCTTACCACTGCAAAGCTACCATTGATAGTGCATAATGAACAATCTGGGAATTGCGATCAGCTGGTGAAGCAAAGCAGATGTTTCCCCTGGTGGATATTCCCGTGGATTGGAGCTCTCTTGTGAGTTATGCTGGGAAAGCAGTCCACATATGCAATCAGATGTGATTTAACTAATCCGGCCACCAGCTCCAGCTGACTCCACCTGTGGTGAATTACATTTTGTAACCAGAGTGCCAGGATATACAGGGAAAAAACTACCCAGCGATTATTTGCTGTAATCCATGGAGGGAGAGGGATTATCAAAAGTATTCCCTCTCCACGCAGGTTTAACAACCAGAGAGAAATAAAGACTTTGTTTTTCCATTTGTTTTGTGCCATAAGGTCAACAGTGCCAGTTGGGACAATGACAAACTAGATGTAGGCCAGTCTCCAACCTGAAAAAGTCTTCATGGTGTTCAGGTGGACGGGGGAGAGGACAACCTCGGAGAAATCTCCAAACCTCACCTTGGAGTCGGGTTGCTTCATGGTGCCGTGCCCCCTTCTTGGAGGTGCTCTCCCGAGAAATCCTACACGTGTGGACTAGCACTCTACCCTCTTCCACCCAGTGCAACAGTGAAGCATAGGTCCAAAATTAAACTGCAGGCCGAAAATACACCACCCAGTCCTGATTCCGCGTGGGCATGAAAAAACTATAAAACACGTTGTTCCTTTTTATGTAAAATGAATGATGGATTTATTATACAAATACTGCATGAAAATGCTTGTAGAGGAAAAAGCTACATATTACTTGGTGGTTCCTGATCTCCCCAGGTTAATTACTGAAAAATTGCGAGTTCGAGGAGTATTTTGGTGTTTGGAAAAACCTCCTGCACTTTGCTTGCGAAGTCAAGCAGGGGTGTTGCTGGGGGGGGGGCTAAGGGGGATATAGCCCTTGATCTTGTAGCCCCGGATAGAATCTCGGGAGCTACAGCCAAAAGACCAGCTAGCCCCCAGTCCCAACAGTTCCAACATCAGTGTAGCCCCGGGTCTTTTCCAGACCTAGCAACTCCCCTGAAGTCAAGTCTTTCTACACTGCTCATTCATCCACATTGAAGACACTGACTTTATAAGCCCCTGGGAGAGCGGAGCGGGCGGAGTGCGAGGAGTGTTTTGGTGTTTGGGTGTGCAGGCCTGCAGTGGGAAGGAAGCGCGGGCCCACCCCCTACTACACCCCGTTCACCTTTATTTGATTTGCCGTCCCGCTATTGCTGATGACTCATCAGGTAAGCTTTCATGCTTAGATTCTTCATCTTTGTCTCTTCTACCTGCACTGTGAAACAGTGAATTGTTTTCTGGATGTTGTAGCCTTTTGACTATCCCTTTGAAAAGAAAGTATATTTTGCATAGTGAGGCGTTGAAACCTGGTAAGCGAGCACACAGTCCAATACATGCCCCCAATCAGGGACGTCATTTCACCAAAATGCCAGGGGCAGCGGAAGTGATATCAGACGACCCTTGATATTAATAAATAATGTGTCTTTCTGGAATTCTATACAATAATTGCTAGGCTCATTAAATGTTTATTTCAGGCACACTCCAGGGGGTGAGTCACTGATTTAGTCTGTTCTTAAATGCCTCACTCAGCCTTTCATCCTTCTTAGGTCGATAAATGAGTACCAACACAGGTTGGGTGATATTGGGTGTATATTCTTTCTATATGAAGCGCTTCAGCGTAAGAGCTAAATAATAACACATCATTATCAATTGGTCCTGGACGTCTGCTTGCATACACAGTAATTTGGTAATATGGGCCTACACACACTGATCTTAATGATACATATGTTAATCCATTCTTGTATGAAATGTGCATCACATAGTGATATCGTAACTCTATTTTTTGTAGTGTACAATGCTATGTGATGCCACTTCCTGTTTTGCCAACGGGTGAAAAGTTGTGTACCATCACTACCCGTGATATCACTTTGGGGCGGGGTCAAATGACATCATTTCCTGTGATGTCATCAGGGGTCAAGGATCGTGTGATGTCACTTCCGCTTCCCTTGGCATATTGGTGAAATGACGTGTCTGCACTGACATTCTTATTTTACTTCATTTTTGTAAGGGGCCTGAAAAGAAAGCCAGTCACTCCAGAAGTAAAGAGCCACATGGTGCTGGCCACAGCCCAAGAGCTTGCATTATTTATTTTTTAGAGGTTGCAAGGGCGACCACAGAGGTCGCAAGAGAGACCTCAGAGGTCACAGTTGCGACCTCTGGCGAGCCCTAAATGACATCCCTGCCCCCAAAGCCCAAAGTCGTGCACCGCGGGCTAAGAAAGGCAAACTTGACAATCGACCCGAAAATGTTGATCCCTTGCAGCAAAAAATCACCGGCCTATGGGACCGTAAATTGATATCTGAAAGTGCTGTGATGTCAGCCAAGCAATCTTCCGGTCCTACTGCCACAACTGTTTTGTCCATTTTGCCATTGGCCTCATTACCTTCTATGGTGACATCTACAATTGAAGGCAATACCAGTCTTTCACATTGTTCGGCAACAATGGACAATAATGGCTCTTTGCTGAAATTGTGCCATAATCTTCAAAACTTACTGACATCACCTAGCTGTGCTCCTCCCTCCATCACTTCAGATCAAAATATATATTCCACTCCTGACTTGGCAGCACTCGTTTCTCCAACGCAGGCCACTTGTGGAGGTCACTCACAAAGAAGACGATTTGTCTATAGCTATTGCACATATTTCAGCTGAGAGGAGGAAATCCATATATGGTGCTAACAAGGTTCTTGAGGCAAAGATTGAAGTAGTATTGGTGTTGTGTGCCAGCATTGCATCTGAACAGAGGGATATGAATGTATTATTGCCCAAATTAGTTGGGCCATCAGAAAATGAAATTCACACTGCTTCATGTATGGCCAAATACAGGCTGACAGTTGTCCCTCAATTTAGTGGGGACTCAGCCAAACCTCTGGAAAAGGGGCCTGTGCTATTGGAAAGTACTAATATTAAAGTTCAGAATCAAGCTGAGACTCTTAACATTGTGGCCATATCGGAAAATTATGCCATGGACACACTTGGTAATGAGCTCTCCAGGATAGGCAGCCCTGCAATATATGAGGATGATAGCCAAAGCAACATGACTGGTATCGATAAGGGCAAGAGTAATAAGTAAAGCGTTGTTTTTCTGAACTCATCCCTTAGTTCTCCTATTGAACCTTTGGATTCTGTGATGTTGTCACCCCCCACAGATGGATCTAGGTGAATCAGTAAAATACAGGGAGATGGTACTAGTCTACAGGTTGTCCTACACATCCCTATTGATACATGGATCGGTCCTAAGGTCAACAAGGGTTCAATGCCTTCTAATAGAACTTTGACTATTCCATGAACCCTGCCTTCTAATACACAACTGAATATGAGAGACCCTAGTCAGACCTGATCTGTGGACTCAATGTCAGTTGCCCAGAGTTGGGTGGACGTTGCTCATCTGCAGGATTCACATGTACAAGCGAATACTATGGTACAACAGCAAGAGAATGCTCATTTTTTTTGCTTCTATGGGATGTATGGTCAAGATAGACAAAATACATCCTAAGAAAGAGAGCTTGTGTCTGAATCATACAAATCTGCTGAATTTGTTTACGTATATCTCCTGTTTAGCCAGTATTGCCAGCCGTGATATTTTGAGGCTTGAATTGCCCAAATGGGCAATTCATCTATTAATCTATTAATTTGACCCCTTTAGTCCCAAAGCGGTCATAATGTAACTTCTTTAACAAACTGGGGGCATTCAAATAACCAGCTATGAAAATCCCACCTATAGTATAAGTATTCTGCCAAAGTGCTAATGTGTCTTCAATATTTACAATGATATCCCTTGTCTCAGCCCCACCTGGAGGATCATAGATGTTTATAATAAAAAGATGGCGCCAATGTTTAATAGAGTGGCGGCCATAACATAAGATGAAGCCTGGCCATGGTATATTCTTTTATTGTATACTTTACCGATGCACCAATTGCCAGCCCGCCACTAGGTCTACCCTTAACACCACCTTTAGCTGCCTTATGAAGGACATTGTAGCCATCAATGTAAAAGGCCTGTCTTGTCCAAGTCTCTTGTAAGATAAAGATATCACTATTTTTTATATATGTCTTGCCAACTGGATGGACAAGAAAAGATCAGAAGCCCTGGGTGTTCCAGCTAAGACTTTTCCTTACCCCATCATACAACCTGAGTCAGTTTGTACTCTGGGCACTGCTAACATTTCCATTATGACAGACCACACTATGTGTGGTTTGCTGCAGACATGTACATTGTTTAGAGGAATTGGACAGCACATTCGCTATTGGTGCCATCTCATCTCACAAGTACACATTGGTGCTGACTACCTGCATGGACCATTGGTATTTTTTCCCATCTGACATATTACAGAAGGTACGTTTAAGGCCCCTCCCATACAAGTCTTGTACATATGTCCATAACAAGGAAAAAATCACAGGTGAGCGAAACTCAATAAATGCCCAGTTAAGCGCACTATTCCATTTGGGAGATTCAAACCTCAGAATATTATGGCTGGTAATACTGGCTAAACAGTAGATAGACTTAAACAGATTCAACAGATTTGTATGCTTCAGAAGCAAGCTCTCTTTTTTAGGATGGTTTTCGTCTATCTTGACCATACATCCCATGGAAGCAAAAAAATGAGCATTCACTTGCTATTGTACCATGGTATTCGCTTGCACATTTGAATCCTGTGCGTGAGCAAATTCCACCCGACTGTGGGCAAGTGACATTGAATGATTGCCTTGAATTTTGACTTTGTGGCTAACAGTCAGTAATAGGTCCATGTACCAGGCATATAGCACAGGCTTTCATCGGAATTCACTCCAGACCTATCTAACTAAATTGCTTTCTGCTAATATACGCAGATTCATATTGTATCTACATTTTAATCTACTCCCGACTCGAGAACATATGGCGAGATGGTGTAAATTGGCACGAAGTGAAAGAATCTGTAGACTTTGTAATGCCTATATAGAGACGGCATATCATATTTTATCACAATATCATGCCTTTATATCATATTATTATACAAGCTATAATGGCCTAGTACATCATATTTTATTAATTGAGGGGGATCAATTTTGGAAACATTATACAGTACAGAGAGCATTGTTATGACAGTGGCGCCCTGTTATGTATGGATGGTAACACTACATCACATATCTGTTTTAAATGTGTAGATTATGTATTTATTTATATCCTACGTAATAGTGATTTTAATCTCTCAAATTTGATTTGAAACTTTTAGATTTTATATTATAATTGTATTTGTGTGTATATTGCTACAAAGGGCTCTTTTATAATGTATGTTTTTGATGTATTGGCTTGGCTAAAGGTTTGTATTATAACCGTACGCTTGAATTAAAAAAAAAAAAAAGAAATTGCAATACATTGAGGAGAAATTGAAGATCAACTTATTACGATTGTTCTGACATTTAGGGGAATAAAAGATGACTACGCAGAACACTTTGCTCCTGCTAAAGAGGTGAGGGTACATGTTTTCAGTTCACCTGAAGGTGTTCACTAGCCATTGAATATGTCTCATTCCAGTTGGCTACTATATTAGGTATTCTGACTGAATGGGAAGGATGTCGGGGGAGCTGCAGAGAAGCCGTTCTAGATGGTGGCTTCCTCTTAAGCTCTGTGCAGTGGCTACATTGATCCAACTCAGTCCTGAGCTGTGACCACCATCTGTGAACGGAGAGGGCCGGAGCATGTTTGATAAGGGTGATCCGTAAATAAGATGCAGTGATCACGCTGCTTTCTGGACTACAGGTGACGATGTGGAGCCACAGCTTGGGGCCTGCACGGTCGTGCGTGAACGTAGCTTGAGAAACTCAGTCTTCTGTGGAAGTGTCCGCTCCCCTGTGGAATCTCTCCCTTGATGTTATGACCTGGGTAGGGTGAGAGGCCATGATACAGATCTGAACCCACAGTAGATTGGTCAGGAGATGTGTGTCCGCTGTCCCCAGCATTAACGGAAAGGGTGAGCTCTTCCCTTGAAATCTCTTGGTGCGATGGTACCCGCGTGCCTCATGATGTGGCAATGCTGGCCTGAGGCGCTGGGGAGCAGGGGTTGTATAGCACTTTTCAGTACACTGCATTACCCACTGGAACTGTGTGGGGGCAGTCATGACGAAAGGTGCAGGGAAGAAGGTGGGCAGCATGGACCGATACAATAAGGCAACTCCTAAAGGGGAGGATGTGCTGCCTCAAAGTGCATCCAGCCAGCCAAACCAACAGTCCCTGGCCACAATAGACCAACCGAACATGAACCAAATCTCGGACTCAATAAAAAAACTGGATAACATAACTTTCAATGTCATATCTATCCGGACCCAACCGGAAAAGGAAACAGTGAGGATAAATGAGGTAGAAATGTGAAGATTTGGAGTCAAAGTCCAATAGAAATAACAATTGCATTATAGGGGTCCTGGAGGAGGAGCTGTGAGGCAACATGGAAGAGGCAGTCCAGGAGCTCCCCCGGAAGCTGCTGGATAATCCTCTGCTGTCACCCCACTTTACTATTTAAAGATTGCACTGTGCACTCTCTGTGAAACCTAAACATGGGGACCACACCCAATCATAGCATGGGTGCTGAATTACAGAGACAGGGAACTGCTTCTAAAGTATGCCAGAGAGCAGAAGGAACTGAGTCTTGAGTCGCACACCATACATCTATACCCGGATTTCTCCATGGCGGTGCAGCAGCAAAGGCACTCATAGATAGGGGGCTAGAAACGACTTCATGAAAGGCAAATACAATATATATTTCATTTATTTATTTAAATGTTTGTCCCACTCCACATGCCCGCAGGCCTCAGGGTGCACAATATGCTACGCTGTTCCCAGAGACATTTCACCATGAGAACAAGACCTATTTCTTTCACGATGCCCGATTAATCTGTCTCATTTGTTGAAGCCAGGATCCTAATCACATGCATTGCTACACCTGGAGCCTCTTCATCTCCGTAGGAAGTGAATGACTGTGGTAAAGGATTTGGTTTGTTCACACAATGTCAAATATAATGGTGAGAAGTCTCCATTCAGACATCTAATCCTTGTGACTACACCTGTTTGAAATATGGCTAAGCACAGAAGCAGCTAGCACCTATGCTATTGCATATGTTTAGTGTTGGGTTTGTTTTTATAGGCCGGGCACTATACACTGCAGCAGTTGGGAATGTAGTGAGGGTGGGGATGGGGAAAGGGGTCATGGTTGGGGTATAAAAATGAAAATTGCAATAGGTGGCGGCGGGATGACGATGAGTGATGGTTGATGCCTGGGTAGCTGTACATGATAATTGTAGGTTGGACTCATGATGCAGTCACGTGAGCGGGGACAAGATGTCATATTTCTAAACTGGAATGTTAGGGGCTTATGTAAGATAATGGCCTATGCAAATAGGCAAGGAGCTCATGTACTGTTTCTGCAGGAGACCCATGTACAGGAACAACAAGCCAAGGCATTTGCAGGTGATTGGGGTGGGCAATGCTAGTACACATCATTCTCGACCCGGAACAGAGGGGAAATTACCCTGATTAATCATTCAATGCAATTTGCGATGCTTGAGGCCAACATTTATCCAGAGGGTCGTTTTATTATAGTGCATGGACTTTTTAGCAGGAGGGAATTGGTATTGGTCAATATGTATGGTCCAAACATTGATGATCCAACATTTTATGATGGGATTTTTCTATTATGCTTGTCCTGCCCAACAGCTGATGTGGTCTGGGGTGGGGACCTAAACACGATATTAGATTTAACTAAGGATAGGACAGGAACGGCACATAGGTTGCTCACTCTTTAAGCATGCACAATAATCACTCACATCGCTACATGATATGCACTACCGAATCAATGTATGGTTAGTATCAGCTGGGCTGTTGAGTTCCATTTTCAGCTGTACTATACTGTTCAGAACCCTCTCTGACCATTCCCAGTGAAGCTGGTGTTAAGTCTGACTGAGAATGGTGGCCAGAAACCTCTGTAGCGATGCAAACCAACTTTTTTGATGGACCCAGTATTCTCAGTTACCCTATATGGTCACGTTACCTCCTATTTTGAAAATATTGTGGGATCGATCTCTACAATAGCGTCATTTTGGCATGCATTCAAATCATATGTATGGGAGATTGCCATGGCTGTGGAGTTTGGCATACTGAGGACTATCAGAAACAACATCCCTATGGCTGAGACAAAGCTGAAGAATCTTCAATTTGCATAGGCGCAACGGGCGTCTCTAAAGCTGCAGGCAGAAATTAAAACGGAACTGGACAGTTTTTGTAAAGCTGCTAAGAGGGAACAGAATTTCCTGGATAAACCATTGATGGCGAGGAGGTATGAGAGGCAGACAGACCTGCTGGGCAGATTCGTTAGGTCAGGGAATGTGACTATGTCTAATTTCAGGACTGGGAAGTGGGAGGTGGTTCACATGAATGATGACATAAATAGAGTTTTTGAATAATTCGACTCAGATTTATTCCAACCAGCGAATACTGCTCCGTAGGCAGACACTGCACAGTATCTGTAGGCAATCCTGACATCGCTACTGTTCAGAGAGGTGTGTGGTCCTTGAGATGCTGCTGACCCCGGAGGAAATCAAATCGGCCTATCACAAACTACCGGGGAGCCTGATGGCCTGGTGGCTTAATTATACCGAGATTATTAGGAGATAGTTGCTCCTTATTTACTACAGATGTGGGAGGAGGTGCAGGGGAGGAGAGTCCTCCTGGACACGGTGCATAAAGCCATATTAATACTATTCCTAAAGCCTAACAAGCCAGAGGAGGGGTGCGGCTCATACTGCCTGCTCTCACTTATAAATGTGGATGTTAAAATCTTCGCCAAGGTGATAGCGTTGTGGTTGCTGCCTCTGAAGGCACATATAGTGCAGTCCGCATTATGTCGGCATACTCAACTGTCTTGAATCTGCGCAGACTGTTTAATATTATATCCCATGTGGAACCAGGGGCCCAAGAAGTGGCAATATCATTGGACTTGCAGAAAGCGTTCGACACAGTCTCATGAAGTGATGGAGAATAACGACTCTGATCCCAAATTCATCTCATGGGGCAAATTACTATACATGAATCCCTTTGCGAGGGTGCAGACGAACGGCATACTGTCCCCATTGCTTCACTTGGTGGGAGGGATGCAGAAGGGATGTCCTCTCTCCCCACTGTTATTTGCTCTGGTGATCAAGCCTTTGGCAGATTTAATCCAGGACAAATATAGACATATGGGAGTCAGACTGGGAGGGATCTCCGGAACTGATTTTGCTATATGGTGATGAAATTCTTTTATATATTATAGGGACCCGGATAGGAATGTTGAGACGATAATGGGAGAGGTGGTCAACTTCAGCAAATACTTGGGCCTACACATAAATAGGAATAAATCTGAAATATTTCCACTGACAGATGGACAGTGGAGCCTACCCAAAAAGGTGGCCTTCGGTCGATGGCGGGAGAGTTCAAATACCTGGGCATATTAATATCCTGCTCACATGTTCAAGTATTCAAAAGGAGCTATGCAGCATATATGACCTGCTTGCCATCGAAATTGTTGAGATAGGGCTGGTTACCTATGTCACTGATGGGTAGGGTCTCACTCATTAAGTTGGTGCTGTTACCGATCTGCTGTTACCGATACTACTGTATATGTTCCAGAATATCCCAAGGTAGCCGGGGCAAGCCTTTTTCAAAGAACTGAATAGGATGAGTACAGAGTTTGATTGGGCACGGAGTCAGGTCGGAATGAAGTTGGCATCACTGGCACTCCCTTGCGAAGCCGTTGGCATTTCTGCCTCGAATTTCGAATTATGTTATTGGGTTGCACAAGTGCACTTTGCAACATGCTGGTACAAGCCGGATGCACAGCCCCCTCATGTCAAGCTGGAGTAGTCGGCAACGGGCACATCCCCCTTGAAATCGCTGATGCTAGGCGGGTGTTACCGACTTGATGGTCCACGTGATCTGGTGGGCGTAACTATGCCTGCATGGGGGAGACTCCTCCACTTCATGGGGGATCGAGTTTCGTATGAGAAAAATGTGCCATTATGAGGGCCACCTGTTCTGTCCCCCACAATGGGTGGTGCAATCAGGAGAGCATGGCAGGCTATCCACATGCACCTGCCGGGGGAAATGTTCTCTGTGAGTTCTTTTATACATTGGGATGTGATTAAAGAAAGGATGGGGGACAACCTGTTACAAATTCTATGCTATCACTGTATGCACGCAGCATTTTGATTCCACTGGCCGTCCTTCCTGAAGGAGCTCCCTGCACACTTGTGCATTTCTTACATAGTGAACAGTTCATGTCGTAGAAGAGGCATATCTATGCTGGGATGGTGCAGTGAAGTGTAATGCCAGGCGTGTTTGCGGTCAGATCTAAATGGAGTAGGGACCTACAAATGGAAGTCATGGTTGCACAACGGGAGGCGGTCTTCCCTAACCACGTAGATCTCGATCAACTCTACATTTCTTCTTATACATTTTAAAATTATGAATAGGTTGCATTATGCTGCATCCAGTCTTAATTATTCAATGCAGAATGGGAGGGCTCTTGCCCCAGGGGATCCACAATGAATGCACATTTGTTTCACATGCTGTGGTCCTGTCCTGAGCTTACTTTTTTTCTGGGTGAATGTGTGCCAGGTATTGTTAGAAATTGTGAAAAAAGAGGTAACTCTGTCCCCTCGGGTGTGTATCTTAGGGTTCACTAGTAAAATGCTGATGGAAGGGCGCAGGTTTTTGAAGTTGGGACTGCTCCCAGAAAAGAGATGCACGTTGATGAGTAGGACACTGAATATGCCCTCAACGGTAGAAATGTGGCAATCTGATATGATATTGGCAAATGATACAGAAGAGGTTAACATAACTTTACTACCTGCCAACGGTCACCCCAAGGATAATGCTTAATTAAACCTTGAACATGAAATTGTTGAAATGTAACCTTCTCGAAAAAAGAAAATGGGAAGGTTGTCACCCTAGATAATAATGTAAGAAATATTTAGCATATCAGGAGCCTTCCAAATTAAGAGGGAGTGGCTCTGTTCTTTGGGAGAGCCATAACATTTGTTGAGGTATTGGCTGTGCTGTGCGGATGAACTGTAAAACATCTGAGGCAGTGGCTCTCCGCTGTGGAAGAGCCATGCCCATTTCTGGGGGAATGAGTCTTCTCTGTGGAAGATGCATGGACATTACTGAAGGAACAAGAGTCCCCACTCTGCTGCTTTTCCTCATTTTTACCATGGAACAAGACAGAATACTATACATCGCCACCAAACTCCATGTAATGGCAGTTGTTCAACGTGAGGCTCACTAAAACACTTTCCCATTGTGCATTAGGATCGCGGTAGTAGCTTAATATTTTAATGGCTTAGTGTACAGGTTCTTATCTACTTGCCACAGAGACAACCCTTTGAACAAATACTAAAGTTGATTGTTTTTCCTTTATTTTATTTATTTATTTAAACCTTTTAATGTGCCACATGCCCAAAGGCCTCATGGCGCACAAAGAAATACAGACAGTACAGACAAGTAAAGCACAGGATAGCTGAAGAGCTTTGCAATGAGAATTCAGTCAGGGAGGATGAGTGTTTGATTGATCAGAGGACTCAGTCAAGGGGGAAATTGAAGAGGTGGGTCTCCAACCTCTTCTTAAACTCGGTGGCCATTTCAACTCATCTAAGAGCAATAGGAAGGGCATTCCAAGCCATAGGCCCTTGTACATCAAAGCAAGAGCCCCCAGCCTTTACCAGTCTAAACCTAAGGTGCACAAATCTGGATTGATAAGTGGGGTGATCCATGCCTCCTTCAGAGTGACTGGTACAGATCCCTCAGCAATTGAGAGATTGGCTAATTCTGTCACCCAAGGACTCAGTACATCCATGCAGCCAATAAAAGGTCCTGACGGACAAAGGTCCCTGGCATGAGGTAGGTTTCATATTAGTGACAATCTGAGTGATATCAGTCTCAGTGCTCAGTCTCAGAGTCTTTAGCTCACCATCCTTTCAAAGAAGAGAAATGTCTACTACACATCAGTCTTTGTCCTGCCCAAGGGCGGGTCCAGCACCGAAATCCATGGCAATTTTCTTCTGAACAAGAGTACAAACAGCAACCCCAGACACGTGTTTTGGCCTGATTATGCCTCGTCAGTGAGGTGGAGCTGTGCCTCTCTAAGAACTGTGAGCAAGGGTTCCACGTCTGGATTACCCTTGTAATTTAGGGTGAAAACCCAAAGCTATTTAGTATGCACAAACAAGGGGGGGTTCTGGGAGTTCCTCTACTGTCATTGCTGGACTGCCCTTGGGCAGGACAAAGACTAATATGTAGTGGAAAATTCTCTTCTGTGAAAGGATGTTGAACTAAAGACTCTGGTTGAGACTCTAACCCAGGATATAGGCTGGTAGAGAGACATTCCCACGACCACCTGGTTTGCGCATTTAGGAATGTCTGTTAACAGAAGATTCTGCTTCTGAACATTTTGGTCTTGTCATGGTTTAGTTCAGCATTTCCAAATACCTTCCTTGTGCATTGTATTATTTCTCCTGTTACCCATGCATTTGATTGGTCTGATCGCCTTGCTATTGGTTTTTGGTTTAATTATGTCAACATAAACATCGAAGGAGCATTTAAAGTTTCCTTAATTCCAAAATAGCCAATGAAAAATATAACATATTTAACATCTGAGACCCTTTGTTCCGCTTTGGCAATGATCGAGCTCCATGAGTCCTCCTCTGTAAATGATATAATTTGTGCCTGCAATGCACACATGACCATGTATTGGATTCTCTTGTGCATGTTACTCTGAAGAGGCAATATATGATCTTGATCGACTTTACTTCTTTAAACCAAACAGTTTGTGGGGTGGAGATCCTCTTCCCAGTCTGCACTTATCCTCGAAAATCACTATGGATTGATTGCTAAGTTTGTGTTTTTCAAATTAAATCAATCAATATTTGAACTGTCTTAAAGTTTATTTTCGATTTTACAAACTTTTAAAAATTGCAACCCTCCTGCCAGTCAGGATGGGTGAGCCAGAGCCTGTCCATTTCCCATCTGGAGTGTCCCATGGATTAATTGACCATTTTACTTTCTCACTCAGCTAAATCTCTGGCCCTTAGTATTGACTCCTATCTTTCTCATAAACTCCACATCCTGCTAATTTACACCTTTTTATCTTCATTATAGTTCATTTTTTCTTCCAGCTTCTGATTTATTTTCTGTTGCTGCTTTGGACTCTTGTTATTACCAGTTTAGACTCCAGCAATGGCATTCTGTCCGGCCTTCTAAAACCCCCTTTCACTTCCTTAAAGGCAGACCTTTATCCTGCTGCCAGGCAAAGCAACCCAAACACAGAGGTTTGATCATATTCCCAACAACCTGATACAACCTCGGAGGCTTCCTCTGGATGCACATCCAGTACAAGATCTTGTTTCTTGCTATTTAAGCTCTTCATGTAAGCTCCCCCAGTTTATTTCACATAGCCAATGGTTACATTTGTTTCTAACAGAGGTGTGCGGAGTCGAGTTTAATGGTTCAACGTTGCCACAAATAATTAACTGCCAATTCTGTTCTTTTTCATGTTTATTCGTTTTTTTGTTCTTGTGTCCATTTTTGGCATTATGCAGTTGTGCAGTTAGTCATGGTATTAACATGTGTATGCTTTTTTCATTATTTGGAACTACATTTCATAATGTGATTTTTACTATGGATGGACTTCATTCAGTATTTAGTAGTATTAGTAAAACAGGTTATATTTTCAAATACTGCATGTTTTTCCACTCCACTGAGAATTAATTTAGTGCATGTAGTAACTGTCAGACACCACATGACGTAAAAACCGGAAGCAGACAATTCAAATGGGTTAATTACTGCATGATTAAAACATCTGACACTACTGAAAATAACCCAAGAATTACTCTCAACATTTACCTCCTGCTAAAAGGCAGTGATACTAACTACCAAAGATGCAGCCCAACAAAATCAAAATAAGAAAGGCACACTCAAACATCCCACAACACAAAGTAGAGAAGGCGATTAGAAAGGAAGTGGTCAAGAGAAGAAAACTGGTCGCAAGAACCATTGAAGAGGGCAGGATAATGAAAATCAGGGAGGAGATTGGAAGGAAAGATAGAGATTACATCAGGAGAGGGAGAGAAAGAGAGAGAGGTAACTCGAAGGAGGAGGCTCTAGAGGAAGTTGGACAAGACTACAGTGAGTGAGAAAGAAAAACATACCTCATATTCCATAAGGATGGGGGAAGATGAGGTTGTAAAAAAGGTGACCCCCACAATTGCTACAAAGAGAGTGGAAAGAGCACAGTTATGAACATGTGGCATAGCATCAAGGGGGTGCTGGAAGACCGTGGAGAAGTGTGAATATCCACTTACATATTACATCGTGGATATTTTTAAAGGAATTAATGTTGGTCCCTGGAGGATAAGGCCAGGTCCCTGACATGGAGAATGGTGTTAAGGAAAGAGAGGGATTGCTTGTAGGCCAGCGCAGGTCCCTATCCTCCTGGTGAATGCTTTGGGGCTCAGCTTGATACTATCCAGCTCCACCACCAACCCTCAAAGGTATCTAGCAGGCAAGCACGTGTGCACCAGACACTTCAGAGCAAATTGTTTTTTCAAGATTTCAAGATGAGGAGCCCATGTACAAATTTGTTCTAAACAGGAGACAAGAAGAAACATATCACATTAATTTAGAAATCTTCAGCATAATAGACAACAAAGGTGTGTGAGGGCACTTGAAACCAACTGCTCTGTAAGTGACTCTATATTGATCATCTTTCTGGTGAAAGGAAATCCAGATTGGCATGAGAACTCTTCAACTTGAGAAGAAGCCTACCTTTTTTGGAAATGTGTGCATTACTTATTTTGGCCCACCTTAGTAATTACCCGCAATAAACCTTTAGTTATCCTTGCATTTGAGTCATTGCCTCATGTTGAAAATACAAAAAAACAAACAAAATTGGGGGTTGCGGGGGTGTCCCACGCATTTCCATGCAATAATGTCGCCACAAAAAACGGCCATTTTTCAGCGATATTTTTGCATGACGAGATTTCTGTGGCGACATTATTACATGGAACCGATAGAGCATGTTCCAGCATGTGTGTCTTTACTACACAATCGGATGTGCATTGTTTTACTTGTTTGTGTGTTTGTCCCCCTTTTTTGTTCAATTATGTAGTTGTTTAGGTGGGGTTGTTATTAAGATTTGTATGGTCTTTTCATTTTTGCAGATATAGTGTGATGTTTACTGTGGGCCTCATTAGGAGTTTGACAGTAATGGTAAACACACACAGCATGCGCCAATACTGTGTGCTTACCATGCTGAGAGGTCACATTTAACACATGTAGGACATGTTAAAAACTGCAAGTGATAAACGCCATATTCATAAAATCAGAAGAATACATAGGATTTTTGTCACATGTTTCAGGCTTACACCACCAGTCAAAATACGACAGGAACTACCCTAATAGCCCACGGAATTTACTTACTGCTAAAAGGAGGCTGCAATAACTGCCAGGCAGAGTAAAATTATGCAAAGAAGAGTTCATCTCTAAAAGGATATAATCATCCCACCCAGCAATCTTACAACACACAAATCCCATTGGCAGGCATGCCGAGCCATGCATCTCCACTTTGGATAGATTAACATTATTCTAAGGGCAGGAGATATCTGTACATCCAGTGACAGAGGGTCCTACAGGAGAGGAGCAGATGGCAAAGCCACCGAATTCTAGGGTGTGTCCATTTCTATGGGTATTAACCGACACCCAAATCCCAAAGCAATATTGCTTGGGTAGGTATAGGATAATGTATTGCACTACAGCTCATAAAGGGGTTCGTAGACAGTCAAATGAGTATATGCAGAGCCATACCACTTGTGGTGAAGTTCCATGCATGATTATGGTGACTTCTAGTGGGTTGACCAAGCAGTTTGGGTACCTCACCAAACTTGAGGATAATGGGCCATGGCGTGGTATGATAAGGATACCCTTATTACCCTCACTTTTCCTCCTCTATTGGACAGGGAAAAGAATCAATGATGCTGGCATTTATAGAAACATCAAAAAGGGACCCTGGCATAGGATAGGTTAGCAAGCCAACCCTTTTCAGCAACACTATGACTCTAATGCCAAAAGCTAACTCCCCTTCATGAAGCCTCATCCTATTTACACTGGACACTGTCCTTTTAAGAAAGTGGGACTTTGAGTGGTTAATGTGAAACTTATAGAACATTGTGCATGAAATGACTCCCATGTACCAGAGTCCTCTCAGGCCTCATGGGTCCTTTGTCAATTATTGGGTAACACCACTCACAGGCCCTCCAATTGATCTGGATGTTGCAGAAATATCCCACAAGAAGCAAGTTTGTTTAAGACTGCAGAATGCCCAAACAATAATGTCAGCTCTTGCTCCTTGAGTGGAGCAACCACAGGCGAAGTTGGAGAGGTTAAACCACAAATCTCACACTTACAATCATGTCCAAAACTGCCTTAGTAGATACGGATATCATATCCAGCTATATAAAAACCCATATATGTATTTAATATAGTACACAAAAAAGGCAATAAATAAGGATATTTTCCAATAATAACAACATTAAGCAACGTATTGAGTGAGTTGGAAATGTTTGCTGTAATTATAAAGGTGGCTCTTTGTCGTGAAAAATAGGAGTTAGTGATATGAAGATAAATGTTCATAGAACTCTTTCATTTATTAATAAAGTGAAAAACATCATTAGTGTGTCCTTCTCTGCCTTCTCCACTGTCTGTACTTTTACAAACGTTTCAGATACAGCTGCTGGTCTCTCTAAGAATGAATGAAAACCTAACATGTTATTCTTTAAGTGGTAGGTAGATCGTCCCCGTAGCACTTTCCCATGCCTGTATATTAGCATAGTTATATTGTGATCATTAAAGCCAGGACCTGGGTACAGATTGCAACCATTGTTATTAGCCCACAGCCAAGTGTTGTAACAATACAACTGCAGTCATTCACAAAGACGCATGAGAAGTGCTGTTTTAGCTTTCCCATATTAACACGAGCAATATCAGCCAAGGCACGATGCCCCTTTTCCCATGTTGACAAGACCTACTGTCTCAGCAATTGACTTTTTCATTTATGTATTTCCACCTCTTGCCATTCTGCCTAAGGAGAAATTGACTGCAACTCTCCATGGCGTGATACTAGAGGGAGACCATGCTGGCCTTGCTCATGGCTTTGCCCGATCATGCGCAATGTGACCTAAATGGATGGGTTGAAGCTCATCTACGTTTCTCCTGGTTTCGTCCTGCTGTCGATTTTGAATCGGCAAACGTGTTTGCCTCTGAGGTCAAGAATCAAGGAAACTGGGTGAGATATCAAACACGCCCAATGCCGTTTGTGTTTTTATTTAATTGTGTGCTTTTGTTTTACTGTCGTGAATAGTTAAATCTCTACACCCGTATAAATCCAGCACGGATTTAGTTTTAAAACATTTCTATAACAAGCCTGTGATGGCCCGCTTTGTCACTTGATTATTGTATGTTATTGTGTTTCATTATCAAGGCTTTATCTTTTTGTCTATGCTGTGTTATGTGTACAGTACATTTTTCAGTATGGCTACAGATTTTGGTTCAAATTGCGGTAGGGCATGGGTGCCCAACTAACATGAAGATAATAACCCCCTGAAGGGTGCCAGGAAATTCCTTTGGTCTCTTGCAAGATGCTTGCACATTTTCACATACATGATTTCTGTCTGCTTGGGATGAAACAAGTTAATGGCCTCTGACTTAGGTGCCAAGCATTTATGGATTTATGCAAAACAATAGTCTATGAACAAATTCAACTGCACATTTTTAGATGCTTTGTATCCATTCTCCCTACAATTCTCTATTTGAAGGACCCATTTCTTAAAATGACGTTACAGTTATTTATGTTGTAACTTGTGAACTGCTTCACCTTCTACACCTGTCTTCAACACACCTGCTGTCAGTAAAATGCCTGAACACATGGTCCCAGCGATGCCCAAACGCATGAGCACAGATATGAGTGTCAAGCGGAGGGAGCCATAATGAGATGGTAATTTCACTAAAGAAATACAGAAATGATTGTCACTTTCGTCCTTTCCCTCATGTGGTCTACTACCACACCAGTGGGAATGTTCACCCAGAGATGATGAGGATTAAGCCTGAGGATGAGTCATTATAGTACAGTACTGTACTGTACACAATAGCAGGTATTGTGGTTCTGTCAGGTTTAATTGTCACATCGGTTCCTCCGTGGCGCCTTTGGAAGCGGTGGAAGCCCAGCCATTAATGGGCCATCACGTCTTTTTCTAACACAGTGCAGCGGTCTAGTTGTTTCCAAAGGATGCTTTATCTCCATTCAGTTGCAGGCATGCGGCACGTTGCAGCCCTTCTTGTTTATCGGGGTAAGACACTGTGTTTAGCAGGGATTCTCGTGGAGCTCCCCTGTGCAGTTTCTCTGTCCCTCAGAGATCCGGTTTCCCTCTCCTGTCCCTCTGTGCTCCGGTATCCTGTTCCTTGCACTCTGAAGCTTCTCTGATCTTGGCCCTCGCTCTCATGTGGACAAAGCTGACAACTTGTCCTCCATTCGTGCTTCGTAAATACTGGTTGATACCAGTGCTCTTCATTGACTCCTTCATCCTCACAGGCGTTTTTCTGCCTCCCCAGGCTTTTCCCCTGTCTGTCTGTTTCAGGGAAGGGGGCACTAGTGCGCTGATTTGACAGGCAGATATAGTGGCTTCCCCCTGTGACAGGCCTTGCCTTTTTAAGGAACGGAAAACCACAACGAAGAAGAAAAAAGGAAAGAAAGGAGAGGAAGAAAGGAATCTCCTCTTCAAGTCCAGAAGAATCAGGTGAGGAGTTGGGGGTCCTCGCGGAATTTGGTACCAATCTTGACATTAATACACCAAGATGTTCTCAGGTTTTCATCCTTTTTGTTGACTTTCCAGAAGTAGGTGTGTCCATATGTGACAGCCATTCATATTTTAAGAGGGTACACTTACAAAGTCAAATTTTGTAGACCAAGATGTTATATTTTACACAAATTGATCATAACTTTTGCTGTGTGCTACTGTAATATTACCTTTCTCTTCAGTTTAGGCATCTGTGCAAGATGATACATGAGCTGCTGCAGAAAGATGATGGTAGGGCCATTTGGCAGCTAAAGGGGATCCTATTGCGAGGTCAGGGGATCCAATTCAGCATAGGTGAAATCTACCATGCTAACTGGACTTTGGGCCTAAAATGGAGGACTTCAAGGTCAGGTACCAGGACAGTGTTTGTTTCCTTACTTATCGGAATCCTTTGTCCTCCCTTCATCTTCTGTCCATAATGTCAGGAAGGCAATCAGTACAGTGTTAATTCATTTTATTGCAACCAGTGGTCGAACTTAGGGGTTATGGTCAGGAGCGGTGTTCCACTTCATTTATTTTTTACTGTTAACAGCGCCACAACTTTTTGCAACCATTTTCCCCATTCCGGACCTGTTCTTTGGGAAGCTAAAGCACACTTCTCCATTTGACCACCATATATCAGTTACAGCTAAACTGAAATCTGTTTCAACTCAATTGGCCGTCAACCAGCATGACTGCAACCCTTGAAAAATGTGTTGCACGTTGCTCCCTTCCTTCCTACTCTGTCCCCCACCGGAGTCACATTCCACTACTTTTTTGGTACACTTCTAGCACTGATTACAACTTTGCATATTCTAACTCTTTGGACTTCCCTTCACCTCATGTATCCTATTTGGATAGAAACCTAGACAGTGCATATTACTTTTATTATAACCATGCCTTATCCTGGCTCTTTGTGCTTCCCCTGTGCATGTTTGGGAGTTACCCAAGAGAGAGTTTATTTCCTTTATTGAAACTAGGACTAATGTTGACTGATTGACTTCCCACTGCATACTCCTCTGTGCAGCATGTTTGGTTGTTAACCATGACAGTACTTATTTTTTTACACCAATCCTAATTCTAATCCTGCCACCACTCCCTGCATCATATTTGGGTCATAACCAGGACAGTGTTTATTTATTTGATTTCACTGATGCTTTATCACTCAACATGATATGCCCGATGAGCCATGAGGTCAATGAAGACAGGCAGGTGGTCTATCAGAGTGTGTGAATGAAGAAAGAAGATGACAATCAGGCATTTCATGATTGATAATGCCATCACCCTAGAATGGTTCAACAGAATAGCTTGAAGAAGGAAAGGGCATTTTTCAAGCAGTTACAACTTGAAGCATCCACTCAAAGTACATTTCTGAGGGAGAATATCTAAGAAGGTTTGGACAGGGTTGAATGACTCGCTAGCATTAACAGTATTCCTTCTCCATTTGGCTCATGTTAAGCAACAACTTGAATGGGATTCTGGGAAGTTAGATGTAAAAGTAATCTCCTGGAATATATTTGCTGCCAGATGTTGAGTGGGTCCACTTCCTTCATTGTTATGATTTCGTCTGCCTACAAGAAACATGGGCACTGGACTCCTTCGAGTTACTGGGGGTTAGTACTTTCAGTCTGAATGCAACAAAAGGCCAGCAAGGCAGGCAGAAGGGAGGGCTGGCAATACTTATTAGCCGCTCCATGCATGTGTCTGTTAAGCTGATTCCGTCAGGCTCTGAAGATCTTATATGTCTTGATATGGCTAGCAGGAAAGGGAACCACCTGCAACATCTATAACAGAGTTGATGGTAAAACCAGCTTAGAACGTTTCAATACCATGAGTTTATTAGTTAAGAATTTACAGTCATCTACTAACAATCACCCAATAATACTGGAAATCGGTGACTTCAACATTCAATACGTACCTATAGAAGTATTAGAAGGCTTATGGGATGACCAAGTCTCAGCGTTTGGGATCCTTGTACTAGAGGCAGTTAAACCTGCCAGATGTCACCCTGCTGCCATAGTCGTAGCGAGACTAACTTATGAGTTAGATTTGACAGCATGCAATGGGAGAGTTCTCCCAGATAAGTCTGCAAGCCTTGTGGAAGCACCCAAGGAGGAAGGAGGGATGGGAGTTCTATTTCAGTCATGGGGCACTGTAAAAGAGTGCTAAAATGGTCGTTACTAGACCTGTGTCTAACTAAACCGAGAATATATGCCAGCATTGAATCTTATATTGACAGCATCTGTCTGTTTCAGTGGTGATACCTCTATGAGTGTCGGAGATGTGTACACAGTTATGATGAAGGTACTGTTCCATTTTTTTACTAAGCCATTTGGGAAAATTATGAAGCAGGCATTGGGCAATAAGGGTTGGTTTGAATGATCTATTAACCTACCTAAAGAAATCACCTCAGATAGATAAGACACACTTGAGGAAATTAAGGGACAGTTCAATGAGAAAGAAATGGGACGAATTATTAAATTACTGTAAGAAATGTGACCAGGTCGACCTTTGGAAGTCAGTTGCAGGGGATGAAAGGAAAATGGGAAACCAACTGTCAAGTCATATCTTCCAGAGTGACTGGTATCATGAAGTGAAAGAGGCTATTAAATGATTGGGAGGGGGAAGCACCAGGACTGGAGGGAATACCAATTGATTTACTCCAAGATGAACTTTGTGTTTAAGCCCCTTTGGTCAAATGGGTGTTTGATTTTGTTGCCAAGAAGGGGAATGCACCACATTCCTGGTGAAGTGCTATAATAATGCCAATTCTTAAAAAGGGGCACCATAGGAAGCTGGATAATTACAGACCCATTTCGGTCCTGGATGCTGTGGGCAACGGATACACCAAAGTGTTAACAATTGCCTACAAACGTGGGCTACTGAGAGCCATATATTAAATCACCTTCAAGCAGAGTTTCTTCCTGGTATCAGCACTGTGGATCAATGCTTCAGGTTGAATGTAATTTTGGCCAAATACATCTCAGTTCAGCACGCCAGGATTTATGTGGTTTTCGTGGATCGTTTTATAGAGTTTGGTAGCGTATCCTGTAGAAAACTCTGGTCAGTGCTGAGAGAAAAGGGTATTCCAGACTCCCTCCTGACTAACATCCAATCCCTCTACTTTGATTATAGGACAACTGTAAGGTGGGGGCTGGTTGGGGTGCTTACTGATTATTTTGCAGAGGGGGGTCCGCCAGGCGTGTTTGTATATGAACGTCAGCATAGAGGAATTGCTGGTTGCCTGTCTCGAACCTCCTAAACTTGGACGGGACAGGTTCTTAGCACTATTCTACGCTGACAATGCTGTACTATTATCCACAACCTTGATGGGCCTGAGACATAACGTGAAAATATTCATAGAGAAATGTCAAGAGCTCTCTATGTCACTAAATTTGGAGAAAACAAAGGTGTTGGTATTTGGTAGAAAGAATCAGAAGAAAATCAAGCTGAAGGTGTTGGTTGGCAGTTATGCGTTAGAACAGGTGTGCCATTATCACTATCTAGGGATTCGATTTTCAGAAATTCTTACCTGGTCAGCCCATATTGTCAAAGCTACAGCAACTTTGGAAAAATACAGGGGCAGAGTTCACTGCTTTTGTAACAAGCTTGGCAGGGTTGCAGTTTCCCCAGCCATTAAACTATACCAAGAACAAGGTATGGCAACCACAATGTATGGGGATGAACTGTGGGGTCACTCCCTCTCATTTGAGTGTGGAGGATAACACCTTTTTGCAGAGTCTGCTAATGCAACTTAAGGGAGCCTCAATGGCCAGCTTGCGATGGAATGTGGCCCATTAATGAAATGATTGCCACCAAGCCATTGTTGTACTGGATCACGCTATGGAGTACTGCTGACCTTACTAAATACCGAAAATCGATGACTTGTTTGCCAAAAATACCAGGATCCGGCTCTTTGGCATGGCTTCAATTTGTCCGTAGAGGCCTTGAGGCTATGGATATGGCGACTTTCTGGGAAAATCCAGAGGGCCTAACTCAGAGCTCAAAGGCCCAAGCCAAAATTAAGTGCCACAAAGCCAAATGAAAAACGCCTGCACTGCGATGAAGATGGGTGCATCTTACATTATGATGAAACAGGTAAAATGTTTTGAACTAGACTGTGTGACTCCTGCATATTCAATTACGTAAAAATACACTTAAGGTAGCCACATTTACAGCAAGATGGTTAAGTTCACCCTGGAGATGCATTGTAAAGTTTGTGGCAATCCTGAGGAGTCAATTAAGCACTTTTATATTGTTTTGTCCAGCGTATACACAGCTGGGAAAGTGCTATTGATTGCTAGTATTTCAGCTAAAGGATTTTAGAACAACAGACTTGGCTGTGATATTTTGTAAGAACACTTCAGATGTGAATTTAATGTATTTTATTGCAACATTTGTACACAGAGCTTGGCTATACAGGGTGACAAGTTATTAATATAAGTGTGTGCTGGAATCTATTTTAATCAATTTGATTATGTATTGCTGATTGTATGTATGATGTTCTGACGGTGATGATTAGAAGCTTTTATGGTTTGTATACCGAATAAAGCTATGTACAAACATATAATTTATTTTTAGGGCATAATGAACACAGTCTAATTAATAGAGAGCACAAATATGAGGGGACTGTTGCCACATCCAAAGTGGCTTTTCTGTTGGAGACCCACTTAGTGCTCGAACAATGACCTCAAGCTTTAATTTGTATCAGTCTTAATGGTGGCGAAGGGGTTTACAGGTGCCAAAACCTGCTATAATCTCCTGATCTATTTTATTTTATTTATTTATTGCGCATTTGTAACTTGCCTGTACAGCAAGTAAATTGTGTTGCAAAACGCCCACAGGGCAGCAGGGAGGGAACATGGGAATGAAAATCAGATACAACAATTAAAGATATAGGCGGACATACTCGGCCTTGTGAGCATTCAGAGCGTGCAAGTGCAGAGAAAGAGAGAGAGGGATGAGGAGTTGGGGATAAGTGCACTCTATATCCTATTGAATAGATCTTGGCACAACATTAGGGGTACCTCATGAATGTGCACAATCCCACCACTAGGTAGAACTCTTGGAGGGAATGTTAATGTGTTGGTGACAGATTACATTAAGAAGGTGCGTCCTGTGGTTGTAGAGTAAAATGGATCAGCGAAACAAATAAGAACACAATGTACATCATCTACTGACATACACGATAATATGAAGCTATGTTAGCTTTGACTATATACTACACCTGTCACCCAATACAGTTAATACGCTTACACTACTGTGCAACTGTTGACATTTTTGAGGGAGCAGGAACAAGGGCAGCACCCATTCCTCATGTCATGTATGTGCTGAATGTAAACTTAAAAGCCTACTTTTAACTTAAAAAGCCTATTATGCCTTGTGTACACAAGGCATAATAACACATATTACTATAACAATCGCAATGATTTGATAGGGTGCTTGTAACTTTATAATGTACATAATAAGGGCAGAATGTTAGCAAAGAAACCGAAAGCTGCAGGTTCCCCAAAAACATGCGCATCACAGTGAGATGCACAATGGCTCAAAGGTGTGTGTCAATGAAAACACCAATGAAATACCCGTGCAAAAGTGAGTGCAAATTATTGTGCAAAAGATGTGCAAATAAGTGGAAATTTACTGGCCCATCTGACGAGGTGCAAGTTGTTCTGGTACATCTGTCAGAGGCACATGTTTCCTGTGCAAATGCATCAAAATTGAGGGCTACTACCCTAAACAACAGAAAGCATTAAAACAATGTGCTCATGGCTCATTATCCTTTTGTGTTATGTACATAATAAATCTGAGAAAAAGACAATAATGCATATTTTCTACCTTCAGCGGTGTTGTCAGTATACTTTGTAATGTTGATCAGTTTCCTGAGGGTAAGATTGTACCATTTAAATGTTGCTGTTTGTAATGTTGCTAGTTTATTCAGGCATGTCATTGAGCGCTGTATATAATTGTGTTCCTGTAGAGTAGGATAATGCATTTAGTTCACATAATTGTGCAAAAACTGTCATTGTGATTGCTAGCCAACCACATGGAAAGCACTCTACTGCCTAATGCCCTCTCATTGTCCTGATCATAAATATTGCAAGCGATCAGACCTCTGGAAAGAGGCAAGGATGTGCGTTGGTATCATGTGTTGCCAGTACACCTCTGAGGACACATGTATCCCATGTACACTCACTGGCCAGTGGACTGATCAAGTAGTAACCATCTAACATGACTATCCTGCCTCAACTTTTGTGCATGGCATAGTAGTGATAGATGCAACTGTTGGGTGTAGCTACATAATAGTTAGCAGTTGCATTCATGATTGTGTTGGGTGCATTGTGAATGATCGGTACTTGCAAGGAATGTCTGTGTCTCTTGTTTCTGTTCTAGTGTTCTAAGGCTGCAGCGGAATGAACGAGGGCCACGTGGGTGCAATTGATAGCACCACAAATTCTCATATCCCAGCTATTTCCTAAAGCGGTCTCACTGTTAGTAGGCTAGTACATGTAGAATGAGGCATGTCTAAATATACCCTGGCAGATTCACGGATCATATTGATGATCTTGCATAGGGCATGTGATTATGAGAGTCATATCGCCACTGTGACACCACTGGTCCTGTGGAAGGAGGCTGTGGCAAACAAATGACAGCACCTTGTCTAGTGCATATATGGCAAGGGCTGACATAATGAATGCGACACAGTCCCGTTCCCATTGACTTTCATCAGCAGTGTTCCTCCTCCTGATCATTCTTTAATTCATTATCCCCCTCCTCATCAGTCGATGCAGCAGCATAATGCCGACTGGATTAGCCATTTTGGGGATTTGTACCTGTCTCACTGGTGTGGGCTTTTATACTGTGTTGATGGTTGTGATTGGGATGCACTATGTGCTTCTTTGGTTGGACAAATCAATTGCACTATTTTCTGGGCCACTTGATCCACATTGTGAAAGGAGCAAACGTTGAAAGTATTTTCTGGAAACAAAACCAGTGGTCAGGTTTTGTGTATAAGGATTTCAGTGCATTTTCACTCACTTTCTGTGGTCACACCACCTTTTCATGCTTAATTTGATGCATTTTCTTGCTTTCCACACACTTTGCGCGCATATTTTGCACACATTGGGTCACATTTTCAGAAATGAGTGTGAATGAAAAAGCACATATGATGCGCTGGCACATTTCATGAATTGAGACAAAAATATCTTCAGAATCTGGCCCATCTCTGTAATGCGCAATTTTGTGAATGAAGCACATCTACTTCTGGCACATTTGTGGTGCAGCTCAAATTGTCTAGCACTTTTCTTATTTTTGGGAATCTGACCCTAAGAATCTGGGGTGTTTTCTTGAAATGATATTTTGACTAAGGGGCACATAAAACAATCATACAGAATGCATGAAGAAAAACAGTGGACCTGCTTAAATCTCACTAACCCCTCTTTTCAACCATAATTACAATAGCCTTCCTGTACCCAACTTAGTTTCGCTAAGTCACAATTTAATGTTAAATTATGTCTGTACCTTTGCTCAACCATATACATTTTTAATGGAAAGACTTAAACAAATTGCCCAAGTAATAAGCAGAATTGAAGAACATATTTAGTTACTTCTTGAATACTCTTGTTTATCCATCACTACCAGTGATTGAAAGACCATTTGAATCCACCCATTTAGAGTCAACATGACTTCATGCAATGATATATACATTTTAGTTTTCATGCAATGATATATACATTTTAGTTGGTTGTTGCAATTATTTCATATTGCTTTCTCCCAATATGCCAAGTCTTTTCTGTTTGTTTTTGACGAAATAATATTGCAACAAAAGAAGACATAGGGCCTCATTACGACCCTGGCGTTAAGGGTTTAACAGCGCCGTAAAAGGTGTCGGCGCCGTTAAACCCTTAACGCCTCATTACGAGTTCCCTTTGCGGGACCCGACATTAACGCCTGCTTTTAGCAGGCGTTAAAGTAGGGTGCTGCAAAGGGACCTTGGTGCTAAGTACGGTGCCGCAATTTGCGGCACCGTACTTAGCGCCTTCCCCATTCCCATTGAGAACTATGGGGCAAAAATGGGAATGGGGAAGGGCCCATGGTGAATGGGGAATTACCGCCCTGCCAACCTTGGAATGGGGCGGTAATTCCGCCATTCACCATGGCGGACCCCGGCATTGACCATGGTGCTAATAGCACCATGGTTTAGCGCCGGGGTCGTAATGAGGCCCATATTCTCTAGTTTCAATACCATGTTAAGTGTTTAGTTTGCCATATATATGTACATGGTTTCTAAACATTCTCTTGGACTGTTACGTTTCCCTCTTTCCTTCAATATGTTACTTGAAGCCCAACATTCGAACTGGCCTTTTTTCATAATATTCACTGCACCGACAATGTCCATGTCTAGTAATTAGTTTCACAAGAAACCAGATATATAAAATAACCTAAGTGTTTCTGTGGCAATATATAGAACCCAAAACAACCTAAAATCTCTACCTACGCATTGCTTTTATATCAACAGTAGTGCTATTGTCTGTCTCTCATGCAATTCTCCTTAAACAATTTTTTTTCACTTTTCAAACTTCTTTTATGATTGTTTTCCCTTTAAAACTTGGACCCCTATACATAACTAACTATAGAACGTCCTATTTCGAAAGTGCAAATCCTTTTTAACTAATTCATAAATTGCCAGAGAGGACCTGTTATGTTTGCACTTAAGAGCATACAGATGCCCTCTGGGAAGTTTTTGTCATTTGCACTGTGAAGTGCAAAACAAAGATATAAATGCAGGTGCAGTTGCCTGTACGCCTTTGTTTTTGCACTTTGCAGTGCACACCCATTCAACACCTCCTGCCAATTCTGCATGACAGGCAGCATTTACAATGGATTCCAATGGCATCTGCGTGTTCTTTGCTGTTGTACAAAACCAGTGGATTATATTGGAATCCATTGGTGTTAAGTCAGCATAAACATGGTGTTCTGCCGTAAAAACAAGTGTTTTTTTTTTAGACGGAGGGAAAAAGAGAGACAGAAATATAACTTCCATTCTGTGTCCCCCCTCTGCCTTCAAAAACTATACAAATGACCCCAGAGTATAAATGAAGGTGTTATGGCAGGCATGACACCTTTTTGCCTTTCTTTAACAACTTTACTTAAACTCTGGGGTCTTGGAAAATTAGCCATACTGTTGTATAGTGCCCTGTATTATAGCGTACATTTGCTGTTTTGTTACCTGTAGGGTATTTTGTATAGATTTGGGGCCTAATGGTATTTTCTTACCGCCAAAATGAAAATAATTCAGTAATAATCACTCTTTGCATTCAGATTAGATTTGGTATATAGTACTACAGTATACATACATTATTTCAACACACAGATACATTTAGTGGTATACATTATGTTGGTATGCGTTATTGGTGGTATTTCTGGTGAGCATAATTCCTTTGTTTTATACGTGGCCCCAATATCCAGAACCCCTTATTTTTGCTTAGTTTGTTCGTGTGATCACTAGAGAGGCCTCAGGCTTACATTTCAGGAACACCACATTTTCAATTGGAGTGCCACTATGGGCTGTCCTTACTGGCTTATCTACGGCAGCGAGCTAACATGTGGTATTCATCACCAACTTACCTACATCGGTGAACTATGTCCAGGGCCTCTCTTTCTGCTGACTCATGTACCTCCAGCAGTAGTCTATTTCATTAGGTTATTATTATGTTCCGTTCAGAAAACATACACTTATATACTGAATGGAATCATGCACACAGCTACCGCTAAGTCTTATTTTTACCTAGCTTAAAGATGACAATTGCACTGTCTAAACCTCTCCCCATATTATCAGTACTGTAATGGTAGATGCACAAATAAAAGAGAAAAATAAAACACACTATCCGTCTGCTTTCAGATATTTTTTGTATATTATAAAAAATTGCATTTCAACACAATCTTACTCTTTTTACAGAAATAAATGGAAATTGCACAGTAACAACCTTATCTGTAACAAAATGAGAAGAGAGCGGCGAGAACATATTCAATTCGCAACATTAAACATGTTGATAAAACACTGGAGTTCCCTCTTCCACGCTGACTGAATAGGTTCGCACACATACACACTGCCCCCACACTCTAATATAATTACCAGGCCTGTTCAGCATGTGAAATTCGTCGGCTGGTCGCCTTCTGGAAGTGATTCAATGAATTCTTCTTAAATCACCCCAGCAAGGACGAGCATCTGCCGTCACTCAAACCGGGGCTTATTGACTGGAATTCCCAGTCTCTGCAGCAGTGCACTGGCATCTGCTTTTTCAATCAGGAAAATCCCCAGCCACCAACCAGGTCTTTCTCCCAGCTGTGTAAAAATGTCTTCTCCTCTCTTCTTCCACGAGATTCATTAGCAAAGCTCTGTTACAGCCTGCCAAACGAGTTCAACCAATGAAATTCTATCATGTCCTACCCTCCTTCTCTCTAACAATGGCTTGGCCTATACAGTTGCAACTGTAACCAAACTGATTTCCTGCTTATTCGAGTCTTTGCTTCCTGCAAATACTGTGGACAGAGCGCAAATAGAAGCAAAGAAAAAAAAATCTGGATGCGCGTTTAAAATGACTTTCAGAGTCTGTCATTTTCCATCTCATTTTGCAGTGGAGAACACATTATATTATTAATGAGTTAGAATCGTTAGTATTGTTAATGAGGTTAGTTCATTAATCCTCAAATGTGTCTCCTGCAACAGAAGAATTTCAGGTGAGAAAAAAAATATATGCTTTTAACTGTGAAAAAAAATGATTTGCATTTTAGATGTAGAAATCGTTTTTGACTGAATAGCCTGTTTTCATTTACATGCCCATGTCACACTGGCAACACATGCCTTGCTGTACCTCATTATAGCAATGCACCAAACCCATGCAGTGGTGCTGCATGAAAAAAATGCTAAATACTCTTACATACCACTTCAAAACGAAGTTAAACGAAAAATACACAGTTTAATTTGCATGGCTCTTAGTATTATATTTGTTTTTTCAAAGAAATCTCCCCAAGAGTACTTCCCCAACACTAAATTATTATTCCATTGAAATCTCCATAAGAGTGCTTGTCCAAAATGAAAATCTTATTCTAAATTATTTGATATTAGAATATTGATTTGTTATTTTTAATGCGCTTTCACGAAAGCGCTTTATAGAGAGCATATTTACATACAATTTCACCCAACTGAAGTTGGTTCTCATTATCAACCTCGGAAAGTTGAATGGCTGAGTTGACCTCACTGGGATTCGAGCCTGAGATCAGCAGATCACACACCGATCACATCAGTGAGCGCTCAACCTGCTGAGCTACCTTACCAGCAATTTACTGCTTCATTTAATACGCCAGACATATCACAGTGCCACCTAGTATCCATCCCTGGAATTTCACATACATTTCAGAACCAAAGATCATTGCATTGTAGGTTTAGTAACATTATGCAAAAACATACATGTTTGAGGTAAATGTCTTTGTCATTGGCTTTGTTGCGCATAACTTTGTGTATTTTTATATTTTTGTATTTTTATTAGGTTTATATAGCGCTTTAATCCAAAACGCTTTACAATATAACAACAGGATACAAGAATAATGAATGAAGCATAATAACAATCATGAAACAAACCAGCGAGACAATATATAGAACAATTTACATAGGTTGGGAAGGTTAGGGAAGGGAGGAGGGATAAGGGAAAGGGAGGGAAGGGAAATGGGTAGGAGGTAGAATATGGATGTAGGAGAGTAGGGAGGTAGGAAGGGAGATCGGGGGGAATGGAGAAGAAGAGATTTCAGGGAGGTGTGGAAGGAGGATTATGTGGGATAGGAGCGGACAGAGAAAGGTAAATAGTTCCAATGTCGGGAGGCCAAGACCACAAGGTATGGATATATTGGAAGAAATATGTAATAAGCATGCACCCCTGAAACAGAATAAAAACCAAGAAATCTAAATCTTGGTTTAATCCCGAACTCGCTCTGCTCCGGAAGCAACTTCGTAAAGCTAATGATAATTGGAGAAATAGTAAGAACAATAATGATGCGGTTAGGGCGAAGGTAGTTTTAAAAACATATACACCCGCTTATTTGTAGCAAAACGGGACCGCTTACATTATGAGATTATGCAAGCTGGAAATCAGTCAAAGGCCATATTTGATGTGGTCGCAAAATTTAGTAAACCAGCATGTATGGATTCAACCATAACTGCATCTCAGGAACAGGCAGACAAGTTTAATCTCTTTTTGAAAGAAAAAATAGTCACTATATTAAACAATATTGAACAGGGAAGGGGTCCTAAATCAGAGAGGAAAGTGGAGGAAGAAAAGGAACATGAGAAGAAAAAACAAAGGGAAACAGCTTTTCAGTTCCAAAAAGTAGAGGATAAGACAATCTCTACTCTTTTAAGACAGCTGAAACTCACTAATGACTCTTCATGTAGGATGCCAGCATATGCCAGCATATGCTGCAAAACGGTTAGCGAATGAATTAACACCGTTCATTGGAACTTTTGTGAACAAGTCATTACAAGACTCTCAGGTACACATAGCCCTAAAAAATAGCATTAATTGAACGTTTATTAAAGAAACCCACCCTAGATCCAGAAGTAATGAAGAATTACTGACTGGTGGCTAATTTAATGTGGCCAACAAAAATTCTGGAAAAAGTGTTGTGTACTCAGTTCCAGGCATTCGTGGATGAAGAGAACCTATTGGATAACCTCCAATCAGGATTCAGCCCGAACCATGGCCCTTTTAGCCGTGCATGATGATTTAATGGAGGTCGCTGATCGGGGGGGATCTACAGTGTTATTGATGTTGGATCTCTCTGCGGCCTTTGACACCGTACATCATCAGATAATGGCAGAACGGATCGAGCAGGTGGGAAAAACCTCTGAACGGGTTGTGAAATGGTTTGAGTAATTTCTTAAAGACAGAACCCAGAGGGTTTCACCTCATTAATGGTGGAACTTAATTGTGGGGTCCCACAGGGCTCCTCTTTGTCCCCTCTTATTTTTTAACCTGTACTTTCATCCTGTCTTTAGAATATTCAGGAAATATGGCCTGCTATTTCATTCATATGCAGATGATACGCAGCTTTATATTGAGCTACAAAGTGTTGAAGAGGGTTTTGAGAGAATTAACCAATGTATGAAAGAACTGAACGAATGGATGAATAACAACCATTTACAACTAAATGCAGCAAAAACGGAAATCATACTGTTCAGTCCAAACAACAAAAAAACATCAGTTCTCATCCACTGATTCTAGGGGAACAACTGCAATATGCAAAAAAATGTTAAACATCTAAGCTGGTGGTGGAAGGAGAATCTGAATAGTGAAGCGCAAGTAGGAGTCAAAGTGAAAACAGTTCACTTTGCATTACGATCACTACGAAAAATACTCCCCTATATTCCGATGGAAGACAGGGCAGTTGTGGTGGGGGCAATGATCAACCCCCAACCTGGATTACTGCAATAGTTTGCTAGCAGGAATTCCTTAAAAACAAATGGGGAGACTCCAAAGAGCACAGAATGCAGCAACAAGAGTAATTGGAAACTTGAAGAAAAGAGACCATTTGTCACCAATGTGGAGATCGCTCCATTGGTTGATGGTGGAAGACAGAATCATATTTAAGATGGCATGCCTAGTGTTTAAATGCATTAAAGTGCTTGCCCCCGCATACTTGGCTGCTAAAATTGTATTATATCAGCCGAAAAGTCTACACTCAGAGGACAAGCTCTTACTCTGTATCCCACGCACAAAATGCATCTCAAGAGGAGACAGAAGCTTTGGTGCCTCTGGTCCTAAAGTTTGGAATAACTCCCACTTGAAATTAGAAAATGTGAAACTCTGGACCTTTTCAGAAAGAGATTGAAAACATTTCTATTTAAATAAACGTGAAAAGTTAACTAAGTTAGAATGCCAGCTATGCCATGCTCTTTTCTTATGAAACTTTTGATCTTCTAGTTATCATCTGCGCCTGAATACAGTTTATTCTGTCTGGTGCGTGTAATAAATCATTCAAAATCAAAATTAAATCAAGGAACGGAATTGTGACGAGGCACATGGGATGGGGGACTACTAAGTAAGATGAGTTCAGCAGAGCGGAGAGGCCGGGAGGGAGTATAGAATGAGAGGAGGGAAGAGAGATGGGGAGGGCAAGGTCGTACAGAGATTTAAATACAAGACATAGGAATTGAATTTAAGTTGAGAGCGAAAGGGAAGCCAGTCAAGGTAAGAGAGTGAAGAGGAAATGGAGTCGCAGGAAGCAAGAAGACAAAGTGTATGAATAGAGGAGTGGTAGATGGATTTGAGGGGGCAGGATGAGAGGCAGGGAGACCAAAAATAAGGGAGGAGCAGTAAAACATGCGAGAGAAGATGAGGGAGGAGATTAAGAGGTTAGAGGCATGGAAGGTGAGGGAGGAGCGGATCTTGCAAATATTGAAGAGATGGTAGCGACAGGCGCGAGAGGTGAAGAAATATGGTGGGAAAAGGAGAGGGAGGAGTCAAAGTGGAGACCTAGATTATGAGCGAGAGCAGAGATGGAGAGATTGGAAGGGGGGAAGTGGATGAGGGGGGAGTCGGGGAAGTGTGTTGGAAGGAAAGAAAAGGACTTCTGTTTTGTCGGTATTGAGGGAGAGGAAGTGGGATGACATCCAGTTTTTGATAGCGGTAACACAGGAAGATAAATTGAGGTGGAGATCCGGAGTGAAAGAAGAGAAGGAGAGCAAAAGCTGGGTGTCGTCTGGGTAGAAATGGAACACAACACAGACAGTTCTCAAGGATGAAACAAGCGCATGCACATTTATTTATTTATTTATCTATTTATTACATTTGTTACACGCCCAGACCCACAGGTATCACGGCGAGGTTACAGCACAGAGTTAGCATGTTACATACAAAAAATATACATATTATACAATGCAGTTCTTCATGACAAGATTACAAATTGTTACACATTCAATTGTACGATGCGGGTTACTTGCAGCATGTTTGGGCCTGCTAGTAACTGTGTCCTATCTGCTATTTGAAAAGCCATGTTTTGAGTGACGTTTTGAATCCAGTGAAGGAGCCTTCTTCTTTGAGGTTGTTGGGGAGGGAGTTCCAATGTTTGGGGGCTAAATATCGGAAGCTACTGCCTCCAGCTTTAGTGTTCCTGTAGCGAGGTATCTCAAGAAGATGAAGGTTATTGGACCTTAGTGTTCTAGTGAAGACTTTTTTTTTTAATACCATCCCTGGGGGTCACCACATGTGAAATAGGTATCAATCCTGTGATTGGAATATTGGGGAATGTTCACTAAACATAGATATTATGGTGTAATTAAAAATGCAAAAAAGGGCATTATAGGGATGGATACTAGGTAGTGTTATGACATGAGTGGCTTGCTAACAGAAATTGCGCATTTTTGTCTCACATTATATGGTAGGAGAGTATTTCTTGCATTTGTCCCAATTAAGCCAAAATTTCAGATTTCCATTTATTTGATCCACAACTACACGCTCAATTTTCACTGTAATTGTGTCTGAGTTCAAATTGACATCTTTACAGAAGATAAATGATCTACTCTTGCGCAGTACTGAACACCATACATTTAAATCCGCTTCTTTAATTTTACAGAAATAATTTCTAACATCAAAAAGCACTCATAATGTTATTTGTTGCTTATCATGTAATAACAATTTTGTGTCTTTTCCATCTAGTATGGCCAAACATTTTCTGCATGTATAACAACACCTAAACACCCCTCTCTTTTTGTTATAAATCACAAGTTTAAAGATATTTATTTCTTATGGATATAGATTGTCATAATATCCCACCGCTCTAGCAATAAACCAAGTACTACATATATTAATAAAAGTGCATTGTTACCAATTTCTTTCTTGTTTCTGAAACAGGTCAAAAATACGATTTAAACTCCACACTAGAAAAAATAAATAGAAACAGAGACATGCATGCACAATACATTCAGTATTTCACACACTTCCTGCTGTGCCAGCAAGAGACAGCATTCATGTTATTTTGCAAACTATGGATGCACTCCTTACAAATAAATTGCCCACTTGTCCCCCTAATCCAAAAGGTAGGCGAAACGAAATGTCTTCAGTTCAGTCAACAAATGAAAGCCGAACGAAATCACAAACAGACTGGACATATCTGTCACTTACATTGTGGTTTCAGTATCTCAGAAGAAGAAACAGTGAAGGAGCGAAGACATACAACTGTGAACTACAAGTGCAAATGATTATTTGAACGTTTAAGACCGTACTTTTAAAGTAAAGTTATAACTGTTCATTCTTATGCTGAAGAGAATGGAACCATTAATAAAACGGATTGCAGCACTTGAAAATAGACTTATACATCTGTGGAATATTAACAGAGAGAATTACTGCATCTTCTTTGAAGGTGATTGGTGCCACACATGCAACAAAGAGCCCTTCTTCAACAAAGAAAATCACCATGAACTACAGAAAAGTACAATTTCTGTGAAGGTTGATGGCAGATGCTATGAAGTGACTGGTGGAGCAACAACAGGAAAAGATACTCTACTTCAACAGCCCAATGCTCCACCTCAGTATCCCCACATACAAATACATAAACGGCTGGGTAACAAACAGTTAAATATCCACCCACAATCGTTTAAATCAATGAGACATTTAAAAACAACATATAAAATCAATGACAAAAGCACATATTCTCTCCTTATGTTGCACTGTTTTCTTTTTCTTCTTCTTCTCCTTTATTTTCCAATGGTCCTTATCTGTTCTGCAATTTAACAGTTTTGACATTCGCATCTGAGATTTTGACATTAACATTCACATCTGAGATATGGGACGTGACTTCTTGTAAAAATCAAAATTTTTCTTTTGATTGTAGACAAGTATAATAAAAAAAAAATATACAATTGTGTACAACATGGATTCTTATTCTGTTCACGCACATACTGATCTACATGCACATTCTTTGGGTTGTCTTTCTGAAGCGTCAAGCACTAATCATACCATGATGCTGGCTGCACATCATTCCACAATGCATACTTTTGTGCATAAACTGCTAAGTGCTAAAGTCCAGCTCTTTATTTGCAATTGTTATATTTATCCTGACAGGTACAGCTCAAGACATCCCACTCATATAGACAAAATTCATATGGTCTTATTTGGTAGTGAAGATGAAGGAAGGAACAATACCCTAAAGCAGTTATTATTTACCAACTTTATGAATAACACCTATCGAAAAGAAATAGGTACCTTTACAAACAGTTCAGTTGAAATACCAGACAAAGCGTGTACTTGCTGTCATAGACATTTTGATAGTAAACATTAAGTTACTTTGTCTCGGAAAGTTGAGGAAATGAAGTTTCTGAGTGGGTTCAATTGGCATTTTACTTTGAAGTGGAAGACAAATATGACCTGATAGACCTGTTATTGTTCTGCACCTTTTAATAAAAAGAAATGACAAGATCCTCATTGCCTATATATATATATAGCAGTAACAACTATTATATACACTCATATGTACTTTCCAAATCTCTGCAGCAATTGCATGTGTATGGGAGCAGTGTAACTCAAATGTACATCCTTTTGCGGCCATTGATTGTTTACAAATAACAACCAATACATTTTCCCTCTGAGCTACACGAGGCACTTGTGGCAAAGTATTATATTTACCACTAAATCTCACATAGAATGTTAGAACACTTGAAGCTGGACATCAGCGGAACCAGTCAGTAATAATGTTGGTTGATAGTGTGCCAAGAAAGACAAAAACATTTAGCAAAAACGAGTTGATCTTATCAAAGTTAAAATGGTCTACAATATATATTGTTTTGATTGCTGCTGTTTTCCATAATCATGTGTGTGCTTTTTATTTTGTGACTTTTAGATACTTATCTTAAGGTCTATTATCTAGGCATGTTTTATAACAATTGCGTATGTATACGTGAATTTTAAACCGGTTTTACCCAATGGTCATTGGTTAACCCTTCTTATGTACTCTGCACTTTAACAGCTCTGCTTTCAATATGGGTCCCACTTATGCTATGATTTGATTGTAAATGCATTACACACTTTGTTTACTCATTTTTTTTTCACACAGATGCATATTGTGTATATGGATTTATAAATGGTTGGCATTCATATTACTTACATGTGCAATATTGATTCTAATTGTTTTTTTCCGATGCACACTATGAGATTAGTCAACTCTATCTATACTGACCATTCTAGTTTCACTTAAAAATGGCCAAATTGTTCACTGTGGGTGTTGTTTGAGTCTTGCAGATCATAGAGTCTGTTAGTATTTTTTAATCATATCACGTGTATGGGGTCTGTTTTAGTGTGAACAAGTTTCTGGTTGGGAACGAAACACGTTGCTGGCTCCCTCCTAGCCTGAAGAACTTTTTTTCTAAATGCAATCAAATAAATATATGACAGACTGTTTTGTGCTGGACTGTCGTATGCTGCCTATACTGTGTGACCCAGATGCCATTAGTGTCTTTTTCTTTTTCCATATATATATGGAAGTAGCGGCCCGGCAGTTATGGTTAAGTTGCTCAACTCATAGAAAGAGCACATTTTGGGTGGCTTATAACTTTGCTCCCCCCCTGGACCAATCCTCACCAAACTTTGTAAAAAAAAAGTATATGGCCCCCTCAGAATGATTCTGTGAAGATTGGTGCGGTTTTGTCCAGGCGGGACAATGTTATAAGGGGAGTCCCAATATTTGTGGAAATCCTCACAGACGCAATGGAAATTAATGTTTGCTCACGCCTACATCCCAAATCGCTGGAGCGTGCTTTTGTAAACTTGATGTAAATCTGTCCAGTAGTTTCTTTAAAAACAGCCAAAAAGTAGGTAAAAAGAATTAGTGATATAAGGGTCTGGCCGTGGACTCACTTACTGATTTGGGGGCCACGGACACATCTCAGCCAATCACAGAGCAGTGAGATGTCCATGGACATCGTACACACCCACTGATTGGATGCTCAAAATTGTGAGGTGCGCCATATTTTTCAGAACGGTTGCCATGTTGGATCCGCGGACAGCGGTCGGTGTCTGCGGATAGAGCTGTGGGGGAAAAGTCTTGAAAATACAATCGGGGTTATTTGGTGGTCGAAAGAGGGACTGGAAAGGGTGTGGCTGTGGAATATGGTTGATGTGGAGCTGTTTTTATATGTCAGAAAAGTGAGTGCCAGAGCTGCCCAGTCCGTGGACCCCATCATAGTCCGCGGACAGTGATGTGAACGAACATGTGAACGAACAGTTTGGAAAACACATTTGGGGTTATTTGATGGCCGAAAGCGGGTCTGTGAAGGGTGGCATAATGGAATAAAGATGATATAGAGCTGTTTTTATAGGTGAAAAAGGGGTATGCAGCTGCCGTTGAGTCCACAGTCAATTCTTGCTGCCCACAGACATTATATGGATGGCAGGGGTTCTGGGTGAGTTTTGTTTGCCCCCAAAAGTCTGGCCACTGGCAACACATAGTATAGTAATATGTATATATTAATTATAGGTACTGTAGGGGTATACAGTATTTGTAATATGGTGGAATGATATACTTAAAGTGTACAAGGTATTTATGACTGTAGTACAATTGAGGATAGTGCTCCTTGATGTGTCCTCTGCCTTTCACACGGTCAACCATTGTATCCTCATAAACAGTCAGATGATACCTTTAGCATTATGGACTGGGCACTGGACTGGCTGATCAGTTTTCCTCACTAACGACCCTTACCAGCTGCAAATGGGCTGTTTGTACTCCACCACTTCACGGTGTACCTTCACAGTACCCCAAGGTTTTATCATATGATTTTGGGTCTCCCATTTCTATTACCTCCTCTGGCTGACTTAATGTTCTTCTTTTCTAATTTCTAATGTTATGTCAATGACACACGGCTTTCCTTAAACTTCCCTGAACTTATTTCCTTTCCTCGTTTTTATCCCTGATTGTCTGACTGCTATCGAGGCATTGAGTGCGGCTAACAATTTATGTCTCAATGGCAGTAAGACTGAGATCTTTCTTATTGTAACACCTGTGCCCTGTTTTTCTCCTACCATCAGACTGCTGTCTTTGGGCCCTCTACTCTCACCATCTTGTGAAGCCAACCACCTTGGGGTCATTTTTAAGTCCTCTCTCTGTTTTACTCATTACATTTTTGAGCTTGTAAAGAAAACCATGCACTTAGCTTGACCTCCTTACAGGCATTGTACCGTTTCTCACCTTCCCCCAGAAACTAAAAGTTTGTAGAGCCCTGGTCGATTGTAGGCGGGAGTACTGCAACAGCCTCTTCCTTTACCTCCCTCTTTGTTCTTTATGCTCCTTTCGGCTAATCTAAAATAGGGCTGCAAGATCTATCCATGGTGTGAAGCCCAGGGATCGTAGCGCTGCAGCCGTAAAATGTGTATATTGGCAGCTGCTAATTGCAAGGATGAAATTCAAGATCCTTTGTATAATTCACAAGGCATTCCGGGGCCTGGGACTACACTATATCGACTTGTGTTTCCCTAAATACTGCCCTGCTAAAGAAGGGTGGTAAAGAACTGCCACACCCATGTTTCTCTCAGAGTGCTGGAAGGAGGCATTTCCTCTACCTCATCTTCCTAGTTCTTTTGTTTTCTGCATTACTGCACTTTTACCATTGTCTACGCTCTCCAGCTGGTGGTCGTGGCGGTGGTGGCAGTGATGGCTCCTGGGGAGGAGAGATGGTAAGAGCGGATGCCATTTTTGGAGATATATAACAGTTGTGCTAATATTCTTGCAAGTATGTGCTCTGTTCTAGATTGCAAATAGATAAAGTAAGAATAGGTGTTGGAGCTGTGCAAAAGTACATTTCTAGCTTGAAACTTCCTAGACCAGCTAAAAATGTTCATGAAGCACGGACCTGCCCGCAAAGTGCTGACCGTTGGTGAACATGTCATCTGGCCACGCGCGCGTATTCATATAGCACTGTTCCGATAGTCTGCAATGATGTCAGGCGTTTGTGAATGTCGGGGAACACAAAAACTGTGGGAAAAGTTGGGAAAGTAGTGTTAAAAATGTTGCTAGGAGTTGGGGAATGGCACAGTTACATTTTTAAAGCTTTCTACTTTAGCCGAAAATGCTGCTGTATTGGGGGTAAGTATAATATTAGGATGTTGTAGCAAATTAAGGTGCATTGGTAAAAACCCATAAAATTCTGTGAACAAAATTTGTTAAATGGACATTATGCTTAAATCGCACTAATAAAATCACATGCAATTCAATAAAAAAATCGTTGTTAAAGGGACATTATGGTTACAAGTAAAATCAAAAAACCCCAGAAATTCACCAGTTATTGTAAGCTAAGCAACCATAACCCACGCCACCAGTGTGCACTCCTAACACTAACACCCAGAACATCAAAGATGACATCACAAATGTCATTGATCACACCACTGATGACATCACATATTATAATAATTATAGTGCAAAGTTTATACAAGGGGTTGTGTTTAAAAAGTTGTTAGCAAAATGTCAGGGGTGGTTAGGACACGTATTATTAAGTAGTTGATGTATTCAATAATGTACTCATGTAAAAACCATTTTGTATTGCAGTGTTGTTACTACAGGAGCCTAATGATACACATAGGTAATGGCTGCAGCATGCACCATAGAAGTAAAGTGTGTTTAATTTGGCAATGTTGGCTACTAAAACAATGAATCCTACTTTACCAGATTTATTAGTAGCATTAAACATGTACTATACAGTAATAATGTACAGACCGTGAAAATACTTACTACATAATTGGTTTAGTAAAACAATACATATGCACAATATATACACATTAGAGGCACATACAGGGAAAGTAAAGTCAGCAAAAGAGAAACATCATCAGTAATATTAAAGTTCATCATTATCTATACAAGCAAAGTGTGTGTTTGAAGCCTGCTTATTGCTAAATATATGTAAACCATGAGCTGAAACGAAACCCTAACAAATGTAGTTTAAAAACACACAAATAGGTTAATGTCTACATATATATATACCACCTTTTCAATTTTCATATTTTCACTGTCAGTAAACACAACTGCCTAGCCTACATATGTCAGTGAACAAAAACAAATGGCCCAAATATGTGATGTCATCAATGATGCATTCAAGGACATTTGTGATGTCATCTTTTATGTCCTGGGTGTTAGTCTTAGCAGTGCACAGTGGTGGCATGTGTTATGGTTGCTTAGCTTACCATAACTGGTCCATTTCTGGGGGTTGTTGGTTTTACTTCTAACCTTAATGACCCTTTAACAACGTTTTTTTATTGAATTTCTTAGGTTTGTATTAGTGCAACTTAACCATAACATCCCTTTAGCAAAGATTATTCTGTGAATTCATTGGTTTTTACCAGTGCACTCTAATTTGCTATGACTTCCTAATATTATATGTACACTAATATAGCAGCATGTGTGTCCAATTTAAAAAGTTTCACCGTAAAACTCTGCCATTCCCCACCTGCGAGCATCATTTTTAACAGATCTATACACTTTTTTCATCTTTTTCCACTGTTTTTGTGTTAGTTGATGTTCACGAACATCTGACGTAATCGTGGACTTTCCAGTCAGTGTCAGCTGGCCCCGCACTCAGCATGATGACGTGTTCGCGAGTAGTTCCAAACTGCATTTTCCAGCCCATCTAGGAACTTTGAAGCTCAAAATGTACCCTTGCACTTTATCCATTAACAATCTAGCACACAGCACATACTTGGAAGAATATTAGGAAAACTGCTATTTATTTTAAAAATGGCATCCTCTATTGCCATCCCTCCTCCCCAAGAGCCACCACCACCACCACCAACTAAAGGACCTTCACAGTGAAAGAAGCACAATACTTCAAAAGGCAATCAAGAAGACAAGGAAGATGAGGTAGAAGAAGTGTCTACCTCTAGCACCCAGAGAGAATCATGGGTGTGGCAGTTCTTACCACTGTTGGAAATGTACCAAAGGCTAAAGCTACCAAAGTGAAATGCACGGAGTGCAACATTGTACTCAGTCGCGGATAACCTGGGCAGTACTCCTATAGGACTGCCTCCATGCACTGCTACATCAAATCCAACCACTGCAATGCTCTCAGAAAGGTTGTTCCTTTCTAAGGAAGTAGTAGGCTGTCTTCCTCTACCTCATTTTCCTCAACCAATGCTGTAATCACACAGCCTACTTCTGTGGGACACAAAATCCCACCAGCTACCTTGCAAGCAATAAAACAGGCTGTTGATCCATATCTTTCAAAAACAGCAGTACTCTGTATATACTGCAACACACCACTCTGCAGGGGGGAGCAATTTGGAAGTGCTTTTGAAGCTGTAACAGAAGACACATGAGAAACACTGCCCTCCACCTTAGATTTAGCGCACACACAACATCTTCCCCTGTCCACCTGCCCCTCCATATTTGTGGTTGGTCCCCCTTCCCTCATTTCCCTCCCTACCTTACTTTTTGGCCTCTCCTGCACCAAAAGATTGTACATGGCACTCCTATAAATGCACATGTGCATTGTGCAGTGACAAAAGTGCAGAATTAAAAGGGGCAGTACGGATGTACAAGTGCTCATGGGAGCCCAGGAGGGAAGTGCCAAGGGATGTCAAGGTGGGAGGCCACTAGCTAACTGCTGGGGCAGAGGAGTCCCAATGGTCGGTTACATCAAAACCGTAACATCCCTGTCACAAAGTTTTTTCTGTCAATTGAATACATTTCATAAGTGAAAATGTTTCATAATGTCACAACATAGTAAATCATTATTAATAATTCCTCTTTTAATATATATGAAATAACTCATTTTTTGGCAATGCATACTTGTGTGAGTCGTTATCAGCAGTTCGCTGTGCTGCATTGTGGTGTAAATGTCCCAGGAACCGTGCATTCTAGGTTTGAGGAACGGCCCTTCTACGACCACATTGATGTATCGCTGATTTCATGCAACCGTTTAATGTGTGAAGGTGCTGAAATCCAGGGAAAGGAGTGGGGTGTCTAAATGTTATGTAACTAGTAATGGCTGGAGGTTCCTAACAGGTAACTATGCAGAATGTGGTGCAGATTGGTGAAACAGTGTAGAATTGTATATGGAACCATGCTTGCCCAGGGAAGAAGCTCACAACAAATGTTGACCTGGAATCCGGGGGATAGGGTGGGGTGTCCAAATGTCATGTAGTCAGTATTGTCTGGTGGGTCCTAACAGGTAGCTATGCAACATTTGGTGCAGATTGGTGAAACACTGTGGAATTGTATATGGAACAATGATTTGCCACAAATGCAGCCATCCACACATTTTCACTTTTATAAAGATAGATAGACAAACAGACAGACAGATAGACAGAAAGACAGACAGACAGACAGACAGACAGACAGACAGACAGACAGACAGATAGATAGATAGATAGATAGATAGATAGATAGATAGATAGATAGATAGATAGATAGATGTAATATGCTGAGTATACCTAAAGACTTGACCGAACGTGGGCATTGAGATTTGCTTTTAGAACTACGCCAAGGAGGAAGCACAAAGGTGCAGTTAGTTAGATTTAGATGCATCATCAATAGAGAAATAAGAAATAAATGCATGGGAGGGAACTCACCGAAATGCAGGCATTCTATTGAGGAAAACGTATCATTCCTTGTTGGTCAATATTGCAAACATGGATGATTAGCACTGTGTTTTTTTAAACTGCACCCAAATAATTCCTTTCCCCCTTCCATCCCACATGACATCATTCTCTTGTCCCCTTAGACCAAAACAGTGAAACCAGGCTCAGCAGTTGAACTTCCTCCTCTGCCCAGTACCCTGTACCATTTGTCAAATTTACACTAAACTCATATTCTTCTTTACCAGGAAGACTGATACAGGAAGTGAGACTAGTGCTAGATCCTCTTCCCATGTGCTCTCTGTTATGCTGCCATGCCCTTAAAGGGCCCCTGAAAGGCCACAGTCATTTTAATTCTACTCCCTGAACAGATTAATTTTACCATCACCATCCCTTATAGATATCATGTAGGTCGGTTCCCAGTCTTCCACAGGTTCATTTACAATGTCCCGACTTGGAGCCAGGTTAATTGAAACCCAAATTCACATTTGAGGTATGCATTTGTGCCTCTTATGTGCAGGGACGTCATTTCACCAAAATGCCTAGGGTAGCAGAAATGACATCACATGACCCTTGACTTCTGATTCCCTTGACCCCATCCCCAAAGTGACATCACGAGATGTGATGGCACACAACCTTCACCCCTTGAAAAAATAGGAAGTGGCATAACATAGCATTGTTTCTAAGTACACTATGAAAAATATGGTTACGATATCACTGTAAAGTAATATACACTTCATACAAGAATGGATCACTATATGTATCGTTAATATCATTGCGTATAGACCCCTATTGCCAAATGACTGTAAATGCAAGCCCAAGCGAAAAGGATGTGTTATTATATAGCACTTACGCTTAAGTGTGTCATATAGAACAAATATACATACGTCACCCATCCTGCAGGATGAAAGGCTGAGTTGACCTCATTGGGAGTCGAACCTGCAACCTGCAAATCACGCACACATTGCCGAGTGAGCGCTCATCCCACTGAGCTATCTTACTGGTGTAAGTGACTTCAATCCAGCAAACCAACTAAGTCAATGCTTAGGATGGGATGCCCAATGGAAGCCCTTATTTATATATTTTTATGTCAAAGTTCTTAAATCTGGATGATGAACCCTTATATAACGCCCCTCTCTTTGAATCCCCCTGACCTCACTGAGCCAAGAAGTAGGTTTGTCTTGCAAATTAAAAGATTTATTTGAAGAATTAAACAATATATATATAAATCACACTTTTATGAATAAAATAATATTTGAATAGCACACTTATGAATATGGACGTAATCAACAATGGTAATATTGCTAAATTGACACTCTCTTTAATCACTTAGGAGTATGAATATGGAAGATACTGTAGCAGAGAATACTTATGTGATTCAAGGAAATGCAATAATGGGAAAGAATGCAACACAGAAATAAACCTTGATATGATTTCAATCAAAAGATAATATGGTCACTTTTTCCCCTGTGACTACTCACTCCCCCCTATGCAATATGAAGAGATGGAAATGAGGGCACATAGGTTTCAGGAATACAATCAAGAATGCAGTTCAATCCCAGTTCCCCCAGCAAGCTTAGAGAAACAGGTATGATTTTAAAACACAGGTCAAAATGCTTTTGAATGTAATTGCAAATGATGGGAAAATATACTAGAATGCTTTTAATTCACTAAGGGATATTCAGTATAAGTGAGAGTTACTTGGGATTAGTTCAGGTCAACAATAGCAATGATTCATGAGTGATTACCAGGTTGAAAACTAATCTAAGCAGTTGAAAGCAAGAAGCAGCTATTTTAACATGTGGTGAAATTGAGCTAAATTGCAATTCGCTGCACTTTTTCCGCGTGCATAAATCACGATTACGGGAACCAATAAGGAATGTCAGTTTGTTGGAAAGCTGGGGCTTTTAGCTTTAAAATGACAGTTAAATTTCACTTCTAGGGTGTGCGGTTCAAAAGATACGGACGTTTTTGTGAAGGTAGATTTTCAGAAAGAACGTCAAGATTTCAGACTGACAGATGGCGCTTTTACAGATTTGAAATCACAGAATGGACACAAAATTCTAAATGCAGTTCTGGACAGGTTGAAATGGATGGGGTAAGATTACTTTAAACTAAGAGATTGGTTCTGTACAGTTCTAGATTAGATACCCACTCCTAGTTTTGGAATGGAAGGGAAATGGGCCTCGTCACCGATCTGGTCAGGTTTGGACTTCACTCACCACCGTACGATCTCAGGCACTGGTTCTGCTCACAGCACGGCCTATGGTCGGGGTCTGACGGTTCTGGATACAGCGCTTCTTTCTGGGTCTGGACCTCGATCCCAGCACAGGGTTCTTGGCTAGAATAGAACAGCTCAGCCCGGCTGTTGAATGTGAGAATCAGGTTGCTAAGTTCTGAGGCCTGCTGAGAAGGATTCAGCTTGTGAATTAGGTCTTTGCTTCAAAGTTCTGGATTTTGGATTCTGGAGATTGGTTCTAGCGTCTGGTCTCTGAATCTAACTGGAGTCTGGAGTATTGTCTGGATCTGGTCCGGCAGAGTGCTTCGCAGGAATCAGTGCAAGTGGAAAAATGAGTGTCCTTGCCTGTCCTATGCTCTTTTTATGTGTTTTCAAAGTGGGTGTGGAGGCTGACTCTACATGCCCAACCCCCTAAGTATTTGATAGGTTAAACAACTTTCTTGCCCTGACTGGAGAACGGATTAGCATGTCAGAATGAGTCAGAGTGATGCTGTGTTTTACAATCTAGTGAAGAAACTCCCTTTTGCTTTTACTTAGAAAATCAATTTTTCATAAAACACATTTTTCCCAGATACACAAGTTGTTCATGGTACATATACACCACACAGATTAATTAAGGCCGGTCTCTATTCAAGTCCCATGTTCCTACGTGCTTGGGTTCAGAAATGACACCTTATTCGCGATTTTGGTGGGTTTGCCAAGATTGGTTCTGCACCAAATTTTACCCAGACATATACACCCTCTTTGAGCATATTACCGTAAGTTCTTATGTTCCTAGCAACAACACTGCAGCTACAATATTAATAATTATGGGGTTTGGTCTCAGAACATCACACGGAGCCCAGCTTAGTCTTAAATTGTCGGTGAATATTTAATTTTAAGAATCCCAAAGTTTGACATTTCTGTCAGCTTGGTAAACTTTGTAAATTGCAATTTTATAAAACATATATTTGCTCTCATTGAATTCACATCTCAGTCTGGTCCGCCCCCCCAGAACTTGGCTCTGACTCAGAGGTCACATGGCCTGTTTCCTGCCAGGAGTTGTTAGCCAGTCACACCCAAATCAGCATATTCCATTCAGTCAAGGAATCTATTGTCTCTTTTTCCTGCCAGCAGGGGAAATCTCCTCCTCTCACAACAGTTTTAATTAACATGTCCATGCAATCTCCCGTCCTGTTGGTAGGGAGGCCCCAGGTGTGAAGGGTTCTCATGGAAGCAAGCCTTTTGGAGTTTTAATTAAATCAGATTGTCTTCTGGTCAATTTCAACAGAGTTCCTTGTGAAAAGAATGCATTTTATAAACTTAAACTAAGTAATATGTCTTTAAATCAAGTATTTTTCAACATGAAATCACTGTGTAGTACTCTATATGGCATTTTGATAAAATTCTCTTCTTTGGCATAGTGTGAGCTCCATGTTCAACTTTACAAAAGTGTTTTAAAACGCTGGCTTCTGGTAGTGGTGAGCAATGGTATTGCACCCATTTTTGACAGCTGTCTATCTTTAAATATCTTTAAAAAGGGGATTGAACTTGGTAGCATATGATTCCTGCTAACATTGTATTGATGTGGATTCTTGCGGTAGAGCCATGTGGGACACCCAACAAGAAGGTTGGATCTTTTTGGTGATTTGTGAGCCATGATTTTAGCACATTTTGACAATCAAGCAAATGAATTCCCAAACAGCTCCGGGTTGCTTTTGGCAATCAGTATTGCTATTTCCAAGTGGTTTCAGGCTACTGTGTGTGTAGCCCAATGGTGGTTTTAGGCAGTGACCTCCTGTGCTCACTAATATAGGCAAAAGTGGGTGGCAGCCTATTTTTCAGTTTTTACTGCACATTTTTGGATGGTTTTGAGCGATCAGCATGCTTTCCAGTGGCCATTCTGATGTTTCCGCTGCCAGCAATGCACAGTACTGTTGCAGGGCTTGGACTAGTGGGTTAATACATCCCACACTGGCAACAGCTATCAGAAAACCAGACACTCCAGAAACAAAGAGCCACGTGCTGCTGGCCACAGCCCAGGAGCCTTAATTATAATTGTTTTAAAAGTTTTTTTTTAAGGTGAGCAAGGGAGACCACTAGGGTAGCAAGGGAGAACTCGGGGGGTCGCAGTTCAACCCCTGGCAACTCCTAAATGACGTCCCTGCATGTTTGCATATGTAAATATTGCAGAAAAACATCAACAGGCCTCTGTTCCTACAACAGAAAGTGCTTCTCAGGGCAGGGTCCTAAAAGATGCTCCCTCTTTTATACTACTGCATGGTTCACATCACATATTTCATTTTGATCTGGTTCATGTTCAAGAGCAGACATCCTTGTGTCAACCTCCAGAAACCTACATCCTCACAAGTACAAACTGCATTATATGTGCATTACAATTTCTGTGAGGACTCCACAGTGTAATTTGTTGTTTGAACTGTCTTTTCCTCTTACTCCTTTCAAACCTCCAGTTTCATTCACAACCACCTTTCAGTAGCATCTTACAGAATTTGCAAAGTAAACTAAGCTCCGGGACCTGGACAAAGATCACATATTTCATTTTGATCTGCTTCATGTACAAGAGCAGACATCCTTGTGTCAACCTCCAGAAACCTACAGCCTCACAAATACAAAGTGCATTATATGTGCATTACAATTTCTCTGAGCACTCCACAGTGTCATTGTTTGTTTGAACTGTCTTCCACTTACTCCTTTCAAAACACCAGTTTCATTCACAAGCACCTTTCAGTAAGCATCTTACAGAAATTGCAAAGTAAACTAAGCTCTGGGACCTGGACAAAGACTGTGGGCCTCATTACAAGTATGCCAGTGAGTAAACCCAGTTTCCGGGATGCAACACGATCCCGGACCCACCAGCACTGGTAACAGCGGTCCCGCAAATACCATGACTGGAAGCAAAGTGATCGCCAGAAAAGGAAATCAGTCGGCGGCCATTATAAAAACACAATTCACTGCAATCCTGAAAGCAAAGGCGATATCCACGCCTCCTGACCACACAAACTCCACTGTGACCATGACATCAAGACTCTGTGAGACCCGAAAGCGGAAGCCACGCTTCAATAAGGCCTAGATGACCGTGCTAGCGGACACCATTGTCCAGCATGCTGCAGAGCTCTTCTCCAATGACCAGCACAGACAGGCCCAGCTGCGCAAGAAGAGCATCTGGAAGGAGGTTGCCCAGAAGGTCTGTGCAGTCGGCACAACCCCCTGCACAGTGCGAGACTGCCACAAGTGGAGGCATGATCTGTGATTGATGGTACGCAACCTCCTGTCGGCCCAGCACAGAGAGGGCATGGCCACAGGTGGTGGGGGCCCATCCCTAATATGCCTGCTGCACTGGTAGGAGACGTGGAGAAGTGTGCTGCATCTTGAGGCCTTTGAAGGGGTTAGTGCTGCAGAGGCCGGAGCTGGGACACCTGAAGAGGGTGGTGAGTACAGGTAACCCCAATGTAATATTAACCTCCCTGTCCACCCTGTACCGACTACTGTACCAATATATGACATGGATGTCAATTGCATTGTCCACAACACCAAAATAAATCTGCATGACCCTTGCCCCCAAGAGACCAGCAAACTGGATGGATAAACCGACATACACCCTAGCCCACAAAACATAACACATAACACTATTACACCTAGAACACAGCACAGGCCCTCTGTACTGCCAACAGAACATGCTTGTGCTTCCATACAGACACACATCACCCTGCCACAGCCTAATGCATGTGTGCCAGCTGTGTTACCCCTGTCAAAATGTCACATCAGTGCTAAACCCCATCTCGACTCAGAAATGACCACCGTCACACAAAAAGGCAACATGTGACCCCGCGTCCCAGCCAGCCCGAACCATGAGCATAAATGCTCAACTGTCCCTGTAACTGGTACAGGCAGCAGGCACATGCTGACCCCATCCATACCACACCCCTCCCCACCTCAACATCCCACAGCACGAAGGTCCCACCCTTAACACTGTACACAGCAATTGGCAGTACACCACGACAGTATCCCCAGCGCACTACTCTACCATGTATGAACATCACACATCCTCCCGCACAGTACGTATGACACAACATGTGTGAATTATCCCATGTACCCCGCCTAGTCCCACACACAGCACAGCACAGCCACAACCAACATAAGGCATGTATCACTGCCTCATCAAACCACACTGTTCACTGACAACCGGCCTTTCTGACTCCCTCAGGCCCATCATCTGACAATGAAGAGGCACAGCCAAGCACCCCAAGGGGCACCAGCCGTCGACACCACGGACCACCTCCACCATCTCTACCCCAGCTGCACTCATCCAGGCAGCCCAAGCTACTGCAGTACCACCACCACCCGCAGAACTGCCACACGCACGTGTACATCTGTCCAGTGCAGAGGACATAGCTGACAATGGTGAAGTGGACACAGGGGAGACCACCAACCACAGCACCCATGAACCATATGTATTTAGCCCCACGGACCCAATGAGCCCACAACACCCACCCTTTCCCAGTGTGAGGGAAATGGATGGCAGACTCTGGTGCATAAAGGAACGCCAGGATGCCTTGACTGCCCTAGTGCAGCCGCACCTCCAGGAGGTGCAGTTGACACGGTAGAGTGTCCAGGCTAGTGGGCATTGGCAGTTGTACGAATGGCATTGTACAGATGTCCAGGAGGGCACGGGAGGGCACTGGAGGGCAACAGTGTTATGTCCTCAATAGCCGATACAATGGCTATGTTCCTTCAGGCATTCCTAGACAGATGGCCCACGGAACAAGCCCACACACCATCCAACAGTTAAACACCTGCTAGCTCTGTGCCCAGCAGCCCAAGGCAGCGTTCAATGCGGCTGTCCAGCTCTGCACACAGTCACACACCAGACACAAAAAGGGGACGTAAATAGGGTCAGAACAGACACGTACCCTGTATGTGACTTGTGCAAGGACTACTTGCCCAACATGACAGGAGAGGGGGAGTGGGGAGGGCTAGTTGGGGAGAGCGAGTGGGGAGGTATAGTTGGGGAGGGGGAGTGGGGAAGAATAGTTGGGGAGGGGTCTGGGGAGGGATAGTTTTTGCAGTTGTTGTTCCACATTTGTTAATCACTCCATTAAACACATTACACTTGGTGTTGCATTGAAAGAATCATGTCTGGACATTGCATTTTTAGTGTAAGTGAGTGATTTATTTACTGTGCAGTGCTCAGTGCATTAGCTGGCCTCTGCCAGGTGTGTGTGTGTGAAGTGATCATAAATAGTGGTGCATCAAAGCATCGCCTGCATCATGGCCATCCATGACATCACAGCGATGTGCCAATGGCTGTTCATCATCACTGTCATTCTCCTCTGCCTCTGGTGGGTGCATGTCCATTTCGGTGGGTAGTGGGATGCTGCACCTGATACACATGTTGTGCAACATGGCACAGGCCAGGATTATTTTTGTGTGGAATCCGGGTGATCATAGGGATTTATGACTGCAGTCAACAATGTTAATGTAATGACACATTCAAAAAGCAAATGACACATTCAAAAAGCAAATGTCCGGGTGTAAGTGTCATAAGCAGGTGGCATGTTTTCTGGGCCTGCAAAATAGTTTTCAGCCTGACACAGCCAGTGTGCCCGACACAGCAGACCCTGCCGGGGGCCGCAGACCGAGTAGGCAGAGCTGACACACGTAAGAACATTTATCTGCTTTAAAATAAGATGTATTATTAATTTGGGATTCAATACATGCCTGAAGGAGTACTTGCGTTTTGATATACATGATGTGCTGCATGGGAGTGGTTGCACAGCATCAATGAATCTGGCAAACTGTTGGATGTGGCTATATTCACAGAGGGGTACCATACAAGGAATTGAATGGATGGGAAAGGCGATGACAGCCTAATGATTGCCAACCAGCCAATATGCCTTGTCAATATGCTTGGTGGATGTGTGGTTTGCCGTCACTTTTTCATGGACCATTCACACCCACCTTGACCGCTGACCCTTTCACTATGACCCACAGAAATGAGACTGGTGTGTGTTCTTATTGAGTTTCCGTTTAGTAGTCCTATGATGGGCATATCAAAAATCCATAGATATGTCTGGCTACATTTTTGAGGTTCAGGTCACATGCACATGTGACTGTGCGCTTGAAACTGATATGTGACCTGGCTGCTTGGTGTGTGGTACGCTAGTGGTTTGGAAGTGGGTTTTTTTGATGCATAAAAATGATTAGTCTGTGCTGCAGTTAGTGTGGGTTGTGCTGAGTGTGTTTTATCTAGGTTTTGGGATATTGGTGTGATGCATTCAGGGACATGTAGTGCATTTGATGCTGCAGTACAGCTTTGATGTTGTGATGCATGTGCATTATCTGTTTGGCCATTTGACACATGCCAGTCAAAGCCTGCAATTTAGGCATACTATTTCTGTGTCGGGCATTGCATTGCACACATGCACTGCAGAAAAGTGTTGAACATCCCTCCATTCAACAGTGCACATGCTTTGGTAAATGCAACAGCCAGGTACGCTATGGTGTATCATGCCCCCCCATTCAACAGTGCACATGCTTTGGTAAATACACTCACCCAAAAGCCAGGAAAGCTCTCCGCTGTGACGTGCCATGTATCCTGGCAGCGTGGAGTTCCACAGCACCATGGAATCATGGGTTGAACACGGGAATCTGGAACAGCAGTGGGTGATGAGGTGGCGGGCATCACACACCATCCTCACATTGAGTGAGTGCTATAGTTTTCGGTTCTTGTAAACTGCCTCAATGGCATGCCTGACCACCAGCTCCACATGTATGCAGTCCAATTCACCAATCACATTGGGCATGCCTGCAAGGGTATGTATTGCAATTTTTGTGGCATTAACCAGGTCAGCTGTTCTCGGTAGGCCTATGTGATCGGCCACATGCCGCAGGAGTGCATAAATAACCTGAAACAGGAAACACGAGAAACAGGGTTTCGATAGCCCATGCAGTTCACAACAGAGTGTGTTGATAGGTAACCGTGGCAAATAAGTGTAGCACAGACAACACCTTGAGCAAGGGGGGATGGCAGTACGGATCTGTATGAGGCTGACAAGGTCATCATGGATCAGGTTCACTATGGATGTGTTGGTGTCCCCGTCTAGCCGGTACAGGGTGTGGACCTGGTTTTGGGTCAGGTTGAAGGGTCTGGCCCTTATGTGTGGTATGGGTGGCTGACGGCGGGCTGCAACCTGCTGGCCATTATTGTTTTGCAGGGCCATGATGGCCCTCCTTCGCCTCCAGTGCCTCTGTCACATTTCTCTGGCTCCCTACCTCATCAAGTTGTAGGCCTGCATACAAGGCCCCCAGCTCTAGTACTGCTACTGCTGCTGCAAGCATGGTAGTGTTGGAAGGGGTGTGGGGTGGGGCAGTGGTCTTTTGTGCTTTTGCAGTGCTCATGGTGGTCACCTGGGCTGATTTGGGCCACCTGTGGGCTATTTGTACACACCTGACTAGTTAACGCCTGGTCCATGATGCCAGTGTTTACGGTGCAGGAATCACAGTGCTACTGGCATGTCCAGGCCGGTGTTTCCATGTACGGCGTGCTCAGAATGTGCACATACTAACGCCATGCCAGTGTCTCAGGTACGGCCAATGTGTTTTGCTGCAGATTCCAGTCACTGTGTTGCCAGATACGGTAGGTCACTTGGGGTCACAGTGTTAGTGGCATCACAACTAAGAGTATGCTGGACCGGAAAAAGGTCCCGGTATAGAGCGACCGGCACCACTATTTCTGGACCGGCATACTTGTAATGAGGCCCTGTGTTAGATAATTGACCACGCACATTGGCCGTCAAAACAAATGGAGACATATGGGGTCTTTCCCCCTGGCCCCCAACAGTGTTACATGCTACATGGAGGCTATGAGTAAATGGCCCGACATGCACATGTCCACCACGCCCCACCCACATCTGCCCAGTCTGTCAGAAACAAATACTCTTCTGGCAGAATCTGATTTCGATGCGTCCAAAAAAGCGTGGGGTTCCTGTAGAATCCAACCATTTTTACCATCTGCAGAAACCTGGTGGATTTCTAGGGGTCCGTGGAAAATGCCTTCTTCTATGCGGAGACGAAGGGAGGCATTTACACTTGTTTGCACTATGACATGCACACAACGCACTTCAATTGTGTCCCATCAGGGTTTACCCACAAGGAAAGTTGCATGGCGCAGAATGCAGTGCATGTAATATCACTCATTGGCGGCCCACTCAGTGCAGTTAACAGGTGGTCAACATCTCACAAATAGATGAGAAAGAGTCAATAACTGCATGTCAAACTATGAAATCCCCCTATCCTAGGCTGTAAAGACCTGCGATAAAGTGATATTATCGTGTACGTGCATTCCTATTGTAAGGGGGATAGAGCTCAACAAATGATGCTGACTCAAGCCGGGTGCCATACTGACACACCCCCTTTCTTTGTAAAGGGGTATACTTAAAGTGTGCTCGGTTCCTGTGGGGGTGCCCCTGTGCCGCTGAAGAACTACGTGGCTGCCTAGAACTGACTTGCCCCTGAAGGGGAACTTTATAGTGTGCTAAAAAGAGAAGCCAATTTTCAAACATTTGGGGATTTACAAAAAAAGAGGTCGGTTAATTCTGCCCACAACAATTTTCCACACATGTTCTATCGCATATTGCCACTTTCTCCATTTGTGTTCCTCTCCAGTTGTGAAGACTTTAATTTCACCTATTAATGGCATGACAGACCTGTGGGACTGTTCACAGCTCTGCCATTTCTCCAGACAGATGGTTTTTTTTCATTGCAATTGAAAAATGCAATTATGTTTTCATTTAAATATTATTTGCATTTTTGCTACTGTCATCATTCCTGCTGATTTAAAATGTAATAACACAGCCTGAGACAATTGACATTTGGCTATGTGTGACTATGTTTTCTGCGGAATCTTCATTTTTGAAGGTTAACATGCACACACATTAGTTTATCCTCCAAATCATTGTTTTCATCAAAATACTTTCGCTTAAGTGCAGCACTTCTTCACATAAACCTGCATTTCAATACTTTAAAGAAATAGATGGACTAGCTGAAGGGTGATAAATCATTTCTTTTTGCTCTGGAGAACAGGGAAAGTAGTACAGGAACACAATATGTGAGTTTCATGCCTTTTTTCAAATTTAAATGATAACAGTAGTCACATCAACCTGGATATGTCTCCGGTAAGTGGCATCATACTTCAAATACCGCTGTTTGTTCCATCGGCACTAAACAAACCCCTGCTGAGTAACACCTACGAATTGGGGTAGAAGCTTGTTGGCGTGCAGCACATGTGTGGCCACATGCATCCACTACAATGTGGCAAGCCATTGCCAAGAATTACACTTCAATTCTCCTGCGGTATAATTCCTTGGCACTGTGCACCCCCAGGGTACTAATCGTATGGAGTGCAGTGGGTAATTGTCTTTCCTTCACCAGAGCCACCAAAGAATGAAGTTTCCAAGGCAAGCAGGCAGCGGGGTGATCTGGCTCTGGAATAATTGCTCGGAAAGGCATTGGGAACCAAGGGGAACAGAGCAAGGAACAAAGGAGAGTTGTTTGGGGGAGGGAAGAATGAATGGTCCATGAGTATGGATGGAGCCGGGTGTCTGGAATGCATTCCCATGAGTGAACATGGAGATTATTATTTTTTTCTTTTAGCCATAAAGAAGTTTTATGCAACTGACATGCACACTGTCCCATTTCTACCTTGGCTGAATGCAAAGTGCTGATTGATTTTTAAAGTTTGGTGATTTGGGGAATTCCATGTTATGTGACATGTGATGTCATGAGCGGAGCATGGCGTGGTAAGTTACGGTTATTTTGCTAACTCCATTTGGCTAATTTGTGATGGTCTCTAGGTTTAAGTTTTAACCATTCAACTAAAGTTTTTTTTTAGGGGAGATTCGAAATTGCATGACATTGTTTAAGATATATCTTAACCATACAGGCAGCCCTGAGACCAAAGCCTGGCCCTACCTTAGTCACAGTGACCCTACTTTCATTACCCTATGTGCTCCACCACAAACAGCGGCCCCATTTTTGGGATCCCCTGTGCACTGCGCCTTGGCCATGGCCTATGCCCATCCCCAGAGCATAGTGGCGCTACCTGTAGGTCCTGTTGGACATGGCCAAAGTTCACGTTTGGGTCAGTGGCCCAACCTGCACTGTCCATCATGTACTGTGCCTCGGACATGGACTTCTGCCACGCCAATAACTGCAGAGTGGGGATAGTGATCCAATACTCCATTTCCAAATCACGAATTAAGGCTAGAGAGAAGCAGTAGGTGAACTCCTTGAGTGCACAGCCATAGCCTCTAAAACATAGAATTTAGTAGAACATATATTATCAAGTGGACCGCAGACCACAGCAATTCCCATACACTTTGATTTTCTACTGCCCCCTTGCATAGTCACACCTTCTTGGAATAGTGTGTTTGCTTGATGGTATCTGCTTGCCTACCATCCCTTTAACTGCTGGACTATTATGCATTTCTATGCAAAAAGGGCGAGAATACTCGTCCTCAGCAACTAAAGTTAACAAGACACAATGGCGACTATGCAAACACTCCAGTGGTGTGGCTGTTTCCTATTGCCGGACAGTCGGGATGACTTTGTTCAACCTTAAATAAAATACTGATAAGGAACAGAGCTTGTCCTGTAAAGTTAAACCTGTTGGCTTGTCCTATAAAGGTAAACCTGTTGGGTTACATTTGTGTAACTTCCTCTTTTGTTTTTCTATTTGATTTACCAGCACTGACACCTGAAATCCAACGTTTCCTTCCCCTGCCTCTGCTCCAGCCTCATTCTGAAACCATTGTTGGCATTCATGTTTTTGTAGTTATTTTTAAAATGTCAATGTCGGTTATTTTAAAAATATGTTTTAGTCTTTCTGTAATTTGCTGTAATTGGTGAATGTCAATATTCTTCTTGATTCCATCTTTTAATAAATCATGTTGCATTCTGTGGTTGACATGCACTGAGTGTTCAATTCATTTTACTGTATCTGTTTCGTATATATTCATATCTGCTATTAGTCATTTGTAAATTTACCTATTTATGTTTTCTTTTTGAAATGGTGTTTTGATATCTTTGCAAATGATTACCATTACAGCTTCTATCACGTTTTTGTTGTGAAATTGTTAGCAGTGTAACACATCTGGTAGTTTTTGTTTTTTTGTTTTGATTAGTCCTTTGTTAAATTCCTGCACCAACAAATTCATGTAAAGAGGCAACTACACATTTCAAAGTCCTTTCCTTTTAATCCGAAGTATCCCGGTGCTCAAAACACTTACATTCCTGGTGCTGAACGCTAGACTATGTAAATTGACAATGCGTCACAACTTCAAGATCTCTAGTTAATATTTTAACATTATTAATTGTAACACTCCCTCCAACACCAGTGGGTAGTCTAGTTTGAACACTCGAGCGGCATATTATAAGTTTACGTGCTAAGCATAGAACATGTATGTTCTATATATTTTGAGGTTAGACATTTTTCATCTGTTTTTCTTATTATGTTCTGTATCTGGTTTCCAATTTTATGTTAACAGAAAATTCAATAATGTGGTCTTGCTTTTGTCATCTTTGGTGGCATAAATCATCCGAAGAGGAGATGGGTAGTTACTTTTGGGCATGTTTTGATGAGCAGGTAGGATTTGTTTCTCATGCCGTTTGGCTGACTAACCTTGAAACACTTGTGTATAGGCGCGTTATAAATGCCAAATCATATCATATTATCATAACCAAGTGATCCCTATATATTCTGAACATCAAGCACTAATGTGTGCTTGGCCATTGCTTTCCAACTATTATTGTCTCTCAGGCAGTATCCTTGAAATCCAAAATGAATAGTATTGTACATTTGAAAAGACTCTTATTCGTATGTGATGGACTTACAATATGTAAAGCTATTGTACACAGATTCTATTGATTCACATATTTATAGATTTAAGCTATGATTACTGAAATTGCAGATGTTCCACACATTTGGATCTGCCAATGAGGAGAAAGAACCTCTGCCCTCTCTTTGAGGGATTTAAACTTGACCTGTTATTTAACTCGGAGTCAATGTAGAGTCGTTAAGGCATCTGAAATGTGGTCTTTTTGGCATAGGTGTCCTAATTATTTACTCTTTGGTGCCCTCTGATTACATTACCTAGGCTAGGCATCTACTGTTAGTGCAATACAGACCGGAGCGTGAAATAGATCTAATAGAAAGTACTCTTTGTTCAATGTAAAGGCAAGGGATGAAGCGTCAGAGGTTTTGCCAGTGATAGAAACAAGTTTTTACTACTTTGTTTATGTGAGATTTTAAGGAGAGTTCCTTGTCCATGTATACACCCGAATGTTCTACTACCTTCGAGTGGGGCATCAGCCTGTGCAGTAAGGCCCGGGGAGGTGTTCTGGTACCCGTGTGGCGGTTCCACAAACCAGGATTTTATTTTGTTTTGGATAGGCTTGATGTTGTTACTGAACATCCAGTGGCTGATTTTCAGAGAGCAGCTGTTGAGGGTGGGGCTGCCAGCAGTCGGTGGTTGTTTACTCTGAGAACAAGGTGGGCGTCTTCAGTTTAGGGAAGCCTCATTAGGCCAAAGGATCAAAACAGTTGGCTCATGGAGATCATGTATGCATTCAAGAGCAGTGAAAAGAGGCCCTGTCATGTGATATTGCACACATGATTGGGGTTGTTTGTGAAAAGGTGATATTGCACACATCATTGAGGTTGTTTGTGAAAAGGATAAGTTGGATTAATTGGCATGAATTGGAGAAGGATAGTAGTTTGCTAAGCTTCTGTATCCAGGCTATTCGTGGTTAACCATGTCAAAACAGGGTAATTTTCGCAGCTTGGTTGTTGTCAATTTTAGTATTTGAGATCATCCTATTGTCAAAATGTACCGTATGGCACGAACAAGTTGGAATCCTAATTATGCTTGTTATAGTAGTGTGTAATTTAGGTGTTGTTGGTAGATGAAGTCCTCTAAAACAGAATAGGAAACATGTGGAATATAGGTCCATAGTTGCAATGTCTGATAAAACTAGAGAAAGCATTCTGAGGAGTCGGTATTGCAGTTCACTTGTGACATCCAGCAGGCCCTTGCCCGGTTGCATGACAGTAATATAGAATTAGTGATCATGGGGCGGATCATGCAGCTATTTTTTAGTGGACAGTTTTCATTGGGGACTGCTGCCTTCCTGTTGACCAATACTTTACTTGTTATATGTAAAAGAGTTTGCCTGCGTTTTAGGGCATAGGTCGACAGAGTGCTGGTTATTCAAACATGTGGTAAGTTGCAAATTCACATCAATGCTGGAAAACAACTACTTGAGGAATCCATAGTTTGGCTTTATTTCAGGACCCACTTGTGGGTCACCCTCAGATATGTTTTTATTGGAGGGCAAAAGGGGCACTTGCCCAGGGCCCCCACTTTGGAGGGGGCCCCACAAGGCTGCCTGATCTAAAGAAGTAATATTCCTTTGCTCGCCAGACTTAAATAGCACACATCAGGAAATTGTATTGCATGGTGCGAGGCTCTAAACCTATTGCCTTTCTGTTTTGGCAAGTACATTCTGCCTCGATCAAGACATCATGTAATGCTTCCTTTGTTCACTGTGGTATATGTATAGTTTGTATGTTCCTTGCGGCACAACTACTGTAGCATTCTTTCCTTCCTGTGAGAATTATGTTGATCATGTGCAATAGCCAAATTTGAAATGCATACTGGTAAATTGAGTGCCACAATGGTTCAGAAGTTATCTCAGTGTGTTAAGCACTTGTTGCAGTGATATGTGTTCCTATGCAAGATTAGAACAGCACATTCCTGTAAGGCTGGCTGAGCCTTTCCTATGTCTGAAGTTTATAAACCTTCCTGCATATGGACTTGGTCTTGAAGCACAACAGGTGCTATTATCAGCAATATGCCTGCACCAGATAGGGGCTGCTATAAAAACAAACATGTCATCCTTATGGTGAAGGTCTAGAAATTGGTTTCTTCAGATGGGGTGTTGTAAAACCTAGGCAGTCCCCTCCAATGATGAGCATAAACTATTAGTCCAAGGGATGAATACGTATAAGAATTTGGAACCAAAGCATTCATGCTTGTATCCTGGCTTTGCCAGCACAAAATACAGTGATCCTGATCAAACATCTTATATTTCGTACATTATTGTACTGTCTTCTGTGAAGTTTGCCTCCTTGAATGCTGGTGGCATCGTTTAGCCCATAACTTGATCTTTCTTCTTATGTAGGCCATTTGAGTGGAAGGGGTGGTAGACAGGAGGGAGCGGACCAGATGTTGAAGGACTCGGGCCAGCATATTTTAAATTCTGCTCGTTTGACACAATAAAACGCTTTGCATTTTTGTAAAAGTCAAAGGTTTTTCTGCACCTTTCATAATGACAATTTGACAAGCCAGTGTTTTGGAAGTATGTACAGCTTTAAAATGCAAAGGACCAACCCAGATTGAATCTGTCAATTCACACTGATTAGTATGCTGGAATTTATATACGTCTCTTCATGATGGAGAGAATGAAGCTAGAATTATTCTGTGTGACACCCTTCTATAATATGTTGTTTTAAAAAATGGTCATGTTTGGTAATGTGCTTGTGTACTTTCCAAGTCAGTTTTATAAAATGGGATTATTTTAGTTTATGGTAAGAACTGGTAATGAAAGTGTTCAAACGCAGAAATTGCAGAATTGGCACAAATCCCAGATTCACCCCTTAACCAGTTTGTGTAATGCTGGGCATCTAATTTGATCTTGTATTGCCTAGCCTCTCGAAATTGCCAGTTCCTAAACCTTTCAAAATTGTCAGCCCTTCAGACAGATTTCCTTCTCAGGGAATGATCTTCAAAACAGTCTCACTCATAGTTTCACTGGCTATAGTGTTGATTCACTATAATAGTGAGCATTGGTATATTGCACGCCACAGGCAGTTTATTCTTTTGATCTCTAATGGCAAACCTATTTGAAAACCATGTCCCACTTATAATCTCAGTCTGTGTGCACACTGAACCTTCCTGGTAGCTTCTAAACTGCATCTACTATCCATGCTGTGGTATGTGTAGCGTTCCCCTTCCTACCAATTGGTGTGCTCTATCAATGCTTGAGCATGTTTGCATTCTGTGAGGCAGCAAATGTGAGTCGATGTCTATTCTGGGTTACATGTACCTTTTACATACAGTCCTGCATTAATACTACAGGCTGCATACCCTCCTGGATTCTATTGATAAAAAGTCTCCTGTATCTATGTTAGAACAGAGGTAACCTCTTCGCAGACTGATAATGTTGGCCTTCAAATGATACTGTTTATCAGACTGATTAGAGCAAGAATGAAGAGGGTAAGGGGACTTAAAGGGAGTAAACATCCTTTTTTTTTTAATGCTGTGAGGCACCATATCAACCTATGAGTTGTGATTGAGGAGGAGGGGTAGGGGGGATGGCGGCGCAGATATTCTTGTTCACTTAATTCCTTTGGTTTGGTGGAGGGGGTCCTCAAAGATGTCCCTGCCCAGGGCCCCAAAAGTGCTTAAGATGGCCCTTGCCACCCTCTCAAGCTAGTTTCCTCCTGTCCGCTTCTTTAATTACAGCTGATCTTGTAGATAAGCAGGCACAGTTAGATCCCACCCATGTCCCTGGTGTTCGGTTGTGGTCCTACTTTCCAACCTTCAGACATTGGCCCGTCGATGCTACCTTGCATGACACCAAGGACACTGAGCCAGAAAGGCAAAGCTGTAGTACAAATGTCACTGGAAGAAGACAAGATCTGCGTGGCTAGCAGGTTAACAAGGGGAACTGTGTTGTCACACCACAAGTAAGCAGACACGTGTGGGTAACATTTATTATCACACATGTACGCTTTCTTTCAGTTGCACTAGTGTCATTTCTATCTTAACTGCATCATAATATAATCTTTATTATTGATTATATTGCTACTTTAATTCCTTTAGAGAACTTTCAATTTGTACCCCTAATAATAAGATATATTACATAGCACTTAGAAACCTGTTGCCATAGGCTCTTGTGCGTAGGTGCTCCTTCCACACCTTCCATAAGCAATTAGCGGGAGTTAGCTATTGCATTAGGTTCTGACATTGAAGTTTACTTCATGAGCTGAGTCCTCAGGGTAGGAGCAAAGCCATATTCCTATCATTAGAACGGCTCATTATTATGAGTGCCACGCTTGCAGCTTACCCTGGAATGTGTTGAAAGATCCACAGCATCCTCTGGTACACTCTTGTCCTCCAACTACATTCACATTTCTAATAGTGTATTCCTGAGGGATCCGCTGCAGGCCACAGGTCTGGCAGTCCCCGCACTAGTATTCCGATGTTTGCCCCATGAAAACAAGTAATGATACTCCTGTTGCAAAAGGCACCACTACTTCATTGGGTGACCGGAACACATCTCAAGCCTATCAAGCAATCACACATTATTCTTTTATTCCAAACACATTAGAAAAAAGCCTCCTTTCTGCATACAAATCTGTGGTCCACTCTGATGGATCCACATGAACTCAAGCAATCAGAACAATTCCATATCATCCATCCATATCATCCCCTCCCTATGTTTGCTATGTTTGTGACATTTCCATGCTCTTTACGATCGATCCTATTATCTTACCCCTGCTCCTTTTTATTTACAAACTAAGGTCTGGATACCTTACTAAGGAGCAATATACTCCAACTTCCAAACAGGGGAACATCCTGATAGTCTTACAAATCTGATTGGGTAATTGCGCAGAGAGGATTTTTGGCATCCTGGATTAGGCTGGCGCTCCAAGCAGCGGACATCGAGCAGCTTCCTGTCCTAAATCACACTGGCCCTCATTACGACCCTGGCGGAGGACCATGGTGCAATTTGCACCATGGTCCATGGCGCAAAGCTGCCAACTCCGCCATGGGGGTTGGCGGACTTACCGCCCCATTCCGACCTTGGCGGGGCGGTAATTCCCCAATCCCCATTTACCCTTCCCCATTCCCATTTTTGCCCCATAGGGTATAATGGGAGTGGGGAAGGCGTTAATTACGCCACCGTAAATTACGGTGGCGTAATTAACAACAGGTCCCGTAGCGCCATGGATTTTTCCGCCCAGAAAAACCAGGCGAAAAAAGCACCATGGCGCTACGGGAACTCGTAGTAAGGCGGAAAGGTACGCCATGCATTACGCTGGCGTAAACCCCTTTCCGCCAGGGTCTTAATGAGGGCCACTGTCTAAATTAAGAACATACATTCAATACCATGAACATCTATTTGGTGTAATATAATACTGATCAGAGCTACTCATTTTACTAACCTCTGAATGATGAATAGCAGACCAATAATTACATAATATGTATTGGCAGGGCATGACATCTCACAATAACCCACCTGTTATATCATCTTCAAAGGGATGAAAGGCTATGTTGCTCTTACCCAGATTCAAACCCCTGATAAAATGCATACCAATATCTCTGCAGAATGTGCATTAAACTACTGAGATAACCTAGTGCTGTATTTAATGGCTTGTTTATCTGGAAAATATTCACAGATGCAGAGTACCCTATTTCCTCTTGCTGGCCCCACCCCACCCTATCCAGCCTCCAACCCACCTCTACTTTTCCCAATGCCTTCTTTCCCTTCCTGCAACCATTGATATTATTTTCTCTCTGTTTACCTCTAAGGAATGAATCCACGCGAATCAGCCTGTATGATCCCAAAGCTCCCAAACGTCTATGACGAACTATAGGTCTTACAGGAGATTCTGTCAGAAGTGGCTGTACAAAACATCCACAAGAGCCCACAAACCTACCGTACCTCTCTTTACAGATTTTTAAGAGCTTGCAAGTTACCTTTTAAAAACCTGGCACAGGTCGGGTCACTGCTTCAATCTTACAACGGAAGTGCAGAGGATGCATGTACCGACAAATATAGCGGCGCCAGTCACTACTTTGTTAGGTGCATCACAACAGGCACAGTGTCACCCAATGCATTGTGGCACACAAAAAAAGAGATGGGCACCAAGAAGGGCCAATGTGACAGCTGGTCGAAATGGTTGTTCCTCCAGGCAGAGTCATTTTTTATGTTTACTTTATGCACCAATGTTCAGAAAGGTTCACTATACGAAATAATGAAATGAGATACTCCCAAGAGGCACTTGACTGATTATCATCCCACTTTCCTGAAAGAGTCAGGTGTTTGAGGGAATGAATAACCATTGTGAGGATGTAGACTGTGTAACTCTACGTGGAACACGCTTCCTTTTCTGTGGGAGAGCCACAAGCCTAGTTGTGAGGGTTGCTTTGGTGTTTGGGAGAGCCATAAACATTGATGAGGAAGTGACTGTGCATCCTCAGAGTCACAATGGTCAAACGCAATTAAGCCATTAGCTATTGCTAATGTCATTGTGATCTTAGGTCAACTCTCATGCTTGATCACCAACATTAATAATGCTATCAGTGTGCCTATTGGCACTCAAATCATTATTCAAAATGAAGAGTGTTATGTTCTGGTAAGGCACAGTTGCAGAATGCATTGATCATCCTTAATCAGTTGATCTCTACATTTGCTGTACCTTATTAGGACATACAAGCGGAAGTCAGTCATTCTGTTGCTCTGGGTGCAATTCAAAACAAGCTGGACAACATATGTAAGATATCGGGCCTCATGGATGTGTTACACGCTAATCCTGTTAAAGAGAGATCTGATTTATCTCAAGCTATTTTAATGTTGCAGAATGCTGCCCCCCTAACACAGGCCAAGGGCATATACGGTCAAGAAAGGGGTGCCCCCTGACAAGAGCAGATTCAAATTCAATGATCGACTCATTGAATGGAAATGATGATAGGGGGGTCAATGAATACGCCCGAGACATTGTGCCAGGCTGTGGAACAAATGAGTGAGCAGCCATATTTAAGGAAGAAGTCTCCAGACAAGGAAAAATATTACGAGACTGCAAGCAAAGAAAACAAGTAATATAAAAAGGAAAAACATGTCTAACCCTTCATCCCAGAAGTTCTTTAGGAATTTGACAATATCAGGGGCTTGGTAAATAATAAACAACCCAAAGCTAGGGAGTTGGTGGGATTAAGTACTAATGCCCCTTTTGTGGTGATTGACAACTTCTCAGAGGAAGATGGGGCCTCACATGGTGGGGGCCCTTCGAGAGTGCTTAGAGGGGGAGTTAGAGGCTTGGTCTGTGTTAATGTCTTGCCTAAAATCAGTAATGCCTTAACACAATATGAGTCGAATTTTATTCAGAAAGCGGGGGTTATAACCGGAAATTAATCTAGTAAGGCGGTGGGTGTTACCTCAGCCACTGCCCTTGACAGTGCAATCCATCCAAACTCAGTGTGACATGGTGAAAGAATCCAGAGCCACTGGAATGGCCCCACCAAGTATGACAGAATAGGGAACTGAGAGAAGTGCATCACCCCCTCCTATTGCAAAGGTGACACAATGGTAGCGTATAAGTGCTGAGCCACATATACATTTATGGAAAATACTGAGGGGTCGGGGGAACTGTTTAAGCTCAATGTTTATGGTATACAGTCAGCAATAGCTTTGACTTCTAACGATGATACACGGATTCCACTGTCCTCTGGTTCTGAGGATTCCTGCAGGAATGAAACTTCCAGAGCCTATCGTGCTTTCTAGATATGTCAATGGGACGAGCTACATGCACGAGAAGCTATGTCCTTCAAGAGCCCTGAATTCTACTGAAGGCTATGAACATATGTCAAAAAGGCCCCCAAATACATAATCAAGACTGAAGGGGGCCAGGTTTTTGGAACCAGGTTACATACCATGGGAGAAGCTAATGTAAAAGCAATTTAAATGTCCAAAAAAGAAATTAAAAACACTCTATCTGCTGGTGTCACCATCCAGCATAATGGGCCTCATTACGAGTTTGGAGGTAGCCATGCCATTTTTAGCAGCATGGATACCCCCAAACTGGGTACCGGGTCCAGGTCCTGAAAATAGGGAATTACCGGGCCATGCCGACTTTGGCAGGCCCGGTAATTCCCATTCTCAGGACCGGGACCCGCTACATCCCTTTTCCCATTTGATCCCCCAAAGGGCTCAATGGGAGTGTGGAGGATGCTAACAACGGGCCTGTTAATGACGGGCCCGTTGTTAGCATCCTGGTCTGCTCGCGGGTGCCGCTAAGGATGTCTGGTCTGACCAGACGTCCTTAGCGGGACCCGCTGCAGACCTCGTAATGTGGCGGCCCGGAATGAATGGTGCCGGTCCCTTACCAGCACCATTCATTCCATGGCCGCAAGGGTCGTAATGACCCCCAATGTGTTTAAAAATATAATTGAAAGTATTTTTTTAAAGACATCCGGAGACTTGTATTAAACAGATCTGGCATTTTTCATTGTTTTCTGAGGTCTTAAATTTAAGTACAATATCCTCTAGGAACAAAGAGAGGGTGACATCTTTAACTCGAGAGTGAACTGACATGGGGCTCCTTACCTTCGTGTCCACAGATGTTTTTTGAGTTGGTTTTGAAGGAGGTTACAATCCTGCAGCAAATTCGATTGTACTTGTCTGCAATCGAATCAGGTATTTTAAATAAAGGGAAGCTAGAACGAGAAGCCATGGAACTAGTCAGGAATGCCTCTAATTAAATATCTGAGAATGACGGTTTCCCCATACAAAGGAAAGTACATTTTGGGAGGGGTGAATTCCGCAATGGAAATAAAGAACGCCACTAGTCTTGGATCGCAGGCTCTCTACGTAAACGAAGGTTCACAGTGCATTGACCAAATAGACTCTAGCACCAACTGCTTTGAACTTAATAACATGGAACTCAAGAGGCCACAAACATTTATTAACTAATCCCGAGTTAAGGTGCTTGTTAAGAAATGTTGAAATTGTATATTTGAAAGAGACGTGACTGATTGACTGACGTGCATGGGATGGGTACACCGCATGCCATCAGCCCGCTAGTAAAGGAATCCTGGGAAGACCAAAGGCGCGACTGGTAATCATGCTGAAATCAGAATATGGTTTTATTTACATAAAGAAGTATGATACTAGAGAGAGTCTGTTGACAGTGGAGTATTGTATTAAAGAAAGGGGTGTTTTTAGGTAATTTCTATTGTGTAACATTTACTGGCATATGGGTGTTTGCCATCAGCAATCATTTTCGAAAGCCTATTAGAACTCATTGTCTGTCGGATGGGTTAGCATTTTAATGGACATGTGTTGATACTGGTGATCTTAACTCGACTTGTTCGAAAAGAAAAGTGGAGCCAAAACAGATATGTGCTTGCTTCCCGATTACTTTTAACTCATGAAAGATGAAAATGGCAGCAAATGGTTAAATGGACTTAGTAATGTGAGCCTACATATGTATGGCTCAATAGAAGGTGGTCTGTAGGGTCGCCCTACTTAGCATAGTGGAGTTGTCTCATCCACATTGGATTATATTTTTGTGGATGAGTTACTCTATGCGAAATGTGAGAAAATGGTAATTAGCCAGATTATGTGGGGTGACCATTGCATGCTGAAGTGGTCAGTTAACATGATATTGGATCATCTTAATGAATATTATATGGAAGAGGTGATTCCCAATGCAACACTGAGCAGAGTAATAAGGAACGAGGGACGAGGGAGAGGTCAAAGGAGGTTGCAGGCTGTCAGCTCTGAGGGCTACCCACCATCATCTTCCATGCCCTTGCTGACAGCCTGCAATGCCCTCTGCACCATCCATGGCCAGTACCATCTATTGCCGGGCTTCAGCATGAAGAATTATGGTAGCGTGCCATCATAACAATGGCCGTCACCATTTCCAACCTTGCTGCCCTGCAATGATGCCTCTTCGTCCCGCCTGCATTGTGCTGATTGGCTACTTTTTACATCTACTGGCCAATCCTGGGGAGCCTTGCTGTTACCTTATGACACCTTCACTGGAAAAACTTTGACTTGTCTCTTATGCTACCGGCTGCCTACCCAATTTGCTCAATATCGTTCACTTATTCTGTTAAGGCCTTCCACTGCCTACTGTTTCTGCCATGGCGTTGCTGTTCCTGCCGCTTGTTTACCTTCCCACAATGTCCCTATGAACTGCTTGAACACACTTTATATCGCTAGTTTGAGATTTAGCTGTATTATCTGTTCAACATATGGTGTGATTTTTCTAAAACGTACTCAGTAATTTCACAGTTCTCTATTTGCCTACCTGTTGCTGCACATTTGATTTGCCCCTCACACCTAGAGGTGATTTCCACATTATGCTCCCCTGATGTCACTGCTGCCTACTGGTTAATGGGTGGGTCAGCTGTGGGTTTCTTGAGAAAAGGGTGCACAAGAGAGAGCTTCAGAGGGGAGGGGAAGGCTCCTGAGGTGAAGGAGAGGTTGCAGAAATCGGTCAGGGCAGGGGCGAGGGTGTCAATGTGGTACTTGATGGTTTTGGAAGAACAGGGATGAACCTGTTTTGACGCGACTTTCATAGTTCGGACCTGTCTGGCAACCTCATCGGGGGAGAAGAGAGAAAAGGAAGAGACAGAGGGTGGGGGTGACTGCAAGAGAGCCAGAGTTCAAAGAAGGAGAGGGGAGGAGAGGGGGAGGTGGTGAGAGGGTGGACAGGGTATCCTGGGTTTTAGAAGTGAAGTGAGAGGCAAGGGCCATGCAAAAGGCCTGGGAAGCAACAGGAAAGGTAGAGACTTCAGCAGGATTGGCCGCTCCTTGCAGATTTTAAAGAATTCGGTTGAGTTGTTAGATGCCGTGGAGACACAGGCTTGGATGTGGGCTCTCTTTTTAGTGAGTATTGCCTTCGGAGCAGGAGACAGGCCAGTTTATCAGAGGATGAACAAGAAGCCCTCAATTTCCTCTCAGCTGCCCTACACTTATGTTTAAGTGTAGCTAGGCCAGAGTCATACCAAGAATTGCACTTGGCTTTGGGCTTCAAACGGATCCTTATGACAGGTGTAAGAGTATCAAGAGTGAATCAGAAATAGCGGAGAAGAGCATAGATAGGACTGTGTCAGGATGTGAGTCAGTCGGAGGTGGAGGTGAAAGCCTCCACTGACACACGCTTCATGGGACGGATATCTGAGAAGGTAGGTGGCAGTGTTGAGGTTGGCTTGGCCTGGGATATAGAGAGGGAGAGATAGGAGGAGAGAGGAGGGCGTGAACACTCCAAGAGAGAGGAGTGGTCAGAGGGATGGAGAAGGGGAGGCCAGAGAAGATTAGGACATCAAGTGTGTGCCCTGCAGAGTGAGTTGGGCCAGAGGGGAGGATATTAAGTGAGAGGGACTCACACAGGTCACAGAAGACTACGGAGGAGGAACAAGGGGAATCTAGGTGAATATTAAGGTCACCAAGAAGGAGGACTTGAGTGGTTGAGGACAGGAGGGAGGAGGAGAGGTCTTCCCACTCAGAGAGAAATGAAGTGATTTGACCAGGGAGCTGATAGAGTGTAGTAACAGTAAGGGAGTGGCTAGGAGAAAGAGACAGAGTCTGCAGACAAGGCAGTCAAAAGAGGAGTATGTCTGTGTGGGAATGATAGAGGCAGGAATTCACTCAAGAAAGATCAGGGCAACACCCCCTCTGGGCCAAGTGGATCTGGGTGCATAGAGGATCTTGTAGCCATCAGGGAGGAGAGGGTCTAAGCTGGTGACAGAGATGGCCGTGAACCATGTCTCGGTAAGACCGAGGACATCAAGGTCAAGTTCTTCCAGGAGGTGGCAGATGTCAGAGCAGTGTTTCACAGCAGAGCGAGAGTTGAGGGTGGCAAGATGAAGAAGGTTGCCAGCTTTAAAGACATTCCAGGGAGGGGTATAAGTCAGAAGTATGCCCTGCGGAGGTGAAGAATGAGCCTGGGGTAAGGCAGAAGAGGAGGAAAGAGAGGGCAGGGAAGCCGAGGGGGGGAGAGGAGGGGACAGTAGATGAAAGGAAATTGATGAGGCGAGGGAAGCGCCTATCAAACAGGAGCAGATTGGCTTGAGGGACTTGGACCATGACAGTGACATTTGCATTTGGGTAGACATTAATGATGACCTTAGAAGAGTAAAAAGGGGCCATGAGAGCTTCCCAGCACGTGCCACCATTAATGGGAGAGGAAGAGACAGGACAGAGCACAGAGACCATATGAAGAGTCCCTAGATCTGGTGAAGGAACGACAATGAGAATGTCGATGAGGGTCTGTCTGGAGGAAGCGCTGGAATAGGTGGCAGCGATAGGGAGACATGGGTTTGCGGCCAAGATATCCTTTTTGAACTTCTTCCTACCAGACTTAGTGAAAACGGAAGGATAGTTGATAGAGAAGCAGTTGGAGTAGATAGGTGAATCAGAAAGTGCCATGGGTGAGTAGAGAGAGGAGTAACATGAAGAATAGAGAAGCACAGCTGTTTGGGGCATTCACTGGGCCAGCAGGTTACATAGAAGTGATGCAAATCAAGTAGAGGGTACAGCAAGTCTGTACAAGAGCACAGTTAGGTTTAGTCTAAGCAAAAAATACAGCTAGGTTTGACTTCCAAAAATAAATGCAAAAGCACAGTTAAGTTTGACTTTCAAAAATAAATGCAAAAGCACAGCTCAGTTTGCCTTTCAAAATAAATGAAAAAACACAGCTCAGTTTGACTTTCAAAAATAAATGCACAGGCACAGCTTTTTAGAATTACAGTAGGAGTCAGATGCTAGAGGTGGGTGCAGGAATGTAAAGCACAGAGAGCAAAAACCTGGTGAACAAGCTGGGAAAGGAATTGAGAGTCCAAGAAAAGGGGGAAAGGGTGGTCAGAAGGAGGGAACTAACCCATAGTAAATGAAATGAGAATGTCTTGGTAGTCCAGTTTTCAATGCAGAGTGAGTTTTAACTTCACGGAGGACCCGTTGCTGGGTTATGGAGCAAGGCACAAGTAGCATTCTGGTAGCAGACAGGGAGCAGCCAGGGGCCTTCATTGTGGGCCTTGGATGCTGGGGCCGGCTCCCACCTCTGGGTTGCTCCTATTGGTCCATCTAGACCTGTGCAACCAATGGGAGGGGGAGACCAGTGCCCAGCCCAATGGAGTTACTGGAGATAAGGTGGTGCACCCATCTTGAAGACACCAAAACACAATGAGCCACAGTACACGAAAAATGAAAATGTAGCAAAACCCAGAACTGGGCTGAAAGACAGAGAGGAGATTGCTCTTCACACAATCTGCCCGTTGCCCACTGATGTTAAAACAATTTTGCTTTTATATGTTACGAAAATGCTGCATCAAGCGCAATGGTCACTAAAAATGAGGCATTACCCCAGCAAAATTTGTGGCTTCTTGTGGATGCTTGCAAGTGGGCAGAAACGCACAGGAGCGAGAACAGCAGGGCTCTGTGTGACCAGAGGAGCTAGGAAGATACACACCTACTACATCTCCTCTGCTTTGCTTTGTAAGGAGAGACAAAAGCAGTCCTATTATAGCTGCTAGTTCAGGGAGATTCATTTAGTTTTATTATAAGAGCAGTCTAACTTTGTCCCAGCTCCCCCTTCTCAGTATTCTCCTCAGGCTTCTGAAACATTCTCATTCCATGGGGACCCTCTTCTTTTCTGCTTCCTCTTTGTTAACTACATGTTTCAAAACTCTGAACTCCTGTGAATTCCTTGTCACTTCATCACTTGCTTCTGCGTCCTTCCCACCACTCTGCTCTGCCAGGTGTAAAGTTTACCCGGAGAGCATTCTTTCTATATCTCAGATCCCCCAGTTTATACCTCATCTCTTTCATCTCCACCATCGGTGACCATGGGGGCTGGTTAACATTACCCACTAAGTGGTGCAGGACCTGCAGCTTGTAAGGCAGGATCCCCTGCTTCAACCTACACTTCTCTTTCCGCATTGCAGGGACTTGCCACAAGGTGCCAGCCAGGGTTACTCTCCCTTTAAGTAAGCATACCCCCAAAATCATCCACTACCGTTTGTCCCTTTATTCAACTTAAGGCTCCCGAGGCCAGGCCAAATTCCTGGGGAAGACATGCTCAGCCAGAATGATTCTGGGGAAATTTTGTATGCACCTCAACAACGAAAAGAGCATTGAGGATATTAATGGAGAGCAAAATCAATTTACTGCAGACTTCTATGGGCTGCACCTCACATTTCTAGCCAGTGGTGCCATTGATCGAGCAGAAAAATGGAGAGGGGCATGGCCAGGTGGCAGACCTACAAGATGTGTCTTTGGTGGGCTCCTGAGGAAGCTTCCCTGCTGGCCCGATAATGAAGCTGGAAGAGGGAACTCAGCCCAGAAGTTAATGTGACAGTGCCGGGACACTCTGCTCGGCTGTCTGCCAACAAATACATGGAGAGCGAGTCTGCTGCAAAAATGTCAGAGGCAAAGAAAAGACACTGTGACTTACATCAAAGTGGCGGCTCCCACTTGTCTTTTAGGCTGAGGGCCGCTCCTGCGGTCGCCGTGGTGCTCTGGACTCCCATGACACTTACCGGGGGTCTGGTGAGACTGGTGAGACTGTTAGCGGTCACCGTATGCCGCCCGCAATGTGAGCCCCCACATCCCTGGACACAGACACACGGACACCGTGCTGCTGGTACGGGCTCCCCGGTGGCTCTGAGGCTGCTGGGAATGCCCAGTTTATTTATACAGGCACACAACGGGTGAGACGTCACTCAGTTGAGTGCGTGCCCTTAAAGGGCCAGTGTCACCCTCCTCCTTTTCCATAACAACAAACAACTGAGGGCCTACCTATCAAACATCACAGCACACCATGTCAACATGTCCCCGGAAGCCCCTTTAATGATACCCACCCTGGGTCCCCAGGTGGCACCATCCCCTGCAGGTTCTGGGATCTTGACAACATGACAACCATCACTTAGTCCATGACATAGTCCGTAAGACGGGCAGGTTTCCCTCGCCCTGTCCTCAGGGGGTACCTCCTGCCTGTCTCTCTGGTGGGTGTTCCTTTGCCATGCACGTCGCGGGTCGGGGACTCCACTCGGACTGAGGGTCCACCTCCTTTGTCTGGCACCTCCTCCAGGTCCATCCATTTCCGCCATAGTCTCTACCCTGGGCTCACCGAGTCTCTTAAAGAAACTGGCATTCCTGGTGACGGGTGCCGTTCCATCGGACACAGGCACCATTGACCCCTTGACTGCCACCATGTCCAATGAAACCGGCTCATAGGTGAGGGAGAGCTTGCTCTGAGGGTGACGGTTTCTCACCAGAACTTCATCCCCCAGGGCGAGTCTTGGTGGTCTTAAACCCCTCTGGACATTCTCCATCTCTGTCCGTGCCCTTCTCTCCTCTTCCACCTGGTCATTGTTGATGAGGGCAGGTTCACGCTCCCCCACCTCTGGTATTATGTCCCTTGGGCAACACTAGAACAATGCTTCTGCTGGCGTCACCCCCATGGATGAGTGTTGGGTGGCCCTGTACCCCTGCAGGAACACATATAGTGCCCTTTGTAGGCACTCGCTTTTTCCTTGTGCGCTCCGGAAGACTTTGTTCAGCTGGCGCATCATCAGCTCCGCTTCTCCATTTGCTCAGGGCCACAGCGGAGTGACCTTCCTGTGGTGGATGCCATACCCTTTCATGAGGTCAGCGAAACTCTCGTCCTGGAACGGGGCACCGTTATCAGAGCATAGTACCTTGGGCAGTCCATGGGTGGCAAAGATTTTCTCCAACGCTACCACCACTCTTTAAAACACCACAGATTCCACAAATTCTACCTCCGGATAGTGGGACCACTCATCGACAACCACCAGGAAGTGGGTGCCCCTGATCGTGGATTCAAAGTCTGCGTGGACCACCTCCCATGGCCTTGTTCCTCTGGGCATGGATTTGATGGTCGGCTCACGCTGCGCAGGTGAGGCTGCCTGGCACCACATACAGGAGGACACAAATTCTTCCTCTCTCCTTTCTAACTCGGAAACCACACTTTCTGCTGGAGGCGGGCCTTCGTTTTGGGCACGCCTTGGTGTCCTTGGTGTGCCAGGGCGATGATTTGTTGCACCTTGGCTTGTGGGATCACTATTCTGTCCCCTCTTAGCAGCAGTCCCGAGTCCGAGAATGCAAGTTCCTCTCGGACACGCCAGAGTTGTTCCAGGACCACCTTTGCCTTTTGTGTTCTCCGGCCCACGGACTCCATCACTGTCTTCCAGGCTCCATGTTCCATGGCCGGCTTCAGGATCCTGAAACACTCATCTGCCAGCGATGCCCGTTCCAGTTCTTTTACCGGCACCGAATTAGGCGTGGCCTCCTCAACCACCAGCCTTATGTGCTCATCCACCTCCTCTGCGCACGTGGATGGCTGATCGCCACCTCTCGGGTGCCTGGAGAGATGGTCTGCAGTGTTGTTGCTGCCCGGGCGGTAGACCAGCGACACACCATATTGTAGGAGCACCAGCATCCATCGTTCTATCCTCACAGGAGGTTTGGAAGACGAGCCCACTAGGATGGAAGTAGGGGCTTATGGTCCGTGACCACCGTCACCGGCCTCCCTAGGACATACAGTCAGAAGTGTCTGCATCCCCACAGCACAGCCAGCGCCTCGCGCACAATTTGCGAAGAATGCTGCTCAGTCTCCGAAAGCACCTTGCTGGCATACGCTATCGGGCAGACTTCTTGGTCAGCCCCCACCTGAGTGAGGACCGCCCCAAGGCCGTAGCAGCTGGCATCCACAATGATCTCCGTCTGTAATGCCGCGTCAATTAATGCCATAGTGTCCTCTGCAGTGATGGCGCCCTTGATGCCATCAAAGGCAGCTTGTTCCAGTGGCCCCCACTGCCAGGTGACGTCCTTCCTTGTTAGTGTCTGCAGTGGCTGAGAACGGGATGCCAGGTTCCGATTGAACCAGCCACAGTACGTGAACATGCTCAAGAAGCTCCTCACCTCAGCCACGTTCTCTGGCGGCCTGGCGGCCTTAATGTCGCTCACCCTGCACGTATCAGGGGACACTCCATCCGCCTTGAAGACAAAGCCAAACATTTCTATGGTGGTCTTCAGAAATTCGCACTTGTCCCTGTGCATTGTGAGTCCCAAAGAGCGCAGGCGTTCAAATGTCTTTGCCAGACGGGCCAGATGTTCTGCCTCCAACCTCGCAAACACCAGGATATCATCACTGATATTGAGCACCCCTTCCAGGTCTGCAAGGGCCCCTCTGATGCTATTTTGAAAGACCTCTGCCGCTGACGACACCCCAAAGCTGAGCCTTTTGTATCTATACAGCCCCCGGTGAGTGGTGAAAGTGGTGATGTAGCGTGACTTGGGGTGAGGCACCACCTGATGGTACCCAGCCCTGAGGTCCAGTTTGGAAAAGAACCTAGCACCCTGTAGCTCTACAATGTAGCTCTACAATGATGTCATCAATTGTGGGGGTTAGGTGGCCCTCCCGCTTTATCGCCTTGTTGGGCAGGCGCATGTCCACACAAATTCTCACCGAATCAGGCTGTTTGGGTTTCCAGGCAATCACAATCGGGGAGACCCATGGGGTGGGGCCCTCCACCTTTTTGATAATGTCCAGCTTGACGAGGTTATCTAGTTCCTGATCCACCAGGTCTCTGAGGTGGAATGGCACACGCCAATGTTTGTGCGCCACTGACTGGATAGACTCGTCAATGTGTAGCCAGACAGGTTCACCAGCCATCTGCCCTATGCCTTCAAACAGAGGTGAGTGTTTGCTCAACAGCACCTGGATATCGTCCACATACACTGAGTACGCGAAGGTCACGATGCCTAGAGCCTCTGCCGCAGCACAGCACAGTAAGGTGTTGTTACTCACTGGTGTGATGTAGAACCTGGCCCGGATTTTGGCTCCACCATACTTCACATCTGCGATGAAAGCACCTTCCAGCGGGATTGGCTGTTCTCCTCCCGAACGTGAAGATGCGTGCCTTCAGTGTGGATAGGCAAGGTAGGGATTGCATGGTGTCATAATGTTCCCTGGCCATTACGTTGAAAGATGCGCCAGTGTCCACAAGCATTGTCCCCATTCACTAGGACATTACATCTGGGCTGTCGCTTGGAGCTGGACCGCAGGACACCCACACTGGACACGAAGAATATGTTTTCTTCTTCTTCTTCTTCTTCTTCTTCTTCTTCTTCTTCTTCTTCTTCTTCTTCTTCTTCTTCTTCTTCTTCTTCTTCTTCTTCTTCTTCTTCTTCTTCCTCCTCCTCACCTTGAAAAATTGAGCAGGGTGGTTCCAGGGTGTGCACACAATCAGCAGGCCTTCCCTGCCTTCACACCCAACACTCGATGAAAAACTGTGAAAATGCGAAAAATTCACTTCAAGAAACACATACAGTGCATCCTCTGGCTGTCCGCCACAAGAGTATCCAAAAATTATGCCTGGATGGCTCACCGTCGCTTCAAACGAAGCCGCAACCTACCAGGGCCTTTTGTCAAAGATGGCCACCGACCGCGTGGATCATTCCCCTCTCCACGGCATGTTTCATGAAGTGCGCTTCACATCCGATCATTCGCGCACTGATGAAAGTGACCACCTTTCCCGGGTACTATTTCCAACTTGTCGCCACTGTTAGCAGTCACTGTATGCCGCCAGCCCTGTGAGCCCCCACACCCCTGGACACAGACATGCGGACACAGTGCTGCTGGTGCGGACTCCCTGGTGGCTCTGGGGCTGCCGGGAACACCCCTTTTATTTAAACAGGCACGCAACAGAAGGAGACTTCACTCCGTCGCGTGCGCTCCCTTAAAGTGCCAGCGCCACGGAGACCGACCTGCATTGTGTGGGCTGTGGGGCTGCTCTATCCCCGGCAGTAGTGAAGGGCCGTGAGGCGGATGACGAGGCAGCGGAGTGGCCCTGGACTCCAACTTCATGGTGGGCTGCTGCACTCCCAGCCAGGCCGGGCCTGTCAGCATTGTGCCCCAAAAGCTTGTGCTGGGTAATGCCCGGTGGCAGATGGCAGCTGTATCCCAGGCCCCCCATAGGCCTTGGGGTTGGATTAAGGTTGGTGCACAGCTCACCTTGTGACAGGACGTGAGAGACAGTGGCTGCCCCCAAACCCCTGACTCCATGGGGGAGATAGGCCACACACAGAGCAGGGCACTATTACCAGCTCAGCAACACACATCATGTGAAAGAAAGTGACACTGGACGCCTGAACAAGGGGACCTCCCGAGAGACTCTGGCTAATACCAATACTTACAGGCTCAGCACCCTGGAAATTAGCCCCTGCTCATGGTAGCAGTCAGACAGTAACCAGGAACTAGCTCTGCTGAACCGGAGGCAAATTCTATCGGAGCAATTTGAGAAGTGTAACTCCCACTGTAGAACATGCCACAACTACGACCCGCTCCCAACATCCTGCAGTACAGAGCCTGAAAGAACCCCATATGCTGGGTCCATGACTGGTGGACACTGGGCTCTATCTAGGCGAGAGAAATGTGCATCTTCTCCCTCAGAAGACCTAAGGAGTATGGACCCTCACTCACTGCAGAGCAATTCCTTGCACAGAACTGGGGGGCTTCTGAACTTTGGTACACTGGAGATTGGAAAGGGAGTGTGCTAGTTTGTTCTGGGGGCTGGGTGACTTTGGAACTGCCAGTGCTCTGCAACCGCAACCCCAGTCGCTGCCCTGTGAGTCAAGCTGGGTGGGGGATCTGTAATGCCTGTGGACACTACTCTCTTACAGTATCGAGTTCACTGAGAATACCCCAGTGTGAGAAGGCAGAGAGCAGAGAGTGCCCCTCCTCACGCAGCAATGGCCAAAACCCCTGCAAAGGCAAAACAAGGGGATATAAAAGCTATGTTAGCCTCACATGACCCTAGAGAGAAGCCCTTGATATCTGCTACTGCACAGGTCCACGTGCTGGAGATAGCTGGGAAAGAGGAGGATGCTTTTACCACCAAATCCGATCTGAAGCTCCTGTTGGTGGAGCTTAAACAAGAGCTAACACAAGAAATCCAAAGCTCAGGGTATAGGCTCTCGAAGCCCATAGAGGAGCTGGATGACCATGTACACTCGGCAGAAAAGAGGCCTGATCAACTGGAAACGGCTCCCTGCGAACATGCGCAGGAGCAAATGGAACTCCAGCAGCACCTTCTTATTGTGGAGGAGCAGGTAGAACAAATCTGGCTCAGGCAAGAGGACCTTGAGAACTGCTCCTGATGTAACAACGTCTGTATTTGAGCGTGTGAAAGATCAAAACCTTGAGGGCTATGAGAGTCCTCTTTTGTAAGTGGTTGGATTTGGGGGATAAAAATGTATATCCTCGATAGAACTCAGAGTGTATTCTTCTGCACAGATCCGGAGCAATCTCCTCCCTGATTTGCTAATGAGGGTCCATTTTTTTCAAATAGTAAGAATGCATTCTGGCAGCAGCGGGAGCCTGGGTACCCCTCTACTTCCGCGAGGCAGACGTACAACTGTTCCAGGATATAGCCCCGGGGACCCTGGCCAGGCGACAAAAACTCAATACTCTAACAACTTGGCTGCCAAAAAGGGAGAAACATTACAAATGGGGTTCCCTGGAAGACTGCTTTTTGAATATCAGGGGCATCGATTCATGATATGCTCCAAGAAGAAGCCAGAAGAGTTCATCGAGTCAGCGGAGGGAAAAAAGTGAAGACCCAGAAGAGGCTTGTTCCACTGAGGATGTGTTCGAAATAGAGGAGTGAAGCCAGCCTACAAATTCTCAGAGGTGCCCACGGGGCCCAAGGGGGGCTTCGAAGAAGAAAGCCCTGCAACAGCTAGAAGATCATTGTCATGTGGGTGGTTGCAGAAGATTGATAGAAATTGCTCCCTTTTGGTGGAGGATTTTGAAAAGAGGACTAGGTCCAGGGCTGCTGCTGTGCAGGCTGGGGAGAAGTGGCTGAAGATGTTTAGTTATATATGGATCATATGGTTGAGTCAGAAAAGTTATATATCATAGTTTGGTTCTGTATTGGGAATCTATTTGAAATTGGGAGGGCCTGCGGGATGCTGTCCCCGGCATAATGCCCAATGGTGAGTTGGTGTTTGAGGGTTTTGAAAAAGGTGGGTTGTTTTGTTTTCCTTTTTCTCTTGTTCATCAGGGATTTGAAGGCGGTGCAGTTTATTTCGTTATGGGGACCACTTTGACTATTATTCTCTTCTAGTACCTAGACAGGCTACACATTCCCAGATGTAATAATGCTGAACAGCAGCAGGTACATTCTTACTCAGGTGGCTGGATGAATGTGTATCTCTGTATCTTGTTTCATGTCACACCCTCCCAATGTAACTACACAGCATAGTGACACAACGTGGGAAATCCCTGAATCCTCATGTCTAAACCTGAATATGCAGGGACTTAACTCCCCAATCAAGCGTAAGGCCATCCTCCCGAGGTTTGTATCCCTCACTCCTGACATAGTCTTTCTTCAGGAAACCCACCTGCTTCTGGGTGATGAGGCACGCCTGGCCCACAAGGCCTTCCCCTAGGACTATTTTGTTACAAGCGGCACCAGGTCTAAGGGGGTGGCCATCCTAATCAGGAAGGAGCTCCCACTGAGTGTCCTGGGAGTCCTGAGGGACCCAGAGAGAGAATTCTGGCTCTGAACACTAAATTAGACAACCAAAGGGTGTCCATGATATGATATGATATGATATGGCATTTGTAACGCGCCTATACACAAGTGTTTCAAGGCGCCACGAGGCAGGGAGGGGGGAACAAGGGGAAGACAGACAACTATCCTACTAGGCCAGTTGTCATTCAGACCGCGCAAGTGCAGGGGTAGGGGGAAGGGAAAAAGTGCAAAGGGAAGGGAGAGGGGTGGAGTGCAGTACTAATAAGTATAATAGAAATAAAATAATAAATAAATAGGGCCAGCTGGTGGCAAGTGCAAGGTAAGTGCAGACAAGTGCTGGGGGGGGCTGTAGGGATACGAGACAGTCCCGCAGTGCAGGGGTTGCCAGGGAGGCAGTGCAAGTGAAGAGTGACTGGGCCCAGGACCGAGGTCGGTGAGAGTGGCCCAGTTGCAGAATCAGTGCAGTTTTGGTGAAGAATTTAGCAGGGGAGAGGGAGAGAGAAAGCAGAATTGAAGAGGAAGGTTTTGAGGTGCTTCCGGAACCGGAGATGGTTCTCCTCAAGTTTCAGGGAGGCAGGAAGGCTGTTCCAGAGGGAGGCCCCTTCTGCGGAGAGAGATCTACCCCCAGCTTGTTGCTTCGAGAAGCGGCTGACCCTGAAGGAGTTAGAGACGGATGAGCGTAGGGCTCGGGAAGGAAGATATTTAGGAAGAGAGAGTTGAAGGTATTTAGGCCCTAGGCCCCAGAAGGCCTTGTGGACAATGCAGAGGGTTTTGAACTTAATCCTCGCAGCCACTGGGAGCCAGTGTAGAGATTTCCATGGTTTCACTATATGCCCTGAACTCAGGTCAGAAGGCCTACTTTGATGCACTGACAATCTAATCAATGGGTTTTTCTGAGGTAGAATTAGTGATAGCCGAGGACTTCATTTGTGGTGTAGATCCTACAAAGGACACAAGGCTTCCTTGTACAAGTGCAGATAAGTACAACTTTCTGGTCTTGACGAAATTGCTGAGGGACCTCTTGGTGACAGAGACCTGGGGATTCGTTCAATTTGAGATTACACTTTCTATTCCCAGTCCATCTGGGGTTCTCAAGAGTTGATTTAGGCACTGGTCTCCATGTCCCTTATTCCGACAGACGCCAAATATGAGATTCTCCCGAGGGTCTCCTCTGAATATGCTCCATCCTGGGTTTCACTGGACCTATGGGTTCTTTCATGCCGGCTGTGGAAGCCATGGCACCTGAACGATTTATTTCAAAAAGATGTAGCCATGAAATCGCACATTTCACACACCCTCCCCAATTATTTCGCAGAGAATGACACAGGAGGGATGGACCCATGACTAGTTTGCGACGCAGCCAAGGCAGTTCTTAGAGGTGCCATCATTAGCCACTCTGCAGCATATATGAGAGCCCGGAAAGCCAGGGGGCTGGAGCTAGAGGAAGAGGTTAGTCAGGTAGTGGCAATCCACATGAGGGTAAACATGCGTAGCTCCCTGAAAGAGCTGCAGCCAGCACAGAAAGTATTAGAAGCCCATTTAACAGACAATGCAGCACAGGCTTTACTTACTGCTCCACAGTATTATTATGTAAAAGGCAATAAAGCCAACAGGCTACTGGCTGTGAAGCTCCATAAGCAAGCTCAGTGCACTTATATCCCGGTTTTGCGAGACTGTGAGGGAAACAGGGTCACTCAAGAAGATGCCAAATTATTATTAATGGAAGAATATTTTAAGGAAATAGGTGCTAAGGTCCTGGGGGAACAGGATGAACGATTCATAGACCAGGCCAAGCATCCTTACATGATTAATTGGTAGCAGGACATTGGTCAAGACATTTCTGAGGTATCCTGGTGTAAGATCTGGTGGCGAACACATAAAAGCTCAAGATGCACACAAATAAGGAGGGGGCCATCAAGCTTTGCTGTATGTGATGTCTCCCACCAGCAAGGCTCCATAAAATATCACCAAATGTTCCCACCCGCTACTGGCATGGGTGTGGGGAGGAGGGTAACATGATGGACATGTGGTGGTCCTGCCCTTTAATACATATGTATTGGAAGTAGGTTTTGGGGCAGATTAAATACATTGCTGGTAAATCAGCTCCCTCTGGATCCTCTGGTGGTTTTGGTGTGGGACACTCCAGAGGGCGAAACTTTCCCACTCTTGGACCCATGAACTACCCATATCACTCACCTACTGCTTGCAGCCAAATTAACCACAGCCTGCTTTTGGGAGTCCAGGGAGGATCCCCCTTTGGCTGTCTCGGGAGGATAGCTCAGGGGCAAAGTGCTCGGTTTGGAAGCAAAACGACATGGAGCAACACAGGTTTGATCCCTGTGTCGGCGCTTAGAAACCTCTGGGTATTAAGCACGTTATAAATAACCTATCATATCATATAATACTGGTGGACCAGGATATGGGTGATTCTGGCCATGGAGAGAATTACATCACTTATGTCCAACGAATCACCAAGTTCTTCGAGATCTCGTCCCCGTTCATAGAATATGTCAGGGATAGGAAGGCCACTGTTTTTTGGGCAAGGTTTATGCAGAACTTAAACTGGTGGGGATAATCCTGGGGCCTCATAGAGCAAAAGTCAGGGCTTTAGGGGAGTTGGATCAGCAAGGTGATGGTCGGATTTATGGCACTTGCCCGAATAATGGTGTGTCCTACGGACATATAGCCTGTTTGTTCTCTGCCAGCTATAAGAGACCGAAATGCTAATGTGAGGGATTATTGTCCTGTTCTATGTGTTGTTGGGTCCCCCCTTTTTTTCTCTCCTCCTCTGCACATTCTTTTTTGGGCAAGGTGGGTACGAGGCAATGTGTCACATGATCTATTGGCAATGTTATCTTGTTGCGTTAATCTAAGTGGTACTGTGACTGAAAAATTAAATAAAGCTTATTCAAAAAAGAAAATGAGAGAGCAGCACAGCACTTGGGGTTGCAGCAATCCCCATCTTAGATACATGAATACTATGTGGATCCAAAATGGTGCCGAAGCTTGGATACAGATCCAGGACCGGTGGAAGCAGAGCCACTGAAGTTAGCAAAATGAATGGCGGGTCGCTCAAAGGGACAGGGCTTGAGCACTATATATGGCAGAGGGCTGATAAAAGTGGTATGGAAGTCTAGAGAGACTGGGACAGAAAAGGAGGGGTGTGTTAGAGGCAAGAGGTGCAGAGAGGAGGAATCTGATTTGCAAGATGCTAGTGAGGAGTAGAAAAGGTGATTGAGCCTGGAGCAGAGTAGGTGGGCTTGATGAGATGAAATAACTTGATTGGGACAGTTGAATGCAGAGGTTGTGAACAACAGAGACAGACACAAAGAGGGAGAGGAGGAGGGTATCTACAGGAAGTAGTGCGACAACAGGAAGAGGTTGTGAGACAACAGGAGGAGCTCGTAAGAAAACAGAAGGTGGTGGTGATGAGAGAACCGAAGGAAGTGGAAAAGAAGGTGAGGAGAGACCAGTATGTGCCAAGAGATGAGGAAGAGAAAAGAGAAGAGAGGTAACTGCTCCAGGAGATGGTGAAATGCCAGGACCTGGAAGAGACCATGGTAGGACAGGCTCAAAGAATGAATAGCTTGGGTTTGTTCAGACAGAGAGGGCAGGTACCCCAGGAATTAAGCACTTGTGTATACTTGTGTTATTGATTGATTGATTGATTGATTGATTTGTTTATTTATAGAGCGCTTTATACCAAGGCGCTGTACAATGGAACAACTCGCGCAGTGAACAATAAACAATAAACAATGAACAATGCGAGCAAAATTACATGATGAATCATTCGACAGCAAAAACAGTGTAAAAAGCAATTAACTGTGGAGAAGGGGAAGTGGAGAGGAAGTAGGATTGGTGTGGGGGAACAGAGAAGGATAGAACAAGTGAAGAATAGGAAGGTGGGAGAATGAGAAGGGAGTGGGGGTTACGGAGTTAGAAGAGGGAGAGAGGGGGGGATAAATGCCATATCATATGTTATCATATCATACATGCTGGGCAAACTAATGTTTGGGTGGGAGGAGGCACAATCACTTGGCACAATGACAAGGAGATAGTAGTTGTTCAGAGAAAGGGACAGCATAGTGCTGTAATGATATAATTTCAATGGTGTGAGAGGAGCAACCAGAGGGGAGGTGGCATGTGCCAGTAAGACATTCCCCAGACAAGGGCTAGAAGAGCCATCCTACTGAGGCCTTGTGGACCTCCAGCTTCATTCCCATGGTCACTCAAATCTGGAAGGTAGTAAGTGATCCCTTAGAGAGGATGCTACCAAGAAGTTGAACAATGAGAAGACAATGACTATCTGGGAGTTGGAAAGAAGTGCTGGGATCAAATAAACACTTCACACTGGGAGTGACTGAAAACAACCTAAGGATTGACAGTGGGGTCCAAGACATTTGAGAGTTTTGAAACCAAGGAATTGTCTTCTCCTCATACTTTCTATTTCCATCACAGTTAAAAGCAAGCTTTGGCAAGGGCACCTTCTATGGCTTTTGTGTAGGCATTGGACAGACATTTAGAAAACAACAATGAATGCAGGTTTAATTGCATATTGCACATATTACAACAAATGTTTTAGTAAAACATAATAGGAATATTTTCAAATACAAAGACATGTACTGCAGACATATGTAACAAATAAAGGATATGTGTACCAAAGAAAAACAAACAACACAATCTTTTGGACAAACAAAAAGTCAATGGTTACTGTAGGGAAGTCACAGGTATGACACTGACACAAAAGATACAATTTGTAAAACCTTTATTAACTAGGTGGGGTTTGGAAACACTACTACTTTGCCCTTAAACTAGTATGGGAGTTGTCTTGACCATCAAATAAAAAAGAAAACAGTCTTAGTTGTGTCTGTCAAATCAAAATGGCCTATACTAAGAAAAACCTAATGCCTGCCCTATCTCTTGTACAAAAATGGTGTAAACGAAGTATGTATATAAAAGGAAAATCAGTGTTCGCCAAAGAATAAATGTGGTTGAATCAACTCTCCTCCCCACCTTTGGACAGCACGGAATAAGTCAATCTCTATAGGCAGGATGACACACTCTGGCTGTGGCTTTAACACTGCAACAGATTAGAACTTGGACTGCGTCCTCCCTGGCCTTCATTGTTATAGGCTCTTGTTCCACTTTTACCCAAATGACAAAACCAAAAAGTACACCCTCGTGCCCCTCGGTCGGGCTCAGACCTCTTCCAACAGAAAAAAAAGTTCAACCATTCACAGTTCAACATTGGTCCCCCTTTTAGATCTGTAATGTACAAATTCCATAGACAAAGAGGCTCATCCATTTAACAGTCAAAATAAATGTGATATTGAAACACAGGAAGGCATCCTCTATGTCCCATAAGGATCTTTAAGTACTAGGACCTCTGTGCATTTTTTATCTTTTTAGATGACTCAAGTAGTTAAGTTTCTGTTTAACAACAACAAATCATGTAATAGCCTTCATCGGGATGCTGAGTTTGTAATGGTACAGGTTCTTAGTCAATGTTTGTTGCTTTAACCCACTATGGAAAAGAATCAAATGGTATTTGATTTATCTAATTGGAAAACAAAGGTATTTTGGCGTACCTATGAGTCACAACATATTTTAAGGTTTTATTGTTTAAAAGGGGATTCAACAATCATATCTCATTCCTGTTAGGCAGTTTTATCAGCATCTTCATATGGACTAATCTATAGAAAAAACAAACACAAGTCAGACTTTTTTATGAAATATTGTCAAGTCAGAAAAAAACATATTATATATGTAAGCACAAAAACGTAAACAAGTGTGCTTGCTAGTCATGTTAAGTATGAGCGCCAGGAGGCGTTTACAGAAATGTATCCTGTATATCCCACTGTGAACAGAACAATATAAGGCTAGGGTTGTCTCCACTTCCGAAAATAGATTTAAGACTAATCGAAACAGAGCTGTTTGTAGTGATTCTTAAGTTAGTTATTGGACTGACACCAGACAACATTAGTTTCCTCAGACCTAATTAACTCTAGATTGTGGTTCTATGATCAATAGCATTCAAAAGTTTGGGGGTTGGTGCAAGCACGGATACTAGCAGGCAATGATGTTTGAGCATCGCAGGATAAGGCTGCACCATCCCAAAATGACTATAAAACCAACATCCCTAATTAAGTGCATCAGTGGCTTTGTTGTCAAATGATGAAACCATATCAATGATACAATGTTACTATTAGTAGGAAAGAAACAATGCAAGATTACACATGTATTACGAATAATGATACAGAGATATATGTGCACAAAATGTGTTGATTCCATTAATATAGGCTGCTGCTAATCAATGGCCATTTCTTTCCAAAGATGGCTGCCACCATGGCAGTCCTTTCCAGGCGCAGCAGTGCCTCTTCTTCCCCTGCAAATTCTGCTGCTGTGATTGGCTAAAAGTCAATCGGTGAGCCATCAGACAAGAGAGCTGTCCCACCAACCAAGGCCCTCACTAAGGCCCCTGTTCGGCCCTGTCTGGGCCTGTGAGAGCATTGTGTTCCCCCTGCAATGTCATCAGATTCCACCTAATCCATCATCGAAGCTTGCATGCTGCATCACGGGTAAGCCCTCTTCATCCTGGCAACTTACACATCTCATGTTCCTTCTTTCTTTACATTTTATCACATCCTGCACTGCTCTCACTTACTCAACCCTGGCAAGCACTGTCATTACACTATTCTCTCAGGACATGCCTACTAACACTGTGGCTTCTTACGCTGGTTCTTCTGGTCTCTCACGCTGCACTACTTGATAGTCATCTGAGGATCCTCACCTGAACCTAAACATGGAATCCGGTTCACCCCTGCATAGTGTTAATTGAACCTTGCATCTCAATGTTCCCCTTTCTGTTTTAATACTGTATTCACATTGCGTCTTCCTCTCCCCCACTGCCCTTATATGCATCCTACTGCCTCCCCTATCGCAATGCAAAATGTGATGTCAGTATGCCCTGACTGCTTGCGCTGACTATTGTTGCTTCTTTACTTCTCTGTCTCTGCAACCTGAATCTAGCTGTGCCTCTAGCCTGCTCACTGAACTGTTGTTTTTGCAGCATTTTTTGTGATTTACTAGAAATTCGAATCTAGATGTGCCTCTAAACTTGCTCACTGAACTATTTTTGCTGTATTTTTAGTGCTTTAATGGAAATTCGAATCTAGCTGTGTCTTGAAAACCTGCTCACTTAATAGTATTTTGCTGCATATTTCTTAGTGCTATACTTTTAAGTACTCTAAGCATGCTCCTGTGATAAATGATTTTTACTAGGGCATTTTTCTGTACTAAAATCTGCTGTGTTCTAACAGTCCTCAAATCTTGTACCTCTAACGCTGCTCCCCAACTGTGCTCCCACTATCAGTGCTGGTTTTTCTGCTCTGTCTTCACTGTACAGCTCTGTCCTTCTCCCGCCGCTGTGCACCCTTGTTTTCCCCCTCATGCCTATGGTGCTCTCCATCTCTCCTATCTAATCTAACTGCTTCTCCACCACCTATCCTCCCTCTCTCCTGAAGTCTGGAAGGAAGACATTTAAGAAGACTCTCCTGGTATCCAACTCAGGTCTGCCCATAGCAGACACATACACCAATGCTTCCTCCGGACAGGCTGTCACTGACATTCTCTTTGCCTTTCCTTCTCCTGATCTATGGACTTCCCATGTGGTCTCTGTCCCCTCCCTTTTCTCTTCCTCACCCATTAATTGTGGTACCAGATGGGAAGTGCTCTTGGCTCACTTTTCATCATCCAGGTGCATCATCAATGTCTATCGTAATGGCACTATCATGGCCCAGGACTCTCAGCCCAACCTCCTCCTTCTTGACAGATGTTTACCATCACTTTTCAACTCTCCCTGGCCACCCCTCTTTCGTTCTTCCTGCCTGCTTCCCCCATCCCATGGTGGTACCCCACCCTTTACTCCACCTCTGAAATTATTTAATGGAGGTAACCTGCTTCTCTTAGCTACCCTCAACTCTCGCTCCACTGTCAAACACTCCTGAGATATCTGTCACTTCCTTGAAGACCTTGACCTTGACATCCTTGCTCTCACTGAGACATAGTTCAAGGCCAGCTCTGACACTGCTTTTGACACCCTACTCCATGAGGACTACAAGATCCTGTCCAATTCAAGGCCAAATCCATCTGGTGACCCTCATTTTCCCTGAGTGGTGTCCAGCTACCATCATTGACACTAAATCCTATTCCTCCTTTGAAAGCCTTGTCTGAAGACTCTCTGTCTCTCCTACCCTCACTCTCAACTCTATATACAGGCCCCCCAGAACTACCCTTTTCCTCTCGGAATGGGCGGATGTCTCTTCCTTGCACCTGGCCTCCTCCCCCAATCTTCTCTTCCTTGGGGGCATCAACATCCATCTTGACTCCCTGCATTTGGCCTCTGTTCTCTTTCATGACCTCTGTGACTCTCCTTCAAAATGTTTCCCTCTGGCCCAACCCACTCTGCCGGACACACCTTGGATGCTCTCGTCTCAACAGACATCCCTCTCTGCAAACCTCTAACCACTTCTCTCTCCTGGACTGACCACTCCCTCCTTTCCTCTCACCTAGAGATCCCTGGTTACCTGACAATGCCTCTGCCTGCAATGCCAGTCTCCTTCTTCATCATTCCCCCGATGAAATGTGTGTCAGTCACTGCATTTGCTGCCACCTTTATCCTTCCTCCCGCGCCTGCCTTTGAATCTCCTACTGATGCTGCTCTGGCTAACCTCCATCTCTCCATCTTTAACTCCCTGTACATCCTTGTCCCTGTATTCATGATCCGCATGAAGCCTGCCACCAAATGCAACTCTTATTATGATTCTGACTTAGCAGCTTTGAAATGCAAGTGAAAAGCTGCTGAACAGAAATGGCAGGCCTAAGGTACATCCTCTGACAAACTGGCATTCCGCTTGCTACAAAGGCATTATTGTCTTATATCTGCTCCAAGAAGAGGGCTCATGTCCAAGCCCGCATCACTGGGGCACCAATAACACAGCTGAACATCTCGAAATCTGCAAGGAACTTGCCAATCCTTCTACAATACCCTCCTATTCCCTTCTCTCCCATGCCCTATGCACCGCACTGGCCTCCCACTTCTCCACCAAAACTCAGGACATCCTGTCCTCACTGTCTTCCACTCCCTTCCTGACCTCCCCTCTTCTCTTGCCTCCTTTAGCCCCCTTCTCTCCCACCCACTAACCTCCTTCTCTCCCAATGCACCGGATGATGTCTCCAGAGTAGTCTGCTCTATGAAAGTCTCCCCCAAACAGGAGCTCCCCTGCTCTTCCAGAACCATCAAAAACAACATCTCCTCTTGCCCCTTTCTTGGCTGACCGTTGTAATGACTCCTTTGCCACTGGCTCTTTCCCACAACCCCTCAAGAACTCTCTTGTGCACCCGCTCCTAAAAAAGCTGTCTGCAAAACCTTCATGCCTGGCTATATATCGTTCTATATCTATCACCCCTTTCTTAGGCAAACTCATGGAGAAGTTGGCCATCCCCCAAATGACCCACCTCACCAAATCCGCTGTCTGCCTTCAGGACCATCAGTCTGGTTTCAGCTCATCCATAGGCATGGTAACTGTTCTCCTGAACACCCATGAAGACCTTCCCTCAAACCTGGATTCAAACTCTCCCTCTGTTCTGATCCTTCTCAATCTTTCTTCTGCCTTTGACACTGTCGATCATGCCATCCTCATAAATCATCTCTGTGATTCCCTAGGCATCACGGACAGGCCACTGGCTTGTCTGACCTCCTTCCTTTCAAACCAGCCTTCTCAAGTGCAATTGGGCCCTTTCCTCTCCTCCACCTCACTCTCCACCTGTTGCGTCCCTCAGGGATCTATTCTATCACCATGGATCTTCAACATATACCTTGCCCCTCTGGCCCACTTTATCTCCACCTTCTCTCCTCACTTCCAGTGCTGTGCTAATAATAAACAGCTCTCCTTTAAGCTTCCATCCTCTACCGCCTCTTCTTACCATACCTGACTGCCTAACTGCTATCCAGGCGTGGTGCTCTGCTAACGATCTTTGCCTTAATGTCAGTAAGAGAGAGATCCTTCTCATTCGGACACCTGCTTCCAATTTCACCCCCACCCTCTGGCCGCCCTCCTCGGGTCCCCTCCCCTCATACTCTTGTGAGGCTAAAAATCTTGGTGTCATTTTTGACTCCTCACTCTCCTTCTTGCCTCACATCACGGACCTTGCCAAGAAGTCCAACTTTCAGCTCCACCTCCTCAGAGGCATTCTGCTTTTCCTCAACTTCCACCAGAATCTCAGTGTCTCCACAACTGTGGTTCTCTCAAGTCTGGACTACAGCATCAGCCTCTTCCTCAATCTTCCTCTTTCCTCCCTTTGCCCTTCTACTAATCCAGAGTAGGCCTGAAAGACTTATCCTTGGCCTCAAGCCCAGGGATCGTATCTCTCCAGCCCTAAAATCTCTCCACTGGCACCAAGTGACGGCAAGGATCAAATTCAAGACACTCGGCCTCATCCACAAGGCTGTCTGGTGCCTGGCACTTCTCTACATCCAGCTCTCCCTGGTAGAGTTCTTCGGTCCTCTAGATCCAACTTCCTGCAGGTCAGATGTTTCTCCAACCAGAGAGTGGGAAGTAGATCCCTTTAATCAGCAGGAATCACCATCTGGAATGACCTCCCTGCCCCACTCAAACGTGAGCCGGATCTCCTTAAGTAAATTACGGAAACCTCTGAAGACTTTTCTTTTCTACTCCCCCTTCCCTCTGCCCCTGCCTTGCTAATGCCACTCTGCCACTGCGACTGGTGCCTGGTCCCTAATGAGTCTTACTGTGGCCAGGGCCTCCTTGACCAGTCTGCCCCAGCACCCCTAACCAGCACTTGCCCGTGGGCACCCATTCCAGACTAACCGGAATCTGGTCCACTTCGGCCATCACACTTGTTTTCCCTTCCACCCTCTCCCCTGGCACTTACCTGCTTGGCTTCCCTAGGCACTAGCTTAGCCCCTTGGGCACCCATCTCCTGCACTTGTCCTCCTCCCCCCTTCCCAGTCCTACCCCTCTTCCTCCACCCTCCTGTGCATTTTTTGTCTCTACACTTGCACAATACAAACATCACAAGGCCTAGCTAGATAGTTGCTGTTGTTTTCTTTTATGTGCCCCAACCCCATTTTTTCCTTGTGGTGACTTGAAACACTTGTGCATAGGTGACATACAAAATGTCCAATAAAATAAAATTAAAATAAATAAGGATAAAAAAATAAGCCTTGTTTGTAAAATAATGAGGTTGAGGTAACATGGTATAGCCTGGTTCTGTGGTCTAGTATTGATCTGGAATAAAGGAAAATACTCAATTTTGCTCAAAACAATGAAAAACATAAAACATGATACGTTACAAATGGTTTAGCAACACGGGCCATTGTATATTATCATTTACTCCGTATATATGGTTTTGTAACCTGGGTATGCAATGTTACAGCTTTCGAAGCCAGATAGCAGTGGAAAATGTGCTCCTTATAGTGAAAAAGCCTATTTGAGGGAGGCATTAATAAGGGATCCTTATGAAATCTGACTCCTTTTATAGGTGCAAGAATCAGGTGGATTGCAGAGGGACCGCACGGGTGTTGTGCCAACATGAATAATCCATTCTTTGAGAGCAGGGCTTAGGGGTCAGGCTACACAGTCATTTTCTGTGCTTGAAATCTACCTGTAAAAATGATGAAAATCCCCAGAATGTTAGCCTTTAGTCTTATGCCTGTTTTTTACACTTGTGTTGCCACTCCAGGAGAATGAATAATGATTCCCATCGCAGTGATGATGCCACAACCACTCGCGATCAGGAACTAACAGCCAACCCTGAGAACACAACAATTTGAGCTCCATTCAGAGCAATATGAACTCTCCTGCAGAACAATAACATATGTTGTCATTGCTTACTAAAATCTGATGTACTTACATGGCCAGACTAACCTTCTTTTAAACACCGCTGTCTAGACAATTGGCAGTGGGAGTCCTTTGGAAAATATGTGCGTTATAATACGAATACTTTTCTTTTCACAGTTGGGCCTATTATTTTCTATTCATTGTAATTCATTGGGAATAGTTATCCTTTGAAATCATGCTCCATTCCTGCACGCTCTTTGTCAATGCGATGTTATCAATTTATAAATGCTGATTGATACATTTCACCGCCCATTGCTCACTACTAGCTGCATAGAATGTAATTCAGATGAAAAAGCATAACTTTCTAGCAGCCATTTCATATCACAATACACTTTTCTTGACAAAAGATGAATAGTAGTCGTGGGGTGGCATGGTTTGTGTAAAAACTCTAACCCGTCGAATGCCCATGGTTCAACCACGCCGAACTTTCCAGCCTTTTCTGAGGGTCAAGCTGAGAGGTTCTACTGGGTTTGACCTTGTGTTTAAATAAAGGCATGTAAGTAGAAACGGAAAACAGTTGTTAGTTGGCATTTGAAGTGGATGTAGTAAAACTGGCTATTAGTTAGGGTATGGATTTGTGATGAGTGGTACTGTGGACTTAGTAATAATGTAGGCTATAGTAGATGGCACCCCATATACAACAATATGTAACAAAAACATTGGATCTGAATCTGATCATTTGATTTGTGTGGACATCAAAATGACATGCTGATACATTTTTACTTAAATTATTTCTGCCTTACTGCGACTACTAAACAAATGTTCCAAATGGTTTAGGCATGGCAGGGGTTGCTTAGGAATCATTATGGATGACATTGTGAAAGCGACTAGAATTCAAGGCCAGACTGATTCTCATTTTGATATTATTGAACTTTCATCTAAAGTTGCTGAGGAATGATCACATCTGGACTTTAGAATTTCACCCCCTGATATTTGCTCTAAACAATTAAAAACACGGATAGATAAAGGGCTACCTCCCTCATCATCGTGGCGGCACTCAACTCAGGTGGGACATTTGCCTACTGCCTCTATAGTTAATATCAGGGCTGAGTCTTTGAGTGCCCTTATTGTTGATTAACAACATATCCCGCCGCCCAATATATACCTGTAAACTGTGAAGAAAGCAACGCTTTCCTGAAAATGATTTCATGGAATATAGCAGGTCTTTGTTCCAAAGACGATGGCCCTCATTAAAAGTGTGCCAGTCCAGAAAAAAGTGCCGGTGTCGCGATATATTATTACACGGCACAAGCAAAGAGAAATAAAACCAACATTAGGCCTGCCCCCATTTAGCCAACATGGCCTTTTATTTTGTTTAATCAAATCTTTATTTCTCAGCTCGATGCACATATTCACATTTATAAATAGCTTACATCTCTTTATGTCACGTTGAATACTACATTTAGTCAACTTCTTGAAGCTTCACCAACAATAACCAAAAAATCCCCCTCGCCCCCAGTCCCTACGGGTGGCTCTCTCAGTCCAGTTGCTCATTCGTCGGCTCATTCCACCTCCTCCTCTAGAATTCCCAGTGCCTGAAGCCTCTTCGGGATGTATAGGTGCACCATGTCCCTAATTGCACAGTTTATGAATGGGGACCACACTTTACCAAATGTCCTCAGCGTGCCTCATATTGTTGCTGTCATCTTTTCCACAACCACTGTGTCCCATATTGCATGGTACCATTGTATAGTGGATGGGGGTTCCTTCTGATTCAACTGTTTTGCTATGCACCTCTTTGCGGCCATCACTAAATTTGCCCACAATCTTCCAGCGCTCCCCCTACTCTCTGTTGTTCACCAAACATGGTGCCTAGGAGTATCTCTACCCCCTCAAACTCCTTATCCACCTCCATTATTTCCTGTACCTTACATTTCACCTCCTGCCAGAAATGTTTCAGCTGCTGACATCCCCACCATATATGTTCCATGGTTCCCTTACGCCCACACCCACTCCAACACTCCTCAGATCTCGTGGGAAACATTTTGTGGAGCCTCTCCGGGGTGTAGTGCCAGTGGTGTAGGAGTTTATATTGCAGTTCTTGGTGTTGCACTGATGTGTATGAGGTATACCAGTGCCTTAGCACCTTGTTCCATTCCGTGTCACTGAGCGCCTTCCTTCTCACCTTCTCCCATTTTTCCCTCAGGGCCCCTCGCTCTTCCTTCTAACCTCTTATTAGGATCTTATATATTGCTGAGATCAGAACCCTGTTGTTCTCTGTAGATGACATTAGCTTTTCCCATTCTGTGTGTTCACTCGAGGCCCCTTTCATCATTGTGGGGGTTCCAGCCCAGTGCTTCAGTTGTTGATATGCAAATTGGTCCTCTTCCTTTAAGCCTATGTTTCTTTTACAGTCTACAAATGACCGGAATTGCATCCCTTCATAGAGGTCGCTGATCACCCTTATCCCCCTTCCATCCCTCGCTTGAACCTGACATATTTTTTGCCCAGTGGGAAGTCGGGGTTTCCAAATATGGGTGTGTACGGTGATGGCCAGGGTGATAACTTACGTGTCTTTACCCAGACCCTCAAGTTATTGCTCGTGATTGGATTCCGGGACAATACCATTGGCCTGTCTCCTTTCTTAAAGCCTGACACTTTTCAAAGGTGTTCCCCTACCACTGCTTGTTCCATGCCTATCCAGTGCTTATGATTCTCCACTCTTCCCCATTCTTCCAGTGCCCTCAGCTGTGACGCCTGGTAGCATTTAAATGTATTGGGGAAGGCCACTCCCCCCCAGTGATTTATTCCTAAATAGGTTTCCCCTTCCTATCCTCGGTTTTTTCCCTCCCCAAATGATGCTCATGATGCACTCCTGGATATCTTTCATTAATTTCCTGTGTACTGCTAGGGGAATCTCCTGGAACAAGTAGAGTAGTCGGCAGGGACGTCATTTCACCAAAATGCCAGGGTTAGCGGAATTGACATCACACGACCTTTGACGCCCTGATGACATCTCAGGAAGTGATGTCATTTGACCCCAACCCAAAGTGATATCGTGGGACGCGATGGAACATGACCTTTCACCCGTTGACAAAACATGAAGTGGCATCACATAGCCTTGTACTCTACGAAAAATATGGTTACGATATCACTATAATGTTATGTACATTTCATACAAGAATGTATCGCCATATGTATTGTTAAGATTAGTATGTACAGACCCATATTACCAAATTACTGTGAATGCAAGCAGACGTCCATGAACAAATGATAATGATGTGTTATTATATAGCACTTACGCTAAAGCGCTTTATATAGGAAAAAATATACACCCAATATCACCCAACCTGTGTTGATACTCATTTATCGATCTCAGAAGGATGAAAGGCTGATTTGAGGCATTGAAGAACAGACTAAATCAGTGACTAACCCCCTTAAAGTATGCCTGAAATAAACCTTTAATGAGTCTAGCAATTATTGTATATAATTCCAGAAAGACACATTATTTGGTATTCCTATTCTTTCTTATTTAGGGTCAGTGTTGAAAGTGTTAGACTTGTGGCACTCCTGTTGCTATTTTTCTTCTTTTTTTAAGGGGCCTGAACAAGAAAGCCAACCACTCCAGAAGATAGCATTACAAAACAAACAAAAAAAATGTTTTTGTAGAGGTCCCAAGGGAGACCACAGAGGTTGTAAGAGAGACCTCTTTTGGTCGCATTTACGACTTCTGGTGACCGCTAAATGATGTTTCTGGTAGTCAGGGTAGCACATTAATTTTGATTGTGGCCACCCTTCTGAACCATGATATGTACAGCCCCCTCCATCTTGCTAGGTCTGCTTTAAATTGCTTCATCAATGGGTGGTACTTAGCACCCACTATTTGTTTAATAGACGATGTTAGGTTCACCCCCAGGTATTTGACTGGTCCTGATTCCCACTTAAAAGGGTTATTCCTTGCTAGCTGGTTCTTTGATATGATATGATAAGGCATTTGTAACGCGCCTATACACAAGTGTTTCAAGGCACGACGAGGCAGGGGGGGAACAAGGGGAGACAGACAACGATCTTACTAGGCCAGGTGTCATTCAGATCGCGCAAGTGCAAGGGTAGAGGGGAAGGGAAAAGTGCATGGGGGAAAGGGAGAGGGGAAAGTGCAGTACAGGGTTATTAGCATACAGCATACAGGATAAATAACAAGGGCCAGCTGGTGGCAAGTGCGAGGTAAGTGCAGACAAGTGCTGGGAAGGGGGGCTGTATGGATACAGACACAATCCCGTAGTGCAGGGGTTGCCGTGGAGGCAGTGCAGGGGAGAGTGGCTGGGCCGAGAACGGTGAATGGCCCAGTTGCAGATTCAGTGCAGTTTCAGTAGTATTAGCAGGGGAGAGGGGGAGAGAAAGCGGAGGTGGTTCTCCTCAAGTTTCAGGGAGGTAGGAAGGCTGTTCCAGAGGGAGGCCCCTGCAGTGGAAAGAGATCTGCCCCCAACTTGTTGTTTGGAGAAGCGGCTGACCCTGAGGGGGTTGGAGGCGGATGAGCGAAGAGCTCGAGAAGGAAGATATTTAGCAAGAGAGAGTTGAAGGTATTTTGGCCCAAGGCCCCAGACGGCCTTGTGGAAAATGCAGAGGGTTTTGAACTTGATCCTCACAGTCACTGGGAGCCAGTGTAGTGATTTCAGTCCTGGAGAGATACGGTCCCTGGGCTTGAGGCCAAGGACAAGTCTTGCAGTCCTGTTCTGGATGAGTTGCAAAGGGCGGAGAGTAGAGGCGGGCAGATTAAGATAGAGGCTGTTACAGTAGTCCAGCTTAGAGAGAAGCAGGGCTCTAGAGACAGTGAGCTTCTGGGGGAAGGAGAGGAAAGGAAGGATACCTCTGAGGAGGTGTAGCTAGTAGTGTGACTTCTTAGATACGTCGGATATGTGAGGAGAGAAGGAGAGTGTGGAGTCGAAGATGACCCCAAGGTTTTTTGCCTTGCAGGTAGGAGCAGGAAGAGGGCCCAGAGAGGCCGGCCAGAGAGCAGCAGGGAAGGAGGGAGTGGGAGTACCGATGAGCAGAATCTCAGTCTTACTGGCATTAAGGCAGAGGTCGTTGGCGGCACACCATTGCTGGTTAGCAGAAAGACAGTCAGAGATGAGGGAAGGAGAAGAGGAGGCGAGGGTAGCCTGAAAATGAGCTGGGTATCATCCGCATAGCACTGAAAGTAGGGGCAGAGAGCGGCAATGTGGTGGGCGAGAAGTGCCAGATACTGGTTGAACAGCCAGGGAGAGAGGTTAGATCCCTGGGGGACACCACAGGTAGAGAAGAAGATGTCAGAGAGGAAAGACCCCAGTTGGACCTGGGAGGGTCGATTTGAGAGGAAAGAGGTCAGCCACGTCAGAGCCTGACCAGTGATACCGAGGTTATCACGGAGACGGTTGAGAAGGATGGTATGGTTGACAGTATCAAAGGCAGAAGAGAGATCAAGCAAAATGAGAACACATGGAATGTTAGAGTCAAGGTTCGAGAGCAGGTCCTCACAGATGTTCAGGAGAGCAGTTTCCGTGCTTCTGGCAGCTCTGAAGCCATGAAGACTACCAACACATTCAGCATGGAGATTAAGCTGGGAGATGGCCAGTTTCTCCAGGAGCTTGCCCAGGAAGGGAGTGATAGAGATTGGGCGATAGTTAGCTGGACAGGAAGGGTCGGAAGAGGGTTTCTTAAGAAGGGGGTGCACAAGGGAGTGCTTGAGAGGGGATGGGAAGACTCCAGAGGCGAAGGAGTGATTGCAGAAGTCAGCAAGGGCAGGAGCCAAGGAGTCAATGTGGTCCTTGATAGTTTTGGAGGAACAGGGGTGGACCTGTTTTGACGAGACTTTCATATATCGGACTTGTCTTGAAACCTCGTCAGCAGAAAAAAGGGGAAAGGAAGAGAAGGAGAGAGGAGGGGTGGCTGCAGAAGAGGAAGGGCAGGGAATATAGGGTGGGAGGTTATAGGAGGAGAGTGAGGACAGGATGTCCTGAGTTTTTGAAATGAACTGAGAGGCCAGTGCCGTGCAGAGGGCCTGGGAGGGGACAGGAGAGGTAGAGACTGCAGCAGGGTTGGCCAGCTCCTTGCAGATTTTAAAGAGTTCGGCCGAATTGTTAGATGCCGCAGAGATGCGGGCTTGGATAAGGGCTCTCTTCTTGGTGAGAACAGAGAGCCGGTATTGCCTTTGGAGCAGGCGACAGGCCAGTTTGTCAGAGGATGAACATGAAGCACGCCATTTCCTCTCTGCCACCCTGCACTTGCGTTTAAGGGTGACGAGATCCGAGTCATACCAGGAGTTTGTGGCATGTTTTTACCCATGCATCCAAGCCCTACCTCAAAAACTGTGCAGTACTGACATGGAAAAAATCAGGATGGCCAGAGCTTCCCAGAAAATGCCCAGGGAAGTGCATGAAGAATAGGCTGACACTCATTTTTGCCGATGTTATGGGCACAGAAGGACACTGCCTAAAACCACCATTGGACTACCCACACAGTAGTCTGAAACCATTGGGAATGGCAATGCTGATTGCCAAAAGCAACTTAGAATTGTGGGGAATTCATTTTCTTAAATCCCAAAAATGGGTGCAGTACCAGTACTCACCACTATCAGAAAGCCGGCGTTTTAAAACAACACCAGATTTTTTTATATGTGTAAAACTGAATAGATGAACCCAAACCATGCCAAAGAAAGACTTGCTGAGAGGTGGATACAATCTAAAGTTATATTCTGAAGTGACTTGAAGGTTTATAACAAGACTGGCTGAGTTGTGGATTTCAGCAGTTTAAGTAAATTTGGACTGAAAGACACTAAAAATCTAAATGTTTAAAAGAAATGAGTGGCCTACTTTGAGTGTCACATAGGTTGCAATTGTTTAAATGTCATAGTTTCATAGTTTAAATTTAGAATCAGCATCCTAGCTGCATATGTAAAAAATTGTCTTGACTTAAACTGGGGAACAAAAGTGACATTTTATCTGAAACCTGGTTTAAGGAACTGAATTCTGCCCACCAGCTACCCCCGACAGGAGTTGAGACTTGCACAACTGCTGTGTTCCCAGGCCGACCTGCATTTTGCTGCTCCCACCAAAAGGGCTATGACACTTCTCTGATTGAATTACCTGGGCTCTGCAGGAAATTGAACAAAGCCCTGTCCTGACTCAGGCAAATGTTTTATTATGGGGGCCATAAATGGCTTCCTCTTGAACAATGGGCCTTCCAGGGCCCAGGCAGATGGTCTATTGCAGGGGTAATAAAAATGGCTTCCTCTTGGCAGAAACTGGGAGGGGAAGAAACTGGAGACAGAGGCTGAGCTTGAAGAAAGTGGAAAGACTGGTTTCTGTACCATGTGACCTGAAAAGACACACCCCTGTAGCCAGAATATGGTTTTAGAAAAAGATGAACAACTCATAGTACGGACTTGTCATAATTATTTAAATGATACCAGAATTCTTGTGATTTTTCTGCCCACATTTTAAGAGGTTTTTAGAACCGGTGGCATGATCTGGGGGCAAGCTAGCAGTTAAGAGGGTATTACTTAAAATGTATGCATGTTAAAAATCTGACACTTCATCAATTAATGTCCATACTCCTTGCGCACATGTGTGTAAATTTGGGGTAATGTCCGATATTACGAAATCAGTTAAAAAGTGCAAATGTTGCCATTTCTGAATGCAAGCTCCCAGGAAGAGCAGATTTGGACAGGGTATACCTCCTGTGATATGTGATGGGTGCATGTAATTTTAAACAAATGTGTACCTGTGCAAATATGTCTTTTGGGTCAAAATATAGATTGTGTGTAATTTGACAGGGGTGGGTTCTCTGTACCATAAACAGACCTCATCATGATGACACTTCATTTCATTCCCCCAATCAAGGGGAAGAGGATGAAGTGGCCAATGACAAGTGGAGAGGGGTAGAGCCTAGTGATGCTGCACACACACCCACTTTCAAAACACATAAAAGCAGACAGTCAGGACAGATAGGGTCCTTCAAATCCATTTGCTGCGGGACACTCTGCCGGGAAAATCCATACTTTACCTCCCTCAACCTTCAGAGAGCCAACATAGAGACTTCAAATCCATCAATCTCCAGAATCCAGAGAGGCTAGAGAGAGAGCAGAGCTGACCCAGACCACTGTTAGCAGAACCAGAGAGCTGACCCAGATCACTGTGAAGTGCCGAGACCAGACCAGAGACCGTCCGTGGCGAGTGAAGAAAACCTGACCAGATCCGTGGCGAGGCCCATTTATTTCAAAAATATATTGTGAGTACCTAGCAGACTGTGCAGAACCAATCTTTTAGTTAAAATAATATAATTCAATCTATTTTAATCTAAGTAGAACTGCCTCCTGTCACCTGTCATTTGCAAAGCTGTCACTTGTCTTTTTTAACTTTAAAATTTCAAATCTGAAAAACGACCTTTACCATATTGCTCATATCTCCGTGACCGTTTGTCCTAGAGACTTGCAGTAACTTTCCTCTGAAAGCTTAGAATCTTAGCTTTCCTACGAACCTAGAACCGCATTCCTACCCCCGATACTTTTGCCGCAATCGCGGAAAACGCACTCGCGAATTTGCCGCGATTTGCAAATTTCTCAACATGTGAAAACAGCAGTTTTCTTGCTCTCAGTTGCCAAACATTCGTTTAACCTGCTAGTTACTCCTAGATCCTTGCTAAAGTGAGCCTGGACTAATATTAACTTGATACCACTCACCCTGAATCTCTAGAGGGAATTAAAAGCATTTTAGCGTATTTTTCACTTCATTGCCAGCACATATAAAAGCATTTTGGGCCTGTGTTGTAAACTTCTGTAGTCTAAGCTGCTGGGGTGAACTGAATTACATTTGATTGCATTTCTGAGAACTGTGTGCTTTCCTTCCATTTCCTTGCATTGCATAAAGGGGGGAGGGGATTGCCAGAGAAAAGTGATTACATTGTTTTGTTGAACGCATATTGAGTATTTTCTGTACTGCATTTTCATTCCACCTTGCATCCATTTGAAACCATAAGGTATTGTTGCTATCTTATCCATCCTATAACCACTCATCATTGATTATAAAGAAGTGTGCTAGTGCCAGACTATCCATTATTGATTACTGCTTAGATTCAGTGTGATATTCAATTATTAAATTATTATAAAGTGTAATATATATATATATATATTGTTTAAATTATCAAATAAACCTTTTAACTTGCAAAACAGAACTACTTCTTGGCTCAGTGGGGTCAGGAGGATTCAAAGAGAGGGGTGTTATATAGGGTAGTCATCCAGAATGCATGAACTGGACATAAAGATATATCAATAAGGGTTTCCATTCAGTATCCCAGACTAGGCATTGACTTAGCTGTAGTGTTGAATTGAATCCTCTTACAAATTGGGGGCTCGTGCCGGACGTTTGGATTAGATTTATCACTTGTGCAGATTAATACAGCGTGCCAGCTGACCAGATACACATATCCTGTCGGATCACATGCTGTGTTACGCTGTAAAGCACTCCTCAAAGGAACGTTCTAAGGAAAAGATCTGTTTTGCAAAAAAAATAAAATACAAACTTCTGTAAGTCAGGACAGAGACCAATCTCTAGAATGACGACCTTAGTAGACATGAAAATAGCCAGAGAGCACTTCTTACATAAGTTATTTGTGAGAGGTGAGTGGACTCACCAGGACCGCATGGTCTGGTTGCAGGCCATCACGCAACAGGTCACGGAAACAGGGTCAGATAAATGGAGAGATCAGGGTCCCTTACATGTGGCCCTGAGTGAACTATACATGGCTCCTAAAGCTAAGGATGAACAAGACAAGATGGTTAGGATAGCGGCATACCTGTACCTATATATGGGAGACATGCAGGATAAATGTACTGAAAGCCAAGATCTGGCGAATAAGCGACAGATGGCGTTAGAGAAGGTCCAATCTGACCTGGTCTCTTCTGAGCAGAGGCTGCAGGGGAGCCAGGAGTCAGAAAATGAGAGTAGACAGCACATCATTAAAATAAAGAGGGATATGGACATCCTGCAACAGGAAAAGGCTGACCAGGATACCAGATTTCTGGCCTTGCAGAAGGAGTACCAAGAAGGTTTGGACTCCCTACTGCAGAGCCAGAAAAAGCTGGAGCAACAGTTAGACTTCAATAGGGCATGTGCTGAGCAGGTAGTCACCCTGCAAAGCCACCTAGAGAGGGAGAAGGCAGAGAGCAATAAAGTGATTCTGAAAGACCTGGATACCCAGGCAGAGTTTGATCAGGAGCGCCAGAAAGCTGGTGCCTTCCAAAGGCAAAGGGACGACCTGGCGTCACAAATTCAAGCTCTTGGTCAGGAAAGGGACACCTTAGGCCAGGAAGTCTGCCACTTAAGGAGAAAAATGGAAGAAAATCACCTGGCCCACCAGGGACTGGGTGACCTCCAAAAAGAACACCAGAACTTGTTAGAGCACACCAGGAAGGTGGAGGATGCTCTGGCAAGAAAGGAGCAGGCCAATAGGGACACAGCTCAGGAGGTAACCCTCCTGCAGCAAAGACTGGCCCAGTGCTCCAGGACCAATCAGGAAACGCAGAGAGAGAATGAGGCTCTCTGCCAGCACAATGATAGGCTCCAACAACAGGTAGCGATGCAGGAGAGACTGATAGAGTCTAGTAAGGCCTTAACTGAGGAACTGAAGGCGCAGGCTCTTGCATTGCAACAGGGAGCAGGGGCGGATAGAGATGAGGTTCGCTGGGAAAGATAAACTCCTGAGCATAACCCCAGGAGCCCTAGTACCAGAGGCCTTTATTTCTCTCAGTCCCTGGACTCTGCCACCCCCATGTCCCCTGGCGCATATGAGCACAGGGCCACAGGGATGGCAGATTACTATCCAGCCAGAAGCATGGGGCTCATAGGCCAGTACCACCCAGGAATGGAGGGGCGGGCATCCGGGTATGGGCACCCAAGCACAGTGCAATTTGATGGGGAACCCCAGGAGAGTAGGCCCATTAAGGGCATCCTGAAAACCCCTGCCCAGTTAGGTCAGTGGGGGGGTACCCATCAAATCCTGGCAGCAAGGAGGGATCTGAAGACTCCTCTGAGCGGTACAGGACACAGGAGACCAGGTCCCCACATTCTGCCAGCCATTCCCAGGCTCGCAGAATCCGGAAAAACCTGGAAGAACAGGCGGGAACCTCTGGGAGCAGTGCCTCTGAGTCAGAAGATGAATGGACCAGGGTTACCCTGACCAAAAGGGCCAATAAGACAAAAAGGGCCTTGCCTAAGGACCCCTTAAAGCAGATTAAGGCAATCAGGAGCGTCATCACGCCTTATCATAAGAACGCCAAGTATTCTGTTTGGGAGCACTTAGAGTTGTTTGAGCAAATGATGGAGACTTTCCATTTGAAAGACAGCCAAAGCTGTATTCAATATGTAAAGTGGACCTTCTCCCCGGAATACTCCAGTTTCTTTGCGGGGCTGGAGGACCAAAATCATTTAAGATGGTCCACCTATAAGGCGGCCATCTTGAAACATTTTTCTACTCATAGAAATCCTCAAGAGGCTCGCAAGGCAGCCTACAATTTACAATGTGGGGAGGATCAGGCCCCACAAGAATTTGTGCAGGAGTTAAAGCGTGCTTTTGCACAGACCACAAGAAGGGTGCGCACGGATAGCAGAGAATTTATTAATACGTTTTTCCATGCCTTGCCCAAATACATAATGACCCAGCTTGTGAGGGATTTTCACGAGAAAAGATCTTTAGACTGGGTCATTGAACAGGCGACCCGGATCTATGAGGTGCAGAAGCCAATGCAAAATAAAAATAATGCGCCCAAAAACCCCAAAGCCAACAACACCCCTGCTGCTGCCAAGGTGGCAGAGGTAAAGGTCACCCCCGTTTTAGAGTTGGAGATGGGGGGGCCTAAAAACCTACCTGCACCTAATAATGCTAGGCCCAGAAGGTCCTCGGGCCAGTCACAAACAGGGAGTCAAGGAGGTAGTCCCACAAATGGGGTCCCTCGCTCTCCTGACTATGTAAGTCCCCGTTACAAGGGAAATCGACCCATCCTGGGTTATGTGTGGACTCCTCCAGCCCAAGGGGGGGGATCCAGCCAAGCACCTAACCCAGGGAACTTCCCTCCCAACTTCCCACAGGAGGGCAGAAATTCTCCAAATCCTGGGCAGAACTTTTTCCCCAGGTATCCACCCAATTTCCAGCCCCAAAATCCTCCACCCTTCTTTCCCCAATTCCCTGAGCCCAGACAACCGAATCCGGGAGAGGGGAGGCCAAGGGTGGAGGGGTATCCAAATCTTCCCAACCAGGGGTACTACCAAAGAAGGGATAGCTACCCTTCCCGGGATCAGCCCAGGGGAGAAAACAGGGCCCCGTATCAGCCTGAGCGGGTTTCCCAGTTAGAGCTCCAGGTTCAAAACATGGCGCGGGATCTGGGTCACATACTGAGGGCTCAGCAGAACCCTCAGATCGGCATGCCAGCGCAGCACGCACCCAACTCTGGACCTGGTGCCCCAGAACAATGACGGGGGCAGCACCCCAATAACTCACCGGTTCCCAGGGAGGAGGCACAAAGGGAAGGGGGGTGTAAAGCCTTGGAGGAAGCTTCCTTCCTCACTTGTAAACAGCCCCTGGAAACCCAGGAACCGGAAACAAAATCTCTTGCCCCTGAAAGTCTGCCTCCTAAGGAGCAGAGGGGGGGTAGGAGAAACAAAAGACCCAAACAGACTCAGTTTGAGGAGGAGGTACAGATCTTCCAATTTGAGGGAGAGGGATCCTCAGAGGATCCTGGGAAAAGGATCTTCTCCTTCAGAGAGGGGGGAACTCCTCCCAAAGAAAAATGGGTCCCTAGGGATGCAAATCCAGACTGGGGAGATGTGGAGACTGAGCTACCGCCGCCCACCATCTCATCCCAGAACCAACCGCAAGAAAATCCCCTGGTTCAAACCCATCCTGATGACTGCCTCCAAAAAGGGGGGAGCGGCCCAGAGTCAGGGGAACCCACAATGGCTCTGATCTCCAGTTGCCAATTTTTTCTTTCAGATTCCCAAGGCTCTCCACAGAATTCTGCCCAAATGTCTTCGCTAGCGATGTCCAAAACCAGAAAGTTAGCCCACCAGTTGTCCAAAAATGTGCATTATCTGTGCCCCCTTGAGGAGAAGGAGGGAAGATATTATGCCCCGGTACAAGTACAGGGGCAGGGTACGATTTCAGCGCTGGTGGACACGGGATCTCAAGCTACCCTTCTGTCCAGAAGGGCCTTTGCTGAACTGAATGCAGGAAGGGGAGGGAATTACAAAATTCCTCTCACCCCTCTTCCTGGACAACTGCAGAACTTTGACGGGAAGGAAATTCCCGTTGAGGGGACTGCAGACTTGGACATTAAGATCGGGCGACACAAGGTGAAACACCCGGTCATAGTAATGACTCCAGAGGGCACCCCTTGTTTACTGGGGAATGACCTCCTGAGAAGGTTGTCACCCCTAATAGATTGTGTAAACAAGGTCCTCTGGACCCAGACTAGCCGACCAATAAAATTAAAACAGAGTGTCAACCATGTTAGTTTAAACGGCACCTGCCACATGGTTGAACAAAAACCTGACCAAGTAGAATTTCACTTCCAGAATAGCCAAATTCCAGACGTGACAGTAATAGCAGTAGGACAACAGACTGGTGATGGGGGGTCCTCTCTATTTCTGAAAATCAACCTTCCTTCCAGTTTAAGGTGGTATTCCACACTGGAAGGAAACACCCTGAAATTCTTTACTAATCCACAATCAGAAACTCCCACTCCTATAGTCCAGAAAGATGTGAAATCAGCTCAGAGCCTGGCTGATATTCAGCAAATTGGAGAGCAGTTGTTCATCCCTGTTCAGTTAAATGATGGGAAGGACTCTGTTCTCGCTCGAGTGTGCGTGAACAATGGTAAGAGCTTCATCAGCGAAGCCATGTTTCGCCAACTCCCAAAAGATCCAGCCATTCCCACATTCAAACTGATAGACAAATGGGAAATGGACCTGGAAGCACCTAATTCCAAACAGCTCCTGCCAAGCAGGTGTATGCTCAAAATCTCCATTGGCAACAAGAGCATAGTCCACAATTGTTGGGTCGTGCGAGACGTCCCTGCCGCCTTTTACTTAGGCAGTGACATTCTCAATCGCTTTGCCATTAGTTTGGACCTAATAAACGTCAAAGCTTGGTCCCGATTAGCGGATAATCCCATGGGCTTTGATGATCCAGAAAAAGCATTTCGGTCAGCTCAATTGCTACCTTATGCAGTTGAAATTCAGATCAAAGAGGAAGTCACCATCCCAGAAAGGACCCGACAATTCTCCCTGGAAGTGAAAGCTAAAAGAGGACAATATTTGCAAAACCCTGATGCTTACATACATCTAAACGCTTCTCTCCAACAGCAAGGGTTGGGGGTAAACCCAACACCATTAGTCAACATAGAACATGACACCATTCCAATAGAGGTGGATAACAGCGACTTAAAGAGTATTACTCTAGCCGCAGGCACCATTATTGGAATGGCGGTTGATGACCGACATTTTTCCATAGATTTAGGTAATGAACTGTTAGGGCCAATCCCCAAGGACTGCTTTGACAGTGACAGTGATGACAATACAACACCAGACAGGATTTTTACCCGGCATGGGGGGAACTTCCTGGTGTACACTTCTTGCCCTTATGGTAAGGAAGATGTGACTTGTTACTTCAGGAGGGATGAGGTGATTTTTCAGGTCCATGAGGGCTGCCTTTCCCACCTGAAGCCTCCAGTCCAAATCAGCACTCTGACCAGGGACTTCTCCACCCAGCTGGAGGAGGCCGCTGAGATAGCCAAACCAGAAGTCTTTCCAGGCTTCAGGCAGATGGTGTAAGAGAGAGTCAACCTAGCTGATGCCTGTGTGACTCTGGAACAAAAGCAAAAGTTGAAACAAGTTTTCTTGGATTTCCAAGATCTCTTTGCGGTAGACTCATATGACTGTGGGCGCACCGACATCCACACAACAACAATCCCCACGGACCCTGGAATGACTCCAGTGTTTGTGAAGCAATATCGTTTGCCTCTCGCATCAATGGAGTCCCTTACTGAAATAATTAAGAACCTTGAGTCCCGGGGAATAATCCGTCCAGTCCACAGCACCTTCAATAATCCGGTGCTGGGAATATTGAAGCCAAACGGCCAGTGGAGACTCTGCGCTGACCTTAGGGAGCTCAACAAACGGGTCCATACTTCCCAATGGCCTCTTCCCTACATTGACCAAGGGCTGGCCCAGATCCAGGGGTCACAGGTATTCACTGCAATAGACCTGACCAATGGATACTGGACTGTGCCTGTCAGTAGGGAGGACCAATACAAGCTGGCTTTTACCTTTGGGGGCCAGCAGTACACATGGACCCGGACTCCCTTCGGATACCTTAACTCCGGTAATGAGTTCAACATTTTCCTACATAAGGCCATGCCCGACCTGGGTGCGAGGGGTAACCTGGCTTATGTAGATGATGTCCTCATCAAAAGCTCAACTGTTGAGGAACACGTAGCGGAGATCCGTTATGTTCTGACACAGTTGAGGGCCGCCGGAGCAAAACTTTCCTTTCAAAAAGCACAGTGGTGTCGAACCCGTGTTAATTTCTTGGGGCATGAGATTACTCCTCAGGGTCTCTGTCCCCAGGAAAAGAAAGTGGAAGCCCTCCAAAAATTGAAAGACCCCACAACTCTGCGGGAACTAAGGAGCCTCCTTGGACTGACTAATTACAGCAGAAAGTTCATTGAGGGCTACGCAGAGATCACCAGACCCCTGATTCATCTCCTGAAGGGGGTGGTCAAGTGGGAATGGGATCCAGAACAAGCCGAGGCGGTAAAACAACTCAAAAGAAGCCTCTCACAAGCGCCTTGCGTAGCTCACCCTGTCAGAAACAAGGAGTTCTTCCTGGAGACGGGGTTCTCTAATACGTGCTTGACAGCAGTATTATACCAAAAGCATGACAAGGTCAATAAAGTAATCTTCTATGCGAGCAAAACTTTATCCTCTGTGGAGGAAAAATTCAACGATTGTGAGAAGGCACTCCTGGCGACGGTGTGGGCATTGAAGAATTACCGCCCGTTTATCCAGGGGGAACACATCATAGTGGAGACTCCACACCAGCCTCTGCAATATCTCCAAAGTGACAGAATCCGGGCCGGAAATGTGAGTAATTCACGATTTACTTCCTGGATTCTGTCAATGCAAGGCTTTCCTGTGGAGGTCAGATATGGCCAAAACAAGAAGAGTCCCCTCGCGCAAAGTCTGGCTGACTTGCATGATTGTGCCAGAGAAAACTGTCTCGAGGACGAAAGTCTAAAAATCAAGGACAACACGGAGGCATACCTTAATTCCCCACACAAGGTCTTTGAAGAAGACAAGTGTGAGGGAATGCCCACTGTGTATGTGGATGGATGCTCTTACCATGTTGACAACAACGGGGAGAAAGAACTGGTGGCCGGCGTAGGGAATGCATGGGTGAAGGAGTTCCCAGAACCCTCCGCTGGATACAAAATTGGTCCCCGAAGTAGTCAGGTGGCAGAATTGATGGCTGTGCATCAGGCCATCCTCACTGCTGTCCAACATCAACTCCACGAACTGGTCATAATCACAGATTCTGATTATGTACGGAACGGGTTCGTGGAGCACCTGGTTAATTGGAAAACCAGAGGCATGTTATGTGCTAACAACAAACCCTTGAAACATGGGAAGTTGATCCAAAACATTGATGATCTGGTCACCTCGAATGAGATGACCATCTATTGGAAAAAGATCAAGGGTCATTCCAAAGTAGAGGGACCAGACAAAACTGGAAATGACTTAGCTGATCAGCTGGCCAAAACCGGGGCCATCCAAGGGGATCTAATTGAGATTGAGTCCCTGTTGGGGGAAATCCAGGTCACTGCTATCACTAGGTCCCAGACAAATGCTCACAACGACCTTTCAATTGCCCAATGATGCAAGGAGACCCCTGATGCTGATTTGATTACAGCTCAGAAGGGGGATCCAATTATTGGTAAGTTTTACCAACACCTTGAGGACCCTGAGAACTTTCCCCTGACGGATACCGATTACATTGGGAAAGAGGACCTAAAAGTGTTCATGAAATGTCCAAAAATGTTCCGAATCCAAGACGGTTTGCTGGTAAGGAAATCCAAAGCTGGCCACGATCAGTGGGTGGTTCCTACCTCATTCCGAAGCCTGATGTTAAGTCACGCCCATGATGCGGCCACCGCCGGTCATAGGGGGTTTCACACAACATTGGAAATCTTAAGAGAGGTTGCATACTGGCCACACATGGGGCAGGACCTCGACCAATACTTGAAGGGGTGTCTTGTGTGTGCACAATTTCAGCCATCATCCCTCACGCATCGTGCCCCCCTCCAAAAGAGGGGGAACACTGCCATGGTCAGATTTACAAATTGACTTTGTAGGCCCCGTGATTCGCTCTGCTAGGGGGAATAAGTACATGTTGACTGTGACATGCTTGTTTACCAAGTGGGTGGAATGTCTCCCAGCCCCAAACTGCAAGGCAGAAACGGCAGCTGCCTTGATGATTAACCACATCTTTTCCCGTTTCGGTCTACCTCAAAGGATTGAGTCAGACAGGGGTAGCCACTTCACCAGTGAAGTAATGACAAAGATGTGGGAGATACTGGGGGTCAAAAGGAAGTTACATATTGCTTACAGGCCAGCTTCTTCTGGGGCAGTAGAGAGATATAACCGAACCATTGTGAGCATATTAAAGAAGTTTGTGGCAGATTCTGGGCCAAGTTGGGATATCCGATTACCTTTGGTCCTAATGGCCATCAGATCTACCCCTTCATCTGCAACCAAAATGTCACCATTTGAGTTGATGACTGGACGCAAGATGGTGCTTCCTCAGCATTTGCTCTACAGGACCCAAGAGCAGACACTGATAAATGCCTCCACAACTCATGAGTATGTGGAGAATTTAAGGAAACACCTTCAACATGCTTTTGCTTATGCTCAGCGGAATCTAGAAAGATCAGCTGATAGCATGAAGACCCACTACGACCTGAAGACTTCCAGTAAGGAATATCAGGTGGGGGACCGGGTCTATCTATACAATTTCCAAAGGAACCAGGCCAAACAGCGAAAATTTTTGCCTACATGGAAGGGACCCTTTGAGATTATAGACAAAATCTCCCCTGTGGCCTACAAGATCCGCATCCCCAAAGGCGGTTTGGCAGAGGGGGAAGACAAGTGGGTCCACATTAACCAGTTGAAGTGTTGCCATCCCAGGCACACTCTGCAACAACTGGAGGAATCCTCTGGAATCCTAGAGGGTACTGTCTCAGATTAATTCAGTTCTAACTTAAAATGTCCCACATATCGCCTATCCAATTCTGAGTTTCTCAATGTGGGTGTTTTCGTTTTTGAATGCAAAAAGAAATGTGCATGTTCATATGTTGTGACTATAAATGTATATGCCACCCCACTATATCAATGGTGGGGGAAAAATGTCTATGAATAGGTATTGCCGCTCTTCCTTTGTCGTCCTAGGAGAAAGAAAACCTCGAGACTGGCCAAGGAGGACGATCCGGAGACCGGGAGCAGAGACGCAAGGGGGCCCAGGGTACCGCCCAATATTCCCATCAGGACCGGCGAGGAGAACCGATCGATCCGACCGGATGGAGGAAAAGATGCTGAACTGTGCCATCTATTGGAAAAAGATGAGGAAACACCCCAGGTCTTGCGAGTTCCATCATTGAAACAGAATGGCCATCGCAAGAGGGGGGCTTGTGGGATGTTTTTACCCATGCATCCAAGCCCTACCTCAAAAACTGTGCAGTACTGACATGGAAAACATCATGATGGCCAGAGCTTCCCAGAAAATGCCCAAGGAAGTGCATGAAGAATAGGCTGCCACTCATTTTTGCCGATGTTATGGGCACAGAAGGGCACTGCCTAAAACCACCATTGGACTACCCACACAGTAGTCTGAAACCATTGGGAATGGCAATGCTGATTGCCAAAAGCAACCTAGAATTGTGGGGAATTCATTTTCTTAAATCCCAAAAATGGGTGCAGTACCAGTACTCACCACTATCAGAAAGCCGGCGTTTTAAAACAACACCATATTATTTTTATATGTGTAAAACTGAATAGATGAACCCAAACCATGCCAAAGAAAGACTTACTGAGAGGTGGATACAATCTAAAGTTATATTCTGAAGTGACTTGAAGGTTTATAACAAGACTGGCTGAGTTGTGGATTTCAGCAGTTTAAGTAAATTTGGACTGAAAGACACTAAAAATCTAAATGTTTAAAAGAAATGAGTGACCTACTTTGAGTGTCACATAGGTTGCAATTGTTTAAATGTCATAGTTTAAATTTAGAATCAGCATCCTAGCTGCATGTGTAAAAAATTGTCTTGACTTAAACTGGGGAACAAAAGTGACATTTTATCTGAAACCTGGCTTAAGGAACTGAATTCTGCCCACCAGCTACCCCCGACAGGAGTTGAGACTTGCACAACTGCTGTGTTCCCAGCCAACCTGCATTTTGCTGCTCCCACCAAAAGGGATATGACACTTCTCTGATTGAATTACCTGGGCTCTGCAGGAAATTGAACAAAGCCCTGTCCTGACTCAGGCAAATGTTTTATTATGGGGGCCATAAATGGCTTCCTCTTGAACAATGGGCCTTCCAGGGCCCAGGCAGGTGGTTTATTGCAGGGGTAATAAAAATGGCTTCCTCTTGGCAGAAACTGGGAGGGGGAGAAACTGGAGACAGAGGCTGAGCTTGAAGAAAGTGGAAAGACTGGTTTCTGTACCATGTGACCTGAAAAGACACACCCCTGTAGCCAGAATATGGTTTTAGAAAAAGATGAATAACTCATAGTACGGACTTGTCATAATTATTTAAATGATACCAGAATTCTTGTGATTTTTCTGCCCACATATTAAGAGGTTTTTAGAACCGGTGGCATGATCTGGGGGCAAGCTAGCAGTTAAGAGGGTATTACTTAAAATGTATGCATGTTAAAAATCTGACACTTCATCAATTAATGTCCATACTCCTTGCGCACATGTGTGTAAATTTGGGGTAATGTCCGATATTACGAAATCAGTTAAAAAGTGCAAATGTTGCCATTTCTGAATGCAAGCTCCCAGGAAGAGCAGATTTGGACAGGTTATACCTCCTGTGATATGTGATGGGTGCATGTAATTTTAAACAAATGTCTACCTGTGCAAATATGTCTTTTGGGTCAAAATATAGATTGTGTGTAATTTGACAGGGGTGGGTTCTCTGTACCATAAACAGACCTCATCATGATGACACTTCATTTCATTCCCCCAATCAAGGGGAAGAGGATGAAGTGGCCAATGACAAGTGGAGAGGGGTAGAGCCTAGTGATGCTGCACACACACCCACTTTCAAAACACATAAAAGCAGACAGTCAGGACAGATAGGGTCCTTCAAATCCATTTGCTGCGGGACGCTCTGCCGGGAAAATCCATACTTTACCTCCCTCAACCTTCAGAGAGCCAACATAGAGATTTCAAATCCATCAATCTCCAGAATCCAGAGAGGCTAGAGAGAGAGCAGAGCTGACCCAGACCACTGTTAGCAGAACCAGAGAGCTGACCCAGATCACTGTGAAGTGCCGAGACCAGAGACCGTCCGTGGCGAGTGAAGAAAACCTGACCAGATCCGTGGCGAGGCCCATTTATTTCAAAAATATATTGTGAGTACCTAGCAGACTGTGCAGAACCAATCTCTTAGTTAAAATAATATAATTCAATCTATTTTAATCTAAGTAGAACTGCCTCCTGTCACCTGTCATCTGCAAAGCTGTCACTTGTCTTTTTGAACTTTAAAATTTCAAATCTGAAAAACGACCTTTACCATATTGCTCATATCTCCGTGACCGTTTGTCCTAGAGACTTGCAGTAACTTTCCTCTGAAAGCTTAGAATCTACGAACCTAGAACCGCATTCCTACCCCCGATACTTTTGCCGCAATCGCGAAAAACGCACTTGCGAATTTGCCGCGATTTGCAAATTTCTCAACGTGTGAAAACAGCAGTTTTCTTGCCAAACATTCGTTTAACCTGCTAGTTACTCCTAGATCCTTGCTAAAGTGAGCCTGGACTAATATTAACTTGATACCACTCACCCTGAACCTCTAGAGGGAATTAAAAGCATTTTAGCGTATTTTTCACTTCATTGCCAGCACATATAAAAGCATTTTGGGCCTGTGTTGTAAACTTCTGTAGTTTAAGCTGCTGGGGTGAACTGAATTACATTTGATTGCATTTCTGAGAACTGTGTGCTTTCCTTCCATTTCCTTGAATTGCATAAAGGGGGGAGGGGATTGCCAGAGAAAAGTGATTACATTGTTTTGTTGAACGCATATTGAGTATTTTCTGTACTGCATTTTCATTCCACCTTGCATCCATTTGAAACCATAAGGTATTGTTGCTATCTTATCCATCCTATAACCACTCATCATTGATTATAAAGAAGTGTGCTAGTGCCAGACTATCCATTATTGATTACTGCTCAGATTCAATGTGATATTCAATTATTAAATTATTATAAAGTGTGATATATATATATCTATTGTTTAAATTATCAAATAAACCTTTTAACTTGCAAAACAGAACTACTTCTTGGCTCAGTGGGGTCAGGGGGATTCAAAGAGAGGGGTGTTATATAGGGGTAGTCATCCAGAACGCATGAACTGGACATAAAGATATATCAATAAGGGTTTCCATTCAGTATCCCAGACTAGGCATTGACTTAGCTGTAGTGTTGAATTGAATCCTCTTACAAGTTACATTTGGCTTTGGGCTTCAGGCGGATTCTCATGACAGGGGCAAGGATATCAAGAGTATCAGATATAGCAGAGTGGAGAGTGGAGAGGGCTGTGTCAGGGTGGGAGTCAGCCGAAGGGGGAGGAGGGGGCAAGAAGGTGGCAGCGAAAGCCTCAACTGACACGCGCTTCATGGGTCGGATGACCGAGAAGGAAGGTGGCAGTGATGGGGGTGGCTTTGCCTGTGGGGTAGGGAGGGTGAGGTGGGAGGAGAGGAGAATGTGATCACTCCAGGAGAGAGGAGTGGAGAGAGGGACAGAGAGGGGAAGGTCAGAGGAGATCAGGGCATCAAGAGTGTGCCCTGCAGAATGAGTCGGCCCAGACGGGAGAATAGAGAGTGAGAGAGAGTCGCAGAGGTTGCGAAATAGTCCAGAGGGGGGACAGGAGGCATCCAGGTGGATGTTGAAGTCTCCAAGAAAGAGGAGTTGAGTGGTTGAGGACAGGAGTGAGGAGGAGAGGTCCGCCCACTCGGAGAGGAAGGAGGAAATTTGACCAGGTGGCCGATAGATAGTAGCCACGGCAAGGGAATGGCTAGGAGAGAGAGAGAGTCGGCAGACAAGACATTCAAAAGAGGAGTAGGTCTGCGTGGGAGTAACAGTGGCAGGAATCCACTCAGGGAAGATAAGGGCCACACCTCCCCCCGCACGGTTGGGCCTGGGCACAGAGAGGATCTTGTAACCGTCGGGTAGGAGTGTGTCAAAGCTGGTGACAGAGGTGGCCGTGAACCATGTCTCAGTGAGACCGAGTACGTCAAGGTCAAGTTCCTCAAGAAGGCGGCAGATATCAGAGGAATGTTTGACGGCAGAGCAAGAGTTAAGAGTGGCAATGTGGAGAAGTTTGCCATCTTTGAAGGACTTCCGGGGAGGGGTACAGATCAGAGGTACGCCCTGTGGAGGTGAAGAAGGAGCACGCGAGGGGGTGGAGAGGGACGGAAGAGGCAAGTTAGTCGAGGACAGAGGAGGGGGCACAGCAGGAGAGGAAAGGAAGTTGATGAGGCGTGGGAAGCGTCTATCGAAGAGGTGAAGGTTGGCCTGAGGGCCTTGGACCAAGACGGTCCCATTAGCATAGACATTAATGATGGCCTTAGAGGAGTGGAAGGAAGCCAAGAGGACATCCCAACGGGTGCCACCATTAATGGGAGAAGAGGAGAAAGGAGAGAGCACAGAGACCATATGAAGGGTCCATAGGTCAGGAGAAGGCACGAAAAAGAGGAAGTCAGTGAGAGTTTCCTTGGAAGAGGCACTAGTGTAGGTGTCAGCGATAGGGAGGCCTGGGTTGGAGACCAGGATGTCCTTTTTAAACTTTTTCCTACCAGATTTAGTGAGGAGAGCAGGATAGTCAATGGAGAAGCAGTTAGAAAAGATCGGTGAGATAGAGAGCACCATAGAATAGGAGGGAGTGGGTGGGGGAAGACAGGACAAGCACAAGCGGACAGGAAGAGAGCGGCAGGCGTTAGTTTACCACAAATTCAGAACATAGTAAGCGTATCAGGTACACAGTGGAGAGGCCACCTAAGTTTGAAAATCCTGCAGAGGGAGAAAAAACCCTAGTTTACCACAAATTCGGAACACGGTGAACACAGTAAGGTGTATCAGGTACACAGTGGAGAAATGTTGTGTAGAATGCTGCTGTTAGTCCATCTTCACCCAGGCTTTTGTTCGCCTCACCTCTTCTAACCCTATGGGCTCTTCTAGTTGATCTCTTTGCTCGGGGGTTAGCCTTGATCCTTGCCAGCCTGCCAGGCAGGGGTGTTGCTAGGTCTGGAAAAGATCAGGGGCTAAGCTAATGTTGGGATTGTCAGGACTCGGGGCTAGCTAGCCTTTTGGTTGTAACCCCTGAGCTTCTATCCGGGGCTACAACCAAAAGACCCGGGGCTATAGCCCGCTGAGTCCCCCCCTAGCAACGCCTCTGCTGCCAGGTATGCCACCTGCTCTTCTCTCTGTGCTGGGTCTTCCCCATACAGATCTGCATAAACATCCCTGACAATTCTTCTTTTGGCTCCCTCTGCCCCCACTTACTTGCCATTTTTGTCCTCAAGCGTGTCTATAATGCTTTCTGTTCTCTAGCTCTTATCTCTCTTGCCAATGCTGTCCCCACATTTTTGCATTGTTCGTAAAACCTTTGCCTATTCCTTAATAGAGTACTTTCAGCCGTCTTATTCATCATCTCTCTCAGTTGTCCCCTTGCATGTGCTAGTTTCCTAGCTACCTTATTTGTGTCTTTTTCCTTGCGGCTCTTCTCAGCATCCCTCCTCTCCTCCCTCATCTTCGGTGCTACCTTTATAAAGTGTCCCTTTATATGCTGTTTGAACGCGTCCCATCTCTCCCCTAGGCTGTCCCCCTCATCTACCCCCTTTCGCAAATGTATGCATCTCATTCTCAGTTTGTTGCCTCACCTCCCGGTCTCTAATTCAGTTTTCCTCCAGACTCCAGCCCCCATCCCTCTCCGAGTGTTACCTCCTTCCCACTCTAATGTGATTGGAGCATGGTCCGATAGCGTAATATTTCCCATTTGTATTCTACTGGTTGATTGGATTATTTCTCGTGTTGCATCACATAATCTATGGACATGGGAGTAGAAGGATTAGTCTCTGCCTTGTGGGTGAGGGGCCCTCCACACATAGCAAACTCCCTCCCCTTGGAACCTTCCCAGCAGTTGTCTGGACATCGTCCCCTTTGCATGCCCTCTCAAGCCACCCAATCTATCCTAGACTGGGGTCGCTGCTAGGTTAAAGTCCCCAGATATGATCATCTCTCCCTCTCCGAATTTATCAGCTCTTCCAGGAACCCTCCCAGAAATCCCTCTTGTCCCTGGTTGGGGGCATAGACTGATGTCCATGTGTATGTCTGACCTCTCATTCTCCCTTTCACTATCACATATCTCCCTTCTGTGTCCTGTTTCACCTTGGTTCCTTCGATGCATCCACTTTAATGGATTAGGATTGCGTGATATTGCAGTGGGTAGCTCCTACTACGCAGGCAACACTAACCTTCCTTCATTAGGTGCGTCTCTTGCAGGCAAACTATTTCATGCCACTCCTTATCAATTTCCCTCAGGACTGCCACCCATTTGTTGGGACTCTTCAGTCACCTTACATTCCACGATCTCAGAATTTACATTCAACTTTAATTAGATTTCCCCCTGATTGCTCTGGCACCTTACGCTTCTTCTGAATGGTTGAGCCATCACCCTCTCGTCCCTGTCCAGCCTCCGGACTGGTTATAAGTTCCCTTCTCGCAACTGTCCCTGGATCCACATCTAGGTTCTTGACATGGTCCCTTCTTGGTGAACCGTGCGTGGCCTTGCCCCCCTCGTCTACTCCCGCCCCAATTTCTTGCCGCACATCAGGCAATATTCTAGTCCTTAAGTCCTTTTTGTTGTGAGCGTCGGCTTAGCTTACATTGTTCCTCCTCAGGTCTTCCTCGACTTTTTCATGACCCACGCCTGAGGCCGGGGCCTGGTCACAAAAATGGTTTCTCCTGGATGGTTTTCCATGGTGTTGCCTCCCTTCTCCTTTGGGGCCATCCCCAGGGCCCTCGGTCCGTCCTCTAAATGAGCTACAGTCTTTTCCTCTGTGTCCATGCAAAATTGGATCTGTGTCGGGGAAGAGCCATCGATATCTCAGCCTCCTCTTGTTCAGTTCCTCTATGAGTGGTTTGAATGAGTATCTCCCCGCCAGAGTGGCCTGGGATGGATCCTCATATAACTGTAGTTCGCATCCTCTCACTTTGATTTCATTTGTCCTGGCCGGCCCTCTCAACTGCGCCTTGTCCTGGTAGTTATGCATTTTGACTACTATGTCTCAGGGTCCCGCCCCAGGGTCCATCCTCCGGCGGCCCACTCTGTGTGCTCTCTCTATCCCCATATTTCAGGCCGCTTCTCCTTCTACTAGGGTCTCAAACATTTCCCATATTCAGGCTTCCAAATAAGGGCCCTCGTTTCCTTCCCCCAAGTTCTTGATCCGTATGTTGTCCCTTCTCTACCTGTTTTCCAGGTCCTCACACTTCTCTTCCAGGGCCCTTAGTCTTGCCTCTGTTTCCTTTGCTTGTTACATTCATTCAGGCCCACTCTGTTATCCGCTCTTCCATCCCCATCACTTGCTCTCCCAGTGAGTCAATGGGCCTCATTACGAATAAGGACATTGCAGGGGGGCGCTGTTGCGCACGAGAGGGAATGGTTGCTCTTGTGTAAGCTCCGGCGGAATCCAGGGCCGAAATGCCGAAATAATCACAACTTGGGACCGGTTTTACATGATATTTGCGGAGAACGTACAGCAACAACCACTGATCGGGCACATGAAGTTTTGAGGCGAGAGGTAAAAGGAATACCGAGATACAACGCTTTTCAGATCTCATGCGCAGCAGAAGACGAGGGCGAGAGACACACCGAGGGCCAAGGGGAGGAGCCCGGTGCCAACCAGTGCGAGCGACGGCAAAAGAGCACACTCTCCATCAACCCCCCGGGGGTGAGTCGCAGGCGCTCCGGATTCCGTTGAGCACCTGCGGACCCCCCAGTCATATTGCTGTCACAGCTCGGGAGGAGGAGGGGCCCGGCGACGCTAGGAATCTGTGGCGAGGAGGTAAGAGGAGACCAAGTGCCGCGCGGTGACCCCGACCCACGGACGGCCCATAGACCGCACGGCAGGCCCCTTGGACAATTGGAAGCCCCGGGAGGATGTGGTGGGTGACCCGGCGGCGTGGGGGCGGTACTGGTACCCCCTGTGATCCGGAACATTGACAAGCGGGTGGGGGTGCAGTGAGATACCGTTCCTACCCCCCTCCCCTGGATGGCAATCTAGACGCTCCTCCGCCTCCTGGGCACAGCTCACAGCTCTGCGGGGATCGTGTAGGAGCTCTCCCACTCCTGCTAACACGTGAAGTGCTTACATCAGCGGACCAGGCTACAACAAGTCAACGTCACTCCAAAACATTAAGTGGCCTTAAATCGATAAGAATCCTACAAGCACTAACAAAAACATTTCCAATACCACGCCACCCCCTACGAGAAGAGATAAGGGATCACAGAGGAGGCTATCAGAAGTGCACAGGAGGGGACAACGGTGCACATATTTGTGACTTCTGCAGGGGATAAGAACCTAAAGCTAAACTACAGAACCCCCAGGACGCATAACGTGGGTCATATGCCCGCACTCTACTGCACCTGAGCAGTTGTGGAAACCGTTTGAAGAGAGACAAGGGCAAGTAAATCATAACTTCTAAACACGCAGAATGTTGGCACTTCCAGACAAGACCAATGTAAGATTAACCCTGTCCACAACGAGCTAGCCTCCAAGCCACCACATTAGTTACTGCAAATCCATACAAAGATTAGGGGCTGGCAACTAGAGAGAACCACTGATAACAGTATTAAAGCACAGATACCACTAACACTCACAGGTGCGCAATATAGCCTCAAAAGGTGAGCTGAACACCCTACACTCGGCCAGCTTTGACTCCACGCCTCACCCACCAGGTACAAGAAATTTGGTAAGGGGGATTCTAGAGCTACTCTTCCGGATACACCCTTACCGAGAAGGAACGATGCCCAAGAGCTTGGCCCTAAGAAGAGTAGAGGAACCATCGACAAATACACAACAGCAATACAGAAGGACACAGAACCCGAGATGGATGAGGAAATACCCTCACAGGAAAAACAAGCCCCCTCGGTACCGATGATGGACCCTCAGGCGGTCTTTCTAGCCATGCAGCAGGGCTTCACAGCCCTCATCGACAAACTTGACAGGATCACAGCAAATGTGGCCTCCATCAAAGCACAACTGGATAAAACAACATCCCACATGGCCGAGGCAGACACGAGAATATCGGGCACAGAAGACGCACTAGAGACCTTGAAGAACACTGTGTCCACAATAGCAATAGAACTAGGGACGGTGAAATCCAAATGTGAAGATTTAGAGGCGAGGTCACGGCGGAACAACATTCGCATAGTCGGAATTCCGGAGGAGGCAATGAAAGGGTCAATGGAAAAGGCAGTAGAAGACCTCTTGCGTACGCTCTTGGGAGACTCGGGATGGTCACCAAAGTTCACAGTGGAACGGACACACAGGTCACTCGCCCCAAAGCCAAAGCCTGGGGCATATCCTAGACCCATCATAGCCCGCATGATAAACTACAGGGACAGAGATTTGATTTTGAAAACTGCCAGAGAGAAACAAGAGCTAACATGGGAGGCCAACATCATATGCAGTTTTCCAGACTTCACTCTGGCGGTGCAACAAGAAAGGAAACTCTTTACGGGGGTCAAGAAAATGCTACGAGAACGACAAGTGCAATACGCTATGCTTTATCCAGCCAGGCTCAAAATCCAACATCAGAACAAAGCATACTTCTTCACATTCCCAGAAGAGGCGGCAAACTTTGTTGAAACACACATCCCCCCAACCACTGGACAACCTTGAACAGAGGGGAACTTGTGTGTCTCCGTAGACATATAATAGCAAGTACGTTCAAGTTATTTAATGGAATAGCAACAGCAGAGGCCCCCCCTTAGGAGGCCCACATTTGGGGTGTTTATTACTTATTCTACAAATTGTATTGATGAGCACTACCCCACAGGTGTCAATATGGGCGAGAGCCACAATGCAGAACCGGATACACTATACACACCCAATGTTGGCATGGGCACTTGAAAATGCCACAGCCCCCCCTGCAGAAGGTGCTCGTGAAGTTTATGGGTGGGGAGGGTTGGGATTCAAAAGGCACAGTTGAAGTTAGGGGAACTGTGAGGGAGGGGGGAGGAGTCAAGCTGGAAATGTTGGGGTATAGTTACGGAAAGAATGGTATTAAAACAAAAAGCGCATAGGTACTGAGCACAAAGGTTATTAAGCGTGCAAGAGAAATATATTGGCATGTATACGTTGGCAATTACCTCATAGATAATGGCTAAAGTAGGCACAGACAATATTAACATACTGAGCTGGAATGTAAGGGGCTTGGGATCCAGAATCAAGAAAAGGAATATTCTAGCATATATCAATAGACAGAGCCCTAAAATAATCTTCCTGCAGGAAACTCACACAGGACCCCAGCAAGGTGGGCAACTGATACCAAACTGGGGGACACACCAATATTTCACAACATATTCCAGACGGGCGAGAGGGGCTGCAATTTTAATACATAAGACTTTACCGTTCAATTGTATCAAAGCTGAATGTGATCCTGAAGGGAGGTACGTGTTGCTTCATGGCAATCTCTATGATAGGGAGATAGTCCTTCTTAATGTATATGGCCCAAACAACGATCTCCCGGAATTCTACTCCACAACATTTGAAAAATTGGCGAGCTTCCCCATGGCCCATGTGATATGTGGAGGAGATTTTAATACCATCCTCGACGTACATTTAGATCGCACATCAACACAAATAAGAGCATTAACCAAGGCAGCACAGAAAATACTTACACACATGTCAGATTTAAATCTAAAAGATGCATGGAGAACATTAAACCCCTCCAAGAGAGAATATACATATTACTCTACAGTCCATGACATGCATTCCAGAATAGATTTATGGCTGATAGATAATGAAATCTTGTCAAAGGTAACAAGTGCCCATATCTACCCTAGAACATACTCGGACAACTCGCCAATACACCTAACACTGCAAATTCCTGGCAGTATGGTGAACAGACCACCATGGAAATTCAAACCCGCAGCCCTGTGAGACCTGGTCTATAAAAATACGATGATGCAACAAATACAAGAATACTTTGACATTAAGGCAATACTGTGGCAAGCATTTAAGGTATGCATTAGCGGTCAATCAATATCCACAGAAGGCGGAATCCTCAAATATATCAGCAGTAGGCTGGCACGCTTAGAGACACAAATAACATCTCTGCAATCCCAGTATGCACACACCCCATCATCACAGCTTAGGTCACAAATAACGACTAAACTAGATGAATATACTGAAGCAGCGGATCAGGAGATCCGATACTTCGACAAAAACAATTGCAGCGCGCAGATATGGGGAAGGTGAACGCCCAGGGAGACTTCTAGCCAGAACAGTACGAGGAAAAAGAGGTCCCACAACCATACCATGCATACAGATAGCAGATGGCACAGTGACCACAGATCATAGTAAGCTGGAAGAAACATTCTACGCATTCTATAAAAAGCTGTACTCCCTTCAGTGCAATTTTACTAATGACGAGATTGAACATTACCTATCTCAAATACCAACGACTCTTATAGCTGATGCTACCAGGGAATCGCTAGAGGAACCAATCACGGAGGCAGAGATAGTTGAGGCAATCAAAGCACTTCCCAACGGTAAAGCCCCCAGTATAGACAGACTAGGGGCAGAATTCTATAAGAAATTCAGTCACCTGTTAGCACCCAGACTTTATGCTCTGTGGACGAAAGCCTTAAACAAGGGTGAAGTCCGCAAACCACTAGGGAGGCAATAATTACACTACTGCTTAAACCAAGGAAACCCCGAAAGGAATGCGGTTCGTATAGGCTGCTGTCATTAATAAATACAGACGCCAAGATTTTAGCAAAGATACTAGCAACCAGTCTCACGCCATTGATGCCCTATATGGTACATGAAGACCAGGCAGGGTTTATTATGGGCAGTTCCACAGCAACAAACATAAGACGTTGCCACAAAATCATGGCCGCAATAGCCCCCGAAACCAAGGGATAGCGGTTTCCCTCGATATGCGAAAAGCATTTGACACTGTCTCCTGGCCTTTCCTATTTGGGGTACTACGAAACTATGGGTTTGGCCCAAAATGTATAAAATGTATTCAAATATTATATACATGTCCCCATGCCAGCATTAGATTCAATGGTACCCTAACAGACATACTAGAGCTACAAGGAAGCACCAGACAGGGCTGCCCATTGTCATCGTTACTGTTCGCCTTAGTAATAGAACCCCTGGCGGATATTCTTAGTCACGCTACAGCTCATATGGAATATGGCTTAAGGGCAAACTACAAATCATAACACTATATGCTGACAATATTTTACTATATCTAAACAACTCGGATCGTTCATTGGGCAGGGTCCTAGCAGAAGTCAAAAGGTTCAGTGAATATTCTGGCCTACACCTTAACCCAAACAAGTCAGAGATATTCCAGCTCACGGACAATACAACCCCAAAATTTACACGGTCTCATATGGAGCCCAGGGCATATTCTGTACCTTGGGGCAAACATCGCTAGAACAGACCAACTATCCCGTGCCCTAAACTATAGTGTACTAGCTGACACCCTATGCACTAAAATGAAGCGCTGGAGCGCCCTACCCATATCAATGATGGGGAGAATAGCACTAATTAAAATGATAATACTACCAAAATATTTCTATCTATTCAGCACAGTACCGGTCTAGCCTGGTCGTGCTCTGTTTGCCAAAATGAACAGTGCCTGCATCGCGTTCGTTTGGGGAGGTCATCCTAGACTAAGCTGGAAGATATTAACAGATACGTATCCAAGGGGCAGGTTGATGGCACCAGACCTGGAATTATACTACATGGCGGCACAGGCACACTATGCTGCAAGATGGGCCACGTGCTTTCTTAACCCAGGAACCCCACCTCCCACCCTGGAAGAACGAGAGACGACCGCAGCATTACACAAGATAACTAGACCAACCCCTAAGCATTATAATACCATAGATCCCGCCACACACACCTTTCTCTATAGACAGTGAGGTCGCAATGCATTGGAGCGCTAGGGGCATCACTCAATGGGGACAGTTATTTCTGGAAAAACGCTTTCTACAATGGGAAGATATCAAGGATAGAGTGGGAAATACAAATGCACATAAACAACAATTTTTTTTTAAATTCTTTTTGTTTTTGTTTTATTGGTTAAGTATAGTTAAACCTTAAACATTACATCCTTATTCCTTTAGTAAAAACATTGTTCCTTTGTTAAAACTTCCTTAGTTCCAATTTTCATCAGGCAATAATTACCAAATCATTGTCCTAGTCTCTCCGTTATCTTATGATCCACTGCTCCATTAATTCAAGATTTGGGCAATCAAGGTAACTCGATACTTAATTACCTAGGAATACTCGTAACGTTCTCTTACAGATCAGATCCTTATTCCTCCTGATTCAAGTTCAACATTTCAACAAATTTCAATGCATCAAGAGTTTTGCCAATTTATTTCCACAGTGAGGATTCTTTCCCAATAGTTTTCTTCCGTCTCCTCGGTGATATTCATTATGTAGCTTCCCATATAGATCTCTCTTTTGCATTTTAAAGCTGGGCAAATTAACATAACATGTCTTATCGTTTCCAGTTGGTCCTTCCGTTTACAGAACCGACAATATGCAGCTGTTATGTCAATTTGTCTTCTTTTCCATTTCACTTCTCTGCTATTCCAGATGTTGAGTCTGCAGCGTAGCAGCAGGTCCCGGTAATGCTCAGTTGGAAATTTCAACAGATATGGAGATAAGATGTTCAAGCCTTTTTTTTCCCAGATGATGTTATAACATAGATTTCTTCTCAATCTTTGTTCCTGGGTTTCCTCCCAATCTTTCTCCCGAATCACTCTTTTTGCTTTATCCAGGTTATTCTTTAGGGTATCCTCCTCGAGATTTACTTGCTCCAACTGAGCCTTACATCTGCTTTTCCAATCATTAAGCATTTTGTCTTCATTCAGGATGTTCGTCTGGGCTAGAATTTCAAATGGTTTTGGTGGTATATCCAGAATGCACTTTCTATACAATGATAGGGTTTTCCAAAGTATGACAGAGTTTATTGATTGGAGTCTGAGCTCAGTTCTAATGAGCTCCACTGGTAATGAGGTTGGTAGGCGCAAAATGTTACGCCAAGAATACGCTTCACAGAGATTCCAAACCTCCCATCTAAGGGCTAAGCGTGCTTCAGTGCCATAAGTGATGACCGCCACCACTTTTTGCTTGTAGAAGGTTACAATTGGAGTTAAAGAAAACTTGCCATATCTACGATGTAAGCAAATCCCTTGGTTTGTCAGAGCCACTAGTTTTTCCCGGATCAGAGAGTAGTGCGCCTGTTCGTTGCAGTTTTTATTTATCATTATCCCCAGGCAGAGTGTCATTTCTACTTCTTCCAAATTCTGGTTTTCTAATGACCACCTTATAGTTTTTCCGGACTGTCTCCTGCCCCGACTAGATTTCATTTTTAAGATCATGGATTTTTTGATATTCATCTTCATGCTATTTACTTTTAGGTAGTTGTTAAAAGACTCAATCCGTCGTTGTAGGCCTATTGGTGTTTGATCGATGAATACCGCATCATCAGCGTACAGCATCCAAGGTATTTCTTTTCCATTTATTTTCGGCGGAAATGCACGAATCTTCTCCTGAGCTATGTTCATATCAGCCATATATAGGACAAAGACGAATGGGGCTACTGCACAGCCCTGCTTGATTCCTCTAAAGGTTCTAATCCTCCTCGAGAGTCCCCCATTTTTGTAATTTGGACTTTAATTGAGGTATCAGTGTATAATGTTTTAATAGCTTCAAGTAGATCCTAAGGGCATCCCCAATTTCTCATCTTTGACCACAAGAGCTCTCTATTGATTCCATCGAAGGCTTGTTCGAGGTCAATAAATGCAAGATAAAGCTTTTTTTTCCCGGCTAGTTCTTTGCCTTCAACAAGTTGATCAAAAATAGATTCAAGGCGGTGCCAACTCCACTTACAAAGGCTGTCTGTCTTTCGTCTAGGATATTCGCCTCGGTGGCCCATTTTTTTAGATCTCTCAATAGCAGTGATGCAAATAGCTTGCCAATTGAGTCTAGGAGCGCTATGGGCCTATAGTTCCTAGGGTTTTCACAATCTCCCTTCTTATATATCGGTACTATATAAGCCTCCAATATATTCGGGTAAAAACCACCATACAACATGTATACCCAACTTACCCAAATGAACCTGAGATAAACATGGGGCTACGATATATATTTACAGGGGGGGACACAAACAAAATGACAGCCTCTGCTCTGTGTAAAGTTATAATGCAGACACGCTCAGTGGAAAATCATACGGCCAGGAGCAAGTGGGAGCATGATCTGGGGCAACAAATAGAGGATCAAGAATGGCCCCAGATCTGTGCACTGACCAAACAAATATCATGCAATTCCAGATTCAAACTGATTCACTATAAAATAGTTCATAGGACACACTATACTCCATTAAAGCTCAAACAAATATACCCTAATACACCGGGAACCTGCCCGAGATGCAATACTGAAGACGCTAATAGATTTCATATGCTCTGGGCATGTATAAAGCTGAGAGGATACTGGGCAGAGGTTTGTGAAGCCCTACATGAGATGGCAGATCAACCGGTGGAATGGTCACCGCGGATATGTATGCAGGGGGCGGTGGGTAAAATGAACCCGGCGTGGCGAAAACTCTACAACCTGAGCCTATTAATAGCCAAAGGAGCAATATTAATGCACACCCGCCAACTAAGGCAGACTGGGACAGAGACATGGTATGGACTAACGATACTGAAGAACTGTATATAGACTTGGTACTGCCTTCCTCTAAGCCCAGAAATATATGGACAAGGTACAAACAATACTTGCCAGACTTGGCAGAACACGAAAACTTGGATTCAGAGGAAAGCTAATTGTTTATGATGTACGGTTGTAAAGAGGATTACATAAATGTATGTGCATCACCTGTGTGCAATGATAAATAAAGTTGTTAAAAAGAAAATAAGGGCATGGCTGCCTTCATACCGGGTTCCAGTACCGGGTTCCTCCAATGAGGACTTACCGGGCTATTCCAACCATGGAGGTACCGGTAAATCCTCATTGGAAAAACCCATCCCCATTCCCATTGATCCCAGATAGGGCTCAATGGGAATGGGGAGGGATCTAATAACGGGCCCGTTAATAATGGGTCCGTTATTAGCTCCTTGGTCCCCTCGTGGGACCCGGAAAGGATGTCTGGTTTTACCAGACGTTTGTTCCAGGTCCCGCTAGGGGATCTCGTAATCAGGCATCCCGTAATGAACGGTGCCGGTCCCGTACCATCACCCTTCATTACGGGAGCGCTCTGGCCGTAATGAGGCCCAATGTCTTTTCGATTATTCGTAATGGCTTGTGACAACTCCTCTCTTATACTTGCCCAGTCCTCTTTGACATTTTCAGTAAGTTCTACTTGAATTTGGACAGAGCCCCAAGCAGGTCTTCTTCAGTGAGTGCCATTTCTCCTCCGTTCTGCTCTGCCGGATTGCCAAAGGGGAGCTTCATTTGTACATGTCCCTTGTTGCATCCTTCCTGCTCTCCCAAATTAGGAATCCTCTTCTTAGGTCCCAAATCCCTGCAGAATTGCTGATTCCCTCATGCAGATCTCGCCCAGCCACCTCACATGTCCTTCCTCAACACCCTGTCATCACTTATTGCCTAGGCAGCGGCTGCGTAGCTGTGGGCTTCTCCCGGGTCCTATTGCTTCCTCTCGAATTCACTCCTCCGCAGCATGTGCAAGTCCTCCGTGGGCTGTTTGAGTCTTCTTGAGTTGCATCTGCCTCTTCCCGTTTCCCACAGGTCCCGCTGCGTGAACCGTAGGGTCTCTCTGGGTAATCACTCCGGTCCGCATTGCTGTTCCCTGTTGGTATTTCCACCCCTTTCGGTTCGCTGGCGTACTTTTCTTACATCCCTCATTCTGCACTGAATCTGCTCTTTGGAGGTCTGGGAGGATCTACACTCCTGCTCTGCTCTTCTCTGGTGCCGGTCCTCAATCCTCCTCTTCTGTCAGCCCCCTACTCACGGTGCGGGGGGCTCTGCTCCTCTCTTCCCACCTCCTGTATCCTGGACCCTCTTGCCTCGCTTGGCTTCACGCCTCCTGGATCCAATCAGAGTATTGCTTGAATCTGCTCTCACTGCGGTCTGCCTCCAGCACCTGATGGTCTGCTGCTAGGGTTCTCCTGCTGCCTCTGGCGTCTCTCGCTGGAGCCCGCTGCTTCACTCCCGGGCTTTCAGATCCTGGGTGCCATTTTCTTTCGATGCTCCTGCCACTGCCTCAATCACGTCTTTCTCAACCTCGCTTTGTCGGAGTGGCTTATACCGTTCTTGCTCCTTCTTGGGTTCCTTCCCGCTGCAGCACACTTTCCCCTTGTTCTGTTAGCATACCTGTTATGCTCGTTGGTAATGCCATGCCCCCTCCCAACATGACCTTTTAACTCCATTTCACGTTCAAATGAACTCTTGGAAATGCACACAGTTTTAACATGTAAAACCTTTGCAAAGTAGTTCCCTACACACTGTGGTTAAAGAAGGGCAACATAATTACATTTTTTAGAGTCTTTAGTGCACATCTGGCTGTGCATAGTGTCACTTTAGAGGCAAAATCGAAATGTCATTGTTAGTTTCAGCCGTGGATAGGCCTTCATTTTACTGTAGTTCAACATCACCTTATGGATTCTGTACACTGTTGTTTCTTCTGTGATGGGCTCATGATGGACAGAAACTGAGTTCATATTTGACAGTCTTGCACACACAGAATGATTCATGTTATTTAATGTTCATGCCAGGATAAAATCTGCTCCACTGCAACTGCAGCACACAATGCTGACATTCCATTGAGGGTTCTGTGGACTGTGGTTTCTGGGAATGTTATTTCAGCACTCCAAAGATGTGGCAAACCTTGTCTCATGTCTTTCCCTTATGTCCGGAAATTGGCATTCTTAAATGTTATGATGTTTTGAGGCTCACATTCACTCCTTCTCGCTTTGGTTTCATAGCCTCATTTTCCACATTAGTTCAGGGCAGGCCTTTCATTTTTGGGGAGCCCTCATAACAGACTTCAGCCTTTAATTGTGGCATCCAGGGCTATTTCACCCCACACTGGTAAACACGGTTGCCAGCACCTTTTACGGACCAGAAAACTACAAGTCAGGGTGTAGGGGCAGTGAACTACCAGCAGGCCTGAAGTTACATTAGCTCAAGCCCCTACCAGCAGATTTTTCACTGAAGCACTGGCATTGTTACTAACGGTGCTGGTGCTTCAGTGTTCCCATTCCCGTGGAGTCCAATGGGACCCTATGGCAATGCAAACTTACTGTTCCTCTGGCACCCATAAAATCCTGGTATTACCGGAATATCGGGTGGTGGAAACGGACGGTGAGTCCGCGGGTTACCTGCAGACTCATAATAAGGGCTGTTGGGTGTCCTGACCCACGTTTGGACTATTATGCTGCAACATTTGGTGCTGTGGGCTTAGGAAATCCAAGAGGGCGGAAAAGCCCACATTTGCGCCAGAATCCTAGAGAACCGTGCAGTTTTGCGCACAGTACCCTGACCTGCCACTCACCAGTGCAAGCATGATGGGCCAGGAGTGCCATGAGTGAAATGTGTGCCAAAGGAAAAACAGCAGTGCCGGTGGCTAAAAATAAAAAAAAGCGCTTTGAAATCACCTTTGTTTCTCTGAAATGCAAGCTAAAAATGCCTATTTTAAACATTGCAGGACATTCAAAAATCTTACTGAACACCAGCAGACATCTGGCAGAATGAAGTTTTGTGTGCATACAAAATCTGGAAATATGAAGAGCCCAAAACAATGTTTATAACAAAACTGGCTGAGCTGTGGATGTCAGCAGCTTAACTGAAATTGGATTTAAAACCACTAAAATCGAAATGTTTAAATTAAATGAGTGACCTACTTTTGAGTGTCACATAGTTTGCAACTGTTAAATGTTATAGTTTTGAACTTAGAATCAGCATTCTAGCTGCATGTGTAAAAATTGTAAGTTTGATTTGAATGTAGAAAACTGGGAACAAACATGACATTTAGCTGAAGATTGGCTTAAAGAGATTGAATTCTGCCTGACAACTACCCCCGACAGGAATTGAACTGGCTCAACAACTCTTCCCAGGCCTGGCTGCATCCTGCTGCCCCCACCAAAAGGAGGTGACACCTCTCTGATTGAATTAGGGGAGTGGTACCTGCAGACTGAAGGAAGTTGAACAAAGCCCTGTCCTGAACTCAGGCAAATGTTATATTGGGGGGGGGTCGTAAAATGGCTTCCTCTTGGGAGAAACTGGGAGGGGCAGTGCCTGTGAGAGCAAGCTGAGCTTGGGGAAAGTGGATAAACCAGAAATTCCACCATGTGCTTTTGGAAAACCACACCCCTTTGGGGCCAGAGCATGATTTTAAAAAGATGGATAATTCATAGTGTGGTCTTGTAAAAATTATATAAATAACATCATCATTCTTGTGATTTTTCTGTGCACATTTTAAGAGGTGTTAGGACCCTGTGGTATGTTCTTGGGGATAGTAGCGGAAAAAAGGTTGTTACTCCAAATATATGTATGTTAAAAATCTGACACTTTATCATCTGAAACCCATATCCCTGGTGCACATTTGTGTAAAATCTGGGAAGGTTTAGAGGTCGTTATCTGGATGAAAAGGGGAGAATTCTGTCATAAGTGGACACAACATCGTACAAAGACAGGGATCGGATGGTTTGGTTGGTGCTACAGAAAATATGTTAACTGGACCTATAATATTAGAAAAATGGTACATAGATAAATATGTGTTTGGGTCAGAAATAGATTTCTGTGCAATTTGACAAGGGGAGGTTCCTCTGACCATAAAACCTACAGCATCACTCTGACACTCCATTTCCTTCCCCCAATCAAGGGAGAGAGGCAAGATTGGCCAATGATAAGTGAGAGGGGCAGGCTTAGCTAGGCCCAGACACACACCCATTTTCGAAACAGATAAAAGGAACATTGAAACCCAGGTAGAGACATTCACTTTCCACTTTCTTGCGGGACGCTTTGCCGGGAGACTCCAGACTTCAAATCCAGAACTCCAGGGATCCAGAACTTTACTTCAGAACTGGTAGCAGAGAGGCTAATCCACAAGCTGAGTTCTCTTCAGCAGGCCTCAAAAATCATTTGCAAACTATTCAACCGCCGGGCTGTGCGGTTTGCTGCTTGCTAAGAATCCACTTGTTCCAGACCCGCAGAACCAGAGACTGCTGTATACGGAACCGCTAGCAGAACCGATAACAGAACCGGAGACCCAGAGACCAGATCGCTGTGAAGAACCGCTAGCAGAAGTCCAGCCAATCCTGACCCGATCGGTGACGAAGTCGCATTCCTGTCCAAAATATAGTGTGAGTACCCAGCTAGCACTGTGCCAAAACCAATCTCTTAGTTTAAAATAATCTAATACAAACTATTTTAGCCTATTAGAACTGTCATTCTGTCATCTTTAAAACTGAAAACTGTCATCTGTCATTCTGAGCTTTAAAATTTCAAATCCGAAAAACTACCTTTACTAAATCGGCCGTATCTCCGGAATTGTGCTAGGAACGAGTTTTAACTGTCATCTTAAAGCTAAGATTCTAAGCTTTCCAACGAGCCTAGAACCGACTTCCTACTCCTCATACTCTCTCGTAATTGCGCTCGACGCACGCAACTAAATTTGCCGCGATTTGACATTTTGCTTAATTTCAGCCACGTGTAAAAAGATTTGTCCTCTCTTTCCTTTGCTGAAATTCGTTTGCAACCTGACAATCATTCATAGAGCATTGCTAAAGTGATCCTGAACTAATACAAAGTAGCTGTCACCCACCCTGAACCTCTAGAGGGAATTAAAATCATTTTAGCATATTTCTCACTTCTTTGCATACCACATCAAAGTATATTGCCTGTGTTTAAAACTCCTACCTGTTTTCCTCTAAGCTTGCTAGGTGGGAACTGAATTATATTTGATTGCATTCCTGAGAACTGTGTGCTTTCCTTCCATCTCTTTACCTTGCATAAAGGGGGGGGGGTGAATTGTCAAAGAAAAGTGATTACATTGTCTTTTGTTGAAGTCATATCAAGTTTATTTCCTGGACTGCATTTTCATTCATCATTGCATTGTCCTTGAAGCCATAAAAGCATTCTCAGCTACTTTATCCTCTCTATATCACTTCTAAGCCATCAAAAAGAGTGTACCACTGTAACATTATCCATTGTTGATCACTATCATCTTCACAAGTGTGCTATCAAACATTAATTTATTATAAATTTATTATATATATATATATATATATATATTGTTTAATTTTCAAATAAACCTTTTAATTTGCAAAACAAACCTACTTCTTGGCTCTGTGGGGTCAGGGGGATTCTAAGAGAGGGGTGTTATATAAGGGTTGTCATCCAGAGTAAACGAACTGGACATAAATATATCAATAAGGGTTTCCCTCAGCATCCCAGACTGGGCATTGACTTAGCTGTAGTGTTGAATTGAATCCGCTTACAGGGCCAATGATTTAGATTGGCACAACCTTTTGGAAGAGTTTCATATGCTCCAGGAAACCTGGGAAGATGGGACCCCAGTCAAATTTGTTTTTGCACGTTATGCAGTTCCTGCCTTCAAGGGGGCGAGAGACAGACCCATGCGTAGTTCATTAATCCGGATTAAAAAGAACCTTTAAGATAAAACTGTAAAGTTGATACTGGCTGTCCGGATGTGCAGCTTCTAAAGACCTACCTTGCTGGTGGTTGAAATATTTGCCTTTTTAATGTTTAGATTGGTTCTTTTGTCTGTTCATCTGCTGTGAGGGCCATTACCTGTTTAACAGAATGGCTTGATGATGTAATGACATCAGAAGATAAAGCTAGAGCCAACGCCATTTTTAGAATTGGGAATATGAATGCTCAATTTGAACTGCAGAAATGTTTAATGGGTATTGTGAGGGGTCAGAAATGTGAGGTGGACAACTTTGTGAAGGTTTCTCAACAAATAGCATTTTATTATATTAGAAGGTTGGATGAATGTGTCACTATCCCTACCCTGACTAGGATTTCCCTGCCTAAAATGAAGTAAAGGATGCACTCTAACAAAGGATATCTGTCCCTCACACTTATAGATACAATAAATAAATAAGGAAATATATTGCAGTTCAAAACAATAATGATGAAAGTTGTAATGTAACCACAGCCTCTCTTTATAACCTGGGCGAATTCCCTCTCCCCAGGTTTAAGTTGTATTCTGCTTCACAGTTCAAGAAGAGAAAATAAGAAAATCATGGTGTGCAACAAAGTTCCAACAGTTCTACACAACTTCAACTTGTCAATAGAAAGTTCTACCACAGTTCTTTGCAAGATCAACTCGTCAAATTAAATTTGGCAATGTGAGTTTTTAACAGCTTTTACCATATGTTGTACAAAGTATGGGCAACACGATCCACCGCTTATGAACCTTTAATTAGCCCCCTTCTGCTTTTGGCAATTTTGGGTAGATTGTATTTGCGTTGGTTTCATTCTCTCTTGACTTGGGTAATGCTTGTAGGTCTTAACTCTTAACAGTGTCACTCCTTTGGGTTGCTGGAATGTCCACAAACTTGTACTTTTAAGGTTATAGTCAATTTGCTTTGTGACAATAAGTTGTTGCTGCGTTTCACTAGTTCGGTATTCAAAATTACCTCGGGAACCACTTTTGCTCATATGCAAGTGCTGCTGTTACTGCTCTTCAATAGTTTCTGAACTACTTTCATTCATACGCGAGCATTGCTCACTAACCGGATGCCTGCTTTGGACATGCGAGTGGGTATGGAGTGCTGCGGGGTCACTACCAGCTTGTGAACTAACCGGGTAAGATGTGTGCCTCAATTCCTCTCGCTGCTTGCAGTAATTCTATTTCGGTGGCTCCTTGCAACCCGATTAACTGCTTCTGTTAGTCCACCTTCGCCACCTGCGATAGGAGCTCCTCTTGCTTCAGAGGCTCTTTGGTGCATGCCAGCCACCGGAGACAGCCTCAGGGCTCTCGGTGCACGCTAGCCACTGAACACAGCCTCCTAGGAAGGACAGCTTCCCTCGCTTTCGTTTCCTGCTGCACATCCTCTGCAGAACAGGTCTTCAGAGGGAAAGCTTTCATCTTGCATGTTTACTGCTGTGCGACCTCTGCACTTGAGATTTCGGGAGGCACAGACCCTTCCAGGACCAGCAGTTGATATCTGCCAAATAGTGGTCACAGTGTCTTCTCTCTCTTCCAGCTTCTAACTGGGCTGCCTGCACAAACCACACTGCTTCTACTTCTTACTACTTCTGCTCTTCTCTTTCTCTTTGGCCTGCATCTGAGGGGGGCTTTTAAGCTTCTCTTTCTCCCTCAGGTGTGGGTCATCTTCATATTAACAAGCTGACCACTCCTGCAATATTGTACCTCTTTAGTCCTCATCTTCATCACAGTACTTAGGGAATTATGGGAATTATGGGACTTGAAGTCCATAATGACAAAGGTAGGTATTTGAGATTGATTTTTACTTTTAAACTCAAATGTGTTCTTAATAATATTCTTAAAAGGAGCATCATAAGGATTGGTCACCGGGCTTGATTGAAAAGAGGAAGGCAATTCTGTGAAGCTGCTATTATCTAAAGATGTCCTTTCACTTTCCTTTTGAGTTTTATGGAGGCTGTGGGGATTTGGAAGGATTTTTATTTCTCTCTGGATCTATGGGTATGTGATTGTTTTCACTCCCATTTATATGTGAATTTTGTGGAACAAGATGGTTATTAAAACAAGCCATTACATACTTTGGCATTGAGGAAACATCCTTCCTAAAGGAAGACATATACAGTGTCTCATCCCAGGAGTCCTCTCATTCCCCTGGGCCTTTTCTCCTCCCAGGTGATCCTCCCACAGAACACCACCCCCAAGTTCAGGATTTGAAAACATCTTCCTTTCCCTGGCCACCTGAATTTAGTGAGGAGTCTGCATAGGATTCATCACAATATTTTTTGAAGATGAGGATGATGCCTGGGGAGTTCCAAGGACTATTGTTCCTACAATAAGAAAATATTATGGTCATGCTGTGGAACTTGCAACTATTTTTGTGGAAAGAGGCCTCAGAGCTTTAAATGGACGCTTGGAGGATGACATCCCGGCTAGACTAACGTGCCGGGCCCATAATACCTGTAGCCTTATTGACTACTCTTTAAAATATATACGGCATTATTGTCTGGCTCGAGCTTTCTCTGTACTAGAATGGCTGTAGAGTGATCATAATGTGCTGGCTGTTACATTGAATTATGTATTTCAAGACAAACCAGAGATTCCCAGATCAGTAGGCATCACCAGATCAACAAATAGCCGTTGCCTAAAATGGAATGTAATCAATAGTGTAGAATGAGGGCGGATATCCACAAGATAATTGACCCAATAATAACTAACTTTATGAACAATGATTCATCAGCTTTACTCCAGGAGCATCATTTCTATGATCATTTACTGAGGGTCTTACAGCCATTTTTGTTTGATTGATTGATTGAGAATAAAAAGATTGTTAATATGTCAAAGCAAAAGGGTTGGTTTGATAATGATTGTAAGCTTGCAACAAAAGAAAACATAGAATGCAATCAAATCTAAAGATAAGGCTAAAACAGTATCCATTAAATCAAAGGGATCCGTATATAAATACATGATTAAATAAACATAAACGCTGCGATTTATCGTGAACGTGATCAAAAGAAATTTGGGAAAATTGTCTCACATGGTTGTTTAAACACTGATCTTGCTCCTGTAATGACTATCCCAGACCCAGTATGGTTAGGACAGTTCAGATCCCTTTATGATTCAGCTTCATCAGATGGTTCTATCTCACTCAACCACGAGACTGTAGGTACAACAAGTGAAATCCCTCTCCTATTTTGGCTGACAAGATATTAGCTGCTCTTAACAGTCAAACAAATGAGAAAGCATCAGGCTTCATGTTAGGGCCCAAGGACTAAATCCAGCAGTGGTGGCTTGACACGTCGTGAGGCAATTGAGTCTTTCTGACAATATACCCCCTCAAGAGTACAAAAGGACAGATTGAGGTGAGTATTGCCCGAAATATTTGGTACACCCTGGTACCAGACAGCTGGCTGCAAGAGAAAGTAACCAAGTATTACAATATGACTCAAGACAACAAAATAACTAAACAAGATTATGAGCAGATACTCACAAGCAAGAACGGTGGCTGGGACTGATAAGTTCCAAGTCAGATGGGTGAGTATCCTGTAACAAGAGAGGTAGTTATTACTATGAGTACAAGATAGTAAGAAAAGAAAGAACCGGGCAGTAGTGTGTTTACCAATGATTGTTCTATAGGAATTCTGAAGAGGAGATTGCTGTACTGAAGTGGTAGTCCTGGGAACACAAAGTCTTGTTTCCTATTCCTGCCGGCAAGAGGACAAATAATCAAGTCTTTGATCCTTGCGCTGTTGCGCTAATGTCCTTTAAGTTCTTTAGAGTCTTTGGACCAAAAAAAGAAGGAAGACGTGACGACGGTTTGGAGATTAGGAGTCCACACAGTGTTCTGGGATCACCAAAGACTAACGAATTGCAGCCAATTGAAGAGAGACGATCCAGTAATGTTCCGGTTTGGCAGCAGGCAGGTAAGACGTGGAAGGATGCGGAAATTGCAGTCCAATAAACGTTCCGGTTTGGCAGCAGGCAGGTAAGACGTGGAAGGATGAGGCGAATGCAGTCCAATAAACGTTCCGGTTTGGCAGCAGGCAGGTAAGACGTGGAAGGATGAGGCGAATGAAGTCCAATAAACGTTCCGGTTTGGCAACAGGCAGGTAAGACGTGAAAGGTTGAGGCAAATGCAGTCCAAATAACGTTTCCGGTTTAGCAGCAGGCAGGTAAGACGTGAAAGGATGTGGCGAATGCAGTCCATAGACGTTCCGAGTCGACAACAATACCAAGTAAGCAATGACAAGGGACGAGGTAAGGGACGTCAAAGACCAGGGGATCGAAGATATGGATAACAAGGTAACAATATACGAAGCATAGAAATTACAAATTCAGAAGCAGCGCTGTGCAGTGGCGGCGGGGTTAATATACGGATCAGCTGACTGCACGCACAACTCGCCGCCGTAGACTTGAACGCCAACGTGCATGCAATGAGCGCCAGTGTTTCCAGGGCAACCCATAGCATTCTCTGAAGGAACACATACTCCTGGATGAACAAAGGTTCCGAGGGTTTAATGTGTATCCGGAATTCAAACGTATACTGGTGAACCTACTGGGGAATCAGGAATGTTTCCTCCTGTGTGTACCAAGTCCATGACAAGAAAAAGAGGAATCAAACGGAACCCTGACACTTCAATGCAGTTCCTGTAGACTTTTACAAGTCAGAAAAAGATTTCTGGGTACCTGTTCCAGTCATATTTTTTAATCTGATAAATGGGAACTATGACCCGCCCACTACTTGGCGCACAGTGGGAATAGTCCCCACAATTAAAAAAGCCAATAGTAATGACCCATCAAATTACAGACCCTTTTCCCTGTTAGATAGCCTTGGTATGCAAAGGTTTGGGATAATGGTCTACTTTTCCATATTGAAGAACATAACCTACCGCATCATGTACAGGCTGGGTTCTGTAAGGAGGTGGGCACCATAGAACAGGCTTTTAGGATCTCTTTAAATATCCATAAATATATCATCCAGAAGGATATGCCCTTGTTTTTACTCTTCATTGACTTTAAGACAGCATTCGACATTGTTGATCAAGGGCCGCTGTGGGGGGTCCTTGCTTGACCATGGACTTGCATCACAGCTGATCAATTGTATTATGGACGTACACTAACAAAACTGCTATGGTCAGATGGGGCCAACAGGGAGAATTGACAGAGTATTTTGTGGTAAAAAAGGAGATAGGACAAGGGTGCACAATGACCCTCGTACTTATTCTTATTATTCATAAATGTACTCGTAAATTCCTCTCACAAACAGAGACCGATGCACCACTGAAAAAATAAGGAACACGTGACCATTTTACTGTTTGCAGGTGATTCAGTTTTCTTATCTACATCTCTGCAGGGCATAAAGAAGGCCATTGCCGAATTTGCATCCCTAAGCAGGAATTTGAAACTAGTCATCAATGCATGAAAACAAAGATCATGACATGCATGTCATAGAAGGAATAAAATGAAAACACCTGTAGTTTTCTATGATTACCTTGACGTGCTGTTCAATAAATATGGGGATTGTAACGACCATACTCAGAAGTGCTCATTGACTATAAACAGGCAGACTGGGACACTTCTGAATTAAAAATAAAATGGGACTTCAATAATTGATTCAACCCCGGACGTCTCCAGGGCCCAAATTCAAACTGCTGTATTGTATGCAGGTGAAATATGGGGGTTTTGTCAAGTACCCAAATTAAAAACCTGTGAAAACAAGTTTTTAAAACAATTATTCAGTGTACCCCGGTATTGCTATCAGGCTAGAACTAGGACAATTTGGAATAGACTACCACTCATATTTACTTTTATTCTCGGTCAAGATTGAACGGTCTATAAGGCTTCATTGTTAGATGTTCTCGAAAACAATCGTGTTAAATCCTGGGCTTGGCAAAATGTGCTCGGTAAAGATTGGTTTAGATTCTCTCTGGTGCAATCAGGAACGGTACTGGCTGATCTAGGAAAGCTTACAGGTTTATTTTTTTGACGGTGCTCTAACAGATTGTGTAAAAATGATTGAAAGAGCACCTTCTGTATACACACCAGAACTAAATTGGTACTAGGCTGCGAGCAGCATCTCTCCTGGATAAAACCAATAAGCGCAAGACACCTCTATGTCAAGCTACAATCGGACATATTACCTTTGAATAATGTGGTCAGAAATGTGTCAGCACAAGCAAGCTCTTGTTGCCCGATGAGTGGAGCTGTGAAGGAGGATGAACATTCCCTCTTCTTCTGCCCGGGACTGACTGAAATTTGATGGCGTGTCCCGATATTAAAGGCACACTGTGTTAGGGGCTTTGGAGTTTTGCAAAACCCCCAAATGTATTCCTAGAGGCTATGCAATCTCCAGGTATCTACTCAGAGCAAGGAACTGCCGAAAAAGTATTGTAAATGATCATTTATATTACTATTGTTTTTTTAGGACTATCAGAAGCTTTTGTATGCACTATTCCGGTCATTATGTACACCTCATGTTTATGAAATCTGTAATTCACCTTCACATTTCACTGTTATATCTTACTGCACTACTTTATTCTTTTTAACTGCAACTTGCTTTCTTGGTTTTTCTCTTAACCGAAATATAGCATGTATTGCCTGGACGTGACTATTTCTACCTGTCCTTTCTTTTCATTGATACTGCTCTAGCTAAGGGATATGAGTGTCACGTGAACAGATTACACGAACATGCTGATTCAAATTCAAGTCTCAGTCTGAAGAGGACTGAGTGGGTTTTCTAGTTATTTATTTGGATAATGTAGGAGACCCTCGTTTGTGTTAGGGCCCCAAGGTTGTTTGGAATACACAGATAATCTACACAAGGCTATATCTCTATCATATCCTCACATCAGAATAATTTTGTTTCCTAAATTAATTGCATTTTGGTAGCTTGTTAACATCCTTTGTGGTAGGGATTAGCAGTTTTCAAATTTTGCTTACCACATATTTTGGTTTCCTCGGGCATTCCACTAAAATAGAAACGCAGTAAGGGAATACATCTGCCATGTTTTGGGATTATTATTGTTCGTATATGTCAATATGTCAATATGTATAGCCAAATTACACTGCAAGCACATGGTATAGATTTGAAGCGAGCTCTGGTTTATAGAGACGGCCATATTGGCAGCTTCCATGCTTCACGCTCTGAAACACTTGTGTACGAGTACGACATAAATAAAATATCATTTCATTGAAGGTCAAAAGGGGGTGCCAAGTTAGGTGTGCAGTGTTCCAAGATGCATACAAACAAATTAACCTATATATAGCCCGGGGAATCAGAACAATATGGCTGAATTTTTAACAATGTAAGCACCCATCCACATTATCTGAGAGCAGGATGTCCACTAAAATAGACATTGTGCACATGATGTACTAATATTTGTGTATTGTGACCGGCCGGGGGGTGAAAGGCCGGAGAGAAAAGGGTATGAAACGATCATTTTGATTTGTTGAGATTATATGATCTTGTAAGGAGACGTGTAAGGAGGCACAGCCATTTGGAAAGATATTTTCCAATGCTTAAAAAATCATTGGCAATGCCAACAAGTTTGGGCTTTTGTGTAGGCAAGGGAAAGGCACTTGCCAGGCACTGGCATAGTGGTATTAACTGGCCATTGATGGTAGCACGTGAAAAATGGTGCAAGTACCTAGGCATCACATCTAATAGCAGTGCCTGGCAAATGCCTAACACCTGTACACAAGCCAAAACTGTTGACTTTGCCAATGCTTGTTTTAACAGGACTTCTGTGAAGAACGCTCATAGTGCTTATAAATGGAGTGGCTGAAAGCAGACCAGGTTTAGACATTTTTATTACACCAGAAGCATGTTTACAGCTCCAATTAATTGATTAACTCTCAGAAGACTGCTTTGAAATAAAAGCTTGCAGGCACTTTGAGCGCAAAATGTGATGATAAGGCTAGATTAAAGAGAGTTGAAAGAGTCTGCATGAGGAGGTGTTTTGGGCAGGGAGGGGCAGGAACTGGGTGGGAATGGCCATAGGGATTGCATGGCGATGGGTAGTGAATGGGTGGGCAAATAACCAAACAACACCTTCAAGCTTTGTGCCCCTCCCCATATCTCATTTCTCCTTATCTGTATTCTAATGCAATAGTGTCGGCTTATAGGTGGCTCTGCAACCGAATAACCCAAAGTAAAAATGCATGAACTGTCGAAGTAAGATTACCACTGAACTCCATTGCCCTCAACAAGAACTGCCAACAAATATTGTGAACGTATTTTACAGAATCTATGCAAAGCAGCCACTGCCAATGTCTGCCTAACACGCAATATGTCAACCAGGTATTTCCATCTGATTAAATAAGATATCATCCTTGTTAGGTTGAATTGTGCAGGTTTGTCTAGCACCCCTTCCAATTTTGGCAGTAGAACAATCATCAGATTGCTGGTGGAAAGATGCCAAATGCAGGGTGAGGAGTGACGAGAATTTCAAATAGAAATATCCCAGAAGTCATCTGTGCTAGGTAGTATAACTCTTTCAGGTTAGCATTTTCAACCTCATGCTCCTGATTGGCTCTCTTCTAAGACTGATGGTCAGCATATCATCAGTGCCTTTATTAGGGGAATCAAGGGGGACTGAGTACAGTCCATTGCCAAATGAGCTACCTCATTGTACAATTCCACATACAGTTAAGTGTGCTCCAGTGAGGGTTTATTTCTGTATTTCATTTGGGGGTAATAGTCTAGGTTGTGCACGGCTTATACTTTCCCGTTTGTTTTCTTTTTCTCTCCATTTGCCAGCTTGTCTCCTCAGATCTGTTTTCTGTTTCTGTGAATCACACCCATTTGTAATGCTCTCTCTGTATCTTCCTAAGGTTATCATGTGTTTTTTTTATTTTCACATCTCATTATTGAAATGCAGGTGGTTCAAATGTATGCCAAGATGGCTTCCCAAATATGGATAACGGAGGCATGCTTGGTGTCATTCAGATATTGGTTTGCCCTGAGATGTTTAATTGACAGGCAAGCGCTGGCAAGCAGGTCAGGGGTTTGGTATCACAGTAAAGTGGTGTTGGCTGTTGCTTGCTGGTTTTACAACAGGATACCCAAGGCATGATCTGAGCTTGGAGCAGGGCGATATCCATGATCTTACGGTAGAGGTTTGATGATTAGAGAACATTCAGGTCAGGAGTTTTGATAACTGTTTCTTTACATGTAAGGGGAAATATTGATATGTAATACACACGTCCTAACAGTACTGTCAGTACTTAATCGTTTTCTATGGAAATTCGGATGTAAACAAAGTTATACAGTTAGATAAAAGGTTCAGCCAAAAGTAACTGTCCCTTACAGTATTGCTTGATTCTGCTCCGTTAGATATATACAAAACAAATTGCATTCATAGCCTATGTAAAACTGTCCGAAAATAAACAGATACTAGCAAACAAGATGTTTGTCAAAGTTGGATTTCAGTGTTGCTGCTGTAGAGCTTTGAAACATGGTTCTTCCTTCTCCTCATCCCATGAAATCAAGAGATTTAACATAGGCTTCATTGTGTATTTGAATCAACTCGAAGGTATCCTTAACATATGTATGGAGTGCACATCTGTGTTTGAGGAAGGCATTTGCTAAAGGGCAGTGAGAATCATAGGCCATTAAAGGTAACAGACCTGAACACTGTGGGATTCCGCAGTGAAATTAATATCTTTGAAATTCAGGGTCATCAAATGTACCCTTTGGGCTCCCCAAGCTGCTCTGCCTCTGGATCAATCGGTATTGGCCGAAATCAATGTTAAGGCCGTGGCAACATTTAGCACCTCCTCTTCACTCAAAAGGCTTCAGTCACTCAGGCTGGTCTACAAGCTCATTTCACCCAACGAAAGACTGTTTCTTCAGATGCATGTGACATAATGACAAACTTCCAGGAGTAGCAATCATTCCCTCTTTTACATGCATAACACTATGTTAACATGAGGGGTTCTGCTCTGCGGATATGCAGAGTAGCGATTTTCAATGGTACATTTGATGGTGTAGAAGGGCAGCAAAAACACATATTTCTCACCTTAATGAATGTGGTTCTGTGCTGGATTATGAACGTTTAAGTTCAATATCTTAACTCCGAAAGAATTTCATGTGCGGCTCTTTCCCGCGCAGCAGACACCTCAGTTATTTCTCATTGCCCACCCCCTGCTCCAACCCAACTAGCTTCCTGGAAGGGAGGGCCCCTTTCACCTCACCTCTTGCCTCATAATCCCACGAACGGGGAGTCCCACCTTTCACCCCTCCTCCGCAACACTTACCTCTCACACCCAGCTTGCCCTTCTCGAACTGCAACATCCCACGAAGAGTCATATGTCCTATTTGAGGCACAGCTCCAAATGCATTAGTGGTTCCTTCTAATGTCAGCTAAGGCCTCACATGCATGAACTAGCTCATATATTCAAGGTGCAGCTCCAGCTGAGCACGTAACACAGTTACATGCCAAGGAAGGTTGCCTTATTGGATTTGTAAATATTGTAAAATACTGATGTAACTTGTAACATGCTACCACTCTGCTGGACTGCAGACGATGCAGCGATCTGCAACATATGCAATGAATGTACGACACACTGCGTTGCTTAATCTGTAAATATTTATTTTTTTTTTTTTTTTTTTTTATTTACTTGTATATAATCAAAAAAAATAGATTTTTACAAGGGCTGAATCCTAACGGAGCAAATCCCGTTGACAGTGTAGAGAGTTTTGACGGTAGTATGAGTCACAGTTTCAAGTTTCTGTTGACGACTGATCAGCGGCAATGGTGGTTCTTGTCTTTTCGATTGCCAGGTCCAGAAGTTTGGCGGCTGCTGTGTGCCATCGGGTCTTTTCGCCATTTATGATTCGGTTCCACCAGATATCTTCATTACCTGCGAAGGAGGTGGCTGTCAGAGAGCTGAAATAGGCGATTCTAGGTAGGTGCAAGGCAGGGCAGCACATTAATAGGTGCCTTATTGATTCAGTCTGCTCAGGGTTTTGGCAGAGTCTGCAAAATCTTTCTTTAGATCTCGTTCTAATAGCTAGGATTTCTTGTGTAGGTAGCACGTTCAGACGGGCTTTCAGAAAGGTTCTCATGAGAGATTTGCTGGGGTATCTTTTGCAGTAGGCCATTGGCTCTTTCAATTTATTTGTGTTCATTGGGAGGTCGGCTAGAAGTTTGTAAGAGGTCGCTTTATCGATGGTGGTAATCCAGTCCCAACATTCTAGTTTGGTTTTGACCCTGGTGGGGTTGTTCTTCAGATCCTCTTCCGTACAGGCGATCAAGTGGAGTTTTTGTTTTTGTTCCGTGGCCCACTTGTTCATAAAGTGGTTTTTGCCCATTTCAATTTCTTCGGCTATCAAGTGATAGATTTTCAGGCTGTCTGGATGAATGATTTTTCTGTAGAGCTGTAAAGTACTGTGATCTATCGTTGCTTTGAGAGATGTGAGGCCAAGTTCTCGCCTTATCGGCGCTACTGGTGTAGAGTTAGGAAGTCCTAAGGCTGCTCTCCAAATTAGGCCTTCGAGTCTGAGCCAAAGATGGGAGGGAATTGATGGTGTGGCGTCCATGGCATACGTCAGAGAGGGGATGATTTTTGCTTTGTAAAAATTGATTGCCGGCTGAAGTGAAAATTTGCCATATTTGCGATCGACTGCTTTTAGTTGGGCGGCGAGGTTCTTTGCCTTAGCCCAGAGGGTAGCTTGCATGTTCAGGGCGTTCTTTGTAGAATCAAGTTGGACTCCTAGGTATTTAAATGAGTTGACCACTTCGATTTTTGTTTCGCTGAGATGCCAATGAAAACGGTCTATCTTTTTGCTCCCTGGTTTTTGCAAGATCATTATTTTTGTTTTGGATTTGTTGATCTCTAGGTTGTTGTTGGTGGTGTAAGTTGTGAGAATGTTTAGTTGGCGTTGCAGACCGACCTGAGTTTGGTCGAGTAAGATCAGGTCGTCCGCATATAGAAGTCTAGGGACCCTTATAGAGCCTATTTTGGGCGGAAATGATCGTATCTGTTTCTGGCTGTCTTTGAAATCTCCAAGGAAGGATATAAACAGGGCGGGTGCCAGGGGGCAACCTTGCTTCACTCCACGAGATGTTGGTATAGGATTCGAGGTGAGGCCTTGATTGTTCAGCCGAACCTTTATACTGGTGTTCGTGTGGAGACTGATTATTGGATCCAAAATGTTTTCCGGACAGTGCCAAGACCTCAGTTTCGACCACAGTTTGGGCCTGTCCACTCTGTCAAATGCTTGGGACAGGTCGACGAATGCTAGAAAGATTTGAGGGGCTCCTGCCAGAACTCTTTCCTTTAGTATATTCAAACACATTATGTTGACACTCGTGCTTGCGTTTTTTTGAAATCCTGTTTGTAGGAAATCAAAACACGTCGAGGTAGAGGTCCATTTCTGAAAATGTAAGAGGAGGAGAGAGGCGAACACTTTCCCGATGACATCGAGAAGGGCAATTGGCCGGTAGTTTGAGGGGTCCTCTCTTGCTCCTTTCTTGAAAATCGGGACGACCACAGCAGTCGCCCATGAGTCTGGGATCGTTCTTTTATCCTGGCAAAGTTTGAAGATTGAGCTAATAAGGGTTGACCATTCATCTGGATGCTGTTTTAGATCAAAGTTCGCTAGGCCATCGGGCCCGGGCGCTCTTGATGACTTCAGTTTTAGGATTTTGGACTTGATGTCACTAATGTCAGTCTGGTCCACCCAGGTTGAGAGCTCTGTGCGCTTTGGTTCTTCAACATTGCCTTCTGCTGGATGAAATAGGGTCGTAAAATAGGAAGCCCATTTTTCTTCTGGGATTGGATTTATCATATGCGAGTTTGGGAACTTGTTGGATTTATTGATGAGTGACCAAAAGTCGTGAGATTTTTTGTTGGTGAGGGCTTTCATCATGTCTTCGGCATCTCGTTGATATAGCCCACTTCTAGCGTTTCTCAGCCATTGCCTGAAGGTCCTCGTTTCTACTTCGAGGGCGTCCCAGTCGTTAGGTAGATTTGATGATACTGCCGCTCTTCTCAATTTCCTGAGGAGTTTCCGTTTAGCTACCAGGGTCGGATTGTATTTATGGGTGTGTTGTTTGCTTCGAATTTTAGTGGTCTTCCCTGGTTTTTTGAAAGCCAACAGAAGAGGAATGTAGCTTGATCTGGCCACTCCGTTTTGGGATGCGGGTTCTGAAGTCAGGCTGGCAAATTGGTCTGTTAATTTGCGGATGTCGGGAACGATCATTCGAAGACGAGTTTGCTTCGAATTGGTTTCAATTTGAGTTTCGTAGAGTTGCGAGAAGGTCTCTTGATTTCTGCAGATCAGGCTTAGTAAATTGTGATCACTGTGAATTGTTTTAATGACGTTGAATGACACTAGGTTGGAATACACAGGATCTGAGACGAAGATGTAGTCCAGGGTAGCAGATGATGAGCCACGTTCCCAAGTTGGTATCAGAGCATCAAGGTCTGTTTTGGTGGCTGAGTTGTGGAAGTTTTTAGATTTCATAATAGCGTTCCAAGCGAAACCTCTATCTGAAGCAGAGCCATTGGTAAGGTCTCGTCTAGCTGGAGCGTTTGCTGTAAGGCAGTTCGCGTTAAGGTCCCCGCAGATCACAATGTTCGAAGATTTATGTTTGATGGTGATTTCGTCGATTATATTTGACACTTTTTCACACATGTTCGCGGTAGAGGTCTTTTGAGGGTTCCAGTAGACGTTGATAATTGCTACCGAGTCCTGGGTTATGGGATTTGTTGATGAGTTTTCGGTGCTCCAAGAGGTCAAAATGGCCAGAATTTCGTAACAGCGGGTGATGACTTGTGTGATGGTTATACCGGATCCAATGCGGGTTGCTATTAGCAGTCCCGACGAGGGGCGACCCAGTGGTCCTTTAGAAGCTGGAGATATTTCAATGTGGTAGCCGTCAAGGGCCGGTTTTTCACATAGCCACGTTTCTTGAAGGCATATGATGTCGTACGGGCTCAGGTCTTGGCTGTCAGAGTTGGTAAGGTGGACGTGGCCTCTGGTGTTCCATGAGGCTATATTTATGTTTGTTCTCGAAGATGGTTGTTGGAATGTTTTAGATGTGGGTGACGCCTCTACAACGTCGCCCAATGGTTGCTATTTCTTTGCCCCTAAGGTCAGGACGTTGCGGAACCAGTTCCATTTGTTTAGCTCAGCTGACTTTTCAGGCTCGTTTGGGGTCTGCTTTGTGGTTTTGCTTGGGGTTCTGTCGGTCAGAGGGACCTCTTTGCTGGCATGGTATCTCGATCGTGTGGTTGCGGGGTATCTATAATGCCGGTTGGAATTGTGATTTTGTCTGCGGTCTTCGTTGTGCTCTGTTTCCTCTGCTCGCCTTGAAGTTTTCCTTCGGCGTGTTGTTGTAGGGCGACCATCTAAAGGCGATCTGTTTTTCGGCGAGCGCTTGTTAGACGGTGGTGTGGGGCTTCTGCCCCTTCTCGCTGATCGGTAGAGGTCTTCAGTGCGTGACTTAAATCTATAGTTTTTCCTCGGAGACGATTTGTAACTGTCTTTTGGTTGTTCTTTGGGGGTCGAGGAGGGAATCTCGTAGAGGTTGAAGCCCAATGGGGCTAGTTCGGCAAATATGTCATGATGTAATTCGTCCAGTGCAGATTTTTTGATATGTAAATAGGCCTTTGCTTGATTCTTTCTGTGGTATGGTTCAATTAGTGTAAAATCGACCGATTGAAGGTGCTGAAGAGTTTTCACCTGTTTGAGTAATCTCAAAACTGTATTACGGTTTAAGATCATGTACCGGTCGTTTGAAGTTTTTTGTTCGATTTTGAACAGACGGGTTGGGGGAGTGATCCTCCTGCTTGAAGTAACCCGGTTCTCCAATCCGTGTCTCGATATACTCGGGTTCAGATTTGTCCGTTTTGATTCAGGAGATAGTGCTGTTTGGTGGTTCGAAATTGTTGTAGCCAATGGAGGCTTATTGATTTTGTGGACAGTTGGGATTGACGTGGTGGGAGAAGTCTTTTCGGTTCTGAGGTCTTGGTTTGGTGAAGGATCATCAGTTAGGTCCAGATGTTGGCTTATATTCATCAGTGAGCTCTGAGCCAAGAATTCATCGATGGATTTTGGGGAAGAAGAGATGTAGATGGCTGGGTTGTTTGAACTTGATTTTTGGTGTGATGTATTTTGTATGTCTTTTGATAATTCTTTTTGTTTTGTTCTTACTGCCATCAGAGGGTCAAGGGCCGACACTGTTTGAGCCACAGAGGAGGACGTTGCGTTTGTCGTAGAGATTTTCAGCAATGGTTTGCTGTTTATGCTCTGTATTGCCTTTTGTTGGTTTTCTTCTGGTCTCTGATGTTTGGGGACAGCTCGATTTGGTTGTGTATGCTTTTCCGTTTGACTTTTAAAAATCGGTGCTGGTTGGGGAGGATGTGCCACGAATTCTGTTTGGATCTCTTTGTCCAGTGCAGCTGGCGAGGTTACTTTGAGGTGGTTTAAGATCTCTTCTATTCTACTCAACTTTGAGTCCATCGTCGCATTCTGTTCTCTGTTTCGTTGTTCTAGGGCTGTTATGAAACCTTCAATAAATATCATTTTGCTGTGCATCATTGCGGTAAGAACATTGCTGTCCTTCAGTGAGTCGTTAATGGCTTCGTAAAGCTTTCCAAATGGGGCTAAAGCTATTGTAATGGCGGACATGAGGATTGGGAGATCAGGTTTTTTCGAGGGTGATGGCTTTGCTTCCGAAGTTGTGATTTCGCTCAGTCTTCTGTTTTTTGGCGGAGATCTAGATCGTGGGGTAAAGATCGGCGGAGGGTCTGATGGTTGCTGAGGGTCGTCTGTTTGAGATGAAACCTCGTCTGAAATGAAGAGGTGATCAACCAGAGGTCGAGTTGTACAGGGCGTTAGCGGTGTGTTGTCGCCCAAATTGAGCGCGCGTAAGGGAGTGGAGAAGACTTGGTTAGCTTGTGGTCCCGGATGTTTAGGTGATGGGGACTTGCTTGCATCAATGATGTTGGTTTCCAAAACTGAAGAGGGGTAGGGGCCCCTTGGGTTCGGGCTCATTGGATCGGGGTCACTCCTTTTGGATCGGAGGCTTTATTCACAGGGACGCCTGAGGGCACTTCGTTAGAGCTGTCTGGTGTTTGTCTTTGGGGGTCGGGGGTCCCATTGTGTGGTTCTAGAGCAGCGTTCACTTCTTTGTGCTGGGGGGCATCATTGCTTGGGTTGGTCAAGGCCTTTAACGGCGTCGGATCAGAACTGAGCAGGGTAGATGTGTCCATTTGTTGATTTAGAGGTAGTGGTTGGGACCAGCCGTGGGTTGGATTCCTCGGCGTTAATTTTCTTGTTTTGCTCATAGGTTGGAGGTCCTGGATTGCCTCCAGAATTTCAGCATCAGAAAGTTCTTTCGATTGGTCCAATTTCCTTTTGAATTGTTTATTTATGAAGTCTTTCAGGGCACTGGACAAAAGGGGGGCTGGTAGGGTCCGCTTCCCTGTTTTCATTTCTATGGTTGCTTTTTTGTTCGTGCTTGTTTTAGACTTTTTGTTTCTTTTGTTGGTTTGTTTACAAGCTTTTTTCGAGTCAGAAGTTTTAGGATCAGGCGTAGAGTCTGTCTCTAGGATGACGTTGGATTGGTCTGAACTCCTTTCCGGGGTGAGAGTGGTAAAAGTGCCGCCCGGTTTCAGAGAGGGGGCTTTACAGGTGATGAACAACGCTGCGTCAGCTGTTTCCACATTTGGCTGTATGGGTGTGGAATCCCGGTCTGAAGGTGAAGCGGCCCGGGTGGTCAGAGGAAAGGCCGTATTGCTTTGCACTTGGGGTGGGGCATGGACTAGTGCCTCCACCGCGATTGACGTTATGATCGTGGCCTAGATTTCGTCCGTTGGAAGAACCTTCGAAGGACCCTCCGACACAGATCGCGTGATTGAAGGAGGGATTTGGTCTGACTGAACGCCGGAAGCCGACGTCGTGGTGAAGTTCAGGTGCGGCTTGACGAGCGCCAGTGACAAGGGGCAGCTGCGCTCGTTTACTGGCCCCCCCTTGGCCGAAGTCGACTCACTCCTGGAGGAGCAGATCCCAAAACCCTCACCGTTGGCGGACAGCACAGGAGCCTCGACCGGCCGTCCTCCGACAGCCGAAGCCGAGGTGTCCCTCGTCTCGCTAACGAGGCGGTAAGGCAATGCCCGCCCGGCGGGGGAAGGGCTGCAGAGCAAACTGGAGCCTGACGCCGGGCAAGAGATCTGACGGTCCGTTTGGTGGAACGTTGCAGCAGCTGACGGTGAACCGTAAGTCCTAGTTGCAGGGAAGGACGCGGGAAGAGAATGGGTTGGGGAGGTTGAACGTACGTCCACGTTACTAGACTGTGCTGTTTTAGACAGTCCAGGGTTGAACACTTCGTTTGCTGGGAAGGGTGTAAATTCATCCAAAATGTTTGGGGGGTTGTTTGGGGGGTTGTGGGGATCGTTTGATGAATGAAGTGCAGCATTAAGTACTGAGGTCGTAGCACCGGGGGGGTCTACAAGGTTTTTGACCTTTCGGTGTGTATGATTTTGGGGTCGGCTCGGGAGAGACACAGAGCAAGCCGTGCTCACTGAGGGTGCCGTAGGTGCCGTAGGTGCCGAAGGCAGAGTGCACGAAGGGATGTAATTGATGTAATTTGATGCCGTCGAGGGAGGTCTAAGCTCCTTAGTTTTTTTTAAGCATGTCGGTAATTTTGCACTCTTACCGTCGGGTGGTTTTGCGGAGCTCCGTAGGACTCGCAGAGAAGCCTCTGAAAAGAAGTCTGTTTCGATCTGAGCAGGAAGGGCTACGCTTGTGTCGGGGAGCTCCATGGCGCCTGCAGCAGACTGCAGACGACTGCTCACCCTCTGCTCACGCTCCGCTCACCGCTCCGCGTTGGTATGGGTGTTTTTAAGCACCAGTAGAAAAGACAGAGTGGAAAGACTGCAGACGACTGCTCACCCTCTGCTCACGCTCCGCTCACCGCTCCGCGTTGGTATGGGTGTTTTTAAGCACCAGTAGAAAAGACAGAGTGGAAAGACTGCAGACGACTGCTCACCCTCTGCTCACGCTCCGCTCACCGCTCCGCGTTGGTATGGGTGTTTTTAAGCACCAGTAGAAAAGACAGAGTGGAAAGACTGCAGACGACTGCTCACCCTCTGCTCACGCTCCGCTCACCGCTCCGCGTTGGTATGGGTGTTTTTAAGCACCAGTAGAAAAGACAGAGTGGAAAGACTCCAAGATATTATGTAACATGTAACTTCCCACCACTGTACCTGACTGCAGCTAAAAGTGGGCAGATGCCTTTGGGGTTTGTGCACTACATAAATGACTAAATAACACAAAACATAAATAAATAAGGCACTAAATCCCACAGACATGACATCTAAGGGGAATTACTGGCTCATATGCCTGGTAAAGTATTCATAAGTAATGTGCTGCTCATGTGTGCTGATTCTGCATTATAAGTGCAGTTTCAATGCCTCAGCAATGCACTCTGATCACAGTAAATGCCTCATATGTCTGGGATAGTCATAAATATAACGTGCAACCCCATTCGTAGAGGTGCTGCCATTATATTCCATGTGCAGTTTCACATGCCTCTGCAATCCCATCTAGTGCCAGTTAAGTCGCCCAATGCCTGCTTTGGGCCTTGTATGTCTTTGCCTGCCCAGGTGCTGTCCTGCCACCCTGTTCACCTCCCCTCCCACACACAGTTACATCGAAGGGAGCGCGCCTGCTGCTCCATCTCTTGGATACTCGCAACTCTCTTCTCTGACCTCATGCACCCACATCAGCTGCTTCCATTGGTGCACTTGTGCTTTGGATTTGTATTGCGCGTGGCTGCCGGAAGGACCACGCAGGAAACTTGTATCTGGGCGCAGATGATACTATAAAGGAATACAAGAAACAGACTCACTGAAAAGGTACGTTTTTAATTGTTTTCTTAACTTTATAGTGTAATGGATGTTGCCGAGGTCCACCCAAAGTAAGTTCCCCAGGTTCGGGGCTGCAATTGCTCACCTTCTATTACCACGAGAGTGGAATCGAGAACAAGGCACCACCAAAAGGTTCTTGTCCTTGTATTGAAGAGAAGGGGTTGGACAGTATCAAACAATTTTCTTACATAGATAAGGAGGAGCTAGACCATGCAAGCACTTGAACTAGTGTGCTGCTAAGGAGTCGGGCGAACGAGTGGTGGGAACCTTCGAAAGGAAACGCGGCTCTTTTAGAAGCATGGTCTCCCTCTGTTGTAACGCGCTACCACAGCATTCGCTGAACCTGAATACCCAAGGGCAGCGCTGCAGCCCACACATTACGGCCTGCAAAGCGACATGTTGGCCTGTTGGCCACTATGTATTGGCACGGGTAGTATAGCTCAGTGGCAACACACTGGCTTGGAAGCAACTTAACGCAGAGCAAGTTAGGTTCAAATCCTGGTTCTGTGCTTGGAAACATCATTTTGGCACGTTATAAAAAACTATTATTATTTTTAAAAATCTATATGAAACCATACATGGCACACCCAGTGCACCAGATGCATATACTCATTCCTGATGGTGCAAGATACTGGGCAGTCATACAACCAAATGCACAGATCGACCTTCTGTACAGCAGGGAGGAAGATACCAAATGCTAACATTGCTTCTGCATGTTTTGCATGTCTCGCACATTGAACTCTTGTAATGCACCCCATAATTTCTCTACAGTAACACTATTTCAGTGAAGCAAATTGTATTCAAAGGATGCCAAGGCAACATCCTGGCTGTAATCAGGCTATGCATAGTTTTGATTGAATGGAAACAGCTTTGTTTTTTCAAATGCCACTTAACTGGCTTCAGTCCATCCAATAACCAACTCTCTCAGCATTTACCATGCCCCAAGGGAAGCACGATCAAGATTGCCAACAAATAAATCAGGGCTTATCTATCAAATTTGCAGAACCATTTTGAAAGATTCAGCTTGCAACTTTGAGGATCTGCCATCATTTTGAATCTCTTGTGATTATATATTAAACTTTAAAAACTACTATGCAGATTGTCCATACGGTGTACTATTGCTGTTGCTTCTCACAACTACTGTGCCACCCGGCATATCTGCAACACGTGTGGACTGCTGCTCCCACTCTGGCCTCAGGGGTGCTTCCCCAGAAATTCAGAAAAAGGCAACCTAGGGCACCGGGTTTGCGTCGAGGTTTTTAAGAAGAGCACAACCACCAACCAGTAAAACCAAGGGAATAACGGTTGCTCCTCTTGGGATTAATTGGAATGCTTGTGTGTGCCGAGCATCAACACGTCTCCTCAACACCAAACGATGGCTGTGTGCCAAAGAGAAGACGCGGGGCATGGCCGCTGCCTCATCCCGGAGCATGAGCAGAGGGGGGGGGGGTGGGAAAGAAAGAGGAGAGCTCTGTGATACAGCAAGCTCTTTGATTTAATGTCCTTCTGACTGTAAAACATGAGCAGAACATCATTTATGCAGGCCTTGATTCATTCTAGAAGAGATTTACGCTACAGTTTTAAAATGAGCCTCCAGTTAATGAAGTGTCTCCCTACATCATTTCATGTCTTACAGATAGTGTTTTTTCTTCAAAACATAAATATTATTCCTTTTGTCACTTTTCTCCAAAATGTAAAGAAATCACACAATAATTGATATATATATATATATATATATATATATATATATATATATATGATTGGAAACAAACCTACATTGTTTGTACGTCTCTACCGTTAAAAAGAAGATAATCTTATATTTACTTTTTTCTTGGAGAATATCATGGAAAAGTGTGAGTTCTGGGTAAATGTTCTTCCCTATTTTGCAAATTTGAAATCCCAGAAAAACTGTTTTAATATATTCCCCTACATTATGAGAGACGGTGTAATGTCCATTTCTTAGTTACCTCAATTTTTTCTTTCGGGACTCTGTACTTGTGTTAAGTGTGATCTCAGAAAATGTTAGGACTGCTTTTCTATACTCTGGCCTGGTGGACAGATGTATAGAAAGCCAAATATATTGTGGCAGGGATAAATCTTGAGGGAGCTGTATCCAAACCAGTTCAGGTAGCAGTGACAGGCGGTCTAGGCTAAGTTCTTCAGAGATGGTGAGCTAGTAAAGGGGTCCACAATGAGGTCACACAATGGGAATCACACATCCCACTTAGACAGGATGTATAAAAAGACAGTTATTATTTATTGGCCAAAACCCACTATGAAAAATGACTACTAGCAAGTAGAGTTATCACACCAATTTTTTTTAACTAATATATATATATATATATATATATATATATATATATATATATATATATATATATATATATACATTCACTTTGTAATAGGGCATAATACATATCAAAAAGTCCTGCAAAGGAAAGGTTAGAACATTATTATGCATGCAAGGTCCTGGGGCCTTTTTCCCAATAGTAAAGGTAAAAGTTCCACAGAATTTATGAAGCAGGAAAACATGCAGGTACAGTCTCTGGGGTCCAGGGAAGGGTTCTTAGGATTAGGGTCCAAGTTAGACTAATGACTAAAAGTATCCCCAACGTTCAGATGTCTTGCGCAAGCAAGCACCTGCAAAGCCAATATTGTGAATTAAGGTTTATTATAAGCCCATTGATTTATAATGGGAGTATAGGGGTAGGTTAGAAGCTCTGCAACTTACCCCCATACTTTGATTTTTCTCTAGACTCAGCAGGACACAGGAAGAGCGTCTAAGGTTGCTTTTCCCACTGAAACCCACAGTCCTTGATCCACAGGTGTTTAGGTTCGAGCTCATCTCTGGTTGGTGTCGTTCACTGTTGCAAAGATAATGGAAGAATGCAGCAAAACTTGATGCAGGACTACTCTCAGGGCAGGATGTGGGTCAGGTAAGCAATTTTGGATGGTGGTCACCGTAGCACAGTGATGCAAAGGAACTCAGCAGTTGCAGTCAGGCTTTCCCTTCAATCTCAGGTCACCTTGAAGATGTTCAGTGTTCAGCCACAGGATGGTTCCAGGGCACTTCCGAAGGCTTCCCTTGGCAGGGCACCGAGCAAATGTCAGGAATTAATGGCCCCTCCACTCCAAGGGTTGCAGCTCCTTCGCAGGACTGCTAAAGATCACAAGCAAGACACAGCTCCTCCACAACAGCAGAAGTTGGTTTCCAGGCCTCCTTTAGTCTGGTTTCATGTTTCTTTGCAGGTCTTACAGCTGCACAGGATACTTGACTCCTTCAGGTTTCTCCAGGATCACTGAAGAACGAATGGGTGGAGCAGTACTCTTCTTATCCTAAAATCCAAATAGGAGCTGAGACTCCCACTTGCCAATAGCAGCACTAGCCCACACACACACCCCAGCAGTGGTCCAATCTGGACCACTGGCGGCAACATCCATGCCTACCACTCAGACACACTGAACTCAGTCTGTGGATTGGAACCAGGCAGTCCCAGCCCACATTCTGCCAGCAAACAGAAACAGCCCTTCAGTAGCCCACCAAAAGCTTCTGCTTTCCTGTGCGCTGGAAGTCTTTATTAAGGATTTTCCTAGCCTCTCAGGCCAGAAAGAAGGCTAAAAAACAAAATGGCAAAAGGACAAGCAAAGAATCTCATGGCACGGCCATGTTTGACCAGTAGCCACAGTTAGTAGCCAAACAGAGTATACGTGGTAAGGCTAAAACGAAAATTCCCCATAAGTGGGAAAAGGTCACTGCTGCCACTAGCTTCCCCTTTTTGCACACCTAGAGTAACCAAAAATCCTCTGAGTGTTCGTCCAAGGCACAACAAAAATGCACTGCATTGTACTGCGCACACAGATAAAAAGGTACTACAAGTGATACAAAAGTAACCAAAAGTAGTAACACAGTAACACGACTAAGCGAAACAAGTACTGACATCCTGAAGGAGATGTCAATTTCACCATGACATATGAGCAAAAGCCAGTGCAGTGAAGTTTAAGGCTTCACTGCACTGCAAAAAGTACAGGTTAGATTAAAAAATAAAAGCAAAAAGATTGGGGGTTCCATAAAGATGGAAGGAAAGGTGCAGTAAAGAGAAATCTTTCCTAACAGAAAAGTATTTAAAAAATATGTTTGTATTGAAATACATCTATTATAAATACCGGGTGATTATTTCTTATCTTTTTCACTTATTTGGCGCTGTTTGACTAATCTTGAAAGTATCCAGAGTATACATGCATATAGGAAATATAATCTGAAACGTGTTTGTTAATCCTACCTGTTCATACTATTTCTCTTTGAAGAGGAACAGGTGTACCATGCTATAGGTCTCGCTTGAATTTGCTGTGACAAAATGACTTCTCCTCTACAGGAGTATTAGGATGAGTTATAGCTAAAGCACCTACCTAGCCCCCACACTTATACACACCAAGAGTGATGCCAATCATAAAGTTAAGACAGGCACTACCATGAGACATAACTCCTTCGCCTTTTGTGGTAACGTGGGATGAGAGAAAGCTGTACTCTTAGAAGGGGCTTAGTTATGATCCAGTAGCAACCCAACCCAAAAAGCAAAGTACAAACACTCCAGCGTAAAAGGAAATGTCCAACCAAGATTCTATAAAAATATAAATACTTTCACCAAATGCAGCAATTTGCAAATAACTATAAAACAGTATAAAAACCCGCCCATGTAAGAGAGAATGCAGAAATGTAAAACAAAAAGTAAAAAAAAAGATGCAGCACTCTGGGGATTGAAACATGGGTAAAAAAGGTAATCAGCAAACACAATGAATGGAATGATTTACCTTGATTGATTGATTGATATGCCTTTCAGTGGGAAACGGTGGAAAAGTGACCTAAAACGTCTCCAGTGTCCAAGGTTGGACCAAGGTGGCAGTTATGAGTCAACAGTACCTTTCTGCTGTTCTTAGGTTGTTTGACACTGTCAAACCCGTTTTCAAGCTGTGCTGCGTTGTGGGTCAGATCAGCAACAGGTGTAGCAATTCATCAAGTGGCAAGCTGGTATCTAATCGGTTCCAATCAGCAACTCTGTGATGTTCAGGTGCATTGTTCGGCTCATGCAGTTTGGGTGGTTCATCATTGTTGGATCGGTAGTCTAGGGCGGTTTAAGACATTGGTAAGTTCTGGTTCGGGTCGATGTATAACGCAATGCTCCAGCGGTTCGAGCCAAACTCTGTCAAATCAATGCACTGATCTTGGTGCTCCAGTGCAAGAAGGTTCAAAGGTGCAGCGGTTTGAGTTTGGTCTGCAGCGGCAGTCAGGTAATTCCAGCTGAACAGGTGACATGCTCCGCTTGGCTCAATATGGCTGCGAGCCATGTCAAACGGTGCAATGCAGTGATAGAGTTTAATAGAGTGCCAACATCTGTAGCGGTGAGTCTCTCTGGTTCGAGTGTGGTGAACACGGTTCAAATGTGGTTCAACCGGTTCAATGTGGCAGAATAGGGAGCTTTGGATGATCTGGTCCTCCAGATGCAATGAAACCCACTCCAGCGCCTCTACTCCAGGATGAGTCAATGCAGGTTCTTCTCTCCCAGCATAGGCAGGGTAGGTGCAGAGTTACAAGTACTGGTCCTCAGCAAGAGTCACCCCCAATGTGCCCTGGTACTAGGTAAGAAGCAGAGCTTGGTTCTGCCTTAAACTGCTGATTCCTCAACTTAACGGCTGAGAGCTTTGGAAACATCAACTCTACCAACAAATGTCAAAATTCATGTTTCATTAAGTCTGTGAAGTCCAAAAGTGAATAAAAGAAAGAATGTGTGACCCCCTCTTTTGTTAGGAACAATTCCACAGATAATTGGAAAAGAAGCAAGCCTGCTTTAAGGGGTGCAAACCATGTTCTTGAGACGAGTGATCTTTGCCTTCTGAGTCATTCTGCTCCTTCAAGATCTTTGCACTAAAGGAAGTGAAGCAGACAGGAAGGGAAGAGAGGTATAGACAACATTGTGGAATCTTCCTCCAACTATTTAGAGCTCCCGCTGTCTTCACTAACTCTGCTCCTTCCCTTGTCCATAGCATCAAAGACCCTTTTGTTATTCAGCACCCGAGTGTGAGGCTAGTCCTTTTGTGTCATGCGTGCCCTCAGCCAGTGCGTGCACCTGCTGAGGGGCTATCTTGCTGCAGATAGTTGTTACTTTAATCAAGAATCAAAAGAGAGACAAGTCCACTGGCTCCTGTCCTGAAGGGTGCAGCAAGACAGCCAGTCTTGGTATAATACACATAGCCTGTTCTTGGCTGTGCTGGGCTCACAGGGCTGACATTTGTATTATACCTATTTGATGTGGCTTTAATACCTTCAACTCAGGTATGGCTTATATTTAAAGTTTACAACTGTCACCGGGAGAGTAAGTTATTGCATTTATTTTTTTCCTTTGTAGAGCGCACACAAACTCTGAGGCATCTAGGTACTGTAGAGGAGCCAGTTACAAGCAGCCTGAAGGCAGTGGTCATGGAATATTCTGGTGCATGGACAGTTACATACATAGTTTGCAAAGAAAAGATTAATATTTCACCAGGCAGCTAACATAGTGAGTAGGTTACATAAACAGCCACGTTTTGAGAGCTCTCCAGAAAGCCCAGTAGGTTCCTCAGCTCTTAACGCATGTGGGTTATGTGGACCAGACATGCATATTTTAAGTGTGGACCCTGCGCTGAAGTGACTTTGCTGTCATGCAGCTGTTAAGAGGGCACAAGTGACCGCAACACTGCTGTGTGCCATGGGAGAGCAGGCATTCAGGATACTGTTTCAGCAGGGGACATGTGCACAATATGCTTCTGGCATGGAGTGTTCTGAAAGGGGTTCTGGTTAGCAAGCCCACCTTTCTGAGACAGAGTTAACTGCATCATTGTTTTTTTAAATAAACATGCTTTAAAAAAAACAGGGCTCTACACCCTTACCAGGAGGCAATTATTCACAAAGGACTTATTTCTTTGAGACGAACACTGTGATGACATTGCTCATCCTCGATACATTGGTTAGTTGTCAAAGGTGAGGATTTAGAAAATATAATGCTTGTTTCTAGGTAGCTGGCAATAGTGCCAAATCGGGGCTGCAGTCTCACACATTATTACAAAGATTATGGATTATTCGGTCATTTTGTGAGACGCAGGGAGAATATTCCACGCTCTGATGTATTTGCCCATTCTGTACAGGATTACACAGTTCTATGTGCAGTGGTGCACGTCTCTTTTTCAGGGTGTTCAGAGTGACCCCACCCTTTGAGGTAAGTGCTTGGTAGTATTCATGAGAATGGTTGGAACTACTCTCATACAAGATCCAAAGACTACCTCAAGAAATGCAGGCAACGTTCCATGCCAGAGTGACAAGGTGAACAGCCCTACCTGATGAGTCTGACTCTGCTTTCAAGCCCCTGCCATACTTGGCAGTGAATAACTGCCCAATGGCCCTTGGTATTCTGGTTGCCTCCACTCATAGATGCTAAATGAAGGGTGGGGTTCCGTTGTGTGCTAGCTCATACTTATTAATGGGAATCAAGCAGGAATCCCTGATTTTAATGGGCACATCACTATGTTTATCGGGGATGCCTGCATTCTGAATGCCTTGTGAGCGAAATACTCCTTAAACAGTTGCCTAAACCTTCGTTTGTAATACCGAAAATCAAGTATAAACCACGTAACAGGGGCAACATGTTTTATATTATGTCCCTCGTCCTCTTACATTTTCATATCACCATACTTAACCAAGACTGCCATGTTAGAATCACATGACTGCTTGAGCCACTGCTAAACCATTCGCGCATTAATGATCATCTAAGAAAAACAGTACACTTGTCTTTCTGAGCAAAGCACATTATCAAATCCTAGAATGGCAATATACATTATTTTCCGATAGAAGGTTATCATTCCAAGGTGGTGAATCTGGTAAACTCCTATTGTTTCAAAATACCTGCATGAAAAAGGGACACATAGGACTAATGACGGATCCTGTCTGCTTTGCATAAAATCAAAGAACATTTTGTGTATATATGAATCACTACAGAGCTATATTTAACAAATATCTGTGATAAAAGCGTCGTAGCATGAAATACTAAGTACATGATGCAGACTGAGCTTCACACTCATTTGAATTTTCACAACACTCACCCTAACATTAAAATGTTTGCAACCATAAACCATATATAATCAATGTTTACAAGCTATGGGAATGCCAAGCTGCATTATATGGTGCAGAGATTTGGGGACACTGTATGGTTAAAAATGTACAGATAAACCCTTTGTAAAAAAAACAATTTAAAACTACCAAAGAGTACACATACAATCCCATTACACCAAGAGCTGGGCTGGGGGTCTATAAGCCATGAGATTACCATCAAACCTATCATATATTGGGTCCGATTATGGAGCACACGCTTCTTGCTCAAGTAGATAAGCTCTCCAGGATGTTTTGAAGCAAGAGGGTGGGCAGTGTTTGCCATGGTGCAATCACGTACAATTTGTCAATGGCCAGTTTAGGTTTTGACAATTACTGGACCAATCCGGACACAATTTATAGCAAGTTACAATCAGCCGTATTAACAGAGATTTGCGGACACCAATACCCAAAGTAACCACCATCCTAGTCTCATTTCCTATTGGGACAGCAAATTAACCAAGGCATACGAACCATACTCACATTATGTTAAACCAAAAGCAGCACATTCACTGTTTTTTAAGCTCAGGTCCGGCACCTTTTCGCTGGCTACCTTTACTTACAAAAGTGTCTCAACACCAACCAATTCCTGTCCGTACTGCATTGGCACCAGAGCGACAGAGATTCATTTTCTATTGTTTTGTCCCATATACAAAAGACTCTGAATGCAAGACGTATAACCAAGATTGAATGCAGTTAGAATTCTCAACATCACTGTGACTGTAAATGAGTGCAAATTAACTGACAATGTTGCATTTGTTCATGGTTGGTGACCTTTATCCATCGTGCATGGGTTTTATGGAGAAAATTGATTGAGCAGGACCAATTATGAATTATTCGCATAACAATCACACACATTATCAGTTCCAATAATTATCTTGTTGTTCTGTAACATATCACATTGTTTTCCTGATTTTGATTGAGAAAATTGTTTTCTTTCTCCTTATATATTTTCCGATGAGATGCATCTCTATAGTATTTTGATCTGTGCTGTTTGTTGTATAAGGCTTTTATTACACCATGCTTTAAACATTTGTAATTATTCTGCGTATTGACTGTACTATTGTGTAATATTTGGACTATTGTGAACTTTTTGGCTTTCACCGAACAACGTATGATGATGATTGAACACGTTCTTGCTTCGGATGTAAGGTAAAATGGCTGCCGCTTCATCTTGCTTCTCGAGCTGTGTTCGGGAGATTTGCAGAACTTTGAAAGAGGAGGGTCTGAGAGAGGAAACGTGGTCTCACAGTAAAGATATCTGTGTGCATGCCCTGTCATCAATGCGCAGACAATCATCTGGAATTATATATACATTTCGTGCTAACATTCTTTGATGTGAAAATGATTCGGTATTGTAGGGCAAAACTGATAAGAAAGTTACCTGGCTGACAGTAGAGTGACACAACTTTCTTAAAAAATGTTTTTAGGTTATTCAGTCACTAGTTATCAATTTGATTTCTTAAGTAGTAGGTCATAAAAAATAAAATGAGCCATCTATATAAATATTGTAGTACATAAAACATCAAGGTGGTGATTCATACAGAAGTTACCTGTAGTAACTCCGAGTTATTCCTGACGTTCTCTTCTCTTTCCAGGAGTATGTCTGCTACTGCTGTAAACTTCTTTGGAAATCCAATAGCCGCTCTATATGAGTATGTCAAGAGGAAAAGAGTTCCCCCTCCATGTGAATCAGTCATTAAGATTGTTTGGTGATCCTGCAACATGTGAACATCGTTTTGAAAGTAAAATTACATTAAAGCATTATCATCCAGGCCTAGGGTGAGAGCACAGGACATTTTCAGATCAGTAGTGTTGTATTAACAAATAGTGGTGGCAGACATCAATGCCACATTTTTGCACCACAACTCATGGTAGACTCCCTGTGTTTGTAAGCTCTGTAAAAATAGCTGGTATTAACAATGTGTTCATGGTACTCAAGATATCCACCTGGAAGGATAAAGGGCTCAGTCGGCCCTGTCAGGATTCGAACATGTGCCAAACAAGCGAAAAGGAGACAGATTAAATGAGGCTTGACAAACTGAGCTATTTCACATCTAGCAACAACAAATCCTCATTGACGTCGCCCTGACCTCACTAGGACATCACAGGTAAACCCGCTGCCACCGTTGTTTCCATGCCGGGCGATCACAACTCCTGCAGGCAGAGGCGTCAAACCCGCCAGGTCTGACCTGGAGGGTTTAACTCCGCCCGCCTGCAGGCGGACGAGGAAACACCGGCACCATTACGAGATGGTGCCGGTGTTTCCATGATCCCCATCCCCATTGAGTCCAATGGGACTCAATGGGAATGGGGATTAACACCATTCCGCCTCCGGAATTCCCGGGACACCGGGGTTGTAATGCCCCGGTAATTCTGGGAGTCACAGAGGTGAAATGGTAATACGAGTCCTGAGATAACCAGGCAGTTTTACCGCCTCGGTTACCAGCGGACTCGTAATGAGGCCCAAAGTGTGTTAGGTGATTTTAACTTACCTCACTTGACAGCCCTCTTCTACATAAAGCATGGACATCTGTAGGACAACTATGCTGAATGGCCTGGATGTGACACTATGTCAGCATGTCCAAATTGAATGAGGTCCTCCTTGTCTCTGTGCCTCTTTACCCATAGTTTCTATAGAACCCTATGACTGGCAACAGCATCAGTGCTAGTATAGTAGGCGCAAGACCACTTAAGTAATCTGCAAATTTCGAATAACAGCATCTCTCAGCTGACTCCTCTAATCCTGAAACAACACTTTCAATTTTTTCCTCTAACTGCTGGTGTTCGACAAGGTTCTGTCTTAGGTCATATCCCCTTTATACTCTACACATCTGCTCTTGGGGCACTTATCCCCTCCTTTAGGTTATGATATGAAATGGCATTTATAACACACCTATACACAAGTGTTTCAAGGCACGATGAGGCAAGGGAGAGGAAACAGAGGGTGGACAAAGACAACAATCTTACTAGGCCTAGTGACATTGAGATCACGCAAGCGCAGGAGAGAGGGTATGGGAAAAGAGCAGTGGGAGGCAGGAGGGAAAGTGCCGGACATGGGATCAAAATAACAAGTAGTGCGGCCAACAGGTGGCAAGTGCAAGTGTTAAAAGTGCATATGCAGGTAAGGGGACTGTCGGGTTGCATATACAGACCACAAGTGCAGGGGTTGCCAGGAGGCAGTGCAGGTGTGCAACTGGGTTGGCAGTGACCTGGGCCCGAGTTCAGAGGGTAACCAGGTGACCAGTCCAGTATCAGATAGGAGATCAGCACGGGAGAGGAAGAGAGAAGGCAGAAGCAAAGAGGAAGGTCTTGAGGTGCTTCCGGAACTGGAGATGGTTCTGCTCAGGTTTCAGAGAGGCAGGAAGGCTGTTCCAGAGGGAGGCGCCAGCCGAAGAAAGAGATCTGCCCCCACCTCGTTGCTTGGAGAAACGACTGACCCTCAAGGATTTGAAGGAGCGAAGAGCTTGAGTAGGAAGATATTAAGAGAGGGTTGGAGGTATTTCGGTCTCAGGCCCCAGAAGGCCTTGTGGACAATGCAGAGGATTCTTGCACCGACTCGTTACGTACGACACCCAAATCCTCTCATCTCTCCTCTGAACTCTCTATCAAAATGTCCATCTGTCTCACCTCTGCCATTAAATATTGCATAGCTTCACACTCTCTGATGTTAAACTCTACAAAAACAGAGGTGATCTTCTACCCTGCCAAATGCTCTCTCTCTTATCTCTTCCACTGACGACCCAGTTCCCACCTGACACTCTCCCCTACTCCTCTTCAGCTAGAAACCTCAGCATCATCTATGACCATTTTGACACCATCTCTACTTTCACGTCCAACACTGCAACATCAGCTCGTTTCAACCTCCTTGTCTTTTCTAAACTGGACTACTTTGCAAACATGTTCTTTGGTCTCCCCAACTAAGAGGGTCAATGGACACTGAAATGATCAAGTAATCACTTTCTATACTGACAGTGTAATAGGAATGTGGAAGGGAGACAAGACTTCACTATTAGAATTTTGAGAAACTGTAAACATTCTACATCGGATCATCGAGTTAACTTAAGATGAAGGAGAACTATAAGTTCACTTTTACATGAAACAGGCACAAAAGGAGGAACCAGAATAGCAGCATGGTTGTAAATCAAAAGAGCGCATCAAAACAGTCTAATTCATGCAAACAATGTGTGTGTAAGGAATGCAATCAATCGCCATCCGTAAGGTCGCATGTTGTGCTTTAAAAGGAAATTTTCTGAAAAAATGACACACATGCAAAGAATAGAAGAAATTAGCAGTATATTTTGACAATTTATAGATATGGAAAATAGGCAAATGGAGGTCAATGAAAGAACAAGCATTATACAACAGGATTATCTGTTGAACCAAATGAAGAATACAAGTTAGAGGAACACACATTCATTATCCATATAAAATCATATTGACAATTAAAAACAAATGTTAATAAAGACTGGAACATCATTCAATAAGGCAACAACCTAAAACTATGCCCCCAGAAGCTACATCTAACTGTGCACAAAAGAAACAAAATATTAGGGTCAGCGTAATAAAAGCTGAGATACCAAAAACCCAGCTTAAAGGGAACAAGGGAACAACTGTCTATGAGACAAAAAGTTACTTTTAATGGAAGCAAGTCTATAGAATGTGAGTCTTCCTCAGTGAATAATGAAAGGTTGGACATGACAGAGTTTAAATCTTCACTTTTTCAGAAAAGAAGTCTGGTTTAAGCACAACAGATTTCCTTAAAGGGCATTTGAAAAATGGGCAACATTTTGTTCCTCAATTTTGCACGCCATAATCTGTAATCCATTACAATAAATTGAAAAGTAAATTGATTTAGACAGCAGATAAGATAATATCTTACTCCAGAACAAGGGGTAAGTGAACTCCAAAGTACATTGGTCTGCTTCACATCGATAAACCCTTAGATGTTTTTTGGTCTGAAAGAATGTCTTTTAGGAGACCACTTACATAATTAATAAATGTTCAATATTTATTTCATAATGTATATAGAATAGTTACACTCCTCGCCTCTACGAACAGATTCACAATAATGTTCCTGTCACAAATACTGTGAGATGATTTCTCCACGAGAATATCTGTGCTGACCACTACAATTATTTCAGCAGCAAATGTGGTAGGATGCTATTTGTGCAGGTTAATATATTGCCTCATGATCTTAACATTTTAACAGGAAAATGAATTCAATGGAAAGGAGGATTAAAATGCAATACAAATGAGCAATACTATAGGATAATAGTAGTACGGTATATTGACAATGGGAATATTCAATGCAAATACAATTGGAAAAATATCCAATAGCAGAAGAAATTGATGGCAAGTCAACATTCGTGAAGAGAGTTTTCCACAGCTTAAAATGTGTGTTAGAGAATACTCATTCACCCACATTTAAATGACTGATCCTTAACAAAGTAAGTTGCATGTCCCAGAACATCAAGGTAGTGATGACAATTACTTCCATGAAACAGGCAGGAGTGCAAGTATCTCTTTGCTCTGCAGAGTACTATGAGCGATTAACAGCTGGAATTCTATGAAGTTTTGTAGGAAGCCACTATTTAAAGCAAGGTTCTTAGAATGAGAGCGATGAAAGAATTAATGAAATATGTGTTTCATGTAGGATCTCAAAGAACGTAACTTTGAATGGAATGTGGCGTAGAGGCCACCTAAAAACTATAAACGCAACAACAGAAACATGATTCAGCAGTTTATAGTAGGATCACCACTACCTCAATTGCCCTTTGCCCTCTATTTGTACCTTAGAGGTCCACTGCCTTTTTGTCTGGATCTTGTAACTGACATAGAAGTCAAGCCTTCCTCCCTTTTAGTTAGCGCTCTTAAGTATCCCCATGTCGTGTGTGAATAATCATCCAGACCTGTGGTTTCATTGCACTTTGAGGTTTGTAAACCTGAATTTAACACCACAAAGCAGGCAAACAAGTCCCAGAATAGAGTAACAACAGACCTGGAAATCCTACTCACACATGGCACCTGGGGAACATTAGATCTCAATGTATCTACTGTGCATCTTCCCAGTAAACAAGCTGCATGAGTGTGAAGCCAGATAGTGTTGGCCTTCTCTCACCCTGGGTGGACACGAATAACAAATGGTCAGTTTCCAGATCCCTAGAGAATCCTGGCGCATTACCGTCATAAGAAACTGACATTTGAAGGATTGGGAGCAAAATAAAAGGTCTCTTATAAATATACTTCTTATACTTTTGTCTCTGGCTGTCACTACTGATCGAACGATACTTCCCCAATTCTTTATACTTAGCCCCACCTTCGGGAAAAATAGTGTTGGCGCGTCCCAACAAATCCGAAAATGTTTATATATTTTCTGTTAAATGCAGATAGATTCCTCCAATTTGAAGTAGTTGGGTGCACCTGCAGACATCCACTGAGCCCAAGGGGTTAGAGAGGACAGACCCAGAAATTAAGAACCACTGCTCTATGTGGAGATGGTATGCCAGGTCATATGTAGTCAATATGCTAGTACTTCTCTGTAGCTTATAGACAGTGGCTTGGATATGTGTTGAATTGTGGAGACAGTTATCTATAGAGGGAGTTTGTACTGAGAAATCACTTCTACAGGAACTCATTAGTAACCTCTCACTTGCATGTGACTTGGATCTCACTGTGATCTATCATGAGGAAGAGGCCTAATGCTTGACAAATCAGTGGATTAGGAGCCGGCTTGTGAAACAAAGGCAGGCCAGAGTTAGCATGGCTCCTGGTAGATACCATCCCTTGGTAAATCGCCTTGTTGTCCTACTGGAATCTTTACTTTGTGTATTCTTTCGACTGACAATTGGTTTTTTCTATTGCTTCGCAGAATTATCGTGCTGATAGGTGATCCCCATGAAGCAAGGTGGTTAAAAGTATAAATTATTGTGTAGGTCATGTGAATTTCAACACAGACAGTTTTATAGGTCAGACCGCTGCATCACTAGAAACAAGACATCTTTCACAGTAATCCAAAGTATATTTTTCAACCAAATGAGGTCAAGGACCCATGTTAACTTCGTAAGGTTAAAACAGCCGGTCCGGAAATAATGATGGCGGTAAACCCGCTGCCACTGTTGTTTCCAGACTGGCTGATCTCGAGTTCTGCAGGCGGGAGGTGTCACTCCCGCCAGGTCTGACCTGGCGGGTTTAACACCACCCGCCTGCAGGCGGACGTGGAAACACCGGCACCATTACAGCATGGTGCCGGTTTTCCACTTCCCCATTCCATCAGAATGGGGATGAACAGAATTCCGCCTCCGGAATTACCGGGTCACCGGGGTTGTAATGCCCCGTTGATTCTGGCAATCACAGAGGTGGAATGGTAATACGAGTCCGGCAGTAACGTGCCAAAATTTCCAGCACGTTTACCGTCGGACTCGTAATGAGGCCGAATATGCCAACTCTGTAACGTACCCATCTATCTATTACAGGGTGCTTCACAAAGTGGTAGCAAGGTGTATTTAATTATTCATACACTAGTTGGTGATGGGCAGAGGCTGAGACATCGAAAGGGAGGTTGCACAAGCTAACAGATACAAGCAATACGTAATAGAACACATGTTACAAGCACGATTACAGCTCTCGTGAGAATTTTCTAGTTCACGTACTCACCCAAAACATGATTCATTCTAATATATGCACCAATAGTAGCGAAATAGTGAGTCATTGTAAGGAAATGTATGATTTTCTTATTTATTAAGGAGGATTTAGCGTATTTGTGAAGATGCAAGACTTTATTTTTTTTTTACAATGGAGGCAGAAAATGGCTTTCTAAAAGTACATGCCATTGACACCAAGGGCTCTATTTACCAAGAACATTCTTTTCCTTGGTGCATGAAACTGCACACACAAATGGAAAATGTCCAAAAATGCACATGAATATTAGCAAAGTGGCCCTGAACATGCACAACATACATTCTGACATACAAATGTGCCCTCTCCTCATTGTGTACAATTGCCCAAACGGGGGATGTGAGAGGCAAGACATGGCATGTTTTCATGCACCTCATAATACATTTGTGTTCTACAGAAACATGGAAGGCAATGCCCAGGCATTCCCCTAACATGCTTGCAATGATGCAGTGGTCTCCACGATTCCCAAATGTCATATGTCAACTTCTATGTAATTTTGCAGCCTAGAACAGTGAAACCTAATGCTTACATAGTCATGAGGATCTGGGAACTAGCAGTGGACAGAAGTGGGAGGTAGTGGTATTTGATGATGCAGTCAAGGGATGGAATGGCTCTTAGGGAAGGTGAGAACATGGGCGTGGGTATGGAAGTGAGATTGGGAAATGGGATGAGAGAGATGATGGGGGGAAGAGAATGGATGAATGAAAAGCCCACATATCTGCTTCAGACCGTCCAACAAACATAGTGCCTCCAAGTCAGGGTCCAATCTTACAGACCATCATACAGACCATGTGCTGAGAATGCTGCTGACCACATAGCCCCAAAGAACTATGTAGTCTGCAACAGCAATATATCAACAATCATATGGGAACCAGAATGGGGAGGCAGCATTTGAACGTCACTTCCTAAAGTCTTATTTTATGAAACTGTAAACCAAATGCATGGGTCAAGCAATTACATCATCAGACTTCGGTCAAATCATGCATTCCAGACAAATGGCACAATTATTATGCCACAGTATCTGTTAAATGTCAAGTGCAATGTAACAAACAACAAGTCTTGTTTTATGTACAAAAAGCAGCATCAGAGGGGTTATAGTCATTTCCATGTTGTGTTATAAAGGGGGTTGTTAGGGCCGATTTTGGAAGGGAGCAGGTGACTTTGATAAAATAAAATGTGCAAAAATAGTAATAGTACTCTGTCAAGCCATAATTATGCCCATGAATGTCCTACACTGGAAAGGCCACATAATTTGCTTGAACATTCATCCACTTGCCTCCACATAAACCTGGAAAAACATGGCAGCTTGCAGCTTTTCTGACTTTTGGGTGGTAGCAATAGGGACATTGGAGAAAGAGCATTTGTGTAATTGACCTACCAAAGGACAAATATTTTCAGATCACCTTCCCTTTCACCCCACATCATACAGATTGTTGCTCCACCTGAAATTGTGTACTAAATTGTTCTGTAACTCCTTGTTCCTCCTTATCCTTATCTTCCTGGTGACATGGGGCTGCAACCAAAGCAACAGGTGCCTGGCCAGTAGCTCCACCATCATCACAGATGCCATCAGCTGCTTCTCCACAAGTGAAGATGTGCAGAGTCTACATACAGCTGCACTTTGGACCGTGAGTGATCTGCATACCTTCCGTTGGTAATCTCATACAATGTGCATATCTTCAGTCAGATGATGTGCAGCAGGTGGACTGTAAGACTCGAGTTTCACTGTCTATGGGTACATTATTTGGATGACTGAATATTTTCAACACAATGCACTTGTTTGCACTAACACACTTTAGGAAGCTTGCCTGCGTGTTTATTGACTATTGTATCTGTAGTCTGGACTAGTGTTTATGGCAGATTTATAGTCTTTGCTGTACCATTTAATCACAGCATGGCTTCACCGTTACCCTGAGGCATCCGCTACTTTATAGATACTGAGCACTTTTAAGCAGCTTTGGTTAGTTCTCAATATTTGTAGGAAAGTTGTCGCCTCCCTCCTTAAAATATGTGCCTATTGTGATTATGATTGTATAGTGTGGTGTACTCCCCTATTTGAGGGAGAATGAGCACTTTTTATGTCTAGCGCATGGTGGTTTATAGTGTCAGCTTTATATGACAGACTATTCATGATATGAAACTTGAGTGATACTATTCTTGCGGTACATTTTAAACTTTATTTGACTTAACTTTACATTATTTTGTGATGTCATGTATACTTCAAATCATGCTGCACGTGAATTGTATTACTCTGACATCCCTCAACATTATATATTTGAGTCCAAAACCCATAAGTGGAATCCAAGACAGCGAGGAGCAGATACACTTGGCCATATGTACTATGCTGAACTTTAAACAGATTCTGTGAGATTTTGTTTGAGGTTACTACTACTCCACGTAAAAGGAATAAGGCCCTTTACAATTTTATTTCGATTAGCATAAATTATGTTAAAATACACCATATAATATATTTGCACTCTGGTCTTCCTTTATGCACATTAGCCCGTGTATATGGGTTTTTCAACTTGTTTTTAATATTTCAATAGAGAGATTACAGCAGTTGGAAAAATATGTTTTGGAATTAGGCTTATATTTTTTTCCCACTGATTATTTTGATTTTGTCAACTCATGCTGATTTATTCAAATTCATATGAAAACTCAGATTAGCTACATTTCATATGACTAAGCAAGTTTCTACCTATCCTAGACCATTATATGAAGTGAGTAAAATGAACAAGCTGTCTGTTAAAGATGTATCTACTTTGCTATGTCTTGACCAACGTAATGTTGAACATAATTTTGATCTGGCTGTTGGCGGAAGAACTCAGTTATTTGACTATTTTGGATACAATTGGTAAATTTACTAATCTGAGCATTTCCAGTGATTTGAATGTCAAATAAAAATTCAGTCCTAAATAACTGATAATAAAATTGATGACATTCACAAACTAGATTTCGATTATTTGAGAAAACTGAATAATTCAATCAGATATATTGAATTCAATTTGAATGATCATAAAGCCTGGGCTGTTGAAAATCTTCAAAATGATAACAATATTGCAAATGAAGACAGTGGTGTTGTGCTCTGGGATAGCGATTTGTATCTGAAGGAAAACATTTCTTCAACTTCCTCATTTGAATTGTTATAAAAATGGGAAGAACATGTTTTGGCCGATACTAAAATGCTATTTGACAAATTGCTTAATGATTAAAAATGTTCAATCTATTAGTTTGGGAAGAAGTATAATTTTTGAAAGGTGGCTTTCCTGTGACTCCTATTTTATGGAACGAGGAGAAGGGACTACATGTAATTCCTTTGCCCTTTCCACAGCAGAATAGGGCTGGAAGACTTATCATTGGCCTCAATCCCAGGGATTGTATCTTGGCAGCCCTAAAGCCTCTACACTGGCTCCTGGTGGTCGCAAGGATGACATTCAATTGCCTCTGCATCATCCACAATGCTTTCTTGGGCCTGGGACCATGTTGTTAACAACTTTCTCTCCTTAAATACTCCCCTGCAAGAGCCCTCTGCTCCTCTAACTCCAATTATCTGCTTGTGAAACCCTTCTCCAAACAGATAGCGGGAGGCAGGTTTCTGTTCGGCTGGTGCCTCTCTTTGGAACAGTCTCCATGCCCCTCTTAGACTTTGAGCCAGACTTACTTAAGTTCCATATACTTCTCAAAACTCAGCTTTTCTCTTACTCTATCCTTCCCTCCCTTCCTAACTCATCCCAGTGCCACTGAGACTGGTGGCCTGGTTCCTCATGAACCTCACAGGATCCACGGTATCAGGTAATATCATCCCCACCAATAATATCGCCATATATATGATGGTCGGGAACGGCCATAGGTGATATTATTAGTGGGGATAGTTTTGGGGGTAAATGGGAGCGGGGGTGTACCCTGCTCCCTTTGGTCTCATTCACATCAGCAGCCCCTCACTTAACTTCATATTTACCTAGATTTGTTGACAGTATTTCTGATTCATTTTGACAGGGAAATCTTCCAAATCTCTCTGCCTGCCTCGCACAAGGTCAACCCAGAAAAGGACAGCTTCAGCATCATACAGCTTGCCAGCACTGAACTCCGTCTGTCTAGCCAGCCCTCTGTTACTTCATTTCCTAGCATCCAAAGCCGAACTGCCTTCCTCTCTGTCTCAAAACCCTTTTGTCAAACCCCTTTGTCAATCAAGGAAAACATCTCCCCTTGAGCAGATCATTCCACTGAAATGGCACGTCATTTCATTGCTTCAGGGCAAAAAATTCATCGTTCTTGCGCTTCCTGCTCTAATACAATGTCCTGTTTTCAGTAGAATAGATCTTCACATTTGTTTTTGTTTATCACCCAGTGCAGATTCAGCCTGCATGTATAAATTCCCATTTCCAGAGCATCTGTCAGGAAAGGAAGAAGGCGATGGATATGGCAGGGGAAATGTGCACAAAATACACAGTAAACAACCTTGAATATAACAATGTGCATTCAATACCCAAGACTCGTGTAAACCACTATATGAAAAGGAATGTAGGGTAAGCACTTAGAACCTCCTTATGACTGAAAGGAAAGTCGGCAAACTCCTTACCCACTATGCTATTACAGATACTGACAGCGCTAAGCCCACGTAGAGGGCAAGCAGTGACAGAATCTGTAAACTGACACTCTAGACGGTACTGAATAAAGAATTTGGAAACAGTACTCACAAGGACCGGAATGACCACATGAATGCCAGTACTCACGAAGACCGGAAAGACCACTTGGATGTCCGTATTCACGAGGACCGGAAGGACACTCAAAAGTCAGTACTAACCCACAACCCTGTATATCAAACAAGAACCCAGAAGGCAGTAAAGGCAAAGAGTGAGGATGACTAAATACCTAAGCCCAAGTCAAGAGGCAAGAAGGAATAGTACAGTGTGGAAAACAAAAGATAATCACACAGGAGCTAGTTACAACAGCTTCCCACACCTAACAATAAAATAGGAAATAAATGTAAAAGTGTAAAGGAAAACATGGCATGGATCCCAATAGAAGGCAAGGATCAGGAGCAGTGAAAACGATATCAAAAAGGGAAACTGCCCCACCCATCCAAGGTGAAAAGGCAGGAAACTAAACCTGTAAAGGAAAGATTAATGCAACAGGTCTTTCAGTAGCAAAGGACGATTTCTAGGAAACAGTGAACACAGGCAATTGGGCTACAGCAAAAGGAAAGCTCAGAGAAAGGCTGCCTGCAGACAGAGAAAGGGAGAAAGGGATCTCCAAAAGGCAGAAATCAATTAGGCATACAAATACGAAATCCAGGACAAGGAACAAGAAACTCTAACTAGAAACTGGGCACAAAAACTAGGAACCAGGAACAAGGGACCACTCAAGACAGGAACATTGCAACAATGACCAGCGCTGGACTGACGCAGACTGAGGCTTTTAAAGCTGCTTAACGAGCACACCCCTCAGGCGTGTCGCCTGCTGCACCTGCAGCCACAGGTGTTGCCTATCCTCCACCCAGCCTTGTCCTGCAAGGGAGGAGGTGAGGCAGTGAGCCAGGCATTCTGGGAAGCATAGTCATTTGATTAAAGCAGTAGTAGCATGCTGGCTGCCAAAAACCTGGAATGGATCCGGAAGGGAAGTAATTTGGGAAATAAGGTTTTAGCGCTCCCAATTCATCAGAACACTGTAGCATAAGGTTTGGAGGAAATGTCCAGTAGGGAAGAAACCCCAAAACATGCCCCCAAGTGGCGGGAACGGGAGCGAAGGGAGCGAGTCGTGACAGCATCATGCATTTTCCAAATCTGCATTCAGCTTATTTCATCATGGACTAAGTTGCACTAAATGTTATTAAGGGATTCAGTTACATGTTAACTGAGATTGGGTTAATTAGGATGTTAAGCCGTACTTGAATCTCTGCCCTTCAGATCAGTTGAGACATTTTTTCCTGCTGCTGTGTCTCAACCATCTCCCCACTCTGGCCACTAGAGGCCCTGAGAGGGGACTGGCTCTAACAGAAAGGTATTGCAGAATGTGTGCACTGCCATCAGAGCTTGGAACTGCTCGCCATGTACTAACAACCTGCCCTGTGATGCGAGTAAGCCATGTTAAAAATCTTGGGGTTTTTGTACACAATCCGGAATATATCGAGCAGATAGAGTTCTGGTATCAGTGTATTAACATCTTAAAACTCAAATTACACATGGCACTTTTCCAGGTATGGCGTGAGGCTTCTATTCGTATGATTATGTGTATTAGGGTTGCTCATGTAATCAGATGCCCTTATTATGTAATCATGAGAATGAGTGATATATATGTGGGCCTTTCATCACCATCTGGTATGAACCTGTACAGCTGTATTAACAGTACTGGTCATTGAAAGTCCATTCGAACCTGTCATTGATGCTGTAAATTGTATGATGATTTTAGTGAGAGGTCATTATTCCTCTTTTTCTTTTCTCTTTTTTTTCCTTTTCATAGTAAGTAATAGTCTGCCTGTTCTAGTTTCTGTTATAGCTGATGATCTGTACATACTGAATATCTAATTTTGTCTTATTTTTTATTTTTATGTAGATATGTCTAAAGTTTTTTACATATGTATAAAACTGTATCACATTAATAATAAACACATTAATTTATATTAGTATTATATTTAGTGCAGTTCAGATAAAAATAGTCTCTGATAAAAATAGTCTTTGTAACTAAGAGTCTGTTATAAAATAGTTTGTGATAAAAAATAGTCTGTGATAAAAATAATTCACACAGGAAACCGGTCTTGGTGGAACTACCCCATTCCGGGACTTCATGGGACTTCTTTCGGGGCCATCATCTCTACATCTTTTGGGAGCATCATCTTCACCCCATTCTTCAGTGCAGGGCACTTTCCAAGGGACACCAATACAGTGGTATCCTCCAGTGATCCGGCACTCCAAGGACTGACGGGGAAAACAATTATTTTTCTAGAGCAAAAAGAAAATAACTTAAGTATCAAGCACCTTTTACTTTTCCTTTCTCACTGGAGCATCTGAAATCAAATGTAGTTATGCACACAAATGCAAATAATAGAAATAACATGCCATGCAGCCAAGACATTTCCCCACAATGACTACTGAAAACAACTTGAAGTAATCACACTAATATCACAGCCTCAACCACAACACTCCTTTCTATCATGTATCTATTTGTAATTTTGTTCACTAACTTGATATATATATTTTCTTTTTACCACTTTCAATCTCCTTTTGATATCTTCACACTATTTACACCTAACCACTTTCTATGGCAATTTTCTTTTTTCTTGTTTACTCTTTGCTAGTTTCAACTCGCTCTAGTTTCTTCACTTTATGTTTCAGGGGACAGGACTTAATTTGATGAACATGGACAAACTGCTCCACTGTTAATTCTCCGTCCTTTTTATCAATTCTGTAAACCACAGGTGAAACCTTATCTACAATTCTATATGGCCTTTGCCATGCTGCAAGGTATTTAGAGTTTTTATGTTTTCCCTTCCTGAAATTAAACTTGTATACCTGGTCTCCGATCCCATATTCTATCACAGATGCCTGTCTATCATAATATGTTTTGCACCTTCCGCTGACTTTTCCAAATTTCGCTGCGCAAAAGCAAACACATATTGCAAGTGCTTTCTCTATTCTTTTACATCTTCATGAATTGTGGATGCATTTATAAGCACCTGTTCATTTGTTCTGTAAAGTAAGTGTTGTGGCAGAACCATTTTGCTTCCTGTCAATATTTTATGGGGACTGAGGTTCGTTGATTTAGAGGGCGTCGACCTGGTAGCAATTAGTACCAATGAAAGCTGCAAATCCCAGCTAGATCCTACTTCAATTACAAACTTTTTCAACATAAAAACTATCGATCTGTTACAGCTCAAAAAGGAGGGCCAGTAAGAAATGTGTAGCTTTCTCTTCACACCCAAGATTTGCCATATATTTGTCATCAATGCACTAGTGAAATGAATTCCACGATTAGACTCTATTCTTTGAGGTACACCGAATCTTGAAATTACATGTTTTAAAAGTAAAATGGCTGTTGTTTGTGCACTACAGTCTGGAGCTGGAATGCACTCCACCCATTTGGACATTAGAAAAGTTGCTGTCAGCATGTACCTGTTTCCACTTGCTGAGCTTCTTACAGCCCCAACATAGTGTCATTGCCATAGTGTCATTGCCATAGGCTCCATCTACTGATGGGGGCAACGGGTCACTTGACTCACTTATGTCCCTTTGGGACCTATAAACACAGGGGCCCTGGCTGGACTCAGTCATATAGAGATGTGAGCATGAACACTTTATTTCAGTGCAGGAGTGCTTTTACTTTATTTCAGTGCAGGAGTGCTTTTATTTTACAAGAACTTTCCAGGAGCTGAAAGCCTTTATTCCAGAGAACATCCTCATGTGCTGACTAATCGGGTGTGGCTCCGTAGGCCTGGTCTTCATGTGCTGACTCATTGGGTGTGGCTGGGTGTGGCAGGTAGGCTGAACCTGGTGGGCGTGGCTTCAGAAGCTCTGCTTTATAAGCTGCTCCATCCTTAAGGCAGGTGCTTTGCGTTACTGTGCACTTGCGTGCAACATGACACTCACCGCCGCTTGGACCAGTTTACTTACCTTCGGAAACCAGGTGTTCTACTGCATACTCACCTCAGTAAACCGGTGCAGACTCATCTCCTGACATCCAGTGATCTTGATCCCGATGCCACAGCACCGCACTCTCAGGAACACTTACCTGAAGTATAGTGGCTTAGTCGCAGCAGGACTGGACTACCACGTGCAAGGGACCAGTGAAGGAACTCGGTCCAGATCAAACAAGCGCCCCTGCCAGAAGCAGCAGGATGAAGTGCTCGACAAAACTACTCAACAGGTAATCTTTCCAGGGAAAGCGCATCCCACAGGTACCACAGTTTGGGAGAAGGGGTCCAGAAGGGGATCAGGCGCACAAGCTGGCATACTCATGCCCTAATCTCCATGCAGTAGCAGTCCCGAGCAGCATCACCTATTACCACCAGTCACCACATAAGCGCAGAGGACAAACTCATACCCGAGCGCCCTTACCCTCCGGAGGGCGACAACCGTGCCCCAACACCTCTACAGAGACCAGGTAAGCGTAACACATAGTCGACTTGTAAATCAGACAATGGGAGTGTCAAGCCCCTTTTCATCAATGGTGCTCTATGAGCCGGTAACGCAGGTTAAAACTGTGCACACAGTAAACACCCTCTGATGTAGAGCTCAACATCTTGGGAAATATGTGTCCAATAGGCTAATCTTTTAAAAGCTCCAAAATGTTTTGTGAACCTCTGTGTCCTGCAGTTATGGCATTGTGGGCATGATGTAACATCAATCTCAGAAATGACAAAGGCACTACCAATAGAATTTTGGCCTGTCACATATTCTCTAATCATTAGTCCGTCTTGTACTCTAATTCTCTTTTTGATTTTTAATAGCACTCTCAATTCCTCTTTGCCTTTGCAGTCCTCTTCAGTCATAGGATTTTGTTCTGAATCTAGCAAATGGTTATAAAATGGGCCTAGAATAAGGTCTTCCTTTTACGCTTTGATCAAGCTCTGATCTGGAGCATCAAAACTCCATTGTGCTACAGGTTGTTGAACTGCTTTTGTAGTCGTGGAGCAGGATATTGCATCTACCTGTATTTCACCAAGCAGGTGTTCAATAGGAAATAACTCCTCCATTACAGCTCCAATTTTGGCTAACTGATCTGGCCTATCATTTCCCTCCTCAGCCTCACCTGGCATTTTCAAATGACCACATATTTTCCTCCAATGTATTATTGGATCATTTTCTGACACAAGCGTGTCTATAGCCTGAATCATCTTGCCATGTTTAAGTTTCTTCTTGTTATATGTGAGCATCTCCTTCACTTTCCAGCCAGGTAAATACTCTACAAAACAATTTTGCGCATAATCAGAATCAGTTACTAGAACTATTTCTTTGAGTTAATTTTCAACTGCTGTAGATATTGCCTTATAAATAGAGGCCAATTCTGCCACTTGACTACTTTTGGGGCCCATCGTCATGCTTAATCTTGGATTGTTGTGACATTTAAACCATATGTTTCCTATTCCTGCTACAAGCTCTTTTTCTGTATAATTCTCTACATGGTATGCACATCCATCTATATACACAGTTGGTAAATCCTTAAATATTTTTTTGTTGAATGTCTTGTGTGGAGATTGCTCAAATTCATTCACACTTGCTTCTAGCTCTATGTCATCAGGCACACAGACAGCTGCACAATCATGCAAGTCTGCTAGTCCTTGAGCAACTGGGCTCTTTTTATTTTGTCCATATTTCACTTTTACAGGAAATCCATGAAGTGCTAATGAGCAGGAAGTGATTCTTGACTGGGCCAAAGGTAGAGCTGTCAGAGGTCCCCCTGGAAGGTACTGCATGTTGAGGGTCATGGTCCACTGGATATTATTCTGGCCTGCCAATATTGCTCCTGCCAATTCCCTCGCTCCTATGTCACCACAGTGATCACAGCAGTGCCCTCAAATGTGTGACTGCACTGTATGCCTATTTCCGACCTACCCTCCATGATGCTCCCTCATTCGCACCCCTCATTGCTTGAGAATGCCCAAGCTGCGGCTCAGCAACCGGTGATACCCTATGCCGTCCAGTCTTTCCACATGCCATGCAGGGTGTATTGGGGGATCTCTTCACCATGGAAAATGGTGGCTTTGTTGCATCAGTGGATTATCCCTACTCCACCTGCCCCAGCATCTGCAGTATCATGATCCTCATCATCAACAACATCACCATCATCATCATAATCAGGAACAGAATCATAGTCCCAATGGAGTTGCCACTACAGTGCCAGAACAGTAGAGGAGGGCAAAGGAGGGCTGAGGAGAGGGGAATAGGTAGAAAGTGGGAAGATACAGGCATGTATATATCAGAGGTAGCAGTGATAGCAAACAGTTGCATTGCTCTGGAGAGAGTGCTGGCAGACTGTAAGTGATGGTGGTAGAAATATCATAGTGTGGTGCAGGCAGGCTGAAGGTAGTAGTTTTGGCAGAGGGTACAGTGGCAGGCTGATGGGAAAGGTGGTGGAGGTTGTGGGCATGTGCGGTACGGTGCATGCTGCTCTCTTTGCAATACTGATTCGGTGGGTAGCAACACAGAAAGTTGGTGGTGGTTGTGGTGCCCAATGCAGGGATGGTGATGGAAGCAACCAATGGCCCAGAACAACTGTCACTTGATTCCCATCCCTGGCCGGCTTGGGTGCCTGTTATCTCTGTACATCTCATGATGAGAAGGCTGTGGACATGACACATGAGGCATGTTGACACGTCCTCCAGGGTTACAGGTGTCAGGTGAAGTGAACGTGGCTTGGTTATTTGTCTAATGCTTCTGAGTGGTCATATGGGCATTTCAGCTCTGTTGTGATCACTGTCAAAAGGGTGCATTTAGTCTCCCATAAACCTCTAGGTGATGTGAGATGATCCTTGGACCATGGTGAGTAAAGGAAATATTCACACTTGTTTGGTCTGGTCATGTTACTCCGGGTGTGACCCATGATTAAGGTTGAATATATATTGTACATAGGCCATGTTGGCATTCCTTTTTGGAAACAGGACTCAGTATGTGTACCATACATATAATTAATGCCTGAGTGCATAACAGTTTCCAGGGTATGGTGGTTTCATCTTTAAAATGTCATATTGTGAAGTTTATAACCTACTAGCAAAAAGTAAACAACGTCCTTTCATCGCCTGGCTTTTCATCCCCAGGTTTTCAAAGTGCACATTCCATCGAATGTGCTCATCGATTTTTTTAGAGGGAGGTGGGAAAGGGTAGATAAGGGTTTGGGTGGGTGGGCAATGGCAAAATATAAGTGTGGGAGGAGGGTTTGGGGGGTACTCACCCCAAAAAAAAGGAAAAGAAAAAAACGATGAGCACATTCGATGGAATGTGCACGTTAAAAAGCCTGGGGATGAAAAGGCAGGCGATGAAATGACATAGAACCAAAAACATACTCTGCACAGGTTCTGTATACAAACATGATAACACTCTCATCAATTGTTGAAAATCAATGATCGTGTACCCTGCTGTTCCGAGTCACTTATCGCTTGATGTGCTTTGAACACTGAAGTAAACATCACTGAGATTGGGTATGTGTGGCTGGCTGACATACCGTGTACTGCTCTCCCCACCTGTCACATCACCCTGGTGCGATGTACTGCATTGCGGTGTAATGTCTCAGAAATGGTGCATCCTAAGGCCTTACGACATGGTTTTCAAGGCCTTCGATTTTCTTTTTCCTCTTGTCGTGATGCTTAAAATTAGTTTTCTCTGGTCCTTCTACGACCACATTGTGTTTTTGCCGATTTGTGGCAACCGTCCCATGTGTGAAGTGGCTAAAATGTGGGGAAAGGGATGGGGTGTCCAAATGTCATGGAGCCTGTAAAGTCGGAAAGTCGTAACAGGTAACTATGCAAAATTTGGTGCTGATTGGTGGAACGGTGTGGAATTGTATAAGCAACAAACTCAGAGATGTTCTGCTTAATATATATATATATAAATATATATGACTATGCATTTGGACGGCATGTGTTAGATCTTGACCCACTCACCCTTCATGTCTGTCTCACACATGATGGAGGTGGCATCAAAATTCTGACCACCTGCCCATCCTGTGCAGATGTTGGGTTTCTGTGAAGAAAGGGGGAGACATTAGTGTACCGTGCCTCGTTCCCTGAGGGCATGGCTGGCGTTGCAGCTTTTCACAGAAACGGCTGGGCTTAGAACAACATGTTGCCATGTGCAGGAGAGCTGTAGTGAGGATGAGGCCGGTTCTGCAGTGTAGGTGCTATCCATTGTGTGTCTGTGTGAGCAGGAGTGCTATGAATGGGAGCCAGGGGGAATTTCAGACTTAACAGCGACAGCGACATATTTGCTAGCTGTGAGCCAGCAATCAGATTTGACTAGCCAGCACTGACATATTTAGCACTTTCAGCATGACAACAGATTTGGAAGGATAATACTGATATATATTTTGTATAAAGGCATCATGAAAATGTTCCTACTCTGGTAATTCTGGGCAATATTGTGGGTGCAAGCATCATGACAATTATTGTCAAAGGTGTGCGTCTACTACTGTACTACCTGCCATCTAGCAGATTTTTTCCTGTGTCCTCCTAGAGGACCACTGGTAAATTGTATTCCTTTTAGCCAAGTTTTTCAGACATTTGTGCTGTCAATTACACCATTTCAACCCATTATTTTTAACATCACCAGGAGAGAACCATTACTCCACCCACCCTGAACCCACCTTGGGTGGTTCGGGATCGTACTTTACGCTCCCTTACTGTGGCTACTTCAGGAAAAACATTTACACCCGCCCACCTTCAAAATTCACCAGCGCTCACTGGATTGCTTGCCTTAGCATTGATGGTCAATAGTCACATATCCATGGAAGGTTAGCATCTGTTGCGTTTCCCCTTCCGCTAGCTGTCTCCTGCAGCGGTGCCAGCTGTGGTGGCAAGCAAGCGGAATGAGCTGATGCTGCATTCAATAACACCTATGTGATCCCCAACCAAAGTCTGAGCAACTCGTTTTGATTTCCTAAACTCTCGGGGGTGTGAAAGGTGCACGGGACTCCATGCACTCCCCCACCGTGTCCGGAGATGCCATCGTGCACACAGACATCACCTCTGTGCTGAGAAAGACTTTCAAACCAAATCACTCGGCCCTAATCAGAGTTTATTGCTTTTTATATAAACACTGTCACGCTTTTTGATGGTTTTATTAAATTTAGAAACGTGAGCATCCATCCTCGGGATCAGAAGGTGTCTGCCTGATCCCTGAGCTGGAATTTGCTATGCTCTCTCTGATATGGTAAAAAGCCTTTTCTGTTAATGTGCTCGAAAATAAGTGACTTTTCATTACTGATGCCGGGCAAAGAAACTTTTCTTAAGATTATTTTCTGAACTGATAATCACTTTATATGAAGGGGCAAGTCGGTTTTCCTGGACCTTTACCGTAGATATATGTCCTATTCCACAGTTAAGTAATCACATACTGCTCGCAAAGGACGGTGGCAATGCTGTTTACTAACTAGAATGCAAACTCACATTCCAGAGTCACGGTTCTTCAGAGAACACCAGGCGAGAGTGCGACGGCGCACGTTCTGTCAACATTTTTTTTTATTTTTTCAAAATCTGATATTTAACTGTTAAAGGATTGTTCTTATCTTATGAAGTAAAACAACAATTGTTACAAATTTGCTAACCCAAGATTCTAAATCTACCCAGTCCAGATCAGGATTTTTCACGTATGAATAATTTGTCATGTATATAGCGCTTTTTCCAAAGCACTGCACATACATTCTTTTGTATGTATTATTACCAAACCGCACTTGTTACTCATCTATCAACTCAGTGATGTGAAAGGCTGAGTTCACACTGCAGGGACTGACCCGGCAACTCCCGCACATAGTACAGAGGAGAGTGCCCAACCTACTGAGCTAGTCTACCTGCACCAAAAAGTAATGGCAGGGGTGAGTAGTTGAAGGAGAATCTTTTTGCAACATCCCTTTCAAAGTCTGCCCTATTGCAAATGTAAGGTGTCATTATGCAAACTGGCGGTACAGCTATGCTACCGCCAAATAGTGATTAGGTATTGCCAGCATTGTCAGACAGGGGCCCTCACCATGTAGAAAAAGCTGACAGCCTCCACACAGAACACATTCTCAGAAGTCGAGCAGGGGTGGGGAGAACATTACCATGAGGGTATGCTCATCTGGTCTCTGACAGAAGTGTGGGTAAATAGGCCATGTATATAGTCCACAATGCCCACGCTGACCTTCGCGGTGTACAGAATCACTACCCGCGGTGTGGACTATCGTTCTGCCACAATGTAGGCAGATGACTTTCACTACACTTTCCCAACTAAGAAATAAAGGGATACAACATAGGTTTGATTATCAAATACACAGGCCTCATCAGTCTAATTTAGATGAAATGCCTTGACAAGCTTGTTATATTGCTGTTAGGGAGATTGTGAGATCCTTTACTCAATGCACTCCATCAAGCAGCTGTCCTGTCTGTGGGAGTCTTAGAATTTGCTTACTTTAACATGGGGATGAACTAGATCCCAAGGTCCTTAAAAGTTTGCTTCAAACCTTTTATTATAAATTCAAGGCTTCGCAATAAAAAAATCCAATTAGGTCCTTTCATGTATACATACTTAGAAAATAAAACATGTAAATAATTTTAAAAAGAAACAGAAGAAGATAGTGGTCAAAAATACAGTGGGTGCCTATAGGTTCTATGATGAAACAAAGCAGAACAGATACATTCGACATTTTAATATTGGGTCCTGGTGATTTGGTCATGCGCGTGAAATGTACTTTATTGTATGATATAGTGTGATATTTTATGGTACATGCAAAATGCCTTGTTTACAGCTAAAGAGATTTCTTGGAGCATTCTGAGTTGAGTGTATGCTATCTAATGAGCAAAGAAACGACACACCCTTCAAGGGAGTTGTGCCGGAGGACCAAGGGCAGAAGCCGCAGAGGTAGTATCGAAGTGTGTCCATCAAAAATAAAGGCTAAGTGACCCTAAAAGAGCATATGGCTGTCAGCAGAAGCGCTCTGAAAAGGACTCAATCTAGCCCTCACCAGCAATGAAGAAACCAGATGGCTGGGGACCAATGGGCCCAACACCTCAGTTGAAACAATATGTGGGAAGTTGGATTGTGTGCCCAAAATATTCTATATAGAGTGAGATGTACACCGAATAGCTCAGTTTTCCTATGATGAATTAGACCCAGGTAGAGGCCTTTGGCTTAATTGAGCCTGGATAATACTAGTGTGATGACTGCTATTGTTCTGTGTCGGGTGGTTCAGTATGGTATGATTGGCTGGATGGTTTGTAGGAAGACAAAACATTTTACAGTGGATTTTATTTGGAGATCGAGTGTGACAGCGGGGTCCATGAAGATTCCAAGGTTTTTGATCGTTGCATATGGTGGTATGCAGCTGCCCATTTATTTCAGCAGAGTAGTGTGTTTTGGTGTCAGTTATTCAAGTGCAGCAAATCATTAATTCTGTTTTAGTTTGATTAAGTTTGAATTGGTTTGTCGCCATCCATAGGTCCACTTGCATGATGTGAATGCCAAGATCATGTTCATTTGCGGTTACAGTGTAGGTACATGTGGGTATCATCTGTGTAGATGAGACATTTGAGGCCTATGTTTGTATAATTGGTTATTTATAACACGCTTAATACCAAAGAGGTTTCTAAGCACAACCCAGGATTCGATCCGGTGCTGCTTTAGTCTTGCTTCCAAGACGAGCATGTTGTCACCGAGCTATAATACCTGTGCAAATTGTTGATGATTTCCATGAGGGGGTCATGTGGATGTTGAAGAGAAGTCCTGCATGTCTGGATCCTTAGCTACTCCTCAGGCGATGCTAAAGAATGTAACCTGAAAGGGTCCATGTGTGTGGTCATTCTCCTGTCCCAGAGAAATCATGTCATCCAGTGTAGTGCACTTCCTTTTTGGTACTTCTCCACACCTAATGCTTTACTGTGGGGGTCCCTTCTCTACCTCCTACACATTACCTCTCATGGTGATCTATAATGGAAGAGTCTACCTGAAGAGGTGGCTGTCAGGCTTGTTGCAGGTTCAGAGTGGGGAGGTTAGGTGAATTGAATCTGGGCCATTCATCCATACAACACCGGAATGGGGTTCGTGTAGGTAGCGGTTGGCTTCTCATGAACCCCAGAATTCCTCAGTCTCTCTAAATTACCTGCCCTATAAGTGACTCTGTCACAATTGTCAGTTGATGTCTTGTGAATAGCCTCAGGGTGAGGGATGATCTGAAGACTCATTGGTCTTGCTCTATGTGGCTAGGTCTGCAGAATGAGTTCCAAGTTTAGTCGACAAGAACCAAAAGGAATATCCACTTTGATGTGTCCATTTGAATCCTGGGTGGGTGATAATTCTTTTTTTGTTTACATTTTCTTGTATTGTTATAGTTGAAAACAATTTTTATATATGACACAAAACAAAGTCATATTTCATGAATTCCATCTAAAGTATCCAAAAGCAAAAAAAATAAAATAAAAAGCAAAAATAGCAACACACCCACGTTAAAAGCCTGACCAGGTTGAACACAAGTCCAGTTCGATTTTGCTAAATATCACTAAAATGTCATTAAAAACAGTGAACAATATCCTTAAACGGTTTGTGTAGTTAAAATCTCTAAAAATAGAAAATGTATCATCGCTAAAATCACAGTAATACGTTAGCCAGTGTGAGGACTGCACAGTGATTTCACTACAGTTCTTTATGCTTACTGGCTTGTTTAAAATGTGACCAATGCAAATTGTGGTCTTAAAGTTTAAATGATGCAATGTCCAATGTTATCACAGAGTGCCTAATGCTTGATAATGCCCCTCAGCAAATGGTAAGAGGCTGTACTGGCAGATTGTTTTCTGGTGCCACGGATGTGATTGGCTATGCAGTTCCAGACTCACAATTTGGCCATGTTGCGCAACAAATCATATTTCCACATTCAAACGTCTGTTTTTAGGTAGAACATCATCAGGATTTTGCGCTTTAACGTTCTTCTTTTTGTAGCATTCAAGAGGCCACCTGTCAGTATCATCACTGATAGGCCCTGCAATCTGTGCCCTGCTCTGTGTGAAGTGGTCATGCACCAGTGGTTCTATTTGGTGGTTTGAATATCAATGGTTCTTCACTCTTAATGTAACCTGGCAAGTATCAGCTATATACTTTCCTTGCATGCATTTATTGCATTGGATGAGGTACATAACATTGGACAGTGTGAAGTAGCACATACCTCCCCTCGGGATCATTTGGCTCTTTGGGGATTTATGGCAGATTCAGGGGAGATATGTTGGCAGGTTTTGTATCTTCTTGCATTGCATGACTACCTCCCATATCTACTTGGTTCTTGATCTAGCGCAAATTGACTTCAGGTCAGAGACTGTGTTATTTTTCAGTTGCTTATTTGCAGTTGAAGGATTTTCCTTTAAAATGTCTCTGAGTTATGATCCCAGCGGAATATTAGTTGTAGGCCCTTAACACGGTGATTCCGTTATTTCAGTGCTGGATGACAAGTGACTGCTAAGGATATTTGTTCGGTTAGTCTGCTGTCTCCTTACTGTAGTAGGTTATTTCCAGGTATTTTCCAAGCATGATCAAATTCTCTGTCAATTTGCATAGCCAAGTGACCCTTTTGCAAGAAGGATGTATGTGGTGTGGCAAGTCGATTTCCTGTTGGAACATATACATTGGTGTTGAATAGCCTGGCTGAAGATTATACATTGTTTTTTGTGGCTTGAATAGTATTCATGTGTCTTCTATGGATCTGTTATTAGGTGTTGTTAATTCCAACAGAAATAGTGGTATCCAGGAATTGTATCCCCTTCTTGGACCAGTCCATGGTGAACTTAAAGCAGTGGTTGAAGTAATTTAGTAATTCATGGAATTGCTTAAGAGAATATTTACCTTCTGTACAAACTATGAAAATGTCATCAATGCATAACAAGTATGTTAGTATTTTATGGAATTTTTGTTCTTAGAACACTTGTCCATGGTCTGCCATGAAAAGGTTAACATACTGAGGTGCACTTTTCATGCCCATTGCTGTTTTCGTACTTTGTAAAATGCTTCTCCCATTGATGCAAACATGGTTGTGTGTGAGCATACTTATCATAGACGCTCTCATCGCATTGGGGTGTCTATTTTAATAAACTCTTTCTCACAGGAATCTGCAGCATGCAGTCTTCATGTGGAATAAAGTGAGGTGACATGTAGCATAACCAGCAGTCCATTTGGTTGTACACGTTCTACCCCTCTAATCTTCCTGTCTAATAGACATTGTGGACTAGTCTGCATTGTAAGGTATTTAGTCTCGGGAGGATTGCTCAGCATCAACGTGCTTGCCTTGGAAGCAAGACGAGACGGAGCATCATAGGTTTGATCCCTGGGTCTGCGCTTAGAAGCCTCTGGGTATTAAGTATGTTATAAATAACCTATCATATCATATAATTTAATGTGTGATTTTTGAATTTAGAGTAGTCACAGATTGTGAAGCAATTGAATGCCCCAATATTACCTCTTCAAAGGATCTATGATTTTCCCAGAAAAAGAGACACTATCCTACTGCAATGTGGTGCCTGGAGCAGATAAGTGGAAAAGCAGAGGCACACATACACTGCTTAAAATAAATAGACTTGATGAATTTAGCATAAGTACAGCCATTGTGAGGAACTTCTACACATACTAAGAGAGCAGCAATGGGATGGCTCTGCCGTATATGCTAAATCAGCAGAGTTTCAGCAACTGCCCATATCCCATTATCAGCACTAGCACTAAAATGACAGGATGAACAATTTTCAGACAATGCAAGATTAACCCAGAATGCATATTCCACAGCTCAAACAAACACTATTAGTATACTTGTTTTAGTGTCGGGTCCTTAAAGCGTTCTGTAAGGAAAGGTGTGGTCTCATTAATGAAGACCGACACAAATGAGACACAGTTCAAGGGTGTTTAACTTAATGGGTGTAATGAGCGCCTATCTAACCCTAAAACTAAGGACGGGAGCAAACTACAACTATCACAGTAAAAATAGTACAGTGCTAGTGGTGTCTTCTCAAAATAAAAAGGTCCTATACTAATAAACCTATTGCCAATCCTTACTTCTAAATAATACATGTGGGAATGGAAAATGTGGTGTAAACAGAAAATCAGTGTTAAACAACGTGATCAGACTTGCATGGGATGGCTCTTTCCCATGTTGTATAGCACGTGGGTTAGGTGGAGCACTTGGTTCGTGAGTACACTTTGGTCTAGGAGCACACCTTGGCAAGCTGGCTTGGATCTCTAGAGCCGGCTTGGTATGTGAGTATTCTAAGTTCGGGTTTGTGACCTCTCTGGTTTCCCTTCCCCCAAGTCCAGGCCAACCTCCTGGGTTTGCAATATCCATGCCTAATTTCTGGCACAGACAAACTACAGTTGAAAGTCACTGTAGGTTTCCCTCATTCAGGCACAACTTTCCAAATCACCTTCTCCGGGTTCCCTTCCCATAGCTTTATTCGCTTCCTGACACTCACAATGCCTTCTGGTACGTGGAGTCTTTTCCACACAGTTCCTTTACGTTGCCAATCTCCTTCTGCCGGGCTCACACTGGCTAGGTTCTGGGTTTTTTTAACGGTCCCTTCGATTTTTACAATGTCCTTTACACTTCTACTCCTTCCCTCTGCCTTACAGCCGTGCACACTTCTCTCAAAGTCTTTCAATAAGGTACTTGCTTCTGCTGAACCTCTCTGATGGTTAGCATTCACTTCAGCGAGCTCAAAATGGGTTTCTCCTGCTTTCGTGTCTCATCTGCATGCGCGGCATCCTTCATTTTCAAATACGATGTTGCAAGCGCTCCCAAATCTCAGTGCCGGTATTTTGTCAAAGTCATTAACTCACTGGTTGGGTTTGTGGTCTTTCAAAGTTTGCGCTAATTGAATGTCATAGTAGTCAGGAAGGTCACTGATACCATTACAACATCTCCCCAACTGTGCCGCTCCCCGGGAGGGTTTGTTGATAACCTGTAGCACGATAACTGCAATTGTTCCTTTCTCTAGCAACTGTGCTGGCAAATGCAACCTTTGTGGTTTCAAGAAGAAAGCATACTTTCGCACAACAGGCCTCTCATTGTCCAGCATCTGATTCTCACCCCTTTGCTTTCCGCTCCACTGTGCTTTTCTCACCACCACTCTGGAGGGATAGCCTCCTCTCATGCCTTGCGTCGTGCTTGACTCCTCAGGGGTCTCCCTCAGTTGGGGTCAGCCTCCTCCTTTACTGGTCTCAAAATAAATGTTTTTGGGACTTCAAGTCCCAGAGTGCACCAGTGTTCAAATTGAATTTCTCCTGAGGTCAGGGTCTCTCTGCCTGCCCCTCAAGGGCCTGGGTCTTTGAGTCTGACCAAGGGGAGGAGTTCTGGGTTGGGCACTGTCAGGCAGCCTCAACTGCCCCAGGGTTAGCTTTCTGTATGTATGTATTTATTTATTATCATTTATAGAGCGCACAGCAGCCCTTAGGCATCATGTTGCTGATACAGAAAGACTTGCTGGTCATAAAGAAAGTGGTGGTCATAGTGGATACAGGCAGCAGCTACCATAGTGGTTACAAGGCACCTGCTTAGCTTAGTGATTACAAGGACATGATAAACATGGTGGTTGCAATGGTTGCTGTAGTTACAGTAGAGATTTACATCAATATTAGTTACATGTTTAGCTTACATTGGATACAGTAGGTGTTGATTATGTATAATTTCCCCACCACACTGGAGCATCTCTTCCTGTGCTTACAGGCTCAGTGTTCCTCCCACTCCAAGCCTTCCGGGGTTGCTCATGCTCTGGCTTCTTCCTTCTGGCTTCTGTGTTTCCTTCACCATCCCAGCTAGCTCAAACTGTGTCTCAGTACTACACCTGACTCTACCTGACCTTGTTAATGGGACAAAATGGCGATCGTCCATAGGAATCCTTAATGCGTTGAGTCCTATGGGTAATCTTTTTGGCTCTTGGTTTCTTCTTCCTCGTCCCAGTGTTTTCAGAGAATGCATTGCGGAGGAATTGTCGGAGTTGTAGTGTTTTACAAAAAAAGGATAAAGATGCAGATTTTTGTCAGAAAAAAGGGTTTGAATGTAGGATTGTTGAAAAGTGGGTTCAGAGGAGAGTGGGGTAAAACTCATGTTGGAATGGTGGGGTGGTCTTTGTTTTACCTGATGGTTTTGCCTTCTTTTCGGTATGGGAAAAGGTTGGGGTAGAATGGGCTTTTGGTGACAATACTCCATACAGACAGAGGGGATGTTGGGTGAGAGTGTGTCAAAAGAAAAGGGATATCTCGTCGCAATCAAGGACATTCCTTCTACTGTCCCGAAAAATACTCTGCCCAGGTAATCCTCCCTCGCTTGTCCTCACCAAGGGTTGGTATCCAAGTGCGATGTCCCTTCTCTGGCCACCTGAACAAAGGATTCACGGGGCTTATCTCTGAGAATATTCTTGGGTTTCTCAAATTCTACAAAAAATGTGCCCAACCTTCACTACTGCTTTGTATTCCCTTGGAATAACTTTACATTTTTCGATTTGCTGTTGTTCGTGGGAAGAGATATATTGCTTAGAGTTTCATGATGAACAACACTAAAAGGCTGCTCTGCTCCTCCACAGGCTTTCCTTATGTTGGTCTCAAAGGAAGGCTTACAGTACGCTCACTATGCCCTTACTTTGGGGGTATTCAGTGATCTGGTAATGAAAAATAGGCACAATTGTATAATTCACATGAATTTGTAGTGTAGTCTACACAAGTCTGATATGGGAATATTTTTATTATGCCTTCCAAATCCCTCAAACACATTAGGTATATACATTCTTTACACATATCATGCAAACAAATATACTCACATAGTCACATACTAGTAACATACAGTTTAAAGACAGACCACATTATAAAACATTGTAAAACACACATTACACTGATTTATGGATGCTATGCATGTTGCAATATCCTAATTCCTTTGAATACACCAAGCTATTAATTTATAAATATGACATAGCATGAATCGGAAATCAATACTTAAGTGCTTAAGTGTCAAAGTGCATGATATACCATAAGCATATAACCTAGTGCTCAAGTGCAAAATGTGCCTACTAGCAAATTTCAGTTTGTTTTCATTTTCCTTGTACACCCTGAACTCCTAAATATTATGTGTGGGTGACTACTAATTTCGCTGATTAGCCGATTTCAAAGCACTTCTATAAAAGACCACACAACGGGGACATATTAGTCTTCTATTTATAAGATGTAAACACAAATTAACGTCTTTAAGATATATTTGTTACCTGAGTATCATAGGGATAATTTCCGAGCAGGAAGTCCCACAAAACCTTCGTCGCAGGACTCGAGATTGGGGGACTACAAAATGAATGAATTGCAATTACTTGCTGAACTAGTTTAGACACACTACTAAAATATGAGTGACCTACACTTTACTTGATACTCACTGTATTCATCTAATGTTAATTGTTCCTTCTGACACCTCTGCATCGAGTCACTAGACTTGCGAACATTTTGTTAAACTGAAATGAAGTGCACCGACTATAGCCACTACTCACAAAGGCAGGCTATGTCTCACGATATTTAAAAGTACTTTGATGATATACTTATTAAATATAGATGTACTGCTAAATTACCTAAAGTACATTAGAATTGCATGGAGGTCCTTTCAGCTGAAACATCTGTGCAGGAATTAGACACTGGGCCGGGGCATTCTTATAAAATGAAATAAAAAAGGTCCCATCATTGCGGTTGCACTCGATCTATATCATGCTTTACTCCAATTGTACTGTAATCTTTCCACATTCTCATCTCGGCTAACTTATTTCCCCATCTATTTTGGCTAAACAGTTTGGATGGTCCTCCAAATAGCACATGCCCATATAATGGCATTTTCAAAGCTGTTCCTTCCACTGGAATGTAGTGTGTCCGTCCTGCAGGGGTGTCATTTGGGGCTCACCAGGGGTCGCAACTGCGACCCCTGGGGGGGGCCACAGTTGCAACCCCTGTGACTCTCTTGCGACCTCACATACAGGAATCATGAAGCTCTTGCAGCTTCCTGGTTCCTATTTGTGAGCAGCACAGAGGAGCAGAGGAGGCCTGGAAGGATGGATCGAAGCTGCAGAAAAAGGTAAGAAGGCTTTTGTTTGTAATATGATGTGTGTTTTGCATGTATGGTTGAAGTGTGTGTTAAATGTATGTATGTGAATGGTGGGTGAAATGAGAAGTGATGTGATGTTTGGGTTTGAATGTTCTGGGTGGTCGTGTGCTTGTGTAGAGAATGCAAAGAGTGAATGTAAGCGATGGTATGATTGACTGGTGGGTGAATGAGAAGTGCTGTGATGTGAGTTTTTCAATGTTCTGTGTTGGTGGGTGTGTGCCTGTGCACAGAGAATGTAATGAGTAGATGTGAGAGAAAGCGTGAATGACTGGTGGGTGGGTGAATGAGAAGTGCTGTGATGTGAGTTTTTTAATGTTCTGTGTTGGTGGGTGTGTGCCTGTGCACAGAGAATGTAATGAGTAGATGTGAGAGAAAGTGTGAATGACTGGTGGGTGGGTGAATGAGAAGTGATGTTATGTGTGTTTTTGAGTGTTCTGAGTGGCTTGGTGCGTGCCTGTGTAGAGAATACAATCGTGGATGTAAGAGAAGGTGTGAGTAACTGGTGGGCGAATGAGAAGTGATGTGATATGTGTTGTGAGTGTTCTGGGTGTTTGGGTGGGTGGGGGTGTGCCTGTGTAGAGAATGCAATGAGTGGATGTAACAGAAGGTGTAAGTGACTGGTGGGTGAATGAGAAGTGATGTGATGTGTGTTTTTGAATGTACTGGGTGGGTGGGTGAGTGTGTGCCTGTGTAGAGAATGCAATGTGTGTATGTAAGAGAAGGTGTGAGTGACTGTTGGGTGAGTAATAAGTGATAAGTGATGTGATGTGCATTTTTGAATGTTCTTCCCCTTGTAGAGAATGCAATGAGTGAAATAAGAGAAGTTGTGAGTGACTGATGGGTGAATGAGAAGTGATGTGAAGTGTGTTTTTGAATGTTCTGAGTGGATGGGTGTGTCTGTGTAGAGAATGCAATGAGTGGATGGGTGTGTGCCTGTGTAAAGAATGCAATGAGTAGATGTAAGAGAATCTGTGTGTGAGTGACTGGTGGGTATCTGATTATGAGTCTTATGGTGTGTTTTTGAATGTTCTGGGTGCGTTTGCGCGTGCCTTTGTAGAGAATGCAATAAGTGGATGTAAGAGAAGGAGTGAGTGACTGATGGGTGAATGAGAAGTGATGTGAAGTGTGTAGAGAATGCAATGAGTGGGTGGGTGTGAGCCTGTGTGGGGAATGCAATGAGTGGATGGGTGTGTGCCTGTGTAGAGAATTCAATGAGTGGATGTAAGAGAATGTGTGTGTGTGTGAGTGACTGGTGGGTGAATGAGTATGAATGTGAGGGTGTGTTTTTGAATGTTCTGGGTGGGTGGGTCATCGGGTGGGTGTGTGCGGGACCTGTGTAGAAAATGAAATGGGTGAAGTTAAGAAAATGTGTATGGGTGAGTGACCGGTGGGTGAAAGGGTATGCATTTGTGTGTGTAAGGCCCTTGGAGACTGGGGATCACTGGAGCATTTGTGCCACATCCTTTATTGACTTTACATATTTGACTGGTATTTTTGGGCAAAGGCAAGTTCATGTGTGTCATTCCCTGGCTACATTGACATTTTGGTGCAGTAAGTCTAGCCATTGCTTACTGTGGCATGACATGTATTACTCTGCATCTTTAAAAAAGCAAGCATGATTAGTGTTACCTTGCTAGACTTATTTTGTGGCATAGCACCCTGTCTATTCTTCACTGTAGCATGACTTTTTATTGACAGAACACATGATGAATCAAGAAAGATAAGTGTTCTTATGGATCTAGACTGGTTTACATTGGCACCAGTTTGGACAGGTTTTCCTTAATGGCCAAACCAACAGGGGTATGTACTTACATAGGAGTACTGGCATATATTGGCAGAGCCAGTTTTGTGCCCAGTGCCAGTAATGCTACTACAGAAAAACATCTTAAAGCAAACGTATGGTCTTAAATGGGAATACTAGCATATGTTGGTGGAGTCAGCATGGAAATGTATGGGCACAGCCAGCATACAAATGTTTTTTATACTGGCATATATTGTAGGGACCGGCATGATAATGCATTGGGAAATGCCCTGTGCACTTTTGGTGACTTGCATCTATTGTTGTTTCTTTCATGATTTACCCTACACCCTACAAAACTGATTGTTGGGCTTTTACCCATATTGTTGGCCTTTTACCCACATGTTCCCAGAAAGTCTGCTTTGTAATGCACCATCATAACCCATTATTCAAAACATTTAGTCTGAAGAGGGAGATTAATCGCTATACTCAATCGAAATCACATACTTGTGCCAAATATTTGCACCCTCCAAAAAAACAACCCACCAGCCACCATATTTGTGGACCAGGCACTGCCCCCTTCTCTCTATGGTATGTTCAAGATTTAAGCTTTGATTGAAAAACATATTTAGTTCTTTCACTTGCAGTAGTGAATGCCCCTGCACAGGCATAATCATCATGGACATTCCACACGTGTGGTGGTCCGGACAGGCCCAAGGTGCGGCGTGCCCTGTGCTTTGTTAAGGAGCTTGGGGGGGCACAGCATGGCTCACAGGGGAGCGGGCAAGTTTTTGCTACGCCATCGGGTACCACTGGGTCTGACAAAGGGATAGTCTGCAGTGCGCGCCTTGAAGTCTGGCAGTGAGTCCCGGGTGAGAAGCAACTTTTGCATGTTTTCAATTTTAAATAACTGCGTGGTGCTATGAAATTATGTGTGCAGCAATGATATTACATTAAATGGTGTTTTTTTTTTTTTATAAAGTCCTCTGGCACCCAGTTTTACGCTTAGATAATAAAAACTATGGGATGTTCTTGGGTATATTGAAAGAAACATTCCCAGGTATTATACTCCAGCAAAGATAACATTATCAGGTGCACTCCCCTCTATGCACTCAGACCAGTCTAATAAGTTTCTTCTATCATAGTGAAAGCTGAATCATACATTTGTTGATACAAAATCCTGGTCAATGATTTAATTTTCAAGCCATGCTCGTGCAGCATTTTTCTCCTGTTTAAACAGCAGCTCACACCTCCCAGGTCAGTGCTTTTTTGGCTTGTTTAACACAGCAACGCCACAGATAACACATACTTCTGTGTCTATTGATCTATGGATGATTCATACGCTAGCTGTAGCCTGCATTACAGATGTTAGATACTCTGTTAGAAATACTGCATTATGTATGTTTTACATATAGATCCCATGTCGAATCTGGAAAATGGCATTCCCCAAATGTGTGTCGTGGACAAATCATGCCTCCCACTGTGCCTCGGTTCTTGTATCTCGCTGAAATTAGAGCACATGGAAATATGGGTGCTAGATGTATCTAAAAATTCTGAAGGTCATTTGCCATCACTTCCTGTGATGTCACTTGGGGGTGGGGTCAAATTACAACGCTTCCTGTGATTTCCTCAAGGGTCAAGGGCCATGTAATGTCACTTCCGCTACCCCTAGCATTTTGGTGAAATGAAGTCGCTGCAGTCATGTCATTACTCGAATGACGTAATGACATTTCTAGAGATAGCTGGACAAATTGTCTAGACTGATAAACTTTGGTGCAGACAGGTCAAACGTATATCCTGAGAGAGCAACTGTGTAATGTTGTACAGCAAAACACATGTTCCTTCTGCTGTTGTAATTAGTTCAAGATCAATTGCACTTGCCCTTGCATAGCAAAAATAGGTATGTTTATAAAGGTCTTTGTGTACTTCATTCAACCCACCAATATGCCTTTGCAAATTCAAAATTCAAAATTGCTCACGTATAGCTACATTTTGCTCAACTTATCCACCTCTTGGACCACTTTTTCAAAGACAACCATTTCAAATCCTCAACTGTATGTTGTGAATCCACAAAGTGGGATACCAAAGGTGGAGTCAGATTTCGGGTTCTGGATCTATGTTCATTGATCCTCAGATGTAAAGCTCTTTGTGTTTGTCCTATATAGCAGTTGTTACAGGGACACAGCATTATATATATATATATATATCACATGTTGTGGTTTACAATTAGTATGTTGGTTCAAATGGCATGTTTTGTTGGCATAAATAAACTCATAGATTTTCATTGTGTACTGACAATTGGTGCAACTTCCGCAAGCATAGTGCCCTGTTAGTGGTTGGGGACCTAACAGGCCCACCAAATCTTGATTGTGAGTGTCTTTTTGTCATTGAGCATGCACCAAAGATTGTTTTAAATGTTTGCTTTATTTGAAGGCAAACAAAGGGTTAGCTGAGGCGGGTTCATATTGTTGAGAGGATTCCAATTACGTAAACTTATGATGTGAATCTTGTTTCTACATGGGCAAAATGTTGTAATACATACTAATCTGCTCTGCTCTGCTCTGATTTGTTGAAATCATGAAGGAGGCCCTCCCTGTCGTGATATCATGTTCTTTTTAATGATCTTTTCAATAACTGTTTGGAATATCAATGCTTGGATAATCTGGAACTGATAACATAAGAAAGGTATCCATCTGCATAACGTCTTGGCATTCACTGTTATCTACAGAGACATAGGGACTCAGCACATTATCACCAGTGGCAGCTCGTGATAATGTCAGGGGTTCTGTGTCACACACATTGACTGAAACATTGAATACAGGGAGCTCAACGAGGAGCAGATAATCCATGAAGGTGAATCTTCTCTGTGCACTCAGTGCACATGACAACATAAAAATACTTCCTTGACAGTGCATGTTGTACAGGAGGGCGGAGCGACCTCTGACGGGCCCATGGGATCAGAGCTCACCCTCAAGTACTTTTAAGACGAGATAGCTGCACCTTGCGGAGGATGGGGTGCAGGATTCTCTTACTCCAACACAAATCAATAAGGACAACTCAGTAGTTTGGCAAAGGGAAGTCCGTTTAATGACAAGTACAAAAAACGGGGAAACAAATGGAAATCAACAGTGATGCGATCGCCTGTCTCGCTTCAATTCCAAATTCTTCATTCAGACAGCAATAGTTATAGTACATTCTCGTCATCATTGACTTTTAACACTCAAAGTTTGTCATGCAATTCTATTGGTCGGGAAAGGTAACTTAAGTATAGGTGCTGTCTCTGTATATGGTAACAGAGCGTGAGGATGTGATAACTCTTATTGGGTGGGTGTCTACGCCCATCCCTCTACATCACTCGTGATAGACGTCACTAAAAGTACAAAGTCTCATTGGTTCTACTAGCTATAGGACCCTAGATTGCTTGGTCCATTGTGATTGGGTAGGTTACACCCCTAGGCATAAATCTTCATAAGATTCTACTTATCGGCACGCCCACTCCCTCCTTCCCTGCAGCTCTCTGGCCAGCCTCCCTGGGCCCTCTTCCTGTGCCTACCTGCAAGGCAAAAAACCATGGGGTCATCTTTGACTCCACACTCTCTTTCTCTCCTCACATATCTGATGTCTCCAAGAAGGCACACTACCAGCTACACCTCCTCAGGGGTATCCTTCCTTTCCTCTCCTTCCCCCAGAAGCTCACTGTCTCCAGAGCCCTGGTTCTCTCGAAGCTAGACTACTGTAACAGCCTCTATCTAAATCTTCCTGCCTCTACTCTCCGCCCTTTGCAACTCATCCAGAACAGGACTGCGAGACTTGTCCTTGGCCTCAAGCCCAGGGACCGTATCTCACCAGGACTGAAATCACTACACTGGCTCCCTGTGGCTGCGAGGATTAAGTTCAAAACCCTCTGCATTGTCCACAAGGCCTTCCGGGGCCTTGAGGCAAAGTACCTTCAACACTCTCTTCCGAAATATCTTCCTTCTCGAGCTCTTCGCTCATCCACCTCCAACTACCTCAGGGTCAGCCGCTTCTCCAAGCAACGAGCTGGGGGTAGATCTCTCTCCGCAGCAGGGGCCTCCGTCTGGAACAGCCTTCCTGCCTCCCTGAAACTTGAGGAGAACCATCTCCGGTTCCGGAAGCACCTCAAAACTTTCCTCTTTGCCTCTGCTTTCTCTCCCTCTCTCCCCTGCTAAATTCACTGAACCTGCACTGAATCTGCTACTGGGCCACTTACCGATCTCGGTTCTTGGCCCAGCCACTCTTCCCCACACTGCCTACCTGCACTGCGGGACTGTCTCTGTATCCTTCAGCCCCTTCTCCCGGCACTTACCTTGCACTTGCCACCAGCTGGCCCTATTATTTATCTTGTATTCTACTAACCATGTACTGCACTTTCCTTGCACTTGCCACCACCTGGCCCTATTGGTTTATAGTCATAATGTCGACAAAAAAATGTCGACAGACAAAAATGTCAAAAAAATAATGTCAAAAATAATAATGTCGACATTCTATACTTTTAATGTAAAAAGTCATAATGTCGAAAAAAAAATGTCGACATTTTTTTTTCGACAATATGACTATAAACCCTTAACACTATCAACACCTCACCCAACACCCTCCTGCAACCCCCCCACACCCCCCACCACCACCCTCCCACCCCTCATATGCAACACATTCTAATTATTTATATATTTATTTATTTATTTTTTCAATAAATAAATAACCAACAAAAAGTATCATTTACTATGGGGGGGTCCCCCCCAACCCCCCCTCACCCAACACCCCCCTGCCACCCCACCACACCCCCTAACCACCCTCTCACCCCTCATACTCAACACAATCTAATTATTTATTTATTTATTTATTTATTTTTTTTTTCAATAAATAAATAGCCAAAAAGAGTCTAATTTACTATGGGGGGGGGTCCCCCCAACCCCCCCTCACCCAACACCCCCCTGACACCCCCCCACACCCCCCCCAACCACCCTCTCACCCTCATTCCCAACACATAGTAATTATATATTTATTTATTTATTATTCAATAAATAAATAAACAAATAAATAAAAAGAATATCATTTACTATGGGGATGTCCCCCCCAACCCCTCTCACCCAATACCCCCTGCCACCCCCCACCCCTCATACTCAACACATACAACACAACAATAAATATATATTTATTTATTTATACAACATTTCGAAAAAATGTCGACATTAATGTAAAATGTCGACATTTTTGTATGTCGACATTATTGATTTTCGACATTAATTTGTCGACATTTTGACTGTCGACATTATTGATGTCGACATTATGACTGCACACCGGCCCTATTATTTATCTTGTATTCTACTAACCATGTGCAGCACCTTTCCCCTCTCTCCCCTTCCCCTTGCACTTTTCCCAGTCCCCTTAACCTTGCACTTGCGCGATCTGAATGACACCTGGCCTAGTAGGATCGTTGTCTGTCTCCCCTTGTCCCCCCCCTGCCTTGTCGCGCCTTGAAACACTTCTGTATAGGCGCGTTACAAATGCTGTATCATATCATATCATATCATATCACCCAGATGCGGTGTGCCCCAAGATTCACCCTGCCTCCCGTCCAACAATCAGTACTTTAGGGCTTTTTGTCAATTAGTTGGCTGAGGATGGCCTCGTAACTGTAGCTTCTTATCAGGAAAAGTTACGGCATCCTCGGGTTCTGGGTGACATCAGACGTTGGTACCTCTTTGCGCTTGGCTGGTCACGTGTCTGTTCACCGTTAATCTGCTTCTTTTTCCTTCTATTTGTGTATTTGATTCTTCCTTTAGCCTTGCCATCTGCCTGGGGCCTCCTTATCTCGACCTTCACTGGCTGGATGCTATGCTCTGAAGTTTCGTTTCTTCGAAGTTGCCGCTCTCCTCCCTTCTTGGAGTTGACCTCGAATTCCCAGGCATGAGTTGCTTTGTGCTCAGTTTTGATTCCGCTCTTTTCTTCTGGCTTTAGCTGCAATATGAATCCTGGCCTGGTTGGCGCTTTGCAGCCTGGGCTTAATTCTGCTTTTACAAAATGGAGTCGCACTTGTATAATGTGCTTCATTGAGGTAGATATATAATTGGCGCTTGACGCTTTATCCTTCTACTAAGCATTGCAAGCAGTATCTTTTCCTTAACTTCTTGCATTCCAAGCCTATTTACAGGCATTTGTTAGTTGCATATTTTCATCTCACTTCATGGTTACGTTTCCTTATATATCAACATTGTTTCGTTTTACAAGTCCATTACATCATTACTCTTCACATTTCGTCCTTGTGTGTCATCTTTCGATTGTCGTTTATGTTCACCTGTACATCTGTCCGAGCTCTTATGTCGTCACCATTCGCCTTCCATTAAGGCTCTTTGGGTCTCTTCGGGGACAGTCTGTAGGTAGTCTTCATTTCGTGTCAGCTGCTGGTACGGTTGCCTCAGCGGGTACCGGGCTGCCCATAGTTGTCTGGTTATAGGCACTTCAACAGGTATTGCTCTTCTGATGGGCACTCGGCAGAGTCCCAGTGCGGCTCTCTGTTGGTTTATTTGTTCCTCATACGTCACATATCTTAGCGAGTATGTTCCTGGTACCTCAAAATGGGGGCTGGAGTGCAGGCCGTATTTGGGACCTCCTCTACAATGTCTTTCTCACTTCCCCCTTTCTTTGCATGCCAATTTGTGGGATTGTGTCTCTGCTAGCCCACTCATGGACATGTGCCTTAATCTCTCAGCAGTAATGGCACTGCAGTTAGCATGTGTGGGATTATTTCTGCAATGGGAGGCCTGTTGGGTGTGACACATGAATGTGCAAACAAACCTTTTTTGGGTCAGTGTCCAAGGTTGTAAATGAGTGTTATCACTAAACCTAAGTCCATGAAACAATCAAGGGGTGCCTATGACTATTTTTTGATTGTTTAAGGGACTTAGCTTTAGTCACCCTAAGTTTCCTAGGGTCACCAAGACGTGGACCCCTTGCTCACTGTGCTCAGAGAGGCACAGCTTCATCTCACTGATGAGACCAACGAGGCTGAAACACGTGTATGGGGTTGCTGTTGGTACTCTTGTTCAGAAAAGATTTGCCGTAGCATTTCGGTGCTGGACTGCCCATGTTGGCAGGACAGAGACTGATATGCAAATGGATATTTCCCTTCTGTGAAAGGTAAAGTGAGCTAAAGTGTGGCTGTGGACTCTTGAGTGGGTACCTTCCCAAAGAACAGGTCAATGGGCCGTGTTTGTTGTCGCAGAGGGGTGCCTATGACTATTTTTTGATTGTTTAAGGGACTTAGGTTTAGTCACCCTAGGTTTCCTAGGGTCATCTAGACATGGACCCCTTGCTCACTGTGCTCAGAAAGGCACAGCCCCACCTCACTGATGAGGCCCAACAAGGCTGACACACGTGTATGGGGTTTCTGTTGGTACTCTTGTTCAGAAGGGAATTGCCATAGCATTTCGGTGCTGGACTGCCCATGTTGGCAGGACAGAGACTAATGCGCAAATTGATATTTCCCTTCTGTGAAAGGTAAAGTGAGCTAAAGTGTGGCTGTGGACTCTTGAATGGGTACCTTCCCAAAGAACAGGTCAATGGCCATGTTCATTGTCACAGAGGGGAGTCTATGACTATTTTTTGATTGTTTAAGGGACTTAGGTTTAGTCACCCTAAGTATCCTAGGTTCATCCAGACGTGGGCCCCTTGCTCACTGTGCTCAGAGCGGCACCACAGCTTCTCCTCACTGATGAGGCCCAACAAGGCTTAAACATGTGTCTTGGGTTGCCGTTGGTACGCTTGCTCAGAAGCGTATTACCATAGCATTTCAGTGCTGGACTGCCCATGTGGGCGGATGTACAAATGGTTGTTTCCCTTCTGGGAAAGGTCCAGTGAACTAAAGTGTGGCTGCGGACTCTCAAGTGGGTACCTTACCAAAGAACTGGTCATTTAGCCGTGTTCATTCTTGCAGAGGGGGGCCAATGACTATTTTTTGATTGTTTAGGAACAATATCAAAATTGCCATGCACATCTATGCAATCTTTGAGAAAATGGTAAAATGCTGACCCGTACACGAAAATCTGGTGCCGGGCAACCCTAAGTTTGTGGTTTGTTACTTAATTTAGAACACACAACTCACTAAGGCTTTGTTCTGTATTATATGTATTTATGCACCTGTTGTACTTACCTGTATTATGCACTGTAACTAAGCTATAAGACTTCTTGTACTGCTGCGCCCGGCTACCCAAGGGTTTGGTGCGCATTACCAAATAAATAAACAAACAAACATGGGATTTCCATTTAAGATACTTTATTTCTGATAACAATTCATGAACGATATAAGATCACGCAATACATATTAATTCAAGAATAAAAATACTAACATTTTAGATTTAGACATGCTAATTAAAATGTTAAAGATCTATTAAATGAATGAATGCCCCTTCTATAACCATCATCGAACTATTCACTGTACATCATTTAAAAAAAAGAAATGCTCATCTTGCATGCAGTGTTTAAAAATGTCTTCAAGGCCCGCCACACTAACTCAAGATGCCCTTACAATATGTGAATAACTCTTGGAATACATCGCGTGTAAGCATCGTTGCAATGTTGAGCGCTGGCAGGTACACACCCCTCCACTCCACCTTTTTTAAGGTTCTTCAAATTGTTGCCCGTGAAATAGACGGGCGCCATGGACTGTGCAATGACATTTGCATTTCATCACATGGGCCCTTTGGTTGTTTAGTTCATTATTTTGCAGAGCCGGAATTATGCTGAGCACTGGCCATTTCATCTCCCCTCATCCAATTGCTATGCTGGTGCACCATGCTAGTTGTAAAACAGAGTCATGAGTTACATCCCGTTTTACACGACTCCCTTGTTCTGTGGGTAAAAGGTCACCTTGAATATTAACCATAGTAAAGTACAGTGCCAAAAGGATTGCGGCGCACTTTCTTCATTGTGTGACATGTTACAAACTGGCGAGAGGTTCATTTCACTTTATCCAGTCCACTGTCATTAGATTTAATTTGACCAAATTCACAGAACATTTTGAAATGGAGTATCGACAGAAGAAGAGGATCAAACTACTAAAATCACAATTAAGGTCCCTCCAAAGTGGCTGTCATCATATAATGTGCATCTAGACAATTTGTTGAGGTCCAAATGCATTATGGGATGATAAAGCTCACCTTGGAGAGGCTTAATGCTTAATTAAAAGGACGAGTGCTGCTATAAATGCACCGATGAGATAAAACCCTACTCATTCTTAAATCTTACACAGCCAAAGTGTCTGGACGAGTTTTAATTAATAGAGTTCTATATGGTTTTCTCAGAAATAATAGTAAAACATGAAAGAAGGAAATGATGCTTCTGGAATAAAATCTGTGGAGTAGGACTTTTCGAATATTTCACAGGAAATGCTTTCAGCGTAATTTAAGGGGTATATATCCTAGTACAAGCCACTTTGCAGCAAATGGAGGCTTCTGCGCAACGAGCAGGCTCCACACATTACTTCCAGAACTCATAGCTGACCATTCACGCGGCTATCACATTTATCTACCATCATTGCAACTTATGGAATTGAGTTTATTCTGCTCGAAGAGCAGCATTATTAACTTTCAACCCATCATCACACAGTAACAGTGGCATTGCCTGCCTGGGCCTTAGTATGCTACTAACACCCCACCAGAATGGGGCAGTGGTCGTGAAGTAAAACAAGAATAAAACAGTTGTGCAATGCCAAACTCATACATACCTACATGAGTCTAGGGCAGAATCGGTACTTCATCCGGATAAAGGTCTCTCTGGTCCAACATAGAGCATCCACCCATCTCCAAGGTGCAGCTATTTGCATGTACTCATGCACTGGTAACACCCATTAAAAATAAACAGAGATATTATGGAGAACAGTAAACAGACATTTCTTACCTGGCAATTCAGCTGCATCAAAGAGAAAGTCCAAAATCTAAACTGCATGTGGAATAGTACATATGTCTCCTGCCATAAATGTGGGGTGGTGATCAGATAAGAGCCGGGTGCCCCACCCCCTCTCCTGTTGCTGGTATGAGCATTAAGATCTTAGAAATGCAGCCATAATAAAACATGGTGGGACAGAGAGAGCCAAATGGGGAACACCGTTTTCTGCAAAAAGGCAGCCAGTTTCACTTTATTGGAAAAGGGACAGAGAAAATGCTAGGCCACATGTAAAAATGGGGAGAGTCACCTAAATCTGTGAGGAGAAAGGGGGCGAACATTTAGCAGTGAAAAGGAATGCAGTGGGAAGGTGCCCTTTCGGGGTAACAATAAAGGAATGATAAGGTGGATAATACAAAAGTATAATAGGTGTAGCCTAGGGAAAAGGTTGTAGAAAAACATGAAAGAGAAAAAGAACGGAAACAGAATAAGAATAAATGGATGAAAATAAATAAATAAATAAATAAATAACAGATTTGATGAGGCAATTAAATTGGAAAAAAGGCGAAAAAGGTCTGATCTAGGGAGGTGGCTGGGGGGGATTAGCTGATGTTATGAGTGCACGAAGACAGCCAAGGCTGGGGTGGGAGTAGGCTTGCTCTACAGGATTTTTTAATGGTCCTTTAGATGGATTGCCATAGTTAAAGCAAATCATTGTTGCCACTGACCCTGCTACGGTCCCACCGGTATGCAACCTCCATGGGATATAGCTCTGCCATGAGCTTTTAGTAGTTTGGTGTCACTAGGTAAAAAGAGAGGTGTGAGACCCCAATTTTGCAGATGAACTTTCACCAGACAGACTGGCCTTATTTAAGTAAAACTAAATATAAAACCAATCTTAAAAAAATAAACTAGACTTGACCTGTAGGAACATTTCATGTAAAAAGACTAAAATGTTGTGCCACAATTTTGATCAAAAACCACAAATTTGACGATGGTCAGCCGCGGCAGCTCAGTCAGAGTAGAGGCAAGATGCTAACTTGCTCTGGTTACCGTCTTGGCACACTAGGCTGCTCTCGTGTGCGCTAGAGACGGAGCACTAGATGGATGATCCACCCTCCTTTTGGGTTAGTGCTGGCATTTGCCCTTTTGTTGAGGAGACTGCAATACTGTCAAAATGAACTATATACAGTCTAGATTGCTCCGCATTTAAGGCATCATTATTACTGTTGGCAGTAATTGTACTTACACTCGTTTGTAATCTGTGGTTAATTTCAATAAATCCACCAACCATATTTAACATTCTTCTTTTTTTAAACATATTCATCCTCATATTAAAAATGCAAATACTTACAACCCTCTGTTGTATTTAGCATTTGTAGATTATAAATCTCCAATCAATTTGGAATTATAGAATGTGTATGAAATGTCGCTGTGAAATATTTTAATATTTATATTGTCTTTCTTGTTTTGAAGCTTAAAAGGTTGATATGGATTGTATTTTTTTTAAATGTACAGTATGTTCAGTGTATTTATGATTTGTAAAAAGTATGTAAGGTTTAATGTTAACAAAAAACATTCACAAATAAAGATAAAACACAAGTTTGGATTTCGTCATGGAATGCATAGCCTTTTATTTTTAGTACATACTGTTCAACTACAATGTGAAGATTCAAAAGTGCAACCTGCCATTTTCAATAAAGATATCAGACAGTAGAACCTCAAAGAACTCCACTATTCTACACCTCATTGTTACTGCATAAGAATGAGATGTTCAGCATCAAATTGTTTCTGTTGCAATTTATCCATAGAGCAACAAGCAACGCACAGGCAATTAAAGATCTTGCAAGCACAAACTGATACAATAGCCAAATAGAGAAAACAGCAGGCTGCAGGGTGTGATGAGAAAACTGCTCATCACATCCTGTGACAAAACAAATTGCATGTAGGTTCCCCCATTCATTCTATTCATAGTGAGTTCCACCAGGCTCAGAGGAATGTCCCTGGTCACATGGCCTGCCCCCCTTATAACCAGCCATCCATAGGGATTTCCAGTTAAAGACAAAGAAAAGGACATCACTTTGTTGTGCTTGTTAAGCTCTGGGCAGGGCAAAGGGTCAGAATTCCTACGTCAGGGAGGCATTGCAAAGTGTCCGGGCTCATCAATACTCAAATAACCCCTGTTCCATGCATCCTTGGAACCTCATCCACATTGCTCTCAGTGCCAGTCCACTCCCCTCACTGATCTCATATCTCCTGATACTAATAAATGAACACTCAGCCATTCTGCATGACATCAACGTCCTCTTTTCCACACATGAGTTTTATGCCATCTATATAACCAAAACATGTCTCTTCCCCACCTCCTCCTATTTCTTTTACATCCTTATCTTTTCTGCATACAGCATTTAACACAACAACCTCAAAGAAAAGGTAGGGAGAGGTGTGGCAGCCATCCACAAACACATCCAGTCCTGCACCATGCGCACCCAGGCGAATATGAAATCCATGAAGCACCTCACTTGCCACTTCACACTATCTCACAAACAAGCTGCCATTTTGCATCTCATCTATTAGCCTCCTCACAGGTGGGGTCATTTCCAAATCATATGTCTGATCTCCTCACGCCAGAGTCAATTGCACACTCAACAAACATCTTCCTTGGCGATCTCAATTTACAAGGAACCCAAGTCACCAAGTGACCCATGCTTCCTCTCTACCATCAAATGTAATCAAAATGCATACAACAGCTAATGAACCCTGCCAAAACTCCAGGGATAGCATACCTGACCTCATCCTCTCTATGATTCCGCTTGTAAAATGACTCAACCCAACTCAGTTGGCTGGACAGGCCACTCTTCCATCCCTATCCTCCTTGCACATATCCTCCTGACTAATAAGTCACAGGGGATGCCTAATAAGTCTTACTGCCACTCCTTTCAAACTTACCCCTGGAAGCACTGGAAAACACAGTCTTAAAAAGCTTGCCAGGCCAACCAAATCCAGCATTGACACGTTACTGTCAACTTTCAACCAATGAATTGGTAGAAACATAAGTCTCACAAGCACCCCAGAAACAAAGTTACACCACTTTTAAACCTTCTGCCCCAAGGTATAGTCGGGAACTGATGATAAACACACTATTCAAAAACATGAAACATGCTTGTGCAAAACACATAAGCATAAAGACCTCCTCGAATTAAAGTCATTACACAGTATTCGCTTGGCACTCTTCACTGAAGCTAGAGCTCTGAATTATTCCACGCCTTTCACGGTAGCTGCTAAGAAGTGTAAAGCCCTGTTTGGGGCAGTCAAACACTGTTCCAACCCATTGCCTAACCCAGTAATCCACAGAAAAATGCCATTTAATTAACAATGTCTTCATCACCAAAGTAGATAAAAATCGCACAACATATCAATACATCAAAATAGTTGATCTCTCACTCATGGCACCACCTCTTGCAACACACCCCTGGACAACCTTCATACTCCTCATACCCAAAGACTGTGCTGATATTTTTGTGTCACTAAAACCTACCTCATACAAGGATGACATCCTTCACTCCGCCATCATGAAACAGTTCTCAGCAACTGCCTTTACATCTCTTCCAAAGCAGGGATGCCTCACTCAATCCCAACATTTTTCCATTCACCTTGAAAACAGGATTATTCCACCTACTCCTCAAAAAGATTAGTCTGAACCAGATGGTCTTTCTAACCACCCACCAATCCACAAACCTTGCATTCCTTGGAATAAATCAATGATAATGCAGTTTCAAACTCACTCCAGGATCAGATTCACCAGCATTGACTACCAATCTAGATTTAGACCCAGATGCAGCCCGGAAACTGCAACCATCTAGATCATAGACGGTGCTCTCCAAATCATGAATAAAGGCAACTCTTGGTCCTCCTTGACCTCTCTGCTGCTTTTGACGTGATTGACCACTTGAAAAGCACCTACCTGAAATTCAATTTCACCAAATTGGAAGTCACCTTACTAGGCCATTCATCTTAACATGAGGCCATCCAACGGTGGCTGGATGACAAGCACCCTGAGAGTTTTACACCCTAGTGGCTCAATGGGCCAAATCACTCAGATTCATTATTGACAACAATCTTTTCTTCCATAACTACACAAAAAAAAAAACAGGTATCAAAAAGAACTGTGGATGAAAAAAACCTTTTTTCCAGCTGTGGACTTCAAATCCATGCCCCGGGACCTGGTAATCTCACACCCCAATGGACGGAATGCTTTACTCAATAGTATCTTTTGTCTTGGCCACACAGGCAGTTCAGCACTCTGCTGCATGCCAAGGTTCAGAAACTAAGAAATGTGACCACATCCTAAGCAGATTATACTGGCTACCACCCCATCCCCGATACCCTTCAAAAATTGCCTGCTTCACATATAGGGCAACACTGGAACACCATGCAAGGTATATACCATCCCTTTAGTATGGGATGTACAAAGTATTATAACTTGCAACATTACTCTTCCACTGACGTTGGTTAATGTCCAACTATGCATAAAGTGCTTTGTTGCTTCCTAGCTAGATTTGCGCTATATAAACCAAAATACAAATACACAAACGGGACCTGTGGGCCTGGCCTCATTGCTAACCTGAGTGGCGGGTGTGCCCCCCGGCACCCATACAGGCACTGGATTACTGAAATCGTATAGATGTAGAGTTAAGGCCAGTTCCCGGCCCACGTGATGCAAGGTTCACATTTCAGCTGCTCGGCCACAGAAGCGTTGCTGGGGGGGGGGCTAAGGGGCTATAGCCCCGGGTCTTTTGGTTGTAGCCCCGGATGGAAGCCCAGGAGCTACAACCAAAAGGCTAGCTAGCCCCGAGTACCGACAGTCTCAACATTAGAGTAGCCCCGGACCTATTCTAGACCTAACAACACCCCTGCTCGGCCATAAAGGGCACTTCACCTGGAATTCCATTTAAACTCCAGTTTAATCTGCGCATTCCTCTGCACCTGGCCTGAGTCCCCACAGAGCATATTCCTCAGATGTGGTGCAGGGAGAGAGTATCCCAAAAGGTCATAACTTTGTAAAGATAGGATGCTTTCTAAGATGCCCATTTCACAACCTCCGGAATTGTGCCCAATGTTCACAATTGGTGCCTCGAAGCATAGAAACGCTCTTAAATTGCTTCCATTCCATTTTGCCTGCTAATTGCAGCCAGCCACAGCCCCACTGTCAAACACATTTTCAAACACCGAGTTGAAAAAGACACACATTTTTCTAATTAACTAGTCTATTGACTAGTCAAATTATGAGTTTAGTAAATACATTCAATTCAACCATACCAAATCATTATTATGAGGAAACTAAGAGATTACATTTTTAATAAATATTACGTATGTAAGATGAACAGGTTGATGGTCAGGGACCAGATCATAAATGGCCCAGTTTGCTAGTGTTGAAGCACACAATTCATATCATATGCTGGAAAAGTGCCTCTTCCCCTGAACAGCTATGTGCATGAAATCTGCAACACACAGAGACAGAGCGGCGTCAGTTGATATCACTACTCATTCAATGTGTTCGGGTGGTGTGCTGTAGCTTAAACATGTAATGTAGCTCCTGCTATTTGAACGAGGCCCTGGTCCCAGCAATAGGTTGTTATGGCACGTCATGTGCGGCAGCCTGGTAGTGCCCATAGGATCTCCTTGGCCCATTTACACGTCCCCGGAGGTGAGTATTGAATATCCACCATCTACCAAGTGGCATATATTGGGGGCGGGGGGGTAGCCTCTGTATCTATACCCATGGTTCTGTTATAGGATCATGCACAGACAAAACAGGTTCTCTTCTTGCTATTGGCAGACCATCATGCAAAAGAGGGAATGCACCAATTTATAAGGTGCATCTACAACAGCAGCATGCACACCTTTTCCATTAAAGAATGGACCTTGGGACCTCTTCTGTAATAACCAAGAAGCGCCCTTCAAGGCAAATGCACAATTTGTGCAGGAGAGCACTTGTTATAACCCAGTCCTAGGTCTTGTGATGTGTGGTTCTGTTAATTCAGCATACCTGTTACATGTGTGTTTCTTTTAGAGCATACATACAGCTGCCACAAGCAGCAATTTTCTCTAGATAAAGCACAGGAGATACTTAGGCCCTCCCTCAACATTAAACAACTCAATGGTTCCCATTGCATCCACTTTTGAAGACGGTAGGGATGAAGGACCGAGTAACAGAGACATCCCTGTGCACATTACAGAAGAATAATACGGTCTTATAGACAGCAGGGGAGGTAGTTATTGTATTTATTCTGTTTATATATCGCTTTCATCCAAAGCGCTTTACATTATAACAACAGAATACATAGAACATCATAACAGAAGAGCAATTTACAATGAATCGAAGCAATAGAAAACAGTAAGTAGAGCAATTAATTTGTGAGGGGAAGAGGAGGGGTGAGGAAGGGAAGGAGGAGGGGTGAAACAGAAGGGATATAAGGGTGGAGTGAGGGAGGATAAGGGGAGGGGGAAGGAGGAGATGAGTTATCTCAGGATAATGATCGTCACCTTGGGCTTTAAAAGGTTTATAATACTGATGTGTGTCTTGGAATAGTGGTGGTGAAGTAAACAAAAGCTGTAAAATGGGTATAATATGTTACTAAATTGAAGGCAATTTATTTTTGTATTGGAAGTTGATGGTTGTTTTTTGAATGCACAGAAGTCATAATGTTCGGAAAAATAATAATGAATAATTATTGTTATTGACTCCATTCCAAGCATTCTGATTGGCTCAGAGGAGGTCAATAATCACTTGCATGTGCTCATATTAAACCATTTTCACATAAAGCACATTAGCCGCATGTGTGTTAAGTTTTAACGTGTTGTGTTTTTCCATCTGAATACAACACCCACATAGAAGTATCAGTATTTTGCTTTCGCCTTGAAATGTTGTTCACCTTTCTCTTGAGTTTTATTTCCCATCTGTCTCAACCCTACTATTATTTCCTTCAGGCAACCCTTCCTCTGCTTGTTCTGATTTGTATTCCTGCAAATCGCACCCCACGATCCGGAAACTCAGGGCTCCGGATCATGCTCTTATCTTGCCAGCATCTCTGGATTAATCAGGAGAAGAAGACTAATACAAGTCCGCACTTCAGGGTTGCGTATCCCGCACCACTGCCTTCTCTTGCTAACATTGATCTAGAATATCACTTTTCAGGGATTGGTGATATTGCTCCAGAGAAAAATCTATTGCTTTTGTACCTAGAATGTACTTGCCTTTTTAATTGGGGCAGCCATTTACTGGATTACAATATTTCAGTTGCGAGCACTTGTGAAATGCAGGAGGACGGTGGCATAGAGTTCGTGCTGTCCCTTTCTCTGCAACTGCCTAGGGAATTCAATGATCGGCTTTGGCCGCTCATGCAGTTGCAAAGCCCTGAGTGCTTAGGCTATAATCATTTGCAAAGTGCATGCTGTCCGTGGAGGACCGCTTCCACTGTGCATTAACTAGTGGCTGACGTCAAGACTACAGGCTTGACGTGTCCAAAAATCGGGGTGAACATTTTATCGCTATAATGACACCCCCCAGTCGCTAATACTTAGATACCTGTGCTTCGAAACGTATGTGCATGTCATTATCAGGAAAACTATCCCTTGCATCCCTGATATTCTTCCAGTGTCAGGTCACTGGATTCGTATTCTCCCTTCGTAGTTGCTTTAAATACTTGTTAGGAAGGGAGCAAGTGTTCTCTCAAGGTTTGCACTTTGGGCTACTTAATGTAGCAATGAGCCCTAAAAACAACCCCACGGCTGATTTCCTGAGCAAATGAGGTTACAAGGATAAATAATTATTATAAAACGTGCAAGTTGCTTTATTATATTCTGCCCGAGCAGTGCATGGGGAATCTTTAGATTGAGCCTCTCCCTTCTCTTTCCCTTACCTCTGATGGCCTTCCTACTTCAGTGTCAAGCCCAGTGCATGGGGAATCTTTAGATTGAGACGCCCCCTTCTCTTTCCCTTACCTCTGATGGCCTTCCTACTTCAGTGTCAAGCCCAGTGCATGGGGAATCTTTAGATTGAGCCTCTCCCTTCTCTTTCCCTTACCTCTGATGGCCTTCCTACTTCAGTGTCAAGCCCAGTGCATGGGGAATCTTTAGATTGAGACGCCCCCTTCTCTTTCCCTTACCTCTGATGGCCTTCCTACTTCAGTGTCAAGCCCAGTGCATGGGGAATCTTTAGATTGAGACGCCCCCTTCTCTTTCCCTTACCTCTGATGGCCTTCCTACTTCAGTGTTAAGCCCAGTGCATGGGGAATCTTTAGATTTAGTCTTTCCCTTCTCTTTCCATTACCTCTGATGGCCTTCCTACTTCAGTGTTAAGCCCAGTGCATGGGGAATCTTTAGATTGAGCCTCTCCCTTCTCTTTCCCTTACCTCTGATGGCCTTCCTACTTCAGTGTTAAGCCCAGTGCATGGGGAATCTTTAGATTTAGTCTTTCCCTTCTCTTTCCATTACCTCTGATGGCCTTCCTACTTCAGTGTCAAGCCCAGTGCATGGGGAATCTTTAGATTGAGCCTTTCCCTTCTCTTTCCCTTACCTCTGATGGCCTTCCTACTTCAGTGTTAAGCCCAGTGCATGGGGAATCTTTAGATTGAGCCTTTCCCTTCTCTTTCCCTTACCTCTGATGGCCTTCCTACTTCAGTGTTAAGCCCAGTGCATGGGGAATCTTTAGATTTACCCTTTCCCTTCTGTTTCCATTACCTCTGATGGCCTTCCTACTTCAGTGTTAAGCCCAGTGCATGGGGAATCTTTAGATTGAGCCTTTCCCTTCTCTTTCCATTACCTCTGATGGCCTTCCTACTTCGGTGTCAAGCCCAGTGCATGGGGAATCTTTATTTTGAGACGCCCCCTTCTCTTTCCCTTACCTCTGATGGCCTTCCTACTTCAGTGTCAAGCCCAGTGCATGGGGAATCTTTAGATTGAGCCTCTCCCTTCTCTTTCCCTTACCTCTGATGGCCTTCCTACTTCAGTGTCAAGCCCAGTGCATGGGGAATCTTTAGATTTAGCCTTTCCCTTCTCTTTCCATTACCTCTGATGGCCTTCCTACTTCAGTGTCAAGCCCAGTGCATGGGGAATCTTTAGATTGAGCCTTTCCCTTCTCTTTCCATTACCTCTGATGGCCTTCCTACTTCAGTGTCAAGCCCAGTGCATGGGGAATCTTTAGATTTAGCCTTTCCCTTCTCTTTCCATTACCTCTGATGGCCTTCCTACTTCAGTGTCAAGCCCAGTGCATGGGGAATCTTTAGATTGAGCCTTTCCCTTCTCTTTGCATTACCTCTGATGGCCTTCCTACTTCAGGGTTAAGCTGCCCTTGCCGCATCACCATGCTGCTCTTTGCCCTTTTAGCAGAACAAATGGCCACCGGTTTACTTATGTAGTGGGTTCCCAATACAATATACGTTCTCTGTTTGCTAGATATTTTCTCCTCATTAAATCCAACTAAAATGTCTTGAAAATCGAGTTAAGTGAAGCAGATCTATGTGATCACTTCGACCCCCATAATTGCGACGGCCAAAAATGCCTTTATTTATTTGTATTTAACCCCCTTTACACCACATGTATATGCGGGGGGGGGACCCTTGCAGCCCCCCCTATTTCTATAATATCACATACCCCCACATACATATGTGTTGTAATGGGAAGGGGTAAAAAAAAAGTAGGCCGTAGCAATTATGAGGGTGACATTTTGGCCCATTACCAAGCAACCATTCTCAGAATTGTGGAATACTAGAGAGAAGCACATCTACATTTCATAGAAATATAAAGTTACTTTCTAAAGCTGGTATACATTGGCATAGAAAAAGTCGGGAAAATGTGGGAGCAGTTGCTTAATGATATTTTCCCTTTGGGGTTCTTCTTGGGAGAATGAGATAGAAAATCGTAGGAAACATACGCGAGGAGCTTGTTAATGAGTTGCCGGCTTCGGGGTCTTCTGGGGAACTGACGGGGAGCAGAGTTTTCTTACCAGCTCATAAGTGAAGAATGCAAGGAATGGCATCCCTGTTGCAGCACCAGGGACTCAAGCATACAGTTAGGAATGTCAATGGGAAAGCGCCATGATAAAAGGCTTCTGTGAATCAGGCCCATAGTGTCCATGGGAGCACGGCTGCAGATCCAACACAAACATATGAAAGGTTGGACCAACCTTTCCCTCCAAAACCTGGATCCTCTGCCTCTTACCATGTGCATGCCTTGCCTGTTACCCTCTGTACCCCCTCTCCGCATGTCCTCCCAAGTGTACCCTTAATTCTCCACTCTCCTAATTGTATCCATATTATTGTTGTCTATTACTATATATCCGGGTAATACCCGAGCGACAATGTCATTGAATTTCTTTTTGCCACATTCTTTGATGCTTCAATTACCACAAACTTACAGATGGTAAATTGGGGGTAAGGTACATATAAAGTGGGCAGATGGGGTAAACGAAAGGTGCAGGGGTCTCCCCCTGCTGTTTGTGGTACAGAAAAGCAGCACAATCAGCCCAGATAACTACTGCAAAATTGCTATTTAGCAAAAAACTATTTGGCAAATCTCCATAGATCCTATATTGATGTTGTATACAGTTCCCTTCACACTCAATGAAAAAGCAGCATATGCAAACGTGCAGGATTGCATACTGATGGCATGTCAGAGTTGCTAAGCATCTGAGCGCCACTTGCATGTGTGGCGCATGGCCCTTCCCCTGTGTACAGTAGGCAGCCCTCAGTCACTTAGAGCTGTCAAGAGGGATCAAAATAAACACTGATGTTGTTTGACTTTATTACAAGAGAAGTCAGGTCCAATGCACGGCCACTGCTTCCTCAAATGTCTTTATTTCATTTAAAGTGGGATAAAGCAAAGACACGGGAATATTGTCTCATCATGCATTCTAAATCAGCCAGCCTAGAAAATAATGGGGAGTTAATCAGATCACCGAAAGTCTAATTCACTTGTTATTGATCGGGCCGATTCCTAATGGGCCGGCAGACCAATTTCAAATTACAGTAAGCCGGCTTGCCCTGGAATACCAATGGCCGGCCGCGGAGACGTGCCCGGCGGAGCGTGGGCCCGGCGATCTCATTATGGCACATTCTGGACAGAACGTATGAATGTATAATATGACGCAGCATTTAGCTAATTAATAGGGGATTGATGAAAGGTGCAGCTCTGGAAGCGGCAATCTGGCCCGGCCAAACCCGGGCGGCGGACTCCTGTGGGCACAAAGCTTGGAGGTCTTTAGAAAGCAAAGGCACAAAAAAAAAACAAGGCTGCTCGAGCTTAATGGAAGGTAATGCAATTAAAGGAGCCTTTTAATTATATTAATCAGAGGCTTCACTGGGATTTGATGTGTATGCATAATTGAACTGTTCGCCAGCCCGAATCTTTTGAAGCGGTTTTCATTACATTAGGACCGCCTAGACACGGGCAGTATGACCCTGCATGCACTAGTTGGTATAAAATGCATGCCTTTATGAATTGATTTTCCATATATTGTGTAGCAGATGCCCGTAATTCACAGAATATAACTACCTAAAGTCACCCTGTATTAAAAAAATTACAAAACTATGTAATAATTTGGGCATAATCTGTCAGGAATATAGTGTGAAACATTCCAAAAATGAAACAATAAATGTAATGCAAGGATTTAAAAATATATCTGTTAAGCAATTGGAAGGCAGACAATGAATACTATAGAAATGAGAAATAGGGTTACTCATACCAATATAATGATAAGCAATTCAGTGAACTTGTTTATGCTTGTTGAGCAGTGTCAAAAGAGGTGAACATTTCTGCTTCCAAAAACGTGCAATGTCCATCAAAATTGCAAAGACACAAGGTGCTTTGTTTATAGCACAGTCAAATTACTTTATTTATAGTGTGTCATCCCCACAGCTGATAATGGTCTCACCGCAGCACTGCTGCATGACGCAAGGACATTGAAACAAAATAAACAACTGAGTGAATTTAAAATTAATTAAATGCTTTGAACAAATCCATATTAGTAGCTTGAAAAAAATATATATCCCAAGACATTTTGAGAATGATGTCATGATAGACTAGGTTAATTGGCATTTGCATAGTGCACATCTGCCACTGTTGTTGCCTTGTGTTGCGGTGGACTTGTCGGGCAACATTGAATGCCAAAGCCTAGCTATATGGCCAGGAGAGTGTGTGCATGGGTGACCCAGTAACAGAGGGCCGGAGATGTGCTGTGATCTGATGCTGCAGTCTTCTTGCCATGTTTAAGCATACCAGTGTAGCCGTGAAAGGTGTTAGCTGCATAGTAGGGTACTTGGCAGGGGTCGAAGTAGGCGGGAGCAGTTGGGAGCGGTGCTCATCTACTTTAAACAATAAAAAAAAGGTTTTACTGTTCCTATACTTTTATTTTAAAAAGGAACCATGGCTTAGTTTTAAAACAAAAGTGTAGGAAGAAGTTGAAACTTGCATGCAGTGCACTGCACTTAACATTCCCTTAAACAGAAAGTGTGTTTGTTTGGAGGGGTTGGATTGCAGGTGGGAGGGTGCATGGCAATTGGGTTTGTGGGCAGCAGGGGCAGGCTAGGGGCAGGAACATAGTTTCTCTAATTCTTTGTGCACACTTCGACCACTTGTACTTGGTCTATTTTAGAGTATTAAGTGAACATTTTTATTTAATGTCTTTTAATTGTTTTGGTTCTATTTTCTTTAGTTTTGTAATAAACTAAGTGCACAAATCATTTCTTTTTTAAACTTGGCCTATCCTGTTGGATCATGCAGAGGAGGTACTGGGATAGGGGAAGGTGGTATCGCAATGTCCAATTTATCAGCAGCCTGCGTGCTTAATGATCGGTTAAGCACACAATCATGATTCTGTGAATGTGCTGATGCGTGCAAGAGGATCAGAAGGAATCCACCTGGGGCTTTGAGGCATCAAATATAGTTTATGTTTACTTGCAATTGTGTGTGTTCTTTGCCAAGCAGCTGATGACACATTACCTGCAGTATGGGTGGTTGCAAGGCGGTTTGGTTAATGACACCTATCAATGACAAAGATCATTGCCAGGTTGATTATGTACCAGTCAGGGAATGGTCAGGTTTTAAGGACTTTCTTGATTCGTACCCTGTCCGGCCCCTTCTGTTCTTCCTTCCTCCTTCCGCTAGTCCTATCTGCCTTCCTCTCACTCCCTTAGTTTTGCTTTCATTCACCCGTCTCCCTTGCCCTCCTTCCAACTTGCTTACCCTCCCTCCTTCCCATCTTCACTAACCGCTTTTTCTCCTCTTGTCTGTTCAGCTCATTCCGCTCTTCCCTCGCCTACCTTCAGTATTGCTTGCTGTGACCTCCCATGTACCAGACTCCGGCCTGTTCCCCTGGACTGCCTTTGCTTGCTGTATTAGTTACTTCCACTCCTAGCCTGTGTACCAGATCCTCGGACCGCTTACTGGACTGCCTGAGTTCTGGAGTATTCACTCCACGTGTTGCCTCCAGACACATTTCACCAGCTCTTACCGTTCAAGTATTCCTGGTTCCACGCCTACAAGACACCCAACTATAATACAGGGGTTTTTTGTGCCTAAGGACTTTTTCCCCTCTTGGTCGATCCCGGGGGTGGGGCCCCCTGGTCTCCCTTCTTGGGGGGGCACGGTGGCTTCCTTCCGGGGTCGTCCCTATCTTCATAAAAAAAAGGTGTCAGCCCGAAGAAAAGAAAAGAAGGGTTCTTGGAAGGAAGAAGAAGGTGAGGAGTAGGGGGAGGGAGAGATTTCAGAAACTACACTTTCGGACGAAGATATCACCGACCCCGGTGACAGTTTGCGACGCCAAAAAGAGATGGCCACCCCACAGCAGGTACAAGAACTCGTAGCCGCTGTACAAGATCTAAGTCTGGAGATGCAGAACCTTAAGACAGCTAACGCCACCCTTCAACAGCGTATGACAGACAGAGAAAGACCTTTAACCGATTTACCTCCACTTCCCCTAGTATCAGGGAAGTTCGATGGATCCCCAAAGAAGGTTAAGGAGTTTCTGGACGCATGCAATCTTCATTTTTCCTTTCGCCCTCAGACCACGCCAAGGTCGGGTTTATGATCACCCACATGACCGGGAATGCCCTGGCTTGGGCTACCCCTCTAGTAAACCAGCCAGACCCGGTTTTACAGGACTACAATGCCTTTAAGGCCCTGATTCAACAAACCTTTTTGCAAACAGAGAGTACATACTTGGCCTCGGAGGACCTCCTTGACATCCGTCAGGGGAATTCTGATCTACTGACATACATCACCACTTTCAAACAGGTGGCAGCTGAGGCAGGTTGGCAGGAACAGGCTCAGTATGCCATATTCCGGCGAGGTGTAAGGGAGGAATTGAAGGATGAACTAGCCCGAATAGAAAGACCAGTGTCTTTCGCCGAACTCCTGACAGCTACCCTCCGAATTGACTTCAGAATGACGGACAGACGTCAAGAAAAGAAGAAGACCAGGCTAAGTATACCCCCTCTTGTGGAGACTCACTCACCTGCATCTGTACCCTTCCAACGGACAACTAAAGAAGAACCCATGCAGATTGGAACCACCAGAGCCCCGCTCACACCAGAAGAAAGGAAACGGCGCAGGGAGGGTTCCTTGTGTATGTACTGCGGATCTTGATTACATTTATTAAGAGATTGTCCGGAAGTACCACCCATAAGGTCGGGAAACGCTCGCCCTCGGTAAACATTGGGACGCATTACCGAGGGGCTGCTCTTAGTCCCTACGCGCCTCTTTCTGTATCCTCTACAGAAACATCTGAGGACTCCCGGTTGATGGTGCTCACAGTTTCTCTCAGAGTAGGCCCCAAGGAAGTAACCACTTTAGCCCTACTCGACTGTGGAGCAGCAGGGAACTTCATGGATACCCATTGGGCAGAACGACATGGAGTCAAGAGGATAGCCAAACGAGAAGATCAAAAAGTGGAAGGAGTTGATGGCGAACCTTTGAGCTCGGGTTTGATCACTCACACCACTGAAACACTTACTTTGTCCATCCAACAACACACCGAAAGTATCACATTCGATATCATCAGGGCTGCTCACTTCCCTCTTACCCTGGATATCTGTTGGCTACGCAGACACAACCCCAGTATTGACTGGTCTAGAAACTTACTTAGTTTTCAGTCCTCACTATGCAAATCGGAATGCTTGCCAGAACCAAGATTCGAGACCGTCAAGACCACAAATAGCTGCGAAGTCAGAACGGTGCACTGTCTCCCACACTACCTGAAGGAGTTCAATGAAGTGGTAACTGAAAAGATACCCATCGAGCTCCCACCACACCGGCCTGAAGACTGTTACATTGATCTCACCCCAGGTGCATTGGTACCCTTCGGTAGGATGTTTCCACTGTCATTAGAAGAAAAACAATACCTCCGAACCTACCTGGACAGCAACATGGAGAACGGGCTCATAAGGCCTTCAAAGTCCCCTGCAGGGGCATCCCTGTTCTTCATCTCTAAAAAGGATTCAAAGGAGTTGAGGCAGTGTATAGATTATCGCGGTCTAAACAAGGTTACCATAAAAGATCGGTATTCTATGCCATTGATAACCGATATCCTACAAGCGGTACAGGGTGCTACCATCTTTACCAAACTCGACCTGAGGAATGCTTATCACTGTGATGCTGGAAATGCACCAGAGGGACAGGGCCTCTGAATCCTTGTCCTTTACTGCTTTTTATCGTGTGTTCTGTCATGTTTTCTGCCCAGGAGTCCATGTGGGACTCCTGGGAGTACAGCTCTCTCTTTTGGTTTGGTGAACAGACCCATGGGTACAACCCTGTGCCCCTAGTGTATGTTTTTGGGCACCTGTGGTGACCCACAGAGCAGGGTATGGGCTGGTGGCAGCTCCATGCTGAATCTGACAGGTGTTCTGGGTGCTCTGGGTGTCCTCCATTTTGGGATACCCAGGCCCTGCCATTGGGATCAGTTGATTCCTGATAGAATGGCCTCTTGCTTTCTATTGCCTGTTATCTTGTTTTCCCAAAGTCCTGGGAAGCCCTGACTCTGTCCCTTCCCCATGACTGGCTGTTGGGTGGAAGTTCCATATATGGTGTTGTTGTGAAGGCCCAGCTAGACTGACTGGAGCCTTCCCAGTGACTGTATGTTGTGGGTACCTCCTGTGGGTGGGACCTGGGTGAATGGAGTGTGTGACCAATATGCACTCCTTGTTGTGGTTGTCTGGTTTCTGGCATGAGAGACAAAGACTGAGACAGCCCTGCCCGAAAGTGGCCTGAATGCAGTGTGTAGTGTTGAATGGCTGGGTACTTGTCCCAATCCACATTCCTTGTTGTGAGTGTCTGAAAGGGAGCAGTGTGGTCTGAATGCTCTGTGTGCCTGATTGGCTGACTGGCTGCATGAATGCCCTTCTGTATGATTGGCTGCTGAGTGTGTGCCAGCAGTGTGGATGAGAGGCAGAATAGTATATCGGGGGACCTCTCACCACTGGTAGGGGGTTCAGGAATGTTCAGGAACGTTCAGAAGCATCCTGGAGCTGAGTCTCCACTCTAAGAGTAACTGGAACTGCTGATCCTCGACGTCCAGCTGGAAGAAGAAGACTTGCTGTGGCATTTGCTTCGACCGATCCGAAGGCTGCCGAAATCGTCGAAGGCTGACCCGAGAGAGGACCTGGTAAGGTGCCCTCTTCCCGTGCTCCGAGGGACCATCGAGCACCGCTCCATCTTCACCGAAGCGCCCTGGAAGACAGACCCTCGAAAGGCTGTCGACCCGAGACGGGACCGCCGAGGAGATCGAAGTGAAGCACCCGGACATCGCCGCCGTCGAAGTCCATTGCCGTCGACCAGGGTTCGCAGGTTTGTGTAACCGCTGGAGGCCCGTCGAAGTTGTGTTGCCCAGCCATGGGAACCACTTGACGCCGTGCCGCCGACGACCGGAGCCGTCCGCTCCTTTGCCTAAGAACATTCGAATCGAAGGACTCCCTCGTCCGCACCGTCGACCGCTTTACCCTGCCGGAGAAAGTCGAGGACGACCAACTTGCCGAGGAGAAGCCTGCCGGTGGGTTTCCCGCCACCCGAAGATCACAAAGACTCGAACGACTCGACGCCCTTGCTGGGCCTCCGTCTCCACAATCTTTGCGGTCCAGTACTATTGTCACCGAGGTGCCCCGCACGCCTCTGCCTTGCAGGACGCCGACGCTCCGACGCCGACGAGCACCGCTCGGATGAAGCTGCCGCCTCATCGACGCCGTTTTACCCTGTTTGTCGACGGACGTTCGACGCCCCGTGCCTCCCGCTTGAAAGGGAAGGCATTCAAGAAGGGCCGTCGATTCCCCGTCGCCGAACGCCGAGTTCCTCGACGTTTCTCGACGATCCGTGACTCCCGCTTGAAAGGGGGTCCCTCAAGAAGGATCTGTCGACGCCTCTTCGAAGAACTCGACTCCACCAGGTACATTGGGGAGGTAAAAACATTATAGGAGGGAATAAGACTTGCAGAACAATATATGGACTGGGCTTGTGCTATATCTTTATTTTACAGGTTGCCCAGGTGGGGGGATCTCCACACAGAACTGTGTCTAGTGGTATGGGCCAGTATTCTGCCTATTGCTCAACCATCTTATTCTCTCTCCTCTCTCTATTGCTGGTTTCACTCTATTGATCTGTGTGACATTGTTACAGTATTGTTCATGCACTTTAATGAGATCTAATACAAAGGGTGGTACCACTTTAGAATTGTATATATTTGCCATTGTTGATTTTCCGGAGTACAAAGTGAGTTATTATGATAAGTGTACATAACCTTGAATATTGATTATATAAAGACTGTGTTCTAACCAATACAGTGTGTGGACATTCCTTTGTGGGGGCTTGGTGACTACACTGTACTTAAGAACCAGCCTGCATCACCTCCTGAGAAGCTAGGCCTTGATTGCTCGACCATTGCTACCGTAATAGAGAATCTTGGCTGGGGTCTTCTGTGCCTCCCCTCTACCATATAGAGAGCAGAAGTACAGACGCCCCCCACCGGTCGTTCTTTCACACTGGTGGCAGCGGCGGGATGCTTATGGTTTTAAGAATCAGTGTATAACCGTGCCACATACAAAGGATATCTGCCCTTTATTAAATTAAGGTTTAGTTGTGTACAAGATAACTGCATTACAATCAATGGAGTCTATTGCAAATGGCAAGTTGACTCGGATGAGCTTGGAGGCTCTCCAGAGTGCTTGTGAAGCCAGGGAGTTAGACTTTGTGGATAAGTCTAGGGCTGAGCTGATAGCTGCCCAGGTGGACTACCAGACTGATAGTGAAACTCTTGATGAGGGGGGGAATGCAACCAATGAGGACTCTGCCCCTGGGGTTTCTGCTGACTCTGTTTCTGGGAATGCCGCCATTCCTGCTGCCTCTGTTCCAAACCCCAGCAATTCCTTGGAGCTTGAGTTATTAAGGATGAAATTGGCCTTTGAATACCGCAAGTTGGAAATAGATGCTGAACTTAAGAAAGAGGAGTTGGCTCAACAAGTGGAGCTCAAGAATAGGGACCTTGAACTCAAGAGCCAGGACACTGAATGTCAGAGAATCCAGCTAGAGAAAGCTAGAGTGGAGACTTCAGCTAAAACCAGTGAGAGTGTCGGGTCCCCAGCCACCAAGTTTATGAAAGATTTGGTTGGTGTATTTGTGGAGGGTTCAGATATCCTCCAATGTATTGAAGCGTTTGAAATGGCTTGTGCGATTCATGATGTTGATAAAAGAGATTGGGCTAAGTGCTTGTTAAGCAGAGTGCCTCAAACTGGATATGACTGTATTCTGAAGCTGAGTGTGGAAGAAAGGGGTCAGTATGAGTGTATGAAGTCTGCTTTGATTGCCAAGTTTGGCAAGACACCTACCCAATACCTTAGAAGGTTCAGGGATTTTAAGAAAAGAGAGAATGTGTCTTGGGTTGACTGGGTGAGTGCTGCGCACATGAACATGATGGGGTGGATCAATGGATACAAGGTTAAGACTTTTGTTGAATTGTCCCACCTCTTGTTTTTTGAGCATTTTTCTGAAGCCTGTTCACCAGAGCTGCGTCAGTATGTAGCTGACCAGAACATTTTGGACCCCTTTAAGCTGGCTAGGTTGGCTGACAAGTGGGTCTCCCACCGGGTGTCCCCTAAGGACTCCAGTGGGAAGGACAAGGACAAAGAAAAGGGGGCCTCTCAGAAAGCTGAGGAGTCCCCCGAGCAGTCACAGTCGGGTAAACCAAAACCTTCCACTCCTAAGACCCAAAAATCTAGTGGGGATAAGTCATCTGGGGGTGGGAATAAGAGTAGTGGTCTACCTGCTGCAAAGCAGGCTCCCAGTGGTTCCAGTACCGTACCCCGCACTCCTGGCGCTTGTTGGGACTGTGGGGCTCTGGATCACAAAAGGGGTGACCCCAAGTGTAAAGGTAAGGCACTTGGAGTACAGGCTGTCAGCCTGACCTACCCTTACCCCGTGTCTGAGGTGGAGGCCACTGTCCTCCCCTCCTCTGCCGGGATCACATTTGGTGCTCCGGTAGAGATTTCCTTAGTGTCCCTTGGGGCCTGGGACCAGTATGCAGAAGTACTGGCGACTATCCCACAGAACACCCGTAGGTTTTTGAGAAGTGTCCTCTTGAATGGCCAGCCTTCTACTGGTTTGAGAGACACTGGGGCAAGCATGACAGTGGTGGACAGGACCCTGCTCAAGCCAGAGGACTATGAAGATGCTGCCCTGCAAACCACCAGGTTAGCTGGTGGGCCTCCCAAATTATCACCTGTAGCCTTAGTCACACTCATGATTGGAGACAAGACAGCAAAGCTTCCTGTCCTGGTTCAGGACAATGTCCCTGTTAACATTTTGTTAGGAAATGATCTAGTAGAGTTGGGGTTGATCTCGGATGGTCTTCCCATGACTGCTGCTGCAGTCACTAGGTCACAGGTGACACCGGGTCTGGCTGTGGGTCAGGGACCCGAGCCAAAGGCGAGGCCTAAGGCAAGAAGAAGGAAGACCAAGAAGGCCACCTCTGTGGAGGGAACACCTTCTCTTCCTGCTGTTCCGACAGCACCCATTGGGATCCATGCTCCGGACGGGCTGGGTCCAGTGGCAAACCCAAACTCAACTCCTGTGGGAGAAGAGACAGAAGACTCTCCTGTGGGAGAGGTTCTCAACCCGGAGGATCATCCTGACCTTCAATGCTTGTTAGCTGAAGGGGGACCGTCCCGGGCAGACTTCTGTAAGGGACAGAGAGAGTGCCACTCTCTCGAGGGACTGAGGAAACAGGCCCTGGCCCAGGCACAAGGAGAAGTGCCTAGGACATTCCGGATTTATTGGGAGGGTGAGCTCCTTGTTAGTGAGCCCACTAAGCCTGAACCTGGTGCCCTCAAGAGGTTGGTGGTACCCCAGGTTTACAGGCCCTTCCTACTGCAGTTGGCGCATGAGGTGCCCTTGGCTGGTTATCTTGGGACCAAGAAGACTAAGCAGAGGCTCTCTGCCCATTTCTACTGGCCACGGATGGGAGTAGAGGTGGAGTCTCACTGCAGGACCTGCCCAACTTGTCAGTTGTCTGGCAAGACTGGAGGCAGTGTCATTGCCCCACTGCAGCCATTGCCAGTGGTTGGCACACCATTTGAGAGGGTGGGCATCGACATCGTCGGTCCCCTTGACCCTCCCACTTCAGGTGGACATCGGTTCATCCTGGTCTTGGCAGATCATGCCACCAGGTACCCTGAGGCGATACCCCTTCGGACTGTTACTGCCAAGGTGGTTGCCAGGGCTCTCCTGGGCATTTTTCCCCGTGTTGGATTCCCCAAGGAGGTTGTCTCTGACAGAGGATCCAGCTTCATGTCTAGTTACATGAAAACCATGTGGAAAGAGTGCAGGGTAACCTACAAGTTCTCCACCTCTTACCACCCCCAGACCAATGGTCTGGTTGAGAGATTTAATAAAACTCTCAAGGGCATGCTAGGGGCTTTGGAAGAACCCCTAAGGAGGAAATGGGATCTCCTCCTGCCATGCCTGCTGTTTGCTTACAGGGAGGTACCTCAAGAGGGTGTTGGTTTCAGCCCCTTTGAGTTACTCTTTGGACATCCCGTGAGGGGGCCCCTCGCCTTGATCAGAGAAGGCTTGGAAGCCACCCCTCCAGGTCCCGCCAAGCAAGTGGGGGACTATGTGTTAGGCCTCAGACGGAGGATGACACAGATGATGGGTCAGGCAACAGCAAATCTCAAGGCCAGCCAGGAATTGAATAAGTACTGGCATGACCTTAAAGCCTCTCAAGTGGATTGGACTCCGGGACAGGAAATCCTTGTGATGGAGCCTACCAAGCCTAGAGCTTTGGCAGACAAGTGGACTGGACCCTTCAGGATCATCTCCAAGATGGGCGAAGTCAATTATCTGGTTGACATGGGAGCCTCTGGGGTAGCCCCTCAGATATTCCATGTCAACAGGCTCAAGCCTTTCCACCGGCGAGCAGAAGTCTCATGTCTCTTGCTAGCTTCCGGGCAAGAAGAGGATGAGAGTGAGCCCCTTCCTGATTTGCTGAATAGCAACCCTCAGGATGACTCAGTGGAGGGAGTACATCTCTCTCCAGATTTGACAACAGAGCAACAGAGGGCCTGCAGGGCTTTGCTCCAACAGTATGCCTCTCTGTTTTCGCTGACGCCAGGCCTTACACCGTGGTGTAGGCATGAAATTGACACTGGTGACAGTGTGCCTGTCAAAAGCAGGTGCTACCGTATGTCAGATACCGTCAAGACCCACATCCAGGCTGAGGTCGCCAAGATGTTGGATCTGGGTGTTATTGAGCCCTCAACCAGCCCCTGGTCCAGTCCAGTGGTCCTTGTCCCCAAGGCAAGTTCCCAGGCGGGTACCAAGGATTGGAGGTTCTGTGTGGACTACCGACGAGTCAATGCCGTCACCAAAACTGACGCGCACCCATTGCCCAGGGCTGATGAGCTCGTGGGCACCATAGGTGCTGCCAAATTTGTGAGCACCTTTGACCTTACCTCAGGCGATTGGCAAATAGCTCTGACGGACCATGCCAAGGAAAAGACGGCCTTCTCAACACCTGAGCGACTCTACCAGTTTAGGGTCATGCCTTTTGGGTTGAAGAATGCCCCTGCCACCATCCAGAGATTGGTCAACCATGCGCTCAGTGAGCTGGAAGCCTTTTGTGTGGCTTACTTAGACGACATTGACGTCTACAGTTTCACCTGGGAAGAGCATTTGACACATCTGGATAAGGTGTTGCAGGCCTTGAAAAGGGCTAACCTCACTATCAAGGCCACCAAGTGCCAGATAGCTCAGGGGAAAGTTACCTATCTTGGTCATGAGGTAGGAGGGGGTCAAATCCAACCTCTCTCCAGTAAAGTACAGGATGTACAGAACTTGGAGACTCCCAATACTCAAACCCAGGTGAGGGCCTTTTTGGGCCTGACTGGGTACTATCGCAATTTCATGGCAGACTATGGGACCATAGCTGCATCCCTGACAGCTCTAACCTCACCCAAGCAGCCTAGGAAGGTTACTTGGACCGAAGACTGTCAGAGGGCCTTTGATGGCTTGAAAGAAAGTCTGTGTAGGGCACCTGTGTTGAGTGCGCCTGACTACAGCCGACCCTTTATTGTCCAGACGGATGCCTGCGACACCGGAATTGGAGCTGTCTTGTCCCAGTTAGATGACAAAGGGAGAGAACATCCTATCATATTCATCAGTAGACAACTCAAGGGTAGAGAACTTAGGTGGGCTACTGTTGAAAAGGAGTGTTTTAGCATCGTTTGGAGCCTTAGGCGTTTTAGGCCCTACCTTACGGGGTCTACCTTCAAGGTTCAAACAGATCATAAGCCCCTGAAGTGGCTTATGCAGATGAAGGGTGAGAATCCGAAATTGCTCAGGTGGTCCATTAGCCTGCAAGGGCTAGACTTCACCATAGAGCACAGGCCAGGGAAGAGTCACGATAATGCAGATGGCCTTTCCAGAAGGTATGTTGACCGTCTGGATGAGGGTGTCTATCCCGTGGGAGATTAGACACCCTCCACCTCAGTCTGGGGGGGGGCGACTGTGATGCTGGAAATGCATCAGAGGGACAGGGCCTCTGAATCCTTGTCCTTTACTGCTTTTTATCGTGTGTTCTGTCATGTTTTCTGCCCAGGAGTCCATGTGGGACTCCTGGAAGTACAGCTCTCTCTTTTGGTTTGGTGAACAGACCCATGGGATACCCTTATGGCACCCATGGGTAGGGGTACAACCCTGTGCCCCTAGTGTATGTTTTTGGGCACCTGTGGGTGACCCACAGAGCAGGGTATGGGCTGGTGGCAGCTCCATGCTGAATCTGACAGGTGCTCTGGGTGTCCTCCATTTTGGGATACCCAGGCCCTGCCATTGGGATCAGTTGATTCCTGATAGAAAACAAGATGGCCCCTGTGGCCTCTTGCTTTCTATTGCCTGTTATCTCGTTTTCCCAAAGTCCTGGGAAGCCCTGACTCTGTCCCTTCCCCCTGACTGGCTGTTAGGTGGAAGTTCCATATATGGTGTTGTTGTGAAGGCCCAGCTAGACTGACTGGAGCCTTCCCAGTGACTGTATGTTGTGGGTACCTCCTGTGGGTGGGACCTGGGTGAATGGAGTGTGTGACCAATATGCACTCCTTGTTGTGGTTGTCTGGTTTCTGGCATGAGAGACAAAGACTGAGACAGCCCTGCCCGAAAGTGGCCTGAATGCAGTGTGTAGTGTTGAATGGCTGGGTACTTGTCCCAATCCACATTCCTTGTTGTGAGTGTCTGAAAGGGAGGAGTGTGGCCTGAATGCACTGTGTGCCTGATTGGCTGACTGGCTGCATGAATGCCCTTCTGTATGATTGGCTGCTGAGTGTGTGCCAGCAGTGTGGATGAGAGGCAGAATAGTATATCTGGGGACCTCCCACCACTGGTAGGGGGTTCAGGAACATTCAGGAACGTTCAGAAGCATCCTGGAGCTGAGTCTCCACTCTAAGAGTAACTGGAACTGCTGATCCTCGACGTCCAGCTGGAAGAAGAAGACTTGCTGTGGCATTTGCTTCGACCGATCCGAAGGCTGCCGAAATCGTCGAAGGCTGACCCGAGAGAGGACCTGGTAAGGCGCCCTCTTCCCGTGCTCCGAGGGACCATCGAGCACCGCTCCATCTTCGCCGAAGCGCCCTGGAAGACAGACCCTCGAAAGGCTGTCGACCCGAGACGGGACCGCCGAGGAGATCGAAGTGAAGCACCCGGACATCGCCGCCGTCGAAGTCCATTGCCGTCGACCAGGGTTCGCAGGTTTGTGTAACCGCTGGAGGCCCGTCGAAGTTGTGTTGCCCAGCCGTGGGAACCACTTGACGCCGTGCCGCCGACGACCTGAGCCGTCCGCTCCTTTGCCTAAGAACATTCGAATCGAAGGACTCCCTCGTCCGCACCGTCGACCGCTTTACCCTGCCGGAGAAAGTCGAGGACGACCAACGCGCCGAGGAGAAGCCTGCCGGTGGGTTTCCCGCCACCCGAAGATCACAAAGACTCGAACGACTCGACGCCCTTGCTGGGCCTCCGTCTCCACAATCTTTGCGGTCCAGAACTATTGTCACCGAGGTGCCCCGCACGCCTCTGCCTTGCAGGACGCCGACGCTCCGACGCCGACGAGCACCGCTCGGGCGAAGCTGCCGCGTCATCGATGCCGTTTTACCCTGTTTGTCGACGGACGTTCGACGCCCCGTGCCTCCCGCTTGAAAGGGAAGGCATTCAAGAAAGGCCGTCGATTCCCCGTCGCCGAACGCCGAGTTCCTCGACGTTTCTCGACGATCCGTGACTCCCGCTTGAAAGGGGGTCGCTCAAGAAGGATCTGTCGACGCCTCTTCGAAGAACTCGACTCCACCAGGTACATTGGGGGGGTAAAAACATTATAGGAGGGAATAAGACTTGCAGATCAATATATGGACTGGGCTTGTGCTATATCTTTATTTTACAGGTTGCCCAGGTGGGGGGATCTCCACACAGAACTGTGTCTAGTGGTAGGGGCCAGTATTCTGCCTATTGCTCAACCATCTTATTCTCTCTCCTCTCTCTATTGCTGGTTTCACTCTATTGATCTGTGTGACATTGTTACAGTATTGTTCATGCACTTTAATGAGATCTAATACAAAGGGTGGTACCACTTTAGAATTGTATATATTTACCATTGTTGATTTTCCGGAGTACAAACTGAGTTATTATGATAAGTGTACATAACCTTGAAATATTGATTATATAAAGACTGTGTTCTAACCAATACAATGTGTGGACATTCCTTTGTGGGGGCTTGGGGACTACACTGTACTTAAGAACCAGCCTGCATCACCTCCTGAGAAGCTAGGCCTTGATTGCTCGACCATTGCTACCGTAATAGAGAATCTTGGCTGGGGTCTTCTGTGCCTCCCCTCTACCATATAGAGAGCAGAAGTACAGACGCCCCCCACCGGTGGTTCTTTCACAATCACTTACTCCGGGTGCAGAAAGGAGACGAATGGAAGACAGCATTCCGGACTCCTTTCGGACTTTTTGAATACCAGGTAATGCCGTTCGGGTTGGTAAACGCCCCGTCGGTATTCCAACGATTTATGGACAGACTATTCTCCGATCTCCTGTGCCAAACCACATTGGTTTATTTAGATGACATTCTGATATACTCTCGTACACCTGAAGACCATGTGGAACATGTCAGGGAAGTATTCAGAAGGCTACAGAGAAATCAGTTGTCTGTTAAGCTCGCCAAATGTGCGTTTTCAGCCTCCTCCATTCCTTATTTAGGATACATTCTGTCAGACCACGGTATCTCCATGGATCCTAACAAGGTGTCTTCCATCATAGAATGGCCCTCACCCACCTCAGTCAAAGAGATACAGAAATTCCTGGGGTTAGCAAACTTCTACCGGAGATTCATCCCTAATTTCTCTCAAAAGATACTACCCATCACCTCGCTCTTAAAGAAGTCTGCAACTCCATTCAAATGGACAGCAGAGGCGGAAGACAGCTTTGGAAATCTTAAGGAAGCCTTCTGTTCAGGACTCATTTTACAACGACCAAACCAACATCTACCCTTCGTTCTAGAGACGGGCGCTTCTTCAAGAGATCCAGGGTACAGAACATCCGGTGGCTTATTTCTCGAAGACCCTAAACTCCAGTCAAAGGAACTACTTGGTCATTGAGCGAGAGCTTCTAGCCATGAAAGCGGCCTGTGTAGAATGGCGCCATCTACTTCAAGGAGGAAGGTTCCCGTTCACCATAAGGACTGATCATAAGAACTTACAGGTTCTCAAACAGTTCGAGTGCTACAATACTCGACAGGCCCGGTGGGCTCACTTCTTCGCCCAATTCGAATTCCACATAACCTACATCCCTGGCAAAACGAATGTTGTAGCCGACTCTCTTTCCCGCCGGAGTGATTACCTGCCAGAGTCAGAGACTCATCTTGAAAGGATGTTTCCCCAATCCAGGACTATTGGAATTATTTCTAAATTCCTTCAGCAGGTACAGGAGGATTCTGGAGGTCGTTTTGAATTTGAAAGACACTCTAAAGATCTGGCATATGAAATCAGGAACGGCCTTTGCCTTGTAGGAGGAAAACTTTATCTACCCACTCTGGCTTTTCGTAAGACCGCACTTGTCTGGTGTCATGATTCCAAACTAGGAGGACACAGGGGAGTGGCTGGCACTCACGACTATCTTCAAAGACATTTCTACTGGCCTACAATGAGAAGGGATGTAGAGCAGTACATTCAGTCATGTATCGTCTGTCTGAGGAGTAAGTCATCCCGTAAACGACCAATTGGTCTACTGGAACCAAATGCTGTACCCAAGGGTCCCTGGAGCACGATTTCTACTGATTTCATAGTAGATTTACCCCCGTCTGAAGGATGCACCTGTGTCATGGTAGTAGTGGATTCATTTACCAAATTGGCTCACTTCTCCCCATTGCCTAGCGTCCCTACTGCAGCCAAGATGGCGGAAGTGTTTCTTCAAGACATATTCCGGTTACACGGTCTACCTAACAAGATAATTTCAGACCGGGGTAGTCAGTACACCTCCCGGTTCTGGAAGGCCCTGTGTATCAGACTAGGCATCGAAAGAGCTCTCACCTCTGGATTCCATCCACAATCCAATGGGCAAACTGAACGCTTGAACGGAACCCTGGAACAGTACTTAAGGTGCTTTATCAACTCCCAACAAGACAACTGGTGCACGCTACTCCCTCTAGCTGAATTCTCTTACAATAACTCCACACATGCCGCTCTGGGGTTCAGTCCTTTTTTTGGTACTTATGGTTTTCACCCTCGCTCCATTCTTCCTGTCTCGGGCCTCTCTACTAATGTACCATCAGTAGATTCTTCCCTCTCCCTCCTTAGAGAGACACACAAGAAGGTAGAGGAAGGCCTTAAGTCAGCCCAAGCCCGGTATTGCATTCAAGCCAACAAACATCGTAGACCTGTACCAGGATGGGATGTGGGTACCCAAGACATGCTCTCCACTAGATATTTACCTCGTTGGGTATATCCCTCCAAGTTATCTCCCAAGTATCTAGGGCCATATGAGATCATACAGAAAATCAATCCTGTGGCTTTTCGCTTAAAGCTACCCAACAACCTAAAAAGGGTCCACCCTGTTTTCCATGCTTCCCAACTCAAGTCATTTCATACTGACACATGAGCACGACAGGTTAGACAGGCCCCGATTCCTTAGGGTTCCACTCGAGCTGAATATGAGGTCGCCCAACTCTGTGACTCCAGGTATCATAAGGGCAGGCTGGAATATTTGGTTAAGTGGAAGGGCTACCCTTCTTCGGAAAACTCTTGGGAACCCATCACACACATTAATGCTCCTGTCCTACTTCGCAAGTACCACTTCTTTCATCCAGGGAAACCAGGGGGAGGAGCTTATAGTAGGGGGCATACTGTCATTCCGCTGGGTTCCTGGCGTCTATGGAGCCGCTGGCGACGCAGAACTTAGCTCCGTTCGCTTCGGCCACGCCCCCTGTTTCCTGGTTTCCCTTCCTCTGGTTCTTATTGGTTGGGCGCTCCACGGCCCGGTGTTTTAACCGGCCACTTCCGGGTCACGGATGCGTCGCAACGCTTCCGGTTTCGTCCGTTAGCTGAGTTGCTTGCTGCCTGTGGCTTTCTTCCGAGTATCTCGCTCGTCTGCTGGTCGGGTCCTCGTACCCTGTCCGGCCCCTTCTTTTCTTCCTTCCTCCTTCCGCTAGTCCTATCTGCCTTCCTCTCACTCCCTTAGTTTTGCTTTCATTCACCCGTCTCCCTTGCCCTCCTTCCAACTTGCTTACCCTCCCTCCTTCCCATCTTCACTTACCGCTTTTTCTCCTCTTGTCTGTTCAGTTCATTCCGCTCTTCCCTCGCCTACCTTCGGTATTGCTTGCTGTGACCTCCCGTGTACCAGACTCCGGCCTGTTCCCCTGGACTGCCTTTGCTTGCTGTATTAGTTACTTCCACTCTTAGCCTGTGTACCAGATCCTCGGACCGCTTACTGGTCTGCCTGAGTTCTGGAGTATTCACTCCAGGTGTTGCCTCCAGACACATTTCACCAGCTCTTACCTTTCAAGTATTCCTGGTTCCACGCCTACAAGACACCCAACTATAATACAGGGTTTTTTTGTGCCTAAGGGCTTTTTCCCCTCTTGGTCGATCCCGGGGGTGGGGCCCCCTGGTCTCCCCTCTTGGGGGGGCACGGTGGCTTCCTTCTGGGTCGTCCTTATCTTCATAAAAAAAAGGTGTCAGCTCGAAGAAAAGAAAAGAAGGGTTCTTGGAAGGAAGAAGAAGGTGAGGATTCGGGGGAGGGGGAGATTTCAGAAACTACACTTTCAGACGAAGATATCACCGACCCCGGTGACACCTAGCCATTGAAGTCAATGGTGCAAAAATTATGGTCCAAAATATATAGCAAGCTAAATTTCTGACCAGGGACGTCATTTAGGGGTTGCCGGGGGTCGCACCTGTGACCCCTGAGGTCTCCCTTGCTACCCCTGTGTTCTCCCTTGCTACCCCTAAAAAAAGAAAAACACATCTTTTTTTCTTTTCTTTTTTCTTTTTTTTATTTTCTTTTTTTTAAATTGAGGCTCCAGGGCAGTGGTCAGCAGCATGTGGCTCTTTATTTCTGGAGTGGCTGGTTTTCTGACAACTATAGCTGGTAAGATAGATCAGTGGGTTGAGCGCTCGCTGCTGCAATGTGTGTGTGATTTGCAGGTTGCAGGTTTGACTCCCGGCAAAGTCAACTCAACCTTTCATCTTGCTGAGGTTGATAAATGAGTACCAACACAGGTTGGGCAATATTGTATGTATATCTGTACTATATGATGAGCTCAAGTGTAAACGCTATATAATAATACACCATTATCGTTTGTGCTCGAAGGCTGTTTGAATTCAAAGTAATTTGGTATTAACGATACATATGGTGATCCATTCTTCTATGAAATGTGTATCACTTTACAGTGATATCGACCCATATTTTTGTATTGTCATTAGAAACAATGCTATGTGATGCCACTTTCTATTTTTTTTCAAGGGGTAAAAGGTAATGTTCCATTGCTTACAGTGATGTCACTTCGGGTGGGGTCAAATTACATCACTTCATGTGATATCATCAGAGGTCAGGGGTCATGTGATGTCACTTTCGCTACCCCTGGCATTTTGGTGAAATGACGTCCTTGCCTCTGACCTAGAAGATGCAGATCCAAATAGAAGAGTGTTCCAAAGACTTATAGTGTGGACCGAAAAGGAAGCCCATCCAGGTGCGACTTTGAAAAACCGGATTCTCAAAACCTTTGTGTTGGTGCAAAAAGTAACCTGCCAATTCACGAAGTGCATCTGAGTGTTCACATCCTACATGCGTACATTAAGATGCACTTGTTCAAGGCTGTTGTGCATTTGGACAAACAAGGGTGTGTGCCTGTATATTTCAATGTGCATCCTGTATTCATCAATGGGTGCACTTTGAAATTGAAAGCATTGCCCGTGCCTGTTTAGGACAGTTGCATCGGAAGCTGTCTGATACTGTCATACGTTTTCTTTCAGGTGGAAATGAAGCCGTGGGAACCACTGCTCCTCTTGCATTTGTATCCTTCAAGGAAGGATTGAAATGTGGTTTCTTTTTCACAGCATGTCACAATGGCAGGCCCTTTAGCATGTCATCCATTAGTGTCAGGAGCTACAGTAATGTAAGGGGCGGGTAGCCGGCGCATCTTCTAGTCTGCACCCTGGCAATGCACAACACATTTAAGAAAAAGGCAAAAGGATTTCTCAAACTAGAGAACATCAAATAAGCGCATCTATTTTTGAGACTTTGGACCCATACCATTAGTGGTAACTTCACTGTGTCCAGTATAGCATCCATAGGGTCCTGAAGAAGACCTGTTGCCGGAGAAATGTGTCCTTTGAGTTGAGATGGGGTGTTGTACTTGAATCTAAAATGCCTAAATAAAGGCTACTGTGTAAATATAAGGGATGCCCTGGTAACCACAGAAGGAACTTGCAGTCAAAGTTTGACAAAAAACAGAGGGTTATTTTACAATAAAAGGACGAGTCACTAGTAGTTTATTAAAAGAGGGATAGTCTTTTTGATAAATCAGACATGTGCAAAACTTTCAGGTTAGTTAAAGGTGTAACACATATCATGATTTTCACTTTGTCTTTGCTGTCCCTTTATTAAAAGTCAAATACATGTGACAAGAAAACGATATATCATTATCAGCTCTCCTACATGTATGCTGTATACAGAAACACATTCATGAATCATGTGTAACAACGCGCAGTGAGCGTATTTTAGTTGGCAGTCAGCCGCTGTACTGTTTGATTCCCTTCATGTCACCACATGGCATTGCTATGTCACTGTATCTAATTCAGAGTTTTCAGTTCAACCTGGATATCAAGCAAAGGTGAAAGGTGAGGAGCTCGGCATTGTCAACTGACAGGTTTACTTCTGGTCTTGGAGATCAGAGATAGTTTTCAAGAGTGAGTTCAGCATCAAGAAAAAGGTTAGCAACAAGATGGGAGTCGTTATGCATGTTTCAGCATCAAACAGTTAGTAAAACACAACTTCATCAAGGCCAATGTACATTGGTAATCTGTTCACCACCAAATGGGCAATATTCTTCTGCAAATAGCAGTAATGCCCTCAATTAAGTATAAAAGGATTAATTAGTACCCTATGAATGTTGTGGTTTAAAAATGTATAGCTATTACTGAACAGCACAGAAAATCATTTATTTAGACAACTTAGGTCTAAAATGATGATAAAGATAAATTAGCAGTGATCAACAGAGATAGATGACTTATGCAAACTCACCTAAAATGAAAACTTAATGAACTAGTTAAAGTGATGTGAGGAAAGTGCCTGATCCTTGGAGCAATGTCAGTGCGGATTCTGGGGCCTTCTGTATCTCTGGCGGAATCCGTATGTCTGAAGAATAGGAATCCATCTCTCTATGTTAACCCTGAAAATCACCTCCTTTAAGGTAATGCAGTGAAGTGCACCAAGCTCTGATCCCAAGTGGTAGAAGCAGTGGTACTAGGCCATCCCGGGATCTGGAGATTGGGAGGCTTTCTATCACCATTAGCCTTCACGTCAACTGTTTTTGGCAGAGTGCAGTGAAGTGTACCACATAACTGCAGTCCGAAGCAGTCTCTGATATGATATATGATATGATATGACTTTTTACTTACATTGCGCTCATACACAAGTGTTTCAGAGCGTGACAAGGCAAGGGAGGTGAAATGGGAGAACAAAACAATATAAATCAGCACGGGGAGAGGGGAGGCAAAGGCAGAAGCAAAGAGGAAGGTCTTGAGGTGCTTCCGGAACCGGAGATGGTTCTCCTTGAGTTTTAGTGTGGCAGGGAGGCTGTTCCCAGAGGTAGGTCCCAGCCGAAGACAGAGATCGACCCACAGCTTGTTTCTTTGAAAAACGACTGACCCTGAGGGAGTTAGAGGTAGAGGAGCTGAGAGCTCGAGAGGGGAGGTATTTGCAGAGGGATAGCTGAAGGTATGTTGGATCCAGGCCTCAGAAAGCCTTGTGGACAATGCAGAGGGTTTTGAATTGAATGCTTGCATCCACGGGGAGCCAATGGAGAGATTTCAGAGCTCGAGAGATACAATCCCAGGGCTTGAGGCCAAGGACAAGTGTTGCAGTCCTGTTCTGGATAAATTGCAGAGGGCGGAGAGTAGAGGCAGGTAGAGTTAGAAAGAGGCTGTTGCAATAGTCCAACCTAGAGAGAACAGAGCTTGGGAGACAGTAAGCTTCAGGGGGAAGGAGAGGAAAGGAAGAGTACCTCTGAGGAGGTGCAGTAGGAAGTTTGACTTTTTTTGAGACATCAGCGATGTGGGCTGAGAAGGAACATGTGGAATCAAAGGTTACCCCGGGGTTCTTAGCCTCACATGTGGGGATAGGAGGAGGGCCAAGGGAGGCCACAGAGTGAGGGGAAAGGATGGTGATGCTGTGCCTATGAGGAGGATCTCCGTCTTGCTGGCATTCAGACAAAGATAGTTGGTGGCACACCAATCTTGAATGGCAGTTAGGCAATCAGAGATAAGAGAGGTAGAGGAGGTGGCCAAGGGCAGCCTGAAAATGAGTTGAGTGTCGTCCGCATAACACTGGAAGTTTGAGCAGAAAAAGGCAATGCACGGGCAAGAGTTGCCAGATATTGGTTGAAAAGCCAAGGTGAAAGGTTAGACCCTTGGGGGACAATAGAGATGGAGAAGAAGATAGATGATAGGAAGGACCCAAGTTGGACTTGGGAGGGTCGATCGGAGAGGAAAGAGGTCAGCCAGCCCAGAGCCTGATCAGTGATACCCAGGTTATCATGGAGAAAGTTGAGCAGGATGGTATGGTTGACCTTGTTGAAGGCAGAGCAGAGATTGAGTCGGATGAGTACAGAGGGAGTGCTAGAGTCAAGGTTGCAGAGCAGATCCTCACGGATGTTCAGGAGAGCAGTTTCCATGCTTCCACCAGCTCTGAAGCCAGACTGATGGTCATGGAGACAGCCAACAGCATCAGAATGAATGTTTAGCTGAGAGATGGCCAGCTTTTCCAGGAGTTTGACCAGAAAGGGAGTAATAGATATTGGGTGAGAGTTGGCCGGACACGAAGGATCAGCTGTGGGTTTCGTGAGGAGAGGATTTACAAAGGATTGCTTAAGAGAAGAGAGGAAGGATCCTGAGTCAAAGGAGTGGTTACAGAAATCGGCAAGGGCCGGAGCGAGGGTATCAATGTGGTCCTTGATAGTTTTAGAGGAACAATGATGGACCTGTTTTGATGAGGCTTTCATAGATCTGACCTGTCTAGCGACCTCATCAGGAGAGAAAAGAGGAAAGGATGGGATGGAGGGTGGGGTGAAGGCAGAAAGAGGGTAAGCAAGTAAAGACATAGAGGGGAGAGGAGAGGGAGAGGAGGAGAGGGTGGACAGGATGTCCTGGGTTTTTGAGATAAAGTGAGAGGCAGGGGCATCGCAAAGAGCCTGAGAGGCAAGAGGAGGGGTGGGCCAGCTTCTTGCAGATTTTGAAGGGTTCAACTGAGTTGTTAGATACTGCAGAGACACCGGCTTGAATATGGACTCTCTTCTTGGTATGGACAGAGAGTCGGTATTGTCTTTGGAGTAGGCAACAGGTCAGTTTGTCATAGGATGAACAGGAATCCCTCCATTTTCTCTCTTTCACCCTACACTTACGTTTAGGTGTAGCTAGGTCAGAGTCATACCAGGAATTGCACTTGGCTTTGGACTTCATATGGATCCTCATGACAGGGGCAAGGGTATCAGAAATAAAAGAGTAGAGGAGAGACAGGGCTGTGTCAGGGTGAAAGCCAACAAGATGATGAGGGGGGGAGAGAAGGTGGCAGTGAAAGCCTCAACTGACACACGCTTCATAAGCCGGATTTCCAAGAAGGTAGGTGGCAGTGTTGGGGTAGGGTTAGCTTGGGGGGAAGAGAGAGAGAGATGAGATGAGAGGAGGCAGTGATCACTCCAGGAGAGAGGAGTGGACAGGGTGGTAGAGAGGAGGAGGCCAGAGGAGATCAAGACATCAAGTGTTTGCCCTGCAGAGTGCGTTGGGCCAGAGGGGAGGATAGAGAGGGGAGGGAATTGCAGAGGTCACGAAAGAGCAAAGAAGAAAGACAGGGACAGTCAAGGTGAATGTCAAGGTCACCAAGGAGGAGGAGTTGAGTGGTTGAGGCCAGGAGGGAGCAGGCGAGTTCAGCCCACTCGGAGAGAAAACATGTGATTTGACCAGGGGTAGGTAGCGAGTAGCAACAGTAAGAGAGTGGCAAGGAGAGATGGAGCGCCTGCATACAAGGTATTTGTCACAACCCTCGTCCAAAACCCTCTCTGGAAAACCCATTGGACAGGTGGTGTCAGGACTCGGGCCTCTAGAGCCTGGCATCCTCTTCAAAAGCCCTCATGGGTCCAGTCCTGGTGCCTATTGCACCAGGCTCATACACCATGAAAAACAATGTGCTTGGGAACTACCTTATTGTATTGTCAGCCAACATGCAGGCATCCACATAGCTTGGTTCCTAAGAACCAAGCTATGTCGTCTAGTGTTTTGGGTGTGGTAGCCTAGGGACTAATTTACCTGCGCTATTTTGTTGGGGCTATTTAAACCACACCCGAGCAAGACAACATGCTTCGCGTTACTTTGCAGCTTGCAACGTGACGCTCACCGTGTCCAGCTATTCCCTCGAACCTCGGAGAAGCAGAACCTGCAAGGAGACAAAAGAAACATCATTAGCAGCAGCATCTTACCTGCAGTCCTCATCCTTAAACGCTCGCAGCGACTGAGAACAACTTCCTCGAATCTGCACGCCTCCCGGACAGAACGACCTGAAAGAGGAAGATAGAGGAAACATTAAAGAAAGCAGTAGAAACATTTACAAATTACGAACTGCTCAAAAGGCTTACCTGGCTGGTCTCCTCTCGGCTGGCACCAATCCGGACATTCCACTCGCGCTGAAGAACACTGCGACCTACAAGGAAGGAAAACACAGGTTAGCAAAGGCAAGGCTTTGCAGCGCTGCGCATAGCGCTTACTTACCGCATCATAGCGCTCTTAATGCGCCCTCATTTACCAGCGGGGCTCAACCAAGCCAGTTCGCTGCGCTGAAGCTCTGCATACCTAAGGGAGAAAAAAAGAGACATTTTAAACGAAGAAAGGCATGTAGGATAGCAACAAAACTAAGGAACAGCAATAAGACCTACCTGAACAATATCAAACGGGCCAGCGTCAGTGAAGTAACTGAACCACACTCGCCCATAATAGACAACGCGCCCCTGCAAAGAAGGCAGGACAGAGAGCACGCCTAATTCTACCACAAGGTGAGGAGAGGGCGCCAGAGCGACTGAAATAATACGGGGGTGGAGGGAGGATACTTACCCCCAGTCGGTCAGTCTTGAACACAGTCCTCCTGTATTTTCAGGCAGAACCTTCCCCACAGACCACATCAGGGCAAAGCTGAGAAGCATACCAGCGAGTAACCCGGCTGGGTGGAGTTCCTGTGGATACCACGTGAGCGTAACAGTATTCTAAAGAAGAGTAAATATGAGTGGTAATGATGGGGGCAGGAATTCACTCATGAAAGATCAGGGCTACACCCCCACCGGGCCGGGTGTATCTGGAAGCAGAGAGGATCTTGTAGCTGTAGCTGTAGCAGCCGAAGACAGAGATCGACCCACAGCTTGTTTCTTTGAAAAACGACTGACCCTGAGGGAGTTAGAGGTAGAGGAGCCGAGAGCACGAGAGGGGAGGTATTTGCAGAGGGATAGCTGAAGGTATGTTGGATCCAGGCCTCAGAAAGCCTTGTGGACAATGCAGAGGGTTTTGAATTGAATGCTTGCATCCACGGGGAGCCAATGGAGAGATTTCAGAGCTCGAGAGATACAATCCCAGGGCTTGAGGCCAAGGACAAGTGTTGCAGTCCTGTTCTGGATAAATTGCAGAGGGCGGAGAGTAGAGGCAGGTAGAGTTAGAAAGAGGCTGTTGCAATAGTCCAAACTAGAGAGAACAGAGCTTGGGAGACAGTAAGCTTCGGGGGGAAGGAGAGGAAAGGAAGAGTACCTCTGAGGAGGTGCAGTAGGAAGTTTGACTTTTTTTGAGACATCAGCGATGTGGGCTGAGAAGGAACATGTGGAATCAAAGGTTACCCCGGGGTTCTTAGCCTCACATGTGGGGATAGGAGGAGGGCCAAGGGAGGCCACAGAGTGAGGGGAAAGGATGGTGATGCTGTGCCTATGAGGAGGATCTCCGTCTTGCTGGCATTCAGACAAAGATAGTTGGTGGCACACCAATCTTGAATGGCAGTTAGGCAATCAGAGATAAGAGAGGTAGAGGAGGTGGCCAAGGGCAGCCTGAAAATGAGTTGAGTGTCGTCCGCATAACACTGGAAGTTTGAGCAGAAAAAGGCAATGCACGGGCAAGAGTTGCCAGATATTGGTTGAAAAGCCAAGGTGAAAGGTTAGACCCTTGGGGGACACCAGAGATGGAGAAGAAGATAGATGATAGGAAGGACCCAAGTTGGACTTTGGAGGGTCGATCGGAGAGGAAAGAGGTCAGCCAGCCCAGAGCCTGATCAGTGATACCCAGGTTATCATGGAGAAAGTTGAGCAGGATGGTATGGTTGACCTTGTTGGAGGCAGAGCAGAGATCGAGTCGGATGAGTACAGAGGGAGTGCTAGAGTCAAGGTTGCAGAGCAGATCCTCACAGATGTTCAGGAGAGCAGGTTCCATTCTTCCGCCAGCTCTGAAGCCAGACTGATGGTCATGGAGACAGCCAACAGCATCAGAATGAATGTTTAGCTGAGAGATGGCCAGCTTTTCCAGGAGTTTGACCAGAAAGGGAGTAATAGATATTGGGTGATAGTTGGCCGGACACGAAGGATCAGCTGTGGGTTTCGTGAGGAGAGGATTTACAAAGGATTGCTTAAGAGAAGAGGGGAAGGATCCTGAGTCAAAGGAGTGGTTACAGAAATCGGCAAGGGCCGGAGCGAGGGTATCAATGTGGTCTTTGATAGTTTTAGAGGAACAATGATGGACCTGTTTTGATGAGGCTTTCATAGATCTGACTTGTCTAGCGACCTCATCAGGGGAGAAAAGAGGAAAGGATGAGATGGAGGGTGGGGTGAAGGCAGAAAGAGGGTAAGCAAGTAAAGACGGAGAGGGGAGAGGAGAGGGAGAGGAGGAGAGGGTGGACAGGATGTCCTGGGTTTTTGAGATAAAGTGAGAGGCAGGGGCATCGCAAAGAGCCTGAGAGGCAAGAGGAGGGGTGGGCCAGCTCCTTGCAGATTTTGAAGGGTTCAGCTGAGTTGTTAGATGCTGCAGAGACACCGGCTTGAATATGGACTCTCTTCTTGGTACGTACAGAGAGTCGGTATTGTCTTCGGAGTAGGCAACAGGTCAGTTTGTCATAGGATGAACAGGAATCCCTCCATTTTCTCTCTTTCACCCTACACTTACGTTTAGGTGTAGCTAGGCCAGAGTCATACCAGGAATTGCACTTGGCTTTGGACTTCATATGGATCCTCATGACAGGGGCAAGGGTATCAGAAATAGAAGAGTAGAGGAGAGACAGGGCTGTGTCAGGGTGAGAGTCAGCCAGATGATGAGGGGGGGAGAGAAGGTGGCAGTGAAAGCCTCAACTGACACACGCTTCATAAGCTGGATTTCCAAGAAGGTAGGTGGCAGTGTTGGGGTAGGGTTAGCTTGGGGGGAAGAGAGAGAGAGATGAGATGAGAGGAGGCAGTGATCACTCCAGGAGAGAGGAGTGGACAGGGTGGTAGAGAGGAGGAGGCCAGAGGAGATCAAGACATCAAGTGTTTGCCCTGCAGAGTGCGTTGGGCCAGAGGGGAGGATAGAGAGGGGAGGGAATTGCAGAGGTCGCGAAAGAGCAAAGAGCAAAGAAGAAAGACAGGGACAGTCAAGGTGAATGTCGAGGTCACCAAGGAGGAGGAGTTGAGTGGTTGAGGCCAGGAGGGAGCAGGCGAGTTCAGCCCACTCGGAGAGAAAACAGGTGATTTGACCAGGGGTAGGTAGCGAGTAGCAACAGTAAGAGAGTGGCAAGGAGAGATGGAGCGCCTGCATACAAGGTATTTGTCACGACCCTCGTCCAAAACCCCCTCTGGAAAACCCATTGGCCAGGTGGTGTCAAGACTCGGGCCTCTAGAGCCTGGCATCCTCTTCAAAAGCCCTCATGGGTCCAGTCCTGGTGCCTATTGCGCCAGGCTCATACACCATGAAAAACAATGTGCTTGGGAACTACTTTATTGTATTGTCAGCCAACATGCAGGCATCCACATAGCTTGGTTCCTAAGAACCAAGCTATGTGGTCTAGTGTTTTGGGTGTGGTAGCCTAGGGACTACTTTACCTGCGCTATTTTGTTGGGGCTATTTAAACCACACCCTCCCGGACAGAACGACCTGAAAGAGGAAGATAGAGGCAACATTAAAGAAAGCAGTAGAAACATTTACAAATTACAAACTGCTCAAAAGGCTTACCTGGCTGGTCGCCTCTCGGCTGGCACCAATCCGGACATTCCACTCGCGCTGAAGAACACTGCGACCTACAAGGAAGGAAAACACAGGTTAGCAAAGGCAAGACTTTGCAGCGCTGCGCATAGCGCTTACTTACCACATCATAGCGCTCTTAATGCGCCATCATTTACCAGCGGGGCTCAACCAAGCCAGTTCGCCGTGCTGAAGCTCTGCATACCTAAGGGAGAAAAAAAGAGACATTTTAAACGAAGAAAGGCATGCAGGATAGCAACAAAACTAAGGAACAGCAATAAGACCTACCTGAACAATATCAAACGGGCCAGCGTCAGTGAAGTAACTGAACCACACTCGCCCATAATAGACAACGAGCCCCTGCAAAGAAGGCAGGACAGAGAGCACGCCTAATTCTACCACAAGGTGAGGAGAGGGCGCCAGAGGGACTGAAATAATACGGGGGTGGAGGGAGGATACTTACCCCCAGTCGATCAGTCTTGAACACAGTCCTCCTGTATTTTCAGGCAGAACCTTCCCCGCAGACCACATCAGGGCAATGCTGAGAAGCATACCAGCGAGTAACCCGGCTGGGTGGCGTCCCTGTGGATACCAGGTGAGCGTAACAGTATTCTAAAGAAGAATAAATATGAGTGGTAATGATGGGGGCAGGAATTCTCTCATGAAAGATCAGGGTTACACCCCCACCGGGCCGGGTGTATCTGGAAGCAGAGAGGATCTTGTAGCTGTAGCTGTCAGGGAGGAGAGTGTCAAAGTTTGTGACAGAGCTAGCTATGAATCACGTTTCAGTAAGACCAAGGATATCCAGTTCCAGTTCTTCAAGGAGGTGGCAGATGTCAGAGGAGAGTTTGACAACAGAGCGAGAGTTGAGAGTGGCAAGATGAAGACAGTTGCCAGCCTTAAAGACCTTCCAGGGAGTGGTACAAATCAGAGACACGCCCTGCGGAGGTGTGTAGGGAGCCTGAAGTAGGGCAGAGGAGGGGGAAGTGTGGACAAGGTAGCCAAGGAGTGGGATAGCTGGAGATGACAGGAAGTTGATGAGGCGGTGGAACCGCATATCGAAGAGGAGGAGATTGGCCTGAGGACGTTGCACCATGACAGTGCCATTAAGGTAGAGATTTAGGATGACTCAGGAGGAGTGAAAGGTCTCCATGAGGACTTCAAAGCCAGTTCCACCATTAATGGGAGAGGAGGAGACAGGACAGAGCACAAAGATCATATGCACCGTCTATAGATCCGGCTAAGGGAGGACAAAGAGGATGTCAGTGAGGGTTTGTCTAGAAGAGGCGCTGGGATAGGTATCAGCATTAGGGATACCTGGGTTGGAGGCCAACATATCCTTTTTAAACTTCTTTTTTCTAGACTTAGTGCGAAGGGAAGGATAGATGATAGAGAAGCAGTTGGAATAGATGGGAGAAACAGAAAGTGCCATGGGTGAGAGGGGAGAGGAGGCAGAGGGAAGAGTATGCAAGTACAACAGGAATAAAACAGTCACTGGGTTAGCAGGTTACAGTCACTGGGAAATAATAAATGCAAAATACACCACAAGTTTGACTTTCAAGAATAAATGCAAAATACACCTAAGTTTGAATTTCAAGAATACATTCAAAATACACCTAAGTTTGACTTTCAAGTTATAATGGGGCCAAGTAGTTAAGGTATTAAAGTGGGAGTCAGAGGCTAAAGGTGAGTAAAGCGGCAACTTCAATTGAGTACATAACAGGGAGAGCTGAGAGTACCCGCCAAGAAAGGAAGTTCAGGGAAATGAAGAAGGAGAGAACTAACCCATGCAGAATGTGGTAAGAGAGTCATGCTAGTCCAATAATCCAGGGGTAGCATCCTTATGGACGGTTGACCTGTGGCAGGAATCGCATCTAGCCGCCTGTAAGCAGACAGGGAAGCTGACAGGGGCCTTAGAAGTGGGCCTGGGAAGAAGGGAGGGGGGCGGCTCAAGCCTGCCGGTCCCCAGTTGGTCAGTCAGTCTGGCCAAGTGGCCAATCGGTGCCCAGATGAGGGTGAGGAGGCACGGAGAGCTGCATGAGATCTTCCCAGACAATGTGACAGACATTTTGAAAAGTGCAACGAAAAAATGCCAAACAAAGGCAGACACTGCTCGAGTGATTCCAAAATACAGTCAGAACACCTTTGCCAGGCAACGCAGGCCAATTGCAACGATGTAAGAAACAAAGCACCACATCAGAAATTATGTTTTCATTTTAAAATCGGAGAATTCTTTTTTTGCAAAAACATGTGTTGCATTTCAGATCTGCATTAGTGAATCAGGCAGCATACCTCCATGAAGATGAAAAAAGCTCCAGCAGTGATTACATGGCAGTCAGGTCCGGTGATGAGGTGCAGCTGCAGAGGGAGGTGATCCCCAGATCCCTGGGGCAGTGGTGGTTGCAGCTGTGCTAGGACCCTGGGTCATCTATGTGTCTGTTTGATGGAAGGCATGCTGTCAGCATTAGCTCTCAAAATCACCCATTCTGTTAAGTGCTGCAAAATGTGCCAATTGTCTGCACTTTGCAGCAGGCTCTGATCCCTTGGGTGTTTGCTGCAGAATAGGTGCTAGGTGGTCCCTGGGGCAATCTTTAGTTCTGGTGGATGGGAGGCAGACTCTCATCATTAGCCCTCAATATCACCCCATTGGGTTTAAATGAAGCAAAGTGTTCCTAGTGCCTACAATCAGCGGTCTTCTAAAGTTGCAGTAGTCATGTAAAGTGCACGCTGCCCAACATTAATGTAAGGCCCGGTCACCCAAAGTACAAAAAAGGATGCAAATGAGAGCTGTTGGGTCGAGAGCATTTATTTGGCCGCTGTTACAATTCAAGATTTCCACTGATTGATCACTGAACAGTCATATCTTGAACAAGATGATTTTACTCGGCATAGGGATGGCCCATCATTCTTGCATTTGACCTATGGGTCATAGCAACTTACCACATGTGACTCTTGCACAGCTCCACATGCTTTTGCCCTTGAAATCTATTTGAAGTTGTAGATTGCTGCAGGCCCTTACATTCTCTGGAGTTCTAAGAATATCTAGATGCTTAAATGATTGGCCTGAATTGGTTTGAACAATTGGTGTAGGATTGCTGGACTACACTGAAGCGCAGTGATCTGTGTTTTTCGTGCCCGAGCTTTGTAATAAGTTTGGGCTATTAGGTGTCGCTTGTAACATCCATAAGCTGAAACTATTGCATTAGAGTACAGATAGGGAGAAATGGCATATGAGGAGGGACACACAGCTTGTAGGTGTTGTTTGGTTAGTTGCCCACCACCCATTGACTGATGCATGTGGCCACTCCCACATCGTGTCTGTCCGATGTGACCCAAAAAACCTCCCCATGGGAACTCTTTGAGTTTGCCTTGATCAAGCCTGACCATCAAACATTGCGCTGGACATGCCTGCCAATGTTTTTTCAAAGCAGTCTCCTTAGAGTTCATGGCTTAATTGGAGTTGTAAACCCCCTACTGGTGTAATAAAAATCTATTAGCCAGGTCTGCCTTCAGCCACTCAATTTATAAGCACTCTGCATGTCCTTCACAGAATTCCTGTTAAAAATAAGCATTGGCAAAGCTTTGTGTACACAAATTAGGCATCTGCCTGGCATTGCTATTAGATGCCCAAGTACTCTCACCATTTTGGACTTGCTACCATCAATGGCCAGTTATTACCACTATGGCTGTGCCTGACAAGTGCCTTTCCCATGCCTACACAAAAGCTCAAACTGTTGGAATTGCCAATGGGTGTTTTATTCTGTTTCGGATCATTAGAATGACTGGAGCTGTTGACAGAACAACCTGCCACCTGTAGTGGGAGAGGGAGTTGGACTTTGGCAGCATGCTCCCTTAAGATGGCTTTTATCTAAAGGAACTTTTTTTATTCTTGAACTGAACTTTGCTTTTCATCTATAGGTGCAGAGTATATTGAGGTATTACTATAACTGCCAAATATATTGACTGGCCTTTGCTATGCTGTATTTGTGCCTGGAGCCTATTTATATTTAATATTAACTGAATGTGTATATTATTTATTACCAGTCAGAGGTGGGTGTCACTATAACTAAAAGGAAGACCACCTTTTCCATGATGGAGAAGATGGCTGAAAGGAAAAAATGGTAGATGGGGAGCAGGTGCAAGTGAATCTAGGTCACTTGGCCTAAGCTCCGCCCACCTGGTGCCTTCCAGGTTGCCGCTCTTTTCCCCACTTAGCAAGCCCGCCCACCTGGTGCCTTCCTGGTTTCCACTCTTGTTCCCTACTTAAGGAGCCCTCCTGAGGGATACATTGACCCACTCAGCAGAATTCCCATCCATAACCGAGCTGCACTTCAGCAGTTAACAGCAAAACGGCTGCACTGGCTCCTTTGAGCACCGCTGCCTCGCATCCAAACTGGGTTTTAGAGCTACAAAAGGATGGCTGCACTGTTTTGCCTAGCACCATTTGGCAAGTTGGAACAGGGAGCACACAGAGAAAGGCTGTCAGGGTGTGTTCTGGTGTGTACTATAGAAGTGGAGTGAAAAAGCAGTGCTGCTTTGCTGTTAGCCCAAAGTTTCCCATTAAAAAGGGAAATATTTTACATTTAAAATGATGCTGCTCTGATGCTCTTTTCAGCTGTTCTACATTACTCTGCTTTTATCAGTGAGGCCCTGCCATGCCCATCCATATTCAGATTGTGCTCCGGCAGAAGAGAGCATTATCCCTGAATAACAGGCTGTGTCAGACCACATCTGGGAAATCAACAGAAGCTTTACTTTCAGCTGCACAGAAAAATGCTTGACTTTTGGGCTACAACATGTCAAAAATCAATGCTTCAAAGGAAACCCTAGCTCTAAGGGCATATGTCACAGTGGACCTGTGTCTTAAAAAGATTGCTGTATAAGTGAAACTGACTAGATCTGCAAAACAATGTTTGGAGTCAAAAGGAAGAGAAAACCTTTTGAAATGGTCAGCCCAGCAGACGTCCCCATGTGTTAAAATGCTCTTTTGAAAATAAGGTAAAATGCCTGTTTTGAAAGTGTAATGTTGAAAGAATGCTCTGTCTTGGTCTAGCAATGTAAAGGGGGGTGTTGCTGCTGATCCAGAACAAAATAAAATAAAATAAAGAAATAAAGGCATTGGCTATTCTGGAAAATTAGCCAAACAGGGTTTTACTATGGTTCCAGGGACAGTTGGGGCTGGGGGCTTCCCCCAACAGGAGCCACAAGGGAGTTCTGGGACACCTAGATGTTGCCTTTTGAAATTTTGAATGGACCAAGAGAAAGAAATATCACACGCTCGTCAGACTTCTGTCTGGGCTTCAGCTTTAGACAATAGATATGGGACACCTACATGCGACTTTTGGAAGTGACATCCACCAGTCGCTCAAGCTGGGGAAGCTCCAGGGCAGCCCTGGGCTAAACAGACATTTGGTGGTAGCTTGAAGCAAAAAATGGTCTCACTTGGGGGACAAAGGCCTGTCAATTTTGGCTCAAAAGACAAGTTTATTAATAAAACTTTGAGACTTTTATCTCCGCAATTGGACAACGCATTAAGGCGAAAGTTTCACAATCTAGATGCAATTTTGGTGGCTTTAAATTAAGACATGGTAGCCTTCACTGGCAAATAAGGGACAAACATTGCAGAAAAATTGATATTCTGAGGAAAGTGTATATGATGCCACTTTGAAATTTAATATTAACATTCCTGATGATAATATGTACACATGTATGAAGTTATAGAATTTTAGGTATGACATTTCTCACTGAAAAGGATGAAAAATTATTAGACGGACAAAACAAAGTCCTACAAACTGGAGAGTTGGACTGCCATACTCTGCATGAAATATGCAACCTGCTTATGTAATTTGTAAAAATGCTGCAACTGTATAAATGTGTGATTTATGTTAAGATGGATTTTTGGCAAAAAGAACTTTAGGATGACTTTGCACCTCATAAAACACAACCCCCTAAACTGAGTCCCCTCCTTGAGGAATCAACCAACACAGCCTGGCCTATCTGCTTCTCAAGGGGTAGGTCTAGCTTAGTTCTGCACAACAATACATTCTGTGATGTCACCCATCTTAGAAATAAGAGAGTCTGACACACACTCAAGACACTCTCTCCTGAATTTCCAGCGCCTGCTTATCCAGACATTCCAGATCCACCTTTGCAAGATTTCAGACCCTACTGCCACCAAAGCATTGCTGACACTATCCCAGCAAGGCCATCGATCCAGAAACCCCACTAAAATCCCAATAACAAAGGGGAAAAGCTGTGGTACCCTTTGGGAAGTATCCTGTGACCAGACCGGCTTTTTGTCCACTACCTGCATGCCCGCTGTATCCTTGCCATCCAGTGACCAGACTTGCCAAGCTGTTTGCTGTAAGGGGCGCCCGCCTCAATGTGACCAGAACCTTTTGAGTCCAGAAACCGGTTGGCTGTCCTAAATCCCAAAGTCAAGTGTGGATTGTGAGTATTTCCCCATCCCATAGCCACACATCCTCTACCCTATCTTGATACTGTGTCTTTTCCTATTTTCTAAGTAATCCTATCCATACCCTGTTAACTTGTTTAAGACTGTTAGAATTTTCTGTGCATCCTGTCTTTGATTTTCCAGCGTTAGCGCTTTTTCTATGAATTTCCGTCTTGCATAGATCATAAGTCCTTAGTCATATTTTAAATAATCAAATTAATTCCCACATAAAGTTGAACACGGGGTGAAAAGGTTGACGTCGCGAATCAACCTTGGAGCATACCGTGTCTTTCTTTTACAATTTAGTCTTGATAATCTAGCTTAAGTAATACGTGCCTTTCTTTCCAAACCGATTTTCTCTTTGTAACTGCTTTATTTTACCAAAAACCAAATTTCTTCCACCTTGAAAATCACATCCAATTATTCAGCAATAGTCACTCGTTCACTTCTATATTATCCTTGTGATGTGCATCTATTCCCCAACCTAAAATCCGCATTCCAATTATGTGTATTTCACACGTTTAAAAAAAAAAACCTTTTTGACATTTAAAACTGAAAAAAGGTGAAAATGCAACTTTTACACGTGTGATTTTGACTGCACTGAGGTTCTCACTTTCAAAATGCTTTTGATCTGTATGCCTTTTGTAATACCTTGCCTTATGGTTGCTAGTGATATGACATCCCTGATACTGTGATAAAACATATGTACCTCATTATTTAACCACACATGTAATTAATTATTTGTAAAAATCTGAGTGTCAATTTCAAAGGGTTTTTGCCTCTTATTTTGTGAGGGAAGGTCAGATTTTGATTCTGTTTGCTGCCCTATATTCCTGATTGCTTCTTTCTATCCACTCAGATTTCGATTAATTGTGGGTCGAGGGAACATCACAGGGCGAAACCTTAACTCGGGCCTATCTATCCTAATTTAAAAAGTGCTCCTATTAATTTCTGCTTTGGATATGTTCTTGTAGAAGGTTATCCAAGTGTATTTCAGTGGTTTTCATTGTCATTATCACCCCATTGGTGATTGCTGCCCAATATAAAAATTGTGGGAGTTTCTTTGAATTTAAAATAAACAAATATTATGTTACCACCTACCGGCCTGGTTCATGGTCCATTATGACTAGGGTATTTGTAAAATGGGGTGTGAGATGGGTTGGGTATCAGCCCAAATCGAATTCGTAGAAAATAAAGAAAAATCATTCTAATTGCGCGCTACTTCTTAGGCTAAGATCGAAAGCCCTGGTCCGGTATGTGATTCCCCATTGGAATCCTTCACACCCCAGCCTCTTTTCCTTTACAGATGGGGAGCAGGTGCAAGTGGATCAAAGACACCTTGCCTAACCTCCACCCACTTTCTTAGCCCTGCCTCTTGCTTCCTGCTCTTAACTCTTAGGTCAAGGGCGTCTCGCAGCCGAGGGTCCGAAGCGAAGGGCTGACGGAGAAAGGGAAATTCCTGTATCGACCTGAAAGAGCTGATGAAGAAAAGGGCAATTCCTGTTTGGAACTTAAAGAGCTGATGAATAAAAGGGTAATTCCAGTTTGGACCTGTTCGGACCAGGAGGACCAAGGGCCCGACCCCCTGCTCAGCCAGCAGGTAAGCATGCACCAACATGTGTTTACTCCGTCTGTCCCCACAGGCCATCCCTACCCTCTCTGGTCCCCCTGTGATGTTCCCTTGTGCCCCTTTCCCTTCTCGCTCACAGGTGTTGCCTTTTTTGCTTGATTCTTCTGCCCTGCCCCCCCCTCCAGACTACTTCTGGAGGAGTCTGTCCTGATACATTCTGGTTTCTCCATCACCGTCTTGTGGCCAATGCTGGATTTGACTTTTATGGACTTCATTGAATTACTGTGCGTCACCCTTTCTCAACTCTCATGCTGGACTTCCTTTGCATCTTGTACTCATGGTGGCCCTGAATCATGCTGTTCCCATCTTCATCTTGTATCCTGGCCTCCAACATTATGTGTTACTACTGACTTCTGCAATTGTATTCACTCTCCCCTCTTGCTTCTCCACTCTTTTTGACTGCTTGCTCTCTGTTCTCTCCTCCACTCCCTTTCTCCCTTTTCCTATCTCCTCCCCTCCTCCTCTTACTTCGTCTATGCACTTACTCTATCAGAATTGTCCCTGGCCCTAGTATGATAGCAACCTCGTCTGTCTCCTCCCCTCTCCTCTTACTCCTCCCTTCCCCCTCCAGCACTTTCTTTTTTTCAAAACACTTTATTTAAAGTTTATGAAAAGTGATAACAACTAAGCAATCAATATATAAGTAACATATGTAGTACAGCAAAGTAAAAGCATAATTCTAAGCAATTAACAATTAAATTAGAAACCATAGTATATATAAGGTGAACAATGAATCTAAATCACTAATAACAAACAATGGTTAAATAATATACAGTCCAATAAACTAATAAAACACAAAACGTAAGACATGACAAAACTCACACTCACAACACAAAACCCCACCAGAAAACATCAAGCAAAGTCACAAACACTTTGTCTAAATATTAATCCTAACAATCATTGAATGGTCCCCATTGTTCCATATAAATATCCTCCTTATGTTGCTTATCAAACTTAACCTTTTCAAAATTTGAGAGAACCTGCACATTAACAAGCCATTCTGCCACAGATGGCTCTTCCTGGTTTTCCAGACTCTTACTATTTGCCTTTTTGCAACCAAGAGGACTTTGTTAATCCAACCTAATGCTGAACAATCAATAAACCTACAATACTTTGGGGATTTCAAAATCACTGTAGATGGAGTTCTCGTAAATATAACATTCCATATCAAATCAATTCTATCCAATACGTCATTTCAAAAATCCCTCACCCTGGCACAGTTCCAAATCATATGTAACAGGGTACCTTTCTCCTTCTGTCATCCGCAGCAATTTTCACTTCCTATAAATCCCAATCTGTGCATCTGAACCAGTGTCCAATAAAGGGGCCCCAATATATACTGGTGAATATAAAGTCAACTTTCGCCCTTATAGGAACCTTCCACAGACTCTTCCATTCTTATATTGAAATACCCTACCCAGATCCTCAGACCAAATCAGTCTCAACTTATCCCATGACTCAGCCAGATGAGCTTCTAATGGGAAAAGTTTAAAAAAAATTGACTTTATATGGTGCAGATTTGAGGAGGTTACACCCTTCCGGTCTCTGCATCAGACAAACCTCTAACATCTGTTGTCTTTCTGAAATCAAGGCTGTCAACAAACCATATCTCCTCAACTCTCTCTTATGCAAGCCAAAGTTCTCTCTTAAATTCTCAAAACCCACCATACTACCATCACACCAGACATCCCCAAATAACAATGCACCTCTACTAATCCAACTCCTCAAACATAACAATTTGTTATTGATCTGCAAACCTGGATTGTGCCAAATGGAAGCCTCCCTATACAAGAACAATCCCTGCCCACTCCCCAATATCATTAATGTAACAGCCTCCTTGGTAGTAACCACTGTCTGCAAACAAGACGCTTACTCCAGCACTTTCTGAAATGTCATCAGGCCTAGTACGATAATAGCTTGTTTTGTTCCTCCCCTCCCTTTCTGCACCCATCTCCCTCACCTTTAGTTTTTCTATGGCTCTACCAGAAATGTTGTCAGGTCTAGTATGGTAGTCGTCTGTCTGTTTCCATTTCCTTCCCACTCTGTGCCTCCCTTGCTTAGCTATGTCTTAACTCTTGCACTATCTGAAATGTCGTCAGGCCGAGTACGATAGTTAATTTCACATCCTTACTGTTCATGGCCTGTAAGAATGTCATTGTATTTTCCCTTGTTCCCTCCCTTGCCTTGAAGCGCTTTGAAACACATTGTGTATAGGTGCTATATAAATAGACTATCATATCATATCATATCACAATAAACTAACTTTAAGGAAAGTCATTGGTGAGTTAGAGGTACATTTTAGGCCTGATTCATATAATTAAGCACATTGTAGGCGCAAGCACTGTGCGCAGAGAAGGAGCGTGCGCCACACGTGCACCAGCCATGACGCAAATAACCAATTGCGCAACATGCGTATTCATGGATTAACCGAGGCATCACTAGCCGTGATGCAAGGAACATCAAGCTGCGCCAGTAACTCCCCCAGTATGCCCCCATGCGCAACAAAAATCCACCAAAATGCCCAACACGGCGCAAGCTCCTGTGTCATCCCTGGTCTAGCATAAAGTCCCCACCCCCCAGGCAAATTGCGTGAAAATTCATTGCAGACGGGGCATGCACCTAGTTTCCATGTGACTTGGCTTGGGTGCGTCCAGGGTACGCAATGATTTTCCACGCCACTTGGCTGGGGTGCGTCCGGGGAATACAATGTGTTTCCACATGACTTGGCTGGGGTGCATCCGGGGTATGCAATGATTTTCCACGCAATTTGTCTGGGGTGCATCAGGGTATGTGATGAGTTTCCACGTGATTTGGCTGGGTTGTGTCCGGGGTACACGATGAGTTTCCACGTGACTTGGCTGGGGTGCATCCGGTGTAAGTGATGAGTTTCCGCGCGATTTGACTGGGTTGCGTCCGAAGTACATGAAGAGTTTACACGTGACTTGGCTGGGGTGCGTCCGGGTTACATTTATGTGTTTCCACGTGACTTGGCTGGGGTGCGTCTAGGGTATGCAATGACTTTGCACGCGACTTGGCTGGGGTGCGTCTGGGATACGCAATGAGTTTCCATGCGATTTGGCTGGGGTGCGCCCAGGGTACGCAATAAGTTTCCACGTGACTTGGCTAGAGTGTGTCTGAGGTACGCGATGAGTTTGCACGCAACTAGGCTGGGGTGCATCTGGGTTACACAATAAGTTTCCACGCGACTTGGCTGGAGTGCGTCCGAGTTACGCAATAAGTTTCCACGTGACTCGGCTGGGGTGAGTCCAGGGTACGCAATGTGTTTCCATGCGACTTGGCTGCGGTGCGTCCGAGGCATGCAATGAGTTTGCACGTGATTTGGCTGGAGTGCACCTGGGGTACGTATGAGTACCCACGCGATCACTCCTCCTGCACCCCTGCCAAATCACGTGGAAATTCAGTACGTACCCTGTGAAACACGCACAAATCCCCTTGAAGATGACCCCTTCTCACGGGACAGCCACATCCCAGATCCCATCACCCGTGACCACCCCCTGCAGGCAGCCCACACCACATGGGTCCCCCATCACCCGTGACCACACCCTGCATGCAGCCTACACCACATGGGTCCCCCCATCACCCGTGACCATCCCCGCAGGCAGCCCACACCACATGGGCCCTCCACATCACCCGTGACCACACCCCGCAGGCAGCCCACAACACATGGGACTCCCCCATCACCTGTGACCACCCCCGCAGGCTGCCCACAACACATGGGACCCCCACATCAGCTGTGACCACACCCGCAGGCAGCCCACAACACATGGGACACCCTCATCATCCGTGACCACAACCAGCAGGCAGCCCACACCAAATGGGCCCCCCACCACCCGTGATGGCAACCTGCAGGCAGGCCCCGCCTCATGTCCCCCCACCACCACCAGTGATGGCAACCTGCAGGCAGGCCCCACCTCATGTCCCCCACCACCACCAGTGATGGCAACCTGCCAGCAGGCCCCGCCTCATGTCCCCCACGCCAACACCAGTGGCGGAAACCTGCAGGCAGGCCCCACCTCATGCCCCCCACTGCCACCAGTGACAGCAATCTGCAGGCAGGCCCCGCCTCATGTCCCCCACCACTACCAGTGACACCAACCTGCAGTCAGGCCCCACCTCATGTCCCAACACCACCACCAGTGACGTCAACCTGCAGGCAGGCCCCGCCTCATGCCCCCCATCGCCACCAGTAACGGCAAGCTGCAGGCAGGCCCCGCCTCATGTCCTTCACTCCAATACCAGTGACGGCAACCTGCAGGAGGGCTCCCCTCATCTCCCCCCACCACCACCAGTGACGGCAACCTGCAGGCAGGCCACGCCTCATGTCCCCCCACCATCACCAGTGACGGCAAACTGCAGGCAGGCCCAACTCATGTCCCCCACGACCACCAGTGACAACAACCTGCAGGCAGGCCCCGCCTCATGTCTCCCGCCACCACCAGTGACGGCAACCTGCAGGCAGGCCCTGCCTCATGTCCCCCCACCACCACCAGCAGTGGCAACCTGCAGGCAGGCCCTGCCTCATGTCCTCTCACCACCAGTGAAGGCATCCTGCAGGCAGGCCCTGCCTCATGTCCCCCCACTACCACCAGTAACGGCAATCTGCAGGCAGGCCCTGTCTCATGGGACACCCCCACCCCAGAACAATTCAGACCAATATACATTCATGCAGCACATGTCAAATCAAATGCCACCACATGCTGCACACTCCTGGTGCACCTCAACACCCATCCATTTGTCATGCTCTCCAGTACATGTCCCATGGCATCGGAATTCCAAAATCACACATGCTTGCATGTGTGCACACACATGAACAACATTGGTCAACAGCAGGGATACAGAACTGAATCAAGGAAGAGCAAAACATGTACTAAACCATCAAGACCAGACACAACTTTGATTTAAACAGTAACAAATATATTAAAACATCTGTATTAAAGTCATACTCAGTAAAAACAACATATAAACCAGCATGAATTAAATAACAAAACAAAGGAATGTGAAAACGGAAATAAATTGGATGTTAAAAATGAAAACCTCAAACATGTGGTCCATGTCCATTAATGTAAGTCCAAATAAAACACAAATGAAAAGAAAACCATTCCTCCATGGTGACCTAAAAATGATCCCGGAAAAATACAACTATTTACAAACAACCAGGGTTCATTGTCCCAAAACATGGGAAAACAAGCAAATTAAATTACCAAATGGAAGAGAACAAAAGATGAAACACTTTATCAATTGCAATAGTAAATATGTGGTATACGCAATCAAATGTATCTGCTTAAAAACATACATAGGAAGTACAATAAGAAGTCTAAAAATAAGGGTATTTGAACATTTACGTGCCATAAGAAATCAAGACATTAAATATCCATTATCACTTCATTGCATGATGGAACATCAGGGCCTAAAAGTGGACAAATTGGAAATCTAGTGTCTGGTTAAAATTGAAGATCTACCCAGAGGTGGGAACAAGGAACAGATCCTAAGACAACGGGAATCAAAATGGTTCTGTTTAATGGATACATGTTATACGGGACCGAACTCGGAAAATGAATTTTGTAATTGGCTTTAAGAATATATGCTTTGGTTGTCTATTAATATTATACTCTCTCTTCCCTTAACTTTCTTTTACACATTTGTTTATTTATTTTTCATTTTTCCTCTTCATTCTCTCTTTATTATTTTTCATAAAACTTTGTTCTTATCTCTTCTATTCTTCAAATATTAGAAATAGAAGACCTTTATCTTTAAATGTAATTAACTTTTCTAGAAAGACCCAAGAAGCAAATATCTTTATAGTAAAAATACTTTGCCTGCAATTATCCCAGTAAATTAGATAACTATAAAATTTGAAAAATTAGACTTAAATATAAATTTAAAAACTCGAAAAAAATCTTCATTTTTTGTGCATAAAATGTTGTCAAAGTCAAGAAAATTTAGTTCCGGCATTCAAAATGGCCGACACGCAGTACGCGAGTATGCGATGATGTCATTGCGCACGCGGGAACGCGTGCGCGATGACATCACACGTGGGAAATGTATATAACTGCACACAATACACAAAAAAAGCACGCCGAAACAAGGAGCCAGGGAGAGACAACGGATCTCTACTGAGCAGAAAGTAAGAATTTTGAACCCTTGATTCCCCAAGGTTTAAAAGTACCTTGACCGCTATCTAAAGAAACCCTGACTAGATTTAACTTTTAACTAAAAATATGTGCTTTCATGTTCTAATAGGTTAACTACCTAAAGGTATATTAGAGTTTTGCCCAAAGAGAGTGCATAGAAACAAAGTTGAATAATTGAAATCAGGCAAAAAAAGGACGAAAGAATACACTATTGGTGAGTGCCATCTTTACTCAATCCTATACTTGTAATGTTACAATGCTGACACAAGAAAAATGAAAGCAATTATGAAGACTGTAGAGTACTAACATGATGGAAAAATTCTAAAAGACAAAAAAGGATGTCAAAAAGAATATATTATTGAAATAACATTTTCAGTCAAAAAATGATTTTCCTTTTAACTATCTCTTTTTTCTTTTTCTTTTTGAGTATCTAAAACAAATGTATTTTGTTTTCTTCCAAAATGCAGCTATAAATCTCTCCTGATGATCCCTTGTGACAAAAATAGGGGTGAAACACGTGTAGAGAGGAAGAATGTATATGAGAGAAAGAATTCATGTATGAAAGAGAGAAAAAGTTAATATATGGAATAAAAAGACAAACTCTTAATAAGAAATCTAACAAGTGTGAAGAACTTTTTTTTGGCATTCGAAACCTAGAATTTTGTTATATCGCAAGTGGAAATGTGTACAATTGAAAAATTGTCCCAAAACATGTCTTAAAATTCTAAAAAATACCATTAAAAAGAACTATGTACAAAATGGGGAGCAAAGTCCAGGAACTCCAAACAAAAGTGAAAAATAAATGAGAACTATATACAAAGACAGCCGGCTAGTCCTTCGACTCACCATGTCCCCTCAAAGTCTCATCCAGGGCATTATCAAGCACTGCGTCGACCTCCCCTAGGCGGCCTAAGCTCTATCCTCGAGGAGTTCTGCCCGCCTCTCTGCCCGACGCAGTGTATTCTCAGCCCTGGCCATGGTGAGTCTAGCCTCCCGTGCCTGCTGCTAGTCTCCTCCGATTTGCTGGCCCAAATGCTCCAACACGGAAGACATCCTTGTTGTAAGGTACACATTTGCCTCCTGCCAGATGGCCGGTTCCTTCCCCACTGCTGTTGAAAGCCCTGAGTCCTATTGCCTCCTAATCTGAGCCTGCCGCTGCCAAAATGCCCAGTGCCTGCCACCCACGGACAGCCAGATTCCACCTCGACTCCCGACTCTGGCAGGGATGTGATCTCCATCAGACTGGCCACCCTGGTTGGGACAGATACACAGAGGGCCCTGGTGGTATCTGGGCCAGAAGACGGCAGGGAGGACGACTGGCGCACAGAGGAGGAAGACGAGGAGGGGGTCACATAAGTGGCTAGCCCACGGACCCATTGCAAGACCAGAAACTGTGCTACCCAATTCAAGAGATGACAGACCTCATTGTGATGATGTGCAAACCCCCGACTGGAAGCCTGCACCTCATCACGGATGTTGCCTGTATAACTCGAGACAACGGTTCCACCCGGTCCTAAATGGCTTCATCCGCTGGTATTGGTGTATCCATTTGCGTGGATACATCCACCGCCTGCTGATGGGTCCTGCCTAAGGCATGCCTGCAGGTGCATACTGATGCAGTTGCAGGCCCAGAAATAAGCTCAGTTACTTCTACGGCGACCTGCACTGCCTCCGGCCCGAGGGTCTGGACTGCATCAGTCACACCACGGCTCAAGTCGAGGGTACACACGGGGAGGGACGGAGTCCACCCACTTTATTCAGAGGGGGACTCAGTCCCCCCAGCTAAAATGTGAAACATTGAATGTCCTCTTTGAATGTATGAATCAAAGCTGACCTCAGGGGTCAAACCACAGTCGGCAGATTTGTAGGCCGGACACTCCACCACTAAACTATATAAATAACAAACAACTAAAGGTGAAATATCCTATTTCGGTACTGCCCAGGGAAATATTTGTATTCGTTCCTGGAATTTAAAACCTGCACACCTTTTAACATTTTCAAAAACACTATTAGAAGAAAATATCCTCTCTTGGTTTTGTGTGTGTGTTGATTTCATGAAAGGCAAATGCCATTTGTCCTGTTCCATTTTGGTGGTTATGCAAAGCCAATTTAATGAAATGTGCATATTTCACCTTGATATGCTAATTTCTGGCGATGTCACATCCCATTGCATTTGTTTATGAGTCCCCCCACTTTAATTTTTAGGACTTGACCCCTGAGTCTGTCACACCTACGTCATCACCCCCAACAGGCCCCATGGACTGGGCAGATGTGGCCTCCTCCTCCTCCCCCACCAAGCTGGATGCCTACCCACCATTTTCCGCAGTGCCTCGCCCCTGTGCGGGCTCATCTGTCCCTCCCACTGCTGAGGAGTCCTCCACCACCTTCGCCCTCTTGGACCTACCGTCAGCAGCTGCAGCCGTTGACTCTGGGGCGGCATCAGCCTCCTCGCTCCCGGAAGATGACAGTACCTGGGAGGACGACTGGGCCTTGTGTCTGTGCCTGGGGGAGGCATCCCTGCTGCCTTGCTCCACATCGCCTTCTCTGCACTCTTCTTCCTTCATCGCTGTGGATATGGAGACATAGAACACAAACATCAGGGAACTGAACATATGTCTGTTTTGAACAAAGCAAATGTACACGAGTTTCACTGGAAAAGGTCACAACCATCATCACCCTCCACAACACACCGGTTTGTGCAATTAACACACATGCACAATCATATGTGTCTTTCACAACAGACAATCACATCCTTGGACAAGTCACTGCCAGCACCTCAATATTGTGCATGTTCCTCACATGCATCATGGGACATACACATTGCATCCACACACATCATCTGACATCAATGTAGCAGGCCACATAACTATCACGTAAGAGTCCACTCAAGCTAAAATTGCCAGCAAGAGTCAAGCACACATTTAAATGCTCCCTTAACATCCATCCAGGATTGTTGGCCAGTCACACACTCGCTTCCCAGACACATGCACAAGTACACCAGGCATGTCCATGATGTTGCCAAAGGCACACATGTGTCACACCTCTCACATGGCGACGTCCAGACATATGTATGCAACAATGCGCATGTTGTTAGATGCTGCGGCGCATCACACATTGCAACTGAGATGGCATTGATGTCACACATGCTGGAATAGACAGACATGCAGAAGTGTATATGACATGCATACATACATCTGTACAAGAGACATACCAGACATAAGGCCAAGATACACACTCCAACCATACATCAATATGCACATGCACTATGGTGGACAAGTACACATGGACACTTGCCAGTCGACTCCAGACGGAGTTCCCTCACCTGGGCGTACAGCGCCAGGTAGAACTGATCCAGGACCCACATGTGTGTGGTCAACCAGCCCTGGTGCCCGCCTGCTCCATGCCAGCCTTGATGAGGCATGGGCCTTGTTGTGGGTCCTGGCTTTGAAGTCCGTCCAGTGCTTGTGGACATGGATGTAGTCGTGGTGTGCCACCCCCTCCACGTTGATGGACCCATGATGTCTGCCCAGATCTTCGTCTGTCCTTCTTTGCTGACTTGCGATGGTCTGGGGAAGAGGGCATCATAATGCACCAGGACTTGCTCCACCAGGATGTCAATTTCCCTGGCTGAGAAGCTGACAGCCCTCTGCGTCACTGCTGTGGGGTTGCCACTTGCCTCAGATGATGTTGCTTCTGATACGGCAACCCCTGACGCAGATGTGGATGGGCATGGTGGTCCTGGTGCTGGGCTGTGGAGCGGTGGTCTGGCAAGTTGGGAGTCTTCCGAATCAGCAGATGTGGTAACACATTCAACAACAGGAGCTCTGACAATGGCTTGTACAACAGGCACCAACATTGCAGGGCACGTGGGCAGCAGGCACACACAGTGGGCAGGCAGCAGCAGATGACTCGTAGGAGGCAGCTCAGGGCACTTGGAGGCAGGTAAATTGGCTGGTAGGTAGGAGCATGGATCTTCCGTGTTACTCGCTAGGCCAACCGGAAACAGAGTGACTCTGCATGTGCGGAAACAGCATGTTAGCGTGGATGTAGAGGAAAGGGCCTATGCATATAAGTTATGTGACACGCTCTGGACATTGGGCGTTAGCATACAGTATCGGGGTAAATCAGTGCGTAGGAGACCATCAGACACTTGTTCTGGTGATAGTGGACAGACGTGTGGACTTCTGCGATTCTAGCGTATCCAGGCAATCTCTATCCTGCAGTGAGTGTGCGATAGATTCTAGCGTTTCCACACAATCTCTTCCCTACAGCAAGAGTGCAAGCTTTTTCTTTTGGTGGGGGATTTGTCTCGCGCACATGCGCATGCATTTTGATTTTAGATTTTGGGGCTGACGGTGAGACGCATATGCATTTTGCAGACTGTAGGTTCCCCAATGTCTCGCGTACCCCCATTTTCAGGGTCATTCTACCCTATGTGTCCTTTGCGTATGCCATTGTGTTACTGGGTGCCACAGCATACTGCGTTCGGTTTTTACTTCACACGTGCATTAACAAGGGGTTGTGTACATGTAATTTTCATTTTTGGGGTACCTGTGTGTTATGCAGCCCATTTTATTTTCCCCGGGGGTTACATTGAGCCTTGCAGGAGCACACTGGTACATTTAACATCACGTACACTGGCTCCCTCACTGAAATTGCCCAGGACAATTGATATCTGCTCCTCACACTGCACAATTCCATCAGTGCCATGAGTGGGAGGGCCACAAGTAGGAAGGGTGGCGAGGTGGACGTGGTCGATGAATTGATATCTGCTCCTCACAATGCACAATTACTTCAGTGCAATGAGTGGGAGGGCAACAAGTGGGAAGGGTGGCGAGGTGGATGTGGTCGATGTGGCCGACATGGCCAGGGACATGCAGGGAGAGCTGTGCCCTCCACCCAACAGGGTCAGGGAGATGCAGCTGATGCTAACGTCCCCAGCACCAAGGGTCCCAGAGCAGCAGTGTCATCTGCTGTCCCTACTAGCCAGGGTCAGGGAGCTGCAGGGGCAGCTGTAGCACCTGCCACCCAGGCTCAGGGTCACACAGCCAGCCCTGTCGTGTTCCAGGCACAGGTCCAGAGGGAATCAGGTGGAGTAGTCCCTGTCTCAAAGCGGAAGGGACATGTTGGGGAAGTTGTGGTCACCTGCACACAGGTATGGATACCTGCAAGGCAGGTATCCATACATTTGAGGGTGATGCCATGGCCCAGTCTTACCTATGGTGGGCTACTGCAACAGACTCTTACTAGATTTTGTTGGTTGACCTCTCTTGCCTCTGCTACTCATCCAGACCAGGACTGTGGGAAGTGTCCTTTTGAGTTGGGGCCCGGAATTGTGTCTCCCTCGGACTGTGATGATGCCACTGTCTCCCAGTGGCTATGACTGTTCTTTCCTGAACCCTGTGCATTGTCCACAAGTACTTAGGTGTCCTGGGACTGATATTACTTCAACTCCATCTTAAAGATTTGCTTACCCGTCATAGGGGGTCATTACGAGTGCGGCGGTAAGGGGTTAACAGCTCCGGGAAGGATGCCGGTGCCGTTAACCCCTTACCAAAGCATTCTGAGGTCCCTTAGCGGGTCCCACTAAGGCCAGCTGGTGAAACTACCCATCCTTAGCGGGAGCTGCTAAGGGACCAGGGAGCTAATAACAGGCCCATAATTTACAGGCCCGTTATTAGCTCCTTTCCCATTCCCATTGAGCCCTAAGGGGGCTCGAATGAGAATGGGGAATGGTTTTCAGAATGGGGACTTACCGGGTCCTCCAAGGTTAGAATGACCCGGTAAGTCCCCATTCTGAGAACCTGAACCCGGACACGAGTTTGGAGGCAGCCATGGTGCTGATAGCACCATGGCTGCCTCCAAACTCGTAATGACCCCAATAGTCTTCACTCATCCATTTCATAATCACTCTTGGTCAGTAGCTCCTCATTGCAATGAGTTGGTGGTTGATGTCTGTCTTTGGCTGGGTCCTCCTTCTGGTACATCCTCTCTGGCTCAATGGAACTGGAGGTGAACCTTCTCCAGGTATGTAGGCACATCTGATGCTACCTCATATATTGTACTTACTCTCCCTCTCTCCCCTGCTGGAGTCCATGATGGCTGAGATGATGCACTAGTGACCTGGCTACAATCTGATCCCTGACACAGTCCTCTGAGTCTACGTTTTCACCCATGCACTGCATCCCAGCCATCCCCTGCATTTGATGTGTGTTCACTGTATCCCTACAACCCACTACCGGCACTTCGCACCTGATGTGTGCATTTTTCCTTCCACTGCCAACAGGCCACAACATTTGCATTACTGCTGACGTATTCATGTTTGAAATAGAGGCCACTCTCACTTCGCACCCCAGGTATCCCCTTCAACATGCCTACTCACAAGCGTGATGTCAATGTGACCTTGCATCATGGTATCAGTGTGCTTGTCTTCACTCTATTCCGACACCCTAGCATTGTTGCGCATTGTGACACTAATGTATTTTGGTTTTGTGAGTACAATGTAATGCAATGTCACAACTATTGTACATGGCTCTGGGACCGTAGTAATCAGGTTCTGTCTCATGCTGTTTGGCAGTTCATGCATGGCTATGCGGCATCTGTGTATTGCACGTCAGGTGCGTGTGTGTGAAGCAGGTGCTATGCACTATGCACTACATGTGTTGTTGAGCCCTTGATCACACATCCATGGCTGCAATCATAGTTCCTTTCCCTTCCATTTACACTGCGTACGTGCATGTTGTTTGTGCCATGAGTGGCATGGCAGTTTAATGTGTTGCATGTGAACATTGTTGTAGCTGTGTGAGTGAGCTATGGAATTAACATGGGCCTTCATTTCCTTTTCTGTCCATGTGCAGGTGATGAGGCACTTGATGCAGAGGAGGAGGGGGAGGTGGTACAGGATACTGAGCTGCTATCAACCACCAGTTGAGGACATGATTGGTAGCCCAGGAAGATCCACTGGTGCTACAGTCCATCCTGGCCCTGACTCAGTATGACACCACCTCTGAAGATTCCTTTGGATCTGGTGATGAACCAGATATGGCTTCCTCAACACTGTTGCAGGTGAATGGATCAACCTGGGTGCTGTTGTGTCCCAAATGTCTGCCGGGGGTGAAGAGACCTCACAGGGCCAGTCAGTGTTGGCAGGTCAGTCTGTGGTGGTTACTGGTGCAGGGTCACGCTACACAGTATTGGCTCCTGGTACTGGGACAGCTGATCAAGGGAGGGATGCTGTCTTGCAGTCACAGACAGGCACAGGTCCAGGGGGACCCAGGTGCAGTAGTCGCTGTCTCGAAGGGGAAGGGACGTGTTGGGAAAGTGGTGGCAACCTGCTACCAGAGCAGCAGTTTCATCTGCTGTCCCTACTAGCCAGGGTCAGGGAGCTGCAGGGGAAGCTGTAGCACCCACTGCCCTGGCTCAAGGTCACACAGCCAGCCCTGTTATGGTCCAGGCCAGGCTCCCTCGGGCCTGCCAGGCGTGGGGTCTGCCAACACAGTGGCCGTGTGTCGGCTGGCAATACTGTGTGGGAGCAGTCCATGTATGGTGTTGCACGGCAACAGGGGGATTCCTATGAGATGTTGGCTCAGGGCATGGAAAGGGTGGGCAATTCCATGATGCCCCCAGAAAGACAGTTGTAGCTCGAGCTGAAGGCAATGAGGTCCACATGCTGCTCACACAGGCTGCACATGGAGGCCAGCAACAGGAGCCTATGGGTGGAACTCATGGCTCTGCGGGCATCTATGGATTCAGAAGGTCGTGCACACAGGAACACCCTGAGGGAAGAGTATAAGTCCCACAGAAATACACTGGCTGCACTTGAGGCAGCCGGCAGTAGACGGTCTGAACAGCAGCAGCAGATGCAACAGTTGAATCATACCATCACAGAGGATCTCCGTGCATCCCGTAAGGTGTTGCATGGGGACCTCCAAGCCATCATGTTGCAGATGTGGGTATATCAGTCCTGCATGGCCGATGCAATGGAGGAACAGGTCAGGCCTATGTGTGGTGATCCTCCATTAACACTACCACCTTCTAATGGTACACCAGAGAGTGGTGACAACAACAACAGCTCTCCCAATCTATCATAGCTGTTCAGCCCATGAACCCATGGAGGGGTTTTGCTTTTTTCTTCTCAACACCCGCACATGTGGGTGTTGACGTGCACCCTGCCTCTCCACCCTCCTGGGGGTCCCCCAACCACCTTGGCCTATTTATTTAATTTCTTTGTCTATTGTGCATTTATGTGACAGTATGTTGCTTTGTGTGGCATCCGAGGGCATCCACTGTAGGTTCCAGCTGGACACATAGAGGCTTGTCTTGTTGGTGTTTGTGCCTTGGGTCCAGACACATATGCCACTCCTGCTTCCCCTTTTCATGGACTTGCAAGGAGGGCAGCGTGTGACAGTAACTTACACAGACGCATTGGGCTTCCTTTCTATCTGTGGACAGTACAAGTCCGGCCTGTGTATACACCCCTAGTGGGACTCATTATTGTATGTCCAGTGCATGGTTGCCATCCGTTTTTGTTTGTACATTGAAATCCATCCTTTGATCATGTTCCATCTTCATATATTGGTGTGCCTATCTGCATTATTGTTGGCCTTCAGTCTGTATGTGCTTCCCTGGCCACTTTAGTTATCAGGGCTACCCAAAATGATGGAAGGGTGGCATGTGCAAGTTACGACATGTTGAGACACTGTGCAATTATGATTGGTCACTGTCAGACAAATTCACTATTCTGGCCTGTGTATTTGGTATGTTTTACTGCCCAATTGGTGTCCCTATGTACATTGATAGTTTGATGTGTGAAAGTGACTTGTTTATGAACTGGTTCAGTTGATTGTTGAGCACTTTGTGACAGTGGAGTTGAGTGATGGCCTTTTATTTACACTTTTGATATTGCATACCATGGCAGGGTGTGGCGACCAGGAGTGTGGGATGGTTTAGGTGACTTACCAGCATTTAGAGGTGTACATTATCATGGTGTTAATGACATGCTACATCTTCCATATGCTACTTTTGTGCACTCCAGATTGAGTTGCTATAAGTTCTAAGGGATGCACTTCCAAGGACAGGTTCTCAGGCTTGTAAGGTTGGGACAGATGATAGTCCCTTTGTCATCATTGATTGTCACCTGGAATGTGCCAGGGCTGTGTGCACTTCGCAGGGGTTGGATTCTAGGTGAAAAATTGTGCCACAAGCTGGGTACAGGCAGCCTCGCCACGTACCTTTTCCCCTCCCACGCGCAGCTGGCGTGCATGTGGTTGGGGATGTGGGGGCACCACCATTTCCACTGGTACGTGTTGCAATGTTGTGGAGGGCACATGCTGCCACAATGATCCTACACACTACTGGTGGCACATATAGTAGCTCACCACCAGAGTGGTCAAGGGAGCGGAAGCGTGACTTTAGCACTCCGAATGTGCGCTCCACTATTCCCCTAGTTGCAATATGGGCTGCGTTGTATCTTACCTGGGTGGTGTGGTGGGGTTCCATATTGGCGTCATCATGTAGGTGCTCAGAGGGTAGGCACTGTCCCCTATGGAGGTGAGATGGGTTGTCAGTGGTGTGGTTTTGTCTGTGTGAGACATGCATGCATTTGCAGGGCCATTTGTACTTACCAATGGGCCATGTGTTGCCATGCCGCCCAGCTGCCAGGGCCTGGTGTAAGGGTGACATTCCGAATATGAAACTATTATGGGTGGGCCCTGGATAGTTGGCATATACAAAGGTAATGATTCCCTTGGCATCACGTACAACCTGCACATTGATGGAATGCCAGTGTTTGCGATTGCAATAGATGTGCTCTGTGGCCCTAGGTGGACGTAGGGCCACATGGGTGCAATTGATGGCACCAAGCAATTTAGGGAAGTGTGCCACCCTGTAAAAGTCCTGGACCATGGCCTGCCTTTCTGCGGGTGTTCTGGGCATGTACATGTGCGTGCGGACTGAGGGGCATGCAGTCATGATTGCCAACACCTGGTGTAGGCAGCGTGACTGCGTGGCCTGTGAAACGCCAGATGGGACAACAAATGCAGTACATTGAGCACCTTTTCCAAGGGGCTCAGTGCTTGGGAGCACAGGGTGGGTGATGTGAGGTCATCTTCCCACTCTGTGACGAGGTCTTATATGATATGAGGTGGAAACCTATACCTGCCATAGATCTGGTCATCAGGCATTCCAAAAAGGCTGGTCCTGGGTAAATAAATGCATTCCCTGGCTATCCTCCTCCTCCTCCTGCGGTGTCCCACGATCACGGCTGCGAAAAATTGTACATTCATTGTAGCTGTATAAGCGTTTTGGCTTTTCTGCACACTTTTTATGCATTGTTTTTAGTGCGTGGTGACACTTACGCCTGCTTTCGCTTGATGGACGTGTTTCCGGATTAGCGCATCTTCTTCTGAGGGCCGGAGAGCTCTGTTCAATTTCATGAGTACATGTTGTTAGCGCACATGTGGGAGTTGCAAGTATTTTACTGTGGTACGTTGCGCCCACATTTACGCTTGTTGTTCCCCATTCCACGTGTTCCGCCCCCATTTTAGGTGACTGTGCTAGACGGTATGCGCCTTCGCTGGGTGTCTTGCACAATGTGTTTGTGGTGTCACAGTGACGTGTTGGACCTACGCGTATTCAGCGCAAGTCTCCGGTAAGCCACGCGTGATGTATTCCATGAATCAACAAACGGGTGCTATTTTATTCTATGAATCGAGCATTTAGTCTCAGGAATTTAATCTTTTCGATCAATTGACCTTGACTTGAGGGGCTTTGATGCCCAAAAGGATAATTCATTGACTTTTATTGGGTGCTGTGCACAGGAAGTCAGTAAGAAAGAGGTACCTGGGAGAATAAGGAAGGCAGAGCAGTGTAGCAATCATAGCCACAGCAACCGGATCACAGGACCCCCTCTGCACAAACAATTGAAAGTGGAGAATACAGTGGTTCATGGCACGATGGAGAGTAGACACGTTCCTAACAGCCCCTTGCCCCCAAAATCAGAACCAACAGTCCATTCCCCGGATCATTATTTCTCCTTCCTGTGACAATCAAGAACAACGCCAAAGTCCATGAAGCCCTGCAGCAGACTGTGATTGGTCCATCAGAGCACTTATTGCAATCCTGAAACATTGTACCAAAAGCCTGTGCGAGTTGCCCTCTCTCTCCTCCACCAAAGATGGGTGCACCCATGAGATAAATGCTCATTTAACTCACTTTAGAAAAGTAAAAAATAAAAAAAAAACAATGATAATAATAATTCAGACCAAGGCGGGTGAACAAACCCTGGAGGGAGACAGCAGACACAAGGCCAGAGCTATTCAATAGGTTGAGTAGCAGATGACAAAGTCTGTTTGTAATGTTCTATCCACTTCTACAACTTCTCATAGATTCCTCTTTCTCAATGAAAAGACATGTTTGGCCTCACACTAAGTCATCGTAAATAATAAAGGGTGAAAGCAGACCCTTTAAGAAAATCAGGGGTGGATTGGGGCATCTCAATATTTTGGTTCACTGCCCGGCCTGCCAAGTAAAATCTACCCTCGAATGGGTTACAAGTGAATCAAACAAAGTAGATCCTAATTGAACAACTGACCAGGACAAGGGCTCTAGGGCACATCCCTAGCTTGAAGAGAAGGATAGACCTGAAAACTCATGCCTGCGTACTTTAACCTAGAATAAGGGCCTGTAGGAAGGGGTGGTGTAGGTCACTAAGGGACATGATGAAATGGTTGGAGATAACATTATTCACCCAATGTAAAACTGACTTTGTGTTGGTTGACCATGTTACATAATCTACCAATGAGATGGTTGCTTCATTCCAGAATCAAACATCGAACATACAGAATTTGCAGAAAAAAGGGCTCTTGCTGGACTCACCCTTCCTAGGCATTATTTCCCACATATAACATGTGTTACTTAAAACAAATGATAGATGGGCTATGAGATTCGGGAAAGCTGGGAGAAATCATTCGGAAAGGCAATTACCACTAAGGACGGGGTCATACCTCTGGTATGACATTAAACAAAAGACCAGATGTATCACTAACAGAGCAAACCAATATAAATAACCAATATAAATTAATGTATGGTTGATACTATACACCAGCTAGATTGCAGAACATATTTTTTAATGTATTGGTGGACTGCTGAGTATTTGTGAGGAGGTGTGGCTGTAACTGAATCCCAATCTCCATTGATCATATTTGTTGAAGGCAGTTGAGCAAATCATCTTGGGCTACCTTATCCTGGAGGACGTCACATTTGTGATCTGGTCATGAGTGATCTGAATTTAAGTTGCATATCTAGATTATATTGTTTACCTGGAAAATCTTGCAGAAGCCAAATTGATGATTCCATTTAATTGGAAGAAACTGGATTCCCTTGTTTATAGTATGCAGATTTGAAGAGACTGTGGGATTCTTTTGCAGTGTACCTAACTCTCCCATGCTGTATGTATTGACTTAACCAATTGTATTACTATCTGAGAGGCTGGTTTACTCTACTTTGCAGTCTCCAATGATGAATGACTAGATCCATCAAGACTTAGATCACAAAATCTGTTCTAATAATGTTCTGTTCTTGTGATAGTGAAGGTTTTAGTGGGGGATAGGGATATTGGGAGAGGGTGTAAGGGAAAACATGGACTTGGTTGGGTATTCAGAATGGGGCCGGACAATGAGAGGCTTTGTCGGGGGGAGACAGAGTTTCTGTACCGTTTCTACTTAAGCTATTTGAAAATGTAAAACAATACTTATAGCATAAGATGCATCTATGGCAACATCTGGTAAGCCCAGAGACAGGATCACCAACAATTCTAAATTATTCTGGTAGGTGAACCGGCATTGTAAAGGAGGGTGTGGTGGGTTGCCTGACACAAATAACCACACTGACTCCTGAGACAAGTCCAATCGTGTCCATTGTACGTTTTCCAACAATCAAAATGGCTCTCAGTTCTTAAAAAGGGATCTTTAGTGTCTACCAGGTTCTTGAGATGTTTCGCGTCAGTGCTGTGCCTCTCTCTCTCCGCTTTCCCAGCCTTTTCCTCCTCCCTAGCCCAGGAATCCATAGCGTTTGTTAATACCATTGACAGGTTACCCCTACTGTCTTTTCTCTGACTTCGACTGCAAATGATTTTCCCTAAGACAATGGGAAGTGTGCCCAATAGCCTCTCTGTGAAAAGTGCATTTAGAAGTGTGCCCAATAGCCTCACTGTGAAAAGTGCATTTAGAAGTGTGCCCAATAGCCTCTCTGTGAAAGTTGAATTTAGAAGTGTGCCCAACAGCCTCTCTGTGAAAATTGTATTTAGAAGCGTACCCAATAGCCGCTCATGGAAAGTTGAATTTAGAAGTGTGCCCAATAGCCTGTCTGTGAAAGTTGAATCTAGAAGTGTGCCCAATAGCCTCCTGTGAAAATTGTATTTACCCAATAGCTTCTAGGTGGAAGTTGAATCGAGAAGTGTTCCCAACAGTTTTTATGTGAACGTTGAATTTAGAAGTGTGCCCAATAGCCTGTCTGTGAAAGTTGAATCTAGAAGTGTGCCCAATAGCCTCCTGTGAAAATTGTATTTACCCAATAGCTTCTAGGTGGAAGTTGAATCGAGAAGTGTTCCCAACAGTTTTTATGTGAACGTTGAATTTAGAAGTGTGCCGAATAGACTCTCTACGAAAGTTGAATCTAGAAGTGCATTTATAAGTTGAATTTAGAAGTATGCCCAATTGCCTCTCTGTGAAAGTTGAATTTAGAAGTGCATTTAGAAGTTGAATTTAGAAGTGTGCCCAATAGCCTCTCTGTGAAAAGTGCATTTAGAAGTGTGCCCAATAGCCTTGCTGTGAAAGGTGCATTTAGAAGTGTGCCCAATAGCCTCTCTGTGAAAGTTGAATTTAGAAGTGTACCCAATAGTCTCTCTGTGGAAAGTGCATTCAGAAGTGTGCCCAAAAGCCTCTCTGTGAAAGTTGAATTTAGAAGTGCATTTAGAAGCTGAATCTAAAAGTGTGCCCAATAGGCTCTGTGTGAAAAGTTGAATTTAGAAGTGTGCCCAATAGCCTCGCTGTAAAAGTTGAACTTAGAAGTGCGCCCAATAGCCTCTCTGTGGAAAGTTGAATTTAGTAGAGTGCCCAATAGCCTCTTGGTGAAAGTAGAATTTAGAAGTGCATTTAGAAGTTGCATTTAGAAGTGTGCCCAACAGTCTCTCTGTGAAAGTTGAATTTAGAAGTGCATTTAGAAGTTGAATTTTGAAGTATGCCCAATAGCCTCTCTGTGAAAGTTGAATTTAGAAGTGCATTTAGAAGTTGATTTTAGAAGTGTGCCCAATAGCCTCTCTATGAAATGTTGAATTTAGAAGTGTACCCAATAGCCTCTCTGTGAAAAGTGCATTCGGAAGTATGCCCAATAGCATCTCTGTGAAAAGTCCATTCAGAAGTGTGCCCAATAGCCTCTCTGTGAAAAGTCCATTTAGAAGTGTGCCCAATAGCCTCTCTGAGTGGAAGGGATGAGTGCGTGGAAGGGATGAATGCGTGGAAGGGATGAGTGCGTGGAGGGGATGAACGCATGGAAGAGATGAGTGCGTGGAGGGGATGACTACGTGAAGGGATGACTGCGTGGAAGAGATGAATACGTGGAAGGGATGACTGCGCGGAAGGGATGAGTACGTGGAAGGGATGAGTACGTGGAAGGGATGAGTGCGTGGAGTGGATGAGTGCGTGGAGGGTATTAGGGCGTGGAGGGGATGAGGGCGTACAGGGGGTGAGTGCGTAGAGGGGGTGAGTGCGTAGAGGGGGTGAGTGCGTAGAGGGATGAGTGCGTAGAGAGGGTGAGTGCGTAGAGGGGGTGAGTGAGCAGAGGGGGTGAGTGAGCAAAGGGGGTGAATGCATAGTGCGTGTGAGGACATAAAACGGACGAGTGCGTAGAGCGGGTGAGTGAGCAAAACAGATGAATGCATGATGCGTGACGTACATAGTATGGTTTGGAATGCATGGAACGTTTGAAAGAGCATATAACCCATCATACTATGAATGCATAGTGCGTGTGAGGACATAAAACGGACGAGTGCGTAGAGCGGGTGAGTGAGCAAAACACATGAATGCATGATGCGTGCCGTACATAGTATGGTTTGGAATGCAGGGAATGTTTGAAAGAGCATATAACCCATCATATCTCACCACCACGCTTACTCTCTTCTCTACACCACCACTCAACTAGAACACAGAGATACTATGACACCATTCGGTATAACTGTTCTCATACCAACATCCGCCGCTCACTCCACATCATTCTAAGTAAACACTGCTGGTTACACACCCCCCAGACAGGCGTTCTCCTCAGGCCTGACACAGGCATATTCAGTCTGGATAAATCCTGCCAGAACGAACACATACTACTGATCTCTCAACCACCACACCTACCGCTAAAAAGCAGCTATTACATGAATACCACACCACCTGCACACATACCTGATGCTCACAGGCACCTTCACTCTCTCTACTCTCTCTAGTGACCTGAACTTCAGTTCCCAAGGGCGTTCAACCTACCAGCGACTTCAGACCATACCAATGGTATATAAGGTGCTACATAAATGCAAAATAACATAACATAACATAACATTAACTACCTCCCTTGTGTTCTTCTAGTTGCCTCTGACCTAGCCCTGCTTAGTAGTCTAGGGGTGTTATGGGGGCGGTGCCTTCTTATGCACTGTACCACCGACTCACCACACGTGCAAAATCTCACCTGACCAACCTCTCTACATTTGATCCCAAATATGTTTCATCCCACCTTTCTACTGTCCCTCAGATCTCACACTCTACCTTCCTACCTCCACCCTTTGATCATACTCCTCTTCTTCATTCCTAATTCTTCCACTCACTCTGTCATTACCTTCTGCTAACTCTGTTGTTATACTCTCCTCCCTCCGTCCACCTATTCTACCTCTTTGCAAATACTACTCCTCTGTTACTAGTACCACCTCTCTGTTTTTACCCCATTCCTTGTTCCACTTCTCTGACTCACTACTATTGCTCCCACTCTGCTTCTACTACACCTTCTCTCCTACCTCTGCTTTTCTAGTACCTCTTCTCTTAATCTCAAGTTTCGCTCTCACCGGCTGCTACTGCTTACTACTATTATTGAAACAGAAGGGGTCATCCTAGCATCCACATTTGGGTGCTTACACATAGTTTATGCAAACGTATTTACTTTTGTCATGTATCACAAAATAGGAGTAGCTTTGTATCTATTGTAACCTTATTGTTCAATAGAAAAACACATTGACTAAATTGAGCTCATACAGCATTTATTATTTTGCTGCTGATGCTGTTTTTCTCTCCATTTCTCTTTTTTGTCAAGAGCTTTTTAATTTCTGTATGACATTTTGGATACATTAATCATAGTACAGAAAAGTCACAGTACAAAAAAATAAATGTCACAAAAACAAATAGTGCAGTAATCCTTGTGTTCAACATAAACCATCAATAAATAGTAACTGTGCATGTCTTTATTTCACATATTCAGGCGTCACATATGTAAATAAACTAACAACACTGGATAGTGCATTTCGTATGACAGGCAAAAGGGTGACCCAGTAATAGGTCTACGTCCGGATGTAAATCAAAGGCATGTGGTCTTGGTGAGGACTGCTAGGGCACAAGGAATGCGGTGCCCTGTGACGTTTTGGCTTGTAGGTAAAATAGCCTTCTTCTAGGGCTAGGACAAGGTCTCCCTATAAGAGGGACAAGTAAAAGGGGCTCTATTAGTGATATATTCTGCATGATACTAGAGTGCAGACATGGGATAACATGAAAGACAAGTGAATGTAAAAAACATTTTTGAGTAAATAAGTTACTCTAAAAAATGCCAGTGAGACACCCCTCATTACAACCTTGGCGGAGGACCATGGTGCTATTAGCACCATGGTCCATGCCGCTAAGGTTGCAATTCCGCCATGGTGGATGGCGGAATTACCGCCCCATTCCAAGGTGAGTGGGGCGGTAATTCCCCATTCACCAATGGCCCCTTCCCCATTCCCATTTTTGCCATAGGCATAATGGGAATGGGGAAAGGCGATAATTACGGCACCGTAAATTACGGTGCCGTAATTATCGCCAAGGTCCCTTTGCGGCATGGCTTTTAACGCCTGCAAAAAGCAGGCGTTAAACAGCCATCCCGCAAAGGGAACCTTGTAATCAGGCGTTAAGGGTCGGCGCCGTTTACGGCGCCGTAAACCCCTTAACGCCTGAGTCGGAATGAGGCCCACTGACCTTAAGTGCGTTCCTCTTCACCTGCTCCCTAGGAGGGAGGGGGCTGTGATCTTCAGAAATAACTTCAAGACTTAGGCCCTCATTACAAGTCAGGCGTTAAGGGGTTAACGGCGCCGTAAAGAGCGTTGGCGCCGTTAAACCCTTAACGCCTGATTCACACTTTAACACCTGCTTTTTGCAGGCGTTAAAGTCCAAAGCGCTATGCGACCTTGGTGCTAATTACGGCACCGTAATTTACAGTGCCGTAATTAGCGCCTTCCCCACCCCCATTACGCCCTATGGGGCAAAAATGGGAACGGGGAAGGGCAAATGGTGAATGGGGAATTACCGCCCCACTCACCTTGGAATGGGGCGGTAATTCCGCCATCCACCATGGTGGAATCCGGCATGGACCATGGTGCGCTTATAGCACCATGGTCCACCGCCTGACTTGTAATGAGGGCCTTAGTCTTTGCCACATCGGATCAATGTAAGGCATTCTAATGGATGTAAAAACACAAAAATCATGTTTCTATCTGGGGTTGAGGGGCGCTATCAGCCAATGTGTTATATATTCATAGTCTGTGGATACAAGAAGACAGGAAAAGTGTTTACCTGTTCTTGAGTATGACCAGGTGTGCTGGAGTGGGTAGGAGGAGGCTGGTGTCTTGTAGGCTGAGATGACGTGGAAATCTCCCTGAGGGGAGAAATGAGGCTGTAGCTAGGGATAGAAAAAGATACGAGCGAAGTGCCTACCTCGTGCCTACCTGTACTGTGTGCCTACCTCGGGTGGATCATCAAAGATTGTCTTCCGGGATTCTGCAGGTTAGAGGGCCTGCGGTACAAGCTGCTGGAGTGCTTGCAAATACACTCGCGGGATGAAGCTCCTCGAGCTGTGTAGTGTGGGCTAGATGCGCATGTTCAGGAGATTAGTATTGCCTCCGTAGGCGCATGCGCAATAGCATGTCCGTCTTGTTGACATGAGGATAGTCCAGTTGTGCAAGGGAGAGGTGAGAAGGGGAATGTGGGGTCCGCTATGGGAACAAGGAAAGGCAGAATGGTGTTATGTGTGAAATTATCATTTACATTGTGAAGGCCTGAATAGTTGAAAGTGTGGATGGGTTGGATATGGGATCCAGAGTTCTGCTTACTACTATGACTACGGCTCCCTCCAACTGCTACTCTGCTAATCCTACCACTACAATATTCCAATTACCAGTGCCTCCTCTTTTCTCCTCCCAGTACTCTACTTATCCCCTACTCGTACTATACTCCTATTGCACTCACTTGCTACCATCTCCACAATCACTCCACAGACCCTTCTATGCAGTAACCTCCACACTCCTGTCATACTCTCCTTCTCTGGTCTCTCGGATGTCCTCCCCTATCTCCTGTCCTCACCCAACTAAGCCACACCTAATCATTCACACACACCTTCTTAAATTCCCTACCCCTCCCAGGAATGGTTAATTACCCTGTCCAGTGATTTACCTGGTTTCCAGGAGTGAGATAGAGGAAGGGCTTGGAAAGGCTTTGTAAGCCCTGACCCCTTCTCCACGCAGTCTTACTGTGCTTCTAGTATGAAGGACAAACTTCCTTCCAAGTAGCTGTTGCCCCTGAGTGTATGGACCTACACGAGATGTAGGTATTAAAACCAAATCCCTGGTGGTTTAGTGGGTCTGTTGGGCCTGTCTGGAGGCCTGTATTTATTATTGCTATCCCTAAGGAATGCATGGAGGTGTACTGGTGGTGGTGAAGCACAGGCTCCAGCAGACGCTTCCTGCTGGAGCTCTGTGTTGCTTTGGCCTGCTTCTGGCTCTGCTCCTCCTATTCGGGCTCCAACGGCCTCCCTGTGTTGGAATCGTATTTCTCACAGCTCCCTGGTGGCTCCTCTGGGCTGGATGGTTGATGTTCCGTGGGCTGCAGTGCCAGGCCACCCAATGTAGTCTCTTGGGATTACCTGAGCCACTGACCTCGCCAGTGTTGTGGTGCTCCATAGCATCCCACAGGTGGTCTTTGCTGGTAGTGTCCCGGCCTCTCCTCATCAGCATTTCCCCGTGGGCTGACTGCTTGCTGCTCCATTGTGCTTTTGCGATGCCACGATCAACATAGATGAGGAGCGGCCTGTAGGTGGTCCATGAACCATTGCGGCACCAGGAAGGGTATGGGGATTGGGACGGCACCCCCCCCCCCCATAACTCCTGGCGACAAACCGTATCATAAGGGAGAGAGGAGATCCTGATGCAACCATTAGAAGATGACTTAACTGTAAAGCACAAAAGTGTGTAAGCCAGTACTCATAATTCAGTATCTGATGTTTTATCTTGTTAGAAAGGTCTCCTCTATAAAACATCTCCAACTCCAAAGAAGATAGATTGAGTGTCCCCGTGCTTATTGACCGAGAAAAATATTCATAGTACTTTTCTAAATGGGATGCCCGCTTAAGCGAATCATTTTAGGGATACAACACTTGGAAGCTCATCAGAAGTGAGTAGAAAATGGATACCCCAGATAATATATCAGTGGTGCATATTGCTGATACTACCCCTGTAACATGCATCCTCAATATACTCCCCAAACAGCAGCTTTACTGGTAGCTTTAGTAGGAGTACTACAGTCAATTAAGAATCATTGGATCTTTAATACATTATTGCATAATAACTAAGAATCTATTTAAATACAGATAAATGGCCCACTCTCTAATGATAAAAAGACAGTTTCAGAATGTTTATCTCATAGTTATCCCTCAGGGTCACAGCGCTAGAGATAAATATACATACCTTATTTAACGTTTTTGGAGATGATACGTTTAAAATAATGTTTTCTGCCTCTGCCAAGATCCCATATACTTTTGCTTTTAGAATGGGAATTATCCACCTGCCTGCTCTTAAAGTGTTGATACTGTTGATACCATCTGCATGAAAGTAAAACAATCAGCTCTTTCCTCTTTCATGCTTAGGTCACAGTGCGCATCCCTACCTCCCAGTTTTCTCGATATCACTAAATCATGAATCACTGCAAAATGTGCCTTATAGTGCACTAGTAGCTTGATAACATTTTTACCAGGGTCTTGAGAAAATGATTCCCTGTTTTGTCTAGATAGCCGCATATTTTCACACCACATATTTACCCTCCATATAGTGCCTGACGAATAGGCTTCCCCATAGAGACAATCAGAGGTTCTTCGATTGAGATCTCTTCCATTTCCTTAGCAATGTCATTGTTCTGGAGATGCATAGCTTGCCCCTCTTCTATTATGCACGACAACCAGAAATATTTGCATCGCGAAATTCGAGGTAATGGAATGAGGGAACTATTTCTGAGGCTTTGCTTTTTAATAAAGCTTTAATTTTTAGCTTTCTTCATTGTCCAAAGATCATGGTTTTCATCTCCTGTGTATTTACTATGTGATTGAGTGAATCACATTCATGTTAGGAGGAAGCTAACAAATTAGAGGACCTTTCTGGTTTTGGCTAATAGAATTGCATTGTCAGCAAAAACAAGACTATTTAAGTTTTTAAATCTTTGATTGGAAATTTGGATACAAGGGATAATTCCCCAGCACAGGTTATATGTAAACTTTATATACCCAGTCCGAGAATTATATTGGCTATTATAATAACGAACTTAGCTCTTTCATATAAAAGTGTAAGCAATGCCTTTACATTTACATGTCTTTAAAGATGGGTTAGCTTTCTCTACTTTCGGGGGGTAATGGCCACACCACTTTTGGCATTTACATTAACATGGGTAGCTAGGGGTGTGCTGATAATATTCATATCCACCTGGACAGTCATGGGGAACTGGCTGCAATAACTATGCACAGCCTGCTGGTAGTGCAGAAAACGGTCTTAGTAATTGCATGGAATTAGCTGAAGGTATTTGTAACATTGCCAGTAGGCTTGGCTCACAGAATTCCGGACAATCTGCAGGCTATACCCCTTTGTAGAGCTGACAGATTGTCACTTCTATTTGCTCGTAATAAAATTGTCACTGAATAAATCTAATCACCATAAAATCATGTCACAATGATACATGGAGCACACCTTTTTTAAAACAATATTTTCACACATTTCTGATGTGTCAAAAATACTATCCCTGATCCTGAAACATGTAGTGAATCATCCCTACGGAAACATAATTTTTCTTTAGACAAAATGATGTTGATATTGTAGAGGTGGAAGAGGAAACGTGTCATTTGGCTTGAACTCAGTCGGGGAGGGAAAATATGCAGAACATGTGCCCCAGGACCCTCGGCATTGGAAGCCTTGATTAGTCTGTTCATTTAAGGTATTTAGAAGAGATCTGAGGGAATTGCAGTGTAAGAGCACAATTGATATAGGTCACACATTCCAATGAATTAACATGCATTTAGGTAGATTAGGGTCATCCAGTGATTAATTTCAGTAGCTATTGACCTAAATGAACATTTCAGACATGTGCTTGATAGCAGTGCGGTTTAGATTGAGAAGTAACACAGTGCAGAAAGAATGATCATTTGTGAATTAGCTCAAATGCAGTGAAATAATTCAACAATATACATTGGGCCTATCAATTTGGTATAAGACAAGTCAATCACTGAGATAAAGTACGTGGCCATGTGCTTGCAATTTATCGAGATACATCCACTCTGATTAATTCCACTTGACAGCTGTTTTCGATTAACAAGATTAGAGAAATATTCAAATGGTTATGTCAATTTTCCCTTGATTCAAACTGGCTTTAAACACTCTTTCAAAGGCTATCCAGACAAAGATAGGCACTGGAGGAGTTATAATTATAGACTAAAAATACAAGACATGACTATATGCAAACAAAATGCCTTTTGCCGTATCTAACCCAGAATTATGCTGCATAGCTTTGAAGAACCAATTCAATGCATTTCGACCTATGGATCCACTAGTTAATGACTAGCCTGTTTCCCATCACAGGTTACTGAGAAATGAAAATATACAAAGATATAACTTGGTGGGCAGACACAAAAACTGAAATACAAAATGTGCTGACATGAAATGAGGATCACCGAGCGCTGCAGTTGATGCTGATATTCAGAGAAGTGATGCGTTCGAGCTGGAAAGATGAGCCACAATAAACACTGCTGAAAGAAATTGGATATGAAGGATCAGTCATGTCCCTTTGCCAGTTAAGAATCAAAATTACATTCATATGGAGAACATATGTATGCTATGAAAGATATAACTTGCAAGGGCCCAACAATGTGCCTTGTTTAATGTCACAAACCAACTGTCATAACTCTCACCTTTGGGTTCTCTTTCCACCAACTCCTCCTCACCTGATTCTTCGATGGATTCTGTCGGGGAGTGTGTCTTTTTTTTCTTGTAGATTTCCTGGATACCTTCTTCTTATTGTCCTTCTTTTGATGTAAATAAGGACGCGACTCCCGGAGGCCACCGTGCCCGGATAGGAACCAAATCCCAGGTGCCTCCCAGGAGCCAGCCCCCAAATTTAGGGAAAAAGCCGTAAGACTGGAAAAAGCCCTGTGCAGATTGCGTTCCTTCTTGCAAACTGGTGAGTTTGTGTAGATTTGTCCAAAAGTTCAAAGGGGTAAGGACTGTAGTTCCGGAAGGCACAGAAGGGTGAGACCACTCTACAGGCTTGTTCACTGTTTAAACATGTAGTAACATACACAACGGTCTTTGAGGTAACAGAACTGTTAATACTGGCTGCATGGAAATGAGGCAGATAGAACAGTCTCTGAAATGCAGCGAGGCAGAGGCGCCTAGGAACAAGTAGCTCTCAACTGGCTGGGCAAGCAAATGCTGGTGTGTCGAGATAGGCGACACAGTTGTGTTGATCCGTAGAGAAAGAAGAAGCTGAAGCACCGAAGAAACCAAAAGCGCTAGGACCGCTAGAATGGCTTAAGACAGACCGTTCGAGCAGAAGACTGAAAGAAGCATACGGAAGTAAAGAGGTAAGGAAAACAAAGCAACAGCAGAAAAAGGAAACAAACAAGGAAGTGGATAGCAACTGAGGAGTACGAGAACTTACCTCCTGTGCAATTAATAAAGATACAAACCGCACAAAATAGCTACCCAAAAGGACTTAAGCCACGAGTGAAAGTAGTAGATTCAGCGAAAGAAAGATAGGCTGATAGGCTGGAAATATTTGGTATGCAGAGATAGAGCTCCAAGAACTAGCGTTGGGAAAAACTCGAAAGTATTACGATACAAAGCATCAGAGTACCTGTGCGTGCCACGTAAATACGTGCTGGAGGCCATCTTGGATGAGGCACAGACCGTTAAGACGGGTTTATAACCTCCATGTTAGGTGTGCCTCCAACGATACCAGACCTTCCACAGCTGGTGCATTACACCAACATTCAGAGTAAGGAAAATACTACTAGCATTACATCTAGCAAGAGGATTGGTGACGGGAGCTTTTTTATCCCTTATAAATTATAAAGCTGCTGGATACTGCAGATAGTTCAAAGTTTACAGTAGGCGTGAAACAATGTTGAGCACATCAATTCCTTTTTCTGGTCCAATTTGATTCAAACCCGGATATGAACTTTTTATATGTTTGAGTCAGTGAGCATCAATTGTCTGCTGCATGTGAAACATACACTATTATCACCGGCGTTAATAGCCCTACCGCCAAACCCCCCAGCGCTATTAGTGCCAGATCACAGGTTTGGCGGAACGGGTATTGGCCATTACCCATTGTGCCCATTCGGGAATTCCTCAAAATGTGCGCTATTACCACCGGCGGATTTCCCGCAGGCGGTAAACACGTCGAAAATTGGCAAATTTGCCACAGAGGTCCCCCCAGCTCAGAGATGGGGGGAGAATTCTGCCAAAGCCATGATCTGGCGGACCCTTAAATGCAGCGGTAACAGCACTACCGCCGCATTTAAGGGTTACCGCCAAACTCGTGAGAAGGCCCAAAGTGTGATTCTTTATAAAATGGTTGGGAGAAAAAAAAGACTTGCATGTTCAAAACTGCCCCAGGCGTTAAGATCTGTATTTGAGAACATTGCAGCAAAAGAGTCACATAAATATTGCCTTATTCCGATTATACAAGCACATGATTGAAATTACGTAGTGATGTTTTGTTTACAATGATACTGTGACCATTGCGGCTATGCTCAATTTGAATAGCTGCATTTTGAAATCCAAAGGCTATCTTTAAACTAACCAAATGACTCTAAAATAGCCTGTCTGCCACCCATTAAACATGAACAGAAATCTTAGTAAGTTGTTGTTTCATGCTGGTCTATGTATTTAGTTTGCCATCATCAAATGTTCCTGTGCAAAGAGCTGTTACCGTACAGAGGGTTGGTTTTCATCAAACAACATTATGTTACTCCACATAAACTGTTTAAACCTTTGTTAGTGCACAGATACCTATGTAGCTGTTGACACAATGGTGTGTTACTTTTCCCCAATAAACACTATGTCACCTAAATAGCCCTACAGCCCCCATTCTATATAGCCATGTACATAACCCTCTCCAGATGCCTGCCATTGTTATAATGATCGAGGATCTCACAAATATGTGCCACACATGTATGTCAACTCCCTAAACTTCAAAAAAGTGAAGACACACTTTAAGAAGAATGCCGAACCTTTAACGGAGAAATATTGATCGCTGATACCTACGTTTATTTTAAAATAGGAAAAATGTAAACAGGAAAAATGTAACCGATTTGCCACTCGGCTCATCCCACTGGAATTAAAGTATACCATGCTTGCAAAATGGATTACAAAGTTTTCTTTATCCCACACAGGCACTCAGTTTACTCAGAGTGTAGTAACCTAATTGTATTTAATCAATGGACACTTCTGTTTAATATACACATTTAAATTCTAATTACTTAGTATCATATATCAGATGTTCCCTCATTGGGATACCTGACTATTCATCAATCTGTACAAAGAGTTTACAGTCCAATCCATTCCTTTGTTGTTATAGTTTCACAACAGCTAACCTTAGCCTATAGTTTAAGCCCCAGCCCTTTATCACATATATATTGCTGTTCTTGTAGATGCACAACCTTTAACCTTAGCCTAATTTCTAAGCCCTAACTAACTAGTATTGTGACCCTCCCTGTCTTTTCCAAGGCTTTGTTCATTCAAATTATGTTTAAACTATTTGCTGTTGCAAATTCAAATAAGAACATGAGGCAAGATGTAGTGAGATAAAAAGAGAAGGAAAAACGAGAGAAGGTGGGAAAAACCATAAAACATGTTTTAGTGCATAGTCCATGATCATATCATAGCCATCCACAATTACGACTTAGTGCACTCATGTTATTAGGTAAATCCAGTTACATTTTGTACGCATTTCTACTAGCCAGGTTTATTCTTGATATAACAAGGGCTGTTTGCGCCACCTAACTCAAATCTTGGCAGTCACGAGGAGAGAACCCTCCACCATTATGGAGTTAAGTAAAGCTGTTAAACTCTTTACATCTGTTGACTTGCAGAACAGACACTCCTCTGCCATAGGGCCTTCATTTAGCCATAATCACCCATTCCACAAGCTGGAATGGGTGAATATGGCGTTAGTACCCTGGTTTTCCAATACGGAAACCCGGGGTTCTAAGAGCAAAATATTTTGTTTAAATGAACAAGATGCAGAGGCCTTGTTCCATTTCCATGGCAGCCAGAAGGGAGACGGAAAGGCAGTAGCAGCAGATGCAGCGGCCGCTGCCCCTCTTGCTGAAGTAAAGACGTATGCGGGGTTGAAGGGAAGGGAAATTTGACTTGAAGAACAAAGCGGGTGGGGTCAAGAAGGTGGGATGCGGAAGCAGCTGCCAGGTTGCTTGGAATGTGGGCTTGGATTGTGACATTCAGCCTGCAATCCAAGCAGCCTGATTCGTTGCTTCCCCCACCGGGTGCCAATTAACAAAAAAGCAGCTTAGAGCTTCTCATTGAGGACCTTCTGAGGATGGATGACAGTCTTGCTTGTGGAGGGTGGTGTGTATGCTTTCTCTGCTGTGCCTACCTCAACAACACACTTAGCATCCTACTTTTCAAAAACTAGCCTTTTGGCAATATTTAGATGCTGTGGGGTAAAAAGAGAGCCCCGGGGAGAAAGAGATGGAGAGGCCATGCTAGGCCACATTGTGACAGTGAAGCTGGCTAAGTGTGGAGTTACATTTTAAATATGAAAGCAAGTACAAAACAGTGATTTTAACATAAGGCCTAGTGAATGAGCAGAAGAAAGTACAACTTTGAACTGGAATATTGTTAACTGCGTCAAATGGGTTCCAAAAGACACTGGGCACTTCAGATGCTGACTTTGTGTAAATGCCCACTTTGACCGATTCAGAACCGCAACAGTGCACATGGAAAGAAAAATACCTTGGAAATACTGTGCATTTGGAAGCTAAAATGGAGGAATGATGGCCTTACAATGGGAAAGTAAAGTCAAATATCAGACTGCATTTTCGAGAATAAAGCGACTCAATTTCAGCACATAAAAATGACAACATTTACAAGGAAATGCCTATTTTGGTTTTACATAAATGAACACTGGTTTCTTATATAATTGTGGTATGCTTTATTTCTGTTTATACAGGATATAAAGAAAGATTATATAGTGAACAACAGGCCCTGGTGAAGTATTGAAAGTTACAGGCACATGGTGGGTAAATGCAATATGCTAGCGTTTCAGAATTTTGAACTGCAACTTGTTTTTTTCTCTGAACTGAGAATTTGAACCAAACCTTTGGGGCTGGGCCCACCAAGGAAACAGGTCTGGTTGTCAATTTAAATGTTAAAATATAGAAAGAAGTAGATTGAAAGGAATTGTACGATCAGACCAAAAAAAAGTACGACCGTACAAAAAGTCAGAAAAATGCTACCACCAAAGGTTCAAACACCAAAAGTTTGACTCTTTGGTGGTAGCATTGTTGGTGAGCATATAAAAAAAATGTGCAGGCTGCGGGGGTGTCCCCCGCAACACCTCACTCACTACACTGTGTGGTATAGTGAGCGGGGTGGTGTGGGGAACACCCCCGCAGCACACCTGAAAATAAGGGAAAAAAAGAAAACAGGGGCTGCAGAGTGTCCCCTGCAACCTCCGCTCTCTATACTTTGGGGTATAGTGAGCGGGGGTTGCGGGGGAAACCCCTGCAGTGCCTGAAAAAAAAAAGAAAAGGACCCTGCGGCACTGGATCCCGATCACGGAAGTGAAAGGGAACTGGCGTCGCAAGGAAACACAGCGTGACAAAAAGGTAAGTAGGATTTGTTTATGTTGGGGGTGTGGGTGTGTTGAGGGTGGGGGTAGGGGGGGTGTCGTGGGTGTGTTGTGGGTGTATGGGTATGTAGGAGTATTGAACGTGTGTTTGCATGGGAAATGTTCAAACTTTTTGTGGTCCGTACATTTCACATGCAAACTTTCCGGCCGTGGGAAAATCAGCCGCAGTCAGATCACATAGATCCGATTGAAATAATGGGATTTACAGATAACATGACCAACAGAAAAGACCTTTAAGTTCAGGTTTGACAGAAAGCTCTGAACAAAGACCCTTTGAAGCACAGCAGAAGAGGGTAGTATAAACACTGGCCCGAGCAAGTGCCTTGTCACATGCTTCAGGATAAATGAAAACTTGGAAGAGAAATTAACCTACTTCTCATAGCATGCAGTGCCATTGATTAAACATCAAAGACATTTTTTTAAATAAATAGAGCATTGTGTGTCCTATCAAGCCCACCCCGTGTTCATTTGAAAGGGGATAAAAAGCCAGTTGGGGCCTTGTAAAAACAACATTTTTGTAATGTACATAACTTGAGCTGTCGTCAAACGTATGATTCTGTCATTTTCCTGAATCAGAGGAATAGGAAATATTGATAGACTAATAGAAGGTGAAATTAATGTCGGAAGTGTATAGTGTCAGATTTGTAAGTATTTTGGCGCAGTAACAAACCGCAGAAAATGGTGGCTCTGCCCACGAAGGGCATGCCGAAATAAAATTTGTATTGTCCGACTCGCCATCAAATATTGAACTCAAAAATATATGTATTCATGTGGTTAGCTGAAAGATTAAGGCAATTGCCACATTCTGAGATTGTTCAGAATAAAAAAATATAAAACCCACATGTGACTTTGGGATGAAAAATCTTTCTCCTCCCTTAGCCTACATCATACATAGCTCCCAACTTCAGGTCCTATCAGCAGCCAGTGGGTGTCTTGGTGGGAGGTGAAGGAAGAGTGGTAGCCAATCCTTACTGTGTGAATTATGTTCGAGTGTCATCAGCCCTATAAAAGGGCATATTTGCATCAGAACAGAACTTTTTGACTTTAATCCGGGAGATAGTCTGCTGGCGCACTCTTGTGAGGAACAACTAGCAGAGATGCCTTTTCATGCCAAAAGTGTCACTTTCTCCACCCCTCCACACAAATGTATTTCCTCCTTTAACATGGTCCATGTATGTACTGATTAATCCAAATATATTGTTTTGCCAGGTCGAAGATAGCTCTATTTCCAGTTCTGAAACCCTCATCTATTTCTCTGAATCAAAGATAGACAATCTGTGTGACGCCAGATGTTTTGTACTATGACTCCCATGATCCCTCACCGTTGACTGTGATGGCAAGAGGCTGATGGGAGCTGTAGTCCAAAATATCTGGAGATCCAAAGGTTGTACACCCCTGCTAGTTCTAACTCCTAGGATATCCCTCTTTCACATGAGCTGTTCACTTCTTTAACCCCCAATGCATTCCTCTTTTTATCCTCATCAACCACAGTCTGCCAGGTGCTAATATCGCACCATTCTTGACATGCACATGATTTACCATGCACATTTAAAAATGTAAAAACAGTATTATCTTGATACCACTGATTTGGGCTTTTGTTATTTCATAGCTTATTAAATATGGGTGCCATATATATATATATATATATATATATATATATATATGCAGTAGCAGCCATGTAGTTATGGGTAAGTTGCTAAACCCATAGGAAGAGAACTTTTTGGGCGGCTTATAATTTCGCTCCCCCTGGACGAATACTCACCAAACTTTGCAAAAAAGTATATGGCCACTCTGATTTTTTTTGTGCAAAATTTGTTGAGGTTTGGTCAAGGGGGGGTTATAAGGAGGTCCCAACATTTCTTTTGTAAATTTGGTGGAAATCTGGCCAGTATTTTTTTAACACAACCAAAAAGTAGGTTAAAAAAAATGTGTGATATCTCGCTTCACTCCGCGGACACACTTCCCTGTTCGGTCCGCAGACAGGACTCTGATTGGCTTAGAGGGCAACATGGTGTCCGCGGACATTGGACGCACTCACTGATTGGATGGTGAAAAGCGTGAAGTTCGTCAGATTTTTGGAAACGCCCGCCATCTTGGATTCGCAGACAGCGGCCGGTGTCTGCGGACATCACAGTAACAAAAGATAAAAAAACACAATATTGCATTTGTCAAATTTATCAAATAATCTCTGGGGAGCTGAGGGGTGATGAGGATGGGATGGAATATGGCTGCTAGAAGCAACAATAATGGGTGGTTTTTGCCGCGGAGGTCCACAAACAGTTTGGATGTTCGTGAACAGTCCTGTGAAGTTCGGGGACACTTCAGATGTTTGGGGCAGTTTTTGGATGGCTTATAACTTTGGCACCACTCAATAAAACTGCATGTCATTTCTAGACCTGTTACTGAAAGTATTGCAAAGTTTGGTGGATTCTGTAAAGTGGGGCGCAATTAGAGGGGGGTCTCAAAATAATGTAAAGGCTTATAAATGTGTTGCCATTTGACGAATCTGCACAAAAGTTTGCAAAATGATTTCAAATCTAGATATAAATGTTTTTGTAAAGTTTGGCAGGACATTCTGAAGAGGAGACTAAATTAGAGGGGGTCTCAACATTTTTAGATGGCTTATAACTTTGTTGCCGTTTGATGAATGTGGACAAAGAATTCCAGAAAGTTTATAGACCCAACCATGAATTTTTGTGTAAAGTCTGAATGGATTTTGTCAATTTGGGGGCTAAGTTATATGACTAATGTATGTACATACATTTTCACACTTTTGAAAAAAAAACATAGTGGATTTCAAGCAGATGTAAGAGCATTGGCAAGGACATGAAAGCATGGTTTTGCAAACGTCTGTGTGTTTTATTTTTTGACAAGTGTCATAATGTCGGTACAAATAATAGTGATATATCTTTGGTGACTGAGGTATAGCCTGTGGCCAGGGGCAGTGGCCCAATTGTCTGGGTCATTGTATAAGGTCATGACCAGGTCAATCTGGCTACTGGCCTTGACCGCGAGAGATGAAACATTTAGTTAAAGTGGCCATGTCCACCTGGGACCGGCTATGTGATGAAGTTATTCAAAAGTAGGATAGATTTGAAAGTGAAAAAAATGTGCTAGTGGTAATATGGTCATAGGGTTCTGACTTTGCCTTCTGCAGGCTGCCATGGAAAGGGAAAAGGGGCTCTGTACTGCGCCCCACCTTCTCTTTCCATGGTGGCCATCTTGGAAAAGGATTTTCCTCCTATGAGAGGGCACTGCAGGCGTCCCGCTGTAGGAAGATAAATCTATTTTTAGCACCCCGGGTTCTCGCTTTGGGAACCAGGGGTGCTACTGGCCTTTATCTGCCATTGCAGGGGCTGCTATGGAGGATAATGGTCTGGAGACCTTGTTACTTATTTATTTATTTATAATGCGCCGAAGCCCGTAGGCATCACGGCGCACACAGACACACTTCGCTTGGGCCGATAAATTGGGCTGCCGGGCCGTTATCCCAAGTTGTAGTCCCTGGAACGTGGGATGAACGCCACATTGTTCCCATTAGCATAACAGAAAATGCTAATGGAAATGTTGTAAATATGTATTGAGTCTGTGTATGGTCATGTGGCTCTGTCCTGAAGGTCCACAATGACGTCCAATGTTCGCGGATGTCAACGGAAGCACAAACATTGGAAAAACTATAGAAGTGTTAAAAATGATGCTAGAAGGTGGGAAATGACAGAGTTTTAAGGTGAAATGTGGTAAATTGGACACATAGTTGCCATAATGGGGTAAGTATGATATTAGTATGTTGTAGAAAAATAGCATGTACTGGTAAAAACCCATGGAATTCCTTGAAAAAAAGCTTTGTAAAAGAGACGTTATGGTTAAGTTGCACCAATGAAAACGTATACAATTCAATGAAAATACTTTGTTGAAGGAACATTATGGTTAAGTTGCACTAGTAAAAACCTATTAAATTCAATGAAAAAACGTAGTTAAGGGGACGTTATGGTTAAGTTGCACTAATGAAAACCTATGAAATTCAATGGAAAAACATTCTTACAGGGAAGTTATGGTTACAGGTAAAACCGAAAAACCTCAGAAATTTGCCAGTTATGGTAATCTAAGCAAACATAACTCACGCCACCACCGTGCACTGCTAAGACTAACACCCAGGACATCAAAGATGACATCACACATGTCATTAATGACATCACTGATGACATCACATATCTGGCACACCTATTTAACGTCCCTGTAACAATGTTTTTCCATTGAATTTCATAGGTTTTTATTAATGCAACTTAACCATAATGTCCCCTTAGCTATGTTTTTTAATTGAATATATATATATATATATATATATATATATATACCCCCGCTCATGCCCCGTGTCTCCCCCGTTCCCCCCACCCCCTGCTCATGCCCTGTGTCTCCCTTCCGTTCCCCCCTACCCCCCGCTCATGCCCCGTGTCTCCCCTGTTCCCCCCACCCCCCGCTCATGCCCCGTGTCTCTCCCCGGTTCCCCCCCACCCCCCGCTCATGCCCCGTGTCTCCCTTTCATTCCCCCCACCCCCCCGCTCATGCCCGTATCTCCCCTGTTCCCCCCACCCCCCGCTCATGCCCTTTGTCTACCTCCTGTTCCCCGCCACCCCCCGCTCATGCCCCGTGTCTCCATTGTTCCCCCCCACCCCCTGCCCCGTATCTCCCCCCGGTTAACCCCCACCCCCGCTCATCGCTCATGCCCAGTGTCTACCTCCCGTTCCCCCCACCATCCGCTCATGCCCCGTGCCTCCCCTGTACCCCCCCACCCCCCGCTCAAGCCCCGTGTCTCCCCTGTTCCCCCCCCACCCCCCGCTCATGCCCTGTGTCTACCTCCTGTTCCCCGCAACCCCCGCTCATGCCCCGTGTCTCCATTGTTCCCCCCACCCCCTTCTCCTGCCCCGTGTCTCCCCCCGGTTCCTCCTCACCCCCCGCTCATGTCCCGTGTCTACCTCCCGTTCCTCCCCACCCCCCGCTCATGCCCCGTGTCTCCCCTGTTCACCCCCATCCCCCGCTCATGCCCCGTGTCTACCTACCGTTCCCCCCTACCCCCCGCTCATGCCCCGTGTCTCCCCTGTGCCCCCCCACCCTCCGCTCATGCCCCGTGTCTCCCCTGTTCCCCCCCACCCCCGCTCATGCCCCATGTCGCCCTCCTTTCCCCCCGACCCCCCACACATGCCCCGTGTCTTCCCTGTTCCTCCCCACCCCCTGCTCATGCCCTGTGTCTCCCCTGTTCCACCTGAACCCCCGCTCATGCCCCGTGTCTCCTTCCTTTTCCCCCCACCCCCCACTCATGCCCCGTGTCTCCCCTGTTGCCCCCCACACCCTGCTCCGCTCATGCCCCGTGTCTCCCTCCCGTTCCCCACCACCCCCTGCTCATGCCCCGTGTCTCCCCTGTTCCCCCCACCCCCGCTCATGCCCCGTGTCTCCCCTGTTCCCCCAACCCGTGCTCATACCCCATGTCTCCCTTCCATTCCACCCCACCCCCTGCTCATGGCCTGTGTTTCCCCTGTTCCTCCCACTCCCCGCTCATGCCCCGTGTCTCCCCTGTTCCCCTCACCCCTGTTCATGCCCCGTGTCTACCTCCCGTTCCCCCCCGCTCATGTCCCGTGTCTACCTCCCATTACCCCCACCCCTCGCTCATGCCCCATGTCTACCTGTTCCCACCAACCCCCGCTCATGCCCCGTGTCTACCTCCCGTTCCCCCTCACACCCCGCTCATGGCCCGTGTCTCCCCTGTTCCCCCCACCCCCACTCATGCCACATGTCTCCCTCCTTCCCCCCAACCCCCCGCTCATGCCCTGTGTCTCCCCTGTTCCCCCCACTCCCCGCTCACGCCCCGTGTCTCCCTTCCGTTCCCCCCACTCCCGCTCATGCCCCATGTCTCCCTCCTTTTCCCCCCCACCCCCCGCTCATGCCCCGTTTCTCCCCTGTTCCCCCCACCCCCCCGCTCATGCTCCGTGTCTCCCCTGTTCCCCCCCACCCCCTGCTCATGCCCTGTGTCTCCCTCCTTTTACCCCCCACACCCCGCTCATGCCCGGCCCGGTGTCTCTCCTGTTCCCCTCCACCCCCCGCTCATGCCCCGTGTCTCCCCTGTTCCCCCCACCTGCTGCTCAGGCCCCGTGTCTCCCTCCCATTCCCCCCACCCCCTGCTCATGCACTGTGTCTCCCCTGTTCCACCCACCTCCTGCTCATGGCCCGTGTATCCCTCCTTTTCCCCCAACCCCCGCTCATGCCCCGTGTCTCCCTCCTTTCCCCCCCCGCACATGCCCCGTGTCTCCCCTGTTATAATTCATGCCCCGTGTCTCCCCTGTTCCCCCACCCCCCGCTCACGCCCCGTGTCTCTCTCCTTTTCCCCCATCCCCCGCTCATGCCCTGTGTCTCCCCTGTTCCCCCCACCCCCCTTTCATGCCCTGTGTCTCCCTCCTTTTCCCCCCACCCCTCGCTCATGCCCTGTGTCTCCCCTGTTCCCCCCCACCCCGCTCATGCCCTGTGTCTCCCTCCTTTTCCCCCCACCCGCTGCTCATGCCCAGTGTCTCCCCTGTTCCCCCACCCCCCACTCATTCCCGGTGTCTCTTTCCTTTTCCCCCCACCCCCTGGTAATGCCCCGTGTCTCCCTCCTTTTCCCCCCCGACCCCCGGCTCATGCCCCTTGTCTCCCCTGTTACCCCCACCCCCGCTCATGCCCCATGTCTCCCCTGTTCCCCCTGAACCCCCGCTCATCCCGCATGTCTCCCTCCCTTTCCCCCCCACCCCCGCTCATGCCCCTTGTCTCCCCTGTTCCCCGCCACCCCGCTCATGCCCCGTGTCTCCCTCCCGTTCCCCCGCTCATGCCCATTGTCTCCCCTGTTCCCCCACCCCCCCGCTCATGCCCCGTGTCTCTCACTTGTTCCCCCCACCCCCTGCTCATGCCCTGTGTCTCCCTCCTTTCACTCCCACCCCCGCTCATGCCCCGTGTCTCCCCTGTTCCCCCATGCCCTGCTCATGCCCCATGTCTCCCTCCCGTTCCTCCCAACCCCTGCTCAAGCCCCATGTCTCCCCTGTTCCCCCCACCCCCGCTCATCCCGCGTGTCTCCCTCACATTCCCCCCACCCCTGCTCATGCCCCTTGTCTCCCCTGTTCCCCGCCACCCCGCTCATGCCCCGTGTCTCCCTCCTTTTCCCCCCACCTCTCGCTCATGCCCAGTGTCTCCCCTGTTCCCCCACCCCCCACTCATTCCCGGTGTCTCTCTCCTTTTCCCCCCACCCCCTGCTAATGCCCCGTGTCTCCCTCCTTTTCCCCCCCGACCCCCCGCTCATGCCACTTGTCTCCCCTGTTCCCCCCACCCCCGCTCATGCCCCATGTCTCCCCTGTTCCCCCTGAACCCCCGCTCATCCCGCATGTCTCCCTCCCTTTCCCCCCACCCCCGCTCATGCCCCTTGTCTCCCCTGTTCCCCGCCACCCCGCTCATGCCCCGTGTCTCCCTCCCGTTCCCCCGCTCATGCCCATTGTCTCCCCTGTTCCCCCACCCCCCGCTCATGCCCCGTGTCTCTTACTTGTTCCCCCCACCCCCCGCTCATGCCCTGTGTCTCCCTCCTTTCCCTCCCACCCCCGCTCATGCCCCGTGTCTCCCCTGTTCCCCCCATGCCCCGCTCATGCCCCATGTCTCCCTCCCGTTCCTCCCAACCCCTGCTCAAGCCCCATGTCTCCCCTGTTCCCCCCACCCCTGCTCATCCCGCGTGTCTCCCTCCCATTCCCCCCACCCCTGCTCATGCCCCTTGTCTCCCCTGTTCCCCGCCACCCCGCTCATGCCCCGTGTCTCCCTCCCATTCCCCCCGCTCATGCCCATTGTCTCCCCTGTTCCCCCACCCCCCGCTCATGCCCCGTGTCTCTCACTTGTTCCCCCCACCCCCCGCTCATGCCCTGTGTCTCCCTCCTTTCCCTCCCACCCCCGCTCATTCCCCGTGTCCTCCTTTCCCCCCATGCCCCGTGTCTCCCTCCCGGCCCTCCCAACCCCTGCTCAAGCCCCGTGTCTCCCTTCCGTTCCCCCCACCCCCTGCTCATGCCCCGTGTCTCCCCTGTTCCCCCCACCTCCCGCTAATGCCCCATGTCAACCCCCCATTCCGCCCCAGCCCCCGCTCATGCCCCGTGTCTCCCTCCCATTCCCCCCCGCCCCCCGCTCATGCTCCGTGTCTCCCCTGTTCCTCCCACCCCCCGCTCATGCTCCGTGTCTACCTCCCATTCCCCCCACCCCCCGCTCATGCCCCATGTCTCCCCTGTTCCCCCCACCCCCCACTCATGCCGCATGTCTCCCTGTTCCCCCCACCCCCCCGCTCATGCGCTGTGTCTCCCCTGTTCCCATCCATCCCCTGCTCATGCCCCGTGTCTCCCTCCTTTTCCGCCCACCCCCCGCTCATGCCCCGTGTCTCCCTCCTTTTCCCCCCACCCCCTGCTCATGCCCGTGTCTCCCTCCTTTCCACCGACCCCCCGCTCATGCCCCGTGTCTCCCTGTTCCCCCAACAGCCGCTCACGCCCCATGTCTCCCTCCTTTCCCCCCACCCCCCGCTCATGTCCCGTGTCTCCCCTGTTCCCCCCACCCCCTGCTCATGCCCTGTGTCTACCTCCCGTTCCCCCCAACCCCCGCTCATGCCCCGTGTCTCCCTCCTTTCCCCCCACACCCCGCTCATGCCCCTTGTCTCCCCTGTTCCCCCCACCCCCCACTCATGCCTTGTGTCTCCCTCCCGTTCCCCCCACCCTGCGCTCATGCCCCGTGTCTCCCTTGTTCCCCCCACCCCCGCTCATGCCCTGTGTCTCCCTCCTTTTGCCCCCACCCCCTGCTCATGCCCCGTGTCTCCCCTGTTCCCCACGACCCACCGCTCATGCCCCGTGTCTCCCTCCTTTTCCCCCAACCACTGCTCATGCCCTGTGTCTCCCCTGTTCCCCCATCCCCCGCTCATGCCCCATGTCTCCCTCCCATTCCCCCCACCCCCTGCTCATGCCCCGTGTCTCCCCTGTGCCCTCCGACCCCCCGCTCATGCCCCATGTCTCCCTCCTTTCCCCCCGACCCCCCACTCATGCCTCGTGTCTTCCCTGTTCCTCCCACCCCCCACTCAAGCCCTGTCTCCCTCCTTTCCCCCTCCCCTGTTCTGCCCCGTGTCTCCCTCCTTTCCCCCCACCCCCATGACCCCCCGCTCATGCCCCGTGTCTCCTTCCTTTTCCCCCCACCCCCCACTCATGCCCCGTGCCTCCCCTGTTCCGCCCCACACCCTGCTACGCTCATGCCCCGTGTCTCCCTCCCGTTCCCTCCACCCCCTGCTCATGCTCCGTGTCTCCCCTGTTCCCCCCACCCCCGCTCATGCCCCGTGTCTCCGTTCCGTTCCACCCCACCCCCTGCTCATGGCCTGTGTTTCCCCTGTTCCTCTCATTCCCCGCTCATGGACCGTGTCTCCCCTGTTCCCCTCACCCCTTGCTCATGCCCCATGTCTACCTCCCGTTCCCCCCAACCCCCGCTCATGCCCGTGTCTCCCTCCCATTACCCCCACCCCTCGCTCAGGCCCCATGTCTCCCTGTTCCCCCCACCCCCCGCTCATGCCCCGTGTCTACCTCCCGTTCCCCCTCACACCCCGCTCATGGCCCGTGTCTCCCCTGTTCCCCCCACCCGCACTCATGCCACATGTCTCCCTTCCATTCCCCCCACCCCCTGCTCATGCCCCGTGTCTCCCTCCTTTCACCCCCCGCTCATGCCCCATTTCTCCCCTGTTCCCCCCCACCCCCCCGCTCATGCTCCGTGTCTCCCCTGTTCCCCCCACACCCTGCTCATGCCCTGTGTCTCCCTCCTTTTACCCCCAACACCCTGCTCTTGCCCGGTGTCTCCCCTGTTCCCCTCCCCCCCGATCATGCCTCGTGTCTCCCCTGTTCCCCCCACCCGCTGCTCAGGCCCCGTGTCTCCCTCCCATTCCACCCACCCCCCGCTCATGCACTGTGTCTCCACTGTTCCACCCACCTCCTGCTCATGGCCCGTGTATCCCTCCTTTCCCCCCCACCCCCAGCTCATGCCCCGTGTCTCCCCTGTTCCCCCAACCCCCGCTCATGCCCCGTGTCTCCCTCCTTTCCCCCCACCCCCCGCACATGCCCCGTGTCTCCCTTGTTATAATTCATGCCCCGTGTCTCCCCTGTTCCCTCCGGCCCCCACTCATGCCCTGTGTCTCCCTCCTTTTCCCCCCACCCCTTGCTCATGCCCTGTGTCTCCCCTGTTCCCCCCACCCCCTGCTCATGCCCTGTGTCTCCCTCCTTTTCCCCCCACCCGCTGTTCATGCCCCGTGTCTCCCCTGTTCCCCCACCCCCCACTCATTCCCGGTGTCTCCCTCCTTTTCCCCCCCACCCCTTGCTAATGCCCCCTGTCTCCCTCCTTTTCCCCCCCACCCCCCGCTCATGCCCCTTGTCTCCCTTGTTCCCCCCCACCCCCACTCATGCCCCGTGTCTCCCCTGTTCCCCCCACCCCCCGCTCATCCCGCATGTCTCCCTCCCTTTCCCCCCCACCCCCGCTCATGCCCCTTGTCTCCCCTGTTCCCCGCCACCCCGCTCATGCCCCGTGTCTCCCTCCCGTTCCCCCCACTCATGCCCATTGTCTCCCCTGTTCCCCTCACCCCCCGCTCATGCCCTGTGTCTCTAACTTGTTCCCCCCATTCCCCGCTCACGCCCCGTGTCTCCCCTGTTCCCCCATGCCCCGCTCATGCCCCGTGTCTCCCTCCCGTTCCTCCCAACCCCTGCTCAAGCCCCATGTCTCCCCTGTTCCCCCCACCCCCCGCTCATGCCCCGTGTCTCCCTTCCGTTCCCCCCCACCCCCCGCTCATGCCCCGTGTCTCCCTGTTCCCCCTCCGCCCGCTAATGTCCCATGTCAACCCCCCATTCCGCCCCAGCCCCCGCTCATGCCCCGTGTCTCCCTCCCATTCCCCCCCACCCCCGCTCGTGCCCCGTGTCTCCCCTGTTCCCCCCCCGCTCATGGTCCGTGTCTACCTCCCATTCCCCACCACCCCCTGCTCATGCCCCATGTCTCCCCTGTTCCCCCCACCCCCCACTCATGCCGCATGTCTCCCCTATTCCCCCCCACCCCCCGGTCATGCGCTGTGTCTCCCCTGTTCCCATCCACCCCACGCTCATGCCCCGTGTCTCCCTCCTTTTCCCCCCACCCCCCGCTCATGCATCATGTCTCCCTCCTTTTCCCCTCACCCCCTGCTCATGCCCGTGTCTCCCTCCTTTCCACCCCCCCCCCGCTCATGCACCGTGTCTCCCTGTTCCCCCCAACACCCGCTCATGCCCCATGTCTCCCTCCTTTCCCCCCACCCCCCGCTCATGCCCCATGTCTCCCCTGTTCCCCCCACCCCACGCTCATGCCCTGTGTCTACCTCCCGTTCCCCCAACCCCCCGCTCATGCCCCGTGTCTCCCTCCCGTCCCCCTCCACCCCCTGCTCATGCTCCGTGTCTCCCCTGTTCCCCCCCACCCCCGCCATGCCCCGTGTCTCCCCTGTTCCCGCCAACCCGTGCTCATGCCCCATGTCTCCGTTCCGTTCCACCCCACCCCCTGCTCATGGCCTGTGTTTCCCCTGTTCCTCTCACGCTCCGCTCATGCCCCGTGTCTCCCCTGTTCCCCTCACCCCCTGCTCATGCCCCATGTCTAGCTCCCGTTCCCCCCACCCCCCGCTCATGCCCGTGTCTCCCTCCCATTACCCCCACCCCTCGCTCAGGCCCCATGTCTCCCTGTTCGCCCCACCCCCCGCTCATGTCCCGTGTCTACCTCCCGTTCCCCCTCACACCCCGCTCATGGCCCGTGTCTCCCCTGTTCCCCCCACCCGCACTCATGCCACATGTCTCCCTTCCATTCCCCCCACCCCCGCTCATGCCCGTGTCTCCCTCCTTTCCCCCCCCGCTCATGCCCTGTTTCTCCCCTGTTCCCCCCACCCCCCGCTCATGCTCCGTGTCTCCCCTGTTCCCCCCCACACCCTGCTCATGCCCTGTGTCTCCCTCCTTTTACCCCCAACACCCTGTTCTTGCCCGGTGTCTCCCCTGTTCCCCTCCCCCCGATCATGCCTCGTGTCTCCCCTGTTCCCCCCACCCGCTGCTCAGGCCCCGTGTCTCCCTCCCATTCCCCCCACACCCCCTCATGCACTGTGTCTCCCCTGTTCCACCCACCTCCTGCTCATGGCCCGTGTATCCCTCCTTTCCCCCCCACCCCCAGCTCATGCCCTGTGTCTCCCCTGTTCCCCCAACCCCCGCTCATGCTCCGTGTCTCCCTCCTTTCCCCCCACCCCCCGCACATGCCCCGTGTCTCCCTTGTTATGATTCATGCCCCGTGTCTCCCCTGTTCCCCCCATCCCCCACTCATGCCCTGTTTCTCCCTCCTTTTCCCCCCACCCCTCGCTCATGCCCTGTGTCTCCCCTGTTCCCCCCCATCCCCTGCTCATGCCCTGTATCTCCCTCCTTTCCCTGCCGCTCATGCCCCGTTTCTCCCCTGTTCCCCCCCACCCCCCCGCTCATGCTCCGTGTCTCCCCTGTTCCCCCCCACACCCTGCTCATGCCCTGTGTCTCCCTCCTTTTACCCCCAACACCCTGCTCTTGCCCGGTGTCTCCCCTGTTCCCCTCCCCCCCGATCATGCCTCGTGTCTCCCCCGTTCCCCCCACCCGCTGCTCAGGCCCCGTGTCTCCCTCCCATTCCCCCCACCGCCCGCTCATGCACTGTGTCTCCACTGTTCCACCCACCTCCTGCTCATGGCCCGTGTATCCCTCCTTTCCCCCCCACCCCCAGCTCATGCCCCGTGTCTCCCCTGTTCCCCCAACCCCCGCTCATGCCCCGTGTCTCCCTCCTTTCCCCCCACCCCCTGCTCATGCCCCATGTCTAGCTCCCGTTACCCCCCACCCCCCGCTCATGCCCGTGTCTCCCTCCCATTACCCCCACCCCTCGCTCAGGCCCCATGTCTCCCTGTTCGCCCCACCCCCCGCTCATGTCCCGTATCTACCTCCCGTTCCCCCTCACACCCCGCTCATGGCCCGTGTCTCCCCTGTTCCCCCCACCCGCACTCATGCCACATGTCTCCCTTCCATTCCCCCCACCCCCCGCTCATGCCCCCTGTCTCCCTCCTTTCCCCCCCGCTCATGCCCCGTTTCTCCCCTGTTCCCCCCACCCCCCACTCATGCTCCGTGTCTCCCCTGTTCCCCCCACACCCTGCTCATGCCCTGTGTCTCCCTCCTTTTACCCCCAACACCCTGTTCTTGCCCGGTGTCTCCCCTGTTCCCCTCCCCCCGATCATGCCTCATGTCTCCCCTGTTCCCCCCACCCGCTGCTCAGGCCCCATGTCTCCCTCCCATTCCCCCCACCCCCCCTCATGCACTGTGTCTCCCCTGTTCCACCCACCTCCTGCTCATGGCCCGTGTATCCCTCCTTTCCCCCCCACCCCCAGCTCATGCCCCGTGTCTCCCCTGTTCCCCCAACCCCCGCTCATGCCCCGTGTCTCCCTCCTTTCCCCCCACCCCCCGCACATGCCCCGTGTCTCCCTTGTTATGATTCATGCCCCGTGTCTCCCCTGTTCCCCCCATCCCCCACTCATGCCCTGTTTCTCCCTCCTTTTCCCCCCACCCCTCGCTCATGCCCTGTGTCTCCCCTGTTCCCCCCCACCCCCTGCTCATGCCCTGTGTCTCCCTCCTTTTCCCCCCACCCGCTGTTCATGCCCCGTGTCTCCCCTGTTCCCCCACCCCCCACTCATTCCCGGTGTCTCCCTCCGTTTCCCCCCCACCCCTTGCTAATGCCCCGTGTCTCCCTTCTTTCCCCCCCACCCCCCGCTCATGCCCCTTGTCTCCCCTGTTCCCCCCACCCCCGCTCATGCCCCGTGTCTCCCCTGTTCCCCCCACCCCCCGCTCATCCCGCATGTCTCCCTCCCTTTCCCCCCCACCCCCGCTCATGCCCCTTGTCTCCCCTGTTCCCCGCCACCCCGCTCATGCCCCGTGTCTCCCTCCCGTTCCCCCGCTCATGCCCATTGTCTCCCCTGTTCCCCTCACCCCTCCTCATGCCCCGTGTCTCTCACTTGTTCCCCCCACCCCCTGCTCACGCCCTGTGTCTCCCCTGTTCCCCCATTCCCCGCTCATGCCCCGTGTCTCCCTCCCGTTCCTCCCAACCCCTGCTCAAGCCCCATGTCTCCCCTGTTCCCCCCCACCCCCCGCTCATGCCCCGTGTCTCCCTTCCGTTCCCCCCACCCCCCGCTCATGCCCCGTGTCTCCCCTGTTCCACCCACCACCCGCTAACGTCCCATGTCAACCCTCCATTCCGCCCCAGCCCCCGCTCATGCCCCGTGTCTCCCTCCCATTCCCCCCCACCCCCCGCTCATGCCCCGTGTCTCCCCTGTTCCCCCCCGCTGATGGTCCGTGTCTACCTCCCATTCCCCACCACCCCCTGCTCATGCCCCATGTCTCCCCTGTTCCCCCACCCCCACGCTCATGCCGCATGTCTCCCCTATTCCCCCCCACCCCCCGCTCATGCGCTGTGTCTCCCCTGTTCCCATCCACCCCCCGCTCATGCCCCGTGTCTCCCTCCTTTTCCCCCCACCCCCTGCTCATGCCTCATGTCTCCCTCCTTTTCCCCTCACCCTCTGCTCATGCCCGTGTCTCCCTCCTTTCCACCCACCCCCCGCTCATGCACCGTGTCTCCCTGTTCCCCCAACACCCGCTCATGCCCCATGTCTCCCTCTTTTCCCCCCACCCCCGCTCATGCCCCGTGTCTCCCCTGTTCCCCCCACCCCCTGCTCATGCCCTGTGTCTACCTCCCGTTCCCCCCACCCCCTGCTCATGCTCCGTGTCTCCCCTGTTCCCCTCCACCCCCGCTCATGCCCCGTGTCTCCCCTGTTCCCCCACCCCGTGCTCATGCCCCATGTCTCCGTTCCGTTCCACCCCACCCCCTGCTCATGGCCTGTGTTTCCCCTGTTCCTCTCACTCTCCGCTCATGCCCCGTGTCTCCCCTGTTCCCCTCACCCCCTGCTCATGCCCCATGTCTAGCTCCCGTTCCCCCCCACCCCCCGCTCATGCCCGTGTCTCCCTCCCATTACCCCCACCCATCGCTCAGGCCCCATGTCTCCCTGTTCGCCCCACCCCCCACTCATGCCCCGTGTCTACCTTCCATTCCCCCTCACACCCCGCTCATGGCCCGTGTCTCCCCTGTTCCCCCCACCCACACTCATGCCACATGTCTCCCTTCCATTCCCCCCACCCCCTGCTCATGCCCCGTGTCTCCCTCCTTCCCCCCCTGCTCATGCCCCGTTTCTCCCCTGTTCCCCCCACGCCCCCGCTCATGCTCCGTGACTCCCCTGTTCCCCCCCACACCCTGCTCATGCCCTGTGTCTCCCTCCTTTTACCCCCAACACCCTGCTCTTGCCTGGTGTCTCCCCTGTTCCCCTCCCCCCCGATCATGCCTCGTGTCCCCCCTGTTCCCCCCACCCGCTGCTCAGGCCCCGTGTCTCCCTCCCATTCCCCCCACCCCCCGCTCATGCTCTGTGTCTCCCCTGTTCCACCCACCTCCTGCTCATGGCCCGTGTATCCCTCCTTTCCCCCCCACCCCCAGCTCATGCCCCGTGTCTCCCCTGTTCCCCCAACCCCCGCTCATGCCCTGTGTCTCCCTCCTTTCCCACCAGACCCCGCTCATGCCCCGTGTCTCCCTCCCATTCCCCCCCACCCCCCGCTCATGCCCCGTGTCTCCCCTGTTCCCCCCCCGCTCATGGTCCGTGTCTACCTCCCATTCCCCACCACCCCCTGCTCATGCCCATGTCTCCCCTGTTCCCCCCACCCCCTGCTCATGCCGCATGTCACCCCTATTCCCACCCACCCCCAGCTCATGCGCTGTGTCTACCCTGTTCCCATCCACCCCCCGCTCATGCCCGTGTCTCCCTCCTTTTCCCCCCACCCCCTGCTCATGCCTCATGTCTCCCTCCTTTTCCCCTCACCCCCTGCTCATGCCCGTGTCTCCCTACTTTCAACCCACCCCCCGCTCATGCACCGTGTCTCCCTGTTCCCCCCAACACCCGCTCATGCCCCATGTCTCCCTCCTTTGCCCCCACCCCCCGCTCATGCCCCGTGTCTCCCCTGTTCCCCCCACCCCCTGCTCATGCCGTGTGTCTACCTCCCGTTCCCCCAACCCCCCGCTCATGCCCCGTGTCTCCCTCCCGTTCCCCCCCACCCCCTGCTCATGCTCCGTGTCTCCCCTGTTCCCCCCCACCGCCGCTCATGCCCCATGTCTCCCCTGTTCCCCCCAGCCCGTGCTCATGCCCCATGTCTCCGTTCCGTTCCACCCCACCCCCTGCTCATGGCCTGTGTTTCCCCTGTTCCTCTCACTCTCCGCTCATGCCCCGTGTCTCCCCTGTTCCCCTCACCCCCTGCTCATGCCCCATGTCTAGCTCCCTTTCCCCCCCACCCCCCGCTCATGCATGTGTCTCCCTCCCATTACCCCCACCCCTCGCTCAGGCCCCATGTCTCCCTGTTCGCCCCACCCCCCGCTCATGCCCCGTGTCTACCTCCCGGTCACCCTCACACACCGCTCATGGCCCGTGTCTCCCCTGTTCCCCCCCACCCGCACTCATGCCACATGTCTCCCTTCCATTCCCCCCACCCCCCGCTCATGCCCCGTGTCTCCCTCCTTTCCCCCCCGCTCATGCCCCGTTTCTCCCCTGTTCCCCCCACCCCCCGCTCATGCTCCGTGTCTCCCCTGTTCCCCCCACACCCTGCGCATGCCCTGTGTCTCCCTCCTTTTACCCCCAACACCCTGCTCTTGCCCGGTGTCTCCCCTGTTCCCCTCCCCCCCGATCATGCCTCATGTCTCCCCTGTTCCCCCCACCCGCTGCTCAGGCCCCGTGTCTCCCTCCCATTCCCCCCACCCCCCGCTCATGCACTGTGTCTCCCCTGTTCCACCCACCTCCTGCTCAGGGCCCGTGTATCCCTCCATTCTCCCCCACCCCCAGCTCATGCCCCGTGTCTCCCCTGTTCCCCCAACACCCGCTCATGCCCTGTGTCTCCCTCCTTTCCCCCCACCCCCCGCACATGCCCCGTGTCTCCCTTGTTATAATTCATGCCCCGTGTCTCCCCTGTTCCCCCCACCCCCCACTCATGCCCTGTGTCTCCCTCCTTTTCCCCCCACCCCTCGCTCATGCCCTGTGCCTCCCCTGTTCCCCCCCACCCCCTGCTCATGCCCTGTGTCTCCCTCCTTTTCCCCCCACCCGCTGTTCATGCCCCGTGTCTCCCCTGTTCCCCCACCCCCCACTCATTCCCGGTGTCTCCCTCCTTTTCCCCCCCACCCCTTGCTAATGCCCCGTGTCTCCCTCCTTTTCCCCCCACCCCTCGCTCATGCCCCTTGTCTCCCCTGTTCCCCCCACCCCCACTCATGCCCCGTGTCTCCCCTGTTCCCCCCACCCCGCGCTCATCCCGCATGTCTCCCTCACTTTCCCCCCCACCCCCGCTCATGCCCCTTGTCTCCCCTGTTCCCCGCCACCCCGCTCATGCCCCGTGTCTCCCTCCCATTCCCCCCGCTCATGCCCATTGTCTCCCCTGTTCCCCTCACCCCCTGTTCATGCCCCGTGTCTCTCACTTGTTCCCCCCACCCCTCGCTCATGCCCCGTGTCTCCCCTGTTCCCCCCATGCCCCGCTCATGCCCCGTGTCTCCCTCCCGTTCCTCCCAACCCCTGCTCAAGCCCCATGTCTCCCCTGTCCCCCCACCCCCCGCTCATGCCCCGTGTCTCCCTTCCGTTCCCCCCCACCCCCTGCTCATGCCCCGTGTCTCCCCTGTTCCCCCCACCGCCCGCTAATGTCCCATGTCAACCCCCCATTCCACCCCAGCCCCCGCTCATGCCCCGTGTCTCCCTCCCATTCCCCCTCACCCCCCGCTCATGCCCCGTGTCTCCCCTGTTCCCCCCCCGCTCATGGTCCGTGTCTACCTTCCCATTCCCCACCACCCCCTGCTCATGCCCCATGTCTCCCCTGTTCCCCCAACCCCCCGCTCATGCCGCATGTCTCCCCTATTCCCCCCCACCCCCCGCTCATGCGCTGTGTCTCCCCTGTTCCCACCCACCCCCCGCTCATGCCCCGTGTCTCCCTCCTTTTCCCCCCACCCCCCGCTCATGCCTCGTGTCTCCCTCCTTTTCCTCTCACCCCCTGCTCATGCCCGTGTCTCACTCCTTTCCACCCACCCCCGCTCATGCACCGTGTCTCCCTGTTCCCCCAACACCCGCTCATGCCCCATGTCTCCCTCCTTTCCCCCCACCCCCTGCTCATGCCCCGTGTCTCCCCTGTTCCCCCCCACCCCCTGCTCATGCCCTGTGTCTACCTCCAGTTCCCCCAACCCCCCGCTCATGCCCTGTGTCTCCCTCCTTTTCCCCCCCACACCCCACTCATGCCCCTTGTCTCCCCTGTTCCCCCCACCCCCCACTCATGCCTTGTGTCTCCCTCCCATTCCCCCCCACCCTGCGCTCATGCCCCGTGTCTCCCTTGTTCCCCTCCACCCCCTGCTCATGCCCCGTGTCTCCCCTGTTCCCCACGATCCACCGCTCACGCCCCGTGTCTCCCTCCTTTCCCCCCCACCCACTGCTCATGCCCTGTGTCTCCCCTGTTCCCCCATCCCCCGATCATGCCCCATGTCTCCCTCCCATTTCCCCACCCCCTGCTCATGCCCCGTGTCTCCCCTGTCCCCTCCGACCCCCCGCTCATGCCCCGTGTCTCCCCTGTTCCCCCACCCAACGCTCATGCCCTGTGTCTCCCTTCCGTTGCCCTCTACCCCCCACTCATGCCTCGTGTCTCCCCTGTTCCCCACACCCCCCGCTCATGCCCTGTGTCTCCCCTGTTCCCCCCGACCCCCTGTTCATGCCCTGTGTCTACTTCCCATTCCCCCCACCCCGCGCTCATGCCCCGTGTCACCCTCCCATTCCCTCTCACCCCCGCTCATGCCCCGTGTCTCCCCTGTTCCCCTCCATCCCCGCTCATGCCCCGTGTCTATCTCCCATTCCACCCCCGCTCATGCCCCGTGTCTCACCTGTTCCCCCCACCCCCGCTCATGCCCTGTGTCTCCCTCCTTCCCCCCCCCCTCTCATGCCCCGTGTCTCCCCTGTTCCCCCCACCCCCACTCAAGCCCTGTGTCTCCCTCCTTTCCCCCCTCCCCCTGCTCTGCCCCATGTCTCCCTCCTTTCCCCCATCCCCCTCTCAAGCCCCTTGTCTCCCCTGTTCCCCCAACCGCTGCTCATGCCCCGTGTCTACCTCCCGTTCCCCCCACCCCCCACTCATGCCCCGTGTCTCCCCTGTTCCCCCCACCCCCGCTCATGCCCCGTGTCTACCCCCGTTCCCCCCACCCCTGCTCATGCCCCGTTTCTCCCCTGTTCCCCCCATCCCCCGCTCATGCCCTGTGTCTAACCTGTCCCCACCTCACCCCCCGCTCATGCCCCATGTCTACCCCCGTTCCCCCCACCCCCGCTCATGCCCCGTGTCTCCCCTGTTCCCACCCACCCCCCGCTCATGCCCTGTGTCTCCCTCCTTTCCTCCCACCCCCGCTAACTCCCCGTGTCTCCCCTGTCCACCCCCACCCTCCGCCCATGCCCTGTGTCTCTCTCCTTTCTCCCCCACCCCCGTTCATGCCCCGTGTCTCCCTCCTTTTGCCCCCCAGCCCCCGCTCATGCTCCTTGTCTCCCCTGTTCCCCCATCCCCCCTCATGCCCTGTGTCTCCCTCCTTTCCCCCCCCCACCCCCCGCTCATGCCCCTTGTCTCCCCTGTTCCCCCCCTCGCTCATTCCCCGTGTCTCCCTCCCGTTCCCCCCACCCCCCGCTCATGCCCCGTGTCTCCCCTGTTCCCCCCACCCCCCGCTCATGCCCCTTGTCTCCCCTGTTCCCCCCACCCCCACTCATGCCCTGTGTCTCCCCTGTTCCCCTCACCCCCGCTCATGCCCTGTGTCTCCCCTGTTCCACCCTCACACCCCGCTCATTCCCCGTGTCTCCCCTGTTCCCCCCACCCCCCGCTCATGCCCCGAGTCTCCCTCCTTTCCCCCCACCCCCCCTCATGCCCCGTGTCTCCCCTGTTCCCCCACCCCCCGCTCATGCCCCGTGTCTTCCTCCTGTTCCCCCCACCCCTGCTCATGCCCAGTGTCTCCCCTGTTCCCCCCACCCCTGCTCATGCCCCTTGTCTCCCCTGTTCCCCCCACCCCCTGCTCATGCCCTGTGTCTCCCCTGTTCCCCCCATCCCCGCTCATGCCCTGTGTCTTCCCTGTTCCCTGCACACCCGATCATTCCCCGTGTCTCCCTCCTTTCCCCCGACCCCCCACTCATGCCCCGTGTCTCCCCTGTTCCCCCCACCCCCCGCTCATGCCCTGTGTCTCACCTGTTCCGCCCACCCCCGACCATGCCCTGTGTCTCCCCTGTTCCCCCCACTCCCCCTCATGCCCCGTGTCTCCCCTGTTCCCCGCACCCCCGATCATTCACTGTGTCTCCCTCCTTTCCCCCCACCCCCCGCTTATGCCCCGTGTCTCCCCTGTTCCCCCCACCCACGCTCATGCCCCGTGTCTCCCTCCTCTCCCCCCCACTCCCTGATCATGCCCCTTGTCTCACCTGTTCCGCCCACCCCCCGACCATGCCCCATGTCCCCCTTCCGTTCCCCCCCACCCCCCGCTCATGCCTCATGTCTCCTCTGTTCCCCCACCCCCCGCTCATGCCCTTGCCTCCCCTGTTCCCCCCACCCCCCGATCATGCCCTGTGTCTCCCCTGTTTCCCCCATCCCCCGCTCATGCCCTGTGTCTCCCCTGTTCCATCCCACCCCCCTGCTCATGCCCCGTGTCTCCCCTGTTCCCCCCACCCCCTGCTCATGCCCCGTGTCTCCCTCCTTTTCCCCCACCCCCACTCATGCCCCGTGACTCCCTCCTGTTCCCCCCACCCCCGCTCATGCCTCGTGTCTCCCCTGTTCCCCCCCACACCCCGGTCATGTCCCGTGTCTCCCTCCTGTTCCCCCACCCCCCGCTCATGCCCCGTGTCTCCCTCCTTTTCCCCCCCACACCCGTTCATGCCCCGTGTCTCCCCTGTTCCCCCCACCCCCCGCTCATGCCACGTATCTCCCCTGCTCCCCCCACCCCCTGCTCATGTCCCGTGGCTCCCCTGTTCCCCCCACCCCCCCGCTCATGCCCCGTGTCTCCCCTATACCCCCCACCCCCCACTCATGCCCCGTGTCTCCCCTGTTCCCCCACCCCCCGCTCATGCCCCGTGTCTACCTCCCATTCCCCCCCACGCCCCGCTCATGCCCCGTGTCTCCCTCCTTTTCACCCCCCACACCCCGCTCATGCCCTGTGTCTCCCTCCTTTTCCCCCCACCCCCCGCTCAGGCCCCGTTTCTCACCTGTTCCCCCCCACCCCCGCTCATGCCCTGTGTCTCCCTCCTTTTCCACCCCACCCCCCTGCTCATGCCCCGTGTCTCCCCTTTCCCCCCCACCCCCGCTCATGCCCCGTGTCTCCCTCCTTTATTCTCCCACCCCCCGCTCATGCCCCATGTCTTCCCTGTTCCCCCCACCCCCCTCTCCTGCCCCTTGTCTCTCTCTTCTTCCTCCCTACCCCCTGCTCATTCCCCGTGTCTACCTCCCATTCCCCCCCACGCCCCGCTCATGCCCCGTGTCTCCCTCCTTTTCACCCCCCACACCCCGCTCATGCCCTGTGTCTCCCTCCTTTTCCCCCCACCCCCCGCTCAGGCCCCGTTTCTCACCTGTTCCCCCCCACCCCCGCTCATGCCCTGTGTCTCCCTCCTTTTCCACCCCACCCCCCTGCTCATGCCCCGTGTCTCCCCTTTTCCCCCACCCCCGCTCATGCCCCGTGTCTCCCTCCTTTATTCTCCCACCCCCCGCTCATGCCCCATGTCTCCCCTGTTCCCCCCACCCCCCTCTCCTGCCCCTTGTCTCTCTCTTCTTCCTCCCTACCCCCTGCTCATTCCCCGTGTCTCCCTCCTTTTCCCCTGACCCCCCGCTCATGCCCCGTGTCTCTCCTGTTCCCTCCCACCCCCCGCTCATGCCCCGTGTCTCCCTCCTTTCCCCCCACCCCCGCTGATGCCACGTATCTCCCCTGCTCCCCCCCACCCCCTGCTCATGCCCCGTGTCTCCCCTATTCCCCCCACCCCCCCGCTCATGCCCTGTTTCTCACCTGTTCCCCCCCACCCCTGCTCATGCCCTGTGTCTCCCTCCTTTTCCACCCCACCCCCCCGCTCATGCCCTGTGTCTCTCCTGTTCCCCCCACCCCCCGCTCATGCCACGTATCTCCCCTGCTCCCCCCCACACCCTGCTCATGTCCCGTGGCTCCCCTGTTCCCCCCACCCCCGCTCATGCCCTGTGTCTCCCTCCTTTTCCCCCCACCCCCCGCTCATGCCCCGTTTCTCACCTGTTCCCCCCACCCCTGCTCATGCCCTGTGTCTCCCTCCTTTTCCACCCCACCCCCCCGCTCATGCCCTGTGTCTCTCCTGTTCCCCACCCCTGCTCATGCCCCGTGTCTCCCTCCTTTTCCCCCCACCCCCCGCTCATGCCCCGTGTCTCCCTCCTGTTCCCCCCCACCCCCGCTCATGCCTCGTGTCTCCCCTGTTCCCCCCACCCCCCTGTCATGTCCCGTGTCTCCCTCCTGTTCCCCCCACACCCCGCTCATGCCCCGTGTCTCCCTCCCATTCCCCCCACCCCCCGCTCATGCCCTGTCTCCGTCCTTTTCCCCCCCACCCCCGCTCATGCCCTGTGTCTCCCCTGTTCCCTCCCACCCCCCGCTCATGCCCCGTGTCTCCCTCCTGTTCCCTCCACCCCCTGCTCATGCCTCGTGTCTCCCCTGTTCCCCCCCACCCCCCGGTCATGTCCCGTGTCTCCCTCCCGTTCCCCCCACACCCCGCTCATGCCCCGTGTCTCCCTCCCGTTCCCTCCACCCCCCGCTCATGCCCCGTTTCTCCCTCCTTTTCCCCCACACCCCCGCTCACGCCCCATGTCTCCCCTGTTCCCCCCCACCCCTCGGTCATGTCCCGTGTCTCCCTCCCGTTCCCCCCACACCCCGCTCATGCCCCGTGTCTCCCTCCCGTTCCCCCCACCCACCGCTCATGCCCCATGTCTCCCTCCTTTTCTCCCCACCCCCCGCTCATGCCCCGTTTCTCACCTGTTCTCCCCCACCCCCACTCATGCCCTGTGTCTCACTCCTTTTCCACCCCACCCCCCTGCTCATGCCCCGTGTCTCCCCTGTTCCCCCACCCCTGCTCATGCCCCGTGTCTCCCTCCTTTTCCTTCCCACCCCCCGCTCATGCCCCGTGTCTCCCCTGTTCCCCCCACCTCCCGCTCCTTCCCCGTGTCTCTCTCTTCTTCCCCCACCCCCCGCTCATGCCCCGTGTCTCCCCTGTTCCCCTCCACCCCCGCTCATGCCCGTGTCTCCCTCCCCTGTTCCCCCACCCCCCGCTCATGCCCCGTATCTCCCCTGTTCCCCCGCTCATGCCCTGTGTCTCCCCTGTTCCCCCCACCCCCCGCTCTTCCCCCGTGTCTACCTCTTGTTCCCCCCACCCCCGCTCATGCCCCGTGTCTCCCTCCTTTCCCCCCACCCCCCGCTCATGCCCCGTGTCTCCCCTGTTCCCCCCACCCCCTGCTCTTGCCCCGTGTCCCCCTCCTTTTCCCCCACCCCCCGCTCATGCCCCGTGTCTCTTTCCTGTTCCCCACACCCCCGCTCATGACCCGTGTCTCTTTCCTGTTCCCCTCCTCCCCCGCTCATGCCCCGTGTCTCCCCTGTTCCCCTCCCACCCCCGCTCATGCCCCTTGTCTCCCTCCTTTCCCCTGACCCCCACTCATGCCCCGTGTCTCCCCTGTTCCCCCCACCCCCCGCTCATGCCCCGTGTCTCCCTTGTTCCCCCACCCCCTGCTCTTGCCCCGTGTCTCCCTCCTTTTCCCCCCACCCCCCACTCATGCCCCGTGTCTTCCTCCTGTTCCCCCCGCTCAAGCCCTGTGTCTTCCTCTTGTCCCCTCTCCTATGATGCCCCTTGTTGATCTCTTGTTCCCCACACCCCCTGCTGATGCCCTGTTGTGTTCTCTTTATACACCCTGCCTTCCCTTTCCATGGTGGCCATCTTGGTAAAAAGGGGAAAGGACATTATGGTTAAGTTGCACTAATAGAAACCTATGAAATTCAATGAAAAAACTTTGTTAAAGGGACGTTATGATTAAGTTGCACTAATAAAAACCTATGAAATTCAATGAAAAACAATGTTAAAGGGACGTTATGGTAAATGAAAAAACTTTGTTAAAGGGACGTTATGGTTAAGTTGCACTAATAAAAACCTATGAAATTCAATGAAATAACTTTGTTAAAGGGACTTTATGGTAATGTTGCACTAATAAAAACCTATGAAATTAAGTAAAAAAATGTTGTTAAAGGGACGTTATGGTTCCAAGTAAAACCGAAAAACCCCTGAAATTCGCCAGTTATGGTAAGCTAAGCAACCATAACTCACGCCACCACTGTGCATTGCTAAGACTAACACACAGGACATCAAATATGACATCACAAATGCAATTGGTGACATCACTGATGACATCACATGTACATTTACTTTTCATGAAAACTCTGTAGAAGGTATTCTCATTATAATGTTGACCAAAAAGTGGCAAGAAATATTGAAATAAATATCAAGTGCTAATTAGTACATACATTAAGCAATGCATTGATATAAATAGCATTCTATTATTAAGTTCTATCCAGTATACTAAGCTACTCATGTAGAAACATAGGCATTGTGTGCAGCATATATGATGGAGGTGCAATATTCATAAGCTTGCCATGTTTTTGTTTCCGTTTCTGCCTCACCTTCTCTGTCATAAATTGTTAATATATGTTAAATAAAGTAAAATGTTTACATTGTGTTGTAATTAATTTCAATTTAGGTGTCCGCAGACAGCGCGGGTGTTCTGAAATGTTCGTAAATAAACGAAAATGGAGGTGTCCTGAAGAACACTATACCTGTCTGTACTGTTCGCTACCAAGTTGAAACTGTTCTAAGAACACACGCAGTGTCCTGAAATGTGCATAAATAAACAAAAATGGAGGTGTCCTGAAGAACACTCTACCTGTTCATAGTGTTTGCTAGCAAGTTGAAACTGTTCTAAGAACACAAGCGCTGTCCTGAAATGTTTGTAAATAAACGAAAATGGAGGTGTCCTGAAAAACATTATACCTGTCCGCACTGTTCGCTAACATGTTCAAACTGTTCTAAGAACACACGCGGTGTCCTGAAATGTTTGCAAATAAATGAAAATGGAGGTGTCCTGAGGACGCTATGTCTGTCTGTATTGTTCGCAAGCAAGTTGAAACTGTTCTAAGAACAAACACCTGTCCGTAACTGTTCGTTTGACGTGTGACGCACTTTCAATTACTTCAGGACCCGAACATTGTTCGTAGAACATCAATGCACATGCGCAAACCAATGTCCATGCATTTGGTGCCATGCGGACAGCCGCTCCCTTCGCAGACATGTTCGTGAACCGATCATGTGACCGCGCCCACGCTGATCGCGCATTCTAAAATACAGACACTGTTCGTGTCCCCGAACAATTTTAAAGTACATTTTCAAGTAATCTACAATATTTTCCAATACAAACTCACCATAGTGCAAGTATCACATAGTAATCGTGAGTTTCTACATACTTTTTGAAACTTTTTGAACCTTTTTTTGTGTTCGATCTGTCTGCGGACAGCGCGCATGTCCGTGACCCGCGTACAAGCACCCCTATAAAAGACCACGTCCTGTAGCTTATTCTCATTGTGTTTATGGCTATTCTTCACAGCACAGCGATTTTTCCTGCCACTTGCAGATTGATATCTTCATCAAGATGGCATCCATTGCTGCACTACTGCCACCTGGTGCTGCGCCTGCTTCAGCACCACCCCCACCCCCTCCACCACCACCACCTTCCCAAGGGCCTGAAGAGGGGAACAGGAGTGAGGATGCAAAGGAGGAAGAAGAGGATGACGAGAGTGAGGTAGTGGAAATCCCTACTACCTGCACTCAGAGTGAGTCTTGGGTGTGGCTGTTATTTACCATTCATGGGAATGGTCCTAAGGCTCGTGCGAACCGAGTCACCTGCAATGAGTGCAAAATGGTACTCAGTCGCGGGAGGCATGGTTCGTATAGCTTTGGGACCACTACCATGAAGCGACACCTCAAGTCATTTCACACTGGGGCCGTTCGCAAGGTTGTACCTTGCGATGAGAGTAGCAGGTTAATTTCCTCTACTTCATCCTCCGTTTCTGATCCTGCCACCACAAGGAACACTCCTGTGGGACAGCGTCTTCCTCAAGCTGCCTCACAGGACATACGCAATGCTGATGACCCTTACCTTTCGAGGGTCACAGTTGTGTGTATGTACTGTGACGCAGTACTCTGCAGGGGGCAGCAAATTTGAAGTGCTTTTGAGACTATCTTCTCAGAGCTCAAGAAGATCTGCCCACTACCCAAATAAAACCCACTCTACATCTTCCTCTCTCAGCTCGCCCTTTCTTATCCCTGTGGTTGGTGTCCCCCCCTTTACCCTCCTTTCCCCTCCTCTCCTAGTGTGTCGTGTATAAAAAAACAAAAAAAATATAAAACAACAAAAATCAAAAAATAAAAATAAGGCTCTTTTCAGAGCCGCCTTTCACAGTTAAAAAATAGAATTGAAAATAAATGAAGCAAAGTCCTTTGGGGTGCTGCCCTATCATAACCATTGCAATTTTCTCTGGGAGGAAATGGTGAATCTGAAAAGAGCCTTTTGGTGGTGTCTGTGTTTGAAAAATTAAAAATACTCAACACCTACTTCAAAATGGATGCTGTAATTCTAAAAAAGGTCGCAATGCATTTTGTATGTTTCTTAGAAAAATCTGATTGCCAGCATAAGTTAGATGTACTTCATCTCTGCGAAAAATGTATGTACTACGAAACATAATATTTTCATTGTGAAAAGAGGACATGCCAAAATCTCTTAGAAAGGCACAAACAGCCTTATTGACATTGCGCCTTGCTTTCTCCATTTGTCGACCAAATGAAGAAGAACAAAGCCACATTTGTCTCTGCGCAATCCATGAAAACATTTCTTGAGAATTTGGGAACATGTCCATGATCTTTCCAAGTCCTTCTTTCATTGCAAATTGCACAGAAATTCCAGACACATGTCCTAAACTGTTCCTTCCACAATGAATTATAATTATATCTGGATGTTGCTCTGTCTCCAAAGTAGCACAGAGAGGTAACAAGTCCAACCACTTCATTCCACGTTCTCCATGCCAGTGTACTTCCACATATGGGAATCCAAGATCTACAGCTACTCCACAGCTTTCTGCATGCACCTTCAACCAATGTATCCACCAGTCTCCCAAAATCCAAACAATCTGTTTTCTGAAACACACAGCCATAGCTATCTGTTCTTCTCTCAGCAAAAAGAGTATCTGAGAAACTCTCTCCTGGCACAACACACCCACTAAACTTTCCTGACCAATCCCTTTCTATGCTCATTCTCATTTGCATGGCTTCCCAACCCAAAAATCCCCAGATGTAACACCCGATGTCCGCAAATTACCGCCATGTTCACGGACATATCTTAACATGGACAGCCCTTCTACCATTTCCACTTCACTCTCTGTGCCATTCCATGATTGGATGTAGCTAAGAAGTCACATGACCATCCACCAATCACATCCAAGACCTCTACATCTAACTGCATCATCATAGATGAGCACTGCAAATGTACTGTGAATCTCTCTGAGTACAAGTGTCATTTCATTAGAAAGCACCTTCTACAAGAAATACTGTACAAGTCTCCAAGAATTCTACTTGCAGCTCCATGCATATCCATATGCATGAACACAAACTACAGTTATGCATATTTTCTGTAAAGTACATTAACAAATGTTCTACTTTCATGTAAACAGATTAACTGAATTTTAGCTTGTATAATCTGTAAAATGAATCTACTGTCTTTTTTCAATCTCCTAAAATCAACTGTCACTTACAAATCTTTATACTATTTAATTTCTTTATACACACACACACTCAAATCATGTTGAACAAACATTTTTCAAATAAAATATGTAGACTACATATAGTCAAAAAAAATTGCATGCACATACTATGTTCAAATCTCAAACAACAATACTTGTACAATTACTTAAACATTTTTTTATTTTTTTATTTATTTAATTACTTACATTTATATAGGACAAGCAGCCCATGACATTGAGGCACTATTACTTGCAAAAGGTTAGTTACAGGAATGGTGGTATTCAGTGGTACATTATGAACTCCACAAGGAATACTAAAGATATTTTGTTTGCTACAGTTAGTCATTGCAATACAGTTTATTCATTAACAACATATGATTTGTATTCAACTGGTCTGGCGTATCTTATGTGAATAAGATAGTTTTAATGGTTTTGAGGAAGGTGCTGAGGATGTCAATTAAAAAAATCAATGTCTAAATTAAAAACAGTGGTATATACAAACAAAATAACTAATATATTTCTTTTACAATTCCAGTGAAGACCATTCTCCTGGAAAGAAGCAGCCTATTTTGAAGTACAAAGAACAACTAAGAAATAACCTGCTCATTTTAGAAAAAAAGTAAGTTGAATACCACCATAATATTTCTATTATTACTCAAACAATCTGTAAGATTCATTCATGCTATTTCTGTGCCTAAAAATAGAGGTTCTGCACCATTCTGTCCAAAAATCCCTATTTCTTAAACAGCGATTTACAGCGAGAATGTCCCACTAATTCCTAATTTTCGACACACAAATTACCCAACTCAGCCACTAGAATTTTGATGTTATAGAACAAACAACTGTTTTAATTGTATAGCATTAGAATTACTATTTGTACTTCTCCACACCACTAGCTTACTTTTTTCAGTAATCTGAACCGAAGTTTAGTAATACATTAATTCAAGAATACCCATTGCTACTAGTTGTAGTTGCCCAATGCACAATCACACAAAATTGCATACATCTTTATCATCTTACTCAAACACTCATGCACACAGCACACATACATTCCAGAACACCCCAACCCATACCTTCTTTATTTTTTCAACAGACCCTAAATAATTCCTACCAAAAATCAAGTCCGTAGAAAGCAACGCAGAAGTAGAGCAAATGAAAATAAAAGTGTCCAACATAAGCATCCATCTCTAGCAGAATTAGTAAAAAAAAGTTGAAACAAAACAGCTAATACAGTCATTTAGTGAAACAAAAGAAGTTTCAAGTACAAAAACTTTGCCTCCTCTATCAAAATGTAAAACAAACCAGAAAACAATTAACAGAAAATCATTTATCACTACAGATAAAACTGATTCTATAAATCTTGATATAGTGCAAAGTAAGCATACCAAAAAAAAGTATTTTAGCCAAAATGTTCTGTCACAAAGTCCTTCAAAATCTTATAAAAACAGGAGAGAAACCAGGTTCAACCCTTAAAACCTATCGTAGGAAATTAATCTTAGAAGCATTGATAGACAGTACAATTCTTCTCAAAAGAAAGTTATTTATTTTAGTGTTAAACAAAATGAAACCACTAACAAAACTTATAACTAAATTACAAAAAAGACTTCTCAATAAACGAAATGTGAACAGAAATAACTTCTTAAGTATCTGCGGAGGTGAATGGAGTCACACTACAAGCACAGAACCATACTTTAATGAAGAAGCATACAAACAAAAGCAAACAAATACAATTGCCATACATAGCAGTGGTCGAGGTTATGAAAAAGTGAATAATACCATAATGGAACAAGAAGTACTCCTTACAAAAATATGCCCTGAAAACTTAGAATCGCCCCTCCATTCAACTGAATAAGAACGTCTAGTGTACAAATGGCCATGCACGTCAATGTGTAACATTCCCAAAAAAATGTTCAAGTCTTTATGCCAATTCCTCAATCAATATGTGAAAAGCAAAGACAAAATCAAAATTAAACTACTGCAAAATATGGATACCTGTCCAGTGTGCAAGTACACAGGACTACAAGGACATTCATTGGCCTGCATTACAGGACCTACTTGCAAAACCACCTCCCATGATATCAAAAGGATATCAACACATCATTCAACTATATGAAATCTAGTTTATAAACTGAACTATGCTAAAAGTCCTGCTTTAGCACTAGACAATTTAAATAACATTCTTCTACAGGGTACAGCAAAAGACCTACTTGAAGAAATCGACTATATCCAGAATAAATATTTTGGAAGTGAAAGCCACTTACAGAATGAAATAGCTGTAAACCAAATTAGTAACAATTCTACACATGGCAACCTTTTACTACACACATACAAAAAAGAAATACTAAAATTTAAAAGTACATCAGCTGAAGTACCAAACCATGTGTGTGTATGTTGCCGCAGAACTTTTTACAAAAGTAACACAAAAACTGTAGACCTATCATACAAAATAGAAGGCAATGAAGATTCTAAATGGTTTGAATTAGCTCTCTACCTTATAGCAGAAAACAAATACGAAATAACTGACCCCTTAATAATTTCCAGTTAATGCACTACAAAACCTGACAACAACCAAACTCCTTCACTTGCTATCACAAATAATTTGGAATTATATAAACTACCAAAACCCCTTCAACAACTTAATTTATATGAGAGCATCATAATTCAAAAAGTGCACCCATTTAAAGCAATAATATGCCTTCAACCAAAAACTGTAAAATTACCTCCCTCTGAATTAGTGAAAGGTATTTGTGGAAAAGTAGTGTATTTACCATTAGATCTAAAAGAAAATGTGCACACTCTAGGAGTGCAACATCCAATGCAGCAATCTTTAATTATCTTAGTAAATGGAGTACCTACAAAAGACAAAATAATGTGGCAACAGCTGGTAGATTTACATAAAGTTAGAGAAGCCTTGCAATATCTTAAAGAGAATAATGAATATTACAAAGAAATTAATATTGAAGAAAACTTGAAGGATACAACTGAAATAATTCAAGAAACACAAGAAGCTGGTCAATTTGAGCTCCGAGATCCTGCTATAATATCAAATACTTTATACCATTATACAATTCATCCATTGCACTCTAATGACACCATAAAAGATGCACTGGAAACATACCAAATGTGTCAAATAAAAGGATCACCAATCAGCATATGGGAAAAAAAGTATAGAAGCACATGCTTTTCCTCTACTCTTTCCTACTGGCAAAGGAGGACAGTACAATGATAGACCTATTCAAATATCAGCATCAGAATACTGCTCATTACGGATGTATTCTGAAGATCTCAGATTTAGACAAAATGTGGAATACATATTCCACCTACTCTTTGAAAGTGAACTAGCAACTTTATGTTACGGAATTGCACACATATTAAAATCAGGATTGCACTTTCAAAATATGACAGCTACACAATTATTACAAAAAGTTCAACAAAAAGATGAGATTTAACAATCAAATATTACAAATCTATTAGCAAATATGCGTGGTACTAAAGAGTACTGGTTTTGACGTCATGGAGATGTACGTTGTATGATCAGAAACCTTGGCTCACCCACTTGGTTTGTTACATTAAGTTGTGCAGAATATGCATGGGAAGATTTACATAATTTCCTACGCATATCAAACAAAACAAACATAGATATACTAACACCTGGAGAACTTTGCTTTCTGGATCCTGTTAATGTTTCAAGATATTTTCACCATCGCTTCATTGCTATGCTACATTTTATTTGTAATAAAACTGTTCCTCCCCATGGAGAAGTGCAACACTTCTTTTGGAGAAAAGAATACCAAGCCAGAGGAGCACCACATATCCACATGCTTTTATGGATTAAAGATTCTCCTAAATTTGGTCAAGACAGTGATGCCACTGTTTTACAGTTTATTGAAAAATATGTCACTTGTGAAATTCCATCAGAATCCACAAATAGTGATCTTCATGCACAAATTTTAGAATTTCAAAGACACAAATGTGGCAAATATTGTCGTCGCAAATACAAAAACAAAGGGAAATATTCACCAAATGCCAATTTGGTTTCCCAAGACCAGTTACAAATACAGGTCAAGTGAACAACCTCATGTCTTCAGTTAGACATAGTGTTAAAGGTAAGTCATCAATGATTACAATGCAATCATTGCCCACTTATGGAATGCAAACATAGATGTGCAGTACATTGCAGACAATTCTACTGTAGTTGCACGATTTGTCACAGCATACTTAACCAAAGCAGAAAAGACAGAGCTGCAAGACCTCTGGAATGACCTGTAATCAGATAAAACAGTGTCTCAGAAATTATACAGCTTGGGCATAAAAATGCTCTCCCATAGAGAATGTGGATCCTATGAAGCAGCTGATCGTTTAACTGGTAGTGCATTGTATGGTATATCTGAAAATATAGTATGGCTAAGTCTTGGTCCAGCTAAATCTAGAAAAAGAGTTATAAAATCATACGAAGATATAGAAACAATAGCCAAACATGATCCCAACAGCCAAGACATTTTAAAAAACAATTTATTGGACACATACTACCCAAACAGGAGTACCACTTTGGAAACCATGTGTCTATACCACATATCCCATAACTACGCATACAAAAATAATGTAAAACCAGATGAAAAAAAAGGTAAATACAGAGTGACAAACTGTGAAGGCAGCTTAGTAAAACTCACCAAGCCAAATTTAATTAATCATATCAAATTGTCATTAAAGACTCCTCAACATAAAGAAGTCCCTGCTACAACTCTTTAAACCATGGAGAAAAGAAGAAGAAATGCTAGATAACTATGACTCATATGAAGGCACTTTCAAAACAAATGAAAGCACTATAACTGATGTAAACTTTACACAGTACAAAACAATGTTGCACAATGAACAGCAACACGAAGAACTCCAGGCCCAACTAGATAAGGACACTCCTGACAGTAGTCAACCTTCTGTAACAGGAAGCCAAGAACCACTGGGAGAACCACTAATAACAAATGAGGCAGAATTAGCTATGATAGAAGTAGAAAACACCATGTGTCAGTATGAAGATAAAGAAGACTTAACCATACTACAATCAAAACTAAACAATGAGCAACGTAGCATTTTTCAAGAAGTAACAAAATAAATTGCACATGGTGTACAACATGAAAAAAAAGAATGCACCTGCCAAAATTACAAACCTATACTACTGTACGTCAGTGGTGAAGCTGGTTCTTCAACATTTTTTTCAACAGACCCTAAAGAATTCCTACCAAAAATCAAGTCCGTAGAAAGCAACGCAGAAGTAGAGCAAATGAAAATAAAAGTGTCCAACATAAGCATCCATCTCTAGCAGAATTAGTAAAAAAAAAGTTGAAACAAAACAGCTAATACAGTCATTTAGTGAAACAAAAGAAGTTTCAAGTACAAAAACTTTGCCTCCTCTATCAAAATGTAAAACAAACCAGAAAACAATTAACAGAAAATCAGCTATCACTACAGATAAAACTGATTCTATAAATCTTGATATAGTGCAAAGTAAGCATACCAAAAAAAAGTATTTTAGCCAAAATGTTCCGTCACAAAGTCCTTCAAAATCTTATAAAAACAGGAGAGAAACCAGGTTCAACCCTTAAAACCTATCGTAGGAAATTAATCTTAGAAGCATTGATAGACAGTACAATTCTTCTCAAAAGAAAGTTATTTATTTTAGTGTTAAACAAAATGAAACCACTAACAAAACCTATAACTAAATTACAAAAAAGGCTTCTCAATAAACGAAATGTGAACAGAAATAACTTCTTAAGTATCTGCGGAGGTGAATGGAGTCACACTACAAGCACAGAACCATACTTTAATTAAGAAGCATACAAACAAAAGCAAACAAATACAATTGCCATACATAGCAGTGGTCGAGGTTATGAAAAAGTGAATAATACCATAATGGAACAAGAAGTACTCCTTACAAAAATATGCCCTGAAAACTTAGAATCACCCCTCCATTCAACTGAATCAGAACGTCTAGTGTACAAATGGCCATGCACGTCAATGTGTAACATTCCCAAAAAAATGTTCAAGTCTTTATGCCAATTCCTCAATCAATATGTGAAAAGCAAAGACAAAATCAAAATTAAACTACTGCAAAATATGGATACCTGTCCAGTGTGCAAGTACACAGGACTACAAGGACATTCATTGGCCTGCATTACAGGACCTACTTGCAAAACCACCTCCCATGATATCAAAAGGATATCAACACATCATTCAACTATATGAAATCTAGTTTATAAACTGTACTATGCTAAAAGTCCTGCTTTAGCACTAGCCAATTTAAATAACATTCTTCTACATGGTACAGCAAAAGACCTACTTGAAGAAATCGACTATATCCAGAATAAATATTTTGGAAGTGAAAGCCACTTACAGAATGAAATAGCTGTAAACCAAATTAGTAACAATTCTACACATGGCAACCTTTTACTACACACATACAAAAAAGAAATACTAAAATTTAAAAGTACATCAGCTGAAGTACCAAACCATGTGTGTGTATGTTGCCGCAGAACTTTTTACAAAAGTAACACAAAAACTGTAGACCTATCATACAAAATAGAAGGCAATGAAGATTCTAAATGGTTTGAATCAGCTCTCTACCTTATAGCAGAAAACAAATACGAAATAACTGACACCTTAATAATTTCCAGTTAATGCACTACAAAACTTGACAACAACCAAACTCCTTCACTTGCTATCACAAATAATTTGGAATTATATAAACTACCAAAACCCCTTCAACAACTTAATTTATATGAGAGCATCATAATTCAAAAAGTGCACCCATTTAAAGCAATAATATGCCTTCAACCAAAAACTGTAAAATTACCTCCCTCTGAATTAGTGAAAGGTATTTGTGGAAAAGTAGTGTATTTACCATTAGATCTAAAAGAAAATGTGCACACTCTAGGAGTGCAACGTCCAATGCAGCAATCTTTGATTATCTTAGTAAATGGAGTACCTACAAAAGACAAAATAATGTGGCAACAGCTGGTAGATTTACATAAAGTTAGAGAAGCCTTGCAATATCTTAAAGAGAATAATGAATATTACAAAGAAATTAATATTGAAGAAAACTTGAAGGATACAACTGAAATAATTCAAGAAACACAAGAAGCTGGTCAATTTGAGCTCCGAGATCCTGCTACAATATCAAATACTTTATACCATTATACAATTCATCCATTGCACTCTAATGACACCATAAAAGATGCACTGGAAACATACCAAATGTGTCAAATAAAAGGATCACCAATCAGCATATGGGAAAAAAAGTATAGAAGCACATGCTTTTCCTCTACTCTTTCCTACTGGCAAAGGAGGACAGTACAATGATAGACCTATTCAAATATCAGCATCAGAATACTGCTCATTACGGATGTATTCTGAAGATCTCAGATTTAGACAAAATGTGGAATACATATTCCACCTACTCTTTGAAAGTGAACTAGCAACTTTATGTTACGGAATTGCAGACATATTAAAATCAGGATTGCACTTTCAAAATATGACAGCTACACAATTATTACAAAAAGTTCAACAAAAAGATGAGATTTAACAATCAAATATTACAAATCTATTAGCAAATATGCGTGGTACTAAAGAGTACTGGTTTTGACGTCATGGAGATGTACGTTGTATGATCAGAAACCTTGGCCCACCCACTTGGTTTGTTACATTAAGTTGTGCAGAATATGCATGGGAAGATTTACATAATTTCCTACGCATATCAAACAAAACAAACATAGATATACTAACACCTGGAGAACTTTGTTTTCTGGATCCTGTTAATGTTTTAAGATATTTTCACCATCGCTTCATTGCTATGCTACATTTTATTTGTAATAAAACTGTTCCTCCCCATGGAGAAGTGCAACACTTCTTTTGGAGAAAAGAATACCAAGCCAGAGGAGCACCACATATCCACATGCTTTTATGGATTAAAGATTCTCCTAAATTTGGTCAAGACAGTGATGCCACTGTTTTACAGTTTATTGAAAAATATGTCACTTGTGAAATTCCATCAGAATCCACAAATAGTGATCTTCATGCACAAAGTTTAGAATTTCAAAGACACAAATGTGGCAAATATTGTCGTCGCAAATACAAAAACAAAGGGAAATATTCACCAAATGCCAATTTGGTTTCCCAAGACCAGTTACAAATACAGGTCAAGTGAACAACCTCATGTCTTCAGTTAGACATAGTGTTAAAGGTAAGTCATCAATGATTACAATGCAATCATTGCCCACTTATGGAATGCAAACATAGATGTGCAGTACATTGCAGACAATTCTACTGTAGTTGCACGATTTGTCACAGCATACTTAACCAAAGCAGAAAAGACAGAGCTGCAAGACCTCTGGAATGACCTGTAATCAGATAAAACAATGTCTCAGAAATTATACAGCTTGGGCATAAAAATGCTCTCCCATAGAGAATGTGGATCCTATGAAGCAGCTGATCGTTTAACTGGTAGTGCATTGTATGGTATATCTGAAAATATAGTATGGCTAAGTCTTGGTCCAGCTAAATCTAGAAAAAGAGTTATAAAATCATACGAAGATATAGAAACAATAGCCAAACATGATCCCAACAGCCAAGACATTTTAAAAAACAATTTATTGGACACATACTACCCAAACAGGCGTACCACTTTGGAAACCATGTGTCTATACCACATATCCCATAACTACGCATACAAAAATAATGTAAAACCAGATGAAAAAAAAGGTAAATACAGAGTGACAAACTGTGAAGGCAGCTTAGTAAAACTCACCAAGCCAAATTTAATTAATCATATCAAATTGTCATTAAAGACTCCTCACTTAAAGAAGTCCCTGCTACAACTCTTTAAATCATGGAGAAAAGAAGAAGAAATGCTAGATAACTATGACTCATATGAAGGCACTTTCAAAACAAATGAAAGCACTATAACTGATGCAAACTTTACACAGTACAAAACAATGTTGCACAATGAACAGCAACACGAAGAACTCCAGGCCCAACTAGATAAGGACACTCCTGACAGTAGTCAACCTTCTGTAACAGGAAGCCAAGAACCACTGGGAGAACCACTAATAACAAATGAGGCAGAATTAGCTATGATAGAAGTAGAAAACACCATGTGTCAGTATGAAGATAAAGAAGACTTAACCATACTACAATCAAAACTAAACAATGAGCAACATAGCATTTTTCAAGAAGTAACAAAATAAATTGCACATGGTGTACAACATGAAAAAAAAGAATGCACCTGCCAAAATTACAAACCTATACTACTGTACGTCAGTGGTGAAGCTGGTTCTGGCAAAACATTCCTAATCAAAATCATCAGTAAGTTCCTTCAACAATTGACAAACAAACTGTCAGCTGTTGTCACTGCCCCCACAGGTTTAGCTGCCTACAACATAGGTGGTGTCACTTTACACCGATTACTACTCCTGCCAGTAGAACACCAAAACAAATTAGACTATTACAAACGTTCTACAGAAGCTGCAATGGAACTACACAGAGTATTGAAACAAATGAAAATGCTACTAATAGATGAAGTGAGCATGGTGTCCAACCTAATGTTGGCTTTGATTCACCTCAGATTACAAGAAATACTCAAAACAAACTATGAAGAGCTCTTTGCAGGAAAACACATTATTGTTTTCAGAGATCTTCTTCAATTGACACCAGTAAAAGGTGAGCCTATTTTTAAAACATTAGGACACAAGCTCTGCCGTAAAACTGTTGGCAGCATTGGAAATGTCAACCTTTGGCAACATTTCCAATACAGAGAATTAACAGAAAACATTTGGCAATCTGCAGATTTCACTTATGCCAACATCTTATATTGGCATAAGCAATATTGAAAACCTGGCACATTCATGCACTTTATGGTGATAATGCATGTGCTACAGATGTTATGGAACAATTAGCCCACAAAAATGTCAATTGTATGGCCTTAATGCCAACTCTTGCAAGCTGTTTCAAATTCAATGAAATAATGTTAAGTAAAGAAATGCAACCAATAATGGAAATTAGCGCCACAGACAAACTAGATGTACATGGTATGACACTACCCATGTGTGACCAAGCCACAGCAAGACTAAATAGTTTAGAAAAATCAATCTCAAACACAGCAGGCTTGGAAAAGATATTACAACTATCCTTAAATTGCAGAGTAATGGTTAAACGTAACCTTGATGTGGACCAAGGACTAGTTAATGGAGCACTGGGTACAGTTGTTGGCTTTCAAACATACCCACATGACAGCAAAATTCAGTTTGTCAATATTCTCTTTGACAAACTTTCAGAAGTAAAAAGGATAGGATGCTCACAGCTCGATTCCTTCTCTTCAAAGACATGTATGTACGCAGAGAACAATTTTCTCTAACTCTTGCATACGCAGTCACCATTCATAAATCACAAGGGCCCTCATTACGACCCTGGCGGAAAGTAACTGACCTGACCGCCATAGCGTAAATAGCGTTTCCGCCATAGCACGACGGAGTAAAGTGCGGCTAATTCTGACCCATCGGGCACGAGCACTACGCCATGGCGGAAGTGCAAAGTCCGCGATGGCGGAAATGTCCCCAAAACGCCCCTCACCGCCGTCGTACGGCGCCCTAGGTGCAATTCCGCCACCCATTATAGCGGTCACCGTAATGAGCGGCAATCGGAAAATACGGTGACCGTAAATATACGGAAACGGAACTAAAAACATGGCCCCGGAACGGGAAACAGCGCGCCGTACACCTATAAAATCAGAATTCCCACACAACCATTAAAAACACTACCCTGAGACACATCCCAACCCGTCATCCACCCTAGTGAAAACAATAAAAATGGGAAAAGTAGTGAAAAAAGCGTGCGACCGCAAGCGGCAGGTCCACTTCTCCCGTGAGGAACTCACCGTGCTCACAGAGACCCTCCAGGAGAATGCTGCCGTCGTCTTCTCGACGCAAATGACCAGGCCGGCACTTGCGAACAAGAAGGCCATATGGGCCCTGGTGGCACAGCGGGTAAGTGCGGTGGGGACCGCACCCCGCAACCCACAGCAATGAAGAAAGCGATGGGACGACTTGCGGATACGCGTACGGAGCATACTATCCGCCAACCGTAACATTGCCACAGCTACCGGGGGAGGATCGGAATCACCCATCAAGTTGACCCCCTGGGAAGAAATCTGTGCCTCCACCATTGGAATAGAGAGTATAGAGGGAGTCGGAGGGATGGAGAAAGGAGTGCTGACATCCGAAGAATCAGGTAGGTGGGCCAAATAAAACAATGCTAAATCCACAATGTCCAATCATGTGAAGTACCATGTTTCCACATAGTGCAACAGAAACACATGTCCAGGAGAACGTCCACATACATTGGCCTGATAGCGCACTTTAAAAGTCACATTAAATACATAAATAATTAAAATTCCTAAAAACACCCTCTACACGTGCAGCAGGCACACCCTAACTGCAGGCTGCAAAACAACTGCATCCTCAATCCACACAAAAATGAAACCACCTCCAAGGCCCTGACCCAAATCACCCTCAGGTACCACCCCAATGCATGTGATACATTGCCATTCCAATTTCCACAGACCCATCAATAACGCTCGCCCTCCTTTACTCCACCACAGGGTCCGATTCAAACGACGAGCTCCAGGACACCCCTACCAGCACACCTGCAAAGAGGGCCAAGACCAACGGCCTAAGACCCTCCACCTCAGCTGCACGGATCAAGACACGGCAGCAGCACAAATCAAGTGGCAGCACACAGGAGGGGACTCCAACAGGCACCCCAGCAGCCAGCATGCCCACAACAGCACCACCACAGGTCCCCCCAATGGATGCCACAGAAGGCACTGCTTCTGGTGGCAGCAGCACCATAGGTGACACTGCATTAATGGCAGCATGCTCCGACACAGAAAACGGTGATGTCGATTTAGGATCCATCCATGACCTGTCTCAATCCCCCTGTTTGTTTCATCCCGTACACCATGAGGATACCACGCAGGGGCACCCACAAGACCACGACTGGCCATCCCCCACAAGCCCTGTGTCAAGGCAACATGAGGTGATCAGCCCCTCTGTGACACCACCGCAAATGGCCATGGCCCAGCAGAGGCAACAGTCCCTCGACCAGGTGATCGTGCAACAGCAGCAACTGGCCACGCACCTCAAGGACCATGCTGATGAATGTGGGGGCACTAAGGCAGCCATAGAAACATCTACTGAGACATTTAGGGCAGAAATGGAGAGAAGTTCAGAGACACTAAGGGCACAAATGGAGAGAAGCACCGAGAGCCTGAGAGTACAAATGGAGAGAAGCACCGAGAGCCTGAGGGGGGAACTGCATGCGACGTCCAAAGACGTATGTGCTGAACTTGCCGCTGTGTGCCGTGTGCTCACTGAGCTCTCACAAACCCTTAGGGACATGCATGGACGTGAGCAGGCAGAGACATCATCCGTTGCAAGTTCCGTCCAGGGCAGCCCCCAACGTAGATCTGGGAGGAACCTGCGCTCCACAGGCAGGGGTGCCCCTGATACCCGGAGAGGGGGCTTGCAATAGCGTCTGCCCACTGACAATGAGCATCTTTGGACACTGGTGTTCGGGGGGGAGGTAGGAGGGTGGAGGGGGTGTGTTGGGCTTACTTGGGTGGTGGGTCGATGGTGTGTGTAACATAATTTCACATATGCTATAAACATTTCACAATCATCCAATGAGATGTGTGGACATTGATCTTTGTGTACGAGGCCTTTATAGGCGTACAGTCCATATTGTGCATGTTCCAGACACACACAGTGCCACAAGTCCATGTATCAGCCACCAGGCGTGAGTGCTAGAAGCATGAATCTATGATAATCTGACAAATTATACGGCCCTCCTGTGCCTCGCGGACTCCTTGAGGTGCTGCCACATCCCCACCCTCATCATGACCATCTTCAGGTGCTTGCAGTTCTGCGTCAGGGGGCATGGGCACATTTCTACGTACGCACATGTTGTGTAGCATGACACATGCCATGACCATCTTTGCAACCTTCTCATGGCGGTACAGGAGTGCCCCGCCAGACCTGCTGAGGCAGCGGAAACGACCCTTCAGTAGGCCGAATGCCTGTTCTATGACTACACGGGTACGTGAGTGGGCATGGTTGTAGTCCTCCTCATGCTGGTTCTGTGGGTTCGGAGTGGTGTAAGGAGCCATCTCTTCAGTGGATACCCGACATCACCTGTATGTGCACAATAAAGGATGTTTGTGGAATGACATTGCTACGTACGCATCCCCCCCCTTCCTGCCAGGTCATTGCCGCATCACATACCCCACATTATCATGCATGAAATGAGACTCACCGAGTAGCCAGGATCTGTTCCCTGCGTGTCGCTCCATGTAGCGTGGTATTGTAGAGTTCCTCAAGACCATAGAATCATGGGTTGATCCAGGAAATCGGGCACAACAATGTGTAATGATCCTGTTGGAGTCACACACCATTTGTACATTAAGAGAATGATATTGTTTTCGGTTGCGGTACTGGGCCTCCATGGCATGTGGGACAACCAATTCCACATGGGTGCAGTCGATGGCACCAATGCAACCCGGTATGCCGGCAAGTGCATGGAATCCCACTTTTGTGCTCGTAATTTCCTGTTCCGAGCGTGGTAGAGAGATGTAGTCGTCTGCGTGCTTCAGGAGGGCATCGAGCACTTGCAATAGTGTCCGTGACAACAGTGGCTGTGAAATCCCATGCAACTGTCCGAATGTGTGCTGGTAGGTGCCTGTGGCCAGGAAGTGGAGTACAGACACCACCTTCAGTAGGGGTGGGATGGCGGTTGGGCTATCTATCATGCTGACAAGGTCAGCGTGTGTCATGTCCACAATGACGGTTATGGTGTCCCGGTCCAAACGGTAGAGGGTGTGGATCTGCTCATCAGTGAGGTTGAACGGATGTGCTCGGAGGCGTGGGATTGCAGGCTGCCTGCGTGGTGGTAGTGGCTGTGCTGGTGGGCCTTGCTGGCCCTGCCTTGCCCTCCTCCTCCTCCTGCGTCTCCTCTGTGCGGCTGGTTGTTGTAGTAGTTGGTGTTCGTCTTCTTCTTGAAGTTGGAGTACTTGCAGTGCTATCAGGTCCCCCAGGGCCAACATCGCTTGTCCTGCCGGTAGCATTTTGGAGTGGGTGTGGTTGTGGGAGGGGGTTGGGTGTGCAATTTATGTGTTTTCAGGCTGTATAGCCTCCACCTGTGGTGATTCATTCCACCTGTGCAAGCTGCAATCCCCTTTGGGCGAGCACGTCCCGCACACAACGCTGCAATTCGATGCATGGCATCTTGCTATTACAATCATGTATTTAATCCCGATGGCAGTGAAATATTGGTTCATATGTTCATTCTGCTATGGTCCCATTGTTTCACATACTATCTGTGCAGTCGTGAACAAACTTGTGAAGGGTCAGTGGAATGTAGTACTCGATTAACGGTGGACCCTCATGCAGCACTGTACCGCGGTTCACCGACGGGCGGGGCGTCCCATTTGTGAGTGAAGCCAGTTGCCATTTTCACACACTGCCGCACTACATGGATGGATTTGTGATTTCAAGCGGTCACAGATGCCTTTTCGACGTGATGTTGCAAATGAGGAATTCGAAGGACAGCGCCTTCGGTTTTCAGCTAGCGGCGAGGAGACGCCCACAGGTCTGACTGCAAATATAACGTTCTATTGTTTAATGTCCTTGGGACAGGGGCCATGGCGAGAATGCAATGATTGATATGAATAGTATGGGATGCGCAATAGCGTAGTGGACGATAAGGCAGGACGTTCCCAAATACATGTTACTTCACAACACTAGAATTCCGGCCTGGAGCACAGTGGATTTTGCAGACTGCATTACGCACAGACTCAATGGAAATTTCAAATGTTATGTGAGTAAATAATCATGTGTTTTCATACCGGGATGAGGGAATGATGTATGGATGCATGGACAGATGATTTAATTGAGAGTTTGCCATGTACATGGCTTTTTGGAATCTATCGCCTTCCCCTGCGCTATGTGATGCAGAGCTGCCATAGTGGGACCATCGTCTATCTGCCCTTGTTGAACCCTCCCTGTCTCGACGCGCCTTCAAACACTTGTGTCTATGCACGTTACTAATCCCATCTAATGGATTCTGTCTTAACAGACGCATGCACACAAACACTCGTTTGTAATAGTGTTTTCACCTCGATTTATATAGTTATGATTCGCAAGTGATTTTTGGGTGGGAATAATCCTTTTGAGTGGGCTAGCTGCATATGGCTGTGGATTTAGTGTGATCATTGAAGTGAGTAATTCAAATGAAGTTCTGATGCCCATACTATTCTTTTTCATTTCATTTGGGTGACAGGTATCTCCTCCCCTTTTGCCGCTGCCATCTGTATGCCACTCCTGCAGATGGCTTTTACTCCCGACACCTGCTGCTTCGTGTTAATCAGTGGAGCACCATTACGATCTTATGGGACGATCGCCAATGGGCCACATGCCCTTACACAGTACTAGTGGCTAGGAGCAACATATCGACCTTTCAGCTGGACTAGTGCCTACCTAATGGGAAGGCCCTGCGGTTCTAGGCGCTTCCATGTTGCCTTTTTGAACGTGAATGTAGCCCCTGTGTACCATGAAGGAACAGGGCGTCACACAAGAAGAAGCTGGTCATTCATAGCGGATGCAGCCCACAATAATGAAATATATTTTGGAGTTCATGACCTAATAGCTGTATGGGCTTGGTGATTTTGTTGTGCATTAAATTTTGATTATGATATTGACCGTGTAGCGTTATTCTTTGCAAGTAATGTAGCATATTCCTATTTGTGGAGCGATGTATTGTGAGAAGATCTGCATTGGGTTCCGGCTTCTGAGTATAGTTGCGTGGTATTGTACTGGGCGCGTTTGCCTACGAAGCCCAGTGAGGTCAGGGATAGGGGCTGCCATTATGACTGTTTTAATGATGTCATGCTCAGGGGCGGGGGATTAGCTTTTGTGTAACAGATGCCGGTCAGCCAGGTGGATTGGTGGAATGATGTGATTGTCAGAATATGGCTGGTCACAGGTGCCTGTGTTTGCGTGCGTTTCTTGGAGGGAGACTGAGGTCATGTCCATTGGAATAGCTTCTGTATTCGTGCCATCTGTGCCCTGCAGCTCCCATTGGCCCCTCTTGAGATGAGCCTGGCTGCTCAATCACTCTGCCAACTTGTGTGGTACATGCTTATGCTGATGGTTGGTTTGTTTACTGGCAGGAGTACAGGGCTGGTGCAGTCTCACTCAGGATACTGCTTTGAATGTTGCCTTACACTGGTGTCAAGCGATGGGGGGCCTGTTTTTGTTTGTCTCATATTTCAGTTCATGTTGCTGTACTTGAACCTTCACATGCCTGTGCTGCATCAGTACGGCAATGGTGCCATGGCAAATATGGATGGCCACTCACAAGGCACTTGGAGCCCCTACATTCATTTGTTCGTTGGCATGCATGGGTGACTTGTACATTTCACTGGTTGCATTGTGTGAGTTCATTGCACCTACGAGGAGTTGTGCAATGTGGCCAGGGAGTGTTGTACAGGCACTCAGTAGGGCCTTTTACGGTTGGTTCGCGATGCCGTACTTCTCACCATGGCGGAATGGTACTTTCCGCCATGCTTGATGGCGTTAGGTAAATGTCCGCTGGGGTCAGAATTCGCGTACCGTTGCGCCATGGTGGTAATTACGGTTTCGCATGGCGCGCGTGCGCGTACTTGGTGCAGTTAGCGTTGGCGTTCACTACGGTGTCGCTAATGGCATCGTACTTTACGGTGACGGGTCATAATCGCACCGAGCGCTATTCGATGGCGGTATTGCATTTCCGCCATCGTTTTTCGATTTCCGCCAGGGTCGTAATGAGGGCCAAGGTCTTACCCTAGACAAAGCAATGATAGACATTGATAACACAGTCTTTAAAGAAGGCATGAGCTACGTAGCACTATCACGCTTACGTACACTTGACGGTCTATATCTAATCAACTTTGATGCAAGTAAAGTAAACGCTGATATTCCTTGCATTTTAGAATACAATAGACTTCGCTCACTATACACCCTCCATCTAAACACATATTCTGTACCACAAAAAGTAAAACGTTGTAAAAGAAAACTAAATCAAACAGAAATGCAACAGGATGTCACTGCAAATCCTCCACAGAGAGTAAAAGAAAATAAAACTTCATCAAGTACCACAAACATAAAAGAACCCATTAGGGAAAGTAAACCAGGTATTTCATCAAAGAAGGAAGACAAATTAAAAAAAAATCAATCAGATACAGAACTACCTGGTCCATTTAAACTCTCAAATATAGTTGGAGTAAGTTGCTACGCAAATGAAGCAATGAATATTCTATTTCAATTGCCACCAATTGTTGACAACATTTACTTACACAGTACAGACCAATTGTGTTTGCAAATGTTAGTACTTTACAGTAATGCAACAAACAATCCTGATAACACGTATAGTGTTTATGGAATAAGAAAACAATTGGACTACTGTGCTGGAATGGTTAAATTCACTATAAACTCACAAGAAGATCCACAAGAATGTCTTATGTACTTACTACAAGTACTGGAAAATAAAAACATACCTATGAATGAAATCTTTCTGATTTCATACATGTGGAAACATACATGCACTCTCTGCAGCAATGTGACACAAGAACAAATCCCCAATGAATGCTTCATATATATATATCAATACCTAATTGTGAATCCATTCCATTTCAGCATCTTGTACAAAATGCAAACCATGGTACATTATGTACTACCTGCAATTCGGATAATCGCTCCACGTTACTAATACAAACACATAGTAAATACGTAATACTAATGCTTCTACGTTACAATGCATATGGTACCAAAAACAACTGCAAGCTGACTGGATTCACACATGGTCAAGTATCACTTGGTAAGAAAACCTTCACAACAATAGGTATAATCTACCACGCAGGAGCCACAACCAATTCAGGGCACTACACTGCATATATAAAAAAGAAATGTCGATGCTTTGAATGTAATGATAGTACCATTACTCTAAAGCAGAGATTACCAGCAAATCTTTCAAACACATATTTAATGTTCTTAAAACCAAAATTTATTAACTGAACTGTACTTAAACCTTAAGTAAATTTGTAGTAAAAAAAAATATAAACAACTAATCAGATAAATGAAAACCACTAAAATTATAGCAAAAAATAGACAGTTTGAATACGCCATTTGGTATCTAACTGTCCCAAAATTTTACAATAGCCAAACAGATAAATCAATACCACTAACATATATCCAAAAATAGACAGTTAGAATACGCCTACTGGTATCTAACTGCTCCAAAATTGTACAATATCTAAACAAATAAATGATATGTTACTGCTCCAAAAAACTGCAACAAGCCAATATATACAACATAAGCCAGAAACAAGTGAACTGTGAAAACAAACAAACAAATAAACTGTAGCATAACAGAAAAAGGATTTTTTTAAAATCCAACATGGATTTTATTTTCTCCTACAGAACCAATGATTTTAGCAACAAACACAGAAACTGAGCAAAGTGCACAGTACTCTGGTTTGCAATCTACTAAATATGAGGGTAAAAAAATGTTGATTATTCAATGTAATACGTCATTACAAAATACCAATACTAACATGCTCTTTTCTTTTATCACAGAAATGAACAAGAAATACATGTACTCCAGTTACTAAACCAAACAGTAAGTATATTATAATAAGTCCAACCATCACAGCATATCACACCCATAGTGGCTTATAACTTTGTTCCTTATAAATTTGTTTTTGATCCCAAAATTATAAGCCACTATGAGTGTGATATGCTGCGGTGGTTATGGCCAGGGCATAGAGTCTTGAGTGCATTGCCAAATGGCCATGCACCCAACACTCTATGCCCTGACCACAACCACCGCAGCATATCACACCCATAGAGTCAAACATTTCAACTATGGCATATGGGAACTTTTAATGTCCGCGGACATAATGAGTGTTCTTCGAATACTTTCAACTTGCCAGCGAACAATACGGACAGCGTCCTCAGGACACCCCCATTGTGTTTATTTACGAACATTTCAGACACCGCGAGTGTTCTTAGAACACATTCAACTTGCCAAAGAACAATACGGACAGCGTCCTCAGAACACCCCCATTTTGTTAATTTACGAACATTTCAGGACACCGCAAGTGTTCTTAGAACACACTCAACTTGCCAGCGAACAATACAAACAGCGTCCTCAGGACACCCCCATTTTGTTTATTTACAAACATTTAGCGGACACCGCAAGTGTTCTTAGAACACATTCAACTTGCCAGCAAACAATACGGACAGCGTCCTCAGGACACCCCCATTTTGTTAATTTACGAACATTTAGCGGACACAGCGAGTGTTCTTAGAACACATTCAACTTGCCAGCGAACAATATGAACAGCGTCCTCGGGAAACCCCCATTTTGTTTATTTATGAACATTTCAGGACACCGCAAGTGTTCTTAGAACACATTCAACTTGCCATCGAATGATACGGACAGTGTCCTCAAAACCACTCCATTTTGTTAATTTACAAATATTTATCAGACACCACAAGTGTTCTTAGAACACTTTCAACTTGTCAGCGAACAATACGGACAGCATCCTCAGAAAACCCCCATTTTGTTAATTTCTGAACATTTCAGGACACCGCAAGTGTTCTTAGAACACATTCAACTTGCCAGCGAACAATATGAAAAGCGTCCTCAGAACATCCCCATTTTGTTAATTTACGAACATTTAACGGACACCACAAGTGTTCTTAGAACACTTTCATCTTGTCAGCGAACAATACGGACAGCAACCTCAGAACACCCCCATTTTGTTAATTTATGAACATTTCAGGACACCCCAAGTGTTCTTAGATCACATTCAACTTGCCATCGAACGATACGGACAGTGTCCTCAGAACACCCCCATTTTGTTAATTTACGAACATTTAACGGACACCGCAAGTGTTCTTAGAACACTTTCAACTTGCCAGCAAACAATACGGACAGCGTCCTCAGGACACCCCCATTTTGTTAATTTACTAACATTTCAGGACACCGCGAATGTTCGTAGAACACATTCAACTTGCCATCGAACGATACGGACAGTGTCCTCAGAAGACCCCCATTTTGTTAATTCACAAACATTTAACGGACACACAAGTGTTATTAGAACACTTTCAACTTGTCAGCGAACAATACGGACAGCATCCTCAGAACACCCCCATTTTGTTAATTTTGAACATTTCAGGACACCGCAAGTGTTCTTAGAACACATTCAACTTGCTAGAGAAAAATATGGACAGCGTCCTCAGGACACCCCCATTTTGTTAATTTACGAACATTTACTGGACACCACAAGTGTTCTTAGAACAATTTCAACTTGCCAGCGAACAATGCGGACAGCGTCTTCAGAACACCCCATTTTGTTTATTTACGAACATTTAGCGGACACCGCAAGTGTTCTTAGAACACATTCAACTTGCCAGCAGACAATACGGACAGCGTCCTCAGGACACCCCCATTTTGTTAATTTACGAACATTTAGCGGACACCGCGAGTGTTCTTAGAACACATTCAACTTGCAAGCGAACAATACCGACAGCGTAATCGGGACAACCCCATTTTGTTTATTTATGAACATTTCAGGACACCGCGAGTGTTCTTAGAACACATTCAACTTGCCATCGAACGATACGGACAGTGTCCTCAGAACACCCCCATTTTGTTAATTTACAAACATTTCATGGACACCACAAGTGTTCTTAGAACACTTTCAACTTGTCAGCAAACAATACGGACAGCAACCTCAGAACACCCCCATTTTGTTTATTTATGAACATTTCAGGACACCGCAAGTGTTCTTAGAACACATTCAACTTGCCAGAGAACAATATGGACAGCGTACTCAGGACACCCCCATTTTGTTAATTTACGAATATTTAGCGGACACCACGAGTGTTCTTAGAACAATTTCAACTTGCCAGTGAACAATACGGACAGCGTCCTCAAGACACCCCCATTTTGTTAATTTACGAACATTTAGCAGACACAAGTGTTCTTAGAACAATTTCAACTTGCCAGCGAACAATACGGACAGCGTCCTCAGAACACCCCCATTTTGTTAATTTACGAATATTTAGCGGATACCGCGAGTGTTCTTAGAACACATTCAACTTGCCATCGAACGATACGGACAGCGTCCTCAGAACACCCCCATTTTGTTAATTTACGAACATTTAACGGACACCACAAGTGTTCTTAGAACACTTGCAACTTGTCAGCGAACAATACGGACAGCAACCTCAGAACACCCCCATTTTGTTAATTTATGAACATTTCAGGACACCGCAAGTGTTCTTAGAACACATTCAACTTGCCATCGAACGATATGGACAGTGTCCTCAGAACACCCCCATTTTGTTAATTTACGAACATTTAACGGACACCACAAGTGTTCTTAGAACACTTTCAACTTGTCAGCGAACAATACGGACAGCATCCTCAGAACACCCCCATTTTGTTAATTTCTGAACATTTCAGGACACCGCAAGTGTTCTTAGAACACATTCAACTTGCCAGCAAACAATACGTACAGCGTCCTCAGGAAACCCCCATTTTGTTTATTTATGAACATTTCAGGACACCGCAAGTGTTCTTAGAACACATTCAACTTGCCAGAGAACAATATGGACAGCGTCCTCAGGACACCCCCATTTTGTTAATTTACGAACATTTAGTGGACACCACAAGTGTTCTTAGAACAATTTCAACTTGCCAGCGAACAATGCGGACAGCGTCTTCAGAACACCCCCATTTTGTTTATTTACGAACATTTAGCGGACACCGCGAGTGTTCTTAGAACACATTCAACTTGCCAGCAAACAATATGGACAGCGTTCTCAGGACACCCCCATTTTGTTAATTTACAAACATTTAGCGGACACTGCGAGTTTTCTTAGAACACATTCAACTTGCAAGCGAACAATACGGACAGCGTCCTCAGAACAACCCCATTTTGTTAATTTATGAACATTTCAGGACACCGCAAGTGTTCTTAGAACACATTCAACTTGCCAGAGAACAATATGGACAGCGTCCTCAGGACACCCCCATTTTGTTAATTTACGAACATTTAGTGGACACCACAAGTGTTCTTAGAACAATTTCAACTTGCCAGCGAACAATGCGGACAGCGTCTTCAGAACACCCCCATTTTGTTTATTTACGAACATTTAGCGGACACCGCGAGTGTTCTTAGAACACATTCAACTTGCCAGCAAACAATATGGACAGCGTCCTCAGGACACCCCCATTTTGTTAATTTACGAACATTTAGCGGACACCGCGAGTTTTCTTAGAACACATTCAACTTGCAAGCGAACAATACGGACAGCGTCCTCGGGACACCCCCATTTTGTTTATTTATGAACATTTCAGGACACTGCAAGTGTTCTTAGAACACATTCAACTTGCCATCGAACGATACGGACAGTGTCCTCAGAACACCCCCATTTTGTTAATTTACGAACATTTAATGGACACCACAAGTGTTCTTAGAACACTTTCAACTTGTCAGCGAACAATATGGACAGCAACCTCAGAACAACCCATTTTGTTAATTTACGAACATTTAGCGGACACCACAAGTGTTCTTAGAACAATTTCAACTTGCCAGCAAACAATACGGACAGCGTCTTCAGGACACCCCCATTTTGTTTTTTTACAAACATTTAGCGGACACCACAAGTGTTCTTAGAGCACATTCAACTTGCCAGCAAACAATATGGACAGCGTCCTCAGGACACCCCCATTTTGTTAATTTACGAACATTTAGCGGACACCGCGAGTGTTCTTAGAACACATTCAACTTGCGAGCGAACAATACGAACAGCGTCCTTGGGACACCCCCATTTTGTTTATTTATGAACATTTCAGGACACCGCGAGTGTTCTTAGAACACATTCAACTTGCCATCAAACGATACGGACAGTGTCCTCAGAGCACCCCCATTTTGTTAATTTACGAACATTTAACGGACACCACAAGTATTCTTAGAACACTTTCAACTTGTCAGCGAACAATACGACAGCATCCTCAGAACACCCCCATTTTGTTAATTTATGAACATTTCAGGACACTGCAAGTGTTCTAAGACCACATTCAACTTGCCAGAGAACAATATGGACAGCGTCCTCAGGACACCCCCATTTTGTTAATTTACGAACATTTAGCAGACACCACGAGTGTTCTTAGAACAATTTCAACTTGCCAGCGAACAATACGGACAGTGTCTTCAGAACACCCCCATTTTGTTTATTTACGAACATTTAGCGGACACCACGAGTGTTCTCAGAACACATTCAACTTGCCAGCAAACAATACGGACAGCGTCCACAGGACACCCCCATTTTGTTAATTTACGAACATTTAGCGGACACTGTGAGTGTTCTTAGAACACATTCAACTTGCCAGCGAACAATACGGACAGCGTCCTCGGGACACCCCCATTTTGTTTATTTCTGAACATTTCAGGACACCGCAAGTGTTCTTAGAACACATTCAACTTGCCAGAGAACAATACAGACAGCGTACTTATGACACCCCCATTTTGTTATTTTACGAGCATTTCAGGACACCGCAACTGTTCTTAGAACACATTCAACTTGCCAGCGAACAATACGGACAGCGTCCTCAGGACACCCCCAATTTGTTTATTTACGAACGTTTAGCGGACACCGCGAGTGTTCTTAGAACACATTCAACTTGCCAGCAAACAATACGGACAGCGTCCTCAGGACACCCCCATTTTGTTAATTTACAAACATTTAGCAGACACTGCGAGTTTTCTTAGAACACATTCAACTTGCCAGCGAACAATACGGATAGGGTCCTCAGAACACCCCCATTATGTTAATTTACGAACATTTCTGGACACCGCAAGTGTTCTTAGAACACATTCAACTTGCCAGCGGACAATACGGACAGGGTCCTCAGAACACCCCCATTTTGTTAATTTACGAACATTTCTGGACACTGCAAGTGTTCTTACAACACATTGAACTTGCCAGAGAACAATACGACAGCGTCCTCAGGACACCACCATTTTGTTTATTTACGAAGATTTCAGGACACCGCAAGAGTTCTTTGAACAATTTCAACTTGCAATCGATCGATACGGACAGCGTCCTCAGAACACCCTCATTTTGTTAATTTACGAACATTTCTGGAAACCGCAAGTGTTCTTAGAACACATTCAACTTGCCAGAGAACAATACGGACAGCGTCCTCAGGATACCCCCATTTTGTTAATTTACGAACATTTAGCGGACACCACGAGTGTTCTTAGAACACTTTCAACTTGCCAGCGAACAATGCGGACAGCGTCCTCAGAACACCCATATTTTGTTAATTTATGAACATTTCAGGACACCGTGATAGTTCTTAGAACACATTCAACTTGCCAGCGAACAATACGGACAGCGTCCTCAGGACACCCCCATTTTGTTTATTTATAAACCTTTCAGGACACCGCGAGCGTTCTTAGAACACATTCAACTTGCCAAAGAACAGTACGGACAGCATTCTCAGGACACCCCCATTTTGTTAATTTACGAACATTTAGCGGACACCACAAGTGTTCTTAGAACACTTTCAACTTGCCAGCGAACAATACGGACAGCGTCCTCAGAACACCCCCATTTTGTTAATTTACGAACATTTCAGGACACCGCGAGTGTTCTTAGAACATTTTCAACTTGCCAGTGAACAATATGGACAGTGTCCTCAGGACACCCCCATTTTGTTTATTTACGAACATTTAGCGGACACCGCAAGTGTTCTTAGAACACATTCAACTTGCCAGCGAACAATACGGACACTGTCATCGGGACAACCCCATTTTGTTAATTTACGAACATTTCTGGACACCGCAAGTGTTCTTAGAACACATTCAACTTGCCATCGAACGATATGGACAGCGTCCTCAGAACACCCCCATTTTGTTTATTTACAAATATTTAGCGGACACCGCAAGTGTTCTTAGAACACATTCAACTTGCCAGCGAACAATACGGATAGCGTCCTCAGAACACCCCCATTTTGTTAATTTACAAACATTTCTGGACACCGCAAGTGTTCTTAGAACACATTCAACTTGCCAGAGAACAATACGGACAGCGTCCTCAGGACACCCCCATTTTGTTAATTTACGAACATTTAGCGGACACCGCGAGTGTTCTTAGAAAACATTCAACTTGCCATCGAACGATACTGACAGCGTCCTCAGAACACCCCCATTTTGTTAATTTACGAACATTTAGCGGACACAGCGAGTGTTCTTAGAACACATTCAACTTGCCATCGAACGATACGGACAGCGTCCTCAGAACACCCCCATTTTGTTAATTTACGAACATTTAACGGACACCACAAGTGTTCTTAGAACACTTTCAACTTGTCAGCGAACAATACGGACAGCAACCTCAGAACACCCCCATTTTGTTAATTTATGAACATTTCAGGACACCCCAAGTGTTCTTAGAACACATTCAACTTGCCATCGAACGATACGGACAGTGTCCTCAGAACACCCCAATTTTGTTAATTTACGAACATTTAACGGACACCGCAAGTGTTCTTAGAACACTTTCCACTTGCCAGCAAACAATACGGACAGCGTCCTCAGGACAACCCCATTTTGTTAATTTACGAACATTTAGCGGACACCGCGAGTGTTCTTAGAACACATTCAACTTGCCATCGAACGATATGGACAGCGTCCTCAGAACACCCCCATTTTGTTAATTTACAAACATTTCTGGACACCGCAAGTGTTCTTAGAACACATTCAACTTGCCATCGAACAATATGGACAGCGTCCTCAGGACACAACTATTTTGTTTATTTACGAACATTTCAGGACACCATGAGTGTTCTTAGAACACATTAAACTTGCTATCGAACAATACGGACAGTGTCCTCAGGACACCCCCATTTTGTTTATTTACGAACATTTAGCGGACACCGCGAGTGTTCTTAGAACACATTCAACTTGCCAGAGAACAATACGGACACCGTCATCGGGACACCCCCATTTTGTTAATTTACGAACATTTCTGAACACCGCAAGTGTTCTTAGAACACATTCAACTTGCCAGCGAACAATACGGACAGCGTCCTCGGGACACCCCCATTTTGTTTATTTATGAACATTTCAGGACACCGCAAGTGTTCTTAGAACACATTCAACTTGCCAGAGAACAATACAGACAGCGTACTTATGACACCCCCATTTTGTTATTTTACGAGCATTTCAGGACACCGCAACTGTTCTTAGAACACATTCAACTTGCCAGCGAACAATACGGACAGCGTCTTCAGGACACCCCCAATTTGTTTATTTATGAACGTTTAGCGGACACCGCGAGTGTTCTTAGAACACATTCAACTTGCCAGCAAACAATATGGACAGCGTCCTCAGGACACCCCCATTTTGTTAATTTACAAACATTTAGCAGACACTGCGAGTTTTCTTAGAACACATTCAACTTGCCAGCGAACAATACAGACAGGGTCCTCAGAACACCCCCATTTTGTTAATTTACGAACATTTCTGGACACCGCAAGTGTTCTTAGAACACATTCAACTTGCCAGCGAACAATACGGACAGGGTCCTCAGAACACCCCCATTTTGTTAATTTACGAACATTTCTGGACACCGCAAGTGTTCTTACAACACATTGAACTTGCCAGAGAACAATACGGACAGCGTCCTCAGGACACCACCATTTTGTTTATTTACGAAGATTTCAGGACACCGCAAGAGTTCTTAGAACAATTTCAACTTGCAATCGATCGATACGGACAGCGTCCTCAGAACACCCTCATTTTGTTAATTTACGAACATTTCTGGAAACCGCAAGTGTTCTTAGAACACATTCAACTTGCCAGAGAACAATACCGACAGCGTCCTCAGGATACCCCCATTTTGTTAATTTACGAACATTTAGCGGACACCACGAGTGTTCTTAGAACACTTTCAACTTGCCAGCGAACAATGCGGACAGCGTCCTCAGAACACCCATATTTTGTTAATTTATGAACATTTCAGGACACCGTGATAGTTCTTAGAACACATTCAACTTGCCAGCGAACAATACGGACAGCGTCCTCAGGACACCCCCATTTTGTTTATTTATAAACCTTTCAGTACACTGCGAGTGTTCTTAGAACACATTCAACTTGCCAAAGAACAGTACGGACAGCATTCTGAGGACACCCCCATTTTGTTAATTTACGAACATTTAGCGCACACCACAAGTGTTCTTAGAACACTTTCAACTTGCCAGCGAACAATACGGACAGCGTCCTCAGAACACCCCCATTTTGTTAATTTACGAACATTTCAGGACACCGCTAGTGTTCTTAGAACACATTCAACTTGCCAGTGAACAATATGGACAGCGTCCTCAGGACACCCCCATTTTGTTAATTTACGAACATTTAGCGGACACCGCAAGTGTTCTTAGAACACATTCAACTTGCCAGCGAACAATACGGACACCGTCATCGGGACACCCCCATTTTGTTAATTTACGAACATTTCTGGACACCGCAAGTGTTCTTAGAACACATTCAACTTGCCATCGAACGATATGGACAGCGTCCTCAGAACACCCCCATTTTGTTTATTTACAAACATTTAGCGGACACCGCAAGTGTTCTTAGAACACAATCAACTTGCCAGCGAACAATACGGATAGCGTCCTCAGAACACCCCCATTTTGTTAATTTACAAACATTTCTGGACACCGCAAGTGTTCTTAGAACACATTCAACTTGCCAGAGAACAATACGGACAGCGTCCTCAGGACACCCCCATTTTGTTAATTTACGAACATTTAGCGGACACCGCGAGTGTTCTTAGAAAACATTCAACTTGCCATCGAACGATACTGACAGCGTCCTCAGAACACCCCCATTTTGTTAATTTACGAACATTTAGCGGACACAGCGAGTGTTCTTAGAACACATTCAACTTGCCATCGAACGATACGGACAGCGTCCTCAGAACACCCCCATTTTGTTAATTTACGAACATTTAACGGACACCACAAGTGTTCTTAGAACACTTTCAACTTGTCAGCGAACAATACGGACAGCAACCTCAGAACACCCCCATTTTGTTAATTTATGAACATTTCAGGACACCCCATGTGTTCTTAGAACACATTCAACTTGCCAGCGAACAATACAGACAGGGTCCTCAGAACACCCCCATTTTGTTAATTTACGAACATTTCTGGACACCGCAAGTGTTCTTAGAACACATTCAACTTGCCAGCGAACAATACGGACAGGGTCCTCAGAACACCCCCATTTTGTTAATTTACGAACATTTCTGGACACCGCAAGTGTTCTTACAACACATTGAACTTGCCAGAGAACAATACGGACAGCGTCCTCAGGACACCACCATTTTGTTTATTTACGAAGATTTCAGGACACCGCAAGAGTTCTTAGAACAATTTCAACTTGCAATCGATCGATACGGACAGCGTCCTCAGAACACCCTCATTTTGTTAATTTACGAACATTTCTGGAAACCGCAAGTGTTCTTAGAACACATTCAACTTGCCAGAGAACAATACGGACACCGTCATCGGGACACCCCCATTTTGTTAATTTACGAACATTTCTGAACACCGCAAGTGTTCTTAGAACACATTCAACTTGCCATCGAACGATATGGACAGCGTCCTCAGAACACCCCCATTTTGTTAATTTACAAACATTTCTGGACACCGCAAGTGTTCTTAGAACACATTCAACTTGCCAGAGAACAATACGGACAGCGTCCTCAGTAAACCCATATTTTGTTAATTTACGAACATTTAGCCGACACCACAAGTGTTCTTAGAACAATTTCAACTTGCCAGCGAACAATACGGACAGCGTCCTCAGAACACCCCCATTTGGTTAATTTACGAACATTTAGCGGACACCGCGAGTGTTCTTAGAACACATTCAACTTGCCAGAGAACAATACGGACAGCGTCCTCAGGATACCCCCATTTTGTTAATTTACGAACATTTAGCGGACACCACAAGTGTTCTTAGAACACTTTCAACTTGCCAGCGAACAATGCGGACAGCGTCCTCAGAACACCCATATTTTGTTAATTTATGAACATTTCAGGACACCGTGATAGTTCTTAGAACACATTCAACTTGCCAGCGAACAATACGGACAGCGTCCTCAGGACACCCCCATTTTGTTTATTTATAAACCTTTCAGGACACCGCGAGTGTTCTTAGAACACATTCAACTTGCCAAAGAACAGTACGGACAGCATTCTCAGGACACCCCCATTTTGTTAATTTACGAACATTTAGCGGACACCACAAGTGTTCTTAGAACACTTTCAACTTGCCAGCGAACAATACGGACAGCGTCCTCAGAACACCCCCATTTTGTTAATTTACGAACATTTCAGGACACCGCGAGTGTTCTTAGAACACATTCAACTTGCCAGTGAACAATATGGACAGCGTCCTCAGGACACCCCCATTTTGTTTATTTACGAACATTTAGCGGACACCGCAAGTGTTCTTAGAACACATTCAACTTGCCAGCGAACAATACGGACACCGTCATCGGGACACCCCCATTTTGTTAATTTACGAACATTTCTGGACACCGCAAGTGTTCTTAGAACACATTCAACTTGCCATCGAACGATATGGACAGCGTCCTCAGAACACCCCCATTTTGTTTATTTACAAACATTTAGCGGACACCGCAAGTGTTCTTAGAACACATTCAACTTGCCAGCGAACAATACGGATAGCGTCCTCAGAACACCCCCATTTTGTTAATTTACAAACATTTCTGGACACCGCAAGTGTTCTTAGAACACATTCAACTTGCCAGAGAACAATACGGACAGCGTCCTCAGGACACCCCCATTTTGTTAATTTACGAACATTTAGCGGACACCGCGAGTGTTCTTAGAAAACATTCAACTTGCCATCGAACGATACTGACAGCGTCCTCAGAACACCCCCATTTTGTTAATTTACGAACATTTAGCGGACACAGCGAGTGTTCTTAGAACACATTCAACTTGCCATCGAACGATACGGACAGCGTCCTCAGAACACCCCCATTTTGTTAATTTACGAACATTTAGCGGACACAGCGAGTGTTCTTAGAACACATTCAACTTGCCATCGAACGATACGGACAGCGTCCTCAGAACACCCCCATTTTGTTAATTTACGAACATTTAACGGACACCACAAGTGTTCTTAGAACACTTTCAACTTGTCAGCGAACAATACGGACAGCAACCTCAGAACACCCCCATTTTGTTAATTTATGAACATTTCAGGACACCCCAAGTGTTCTTAGAACACATTCAACTTGCCATCGAACGATGCAGACAGTGTCCTCAGAACACCCCAATTTTGTTAATTTACGAACATTTAACGGACACCGCAAGTGTTCTTAGAACACTTTCCACTTGCCAGCAAACAATACGGACAGCGTCCTCAGGACAACCCCATTTTGTTAATTTACGAACATTTAGCGGACACCGCGAGTGTTCTTAGAACACATTCAACTTGCCATCGAACGATATGGACAGCGTCCTCAGAACACCCCCATTTTGTTAATTTACAAACATTTCTGGACACCGCAAGTGTTCTTAGAACACATTCAACTTGCCATCGAACAATATGGACAGCGTCCTCAGGACACAACTATTTTGTTTATTTACGAACATTTCAGGACACCATGAGTGTTCTTAGAACACATTAAACTTGCTATCGAACAATACGGACAGTGTCCTCAGGACACCCCCATTTTGTTTATTTACGAACATTTAGCGGACACCGCGAGTGTTCTTAGAACACATTCAACTTGCCAGAGAACAATACGGACACCGTCATCGGGACACCCCCATTTTGTTAATTTACGAACATTTCTGAACACCGCAAGTGTTCTTAGAACACATTCAACTTGCCAGCGAACAATACGGACAGCGTCCTCGGGACACCCCCATTTTGTTTATTTATGAACATTTCAGGACACCGCAAGTGTTCTTAGAACACATTCAACTTGCCAGAGAACAATACAGACAGCGTACTTATGACACCCCCATTTTGTTATTTTACGAGCATTTCAGGACACCGCAACTGTTCTTAGAACACATTCAACTTGCCAGCGAACAATACGGACAGCGTCTTCAGGACACCCCCAATTTGTTTATTTATGAACGTTTAGCGGACACCGCGAGTGTTCTTAGAAAACATTCAACTTGCCAGCAAACAATATGGACAGCGTCCTCAGGACACCCCCATTTTGTTAATTTACAAACATTTAGCAGACACTGCGAGTTTTCTTAGAACACATTCAACTTGCCAGCGAACAATACAGACAGGGTCCTCAGAACACCCCCATTTTGTTAATTTACGAACATTTCTGGACACCGCAAGTGTTCTTAGAACACATTCAACTTGCCAGCGAACAATACGGACAGGGTCCTCAGAACACCCCCATTTTGTTAATTTACGAACATTTCTGGACACCGCAAGTGTTCTTACAACACATTGAACTTGCCAGAGAACAATACGGACAGCGTCCTCAGGACACCACCATTTTGTTTATTTACGAAGATTTCAGGACACCGCAAGAGTTCTTAGAACAATTTCAACTTGCAATCGATCGATACGGACAGCGTCCTCAGAACACCCTCATTTTGTTAATTTACGAACATTTCTGGAAACCGCAAGTGTTCTTAGAACACATTCAACTTGCCAGAGAACAATACCGACAGCGTCCTCAGGATACCCCCATTTTGTTAATTTACGAACATTTAGCGGACACCACGAGTGTTCTTAGAACACTTTCAACTTGCCAGCGAACAATGCGGACAGCGTCCTCAGAACACCCATATTTTGTTAATTTATGAACATTTCAGGACACCGTGATAGTTCTTAGAACACATTCAACTTGCCAGCGAACAATACGGACAGCGTCCGCAGGACACCCCCATTTTGTTTATTTATAAACCTTTCAGTACACTGCGAGTGTTCTTAGAACACATTCAACTTGCCAAAGAACAGTACGGACAGCATTCTGAGGACACCCCCATTTTGTTAATTTACGAACATTTAGCGCACACCACAAGTGTTCTTAGAACACTTTCAACTTGCCAGCAAACAATACGGACAGCGTCCTCAGAACACCCCCATTTTGTTAATTTACGAACATTTCAGGACACCGCTAGTGTTCTTAGAACACATTCAACTTGCCAGTGAACAATATGGACAGCGTCCTCAGGACACCCCCATTTTGTTAATTTACGAACATTTAGCGGACACCGCAAGTGTTCTTAGAACACATTCAACTTGCCAGCGAACAATACGGACACCGTCATCGGGACACCCCCATTTTGTTAATTTACGAACATTTCTGGACACCGCAAGTGTTCTTAGAACACATTCAACTTGCCATCGAACGATATGGACAGCGTCCTCAGAACACCCCCATTTTGTTTATTTACAAACATTTAGCGGACACCGCAAGTGTTCTTAGAACACATTCAACTTGCCAGCGAACAATACGGATAGCGTCCTCAGAACACCCCCATTTTGTTAATTTACAAACATTTCTGGACACCGCAAGTGTTCTTAGAACACATTCAACTTGCCAGAGAACAATACGGACAGCTTCCTCAGGACACCCCCATTTTGTTAATTTACGAACATTTAGCGGACACCGCGAGTGTTCTTAGAAAACATTCAACTTGCCATCGAACGATACTGACAGCGTCCTCAGAACACCCCCATTTTGTTAATTTACGAACATTTAGCGGACACAGCGAGTGTTCTTAGCACACATTCAACTTGCCATCGAACGATACGGACAGCGTCCTCAGAACACCCCCATTTTGTTAATTTACGAACATTTAACGGACACCACAAGTGTTCCTAGAACACTTTCAACTTGTCAGCGAACAATACGGACAGCAACCTCAGAACACCCCCATTTTGTTAATTTATGAACATTTCAGGACACCCCATGTGTTCTTAGAACACATTCAACTTGCCATCGAACGATAAGGACAGTGTCCTCAGAACACCCCCATTTTGTTAATTTACGAACATTTAACGGACACCGCAAGTGTTCTTAGAACACTTTCCACTTGCCAGCAAACAATACGGACAGCGTCCTCAGGACACCCCCATTTTGTTAATTTACGAACATTTAGCGGACACCGCGAGTGTTCTTAGAACACATTCAACTTGCCATCGAACGATATGGACAGCGTCCTCAGAACACCCCCATTTTGTTAATTTACAAACATTTCTGGACACCGCAAGTGTTCATAGAACACATTCAACTTGCCATCGAACAATATGGACAGCGTCCTCAGGACACAACTATTTTGTTTATTTACGAACATTTAGCGGACACCGCGAGTGTTCTTAGAACACATTCAACTTGCCAGAGAACAATACGGACACCGTCATCGGGACACCCCCATTTTGTTAATTTACGAACATTTCTGAACACCGCAAGTGTTCTTAGAACACATTCAACTTGCCATCGAACGATATGGACAGCGTCCTCAGAACACCCCCATTTTGTTAATTTACAAACATTTCTGGACACCGCAAGTGTTCTTAGAACACATTCAACTTGCCAGAGAACAATACGGACAGCGTCCTCAGTAAACCCATATTTTGTTAATTTACGAACATTTAGCCGACACCACAAGTGTTCTTAGAACAATTTCAACTTGCCAGCGAACAATACGGACAGCGTCCTCAGAACACCCCCATTTGGTTAATTTACGAACATTTAGCGGACACCGCGAGTGTTCTTAGAACACATTCAACTTGCCAGAGAACAATACGGACAGCGTCCTCAGGATACCCCCATTTTGTTAATTTACGAACATTTAGCGGACACCACAAGTGTTCTTAGAACACTTTCAACTTGCCAGCGAACAATGCGGACAGCGTCCTCAGAACACCCATATTTTGTTAATTTATGAACATTTCAGGACACCGTGATAGTTCTTAGAACACATTCAACTTGCCAGCGAACAATACGGACAGCGTCCTCAGGACACCCCCATTTTGTTTATTTATAAACCTTTCAGGACACCGCGAGTGTTCTTAGAACACATTCAACTTGCCAAAGAACAGTACGGACAGCATTCTCAGGACACCCCCATTTTGTTAATTTACGAACATTTAGCGGACACCACAAGTGTTCTTAGAACACTTTCAACTTGCCAGCGAACAATACGGACAGCGTCCTCAGAACACCCCCATTTTGTTAATTTACGAACATTTCAGGACACCGCGAGTGTTCTTAGAACACATTCAACTTGCCAGTGAACAATATGGACAGCATCCTCAGGACACCCCCATTTTGTATATTTACGAACATTTAGCGGACACCGCAAGTGTTCTTAGAACACATTCAACTTGCCAGCGAACAATACGGACACCGTCATCGGGACACCCCCATTTTGTTAATTTACGAACATTTCTGGACACCGCAAGTGTTCTTAGAACACATTCAACTTGCCATCGAACGATATGGACAGCGTCCTCAGAACACCCCCATTTTGTTTATTTACAAACATTTAGCGGACACCGCAAGTGTTCTTAGAACACATTCAACTTGCCAGCGAACAATACGGATAGCGTCCTCAGAACACCCCCATTTTGTTAATTTACAAACATTTCTGGACACCGCAAGTGTTTTTAGAACACATTCAACTTGCCAGAGAACAATACGGACAGCGTCCTCAGGACACCCCCATTTTGTTAATTTACGAACATTTAGCGGACACCGCGAGTGTTCTTAGAAAACATTCAACTTGCCATCGAACGATACTGACAGCGTCCTCAGAACACCCCCATTTTGTTAATTTACGAACATTTAGCGGACACAGCGAGTGTTCTTAGAACACATTCAACTTGCCATCGAACGATACGGACAGCGTCCTCAGAACACCCCCATTTTGTTAATTTACGAACATTTAACGGACACCACAAGTGTTCTTAGAACACTTTCAACTTGTCAGCGAACAATACGGACAGCAACCTCAGAACACCCCCATTTTGTTAATTTATGAACATTTCAGGACACCCCAAGTGTTCTTAGAACACATTCAACTTGCCATCGAAAGATACGGACAGTGTCCTCAGAACACCCCCATTTTGTTAATTTACGAACATTTAACGGACACCGCAAGTGTTCTTAGAACACTTTCCACTTGCCAGCAAACAATACGGACAGCGTCCTCAGGACACCCCCATTTTGTTAATTTACGAACATTTAGCGGACACCGCGAGTGTTCTTAGAACACATTCAACTTGCCATCGAACGATATGGACAGCGTCCTCAGAACACCCCCATTTTGTTAATTTACAAACATTTCTGGACACCGCAAGTGTTCTTAGAACACATTCAACTTGCCATCGAACAATATGGACAGCGTCCTCAGGACACCACTATTTTGTTTATTTACGAACATTTCAGGACACCACGAGTGTTCTTAGAACACATTAAACTTGCTATCGAACAATACGGACAGTGTCCTCAGGACACCCCCATTTTGTTAATTTACGAACATTTAGCGGACACCGCGAGTGTTCTTAGAACACATTCAACTTGCCAGAGAACAATACGGACACCGTCATCGGGACACCCCCATTTTGTTAATTTACGAACATTTCTGAACACCGCAAGTGTTCTTAGAACACATTCAACTTTCCAGCGAACAATACGGACAGCGTCCTCGGGACACCCCCATTTTATTTATTTATGAACATTTCAGGACACCGCAAGTGTTCTTAGAACACATTCAACTTGCCAGAGAACAATACAGACAGCGTACTTATGACACCCCCATTTTGTTATTTTACGAGCATTTCAGGACACCGCAACTGTTCTTAGAACACATTCAACTTGCCAGCGAACAATACGGACAGCGTCCTCAGGAAACCCCCAATTTGTTCATTTACGAACGTTTAGCGGACACCGCGAGTGTTCTTAGAACACATTCAACTTGCCAGCAAACAATACGGACAGCGTCCTCAGGACACCCCCATTTTGTTAATTTACAAACATTTAGCAGACACTGCGAGTTTTCTTAGAACACATTCAACTTGCCAGCGAACAATACAGACAGGGTCCTCAGAACACCCCCATTTTGTTAATTTACGAACATTTCTGGACACCGCAAGTGTTCTTAGAACACATTCAACTTGCCAGCGAACAATACGGACAGGGTCCTCAGAACACCCCCATTTTGTTAATTTACGAACATTTCTGGACACCGCAAGTGTTCTTACAACACATTGAACTTGCCAGAGAACAATACGGACAGCGTCCTCAGGACACCACCATTTTGTTTATTTACGAAGATTTCAGGACACCGCAAGAGTTCTTAGAACAATTTCAACTTGCAATCGATCGATACGGACAGCGTCCTCAGAACACCCTCATTTTGTTAATTTACGAACATTTCTGGAAACCGCAAGTGTTCTTAGAACACATTCAACTTGCCAGAGAACAATACGGACAGCGTCCTCAGGATACCCCCATTTTGTTAATTTACGAACATTTAGCGGACACCACGAGTGTTCTTAGAACACTTTCAACTTGCCAGCGAACAATGCGGACAGCGTCCTCAGAACACCCATATTTTGTTAATTTATGAACATTTCAGGACACCGTGATAGTTCTTAGAACACATTCAACTTGCCAGCGAACAATACGGACAGTGTCCTCAGGACACCCCCATTTTGTTTATTTATAAACCTTTCAGGACACCGCGAGTGTTCTTAGAACACATTCAACTTGCCAAAGAACAGTACGGACAGCATTCTGAGGACACCCCCATTTTGTTAATTTACGAACATTTAGCGGACACCACAAGTGTTCTTAGAACACTTTCAACTTGCCAGCGAACAATACGGACAGCGTCCTCAGAACACCCCCATTTTGTTAATTTACGAACATTTCAGGACACCGCGAGTGTTCTTAGAACACATTCAACTTGCCAGTGAACAATATGGACAGCGTCCTCAGGACACCCCCATTTTGTTTATTTACGAACATTTAGCGGACACCGCAAGTGTTCTTAGAACACATTCAACTTGCCAGCGAACAATACGGACACCGTCATCGGGACACCCCCATTTTGTTAATTTACGAACATTTCTGGACACCGCAAGTGTTCTTAGAACACATTCAACTTGCCAGCGAACAATACGGATAGCGTCCTCAGAACACCCCCATTTTGTTAATTTACAAACATTTCTGGACAGCGCAAGTGTTCTTAGAACACATTCAACTTGCCAGAGAACAATACGGACAGCGTCCTCAGGACACCCCCATTTTGTTAATTTACGAACATTTAGCGGACACCGCGAGTGTTCTTAGAAAACATTCAACTTGCCATCGAACGATACTGACAGCGTCCTCAGAACACCCCCATTTTGTTAATTTACGAACATTTAGCGGACACAGCGAGTGTTCTTAGAACACATTCAACTTGCCATCGAACGATACGGACAGCGTCCTCAGAACACCCCCATTTTGTTAATTTACGAACTTTTAACGGACACCACAAGTGTTCTTAGAACACTTTCAACTTGTCAGCGAACAATACGGACAGCAACCTCAGAACACCCCCATTTTGTTAATTTATGAACATTTCAGGACACCCCATGTGTTCTTAGAACACATTCAACTTGCCATCGAACGATACGGACAGTGTCCTCAGAACACCCCCATTTTGTTAATTTACGAACATTTAGCGGACACCGCGAGTGTTCTTAGAACACATTCAACTTGCCAGAGAACAATACGGACAGCGTCCTCAGTAAACCCATATTTTGTTAATTTACGAACATTTAGCCGACACCACAAGTGTTCTTAGAACAATTTCAACTTGCCAGCGAACAATACGGACAGCGTCCTCAGAACACCCCCATTTGGTTAATTTACGAACATTTAGCGGACACCGCGAGTGTTCTTAGAACACATTCAACTTGCCAGAGAACAATACGGACAGCGTCCTCAGGATACCCCCATTTTGTTAATTTACGAACATTTAGCGGACACCACAAGTGTTCTTAGAACACTTTCAACTTGCCAGCGAACAATGCGGACAGCGTCCTCAGAACACCCATATTTTGTTAATTTATGAACATTTCAGGACACCGTGATAGTTCTTAGAACACATTCAACTTGCCAGCGAACAATACGGACAGCGTCCTCAGGACACCCCCATTTTGTTTATTTATAAACCTTTCAGGACACCGCGAGTGTTCTTAGAACACATTCAACTTGCCAAAGAACAGTACGGACAGCATTCTCAGGACACCCCCATTTTGTTAATTTACGAACATTTAGCGGACACCACAAGTGTTCTTAGAACACTTTCAACTTGCCAGCGAACAATACGGACAGCGTCCTCAGAACACCCCCATTTTGTTAATTTACGAACATTTCAGGACACCGCGAGTGTTCTTAGAACACATTCAACTTGCCAGTGAACAATATGGACAGCGTCCTCAGGACACCCCCATTTTGTTTATTTACGAACATTTAGCGGACACCGCAAGTGTTCTTAGAACACATTCAACTTGCCAGCGAACAATACGGACACCGTCATCGGGACACCCCCATTTTGTTAATTTACGAACATTTCTGGACACCGCAAGTGTTCTTAGAACACATTCAACTTGCCATCGAACGATATGGACAGCGTCCTCAGAACACCCCCATTTTGTTTATTTACAAACATTTAGCGGACACCGCAAGTGTTCTTGGAACACATTCAACTTGCCAGCGAACAATACGGATAGCGTCCTCAGAACACCCCCATTTTGTTAATTTACAAACATTTCTGGACACCGCAAGTGTTCTTAGAACACATTCAACTTGCCAGAGAACAAAACGGACAGCGTCCTCAGGACACCCCCATTTTGTTAATTTACGAACATTTAGCGGACACCGCGACTGTTCTTAGAAAACATTCAACTTGCCATCGAACGATACTGACAGCGTCCTCAGAACACCCCCATTTTGTTAATTTACGAACATTTAGCGGACACAGCGAGTGTTCTTAGAACACATTCAACTTGCCATCGAACGATACGGACAGCGTCCTCAGAACACCCCCATTTTGTAAATTTACGAACATTTAACGGACACCACAAGTGTTCTTAGAACACTTTCAACTTGTCAGCGAACAATACGGACAGCAACCTCAGAACACCCCCATTTTGTTAATTTATGAACATTTCAGGACACCCCAAGTGTTCTTAGAACACATTCAACTTGCCATCGAACGATACGGACAGTGTCCTCAGAACACCCCCATTTTGTTAATTTACGAACATTTAACGGACACCGCAAGTGTTCTTAGAACACTTTCCACTTGCCAGCAAACAATACGGACAGCGTCCTCAGGACACCCCCATTTTGTTAATTTACGAACATTTAGCGGACACCGCGAGTGTTCTTAGAACACATTCAACTTGCCATCGAACGATATGGACAGCGTCCTCAGAACACCCCCATTTTGTTAATTTACAAACATTTCTGGACACCGCAAGTGTTCTTAGAACACATTCAACTTGCCATCGAACAATATGGACAGCGTCCTCAGGACACCACTATTTTGTTTATTTACGAACATTTCAGGACACCACGAGTGTTCTTAGAACACATTAAACTTGCTATCGAACAATACGGACAGTGTCCTCAGGACACCCCCATTTTGTTTATTTACGAACATTTAGCGGACACCGCGAGTGTTCTTAGAACACATTCAACTTGCCAGAGAACAATACGGACACCGTCATCGGGACACCCCCATTTTGTTAATTTACGAACATTTCTGAACACCGCAAGTGTTCTTAGAACACATTCAACTTTCCAGCGAACAATACGGACAGCGTCCTCGGGACACCCCCATTTTGTTTATTTATGAACATTTCAGGACACCGCAAGTGTTCTTAGAACACATTCAACTTGCCAGAGAACAATACAGACAGCGTACTTATGACACCCCCATTTTGTTATTTTACGAGCATTTCAGGACACCGCAACTGTTCTTAGAACACATTCAACTTGCCAGCGAACAATACGGACAGCGTCCTCAGGAAACCCCCAATTTGTTTATTTACGAACGTTTAGCGGACACCGCGAGTGTTCTTAGAACACATTCAACTTGCCAGCAAACAATACGGACAGCGTCCTCAGGACACCCCCATTTTGTTAATTTACAAACATTTAGCAGACACTGCGAGTTTTCTTAGAACACATTCAACTTGCCAGCGAACAATACAGACAGGGTCCTCAGAACACCCCCATTTTGTTAATTTATGAACATTTCTGGACACCGCAAGTGTTCTTAGAACACATTCAACTTGCCAGCGAACAATACGGAGAGGGTCCTCAGAACACCCCCATTTTGTTAATTTACGAACATTTCTGGACACCGCAAGTGTTCTTACAACACATTGAACTTGCCAGAGAACAATACGGACAGCGTCCTCAGGACACCACCATTTTGTTTATTTACGAAGATTTCAGGACACCGCAAGAGTTCTTAGAACAATTTCAACTTGCAATCGATCGATACGGACAGCGTCCTCAGAACACCCTCATTTTGTTAATTTACGAACATTTCTGGAAACCGCAAGTGTTCTTAGAACACATTCAACTTGCCAGAGAACAATACGGACAGCGTCCTCAGGATACCCCCATTTTGTTAATTTACGAACATTTAGCGGACACCACGAGTGTTCTTAGAACACTTTCAACTTGCCAGCGAACAATGCGGACAGCGTCCTCAGAACACCCATATTTTGTTAATTTATGAACATTTCAGGACACCGTGATAGTTCTTAGAACACATTCAACTTGCCAGCGAACAATACGGACAGTGTCCTCAGGACACCCCCATTTTGTTTATTTATAAACCTTTCAGGACACCGCGAGTGTTCTTAGAACACATTCAACTTGCCAAAGAACAGTACGGACAGCATTCTGAGGACACCCCCATTTTGTTAATTTACGAACATTTAGCGGACACCACAAGTGTTCTTAGAACACTTTCAACTTGCCAGCGAACAATACGGACAGCGTCCTCAGAACACCCCCATTTTGTTAATTTACGAACATTTCAGGACACCGCGAGTGTTCTTAGAACACATTCAACTTGCCAGTGAACAATATGGACAGCGTCCTCAGGACACCCCCATTTTGTTTATTTACGAACATTTAGCGGACACCGCAAGTGTTCTTAGAACACATTCAACTTGCCAGCGAACAATACGGACACCGTCATCGGGACACCCCCATTTTGTTAATTTACGAACATTTCTGGACACCGCAAGTGTTCTTAGAACACATTCAACTTGCCAGCGAACAATACGGATAGCGTCCTCAGAACACCCCCATTTTGTTAATTTACAAACATTTCTGGACACCGCAAGTGTTCTTAGAACACATTCAACTTGCCAGAGAACAATACGGACAGCGTCCTCAGGACACCCCCATTTTGTTAATTTACGAACATTTAGCGGACACCGCGAGTGTTCTTAGAAAACATTCAACTTGCCATCGAACGATACTGACAGCGTCCTCAGAATACCCCCATTTTGTTAATTTACGAACATTTAGCGGACACAGCGAGTGTTCTTAGAACACATTCAACTTGCCATCGAACGATACGGACAGCGTCCTCAGAACACCCCCATTTTGTTAATTTACGAACATTTAACGGACACCACAAGTGTTCTTAGAACACTTTCAACTTGTCAGCGAACAATACGGACAGCAACCTCAGAACACCCCCATTTTGTTAATTTATGAACATTTCAGGACACCCCATGTGTTCTTAGAACACATTCAACTTGCCATCGAACGATACGGACAGCGTCCTCAGGACACCCCCATTTTGTTAATTTACGAACATTTAGCGGACACCGCGAGTGTTCTTAGAACACATTCAACTTGCCATCGAACGATATGGACAGCGTCCTCAGAACACCCCCATTTTGTTAATTTACAAACATTTCTGGACACCGCAAGTGTTCATAGAACACATTCAACTTGCCATCGAACAATATGGACAGCGTCCTCAGGACACAACTATTTTGTTTATTTACGAACATTTAGCGGACACCGCGAGTGTTCTTAGAACACATTCAACTTGCCAGAGAACAATACGGACACCGTCATCGGGACACCCCCATTTTGTTAATTTACGAACATTTCTGAACACCGCAAGTGTTCTTAGAACACATTCAACTTGCCATCGAACGATATGGACAGCGTCCTCAGAACACCCCCATTTTGTTAATTTACAAACGTTTCTGGACACCGCAAGTGTTCTTAGAACACATTCAACTTGCCAGAGAACAATACGGACAGCGTCCTCAGTAAACCCATATTTTGTTAATTTACGAACATTTAGCCGACACCACAAGTGTTCTTAGAACAATTTCAACTTGCCAGCGAACAATACGGACAGCGTCCTCAGAACACCCCCATTTGGTTAATTTACGAACATTTAGCGGACACCGCGAGTGTTCTTAGAACACATTCAACTTGCCAGAGAACAATACGGACAGCGTCCTCAGGATACCCCCATTTTGTTAATTTACGAACATTTAGCGGACACCACAAGTGTTCTTAGAACACTTTCAACTTGCCAGCGAACAATGCGGACAGCGTCCTCAGAACACCCATATTTTGTTAATTTATGAACATTTCAGGACACCGTGATAGTTCTTAGAACACATTCAACTTGCCAGCGAACAATACGGACAGCGTCCTCAGGACACCCCCATTTTGTTTATTTATAAACCTTTCAGGACACCGCGAGTGTTCTTAGAACACATTCAACTTGCCAAAGAACAGTACGGACAGCATTCTCAGGACACCCCCATTTTGTTAATTTACGAATATTTAGCGGACACCACAAGTGTTCTTAGAACACTTTCAACTTGCCAGCGAACAATACGGACAGCGTCCTCAGAACACCCCCATTTTGTTAATTTACGAACATTTCAGGACACCGCGAGTGTTCTTAGAACACATTCAACTTGCCAGTGAACAATATGGACAGCGTCCTCAGGACACCCCCATTTTGTTTATTTACGAACATTTAGCGGACACCGCAAGTGTTCTTAGAACACATTCAACTTGCCAGCGAACAATACGGACACCGTCATCGGGACACCCCCATTTTGTTAATTTACGAACATTTCTGGACACCGCAAGTGTTCTTAGAACACATTCAACTTACCATCGAACGATATGGACAGCGTCCTCAGAACACCCCCATTTTGTTTATTTACAAACATTTAGCGGACACCGCAAGTGTTCTTAGAACACATTCAACTTGCCAGCGAACAATACGGACAGCGTCCTCAGGACACCCCCATTTTGTTTATTTATAAACCTTTCAGGACACCGCGAGTGTTCTTAGAACACATTCAACTTGCCAAAGAACAGTACGGACAGCATTCTCAGGACACCCCCATTTTGTTAATTTACGAACATTTAGCGGACACCACAAGTGTTCTTAGAACACTTTCAACTTGCCAGCGAACAATACGGACAGCGTCCTCAGAACACCCCCATTTTGTTAATTTACGAACATTTCAGGACACCGCGAGTGTTCTTAGAACACATTCAACTTGCCAGTGAACAATATGGACAGCGTCCTCAGGACACCCCCATTTTGTTTATTTACGAACATTTAGCGGACACCGCAAGTGTTCTTAGAACACATTCAACTTGCCAGCGAACAATACGGACAGCAACCTCAGAACACCCCCATTTTGTTAATTTATGAACATTTCAGGACACCCCAAGTGTTCTTAGAACACATTCAACTTGCCATCGAACGATACGGACAGTGTCCTCAGAACACCCCCATTTTGTTAATTTACGAACATTTAACGGACACCGCAAGTGTTCTTAGAACACTTTCCACTTGCCAGCAAACAATACAGACAGCGTCCTCAGGACACCCCCATTTTGTTAATTTACGAAAATTTAGCGGACACCGCGAGTGTTCTTAGAACACATTCAACTTGCCATCGAACAATATGGACAGCGTCCTCAGAACACCCCCATTTTGTTAATTTACAAACATTTCTGGACACCGCAAGTGTTCTTAGAACACATTCAACTTTCCATCTAACAATATGGACAGCGTCCTCAGGACACAACTATTTTGTTTATTTACGAACATTTCAGGATACCACGAGTGTTCTTAGAACACATTAAACTTGCTATCGAACAATACGGACAGTGTCCTCAGGACACCCCCATTTTGTTTATTTACGAACATTTAGCGGACACCGCGAGTGTTCTTAGAACACATTCAACTTGCCAGAGAACAATACGGACACCGTCATCGGGACACCCCCATTTTGTTAATTTACGAACATTTCTGAACACCGCAAGTGTTCTTAGAACACATTCAACTTGCCATCGAACGATATGGACAGCGTCCTCAGAACACCCCCATTTTGTTAATTTACAAACATTTCTGGACACCGCAAGTGTTCTTAGAACACATTCAACTTGCCAGAGAACAATACGGACAGCGTCCTCAGTAAACCCATATTTTGTTAATTTACGAACATTTAGCCGACACCACAAGTGTTCTTAGAACAATTTCAACTTGCCAGCGAACAATACGGACAGCCTCCTCAGAACACCCCCATTTTGTTAATTTACGAACATTTAGCGGACACCGCGAGTGTTCTTAGAACACATTCAACTTGCCATCGAACGATACGGACAGCGTCCTCAGAACACCCCCATTTTGTTAATTTACGAACATTTAACAGACACCACAAGTGTTCTTAGAACACTTTCAACTTGTCAGCGAACAATACGGACAGCAACCTCAGAACACCCCCATTTTGTTAATTTATGAACATTTCAGGACACCGCAAGTGCTCTTAGAACACATTCAACTTGCCATCGAACGATACGGACAGTGTCCTCAGAACACCCCCATTTCGTTAATTTATGAACATTTCAGGACACTGCAAGAGTTCTTAGAACACATTCAACTTGCCAGAGAACAATATGGACAGCGTCCTCAGGACACCCCCATTTTGTTAATTTACGAACATTTAGCGGACACCATGAGTGTTCTTAGAACAATTTCAACTTGCCAGTGAACAATACAGACAGCGTCTTCAGAACACCGCCATTTTGTTTTTTTACGAACATTTAGCGGACACCGCGAGTGTTCTTAGAACAAATTCAACTTGCCAGCAAACAATACGGACAGCGTCCTCAGGACACCCCCATTTTGTTAATTTACGAACATTTCTGAACACCGCAAGTGTTCTTAGAACACATTCAACTTGCCATCGAACGATATGAACAGCGTCCTCAGAACACCCCCATTTTGTTAATTTACAAACATTTCTGGACACCGCAAGTGTTCTTAGAACACATTCAACTTGCCAGAGAACAATACGGACAGCGTCCTCAGTAAACCCATATTTTGTTAATTTACCAACATTTAGCTGACACCACAAGTGTTCTTAGAACAATTTCAACTTGCCAGCGAACAATACGGACAGCGTCCTCAGAACACCCCCATTTTGTTAATTTACGAACATTTAGCGGACACCGCGAGTGTTCTTAGAACACATTCAACTTGCCATCGAACGATACGGACAGCGTCCTCAGAACACCCCCATTTTGTTAATTTACGAACATTTAACAGACACCACAAGTGTTCTTAGAACACTTTCAACTTGTCAGCGAACAATACGGACAGCAACCTCAGAACACCCCCATTTTGTTAATTTATGAACATTTCAGGACACCGCAAGTGCTCTTAGAACACATTCAACTTGCCATCGAACGATACGGACAGTGTCCTCAGAACACCCCCATTTCGTTAATTTATGAATATTTCAGGACACTGCAAGAGTTCTTAGAACACATTCAACTTGCCAGAGAACAATATGGACAGCGTCCTCAGGACACCCCCATTTTGTTAATTTACGAACATTTAGCGGACACCATGAGTGTTCTTAGAACAATTTCAACTTGCCAGTGAACAATACAGACAGCGTCTTCAGAACACCGCCATTTTGTTTTTTTACGAACATTTAGCGGACACCGCGAGTGTTCTTAGAACAAATTCAACTTGCCAGCAAACAATACGGACAGCGTCCTCAGGACACCCCCATTTTGTTAATTTACGAATATTTAGCGGACACCGCGAGTGTTCTTAGAACACATTCAACTTGCCAGCGAACAATATGGACAGCGTCCTCGGGACACCCCCATTTTGTTAATTTATGAACATTTCATGGACACTGCAAGTGTTCTTAGAACACATTCAACTTGCCAGAGAACAATACAGACAGCGTACTCAGGACACCCCCATTTTCTTAATTTACAAACATTTAGCGGAAACCACGAGTGTTCTTAGAACAATTTCGACTTGCCAGCGAACAATACGGACAGCTTCTTCAGAACAACCCCATTTTGTTAATTTATGAACATTTCAAGACACGGCAAGTGTTCTTAGAACACATTCAACTTGCCAGCGAACAATACGGACAGCGTCCTCAGGACACCTCCATTTTGTTTATTTATGAACATTTAGCAGACACCGCAAGTGTTCTTAGAACACATTCAACTTGCCAGGAAACAATACGGACAGAGTCCTCAAGACACCCCCATTTTGTTAATTTACGAACATTTCTGGACACCGCAAGTGTTCTTAGAACCCATTCAACTTGCCAGCGAACAATACGGACAGCGTCCTCAGGACACCCCCATTTTGTTAATTTACGAACATTTCTGAACACCGCAAGTGTTCTTAGAACACATTCAACTTGCCATCGAACGATATGAACAGCGTCCTCAGAACACCCCCATTTTGTTAATTTACAAACATTTCTGGACACCGCAAGTGTTCTTAGAACACATTCAACTTGCCAGAGAACAATACGGACAGCGTCCTCAGTAAACCCATATTTTGTTAATTTACCAACATTTAGCTGACACCACAAGTGTTCTTAGAACAATTTCAACTTGCCAGCGAACAATACGGACAGCGTCCTCAGAACACCCCCATTTTGTTAATTTACGAACATTTAGCAGACACCGCGAGTGTTCTTAGAACACATTCAACTTGCCATCGAACGATACGGACAGCGTCCTCAGAACACCCCCATTTTGTTAATTTACGAACATTTAACAGACACCACAAGTGTTCTTAGAACACTTTCAACTTGTCAGCGAACAATACGGACAGCAACCTCAGAACACCCCCATTTTGTTAATTTATGAACATTTCAGGACACCGCAAGTGCTCTTAGAACACATTCAACTTGCCATCGAACGATACGGACAGTGTCCTCAGAACACCCCCATTTCATTAATTTATGAATATTTCAGGACACTGCAAGAGTTCTTAGAACACATTCAACTTGCCAGAGAACAATATGGACAGCGTCCTCAGGACACCCCCATTTTGTTAATTTACGAACATTTAGCGGACACCATGAGTGTTCTTAGAACAATTTCAACTTGCCAGTGAACAATACAGACAGCGTCTTCAGAACACCGCCATTTTGTTTTTTTACGAACATTTAGCGGACACCGCGAGTGTTCTTAGAACAAATTCAACTTGCCAGCAAACAATACGGACAGCGTCCTCAGGACACCCCCATTTTGTTAATTTACGAATATTTAGCGGACACCGCGAGTGTTCTTAGAACACATTCAACTTGCCAGCGAACAATATGGACAGCGTCCTCGGGACACCCCCATTTTGTTAATTTATGAACATTTCATGGACACTGCAAGTGTTCTTAGAACACATTCAACTTGCCAGAGAACAATACAGACAGCGTACTCAGGACACCCCCATTTTCTTAATTTACAAACATTTAGCGGAAACCACGAGTGTTCTTAGAACAATTTCGACTTGCCAGCGAACAATACGGACAGCTTCTTCAGAACAACCCCATTTTGTTAATTTATGAACATTTCAAGACACGGCAAGTGTTCTTAGAACACATTCAACTTGCCAGCGAACAATACGGACAGCGTCCTCAGGACACCTCCATTTTGTTTATTTATGAACATTTAGCAGACACCGCAAGTGTTCTTAGAACACATTCAACTTGCCAGGAAACAATACGGACAGAGTCCTCAAGACACCCCCATTTTGTTAATTTACGAACATTTCTGGACACCGCAAGTGTTCTTAGAACCCATTCAACTTGCCAGCGAACAATACGGACAGGGTCCTCAGAACACCCCCATTTTGTTAATTTACGAACATTTTTGGAAACAGCAAGTGTTCTTAGAACACATTCAACTTGCCAGAGAACAATACGGACAGCGTCCTCAGGACACCCCCATTTTGTTAATTTACGAACATTTAGCGGACACCACGAGTGTTCTTAGAACACTTTCAACTTTCCAGCGAACAATGCGGAGAGCGTCCTCAGAACACCCATATTTTGTTAATTTATGAACATTTCAGGACACCGTGATAGTTCTTAGAACACATTCAACTTGCCAGCGAACAATACGGACAGCGTCCTTAGGACACCCCAATTTTGTTTATTTACGAACATTTCAGGACACCGCGAGTGTTCTTAGAACACATTCAACTTGCCAGCGAACAATACAGACAGCGTCCTCAGAACACCCCCATTTTGTTAATTTACGAACATTTCAGGACACCGCGAGTGTTCTTAGAACACATTCAACTTGCCAGTGAACAATATGGACAGCGTCCTCAGGACACCCCCATTTTGTTTATTTACGAACATTTCAGGACACCACGAGTGTTCTTAGAACACATTAAACTTGCTATCGAACAATACAGACAGTGTCCTCAGGACACCCCCATTTTGTTTATTTATGAACATTTAGCGGACACCGCGAGTGTTCTTAGAACACATTCAACTTGCCAGCGAACAATACGGACACCGTCATCGGGACACCCCCATTTTGTTAATTTACGAACATTTCTGGACACCGCAAGTGTTCTTAGAACACATTCAACTTGCCAGAGAACAATACGGACAGTGTCCTCAGGACACCCCCATTTTGTTAATTTACGAACATTTAGCAGACACCACGAGTGTTCTTAGAACAATTTCAACTTGCCAGCAAACAATACGGACAGCGTCTTCAGAACATCCCCATTTTGTTTATTTACGAACATTTAGCGGACACCACAAGTGTTCTCAGAACACATTCAACTTGCCAGCAAACAATACGGACAGCGTCCTCAGGACACCCCCATTTTGTTAATTTTACGAACATTTAGCAGACACCGCGAGTGTTCTTAGAACACATTCAACTTGCCAGCGAACAATACGGACAGCGTCCTCGGGACACCCCCATTTTGTGTATTTATGAACATTTCAGGACACTGCAAGTGTTCTTAGAACACATTCAACTTGCCAGAGAACATTACAGACAGCGTACTCAGGACACCCCCATTTTGTTAATTTACGAGCATTTCAGGACACCGCAAGTGTTCTTAGAACACATTCAACTTGTCAGCGAACAATACGGACAGCAACCTCAGAACAACCCCATTTTGTTGATTTATGAACATTTCAGGACACCGCAAGTGTTCTTAGAACACATTCAACTTGCCATCGAACGATACGGACAGTGTCCTCAGAACACCCCCATTTTGTTAATTTACGAACATTTAACGGACACCGCAAGTGTTCTTAGAACACTTTCAACTTGTCAGCGAACAATACGGACAGCATCCTCAGAATACCCCCATTTTGTTAATTTATGAACATTTAGCGGACACCACGAGTGTTCTTAGAACACATTCAACTTGCCAGCGAACAATACGGACAGCGTTCTCAGGACACCCCCATTCTGTTAATTTACAAACATTTCAGGACACCGCGAGTGTTCGTAGAACACATTTAACTTGCCATCGAACGATACGGACAGTGTCCTCAGAAGACCCCCATTTTGTTAATTCACAAACATTTAACGGACACCACAAGTGTTCTTAGAACACTTTCAACTTGTCAGCGAACAATACAGACAGCATCCTCAGAACACCCCCATTTTGTTAATTTCTGAACATTTAACGGACACCACAAGTGTTCTTAGAACACATTCCACTTGCCATCGAACGATATGGACAGCGTCCTCAGAACACCCCCATTTTGTTAATTTACAAACATTTCTGGACACTGCAAGTGTTCTTAGAACACATTCAACTTGCCATCGAACACTATGGACAGCGTCCTCAGGACACACCTATTTTGTTTATTTACGAACATTTCAGGACACCACGAGTGTTCTTAGAACACATTAAAATTGCTATCGAACAATACGGACAGTGTCCTCAGGACACCCCCATTTTGTTTATTTACGAACATTTAGCAGACACCGCGAGTGTTCTTAGAACACATTCAACTTGCCAGCGAACAATACGGACACCGTCATTGGGACACCCCCATTTTGTTAATTTACAAACATTTCTGGACACCGCAAATGTTCTTAGAACACATTCAACTTGCCATCGAACGATATGTACAGCATCCTCAGAACACCCCCATTTTGTTAATTTACAAACATTTCTGGACACCGCAAATGCTCTTAGAAAACATTCAACTTGCCAGAGAACAATACGGACAGCGTCCTCAGTAAACCCATATTTTGTTAATTTACGAACATTTATCGGACACCACAAGTGTTTTAGAACAATTTCAACTTGCAAGCGAATAATACGGACAGCGTCCTCAGAACACCCCCATTTTGTTAATTTACGAACATTTAGCGGACACCGCGAGTGTTCTTAGAACACATTCAACTTGCCAGTGAACAATATGGACAGCGTCCTCAGGACACCCCCATTTTGTTTATTTACGAACATTTCAGGACACCACGAGTGTTCTTAGAACACATTAAACTTGCTATCGAACAATACAGACAGTGTCCTCAGGACACCCCCATTTTGTTTATTTATGAACATTTAGCGGACACCGCGAGTGTTCTTAGAACACATTCAACTTGCCAGCGAACAATACGGACACCGTCATCGGGACACCCCCATTTTGTTAATTTACGAACATTTCTGGACACCGCAAGTGTTCTTAGAACACATTCAACTTGCCAGAGAACAATACGGACAGTGTCCTCAGGACACCCCCATTTTGTTAATTTACGAACATTTAGCAGACACCACGAGTGTTCTTAGAACAATTTCAACTTGCCAGCAAACAATACGGACAGCGTCTTCAGAACATCCCCATTTTGTTTATTTACGAACATTTAGCGGACACCACAAGTGTTCTCAGAACACATTCAACTTGCCAGCAAACAATACGGACAGCGTCCTCAGGACACCCCCATTTTGTTAATTTTACGAACATTTAGCAGACACCGCGAGTGTTCTTAGAACACATTCAACTTGCCAGCGAACAATACGGACAGCGTCCTCGGGACACCCCCATTTTGTGTATTTATGAACATTTCAGGACACTGCAAGTGTTCTTAGAACACATTCAACTTGCCAGAGAACATTACAGACAGCGTACTCAGGACACCCCCATTTTGTTAATTTACGAGCATTTCAGGACACCGCAAGTGTTCTTAGAACACATTCAACTTGTCAGCGAACAATACGGACAGCAACCTCAGAACAACCCCATTTTGTTGATTTATGAACATTTCAGGACACCGCAAGTGTTCTTAGAACACATTCAACTTGCCATCGAACGATACGGACAGTGTCCTCAGAACACCCCCATTTTGTTAATTTACGAACATTTAACGGACACCGCAAGTGTTCTTAGAACACTTTCAACTTGTCAGCGAACAATACGGACAGCATCCTCAGAATACCCCCATTTTGTTAATTTATGAACATTTAGCGGACACCACGAGTGTTCTTAGAACACATTCAACTTGCCAGCGAACAATACGGACAGCGTTCTCAGGACACCCCCATTCTGTTAATTTACAAACATTTCAGGACACCGCGAGTGTTCGTAGAACACATTTAACTTGCCATCGAACGATACAGACAGTGTCCTCAGAAGACCCCCATTTTGTTAATTCACAAACATTTAACGGACACCACAAGTGTTCTTAGAACACTTTCAACTTGTCAGCGAACAATACAGACAGCATCCTCAGAACACCCCCATTTTGTTAATTTCTGAACATTTAACGGACACCACAAGTGTTCTTAGAACACATTCCACTTGCCATCGAACGATATGGACAGCGTCCTCAGAACACCCCCATTTTGTTAATTTACAAACATTTCTGGACACTGCAAGTGTTCTTAGAACACATTCAACTTGCCATCGAACACTATGGACAGCGTCCTCAGGACACACCTATTTTGTTTATTTACGAACATTTCAGGACACCACGAGTGTTCTTAGAACACATTAAAATTGCTATCGAACAATACGGACAGTGTCCTCAGGACACCCCCATTTTGTTTATTTACGAACATTTAGCAGACACCGCGAGTGTTCTTAGAACACATTCAACTTGCCAGCGAACAATACGGACACCGTCATTGGGACACCCCCATTTTGTTAATTTACAAACATTTCTGGACACCGCAAATGTTCTTAGAACACATTCAACTTGCCATCGAACGATATGTACAGCATCCTCAGAACACCCCCATTTTGTTAATTTACAAACATTTCTGGACACCGCAAATGCTCTTAGAAAACATTCAACTTGCCAGAGAACAATACGGACAGCGTCCTCAGTAAACCCATATTTTGTTAATTTACGAACATTTATCGGACACCACAAGTGTTTTAGAACAATTTCAACTTGCAAGCGAATAATACGGACAGCGTCCTCAGAACACCCCCATTTTGTTAATTTACGAACATTTAGCGGACACCGCGAGTGTTCTTAGAACACATTCAACTTGCCATCGAACGATACGGACAGGGTCCTCAGAACACCCCCATTTTGTTAATTTACAAACATTTCTGGACACCGCAAGTGTTCTTAGAACACATTCAACTTGCCATCGAACAATACGGACAGCGTCTTCAGAACACCCCCATTTTGTTAATTTACGAACATTTAGCGGACACTGCAAGTGTTCTTACAACACATTGAACTTGCCAGAGAACAATACGGACAGCGTCCTCAGGACACCACCATTTTGTTTATTTACGAAGATTTCAGGACACCGCAAGAGTTCTTAGAACAATTTCAACTTGCAATCGATCGATACGGACAGCGTCCTCAGAACACCCTCATTTTGTTAATTTACGAACATTTCTGGAAACCGCAAGTGTTCTTAGAACACATTCAACTTGCAAGAGAACAATACGGACAGCGTCCTCAGGATACCCCCATTTTGTTAATTTATGAACATTTAGCGGACACCACGAGTGTTCTTAGAACAAATTCAACTTGCCAGCAAACAATACGGACAGCGTCCTCAGGACACCCCCATTCTGTTAATTTACAAACATTTAGCGGACACCACGAGTGTTCTTAGAACACATTCAACTTGCCAGCGAACAATACGGACAGCGTCCGCGGGACACCCCCATTTTGTTTATTTATGAACATTTCAGGACACCACGGACAGTGTCCTCAGAAGACCCCCATTTTGTTAATTCACAAACATTTAACGGACACCACAAGTGTTCTTAGAACACTTTCAACTTGTCAGCGAACAATACAGACAGCATCCTCAGAACACCCCCATTTTGTTAATTTCTGAACATTTAACGGACACCACAAGTGTTCTTAGAACACATTCCACTTGCCATCGAACGATATGGACAGCGTCCTCAGAACACCCCCATTTTGTTAATTTACAAACATTTCTGGACACCGCAAGTGTTCTTAGAACACATTCAACTTGCCATCGAACACTATGGACAGCGTCCTCAGAACACACCTATTTTGTTTATTTACGAACATTTCAGGACACCACGAGTGTTCTTAGAACACATTAAACTTGCTATCGAACAATACGGACAGTGTCCTCAGGACACCCCCATTTTGTTTATTTACGAACATTTAGCAGACACCGCGAGTGTTCTTAGAACACATTCAACTTGCCAGCGAACAATACGGACACCGTCATTGGGACACCCCCATTTTGTTAATTTACAAACATTTCTGGACACCGCAAATGTTCTTAGAACACATTCAACTTGCCATCGAACGATATGTACAGCATCCTCAGAACACCCCCATTTTGTTAATTTACAAACATTTCTGGACACCGCAAATGCTCTTAGAAAACATTCAACTTGCCAGAGAACAATACGGACAGCGTCCTCAGTAAACCCATATTTTGTTAATTTACGAACATTTATCGGACACCACAAGTGTTTTAGAACAATTTCAACTTGCAAGCGAATAATACGGACAGCGTCCTCAGAACACCCCCATTTTGTTAATTTACGACATTTAGCGGACACCGCGAGTGTTCTTAGAACACATTCAACTTGCCATCGAACGATACGGACAGGGTCCTCAGAACACCCCCATTTTATTAATTTACAAACATTTCTGGACACCGCAAGAGTTCTTAGAACACATTCAACTTGCCATCGAACAATACGGACAGCGTCTTCAGAACACCCCCATTTTGTTAATTTACGAACATTTAGCGGACACCGCAAGTGTTCTTACAACACATTGAACTTGCCAGAGAACAATACGGACAGCGTCCTCAGGACACCACCATTTTGTTTATTTACGAAGATTTCAGGACACCGCAAGAGTTCTTAGAACAATTTCAACTTGCAATCGATCGATACGGACAGCGTCCTCAGAACACCCTCATTTTGTTAATTTACGAACATTTCTGGACACCGCAAGTGTTCTTAGAACCCATTCAACTTGCCAGCGAACAATACGGACAGGGTCCTCAGAACACCCCCATTTTGTTAATTTACGAACATTTTTGGAAACAGCAAGTGTTCTTAGAACACATTCAACTTGCCAGAGAACAATACGGACAGCGTCCTCAGGACACCCCCATTTTGTTAATTTACGAACATTTAGCGGACACCACGAGTGTTCTTAGAACACTTTCAACTTTCCAGCGAACAATGCGGAGAGCGTCCTCAGAACACCCATATTTTGTTAATTTATGAACATTTCAGGACACCGTGATAGTTCTTAGAACACATTCAACTTGCCAGCGAACAATACGGACAGCGTCCTTAGGACACCCCAATTTTGTTTATTTACGAACATTTCAGGACACCGCGAGTGTTCTTAGAACACATTCAACTTGCCAGCGAACAATACAGACAGCGTCCTCAGAACACCCCCATTTTGTTAATTTACGAACATTTCAGGACACCGCGAGTGTTCTTAGAACACATTCAACTTGCCAGTGAACAATATGGACAGCGTCCTCAGGACACCCCCATTTTGTTTATTTACGAACATTTCAGGACACCACGAGTGTTCTTAGAACACATTCAACTTGCCATCGAACAATATGGACAGCGTCCTCAGGACACACCTATTTTGTTTATTTACGAACATTTCAGGACACCACGAGTGTTCTTAGAACACATTAAACTTGCTATCGAACAATACGGACAGTGTCCTCAGGACACCCCCATTTTGTTTATTTATGAACATTTAGCGGACACCGCGAGTGTTCTTAGAACACATTCAACTTGCCAGCGAACAATACGGACACCGTCATCGGGACACCCCCATTTTGTTAATTTACGAACATTTCTGGACACCGCAAGTGTTCTTAGAACACATTCAACTTGCCATCGAACGATATGGACAGCGTCCTCAGAACACCCCCATTTTGTTAATTTACAAACATTTCTGGACACCGCAAGTGTTCTTAGAACACATTCAACTTGCCAGAGAACAATACGGACAGTGTCCTCAGGACACCCCCATTTTGTTAATTTACGAACATTTAGCAGACACCACGAGTGTTCTTAGAACAATTTCAACTTGCCAGCAAACAATACGGACAGCGTCTTCAGAACATCCCCATTTTGTTTATTTACGAACATTTAGCGGACACCACAAGTGTTCTCAGAACACATTCAACTTGCCAGCAAACAATACGGACAGCGTCCTCAGGACACCCCCATTTTGTTAATTTTACGAACATTTAGCAGACACCGCGAGTGTTATTAGAACACATTCAACTTGCCAGCGAACAATACGGACAGCGTCCTCGGGACACCCCCATTTTGTGTATTTATGAACATTTCAGGACACTGCAAGTGTTCTTAGAACACATTCAACTTGCCAGAGAACATTACAGACAGCGTACTCAGGACACCCCCATTTTGTTAATTTACGAGCATTTCAGGACACCGCAAGTGTTCTTAGAACACATTCAACTTGTCAGCGAACAATACGGACAGCAACCTCAGAACAACCCCATTTTGTTGATTTATGAACATTTCAGGACACCGCAAGTGTTCTTAGAACACATTCAACTTGCCATCGAACGATACGGACAGTGTCCTCAGAACACCCCCATTTTGTTAATTTACGAACATTTAACGGACACCGCAAGTGTTCTTAGAACACTTTCAACTTGTCAGCGAACAATACGGACAGCATCCTCAGAATACCCCCATTTTGTTAATTTATGAACATTTAGCGGACACCGCGAGTGTTCTTAGAACAAATTCAACTTGCCAGCAAACAATACGGACAGCGTTCTCAGGACACCCCCATTCTGTTAATTTACAAACATTTAGCGGACACCACGAGTGTTCTTAGAACACATTCAACTTGCCAGCGAACAATACGGACAGCGTCCGCGGGACACCCCCATTTTGTTTATTTATGAACATTTCAGGACACCGCGAGTGTTCGTAGAACACATTTAACTTGCCATCGAACGATACGGACAGTGTCCTCAGAAGACCCCCATTTTGTTAATTCACAAACATTTAACGGACACCACAAGTGTTCTTAGAACACTTTCAACTTGTCAGCGAACAATACAGACAGCATCCTCAGAACACCCCCATTTTGTTAATTTCTGAACATTTAACAGACACCACAAGTGTTCTTAGAACACATTCCACTTGCCATCGAACGATATGGACAGCGTCCTCAGAACACCCCCATTTTGTTAATTTACAAACATTTCTGGACACTGCAAGTGTTCTTAGAACACATTCAACTTGCCATCGAACACTATGGACAGCGTCCTCAGGACACACCTATTTTGTTTATTTACGAACATTTCAGGACACCACGAGTGTTCTTAGAACACATTAAAATTGCTATCGAACAATACGGACAGTGTCCTCAGGACACCCCCATTTTGTTTATTTACGAACATTTAGCAGACACCGCGAGTGTTCTTAGAACACATTCAACTTGCCAGCGAACAATACGGACACCGTCATTGGGACACCCCCATTTTGTTAATTTACAAACATTTCTGGACACCGCAAATGTTCTTAGAACACATTCAACTTGCCATCGAACGATATGTACAGCATCCTCAGAACACCCCCATTTTGTTAATTTACAAACATTTCTGGACACCGCAAATGCTCTTAGAAAACATTCAACTTGCCAGAGAACAATACGGACAGCGTCCTCAGTAAACCCATATTTTGTTAATTTACGAACATTTATCGGACACCACAAGTGTTTTAGAACAATTTCAACTTGCAAGCGAATAATACGGACAGCGTCCTCAGAACACCCCCATTTTGTTAATTTACGAACATTTAGCGGACACCGCGAGTGTTCTTAGAACACATTCAACTTGCCATCGAACGATACGGACAGGGTCCTCAGAACACCCCCATTTTGTTAATTTACAAACATTTCTGGACACCGCAAGTGTTCTTAGAACACATTCAACTTGCCATCGAACAATACGGACAGCGTCTTCAGAACACCCCCATTTTGTTAATTTACGAACATTTAGCGGACACTGCAAGTGTTCTTACAACACATTGAACTTGCCAGAGAACAATACGGACAGCGTCCTCAGGACACCACCATTTTGTTTATTTACGAAGATTTCAGGACACCGCAAGAGTTCTTAGAACAATTTCAACTTGCAATCGATCGATACGGACAGCGTCCTCAGAACACCCTCATTTTGTTAATTTACGAACATTTCTGGAAACCGCAAGTGTTCTTAGAACACATTCAACTTGCCAGAGAACAATACGGACAGCGTCCTCAGGATACCCCCATTTTGTTAATTTACGAACATTTAGCGGACACCACGAGTGTTCTTAGAACACTTTCAATTTGCCAGCGAACAATGCGGACAGCGTCCTCAGAACACGCATATTTTGTTAATTTATGAACATTTCAGGACACCGTGATAGTTCTTAGAACACATTCAACTTGCCAGCGAACAATACGGACAGCGTCCTCAGGACACCCCCATTTTGTTTATTTATAAACCTTTCAGGACACCGCGAGTGTTCTTAGAACACATTCAACTTGTCAGCGAACAATACGGACAGCAACCTCAGAACAACCCCATTTTGTTGATTTATGAACATTTCAGGACACCGCAAGTGTTCTTAGAACACATTCAACTTGCCATCGAACGATACGGACAGTGTCCTCAGAACACCCCCATTTTGTTAATTTACGAACATTTAACGGACACCGCAAGTGTTCTTAGAACACTTTCAACTTGTCAGCGAACAATACGGACAGCATCCTCAGAACACCCCCATTTTGTTAATTTATGAACATTTAGCGGACACCGCGAGTGTTCTTAGAACAAATTCAACTTGCCAGCAAACAATACGGACAGCGTCCTCAGGACACCCCCATTCTGTTAATTTACAAACATTTAGCGGACACCACGAGTGTTCTTAGAACACATTCAACTTGCCAGCGAACAATACGGACAGCGTCCGCGGGACACCCCCATTTTGTTTATTTATGAACATTTCAGGACACCACGGACAGTGTCCTCAGAAGACCCCCATTTTGTTAATTCACAAACATTTAACGGACACCACAAGTGTTCTTAGAACACTTTCAACTTGTCAGCGAACAATACAGACAGCATCCTCAGAACACCCCCATTTTGTTAATTTCTGAACATTTAACGGACACCACAAGTGTTCTTAGAACACATTCCACTTGCCATCGAATGATATGGACAGCGTCCTCAGAACACCCCCATTTTGTTAATTTACAAACATTTCTGGACACCGCAAGTGTTCTTAGAACACATTCAACTTGCCATCGAACACTATGGACAGCGTCCTCAGAACACACCTATTTTGTTTATTTACGAACATTTCAGGACACCACGAGTGTTCTTAGAACACATTAAACTTGCTATCGAACAATACGGACAGTGTCCTCAGGAAACCCCCATTTTGTTTATTTACGAACATTTAGCAGACACTGCGAGTGTTCTTAGAACACATTCAACTTGCCAGCGAACAATACGGACACCGTCATTGGGACACCCCCATTTTGTTAATTTACAAACATTTCTGGACACCGCAAATGTTCTTAGAACACATTCAACTTGCCATCGAACGATATGTACAGCATCCTCAGAACACCCCCATTTTGTTAATTTACAAACATTTCTGGACACCGCAAATGCTCTTAGAAAACATTCAACTTGCCAGAGAACAATACGGACAGCGTCCTCAGTAAACCCATATTTTGTTAATTTACGAACATTTATCGGACACCACAAGTGTTTTAGAACAATTTCAACTTGCAAGCGAATAATACGGACAGCGTCCTCAGAACACCCCCATTTTGTTAATTTACGACATTTAGCGGACACCGCGAGTGTTCTTAGAACACATTCAACTTGCCATCGAACGATACGGACAGGGTCCTCAGAACACCCCCATTTTATTAATTTACAAACATTTCTGGACACCGCAAGTGTTCTTAGAACACATTCAACTTGCCATCGAACAATACGGACAGCGTCTTCAGAACACCCCCATTTTGTTAATTTACGAACATTTAGCGGACACCGCAAGTGTTCTTACAACACATTGAACTTGCCAGAGAACAATACGGACAGCGTCCTCAGGACACCACCATTTTGTTTATTTACGAAGATTTCAGGACACCGCAAGAGTTCTTAGAACAATTTCAACTTGCAATCGATCGATACGGACAGCGTCCTCAGAACACCCTCATTTTGTTAATTTACGAACATTTCTGGAAACCGCAAGTGTTCTTAGAACACATTCAACTTGCCAGAGAACAATACGGACAGCGTCCTCAGGATACCCCCATTTTGTTAATTTACGAACATTTAGCGGACACCACGAGTGTTCTTAGAACACTTTCAATTTGCCAGCGAACAATGCGGACAGCGTCCTCAGAACACGCATATTTTGTTAATTTATGAACATTTCAGGACACCGTGATAGTTCTTAGAACACATTCAACTTGCCAGCGAACAATACGGACAGCGTCCTCAGGACACCCCCATTTTGTTAATTTACGAACATTTAGCGGACACCGCGAGTGTTCTTAGAACACATTCAACTTGCCATCGAACGATACGGACAGCGTCCTCAGAACACCCCCATTTTGTTAATTTACGAACATTTAACAGACACCACAAGTGTTCTTAGAACACTTTCAACTTGTCAGCGAACAATACGGACAGCAACCTCAGAACACCCCCATTTTGTTAATTTATGAACATTTCAGGTCACTGCAAGAGTTCTTAGAACACATTCAACTTGCCAGAGAACAATATGGACAGCGTCCTCAGGACACCCCCATTTTGTTAATTTACGAACATTTAGCGGACACCATGAGTGTTCTTAGAACAATTTCAACTTGCCAGTGAACAATACAGACAGCGTCTTCAGAACACCGCCATTTTGTTTATTTACGAACATTTAGCGGACACCGCGAGTGTTCTTAGAACAAATTCAACTTGCCAGAGAACAATACAGACAGCATACTCAGGACACCCCCATTTTCTTAATTTACAAACATTTAGCGGAAACCACAAGTGTTCTTAGAACAATTTCGACTTGCCAGCGAACAATACGGACAGCTTCTTCAGAACACCCCCATTTTGTTAATTTATGAACATTTCAAGACACGGCAAGTGTTCTTAGAACACATTCAACTTGCCAGCGAACAATACGGACAGCGTCCTCAGGACACCTCCATTTTGTTTATTTATGAACATTTAGCAGACACCGCAAGTGTTCTTAGAACACATTCAACTTGCCAGGAAACAATACGGACAGCGTCCTCAAGACACCCCCATTTTGTTAATTTACAAACATTTAGCAGACACTGCGAGTTTTCTTAGAACAATTTCAACTTGCCAGCGAACAATACGGACAGGGTCCTCAGAACACCCCCATTTTGTTAATTTACGAACATTTCTGGACACCGCAAGTGTTCTTAGAACCCATTCAACTTGCCAGCGAACAATACGGACAGGGTTCTCAGAACACCCCCATTTTGTTAATTTACGAACATTTCTGGACACCGCAAGTGTTCTTAGAACACATTCAACTTGCCAGAGAACAAAACGGACAGCGTCCTCAGGACACCACCATTTTGTTTATTTATGAAGATTTCAGCACACCGCAAGAGTTCTTAGAACACATTCAACTTGCCATCGAACGATACGGACAGCGTCCCCAGAACACCCCCATTTTGTTAATTTACGAACATTTCTGGAAACAGCAAGTGTTCTTAGAACACATTCAACTTGCCAGAGAACAATACGGACAGCGTCCTCAGGACACCCCCATTTTGTTAATTTACGAACATTTAGCGGACACCACGAGTGTTCTTAGAACACTTTCAACTTGCCAGCGAACAATGCGGAGAGCGTCCTCAGAACACCCATATTTTGTTAATTTATGAACATTTCAGGACACCGTGATAGTTCTTAGAACACATTCAACTTGCCAGCGAACAATACGGACAGCGTCCTCAGGACACCCCCATTTTGTTTATTTACGAACATTTCAGGACACCGCGAGTGTTCTTAGAACACATTCAACTTGCCAGCGAACAATACGGACAGCGTCCTCAGAACACCCCCATTTTGTTAATTTACGAACATTTCAGGACACCGCGAGTGTTCTTAGAACACATTCAACTTGCCAGTGAACAATATGGACAGCGTCCTCAGGACACCCCCATTTTGTTTATTTACGAACATTTCAGGACACCACGAGTGTTCTTAGAACACATTCAACTTGCCATCGAACAATATGGACAGCGTCCTCAGGACACACCTATTTTGTTTATTTACGAACATTTCAGGACACCACGAGTGTTCTTAGAAAACATTAAACTTGCTATCGAACAATACGGACAGTGTCCTCAGGACACCCCCATTTTGTTTATTTACGAACATTTAGCGGACACAGCGAGTGTTCTTAGAACACATTCAAGTTGCCATCGAACGATACGGACAGCGTCCACAGAACACCCCCATTTTGTTAATTTACGAACATTTAACGGACACCACAAGTGTTCTTAGAACACTTTCAACTTGTCAGCGAACAATACGGACAGCAACCTCAGAACACCCCCATTTTGTTAATTTATGAACATTTCAGGACACCCCAAGTGTTCTTAGAACACATTCAACTTGCCATCGAACGATACGGACAGTGTCCTCAGAACACCCCCATTTTGTTAATTTACGAACATTTAACGGACACCGCAAGTGTTCTTAGAACACTTTCCACTTGCCAGCAAACAATACGGACAGCGTCCTCAGGACACCCCCATTTTGTTAATTTACGAACATTTAGCGGACACCGCGAGTGTTCTTAGAACACATTCAACTTGCCATCGAACGATATGGACAGCGTCCTCAGAACACCCCCATTTTGTTAATTTACAAACATTTCTGGACACCGCAAGTGTTCTTAGATCACATTCAACTTGCCATCGAACAATATGGACAGCGTCCTCAGGACACAACTATTTTGTTTATTTACGAACATTTCAGGACACCACGAGTGTTCTTAGAACACATTAAACTTGCTATTGAACAATACGGACAGTGTCCTGAGGACACCCCCATTTTGTTTATTTACGAACATTTAGCGGACACCGCGAGTGTTCTTAGAACACATTCAACTTGCCAGAGAACAATACGGACACCGTCATCGGGACACCCCCATTTTGTTAATTTACGAACATTTCTGGACACCGCAAGTGTTCTTAGAACACATTCAACTTGCCAGAGAACAATACGGACAGTGTCCTCAGTAAATCCATATTTTGTTAATTTACTAACATTTAGCCGACACCACAAGTGTTCTTAGAACAATTTCAACTTGCCAGCGAACAATACGGACAACGTCCTCAGAACACCCCCATTTTGTTAATTTACGAACATTTAGCGGACACCGCGAGTGTTCTTAGAACACATTCAACTTGCCATCGAACGATACGGACAGCGTCCTCAGAACACCCCCATTTTGTTAATTTACGAACATTTAACAGACACCACAAGTGTTCTTAGAACACTTTCAACTTGTCAGCGAACAATACGGACAGCAACCTCAGAACACCCCCATTTTGTTAATTTATGAACATTTCAGGACACCGGAAGTGTTCTTAGAACACATTCAACTTGCCATCGAACAATATGGACAGCGTCCTCAGGACACCACTATTTTGTTTATTTACGAACATTTCAGGACACCACGAGTGTTCTTAGAACACATTAAACTTGCTATCGAACAATACGGACAGTGTCCTCAGGACACCCCCATTTTGTTTATTTACGAACATTTAGCGGACACCGCGAGTGTTCTTAGAACACATTCAACTTGCCAGAGAACAATACGGACACCGTCATCGGGACACCCCCATTTTGTTAATTTACGAACATTTCTGAACACCGCAAGTGTTCTTAGAACACATTCAACTCTCCATCGAACGATATGGCCAGCGTCCTCAGAACACCCCCATTTTGTTAATTTACAAACATTTCTGGACACCGCAAGTGTTCTTAGAACACATTCAACTTGCCAGAGAACAATACGGACAGCGTCCTCAGTAAATCCATATTTTGTTAATTTACTAACATTTAGCCGACACCACAAGTGTTCTTAGAACAATTTCAACTTGCCAGCGAACAATACGGACAGCGTCCTCAGAACACCCCCATTTTGTTAATTTACGAACATTTAGCGGACACCGCGAGTGTTCTTAGAACACATTCAACTTGCCATCGAATGATACGGACAGCGTCCTCAGAACACCCCCATTTTGTTAATTTACGAACATTTAACAGACACCACAAGTGTTCTTAGAACACTTTCAACTTGTCAGCGAACAATACGGACAGCAACCTCAGAACACCCCCATTTTGTTAATTTATGAACATTTCAGGACACGGCAAGTGCTCTTAGAACACATTCAACTTGCCATCGAACGATATGGACAGCGTCCTCAGAACACCCCCATTTTGTTAATTTACAAACATTTCTGGACACCGCAAGTGTTCTTAGAACACATTCAACTTGCCATCGAACAATATGGACAACGTCCTCAGGACACCACTATTTTGTTTATTTACGAACATTTCAGGACACCACGAGTGTTCTTAGAACACATTAAACTTGCTATCGAACAATACGGACAGTGTCCTCAGGACACCCCCATTTTGTTTATTTACGAACATTTAGCGGACACCGCGAGTGTTCTTAGAACACATTCAACTTGCCAGAGAACAATACGGACACCGTCATCGGGACACCCCCATTTTGTTAATTTACGAACATTTCTGAACAGCGCAAGTGTTCTTAGAACACATTCAACTCTCCATCGAACGATATGGCCAGCGTCCTCAGAACACCCCCATTTTGTTAATTTACAAACATTTCTGGACACCGCAAGTGTTCTTAGAACACATTCAACTTGCCAGAGAACAATACGGACAGCGTCCTCAGTAAATCCATATTTTGTTAATTTACTAACATTTAGCCGACACCACAAGTGTTCTTAGAACAATTTCAACTTGCCAGCGAACAATACGGACAGCGTCCTCAGAACACCCCCATTTTGTTAATTTACGAACATTTAGCGGACACCGCGAGTGTTCTTAGAACACATTCAACTTGCCATCGAACGATACGGACAGCGTCCTCAGAACACCCCCATTTTGTTAATTTACGAACATTTAACAGACACCACAAGTGTTCTTAGAACACTTTCAACTTGTCAGCGAACAATACGGACAGCAACCTCAGAACACCTCCATTTTGTTAATTTATGAACATTTAGCGGACACCATGAGTGTTCTTAGAACAATTTCAACTTGCCAGTGAACAATACAGACAGCGTCTTCAGAACACCGCCATTTTGTTTATTTACGAACATTTAGCGGACACCGCGAGTGTTCTTAGAACAAATTCAACTTGCCAGCAAACAATACGGCAGCTTCCTCAGGACACCCCCATTTTGTTAATTTACGAATATTTAGCGCACACCGCGAGTGTTCTTAGAACACATTCAACTTGCCAGCGAACAATATGGACAGCGTCCTCGGGACACCCCCATTTTGTTAATTTATGAACATTTCATGGACACCGCAAGTGTTCTTAGAACACATTCAACTTGCCAGAGAACAATACAGACAGCATACTCAGGACACCCCCATTTTCTTAATTTACAAACATTTAGCGGAAACCACAAGTGTTCTTAGAACAATTTCGACTTGCCAGCGAACAATACGGACAGCTTCTTCAGAACACCCCCATTTTGTTAATTTATGAACATTTCAAGACACGGCAAGTGTTCTTAGAACACATTCAACTTGCCAGCGAACAATACGGACAGCGTCCTCAGGACACCTCCATTTTGTTTATTTATGAACATTTAGCAGACACCGCAAGTGTTCTTAGAACACATTCAACTTGCCAGGAAACAATACGGACAGCGTCCTCAAGACACCCCCATTTTGTTAATTTACAAACATTTAGCAGACACTGCGAGTTTTCTTAGAACAATTTCAACTTGCCAGCGAACAATACGGACAGGGTCCTCAGAACACCCCCATTTTGTTAATTTACGAACATTTCTGGACACCGCAAGTGTTCTTAGAACCCATTCAACTTGCCAGCGAACAATACGGACAGGGTCCTCAGAACACCCCCATTTTGTTAATTTACGAACATTTCTGGACACCGCAAGTGTTCTTAGAACACATTCAACTTGCCAGAGAACAAAACGGACAGCGTCCTCAGGACACCACCATTTTGTTTATTTACGAAGATTTCAGCACACCGCAAGAGTTCTTAGAACACATTCAACTTGCCATCGAACGATACGGACAGCGTCCTCAGAACACCCCCATTTTGTTAATTTACGAACATTTCTGGAAACAGCAAGTGTTCTTAGAACACATTCAACTTGCCAGAGAACAATACGGACAGCGTCCTCAGGACACCCCCATTTTGTTAATTTACGAACATTTAGCGGACACCACGAGTGTTCTTAGAACACTTTCAACTTGCCAGCGAACAATGCGGAGAGCGTCCTCAGAACACCCATATTTTGTTAATTTATGAACATTTCAGGACACCGTGATAGTTCTTAGAACACATTCAACTTGCCAGCGAACAATATGGACAGCGTCCTCAGGACACCCCCATTTTGTTTATTTACGAACATTTCAGGACACCGCGAGTGTTCTTAGAACACATTCAACTTGCCAGCGAACAATACGGACAGCGTCCTCAGAACACCCCCATTTTGTTAATTTACGAACATTTCAGGACACCGCGAGTGTTCTTAGAACACATTCAACTTGCCAGTGAACAATATGGACAGCGTCCTCAGGACACCCCCATTTTGTTTATTTACGAACATTTCAGGACACCACGAGTGTTCTTAGAACACATTCAACTTGCCATCGAACAATATGGACAGCGTCCTCAGGACACACCTATTTTGTTTATTTACGAACATTTCAGGACACCACGAGTGTTCTTAGAACACATTAAACTTGCTATCGAACAATACGGACAGTGTCCTCAGGACACCCCCATTTTGTTTATTTACGAACATTTAGCGGACACAGCGAGTGTTCTTAGAACACATTCAAGTTGCCATCGAACGATACGGACAGCGTCCACAGAACACCCCCATTTTGTTAATTTACGAACATTTAACGGACACCACAAGTGTTCTTAGAACACTTTCAACTTGTCAGCGAACCATACGGACAGCAACCTCAGAACACCCCCATTTTGTTAATTTATGAACATTTCAGGACACCCCAAGTGTTCTTAGAACACATTCAACTTGCCATCGAACGATACGGACAGTGTCCTCAGAACACCCCCATTTTGTTAATTTACGAACATTTAACGGACACCGCAAGTGTTCTTAGAACACTTTCCACTTGCCAGCAAACAATACGGACAGCGTCCTCAGGACACCCCCATTTTGTTAATTTACGAACATTTAGCGGACACCGCGAGTGTTCTTAGAACACATTCAACTTGCCATCGAACGATATGGACAGCGTCCTCAGAACACCCCCATTTTGTTAATTTACAAACATTTCTGGACACCGCAAGTGTTCTTAGATCACATTCAACTTGCCATCGAACAATATGGACAGCGTCCTCAGGACACAACTATTTTGTTTATTTACGAACATTTCAGGACACCACGAGTGTTCTTAGAACACATTAAACTTGCTATTGAACAATACGGACAGTGTCCTGAGGACACCCCCATTTTGTTTATTTACGAACATTTAGCGGACACCGCGAGTGTTCTTAGAACACATTCAACTTGCCAGAGAACAATACGGACACCGTCATCGGGACACCCCCATTTTGTTAATTTACGAACATTTCTGAACACCGCAAGTGTTCTTAGAACACATTCAACTCTCCATCGAACGATATGGCCAGCGTCCTCAGAACACCCCCATTTTGTTAATTTACAAACATTTCTGGACACCGCAAGTGTTCTTAGAACACATTCAACTTGCCAGAGAACAATACGGACAGCGTCCTCAGTAAATCCATATTTTGTTAATTTACTAACATTTAGCCGACACCACAAGTGTTCTTAGAACAATTTCAACTTGCCAGCGAACAATACGGACAGCGTCCTCAGAACACCCCCATTTTGTTAATTTACGAACATTTAGCGGACACCGCGAGTGTTCTTAGAACACATTCAACTTGCCATCGAACGATACGGACAGCGTCCTCAGAACACCCCCATTTTGTTAATTTACGAACATTTAACAGACACCACAAGTGTTCTTAGAACACTTTCAACTTGTCAGCGAACAATACGGACAGCAACCTCAGAACACCCCCATTTTGTTAATTTATGAACATTTCAGGACACGGCAAGTGCTCTTAGAACAAATTCAACTTGCCATCGAACGATACGGACAGTGTCCTCAGAACACCCCCATTTTGTTAATTTATGAACATTTCAGGACACTGCAAGAGTTCTTAGAACACATTCAACTTGCCAGAGAACAATATGGACAGCGTCCTCAGGACACCCCCATTTTGTTAATTTACGAACATTTAGCGGACACCATGAGTGTTCTTAGAACAATTTCAACTTGCCAGTGAACAATACAGACAGCGTCTTCAGAACACCGCCATTTTGTTTATTTAGGAACATTTAGCGGACACCGCGCGTGTTCTTAGAACAAATTCAACTTGCCAGCAAACAATACGGACAGCGTCCTCAGGACACCCCCATTTTATTAATTTACGAATATTTAGCGCACACCGCGAGTGTTCTTAGAACACATTCAACTTGCCAGCGAACAATATGGACAGCGTCCTCGGGACACCCCTATTTTGTTAATTTATGAACATTTCATGGACACCGCAAGTGTTCTTAGAACACATTCAACTTGCCAGAGAACAATACAGACAGCATACTCAGGACACCCCCATTTTCTTAATTTACAAACATTTAGCGGAAACCACAAGTGTTCTTAGAACAATTTCGACTTGCCAGCGAACAATACGGACAGCTTCTTCAGAACACCCCCATTTTGTTAATTTATGAACATTTCAAGACACGGCAAGTGTTCTTAGAACACATTCAACTTGCCAGCGAACAATACGGACAGCGTCCTCAGGACACCTCCATTTTGTTTATTTATGAACATTTAGCAGACACCGCAAGTGTTCTTAGAACACATTCAACTTGCCAGGAAACAATACGGACAGCGTCCTCAAGACACCCCCATTTTGTTAATTTACAAACATTTAGCAGACACTGCGAGTTTTCTTAGAACAATTTCAACTTGCCAGCGAACAATACGGACAGGGTCCTCAGAACACCCCCATTTTGTTAATTTACGAACATTTCTGGACACCGCAAGTGTTCTTAGAACCCATTCAACTTGCCAGCGAACAATACGGACAGGGTCCTCAGAACACCCCCATTTTGTTAATTTACGAACATTTCTGGAAACAGCAAGTGTTCTTAGAACACATTCAACTTGCCAGAGAACAATACGGACAGCGTCCTCAGGACACCCCCATTTTGTTAATTTACGAACATTTAGCGGACACCACGAGTGTTCTTAGAACACTTTCAACTTGCCAGCGAACAATGCGGAGAGCGTCCTCAGAACACCCATATTTTGTTAATTTATGAACATTTCAGGACACCGTGATAGTTCTTAGAACACATTCAACTTGCCAGCGAACAATACGGACAGCGTCCTCAGGACACCCCCATTTTGTTTATTTACGAACATTTCAGGACACCGCGAGTGTTCTTAGAACACATTCAACTTGCCAGCGAACAATACGGACAGCGTCCTCAGAACACCCCCATTTTGTTAATTTACGAACATTTCAGGACACCGCGAGTGTTCTTAGAACACATTCAACTTGCCAGTGAACAATATGGACAGCGTCCTCAGGACACCCCCATTTTGTTTATTTACGAACATTTCAGGACACCACGAGTGTTCTTAGAACACATTCAACTTGCCATCGAACAATATGGACAGCGTCCTCAGGACACACCTATTTTGTTTATTTACGAACATTTCAGGACACCACGAGTGTTCTTAGAACACATTAAACTTGCTATCGAACAATACGGACAGTGTCCTCAGGACACCCCCATTTTGTTTATTTACAAACATTTAGCGGACACCGCAAGTGTTCTTAGAACACATTCAACTTGCCAGAGAACAATACGGACAGCGTCCTCAGGACACCCCCATTTTGTTAATTTACGAACATTTAGCGGACACCACGAGTGTTCTTAGAACACTTTCAACTTGCCAGCGAACAATGCGGAGAGCGTCCTCAGAACACCCATATTTTGTTAATTTATGAACATTTCAGGACACCGTGATAGTTCTTAGAACACATTCAACTTGCCAGCGAACAATACGGACAGCGTCCTCAGGACACCCCCATTTTGTTTATTTACGAACATTTCAGGACACCGCGAGTGTTCTTAGAACACATTCAACTTGCCAGCGAACAATACGGACAGCGTCCTCAGAACACCCCCATTTTGTTAATTTACGAACATTTCAGGACACCGCGAGTGTTCTTAGAACACATTCAACTTGCCAGTGAACAATATGGACAGCGTCCTCAGGACACCCCCATTTTGTTTATTTACGAACATTTCAGGACACCACGAGTGTTCTTACAACACATTCAACTTGCCATCGAACAATATGGACAGCGTCCTCAGGACACACCTATTTTGTTTATTTACGAACATTTCAGGACACCACGAGTGTTCTTAGAACACATTAAACTTGCTATCGAACAATACGGACAGTGTCCTCAGGACACCCCCATTTTGTTTATTTACAAACATTTAGCGGACACCGCAAGTGTTCTTAGAACACATTCAACTTGCCAGCGAACAATACGGACACCGTCATCGGGACACCCCCATTTTGTTAATTTACGAACATTTAACGGACACCACAAGTGTTCTTAGAACACTTTCAACTTGTCAGCGAACAATACGGACAGCAACCTCAGAACACCCCCATTTTGTTAATTTATGAACATTTCAGGACACCCCAAGTGTTCTTAGAACACATTCAACTTGCCATCGAACGATACGGACAGTGTCCTCAGAACACCCCCATTTTGTTAATTTACGAACATTTAACGGACACCGCAAGTGTTCTTAGAACACTTTCCACTTGCCAGCAAACAATACGGACAGCGTCCTCAGGACACCCCCATTTTGTTAATTTACGAACATTTAGCGGACACCGCGAGTGTTCTTAGAACACATTCAACTTGCCATCGAACGATATGGACAGCGTCCTCAGAACACCCCCATTTTGTTAATTTACAAACATTTCTGGACACCGCAAGTGTTCTTAGAACACATTCAACTTGCCATCGAACAATATGGACAGCGTCCTCAGGACACAACTATTTTGTTTATTTACGAACATTTCAGGACACCACAAGTGTTCTTAGAACACATTAAACTTGCTATTGAACAATACGGACAGTGTCCTGAGGACACCCCCATTTTGTTTATTTACGAACATTTAGCGGACACCGCGAGTGTTCTTAGAACACATTCAACTTGCCAGAGAACAATACGGACACCGTCATCGGGACACCCCCATTTTGTTAATTTACGAACATTTCTGAACACCGCAAGTGTTCTTAGAACACATTCAACTTGCCATCGAACGATATGGACAGCGTCCTCAGAACACCCCCATTTTGTTAATTTACAAACATTTCTGGACACCGCAAGTGTTCTTAGAACACATTCAACTTGCCAGCGAACAATACGGACAGCGTCCTCAGAACACCCCCATTTTGTTAATTTACGAACATTTAGCGGACACCGCGAGTGTTCTTAGAACACATTCAACTTGCCATCGAACGATACGGACAGCGTCCTCAGAACACCCCCATTTTGTTAATTTACGAACATTTAACAGACACCACAAGTGTTCTTAGAACACTTTCAACTTGTCAGCGAACGATACGGACAGTGTCCTCAGAAGACCCCCATTTTGTTAATTCACAAATATTTAACGGACACCACAAGTGTTCTTAGAACACTTTCAACTTGTCAGTGAACAATACAGACAGCATCCTCAGAACACCCCCATTTTGTTAATTTCTGAACATTTAACGGACACCACAAGTGTTCTTAGAACACATTCCACTTGCCATCGAACGATATGGACAGCGTCCTCAGAATACCCCCATTTTGTTAATTTACAAACATTTCTGGACACCGCAAGTGTTCTTAGAACACATTCAACTTGCCATCGAACAATATGGACAGCGTCCTCAGGACACACCTATTTTGTTTATTTACGAACATTTCAGGACACCACGAGTGTTCTTAGAACACATTAAACTTGCTATCGAACAATACGGACAGTGTCCTCAGGACACCCCCATTTTGTTTATTTACGAACATTTAGCGGACACCGCGAGTGTTCTTAGAACACATTCAACTTGCCAGCGAACAATACGGACAGCGTCTTCAGAACATCCCCATTTTGTTTATTTACGAACATTTAGCGGACACCACAAGTGTTCTCAGAACACATTCAACTTGCCAGCAAACAATACGGACAGCGTCCTCAGGACACCCCCATTTTGTTAATTTTCCGAACATTTAGCGGACACAGCGAGTGTTCTTAGAACACATTCAACTTGCCAGCGAACAATACGGACAGCGTCCTCGGGACACCCCCATTTTGTTTATTTATGAACATTTCAGGACACTGCAAGTGTTTTTAGAACACATTCAACTTGCCAGAGAACATTACAGACAGCGTACTCAGGACACCCCCATTTTGTTAATTTACGAACATTTAACGGACACCGCAAGTGTTCTTAGAACACTTTCAACTTGTCAGCGAACAATACGGACAGCATCCTCAGACCACCCCCATTTTGTTAATTTATGAACATTTAGCGGACACCGCGAGTGTTCTTAGAACAAATTCAACTTGCCAGCAAACAATACGGACAGCGTCCTCAGGACACCCCCATTCTGTTAATTTACAAACATTTAGCGGACACCACGAGTGTTCTTAGAACACATTCAACTTGCCAGCGAACAATACGGACAGCGTCCGCGGGACACCCCCATTTTGTTTATTTATGAACATTTCAGGACACCGCGAGTGTTCGTAGAACACATTCAACTTGCCATCGAACGATACGGACAGTGTCCTCAGAAGACCCCCATTTTGTTAATTCACAAACATTTAACGGACACCACAAGTGTTCTTAGAACACTTTCAACTTGTCAGTGAACAATACAGACAGCATCCTCAGAACACCCCCATTTTGTTAATTTCTGAACATTTAACGGACACCACAAGTGTTCTTAGAACACATTCCACTTGCCATCGAACGATATGGACAGCGTCCTCAGAATACCCCCATTTTGTTAATTTACAAACATTTCTGGACACCGCAAGTGTTCTTAGAACACATTCAACTTGCCATCGAACAATATGGACAGCGTCCTCAGGACACACCTATTTTGTTTATTTACGAACATTTCAGGACACCACGAGTGTTCTTAGAACACATTAAACTTGCTATCGAACAATACGGACAGTGTCCTCAGGACACCCCCATTTTGTTTATTTACGAACATTTAGCGGACACCGCGAGTGTTCTTAGAACACATTCAACTTGCCAGCGAACAATACGGACACCGTCATTGGGACACCCCCATTTTGTTAATTTACAAACATTTCTGGACACCGCAAATGTTCTTAGAACACATTCAACTTGCCATCGAACGATATGTACAGCATGCTCAGAACACCCCCATTTTGTTAATTTACAAACATTTCTGGACACCGCAAATGCTCTTAGAACACATTCAACTTGCCAGAGAACAATACGGACAGCGTCCTCAGTAAACCCATATTTTGTTAATTTACGAACATTTATCGGACACCACAAGTGTTCTTAGAACAATTTCAACTTGCAAGCGAACAATACGGACAGCGTCCTCAGAACACCCCCATTTTGTTAATTTACGAACATTTAGCGGACACCGCGAGTGTTCTTAGAACACATTCAACTTGCCATCGAACGATACGGACAGGGTCCTCAGAACACCCCCATTTTGTTAATTTACAAACATTTCTGGACACCGCAAGTGTTCTTAGAACACATTCAACGTGCCATCGAACAATATGGACAGCGTCCTCAGGACACACCTATTTTGTTTATTTACGAACATTTCAGGACACCACGAGTGTTCTTAGAACACATTAAACTTGCTATCGAACAATACGGACAGTGTCCTCAGGACACCCCCATTTTGTTTATTTACGAACATTTAGCAGACACCGCGAGTGTTCGCAGAACACATTCAACTTGCCAGAGAACAATACGGACAGCGTCCTCAGTACACCCATATTTTGTTAATTTACGAACTTTTAGCGGACACCACAAGTGTTCTTAGAACAATTTCAACTTGCCAGTGAACAATACAGACAGCGTCCTCAGAACACCCCCATTTTGTTAATTTACGAACATTTATCGGACACCGCGAGTGTTCTTACAACACATTCAACTTGCCATCGAACGATACGGACAGCGTCCTCAGAACACCCCCATTTTGTTAATTTACGAACATTTAACGGACACCACAAGTGTTCTTAGAACACTTTCAACTTGTCAGCGAACAATACGGACAGCAACCTCAGAACACCCCCATTTTGTTGATTTATGAACATTTCAGGAAACCGCAAGTGTTCTTAGAACACATTCAACTTGCCATCGAACGATACGAACAGTGTCCTCAGAACACCCCCATTTTGTTAATTTACGAACATTTCACGGACACCGCAAGTGTTCTTAGAACACATTCAACTTGCCAGCGAACAATACGGACACCGTCATCGGGACACCCCCATTTTGTTAATTTACGAACATTTCTGGACACCGCAAGTGTTCTTAGAACACATTCAACTTGCCATCGAACGATATGGACAGCGTCCTCAGAACACCCCCATTTTGTTAATTTACGAACATTTAGCGGACACCGCGAGTGTTCTTAGAACACATTCAACTTGCCATCGAACGATACCGACAGCGTCCTCAGAACACTCCCTTTTGTTAATTTACGAACATTTAACGAACACCACAAGTGTTCTTAGAACACTTTCAACTTGCCAGCGAGCAATACGGACAGCGTCCTCAGAACACCCCCATTTTGTTAATTTACAAACATTTCAGGACACCGCGAGTGTTCTTAGAACACATTCAACTTACCAGTGAACAATATGGACAGCGTCCTCAGGACACCCCCATTGTGTTTATTTACGAACATTTAGCGGACACCGCGAGTGCTCTTAGAACACATTCAACTTGCCAGCGAACAATACGGACACAGTCATCGGGACACCCCCATTTTGTTAATTTACAAACATTTCTGGACACCGCAAGTGTTCTTAGAACACATTCAACTTGCCATCGAACGATATGGACAGCGTCCTCAGAACACCCCCATTTTGTTAATTTACGAACATGTAACGGACACCACAAGTGTTCTTAGATACATTAAACTTGCTATCGAACAATACGGACAGTGTCCTCAGGACACCCCCATTTTGTTTATTTACGAACATTTAGCGGACACCACAAGTGTTCTTAGAACACTTTCAACTTACCAGCGAACAATACGGACAGCGTCCTCAGAACACCCCCATTTTGTTAATTTACGAACATTTCAGGACACCGCGAGTGTTCTTAGAACACATTCAACTTGCCAGTGAACAATATGGACAGCGTCCTCAGGACACCCCCATTTTGTTTATTTACGAACATTTAGCGGACACCGCGAGTGTTCTTAGAACACATTCAACTTGCCAGCGAACAATACGGACACCGTCATCAGGACACAGCTATTTTGTTTATTTACGAACATTTCAGGACACCACGAGTGTTCTTAGAAGACATTAAACTTGCTATCGAACAATACGGACAGTGTCCTCAGGACACCCCCATTTTGTTTATTTACGAACATTTAGCGGACACCGCGAGTGTTCGTAGAACACATTCAACTTGCCAGCGAACAATACGGACAGCGTCCTCAGAACACCCCCATTTTGTTAATTTACGAACATTTAACGGACACCACAAGTGTTCTTGGAACACTTTCAACTTGCCAGCGAACAATACCGACAGCGTCCTCAGAACACTCCCATTTTGTTAATTTACAAATATTTCAGGACACCGTAAGTGTTCTTAGATTACATTCAACTTGCCATCGAACAATACGGACAGCGTCCTGAGGACAACCCATTTTGTTTATTTACAAACATTTCAGGACAACGCGAGTGTTCTTAGAACACATTCAACTTGCCAGAGAACAATATGGACAGCGTCTTCAGGAAACCCCCATTTTGTTTATTTACGAACATTTCAGGACACCACGAGTGTTCTTAAAACACATTCAACTTGCCAGAGAACAATACGGACAGCGTCCTAGGACACCCCACTTTTGTTTATTTATGAACATTTCAGGACAACGCGAGTGTTCTTAGAACACATTCAACTTGCCAGAGAACAATATGGACAGCGTCCTCAGGACACCCCCATTTTGTTTATTTATGAACATTTCAGGACACTGCAAGTTTTCTTAGAACACATTCAACTTGCCAGAGAACAATACGGACAGCGTCCTCAGGACACCCCCATTTTGTTTATTTACGAACATTCTCAGGACACCCCCATTTTGTTTATTTACGAACATTTCAGGACACCGCGAGTGTTCTTAGAACACATTCAACTTGCCAGAGAACAATACGGACAGCGTCCTCAGGACACCCCCATTTTGTTTATTTATGAACATCCCAGGACACCGCGAGTGTTCTTAGAACACATTCAACTTGCCAGCGAACAATACGGACACCATCCTCAGAACACCCCCATTTTGTTTATTTACGAACATTTCAGGACACCGCAAGTGTTCTAAGAACGCATTCAACTTGCCATCGAACAATACAGACAGCGTCCTCAGGACACCCCCATTTTGTTTATTTATGAACATTACAGGACACCGCGAGTGTTCTTAGAACACATTCAACTTGCCAGAGAACAATACGGACAGCGTCCTCAGGACACCCCCATTTTGTTTATTTACGAACATTTCAGGACACCACGAGTGTTCTTAAAACACATTCAACTTGCCAGAGAACAATACGGATAGCATCCTAGGACACCCCCATTTTGTTTATTTATGAACATTTCAGGACACCGCAAGTTTTCTTAGAACACATTCAACTTGCCAGAGAACAATACGGTCAGCGTCCTCAGGACACCCCCATTTTGTTTATTTACGAACATTCTCAGGACACCCCATTTTGTTTATTTACGAACATTTCAGTACACCACGAGTGTTCTTAAAACACATTCAACTTGCCAGAGAACAATACGGATAGCGTCCTAGGACACCCCCATTTTGTTTATTTACGAACATTTCGGGACACCGCAAGTGTTCTTAGAACACACTCAACTTGCCAGAGAACAATACAGACAGCGTCCTCAGGACACCCCCATTTTGTTTATTTATGAACATTTCAGGACACCACAAGTGTTCTTAAAACACATTCAACTTGCCAGAGAACAATACGGATAGCGTCCTAGGACACCCCCATTTTGTTTATTTACGAACATTTCAGGACACTGCAAGTGTTCTTAGAACACATTCAACTTGCCATTGAACAATACAGACAGCGTCCTCAGGACACCCCCATTTTGTTTATTTACGAACATTTTAGGACACCGCGAGTGTTCTTAGATCACATTCAACTTGCCAGCGAACAATACGGACACCGTCCTCAGAATACCCCCATTTTGTTTTTTACGTACATTTCAGGACACCGCAAGTGTTCTTAGAACAGTTTCAGCTTGCTTGCCATAATGTCCGCAGACAAATCGAACAAAACAATAGGGTCTACCACATAAAAAAATACAACATTTAACCTATCTCATACTCTCCCACCCTCCCCAAACACTCTTACACACCAACACACTCTACTAAATACAAATTTTAAACCAAGATTCACTGCTCTGTCTGCGGACGTCCGCAAATCCAAGATGGCGGGCGCTACTGAAAATCTGACGCACTTCACGCGCTACGCCGTCCAACCAGCGAACACGTTGCATTTCCACAGACATGACTCAAGCCGATTGGCCAATCAGGACACTGTCCGCGGAGCGAACAGGGAAGTGTGTCCACGGACCGAACACAGATATGACTAATTTTTTATGACCTACTTTTTGGTCATTTTAAAAAACCTACTGGACAGATTTTCACCAAATCTGCAAAAGCACACTTTCAGGACCAAGCCACTACTCCTGGTCCAAATTTGGTGAAAATCCGTCCAGCGGTTTGGGCTGTAGGCGCGAGCAAAGTTTTTTCCCCATTAAGTCTATCGAAAAAAAATAAGTTTTGGGACCCCCCTATAACTTTGCCCCTCCTGGACGAATCCTCACCAAACTTTGCCAAACAATTTAGAGTGGGCCAAAGTTTGGTGAGGATTCGTCCAAGGGGAGCGAAGTTATAAGCCGCTCAAAAAGGGTTCTTCCTATGGAAACAGCAACTTAACCATAACTACATGGCCACTAGCGTGGCCATGTAATGAAAAATAAACGTTATTTGTGTGTTAATTTAGTCCTTTGTGTTTTTAAAAAGCCAGTTTTGGTGTAAGCAGACAACACGGGTGTCCTGAAATGTTAGTAAATTTACGAAATGGGGGTGTTCTGAGGACAATATAACTGTCCGTATTGTTCGCAGGCGAGTTCTGAGAACACATGCGGTGTCCTGAAAAGTTTGTAAATAAACAAAATGGGGGTGTCCTCAGGACGCTATGTCTGTCCGTATTGTTCACAAGCAAGTTGAAACTGTTCTGAGAACACACGCAGTGTCCTGAAAAGTTTGTAAAAAAACAAAATGGGGGTGTCCTGAGGACGCTATACCTGTCAATATTGTTCGTAGGGAGGTTGAAACTGTTCTAAGAACACAACAAGTGCCCCGGGATGTTCGTAAATAAACAAAATGGGAGTGTCCTCAGGACGCTATGCCTGTCCGTATTGTTCGTAGGTGAGTTGAAACTGTTCTAAGAACACATGCGGTGTTCTAAAATGTTCATAAATAAACAAAATGGGGGTGTTCTGAGGACGCTATGCCTGTCCGTATCCTAAGAACACACACGGTGTCCTGAAATGTTTGTAAATAAACGAAATGGGGGTGTCCTGAGGACGCTGTCCGTATTGTTCGTGGGCAAGTTGAAATTGTTCTAAGAACTCATCAAGTGTCCTGGGATGTTCGTAAATAAACAAAATGGGAGTGTCCTGAGGACACTATACCTGTCCGTATTGTCCGTAGGCAAGTTGAAACTTTTCTAAGAACACACGTGGTGTTCTGAAATGTTCGTAAATAAATGAAAGGGGGGTGTCCTGAGGACACTATACCTGTCCGTACTGTTCGTAGGCAGGTTGAAACTGTTCTAAGAACACATCAAGTGTCCCGGGATGTTCGTAAATATACAAAATGGGAGTGTCCTGAGGACACTATACCTGTCCGTACTGTTCGTAGGCGGGTTGAAACTGTTCTAAGAACAAACACCTGTCCGTAACTGTTCGTTTCACTTGTGTCGCACTTTTAATTAGTTTCAGGACCCGAACAGTGTCCGTAGAACACCAACGCGCATGCGCAAAACAGTTTCAGTGCATTTGGTGTCCTGCGGACACCCGTTCCCTTCGAGGACATGTTCGCAACGCCATCATGTAACCGCGGCCATGCTGAGCGTGTGTTCTGACTGCGGACACTGTTTGTGTCCCCAAACAATTTAAAACTGCCTTTTCAGGCAATCCACAATATTGTATAATAATAAATCACCATAGCACAAGTTCTAGACAATAATCCTGACTTTCTACATACTTTTTGCGACTTTTTGAGCCTTTTTTTGGTGTTCGATCTGTCTGACAGCACGGGTGTCTGCGAAGCGTGCACCAGCAACCCTATAAAAGGCCACACCCCAGAGCTCATCCACATTGTGTTTCTGGCTATCTGACCGAACACTGTTCTTTGGCTGCCAATCGTCCTGATTTTTCAGAAACCTGATGGCAACCATGGCTCCTCTGCTTTAACCTGGTGCTACATCTGCCTCAGCACCACCCCCACCACCTCCACCACCACCACCTCCCCAAGGGCCTGAAGAGGGGAACATGAGTGAGGATGTAGCGGAGGATGAAGAGGATGAAGACGATGAGGTAGTTGAAGTCCCTACTACCAGCACTCGCCGTGACTCTTGGGTGTGGCGGTTATTTACCATTCATGGTAACGTACCCAAGGCGAGTGCGAACAAAGTCACCTGCAACGAGTGCAAAATTGGTTCGTACAGCTTTGGTACGACAACTATGAAGCGACACCTAAGGTCGTTCCAGGTGGGGCCATTTGCAAGGTTGCACCTTGCGAGGAGCATAGTAGGTTGAGATCCTCTACTACATCCTCCGTTTCTGATCCTGTCACCACAAGGAACACTACTGTGAGAGAGCGTATCCCTCCAGCTGCCTCACAGGCCATTCTCAATGCTGATAACCCTTACCTTTCGAAGGTCACAGTTGTGTGTATGTACTGTGACACAGTACTCTGCATGGGGGAGAGACTTCGTAGTGCTTTTGAGACTACGGTCTCAGAGCATGAGAAGACCTGCCCACTACCTAAGTAAGGCCACCCTACATCTTCCTCTCTCCACCCGCTCTTTCTTATCCCCGTGGTTGGTGTCCCCCCTTACCCTCCTTTCCCCTCCTCGCCTAGTGTGTCGTGTGTAAAAAGCCAAAAAAAATATAAAACAACAAAAATAAAAAAATAAAAGGCTCTTTTCAGAGCCGCCTTTCACAGTTTAAAAATAGAAGTGGCAAATAAATGGAGCAGGGCCCTGTGTATTTTTTAGAAGTCTGCGGACAGTTCACGGGCATCTTACATTTTGGGGTGCTGCCCTTTCATAACCATTGCACTTTTCTCTGGGAGGAAGTGGTGGCTCTCAAAAGAGCCTTTTGGTGGTGTTTGTACGTGTTTGAAAAACTTGAAATGGTCAACACCTACTGCAAAATGGATGGCTGAAATTCCAAAAAAGTTCGCAATGCATTTTGTACATTTCTCAGAAAAATCTGATTGCCGGCATAAGTAAGATGGACTCCATCTCTGCGAAAAACGTATGTGCTACGAAACATAATATTTTCATTGTGAAAAGAAGACATGCCAACATCTCTTAGAAAGGCAAAAACAGCCTTATTGACATTGCACCTCACTTTCTCCATTTGTGGACCAAATGAAGAAGAACACAGCCACATTTGTCTCTGCGCAATCCGAGAAAAAATTACTTGAGAATTTGCAAACATGTCCATGACCTTCCTAAGTCCTTCTTTCATTGCAAATTGCAAAGAAATTCCAGACACATGTCCTAAACTATTCCCTCCACAATGAATTATCATTATGTCTGGATGATGCTCGGTCTCCAAAGTAGCACAGAGAGGTAGCAAGTCCAGCCACTTAATTCCATTCACTCCATGCCAGTGCACTTCCACATGTGGGAATCCAAGATCTACAGCTACTCCACAGCTTTCTGCATGCACCTTCAACCAATGTATCCACGAGTCTCCCAAAATCCAGACAATCTGTTTTCTGAAACACACAGCCCTAGCTATCTGTTCTTCTCTCAGGAAAAATACTTTCTGACAAAATCTCTCCTGACACAACACACCCACTAAACTTTACTGACCAATCCCTTGCTCTGCTCATTCTCATTTGCATGCCTCTCCCCCCCCAAAATCCCCGTATGTAACACGCAATGTCCGCGGACTACAGCCATGCCCACGGACATATCATAAAATGGACAGCCCTTCTACCATTTCCGCTTCACTCCCTGTGCCATTCCCTCATTGGATACAGCTAAGCAGTCACACAACCATCCACCAATCACATCCAAGACCACTACATCTAACTCCATCATCATATATCAGCACTTCAAATGTACTGGTAATCACTATCATTGCCATATCATTGCCATATCATTGGAAAGCACCATTGGAAAGCACCTACTACAAGAACTACTGTACAAGTCTCCAAGATTTCTACTTGCAGCTGCATGCATATCCATATGCATGAACACAAACTACAGGTTTGAATAGTTTCTGTATAGTACATGTACAATTCTTATGAATGCATATAAACAGATTAACTGTCTTTTAACCTGTATAACCTATAAAATGAACTTACTGTCATTTTTCCCATCTGCTATCATCAACTGTCACTTCCAAACCTATCTGCTGTTTAATTTATTTTTACACACACATTTGCAAAGCATGTTGAACTAACATATTTAAAGTAAAATATAAAGACTGCACATAGTCAAAGGAAATTGCATGCACACACTATGTTCAGATATCAAACAAGAATACTTGTACAAAAACATAAAAATCAATGTCTAAATTAACATCAGTGCAAAAAATTCACAAAATTACAAATTTCTTTCCTTTACAATTGCAGTGAAAACCACTCTCCTGAAAAAACAGCAGCAGAATCTGAAGTATAAACAACAACTCAGAAGAAACCTGCTCATGCCACAAAAAAGTAAGTTAAATACCACCATAATATTTTTACACTGTGGGGTTCATTCATGGTATTTCTGTGCCTAAAAACAGAGATTGTGCACCATTCTGTCCACAAATCCCCATTTGTTAAACAGGGATTTGCAGGCAGAATGGCGCACAAATCCCCATTTTCCGATGCACAAATGACATAACTCAGCCCCTAGAATTTTTATATTATAGAACAAAGAACTGTATTAATTTGATACCATCAGATTTACTATTTGTGCTTCTCCTCACCACTAGCTTACTTTCTACTGTCATCTGAACCCCAGTTTAGTAGCACATAAATTCAACAATACCCATCCCAACTAGTTGTAGTTGCCCAAGGCACAATCACACGCCATCACATACATCTTTGTCAGCATACTCAAACACTCATGCACAAAGCACACATACATTGCAGAAGACCCCAACCCATACCTTCTTTATTTTTTTCAACAGACCCTAAAGAATGCCTACCAAAAATCAAGTCAGTAGAAAGCAACACAGAAGTAGAGCAAATGAAAATAGAAGTGTCCAAAATAAGCATCCATCTCTAGCAGAATTTGCACAAGAAGTTCAAGCAAAACAGCTAATACAGTCATTTAGCGAAACAAAACAAGCTTCAAGTACAGTAACTTTGCCTCCTCTATCAAAATGTAAAACGAAACAGAAAATGATTAACAAGAATTCAGCTACCACTACTGCTAAAACAGTTCCTATAAATCTTGATATAGTGCCAAGTAAGCATACCAAAAAAAGTATTTTAGCAAAAATGTTCCACCACAGAGTCCTTCAAAATCTTATAAAAACAGGAGAGAAATCATGCACAACCCTTAAAACCTACCGTAGAAAATTAATCTTAGAAGCTTTGATAGACAGTGCAATCCTTCTCAAAAGAAAGTTATTTATTTTAGTGTTAAACAAAATGAAACCAGTTACAAAACTAATGACTAAATTACAAAAAAGACTTCTCAATAAACGAAATGTCAACAAAAAAAACTTCTTAAATATCTGTGGAGGTGTGTGGAGTCACACCACAAGCACAGAACCATATTTCAATGAAGAAGCATACAAACAAAAGCAAACAAATACAATAGCCATACATAGCAGTGGACGAGGTTATGAAAAAGTTAATAATACCATAATGGAACAAGAAATACTGCTTACAAAAATATCCCCAGAAAACTTAGAATTACCTCTCCATTCAACTGAACCAGAACGTCTAGTATACAAATGGCCATGCATGTCAATGTGTAACATTCCCAAAAAATCTTTCAACTCTTTACGCCAATTCCTCAATCAGTATGTGAAAGGCAAAGACAAAATCAAAATGAAACTACTGCAAAATATGGATACCTGTCCAGTGCGCAAGTACACAGGACTACAAGGACATTCATTAGCCTGCATTTCAGGACCTATTTGCAAAACCACCTTCCATCATATCAAAATGATATCAACACATCATTCAACTATAAGAAATCTAGTCTATAAACTGTACTATGCTAAAGGTCCTGCTTTCGCACTAGCCAATTTAAATAAAATTCTTCTACATTGCACAGCCAAAGACCTACTTGAAGAAATCGACTATATCCAGAAAACATATTTTGGAAGTGAAAGCCACTTACAAAATGCAATAGCTTTACAACAAACTAGCAACACTTCTACGCATGGCAACCTTCTTCACATGCTTTCATAAATAATTTGGAATTATTCCACTACCAAAACCCCTACAACAACTCAATTTATATGAGAGCATCATAATTCAAACAGTGCACCCCTTTCAAGCAATAATACGCCTTCAGCCAAAAACAGCAAAATGACCTCCCTCTGAATTGGTGAAAGGCATTTGTGGCAAAGTAGTGTATTTACCATTAGATCTAAAACAAAATGTTCACACTCTGGGAGTGCAACGTCCAATGGAGCAATCTTTAATTATCTTAGTAAATGGTGTACCTACAAAAGACAAAACAATTTGACAACAACTGGTAGACTTACATGAAGTTAGACAAGCCTTGCAATATCTAAAAGACAATAATGAATACTACAAATAAATTAATATTGAAGAAAACTTGAAGGAAACCACTGAAATAATTCAAGAGTCACCAGAAACTGGTCAATTTGAGCTTCTGTATCCTGCTACAGTATCCAATACTTTAGACCATTATACAATTCATCCATTGCACTCTTATGACACCGTAGAAGATGCACTAGAAATGTACCAAATGCGACAAACAAAAGGATCACCAATCAGCATATGGGAAAAAAGTATAGAAGCACGTGCTTTTCCTCTACTCTTTCCTACTGGCAAAGGAGGAAGTCCGATGATAGACCTATTCAAATAACAGCCTCACAATACCACTCGCTACGGATGTGTTCTGAAGATCCCAGATTTAGACAAAATGTGGAATACATATTCCACCTACTCTTTGAAAGTGAACTAGCAACTCTATGTTATGGAGTTGCACACATATTAAAATCAGGAACCCACTTTCAAAATATGTCAGCTACCCAATTATTACAAAAAGTGCGTGAAAAAGATGAGGTTTTACAATCAAGTATTATAAATCTATTAGCAAACATGCGTGGTACTAAAGAGTACTGGTTCCGACTTCATGGAGATGTATGTTGTATGATAAGAAACCTTGGCCCACCCACTTGGTTTGTTACATTAAGTTGTGCAGAATATGCATGGGAAGATTTACATGATTTCCTACGTATATCAAACAAAATCAAAACAAACATAGATATACTAACACCTGGAGAACTTTTTTCTCTAGATCCTGTTATTGTTTCAATATATTTTCATCATTACTTCATTGCTATACTACACTTTATTTATAATAAAACTGTTCCTCCCCTCAGAGAAGTGCAACACTTCTTTTGGAGAAAAGAATACCAAGCCAGAGGAGCACCACATATCCACATGCTTTTATGGATTAAAGATGCTCCTAAATTTGGTCAAGACAATGATGCCACTGTGTTACAGTTTATCGAAAAATATGTCACTTCTGAAATTCCATCGGAAGCAACAAATAGTGATCTTCATGCACAAATTTTACAATTTCAAAGACACAAATGTGGCAAATATTGTCATCGCAAATACAAAAACAAAGGGAAATACTACACCAAATGCTGCTTTGGTTTCCCTACACCATTTACAAAAACAGGTCAAGTAAACAACTTCATATCTTCAGTTAGACATAGTGTTAAAGGTAAACCACCTAAAAATACATATTACACAAAAAGAACAGAAGAAGAAAAATATATCAATGATTACAATGCAATCATTGCCCTCTTATGGAATGCAAACATAGATGTGCAGTACATTGCAAACAATTCCACTGCAGTTGCACGATATGTTAGAGCATACTTAACCAAAGCAGAAAAAACAGTGCTTCAAGACCTCTGGAATGACCTGTCATCAGACAAAACACTATCTCAGAAATTGTACAGCTTGGGCATAAAAATGCTCTCCATAGAGAACGTGGCTCCTATGAAGCAGCAGATTGTTTAACCAGTACTAATTTGTATGGAAAATCTGAAAATATAGTATGGGTAAGTCTTGGTCCTGCTAAATCTAGAAAAAAAGTTCTTGAATCATACAACGACATAGAAACAATAGCCAAAAATGATCCCAACTGCCAAGACATTTTGAAAAACAATTCTCTGGACGCATACTACCCAAACAGAAATACCACTTTGGAAACCATGTCTCTATACCAAATAGCCCAAAACTTCACATACACAAATAATATAAAACCTGATGAAAAAAAAGGTAGATACAGAGTGACACATTGTGAAGGCAGCTTAGTAAAACTCACCAAACCAAGTTTAATTAATCATATGAAATTGTCATTAAAGACACCTCAACATAGAGAACTATATTACATGTCCCTGCTACAACTCTTTTACCCTTTAAGTGCCAAGGACGAGGTATCTCGTCCTTGGAAGTGCACACGCAGTGCCAAGGACGAGATAGCTCGTCCTTTTCGGCACCTTGTTTTGAGTGATCGGTGCAAAGCAGGGATCGCTCAAAACTGTAATCCAACCCCCGGGCTATGTGAGGGGGAGGTCCCCCCTCACTGCCAGGGGGCTGGATTACCTTCAGTTTCACGTCGGCGTGCGTAACGCACGTCGGCGTGAAACGGAAAGTAATTCCACCGCAGCAGCCATTTTCGGCTGCTGCGTTGGAGAGAGAAGGTGAGTGCCCTTCTTGTTCCGTCTCGATCTCCGGCTGTATTTCAAGCCGGAGATCGAGGCGGGTATCGTTGGAAAGGGGAGATCTTCCCCTTTCCAACGATACCCATTGTGTGGCTTTGCTGCCGGCGGATCGGGCGCAGGGCGCCTCGATCCGCGGGCAGCAACGTCACGGATCAAACGAAGATCCTTTTGTGACACGTGGGGGAGGAGGGGCTGCTTACTAGGTAAGCGGCCCCCTTCCCCCGTGGCCCCAAAGCATGGGGCCACAGCGCCAGGGACCCCTGGGGGCAGATGATCACTGCCCCCAGGGGTGGGGAAAAAAAAAAAATGTCGAGGGAAGGAGGGAGGTGGGAGGGGGTTTTGGGCCCTGGGGCCCACTGGGCCACCAGGGATTGACCTAAAAGTGGTGTCCCTGGAAAGGGGACTTTCTCCCCTTTCCAGGGACACCACTCATATGCCGCATTGCTGGTCACGGATCAGCACAGAGCGCTGATCCGTGACCAGCAACCCACTGAACCACCATGGATCTGTTTGTGAGTTGGGGGGAGGGGGGCTGCTTCAGGTAAGCAGCCCTCTCCCCCCCCCTGCCCCCAAAGCATGGGGACACATGAAAATGAACCCTGGGGGCAGATGGCTGACCATCTGCCCCCCAGGGAAATATATAAAAGAAAAAGTAATAATAATCCGAGGCATGGGGGGAGGTGGGAGGGGGTTTGGGGTCCTGGGGCCCACTAGGCCACCAGGGATTGAGCAAAAAGTGGTGTCCCTGGAAAGGGGACTTTCTCCCCTTTCTGAGGACACCACATATGAGGCATTGCTGGTCACGGATCGGCGCAGAGCGCTCGATCCGTGACCAGCAACCCACTAGACCACCATGGATCTCTTTGTGAGGTGGGGGGGAGGGGGCTGCTTCAAGTAAGCAGCCCTCTCCCCCCTCCCAACCCCAAAGCATGGGGGCACGTGCATGTGAACCCTGGGGCAGATGGCTGACCATCTGCCCCAAGGGAATGTAAAATAAAAAAAAAAAATGAATTGATGGGAAACGCGGGTGGGGGAAGGGGTGGGGGCCACTAGCCACCATGGATTTTTTACTGAATGAAAGGGGGGGTGCCCCCCCAACCGAAGTAGAAAGGGGGCACCCCTTATAACCCTCCCTGGGGGCAGATATCTGTTCCTAGGAAGGGGCATCTGACCCCAGGGAGGGATGCATGAGGTGGGCCCCCCCTATCTGCCCCCAGGGAGGGTTGCATGAGGTGGGGCCTTCCATTTGGGGTGGGGGGGTTGAGGGCCACCCCCCGTTGCGGTACATCATGCGCTGCCAATTTAGGGTGGCCCTCAGCCCCCCCTAAAAAGCAGCCTGTGATTTTGTATTTTGTTTTTTGTTTACCCAACTTTGCTTGGTGCAGATGGGCCCATTAGTGTGGCTATCTGCCCCCAGGGTGCCCAAACCCTACTGCCCCATCTATTGGGGGTCCTGCCCCACCTTTTGGGGTGGCCCTCTCCCCCCTCACCCCAAATGGAGGTGGGGTGTACCTCATGCAGCCGTTTGGAGGAGGCCCAGGGAGGCCTGCATGAGGTGTGTCCCCCAGCCATTGGGGGTGGGCACCCCAAAAGGTGGGGCAGGACCCCCAATAGATGGGGCAGTAAGGTTTGGGCACCCTGGGGGCAGATAGCCACACTAATGGGCCCATCTGCACCAAGCCAAGTTGGGTAAACAAAAAAAAATATACTAAATCACAGGTTGTTTTTAAGGGGGGGCTGAGGCCATCCTAAATTGGCAGCGCATGATGTACCGCAACGGGGGGTGGCCCTCAACCCCCCCCACCCCAAATGGAGGGCCCCACCTCATGCAACCCTCCCTGGGGGCAGATAGGGGGGGCCCCACCTCATGCATGCATCCCTCCCTGGGGTCAGATGCCCCTTCCTAGGAGCAGATATCTGCCCCCAGGGAGGGTTGCATGAGGTGGGGCCCTCCATTTGGGGTGGGGGGGGGTTTGAGGGCCACCCCCCGTTGCGGTACATCATGCGCTGCCAATTTAGGGTGGCCCTCAGCCCCCCCTAAAAAGCAGCCTGTGATTTTGTATTTTGTTTTTTGTTTACCCAACTTTGCTTGGTGCAGATGGGCCCATTAGTGTGGCTATCTGCCCCCAGGGTGCCCAAACCCTACTGTCCCATCTATTGGGGTCCTGCCCCACCATTTGGGGTGGCCCTCTCCCCCCTCACCCCAAATGGAGGTGGGGTGTACCTCACGCAGCCGTTTGGAGGAGGCCCAGGGAGGCCTGCATGAGGTGTGTCCCCCAGCCATTGGGGGTGGGCACCCCAAAAGGTGGGGCAGGACCCCCAATAGATGGGGCAGTAAGGTTTGGGCACCCTGGGGGCAGATAGCCACACTAATGGGCCCATCTGCACCAAGCCAAGTTGGGTAAACAAAAAAAAATATACAAAATCACAGGCTGCTTTTTAGGGGGGGCTGAGGGCCACCCTAAATTGGCAGCGCATGATGTACCGCAACGGGGGGTGGCCCTCAACCCCCCCCACCCCAAATGGAGGGCCCCACCTCATGCAACCCTCCCTGGGGGCAGATAGGGGGGGGCCCACCTCATGCATCCCTCCCTGGGGTCAGATGCCCCTTCCTAGGAGCAGATATCTGCCCCCAGGGAGGCCTGCATGAGGTGTGTCCCCCAGCCATTGGGGGTGGGGTGGGGGGGGCACCCCAAAAGGTGGGGCAGGACCCCCAATAGATGGGGCAGTAAGGTTTGGTCACCCTGGGGGCAGATAGCCACACTAATGGGCCCATCTGCACCAAGCCAAGTTGGGTAACAAAAAAAAATATACAAAATCACAGGCTGCTTTTTAGGGGGGGCTGAGGGCCACCCTAAATTGGCAGCACATGATGTACCGCAACGGGGGGTGGCCCTCAACCCCACCCCACCCCAAATGGAGGGCCCCACCTCATGCAACCCTCCCTGGGGGCAGATAGGGGGGGCCTCACCTCATGCATCTCTCCCTGGGGTCAGATGCCCCTTCCTAGGAGCAGATATCTGCCCCCAGGGAGGTTTGCATGAGGTGGGGCCCTCCATTTGGGGTGGGGGGGGGTTGAGGGCCACCCCCTGTTGCGGTACATCATGCGCTGCCAATTTAGGGTGGCCCTCAGCCCCCCCTAAAAAGCAGCCTGTGAATTTGCATTTTGTTTTTTGTTTACCCAACTTTGCTTGGTGCAGATGGCCACATTAGTGTGGCTATCTGCCCCCAGGGTGCCCAAACCCTACTGCCCCATCTATTGGGGGTCCTGCCCCACCTTTTGGGGTGGCCCTCTCCTCCCTCACCCCAAATGGAGGTGGGGTGTACCTCATGCAGCCGTTTGGAGGAGGCCCAGGGAGGCCTGCATGAGGTGTGTCCCCCAGCCATTGGGGGTGGGCACCCCAAAAGGTGGGGCAGGACCCCCAATAGATGGGGCAGTAAGGTTTGGGCACCCTGGGGGCAGATAGCCACACTAATGGGCCCATCTGCACCAAGCCAAGTTGGGTAAACAAAAAAATATATACAAAATCACAGGCTGCTTTTTAGGGGGGGCTGAGGGCCACCCTAAATTGGCAGCGCATGATGTACCGCAACGGGGGGTGGCCCTCAACCCCCCCCACCCCAAATGGAGGGCCCCACCTCATGCAACCCTCCCTGGGGGCAGATAGGGGGGCCTCACCTCATGCATCCCTCCCTGGGGTCAGATGCCCCTTCCTAGGAGCAGATATCTGCCCCCAGGGAGGTTTGCATGAGGTGGGGCCCTCCATTTGGGGTGGGGGGGGGTTTGAGGGCCACCCCCTGTTGCGGTACATCATGCGCTGCCAATTTAGGGTGGCCCTCAGCCCCCCCTAAAAAGCAGCCTGTGAATTTGCATTTTGTTTTTTGTTTACCCAACTTTGCTTGGTGCAGATGGCCACATTAGTGTGGCTATCTGCCCCCAGGGTGCCCAAACCCTGCTGCCCCATCTATTGGGGGTCCTGCCCCACCTTTTGGGGTGGCCCTCTCCCCCCTCACACCAAATGGAGGTGGGGTGTACCTCACGCAGCCGTTTGGAGGAGGCCCAGGGAGGCCTGCATGAGGTGTGTCCCCCAGCCATTTGGGGTGAGGGGGGAGAGGGCCCCCAAAAATGGTGGGGCAGTAAGGTTTGGGCACCCCGGCGCCAGATTGGCACACCAATGTGACCCTCTGCACCAAGGGGAGTTGGGTTACCAAAGGAAAAAAATGAAAATGGTGGAACGCTTTTTAGGGGGGGTGGTGGGGCACCCCAAAGGGTCAGGGAATTTTCTAATGGGATGGGGCGTTGACCACCCCCCCCCACCCGCAATGGAGTGGGTGGCAAGTCATGCAGCCCTTCCTGGGACCAGATAGCTGCTCCTAGGAACGGACGCCTGAGCCCAGGGAGGAGTGCAGGACAACCCTCCCCCCCCTATCTGCCCCCGGGGAGGGCTACATTTTGCTGGTGTGACCGTAGGTAACACATGTTCTTTGTTTTGTTTACAGCTTTTTCTACCCGAGCAGCTGCAACGTTATGTGAGTACTGTTTTTTATTATTCTATGGTTAGGGCCCACTGTCAGTGGGGTGGGTGAGACTGGGGCTGGATTGTTGGTGGTGTGGGTGGGAATGGCCCGTCTAGGCAGATCACCTCCAACTGTCCTGGAGTTGCGGCTGGGCTGCATTACAGCTTTTCCCTTCGGGGAGGTATTGGCACACTGCCGAGACTCCTTGGTGGGGAGAAGCTGTAACGCAGGGCAGCCAGGGCTCCAGCAAAGTCAGCGGTAATATCCCTTGCCTTGGGCACCCTTCTCCCATGTGGGTCTTTGCTGGTGGTTCTGGGTATTACATTCTGGGCCGATTTGCGTAAGTCAGACCTCTGTGGATTCCCACGGGTGTCCTCTTTTGGGAAATGCATGGGTTTCCCTGTTTCCGTTGCTGGCTGCGACACCCTAGGCCCAAATCTGTAGGTTGCCCACATGAACAAAATGGGCAGTGGCGAATGGCTTGGGGTTCCCAGTCGGTTACCCTTTTCCTTTTGCGCCCCCGGTAGGTGCACCCACACATGTGAGGTACCGTTTTCATCGGGACACGTGTGGGGACACGGGAAGGTAGGCCACGTGTTGTTGGCGGTGTGTTTCGGTGGGTGGCCAGAGCGAAATGTCTGAGAATTGTCTTCATTTCCGGCCAATTTCAGAGACATTTCCCTGTGTCCACTCACCAAAACACGTCGCCAACAGCAGATGTCATACCTTCTCGTGTTCCCACAGGTGTCCCGACGAAAAAGGTACCTCGCATGTGTGGGTGCACCTACCGGGGGCGCAAAAGGAAAAGGGTAACCCGCTGGTAACCCCAAGCCTTTCGCCACAGCACAATTTGTTCATGTGGGCAACCTACAGATTTGGGCCTAGGGTGTCCAAGCCAGCAAGGAAAACAGGGAACCCCATGCATTTCCCAAAAGAGGACACCCGTGGGAAAGCACAGAGGTCTGATTTGCGTGAAGCGGGCCAGAATTTATTACCCAGAACCCCAGACAAAGTGAACATTGTGTTTTTTCCCCACCAAATATCACACTTTGTCGGGGATTGTGGCTAATAAAAACTGGGGCACTTTGCGCAAGGCAGACCTCTGTGGATTCCCACGGGTGTCCTCTTTTGGGAAATGCATGGGGTTCCCTGTTTCCCTTGCTGGCTGCGACACCCTAGGCCCAAATCTGTAGGTTGCCCACATGAACAAAATGGGCAGTGGCGAATGGCTTGGGGTTCCCAGTCGGTTACCCTTTTCCTTTTGCGCCCCCGGTAGGTGCACCCACACATGTGAGGTACCGTTTTCATCGGGACACATGTGGGGACACGGGAAGGTAGGCCACGTGTTGTTGGCGGTGTGTTTCAGTGGGTGGCCAGAGCAAAATTTCTGAGAATTGTATTCATTTCCGGCCAATTTCAGAGACATTTCCCTGTGTCCACTCACCGAAACACGTCGCCAACAGCAGATGTCATACCTTCTCGTGTTCCCACAGGTGTCCCGATGAAAAAGGTACCTCACATGTGTGGGTGCACCTACCTGGCCACCAAGGGGCAAGCCGAAAACGCAAGCAACCCCCAGTCTGTTTGCAGAGGGGAATCTCAGCCATTCTGCCGACCGGCACAACATACAGATATGGGCCTCGGGTGTCCAAGCCACCAAGGAAAACAGGGATCCCCATGCATTTCCGAAAAGAGGACACCCGTGGGAATCCGCAGAGGTGTGATTTGCGCACATCGCCCCAGATTTTTTTACCCGGACACCCCCGCAAAGTCTGAAATGTGCCCCGGATTTGCGGGGGTGTCTGGGTAAAAAAATCTGCGGCGATGTGCGCAAATCACACCTCTGCGGATTCCCACGGGTGTCCTATTTTCGGAAATGCATGGGGCTCCCTGTTTTCCTTGGTGGCTTGGACACCCAAGGCCCATATCTGTATGTTGTGCCGGTCGGCAGAATGGCTGAGATTCCACTCTGCAAACAGACTGGGGGTTGCTTGCGTTTTCGGCTTGCCCCTTGCCGGCCAGGTAGGTGCACCCACACATGTGAGGTACCATTTTCATCGGGACACCTGTGGGAACGCGGGACGGTAGGCCATGTGTTGTTGGGGGCATGTTTCGATGGGTGCATCGAGCGAAATGTGTGGAAAAAGTGTTTTTTTCCCCACATTTCGGACTTTGCAGGGGTGTCTGGGTAAAAAAATCTGGGGCGATGTGCGCAAATCACACCTCTGCGTATTCCCACGGGTGTCCTCTTTTCGGAAATGCATGGGGCTCCCTGTTTTCCTTGGTGGCTTGGACACCCGAGGCCCATATCTGTATGTTGTGCCGGTCGGCAGAATGGCTGAGATTCCCCTCTGCAAACAGACTGGGGGTTGATTGCGTTTTCGGCTTGCCCCTTGCCGGCCAGCTAGGTGCACCCACGCATGTGAGGTACCGTTTTCATTGGGACACCTGTGAGAACGCGGGACGGTAGGCCATGTGTTGTTGGGGGCGTGTTTCGATGGGTGCGTCAAGCGAAATGTGCGGAAAAAGCGTTTTTTTCCCCACATTTCGGACTTTGCAGGGGTGTCTGGGTAAAAAAATCTGGGGCGATGTGCGCAAATCACACCTCTGCGGATTCCCACGGGTGTCCTCTTTTCGGAAATGCATGGGGCTCCCTGTTTTCCTTGTTGGCTTGGACACCCGAGGCCCATATCTGTATGTTGTGCCTGTCGGCAGAATGGCTGAGATTCCCCTCTGCAAACAGACTGGGGGTTGCTTGCGTTTTCGGCTTTTCCCTTGCCGGCCAGGTAGGTGCACCCACGCATGTGAGGTACTGTTTTCATCGAGAAACCTGTGGGAACGCGGGACGGTAGGCCATGTGTTGTTGGGGGCGTGTTTCGATGGGTGCGTCGAGTGAAATGTGCGGAAAAAGTGTTTTTTTCCCTACATTTCGGACTTTGCAGGGGTGTCTGGGTAAAAAAATCTGGGGCGATGTGCGCAAATCACACCTCTGTGGATTCCCACAGGTGTCCTCTTTTCGGAAATGCATGGGGCTCCCTGTTTTCCTTGGTGGCTTGGACACCCGAGGCCCATATCTGTATTTTGTGCCGGTCGGCAGAATGGCTGAGATTCCCCTCTGCAAACAGACTGGGGGTTGCTTGCGTTTTCGGCTTGCCCCTTGCCGGCCAGGTAGGTGCACCCACGCATGTGAGGTACCGTTTTCATCGGGACACCTGTGGGGACGCCGGACGGTAGGCCATGTGTTGTTGGGGGCGTGTTTCGATGGGTGCGTCGAGCGAAATGTGCGTAAAAAGTGTTTTTTTCCCCACATTTCGGACTTTGCAGGGGTGTCTGGGTAAAGAAATCTGGGACGATGTGCGCAAATCACACCTCTGCGTATTCCCACGGGTGTCCTCTTTTCGGAAATGCATGGGGCTCCCTGTTTTCCTTGGTGGCTTGGACACCCGAGGCCCATATCTGTATGTTGTGCCGGTCGGCAGAATGGCTGAGATTCCCCTCTGCAAACAGACTGGGGGTTGCTTGCGTTTTCGGCTTGCCCCTTGCCGGCCAGGTAGGTGCACCCACGCATGTGAGGTACCGTTTTCATCGGGACACCTGTGGGAACGCGGGATGGTAGTCCATGTGTTGTTGGGGGCGTGTTTCGTTGGGTGCGTCGAGCGAAATGTGTGGAAAAAGCGTTTTTTTCCCCACATTTCGGACTTTGCAGGGGTGTCTGGGTAAAAAAATCTGGGGCTATGTGCGCAAATCACACCTCTGCCGATTCCCACGGGTGTCCTCTTTTCAGAAATGCATGGGGCTCCCTGTTTTCCTTGGTGGCTTGGACACCCGAGGCCCATATCTGTATGTTGTGCCGGTCGGCAGAATGGCTGAGATTCCCCTCTGCAAACAGACTGGGGGTTGCTTGCGTTTTCGGCTTGCCCCTTGCCGGCCAGGTAGGTGCACCCACACATGTGAGGTACCATTTTCATCGGGACACCTGTGGGAACGCGGGACGGTAAGCCATGTGTTGTTGGGGGCATGTTTCGATGGGTGCATCGAGCAAAATGTGCGGAAAAAGTGTTTTTTTCCCCACATTTCGGACTTTGCAGGGGTGTCTGGGTAAAAAAATCTGGGGCGATGTGCGCAAATCACACCTCTGCGTATTCCCACGGGTGTCCTCTTTTCGGAAATGCATGGGGCTCCCTGTTTTCCTTGGTGGCTTGGACACCCGAGGCCCATATCTGTATGTTGTGCCGGTCGGCAGAATGGCTGAGATTCCCCTCTGCAAACAGACTGGGGGTTGATTGCGTTTTCGGCTTGCCCCTTGCCGGCCAGGTAGGTGCACCCACGCATGTGAGGTACCGTTTTCATTGGGACACCTGTGGGAACGCGGGACGGTAGGCCATGTGTTGTTGGGGGCGTGTTTCGATGGGTGCGTCAAGCGAAATGTGCGGAAAAAGCGTTTTTTTCCCCACATTTCGGACTTTGCAGGGGTGTCTGGGTAAAAAAATCTGGGGCGATGTGCGCAAATCACACCTCTGCGGATTCCCACGGGTGTCCTCTTTTCGGAAATGCATGGGGCTCCCTGTTTTCCTTGGTGGCTTGGACACCCGAGGCCCATATCTGTATGTTGTGCCGGTCGGCAGAATGGCTGAGATTCCCCTCTGCAAACAGACTGGGGGTTGCTTGCGTTTTCGGCTTGCCCCTTGCCGGCCAGGTAGGTGCACCCACGCATGTGAGGTACCATTTTCATCGGGACACTTGTGGGAACGCGGGACGGTAGGCCATGTGTTGTTGGGGGCGTGTTTCGATGGGTGCGTCGAGCGAAATGTGCGGAAAAAGCGTTTTTTTCCCCACATTCAGACTTTGCAGGGGTGTCTGGGTAATAAATTCTGGGGCGATTTGGGCATATCATACTTCTGTGGATTCCCACGGGTGTCCTCTTTTTGGAAATGCATGGGGTTCCCTGTTTTCCTTGGTGGCTTGGACACCCGAGGCCCATATCTGTATGATGTGAGAGTGTGACATTTCCGGTGTGAAAACAGACTTGGGGTTACTTGTGTTTTAGGCTTTCCCCTTGGTGGCCAGGTAGGTGCACCCACACATGTGAGGTACTGTTTTCATCGGGACACCTGTGGGAACACGTGACGGTAGGCCATGTGTTGTTGGGGGCGTGTTTCGATGGGTGAGCTGAGCGAAATGTGCGGAAATTGCGTATTTTTTCCCACATTTCGGACTTTGCAGGGGTGTCTGGGTAATAAATTCTGGGGCAATTTGGGCATATAATACCTCTGCGGATTCCCACAGGTGTCCTCTTTTCGGAAATGCATGGGGTTCCCTGTTTTCCTCGGTGGCTTGGACACCCGAGGCCCATATCTGTATGTTGTGCCGGTCGGCAGAATGTCTGAGATTTCCCTCTGAAAACAGACTTGGGGTTACTTGTGTTTTAGGCATTCCCCTTGGCGGCCAGGTAGGTGCACCCACACATGTGAGGTACCGTTTTCATCGGGACACCTGTGGGAACGCGTGACGGTAGGCCATGTGTTGTTGGGGGCGTGTTTCGATGGGTGAGCCGAGCGAAATGTGCGGAAATTGCATATTTTTTCCCACATTTCGGACTTTGCGGGGGTGTCTGGGTAATAAATCCTGGGGCGATTTGGGCATATCATACCTCTGCGGATTCCCACGGGTGTCCTCTTTTTGGAAATGCATGGGGTTCCCTGTTTTCCTTGGTGGCTTGGACACCCGAGGCCCATATCTGTATGATATGAGAGTGTGACATTTCCGGTGTGAAAACAGACTTGGGGTTACTTGTGTTTTAGGCTTTCCCCTTGGCGGCCAGGTAGTTGCACCCACACATGTGAGGTGCCGTTTTCATCGGGACACCTGTGGGAACGCGTGACAGTAGGCCATGTGTTGTTGGGGGCGTGTTTCGATGGGTGAGTCGAGCGAAATGTGAGGAAAATGCGTATTTTTTCCCACATTTCGGAATTTGCAGGGGTGTCTGGGTAATACATTCTGGGGCAATTTGGGCATATCATACCTCCGCGGATTCCCGCGGGTGTCCTCTTTTTGGAAATGCATGGGGTTCCCTGTTTTCCTCGGTGGCTTGGACACCCGAGGCCCATATCTGTACGTTGTGCCGGTCGGCAGAATGTCTGAGATTTCCCTCTGAAAACAGACTTGGGGTTACTTGTGTTTTAGGCGTTCCCCTTGGCAGCCAGCTAGGTGCACCCACACATGTGAGGTACCGTTTTCATCGGGACAACTGTGGGAACGCGTGAAGGTAGGCCATGTGTTGTTGGGGGCGTGTTTCGATGGGTGAGCCCAGCAAAATGTGCGGAAATTGCGTATTTTTTCCCACATTTCGGACTTTGCAGGGGTGTCTGGGTAATAAATTCTGGGGCAATTTGGGCATATCATACCTCTCCGGATTCCCACGGGTGTCCTCTTTTTGGAAATGCATGGGGTTCCCTGTTTTCCTCGGTGGCTTGGACACCCGAGGCCCATATGTGTACGTTGTGCCGGTTGGCAGAATGTCTAAGATTTCCCTCTGAAAACAGACTTGGGGTTACTTGTGTTTTAGGCTTTCCCCTTGCCGGCCAGGTAGGTGCACCCACACATGTGAGGTACCGTTTTCATCGGGATACCTGTGGGAACGCGTGACGGTAGGCCATGTGTTGTTGGGGGCGTGTTTTGATGGGTGAGCCGAGCGAAATGTGCGGAAATTGCGTATTTTTTCCCACATTTCGGACTTTGCAGGGGTGTCTGGGTAATAAATTCTGGGGCAATTTGGGCATATCATACCTCTGCGGATTCCCACGGGTGTCCTCTTTTTGGAAATGCATGGGGTTCCCTGTTTTCCTTGGTGGCTTGGACACCCGAGGCCCATATCTGTACGTTGTGCCGGTTGGCAGAATGTCTGAGATTTCCCTCTGAAAACAGGCTTGGGGTTACTTGTGTTTTAGGCTTTCCCCTTGGCGGCCAGGTAGGTGCACCCACACATGTGAGGTACTGTTTTCATCGGGACACCTGTGGGAACGTGGGACAGTAGGCCATGTGTTGTTGGGGTTGTGTTTCGATGGGTGAGTTTAGCGAAATGTGAGGAAAATGCGTATTTTTTCCCACATTTCGGACTCTGCGGGGGTGTCTGGGTAATAAATTCTGGGGCTATTTGGGCATATCATACCTCTGCGGATTCCCACGGGTGTCCTCTTTCCGGAAATGCATGGGGTTCCCTGTTTTCCTTGGTGGCCTGGACACCCGAGGCCCATATCTGTATGATGTGAGAGTGTGACATTTCCGGTGTGAAAACAGACTTGGGGTTACTTGTGTTTTAGGCTTTCCCCTTGGCGGCCAGGTAGGTGCACCCACACATGTGAGGTACCGTTTTCATCGGGACACCTGTGGGAACGCGTGACTGTAGGCCATGTGTTGTTGGGGGCGTGTTTCGATGGGTGCGTCGAGCAAAATGTGCGGAAAAAGCGTTTTTTTCCCCACATTTCGGACTTTGCAGGGGTGTCTGGGTAATAAATTCTGGGGCAATTTGGGCATATCATACCTCTGCGGATTCCCACGGGTGTCCTCTTTTTGGAAATGCATGGGGTTCCCTGTTTTCCTTGGTGGCTTGGACACCCGAGGCCCATATCTGTACGTTGTGCCGGTTGGCAGAATGTCTGAGATTTCCCTCTGAAAACAGACTTGGGGTTACTTGTGTTTTAGGCTTTCCCCTTGGCGGCCAGGTAGGTGCACCCACACATGTGAGGTACCGTTTTCATCGGGAAACCTGTGGTAACGCGTGACGGTAGGCCATGTGTTGTTGGGGGCGTGTTTCGATGGGTGAGCCGAGCGAAATGTGCGGAAATTGCGTATTTTTTCCCACATTTCGGACTTTGCGGGGGTGTCTGGGTAATAAATCCTGGGGCGATTTGGGCATATCATACCTCTGCGGATTCCCACGGGTGTCCTCTTTTTGGAAATGCATGGGGTTCCCTGTTTTCCTCGGTGGCTTGGACACCCGAGGCCCATATCTGTACGTTGTGCCGGTTGGCAGAATGTCTGAGATTTCCCTCTGAAAACCGACTTGGGGTTACTTGTGTTTTAGGCTTTCCCCTTGGCGGCCAGGTAGGTGCACCCACACATGTGAGGTACCGTTTTCATTGGGATACCTGTGGGAACGCGGGACAGTAGGCCATGTGTTGTTGGGGGCGTGTTTCGATGGGTGAGTCGAGCGAAATGTGAGGAAAATTGCGTATTTTTTCCCACATTTCGGACTTTGAGGGGGTGTTTGGGTAATAAATTCTGGGGAGATTTGGGCATATCATACCTCTGCGGATTCCCACGGGTGTCCTCTTTCTGGAAATGCATGGGGTTCCCTGTTTTCCTTGGTTGCTTGGACACCCGAGGCCCATATCTGTATGATGTGAGAGTGTGACATTTCCGGTGTGAAAACAGACTTGGGGTTACTTGTGTTTTAGGTTTCCCCTTGGCGGCCAGGTAGGTGCACCCACACATGTGAGGTCCCGTTTTCATCGGGACACCTGTGGGAACGCGGGACGGTAGGCCATGTGTTGTGTTTGTATGGTTTTCATAACGTTTTGACCCATTTGCTGGAGCCCTTTGTCTCACAACCCTTTCTTTTCCCAAATGTGACCTACATTTAGTCGCTGCTTTAGCCACCATACACTTTCTTTTGTAACCTGCACAAGTCACCTACCCTTGAAAAGGTCTGCCTGTGCTCTTTCAAAAAATGTATGGCTGCCGTTCCTCACCACATTGGTTTTCCCAATTTACACATGCTAAGTGCGTCTGGTCAGGCCGTGAGCGTAAAACTCCTGTGTACCATGGCTCAGTGTTTGGCTTGTGGTATTGCTTGTTTTGTACAAACACTACAAAAATGGTATGCTCTCCTAACTGCAAGAGTCGGGGGAATGTAGCGGAGCATTGCTTTTCTCAAAATTCATAGAAGCCATTGCTGTACCAAGCCAACCATGTCCAACACATACCTTTTTTTCAGTCATTTTACCGCTTTTCCCCCATTCGATGGCAGTTTCCCCTACCTAGTTGTTGCCTGACCTATGCAAATCACCCCTTCCTAAACTTGGAATTTTGTCTACTTTTCAGAAATATATGCCTTTCTGTCCTCCAATTTGGCTTTCCTGCCCTTTTCTTCCATTCCGTCCATGCATGTCCAATTGGCAAAAATGGCAAAAATCGCCTACCTCTCACAAAACGGTTGATAACCCCATCAAAATATTTTTTTTCCATTTCCACTCAACCTGTTCCTGAAAGCCAACACATTGGGGAACTCAGCACAGCAAACCATTTGTTACTAGCTCTTACAAGGAAAAAAACACAGGCTTCTTTGTACATCATTTTATTGGCATTTTTTGAAAAAACCCAAAATTTTCGCACATTTTCCTTATTTTCTCTCACCCCCCTACAGCAACCTGGGATTCCTGGGTGGAGTTACGACCGCCTACATGTGGGAAAAAAAGGAGCCAAATTTGGCCAAGATATCTCATGTAACGAAAAAGTTACAAGCCATTGAATGGCCACATACCAATATCACCAAAAAAGGCTCTGGCACTGGGGAGAAATACCCATGGCACTTAAAGGGTTAAACCATGGAGAAAAGAAGAAGAAGAAATACTAGGTAACTATGACTCCTACGAAGATGTTTTCAAAGCAAATGAAAGCACTATAACCGATGTAAACTTTACACACTGCAAAACAATGTTGCACAATGAACAGCAACACGAAGAAGAACTTCAGGCCCAACTAGATAAGGACATTCCTGACAGTAGTGAACTTTCTGTAACAGGAAGCCAAGAACCACTGGGACAGCCACTAATAGCAAATGAGGCAGAATTAGCTATGACACAGTAGAAAACACCATTTGTCAGTATGAAGATAAAGAAGACTTAACTACACTACAATCAAAATTAAACAATGATCAGCGCAGCATTTTTCAAGAAGTAACAAAAGAAATTGGACATGGTGTACAACATGAAAATAAAGAATGCACCTGCCAAAATTAGACACCTATACTAATGTACGTCAGCGGTGAAGCTGGTTCTGGCAAAACATTCTTAATCAAAATCATCAGCAAATTCCTTCAACAATTGACAAGCAACAAACTGTCAGCTGTTGTCACTGCCCCCATAGGTTTTGCTGCCGACAACATAGGCGGTGTCACTTTAAACCTATTACTACTCCTGCCAGTAGAACACCAAATCAAATTAGATTATTACAAACTTTCTACAGAAGCTGCAATGAAACTATGCAGAGTATTAAAACAAATGAAAATACTACTAATAGATGAAGTGAGCATGGTCTCCAACCTAATGTTGGCTTTGATTCACCTCAGATTACAAGAAGTACTCAAAACAAACTACGAAGAGCTGTTTGGAGGAAAACACATTATTGTTTTCAGAGATCTTCTTCAATTGACACCAGTGAAACGTGAGCCTATTTTTAAGACCTTAGGACACAAACTCTGCCTTAAAACTGTTGGCAGCTTTGGAAATGTCAACCTTTGGCAACATTTCCAATACAGAGAATTAACAGAAAACATGCGGCAATCTGCAGATCTCACTTATGCCAACATCTTAAAAAGTATTGGAGTTGGTATACTGTCTCAAGAAAACCCAGCACATTCATGCACTGTGTGGCTATAATGCATGTGCTACGGATGTTATGGAACAATTAGCCCACAAAAATGTCAATTGTGTGGCCTTAATGCCAACTCTTGCAAGCTGTTCCAAATTCAATGAAACAATGTTGAAAAAAGAAATGCAACCAATAATTGAAATTAGCACCACAGACAAACTAGACGTACATGGTATGACACTACCCATGTGTGAGCAAGCCACAACAAGGCTAAATAGTTTAGAAAATTCAATCTCCAACACAGCTGGGTTGGAAAAATATTAAAATTATCCTTAAACTGTAGAGTAATACTTAAACATAACCTTAACGTGGATCAAGGACTAGTTAATGGAGCACTGGGTACAGCTGTTGGCTTTCAAACATACCCACGTGACAACAACATTCAGTTTGTCAATATTCTCTTTGACAAACTTTCAGAAGTGAAAAGGATAGGTTTCTTCTCTTCAAAGACATGTATGTACGCAGAGAACAATTTTCTCTAACTCTTGCATATGCAGTCACCATTCATAAATCACAAGGTCTTACCCTAGACAAACCATTGATAGATATTGGCAACACAGTCTTTAAAGAAGGCATGAGCTACGTAGCATTATTACGCTTACGTACACTTGACGGTCTCTTTCTAATCAACTTTGATGCAAGTAAAGTAAACGCTGATATTCCTTGCATTTCAGAATATAATAGACTTCGCTCACTATACACTCCCCATCTAAACACATATTCTGTTCCACAAAAACTAAAACGTTGTAAAAGAAAACTAAATCAAACTGAAATGCAACAGGATGTCACTGCAAATCATCCAAAGAGAGTAAAATAAACTACATCAATTACTACATCAATTACCACAACCAAAGAAGAACCTATTACTCAAAGTAACTCAAGTACTTCTTCAAAGAAACAACACACATTCCGAAAAAATGACTTCGACACAGACTTATCTGGTCCATTTAAATTTTCAAATATAACTGGTGTAAGTTAATACGCAAATGTAGCAATGAATATTCTATTTCAATTACCACCCATTGTTGACAACATTTACTTACACAGTACAGACCAATTGTGTTTGCAAATGTTAGTACTTCATAGAAACGCAACAAATAATCCTGACAACACGTATAGTGTTCATGGAATAAGACAACAATTGGACTACTGTGCTGGAATAGTGAAATTCACTATAAACTCACAGGAAGATCCACAAGAATTTCTAATGTACCTACTACAAGTACTGGAAAACAAAAACATACCTATAAATGAAATCTTCCAGATTTCATATATGTGGAAACATACATGCACTCTCTGCAACAATGTGACACAGGAACAAATCCCCAATGAGCGCTTTGTGTATGTATTCATACCCAATTGTCAATCCGTTCCATTTCAGCAACTTGTACAAAATGCAAACCATGGTAGATTATGTACTTACTACCTGCAATTCGGATAATCGCTCCACCTTACTAATACAAACACATAGTAAATACGTAATACTAATGCTTCTATGCTACAATGCAGATGTTACCAAAAACAACTGCAAGCTGACTGGATTCACACATGGTCAAGTATCACTTGGTAAGAAAACCTTCACAACAATAGGTATAATCTACCAAACAGGAGACTCAACCAATGCAGGTCACTATACTGCATATATAAAAAAAAATGTGGATGGTTCGAATGTAATGATAGTACCATTACTCTAAAGCAGAGATTACCAGCAAATCTTACAAACGATTATTTAATCTTCTTAAAACCAACATTTATTAACTAATCTGTACTTAAACATTAACAAATCTTCAATTAAAAAACTATAAACTGTTAGAATATGCCAACAAGTATCTAACTGCCCCAAGATTCTACAACAACTAAACAGATAAATGAATACCACTAAATTATATAATAAAATAAACAGTTAGAATACGCCAACTGGTATCTAACTGCCCCAAGATTTTGCAATAACCAAACAGATAAATCAATACCACTACATCATAACATAAAATAGACAGTTACAATACACCAACTGGTATCCAACTGCCCCAAGAGTTTACAATATCCAAACAGATAAATCAATACCACTACATTGTAACAACAAATAGACAGTTAGAATACGCCAACTGGTATCTAACTGCCCCAAGATTTTACAATATCCAAACAGATAAATCAATACCACTTAATTATAACAAAAGATACACAGTTAGAATATGCCAACAGGTATCCAACTGCTCCAAAAATCTGCAACAAGCCAACATATAGAACATTAGCCAGAAACAACAAGTAAACACAGAAACTGAGCAAATTGCACAGTACACCGGTCTGTAATGTACTAAATATGAGGGTCAAAAAAATAAAAAAATGTTGATTATTCAATGTTATAAGTCGTTAAAAACTACCAATACTAACATGATCTTTTCTTTTATCACAGAAATTAACAAGGAATATATGTACTCCAGTTACTAAACCAAACAGTAAGTATATTATAATAAGTACAACCATCGCAGCAAATCACACCCATAGTGGCATATAACTTCGGTGCTAGTAAATTTGGTCTTGGCCATGCACACAACACTCTAGGCCCTGGCCACAACCACCACAGCAAATCACACCCAAAATGGCTTATAACTTCGGCGCTTATAAATTTGGTCTTGTCCATGCACCCAAGACTCTAGGCCTTGGCCACAACCACTACAGCATATCACTCCCATAGTGGTTTATAACTTTGGTGTTTATAAATTTGGTCTTGGCCATGCACCCAAGACTCTAGGCCCTAGCCACACTCCTATATTACTCCCATAGTGGCTTATAACTTCAGTGTTATACATTTAGTCTTGGGTGCATGGCCTTTGGCCATGCACCCAAGACTATAGGCCCTGCCCACAACCACCACAGCATATCACACCCATACTAGCTTATAACCTTGTTGCTTATAAATTTGTTCTTGGGTGCCAAACTTATAAGCCACTATGCGTGTGATATACTGCAATGGTTGTGGTCAGGGCCTAGAGTCTTGGGTGCATGGCTGTACGGCCATGCACCCAAGACTCTAGGCCCTGGCCACAACCACCGCAGCATTTCACACCCATAGAACACACCCATAGAATCAAGCATTTTAACTATGCCATAGGGGCACTTTTAATGTCCGCAAACAATATGAATGTTCTTAGAACAATTTCAACTTGCCTACGAACAGTACGGACAGGTATAGTGTCCTCAGGACAACCCCATTTTGTTTATTTATGAACATTTCAGGACACCGCGTGTGTTCCAAGAACAGTTTCAACTTGCCTATGGACAATACAGACAGTTATAGTGTCCTCAGGACACCCCCATTTTGTTTATTTATGAACATCCCAGGACACTTGATGAGTTCTTAGAACAATTTCAACTTGCCCACGAACAATACGGACAGTGTCCTCAGGACACCCCCATTTCATTTATTTACAAACATTTCAGGACACCGGGTGTGTTCTTAGGACAGTTTCACTTGCTTGCGAACAATACGGACAGGCAGAGCGTCCTCAGAACACCCCCATTTTGTTTATTTATGAACATCCCAGGACAATGGATGTGTTCTTAGAACAATTTCAACTTGCCTAAGGACAATACGGACAGGCATAGCGTCCTCAAGACACCCCCATTCTGTTTATTGACGAACATCCCAGGACACTTGAGGTGTTCTTAGAACAGTTTCAACTTGCCTACGAACCACACGGACAGGCGTAGTGTCCTCAAACATTTCAGGACACCCGTATTGTCCGCGGTCAGAACAAACACAACAGGGTTGCCTGCCGCCTAAATAAATACAACATTTAACCCATCTCTTACTCCCCCACCCTCCCCAAACAGTCTTACACGCCAACACACTTGACTAAATAGTATTTTTCCACCAAGTTTCACCACGCTGTCCGCGGATGTCCGCAAATACAAGATGGCGGGCGTGCCCAGAAAATCTGACGCACCACAGGCTCTCAACTACCCAATCAGCGTACACATCCAATTTCTACAGACACGACGCGCATCGCCCAGCCAATCAGGACCCTGTCTGCAGAGCGAACAGGGAAGTGTGTCCGCGGACCGAACATAGATATCACTATTTTTTTGTTACCTACTTGTTGGTCATTTTTAAAAAAACGACTGGACGGATGTTCACCAATTTGGCAAAAGCACGCTTTCGGGACCAAGCTGCTGATCCTGGTCCAAATTTGGTGAAAATCCGTCCCTCGGTTTGGGCTGTAGGCATGTGCAATTTTTTTTCCCCATTCAGTCTATGAGAAAAAAAGAAGTTTTGGGACCCCCCTTATAACTTTGCCCCCCCTGGACCAAACCTCACCAAACTTTGCAAAAAAATTCGGAGTGGCCCATATACTTTTTTTAAAAAAAGTTTGGTGCGGATTCATCGAGGGAGGGCGAAGTTATATGCCACCCATAAAGGGCTCTTCCTATGGAAACAGCAACTTAACCATAACTACACAGCCACTACTTTGTTAAAGGGACGTTATACATTATGGTTAAGTTGCGCTACTAAAAACCCATCAAATTCAGTAAAAAAACTTTGTTAAAGGGACGTTATGGTTCAAAGTAAAACCGAAAAACCCCTGAAATTCGGCAGTTATGGTAAGATAAGCAACCATAACTCGCGCCAAAGTGCACTGCTAACACTAACACCCAGGACATCAAAGATGACATCACAAATGTCATTGATGACATCACTGATGACATCACATGTGCATTTACTTTTCATGAAAACTCTGTAGGAGGGATTCTTATAATGTTGACCAAAAAGTGTCAAGGATCATTTGAATAAATATCATGAGCTAATTAGTGCATTAAGCAATGCATTGATATAAATAGCATTCTATTATGAGGTTCTATCCAGTATACTAAGCAACTCATGCAGAAACCTAGGCAGTGTGTGCAGTATACATGATGACGGTGCAATATTCATAATCTTGCCATGTAGAATAATGAAATGATAACTGCTTTCTTATTAGGGTTTTGCGTACTGTGAAACATGTAATAAGTAGCTAATAAAACCCACTTAATACATAATTACACTTAATACAGACAAAACACAAAGAGACAACAACACATACACATATGAGTATATACAGGGACAGAGAAGTAAGCAAAAAAGCAGAAGTAGTAGCAGAAAGAGTTCATAACCTAACTGATTATCTTTATGCAGAGAAATGATTGCTCTGTTTCAAAGCTGCTACTTACTGTATGTATGTGTATGAAATGATGTCAGTGAACCCTAAGGAAAGGAGTGTGAGTACAATATATACAAACATGAGCATATACAGGGAAGGTATAGTAATAAAAATAAAACTATGAGAAAATGCTGATAACTCTAATGATTATCTTCATGCACAGAAAGGATTGCTCTCTTTCAAGCATGTGTCTTCCGCTATATATATGTTTCATATGATATGACTTGACCCTAAGTCTACAAATATAGTACCTCTTCAATTTTTACTTCCTGCCTGTTACTGAAGAAAACTATGTGGCTTAAATATGTCAGTAAAGGAAAAAAAGGGAGAGCCAGCCATGTGATGTCATCAGTGATGTCATCAATGACATTTGTGATGTCATCTTTGATGTCCTGGGTGTTAGTGTTAGCAGTGCACGGTGGTGTGAGTTATGGTTACTTATCTTACCATAACTGCCGAATTTCAGGGGGTTTTCGGTTTTACTTTGAACCATAACGTCCCTTTTAACAAAGTTTTTTCACTGAATTTCATAGGTTTTTAGTAGCGCAACTTAACCATAATGTCCCTTTAACAAAGTTTTTTCACTGAATTTCATAGGTTTTTAGTAGCACAACTTAACCATAACGTCCCTGTAACATTTTTTTTTAATAAATTTTCAAGGTTTTTATTAGTACAACATGACCATAACATCCTTTTCAATAGATGAAGACCAGTAACATCTTATGTCCTCAAAGTGGGAATGCCGGGTGGTTAAAAAAAACAAAAGATTTTCCTTCCTACGCCGGGACGCCTGTGGCGTCTCGGTGTAGGAAGAAAAATCTTTTACCAAGATGGCCACCATGGAAAGGGAAGGCGGGGTGTATAAAGAACACAACGGCGCATGAGCGGGGTTGGGGGGGCACAGGGGAGACACATGGGCATGAGCGGGGGGTGAGAGGGAACTGGGTACAAACGGGGCATGAGCAGGGGGTGGGGGGGAAAAGGAAGGAAACACAGGGCATGAGCGGTGGTAGGGGGGAACACGAGAGAGACACGGGGCATGAGCAGCGGGTGGGGAGGAACATGAGACAGACACGGGAATGAGCGGGGGGTGGGGGGCTACAGGAGACAGACACAGGGCATGAGCAGAGGGTGTGGGGGGCAACAGGAGAGAGACACGGGGCATGAGCGTGGAGTGGGGGAATGCAGGAGACAGACACGGGGAATGGGTGGGGGCAACAGGAGACAGATACGGGGCATGAGCGGGGGGTGGGGGGAACAGAAGACAGACACAGGGCATGAGCATGGGAGTCAGGGGCAACAGGAAAGAGACACGGGGCATGAGCGTGGGGTGGGGGGGTACAGGGGACAGACACGGGGCATGAGCAGGGGGTGGGGGGCACAGGGGAGACACATGGGCATGAGCGGGGGGTGAGAGGGACCTGGGTACAAACGGGGCATGAGCAGGGGGTGGGGGGGAAAAGGAAGGAAACACAGGGCATGAGCGGTGGTGGGGGGAACATGAGAGAGACACGCGGCATGAGCAGCGGGTGGGGAGGAACATGAGACAGACACTGGGAATGAGCGTGGGGGGGGGGCTACAGGAGACAGACACAGGGCATGAGCGGGGGGTGTGGGGGGCAACAGGAGAGAGACACGGGCAATAAGCGTGGAGTGGGGGAATGCAGGAGACAGACACGGGGCATGGGTGGGGGCAACAGGAGACAGACACGGGGCATGAGCGTGGGGTGTGGGGAACAGGAGACAGACACGGGGCATGAGAGCGGGGGGTGGGGGGAACAGAAGACAGACACAGGGCATGAGCGGGGGAGTCAGGGGCAACAGGAAAGATACACGGGGCATGAGCGTGGGGTGGGGGGGTACAGGGGACAGACACGGGGCATGAGCAGGGGGTGGGGGGCAACTAGAGAGAGACACGGGACATGAGTGGGTGGGGGGAACAGGAGACAGACACGGGGCATGAGTGGGGGGGCAACAGGAGACAGACACGGGGCATGAGCGGGGGGTGGGGGGCAACAGGAGACAGACACGGGGCATGAGCGGGGGGTGGGGGGCAACAGGAGACAGACACGGGGCATGAGCGGGGGTGGGGGGCAACAGGAGACAGACACGGGGCATGAGCAGGGGGTGGGGGGTACAGAAGACAGACACGGGGCATGAGCGGGGTCGTGGGGGGCAACAGGAGAGAGACATGGGGAAGAGCGGGGGATGGGGGTACAGGAGACAGACACGGGGCATGAGCAGGGAGTGGGGGGCAACAGGAGAGAGACACAGGGCATGAGCGGGGGGTGGGGGGGAACAGGAGACAGACACGGAGCATGAGCGGGGGGTGGGGAGAACAGGAGACAGACACGGGGCATGAGCGGGGGGTGGGGGGCAACAGGAGACAGACACAGGGCATGAGCGGGGGTGGGAGGAACAGGAGACAGACACGGGGCATGAGCGGGGGGTGGGGAGAACAGGAGACAGACACGGGACATGAGCGAGGGGGTGGGGGGCAACAGGAAACAGACACGGGGCATGAGCGGGGGTGTGGGGGGCAACAGGAGAGAGACACGGGCATGAGCGCAGAGTGGGGGGTACAGGAGACAGACACGGGGCATGGGTGGGAGCAAGAGGAGACAGACATGGGGCATGAGCGGGGGGTGGGGGGGTCAGGAGACAGACACGGGGCATGAGCGGGGGGTGGGGGTACAGAAGACAGACACAGGGCATGAGCGGGGTCGTGGGGGGCAACAGGAGAGAGACATGGGGAAGAGCGGGGGGTGGGGGGGTACAGGAGACAGACACGGGGCATGAGCAGGGAGTGGGGGGCAACAGGAGAGAGACACAGGGCATGAGCGGGGGGGTGGGGGGTACAGGAGACAGACACGGGGCATGAGCGGGGGGTGGGGGCAACAGGAGAGAGACACGGGACATGAGCGGGTGGGGGAACAGGAGACAGACACGGGGCATGAGCAGGGGGGGCAACAGGAGACAGACATGGGGCATGAGCAGGGGGGTGGGGTGGTACAGGAGACAGACACGAGCATGAGCGGGGGGTGGGGGGGTACAGGAGACAGACACGGGGCATGAGCAGGGGGTGGGGGGCAACAGGAGAGAGACACAGGGCATGAGCGGGGGGTGGGGGAACAGGAGACAGACACGGCATGAGCGGGGGGCTGGGGGGCAACAGGAGAGAGGCATGAGTGGGGGGTGGGGGAAGGAGAGAGAGACACATGGGGCATGAGCGGGGGGTGGGCGGGAGGGGGAGAGACACACGGAGCATGAGCGGGGGGAGGGGGAGGGAGAGAGACACACGGGACAGACACGGGGCATGAGCGGGGGGTGAGGGCAACAGGAGACAGACACAGGGCATGAGCAGGGGGTGGGGGGAACAGGAGACAGACACGGAGCATGAGCGGGGGGTTGGGAGAACAGGAGACAGACACGAGGCATGAGAGGGGGGTGGGGGGCCGCAGGAGACAGACACGGGGCATGAGCGGGGGGTGGGGGGCAACAGGAAAGAGACACGGGACATGAGCGGGTGGGGGGAACCAGAGACAGACACAGGGCATGAGCAGGGGGGCAACAGGAGACAGACACGGGGCATGAGCGGGCGGTGGGGGGTACAGGAGACAGACATGGGGCATGAGTGGGGGGTGGGGGGCAACAGGAGAGAGACACGGGGCATGAGCGGGGGGTGGGGGGAACAGGAGACAGACACGGGGCATGAGCAGGGGGTGGGGGGAACAACAGAGACAGACACGGGGCAGGAGCGGGGGGTGGAGGGCAACAGGAGACAGACACGGGGCATTAGCGGGGGGTGAGGGGCAACAGGAGACAGACACGGGGCATGAGCGGGGGGTGGGGGGCAACAGGAGACAGACACGGGGCATGAGCGGGAGGTGGGGGGAAACAGGAGGCAGACATGGGGCATGAGCGGGGGGTGGGGGGCAACAGGAGAGACACGGGGCATGAGCGGGGGGTGAAGGGCAACAGGAGACAGACACGGGGCATGAGCGGGGGGTGGGGGGAACAGGAGACAGACACGGGGCATGAGCGAGGGGTGGGGGGAACAGGAGACAGACACAGGGCATGAGCGGGGGGTGGGGGTACAACAGACACAGGCATGAGCGGGAGGTGGGGAGAACAGACACGGGGCATGAGCGGGGCGGTGCGGGGGAAACAGGAGACAGACGCAAGGCATGAGCGGGGGGTGGGAGGAACAGGAAAAACACAGGGGGCATGAGCAGGGGGTGGGGAGAACAGGAGACGAACACGGGGCATGAGCGGGTGGTGGGGGGCAACAAGAGAGAGACACGGGGCATGAGCGTGTGGGGGAACAGGAGACAGACATGGGGCATGAGCGGGTGGGGGGAACAGGAGACAGACACGGGGCATGAGCGGGAGGGGTGGGGGGCAACAGAAGATAGACACGGGGCATGAGCGGGGGTGGGAGGAACAGGACACAGACATGGGGCATGAGCGGGGTGTGGAGAGAACAGGAGACAGACACGGGGCATGAGCGGGGGGAACAGAAGACAGACATGGGGCATGAGCAGGGGTGGGGGAAGGGGAGAGTGACACACGGGGCGTGGGCGGGGTGGGTGGGAGGGAGAGAGACACTCGGGGCATGAGGGCGGGGTGGGCGGGAGGGTGAAAGACACACGGGGCATGAGCGGGGGGTGGGCTGGAGGGTGAAAGACACACGGGGCATGAGCGGGGGTGGGTAAGAGGGTGAAAGACACACGGGCATGTGCGGGGGTGGGCGGGAGGGTGAAAGACACACGGGGCATGAGCGGGGTGGGCGGGAGGGAGAAAGACACGGGGCAAGAGCGGGGGTGCGGGGCAAGAGCGGGGGTGGGCGGGAGGGTGATAGACACGTGGGGCAAGAGCAGGGGTAGGCGCGAGGGTGAAAGACACGCGGGGCAAGAGCGGGGGTGGGCGGGAGGGTGAAAGACACGCTGGGCAAGAGCGGGGGTGGGCGGGAGGATGAAAGACACGCGGGGCAAGAGCGGGGGTGGGCGGGAGGGTGAAAGACACGCGGGGCAAGAGCGGGGGTGGGCGGGAGGGTAAAAGACACGCGGGGCAAGAGCGGGGGTGGGCTGGAGGGTGAAAGACACGCGGGGCAAGAGCGGGGGTGGGCAGGAGTGTGAAAGACACGGGGAAAGAGCGGGGGTGGGCGGGAGGGGGAAGACACGGGGCAAGAGCGGGGGTGGGCGGTAGGGGGAAGACACGGGGCAAGAGCGGGGGTGGGAGGGAGGGGGAAAGAGACACGGGGCAAGAGCGGGGGTGGGTGGGAGGGGGAAAGAGACACGGGGCAAGAGCGGGGGTGGGCGGGAGGGGGAAAGAGACACGGGGCAAGAGCGGGGGTGGGCGGGAGGCTGAAAGACACGGGGCAAGAGCGGGGGTGGGCGGGAGGGTGAAAGACATGGGGCAAGAGCGGGGGTGGGCGGGAGGGTGAAAGACACGGGGCAAGAGCGGGGGTGGGCGGGAGGGTGAAAGACACGGGGCAAGAGTGGGCGGGGGAGGGCGGGAGGGTGAAAGACACGGGGCAAGAGCGGGGATGGGCGGGAGGGTGAAAGACACGGGGCAAGAGCAGGGGTGGACGGGAGGGTGAAAGACACGGGGCAAGAGCGGGGGTGGGCGGGAGGGAGAAAGACACGGGGCAAGAGTGGGGTGGGCGGGAGGGAGAAAGACACGAGGCAAGAGCGGGGGTGGGTGGGAGGGAGAAAGACACGGGGCAAGAGCGGGGGTGGGCAGGAGGGGGAAAGAGACACGGGGCAAGAGCGGGGGTGGGCGGGAGGGGGAAAGAGACACGGGGCAAGAGCGTGGGAGGGCGGGAGGGGGAAGAGACACGGGGCAAGAGCGGGGGTGGGCAGGAGGGGGAAAGAGACACGGGGCAAGAGCGGTGGTGGGCGGGAGGGTGAAAGACACGGGGCAAGAGCGGGGGTGGGCGGGAGGGTGAAATACACGGGGCAAGAGCAGGGGTGGGCGGGAGGGTGAAAGACACGAGGCAAGAGCGGGGATGGGCGGGAGGGTGAAAGACACGGGGCAAGAGCGGGGGTGGGCGGGAGGGTGAAAGACACGGGGCAAGAGCGGGGGTGGGCGGGAGGGAGAAAGACACGGGGCAAGACGGGGCAAGACCAGGGGTGTGCAGAAGGGGGCAAGACGGGGCAAGAGCGGGGGTGGGCGGGAGGGGGAAAGAGACACGGGGCAAGAGTGGGGGTGGGCGGGAGGGGGAAAGAGACACGGGGCAAGAGTGGGGGTGGACAGGAGGGGGCAAGACGGGGCAAGAGCGGGGTTGGGCGGGAGGGGGAAAGAGCACGGGGCAAGAGCGGGGGTGGGCGGGTGGGTGAAAGAGACACGGGGTAAGAGCAGAGGTGGGCGGGAGGGGGAAAGAGACATGGGGCAAGAGCGGGGGTGGGCGGAAGGGGGAAAGAGACACGGGGCAAGAGCGGGGGTGGGCGGGAGGGGGAAAGAGACACGGGGCAAGAGCGGGGGTGGGCAGGAGGGGGAAAGAGACACGGGGCAAGAGCGGGGGTGGGCAGGAGGGGGCAAGAGCGGGGGTGGGCGGGAGGGGGAAAGAGACACGGGCCAAGATCAGGGGTGGGCGGGAGGGGGAAAGAGACACGGGGCAAGAGCGGGGGTGGGCGGGAGGGGGAAAGACACACGGGGCAAGAGCGGGGGTGGGCGGGAGGGGGAAAGACACACGGGGCAAGAGCGGGGGTGGGCAGGAGGGGGAAAGACACACGGGGCAAGAGCAGGGGTGGGGGGGAGGGAGACAGACACACGGGGCAAGAGCGGGGGTGGGAGGGAGGGAGACAGACACACAGGGCAAGAGCGGGGGCCAGGGGGAGGGAGACAGACACACGAGGCATGAGCGGGGGGTGGGGGAAGGGGAGAGACATGCGGTGCATGAGCGGGGGGTGGGTGCGGGAGGGGGAGAGACACACGGGGCATGAGCGGGAGTGGGCGGGAGGGGGAGAGACACACAGGGCATGGGTGGGGGGGAGGAAGAGAGACACACGGGGCATGAGTGGGGGGTGGGCAGGAGGGGGAGAGACACACGGGGCATGGGTGGGGGGGAGGAAGAGAGACACACGGGGCATGAGCGGGGGGTGGGCGGGAGGGGGAGAGACACACGGAGCATGAGCGGGGGTAGGGGGAGGGGGAGGGAGAGAGACACACGGGACATGAGTGGGGGGTGGGCGGTGGGTGGGGAGAGACACACGGACATGAGCGGGGGTGGGCGGGAGGGGGAGACACACACGGGGCATGAGCAGGGGGTGGGCGGCGGGTGGGGAGAGACACACGGACATGAGCGGGGGTGGGGAGAGACACACGGACATGAGCGGGGGGTGGGCGGCGGGTGGTGAGAGACATACGGACATGAGCTGGGGGTGGGCGGCGGGTGGGGAGAGACACACGGACATGAGTGGGGGGTGGGCGGCGGGTGGGGAGAGACACACGGACATGAGCGGGCGGCGGGTGGGGAAAAACACACAGACATGAGCAGCGGGTGGTAGAGACACACGGGGGTGGGAGAGACACACGGGGCAAGAGCGGGGGGTGGGCGGTTGGGAGAGACGAGCGGGGCACGAGCGGGGCATGAGCGGGGGTGGGCGGGAGGGAGAAAGACACACGGACATGAGCAGGGATTGGCGGGAAGGAGAAAGACACACGGACATGAGCCGGCGGTGGGCGGGAGGGAGAAAGACACACGGACATGAGCGGGGGGTGGGAGGAACAGGAGACAGACACGGCATGAGCGGGGGTGGGGGACTTACTGTGCAGGCGGGATACAAAGCCTCTCATGCGAGGAACAAAGATGGCTGGCGTCTCTGACGCCAGACGCACTGCACGCTTTCACGCATCCAATGAGAGAGCACGTCAGATGTCCACGGACATCACGCAAGCTGCTTGCCCAATCACCGTCCTGTCCGCGGAGCGAACAGGGAAGTGTGTCCGCGAAGCAAGAGTGTATCACTAATTTTTTTCACTTACATTTTTGTCATTTTTTAAAAAACTACTGGACGGATTTACACCAAATAAAGCAAAGCACGCTTTCGGGACCAAGCCGCCGCTCCCGCCGCTAATTTGGTGTAAATCCGTCCAGCGGTTTGGGCTGTAGGCGTGAGCAAAGTTTTTTCCCATTATGTCTATGGGAAAAAAAAAAGTTTTGGGACCCCCCTATAACTTTGCCCCCCCTGGACGAATCCTCACCAAACTTTGCAAAACAATTCAGAGTGACCCAAATACTTTTTTTGCAAAGTTTGGTATATAAAGTTAACATTCATGGGTTTGTGGGATTGTGGTTTTGTGTATGTTTCTTATACAATTCCACACCATTTCACCAATCTCCACCAAATGTTGCACAGTCACCTGTTAGGACCTGTTAGGACCCTCCAGACATTTCTGGCTACAAGACATCTGGAAACCCCACCTCTTTCCCCAGATTTTAGCAAACGGGTGTGCAAATTTGGGTGTGTGTTTGTGGGTTTGTGGCTTCGCACATGTTCCCTATACAATTCCACACTGTTAGACGAATCTAGCATGCAAACAAAGCCGGTTGCCCAGGGAGTCGGTCGGCGAACTCCAGCCACTACCCAAGGGCTGTATTTTTTGGGCACTTCTGATCCTGCCTGGGCCTGTCCGGGGCCTGGAGGGCATTGGGGGACTCACTCTTGCCACCTGACATGGCTGTCATTTTCCGGAACATCCAGCGCTTGTCTGCTGTTAAGTCTTTTGTGAGCCCCATACTCAAGTCTCTACTTCGCTACTTCCTGATCATGAACGCCTTTCCTGTTCTCTTTCCCTGTGCCCAATGAGCTCAGTTTTCTGCTATTGCTCTGCCTCACTACCTTCCTACATGAATAATCTGACTTGCCTAAACCCCCCGCCCCTCCCAATGACATTGTTTCGGCCCTGACTCAACAGTACTCACCCGTCTTTCGTCCTGCTCGCTCCTCCGATTGATCCCAGTGCCTGGATTAACTCTCTGCTCCCGAACCTTTCAGATTCTTGTTACCATTTGTAACCCTGGTCTCGACAGCCAATCTCATGTACCTCCCTCGCCACCACACAGAGGTTTTATTCTTTGCTGTCTTTGTTTGATCAACAGAATTTGTACACCTCCTCACACCTGTTCAATTACCATTTCTAGGCGTCTTTAAATTCTGCTTGGAAAGCTGATCGTTTTCTCATAAGTGTTGAAAGTCACATCTAGGCGTGCCAGACAACTGCATCTTGTTTTGTGCTGCATGCAGCCGACCTTGTGTAACTAGAACTCTGGTTACAACTTCATCCTCCTTCTTGAACTAGTGTAGTGCATTTTGACTCCTATGCTGCCAGATGTAGCCCCCTCCCCCCCCCCCCCCCGCAACAAGAGGTGAGGCTTTGCCTGTCTGTGTAACCTTTCCAATTTGACTCCTATGCTGCCGGATGCACCCACCACTCCTCAACAAGAGGTGAGGCTGTCTGTTTAACCACGCCAACTTACAAATGCAACCATGCACGGTGTCTTGCACTTGACTAATGTAATATGCATTTGCTGTAACTAGCGCCTAGATACCTCAGGGTTTTGTTTGCTGAAATAAATGCAAAAATAAATTAATAAATCTGCACCAATGTGTGCATAGTCATCTGTTAGGACCCTCTGGACATCATTGGCTACATGATATCTTAACACCCCACCCCTTTCCCTGGACTTCAGCAAAAGTGGAAATGTGTGGGTAGGTTTGTGGCTTTGTGTGTGTTCCCTATACCGTTCCACACCATTCCACCAATCGGCACCACATTTGGCACAGTCACATGTACCTATGAGGGAATGAAAGCCTGGGAAACGCCGGCTATATCAGCTAGTTGTTACATAATTGAAAAGCATAGAATTTACTGAAGTCGGAAGATGAGCAGTGGACCCATCACTACTGAGATTCACATCAGTCCATAGACATTGCAGCAGCGACCGCTGGACTCACTGAGCTCGCGCAAGTGTTCCTGGGAAGGCTTCTATCCTGACATTGCATTTTACCATTTATATCGCTACTGAACTCTGTCTGTAGGTAAGTGTTGTGTCCCCATACAAATATATCGACTTGTGTTGCTAGTGACTTAATTCTGTGCCCTGATGTCCATGCTAACATCATAGTTGAATGGGTAGAAAAATATTAATCTCGCGTGTCCGTGCTATGACAGAAGAATGATCTTTGGACTGAATTGCTGCGGATCAAGCACTGCCAACATCGGAGGCAAAATGAAAAGCTATCAAATGTAGATTTAAGGAATGAGAAGCAGAACCACGGAAAGCACTAAATAAGCGAGGCCACCTGCAAAGTAATAAATGTCCCGCTTGATCAACTATGCAGCCTGCCTTTATGCATTTAAATTAATTTTAAATGTTCGCCTCATCTTGGTAAATAAACACAGTCATTTACTTATTCAATTTGCAATTTCAATGCAGTGTCATTTACGTAAATTAACTTTTTCTTTGGGAGGAGTTAATTAATCCCCCAGTGAACAAAGATTAATTTGTCAGCATAGTTTATCCTTTCCTTATAGTAACTGGTCACTACTTGTTGTGGCTGTTAAGAATGTAGTTGCCATGGATCAATGAGGCTGTGGACGCTAAACAAGCACTATGACAAAGCGCCAGAATCAACAAAAACGAAATAGAAAATAGACTGCCATTAACGCACATTAGTACCTGGTAAGGGGGGTGCGGCAGCCTCCCACAGAATGAGGAGTGTCGGAGTGGGGCTTTACCACAGGGTAGAGCCCCCACTCCGAGCCTCCTCAGAGCGGCAGATTTTCAATGTAAGTGTCCTGCTCTGCTTCACTCGGGCCTGTAACTATGGCCCCGGGCATTACCTGGTCCATTAATGAACCACTACCTGTGTAATGTTGTGTAATTGGTAGAGAATTATTATCGTCTTTGGAGGAGATACTTGTTTTAACCATAAAGCTGAAGTGGAGCTCAATGTGGCCAAAAGACACTGATAACTATATCGCAACTACAATGACAATTCAAGGCCTACTGTTGGGAAATCAAAGGCTAGCACAGAAAAGGCCCGTAAAGAAATGAGTGCCACAATTGGAGCAGAGGTTACCTTCCCTCCTCATTTCAAAGGAAAGGTATGGCAGGGTGTAGGAGTTAAACAATTGATCGAGAATGTGTTCCACAGTAGAAAGGGAACCCATGCTCATGCTTTTTAAAAGGTCGTGAAGTTGGGTTTTCATTGTCACTGGGACCCTTAAAACGAGGCCAGGGGGACACAATCAGTATGGTATACCTTTTGTTCTTATTTTGGTAGGCTTGTCAGAGAAGAGCCTGGCTTCTTGGTGTTTTCCAAGAGGTCGAGTTGGCATTTAGGAGGTGAGATGATCGATGGGAGGTACACATGGTGCACTTCAACAACCATCAATTGACTCGAGGCTTGAAAAAGCTGAGTCAGCCAGGGAAGTGAGGATCCTTGCTGTTAGATGGCTCAAATGGGTCTTGACACGACAGGGTCATTACACGGTAGGAGGTAACCATGCCGCTAATAGTGGCATGGCTACCCCCTTACCGGGTACCGGGTACCGGGTCCGGGTCTGGGTTCCTTGAATGAGGAATTACCGGGCCATTCCAACCTTGGAGGGCCCGGTAATTCCTCATTCAAGGAACCCGGACCCGGTACATCCCCATTCCCATTCCAGCCCCCATAGTGCTCAATGGGAATCGAGAGCATGCTAACAAAGGGCCTGTTAATAATGGGTCCATTGTTAGCATGCTGGTCTCCTCGCGGGACCTGCTAAGGATGCCTGGTTTTACCAGGCGTCCTTACTGGGTCCCGCGAGGAGACCTCGTAATAGAGCAGTAAGGGGTTGACGGCTCCGGCACCTTTACCGGCGCTGTTAACCCCTTACCGCCCAACTCGTAATGACCCCCAGTGATTCAATTTCAGCGGCAATTCAGCATCAGTGCTAAACTGACTTGTCTGGGTATAATGACACAATGGGTCTCATTACATGGTAGGCGGTAGCCATGGCGCTATAAGCGCCATGGCTACCCCCTTACCGCATTCCGGGTCCGTGTTCCTGGAATAGGGACTTACCGGTTCATTCCGACCTTGGAGGACCCGGAAAGTCCCCATTCCGGGAACCATTCCCCATTCCCATTTTAGCCCCCATAGGGCTCAATGGGAATGGGGATGGAGCTAAACGGGTCCCTTCCCTAACACCTGGTAAAACCAGGTGTTAGGGAAGGGACCCGCTAAGAGACCTCGTAGTAGGGCAGTAAGGGATTATCGGTGCCCTTACCGGTGTCGATAATCCCTTTCCGCCTACCGTGTAATGAGGCCCAATGTGTTTCTGTAGTGCAATCGTCTCAAAGCCAAAGAAGATGGGGAACAAGCCAACAATGTTTATTTGGCAGCTCATAGATTTTTTAAAGAGATTCAAAAGAATAGAATGTCAAAAAGTTTTCATCTGGTCTTTAAAACAGCTCAAAAGGTCTTGAGGTGCTCAAACCGACTCACACAAATGTGCAGATGCAGGGAGAGTCGGAAGCAGCTTCCTTTGACCCTGGATTGCTGTGGGACTTTCCCCAGGGTCTCAGAGGAAAGATAAGTCCTTCTTCTGCCTTTCCCAGCCAGGGATGTTTTCACAGAACAAATGCAGTTCGGCCACTACCAGCAGACAGAGTCCTGTGGCCAATGTTTCAGCAACAGGCAGGCTTTCCTGCAGCAGGTCACTTTGAATGTTCACCTAAGGTTAGTGGTGGAATTTGGTAGGGGGCACGGAAAGGAGTGGGGCCAAAACATTTCCAAGGTGAACAGATCCTCTGCCAGTCTCCATGGTACTTCTCCACGTTCATGCCAATCTAATCAAAGAGACTCCCATATTTATCCCCCTGGTATGACTTTTCCACTGTGTTAACATATCTTCCTTTGAAGCATTTGCTCCCACCTTAACTCCCCCCTCCCCCCGCACCCCTCCGCCCCGGGAGTATGTCTGCTTCCTCTGGGATGGTGTCAAGCCTTTTCAGGCAGCAGAGAGCAACAGAGACGTACAACACTGGGCTGAATTGAGTGAGCGCCCAGCCCCAGTCTGTAATACACTTTGACAATGGTAGGAGTCACAGGAAACCAGTTGATGATGAAAATAGACCTCATATGGTTTTGCCACTGTGTGACTGTATTTCCTCATAGGACAGATATCTGACCGGATATAGATTTAGATGTATATTCAACCAAACTGTCTCCTGCTCTTGTGGATACATAGTTGTATATAATTTTAATCATGGGTGCCCACTGTTAAAGGCAGCCTGTGGTGGCTGGAATCATTTCGATTTCTGAAGGCTGATGCCAGAAATGAACACGTTACTAAGTGGATACAAGTTTGAGAAACTACATAGCTGTTGCTGGTGTGTCAGTAGGAAGAGAAGAATTGTGCACTATACATCTTCAGCATAGGGCATTTAGAAAGTGAGGAATTATTAGCAAATTAATGTTTCTGTGAGAGAACGACCAGCAACGTTTTACATAATAAAAATGCAAAATGCTTGGAATTCCACACCAGCATAGTTGTCATTTCCTCACACCACCATCCCTTGGTCTCTCAAGCATAAGAACGTGTGCCTAAGGAATAAGGCTACTAAGGGGCCACTCACATGCTACTGCCACTTGGAATGTGTATAGGTATGCATTGTGCCGCAATTCACATCCCTAAGTATGCTCTGTTACCAACACCTTTTTTCAGCTGTGCTAGTTCTTCTTGGATTGTTGTAGCTCAGTGTGTGCAACCATATGTATGCTATGCCTTAGATAGAGGCTAAACATGTGACTAGGTGGACACATTTATTTTGATTTACAATATTTCCTTATTTACACATGTTTGGTATAAAAAACAATTAATATGATGGCAACATATAGGGCACAAGAGGGTGATATGCATTGTCATTAATGACTAAACTATATCACTTTTGTTTACCCATGAAATTAAGTAAGCAGACTCTCTGAAACTATGACCAAAGTTCACTTAGATCCAGCTTTGCCGCGGCAGAAGAAGTGGCAGGTTAATCTGTTCTGGACCTAAAGTGAAAAAATCTCTTGGATAAGTCTCATTATTTCAAGACATATGATGAAAAGACATAGCCTGCTGACTTTAGTTTGCGTAGGAAGTAGCGAGCAGACATTGGTCGTAATGGTAGAGGAATGTCTTTTGAGCCTTCATTATTTAATATGCCTCACCTACGCAAACAGCAGATTCAGCTTTTTTCTTTGCAGGGGTGTGTAGTGGTAATATAGAAAGCGATCCAAGGTCCTTTTTGAACAGCCGCTGGGTACCAGGTAACTTTGCATGAGTACATTTTGGGAATCAATTACAATAGAAAACCTGGAGGCAATCTAACATTTGTTGTATAGGGACACTATCTTGGTCAACATACAGTCTGACCAGTAGATATGATTCACATGGTAAGCTCCACTTACCAAAATGCCAATGACTGCACTGGCCGAGATAAATGGTGTGCTATTTGAGAGGCACATCTTAGTGTACCTGGTGTCATGTCCAGAGCCACCAGTATGGACTGGTTCAGAGAGAATTATTTGGGGTCCAAGGGATGTACAATGTCCTTTCAAATCCCTTATAGCAAATAGCAAAATAGCAAATAGCAAAAGATAATTCATTTACACAGGCATCTAAGTAAAATAAAAATGGCTGGGAAGACTGCTGCTCTATGTGTTTTACCCCCCACCCTCATGTTAACCAGCTAAAGAAACCTCACAAGCCATGTCCAACAAAAACGTCCTGTATTTACAAAAAAGGGGAAACCCCTACTTCCACTGGTGGCTGAGGTTAAATACTAGCATGCATACATATTAGTTCCACCGTGAGACCTTATTCATAGTAACTTTTTTAATTAATTGAAATTCATGGGTACGGGTATCCCTGCCAGATATCCCTAGAATTACTCCAGGTGTGGTGATCTAAAGAACTAATACTGTGATGAAATTAGTTGATTCAAGGAGGTAAAAGAAAGATCATTATTTATTTTGGTTAAAAAAAATGGAACAGGTCCAAACTAATGGGGTATGTGAATTTGTCAGTATGTCTACAGTACATGCTTCCTTTCTCTTTTCACCAGATGGACGAATTCACAGCACCATCAATCGTCTGCATGAATCCCCAGTGGATGCAAATACACAACCATCAGCACACAAGGAGGTAGGGATACGGTTACAGCTATGCCGCTATGTATGACCTTGTGGTTTGGCTTTTTCTTTGCATGCACCACCCCTGTTTATCTTCCACAGGGACTGCCCTGGTTTCAGTGCTACTACATGTACATACCGCTCCACCTAATCAAACGGCCCAGATTCACCCATGGGCATGCTCAAAAATAAGCAATCTGGTATTACAAATGCACACAATGGAATTCCCCCACACGTCATCCTCCCACACAGGGTAACACCGATCAGGCAATATGATCTGTCACTAACAGTGGGTAATTGTACCTCGTCTCTTAATACCCTGTTCACACACATCTCCGGCATTGCCAACATAGTCTTCTGCCTGTGCCTCTTCAACAGACACCAGAGCACACCAACAAGGACAGCATCTACCCTGTTGGCGACCGCTGAAAATTTACCAGACCTCACTCCTCAATTCTATGAGACTTTGACTACCTCTAGACCCACTGCCACCCCACCAACTGGAGCCTATCACTCACCCCTTCAATACTGGGTAAGTGACCACGAAAGTTACTCAGGCCTCTGCTGATTGGTACATTACTTACCTCAGGCAGTTAACTAAAACATCTATACTTTGTGACCCCACAGGGTCTACAAAGACACCCTAAAGAAGGCGAGTTGAAATTGAATGTTCTCGGCGCAATGTGTCAGATCAACGATACCTCAGAATTCATCGAGACATCCCTGATAAAAATATTTTCCTTGATGTTACCAACACGTTGGCGGGCCCAAACCTAGGAAAATGGAGTCGGCGAAATTGATGTCTTCATCTTAAACAGACTCTAACCTAGGTGAACAACCTTTTGAATATAGTAATCTCCAAATTGTGAGATTCACAGATTATGATATGAAATGATATGATATTTTATTTCTATTGCGCTCATACACAAGTGTTTCACAGCGTGACAAGGCAAGGGAGGAGAACATGGGAGAACAAAACAACAATCTTACTAGGCCCAGTGACATTGAGAATGTGCAAGTGCATGGGAGAGGGGAGAAGTGGAAAGTGCAGAACAAAGGAGAAACAGATAAATAACAAATAATTTTAAATAAATAAATAATAAAGGCAACAAACAGTGGTAGTGCAGCCAGCAAGTGGCAAGTGCTGGGTTTAAGGCAGCAGGCGGGGTAGGTCAGATAACTGCAGGAAGAAAAAGGGGGTGGACTGTATGGGTACAGATACAGACCCCAGTGCAAGGGGTGGACTGAAGGCAGTGCAGGAGGGTAGCAGGATGAGCAGGTACCTGGACCTGGAGGACATTAGGTGGCCAGGTGCACGGTTCCAAGAGAGAACAGATCAGCAGGGGAGAGGAGGAGCGAAGGCAGAAGCAAAGAGGAAGGTCTTGAGGTGCTTCCGGAACCAGAGATGGTTCTCCTCAAGTTTTAGAGTGGCAGGCAGGTTGTTACAGGGGGAGGCCCCAGCTGAAGACAGATATCTACCCCCCGCTCGTTAAGCTGTTTACCCACGCATTTGTTTAATACATTCACGGAAAGTACTTCCTTTCACCTACCTTCTTTATACATACATTAATTGATGTTGATTTACATTTTTCTTGTCATACATTGTCAACTTCACATACCTGATTTGTTTGGTCCTTTTCCCTTTTTTTAACCAAAATAAATAATGGTGTTTGTTTTAATGTATTTTTGATTTTGACATATTTCATTAAAGGCACAAAACAATGCGTGTGCATCATAGTACATAAAATAATGACAAAGTAGAACCTCTTCTGTAATAGTAATACTTAGGAAACTTAACATGGTGTATCAAGACTTGACGCATTGGATTAAGACTATGTGTAAGCCAGAACTAGAAAGATCTTTGAAAAGATTAATGGGGAGGGGACTCATATAACAAATAATACAGACAAGAGAGTAAGGAAGTGGGGAGGATAAGGGGAACGTTGAAAGGATAGGATAAGAGTAATCATTAAAACAAAGGTAATGATATTATATTAAAATAGAGTAATGATTTGAGGCAAGGAATTCAAGTAATATTCTCCATTTCAATTCATATGTGTGATACAGTATAGGGGTTGAAGCTATATATCCCTCCGATCTATGTATATTACATATGGAGTTCCACCATATTTGATGATTAATCAGGTCAGATATTTTCTAATTGGTTGTTTTACCTTGAACTGCAATTAGAATAAACACATCAAATAAATAAGAAGTGTGGGAATCTAGGTCATATAGAAAGAGAGCACAGCCTAAGCGTAATATTTTAAAATCTAAAAGTTCATCTAACTTAAAGATACATTTAATGATGCATCATACATTATTCCAATATTTTTCAATATATTTACACTCCAAAAACATATGTTTGAATGATCCTTCACCATCACGAAAATGCAACATTTATTATCCACAGATTTCTTTTACTTAAAAAGCTTAAAAAGCATAGCAGGAGTAATAAAAATTCTATGAAGGAAAAAGAAAAGAGTTTGCGTTAGATTAGCTGAAACTGTTATTGTTGATGTTTTTTTTCCAAAAAGATGGCCAGGCATAGTCTCCAAATGTTACTGAACAGTCTTGTTGCCATTCCTGCTGTGTTTTCCATTGGAGATTTTCAGTTAAGTCATTAGTAAGGTCTTTTTTTTAAAAAAAAGGGAGGTTGAAACCTGATAGTTGTCCACATGATTTTGTCTAACAAAATGTATTTGATTCCATTAGAAGCTGCAGGTTATCTATGATAGCATTAATTAGTAGTGAATATTGGTGATGGAAAGACTTAGGAGTGACGAACTTCACCCTGAATGCACTGAAAGTTAGCAGTATACCTTGATTAAAAAGTTGATGTACAAATTTGATTCCTTTTGAAATCCAACTTTTCCAAAATAATTGTTTTACCCTTAATTCGGAAGAGGTTATTTAACTACATTACCTGTGATACACACTCAGAGGGGATTCTAGAGATGAGATACATTCTAATTTATTTAGAAGTAAACTGAACATTATTGTATTTAATAAATCTATTGTTGTAGTAAATAAATGGCATTCAGATAAAGAGAAAGGCCAAATCATAGTAGCTTCAAATCAAACTCATGTCGAAGTGGCAAAATATTCAGCTTGACAAAACCAGTTCTGTGCTTGCGTTAGTATAAAGGCAAAATGATATTTAGTAAAAGAGGGAAATCCCCCCCCTCTACGCATGGCTTTCCTTTCTAGTATACTAAGGGAGATTGTATGGTTTTTCTTACCCCTCTTTAAAGAATGTACTTGGAATTGGCAGAGGAAGCATAAATAAAGTATATAAAATAATTGGGAAAATCATAATTTTAATGGATTGGAGGCAACACCACCAGGACACATATAACAGGCACCAGGAATCTAAGATACTTGTAATTTTGTTTTGTTTCTTTACTGATATCTTTAACTGGCGAGAACATTTGCAGTCCTAGATATTTGATTTTCTCAGAACACCATCTCATGCGATATGGCAGGCAGGATGTTAAGTGAAATAAATGTTCAGGGGAAGAATTTCTGATGTATCCGTGCTTAATTTATATCCAGAAGCTAAAGAAAAACGTGACATTGTGTCAAGTATATTGCCTAAACTTGTTTCAGGATTCTTAAGGAATAGAATAATAATATCTGCATGGGATGGCAATTTAACTTTCAAATCACTAAATGTTATTCCCTGGACATGTAGGTGTACTCTAATCGTTTCCAAAAATGGTTTAAGGGCTAAAATAAGAAATAGAGGAGAAAGAGGACATCCTTGCCGTGTCCCTCTACCTAAAGTAAAAAAGGAAGACATCTCACCATTTTTGAATATAGTGGTTTTGGGATTTGAATAAAGAACATGAATCATGCATATAAAAATGTCATGAAGACCCTGCCATTGCCACGCATCAAACAAGTAATCCCATTCAACTCTATCAAATTTTTGTAGCATCTAAGGCAACAGCTGCATAGGGATCACTTGAGAGGGCTGCAATATTCTAAGCATCCAGAAAGATCATAATTTTGGATGCCAAGAGTCTTCCTCTAACATATCCTACATGGTCTTGTTTGATTAATTTAGGCAAAAAAGGGAGAAGTCTGTTTGCTAAGATTTTTATTAATTAGGGACAATGGTCTGTAGCTTTGTGGTAATTCAGGATCCTTATTACGTTTAGGGAATGCCAGAAGCATGGCTTCTGTGAAGGAGCCTTCAGATTTTGAGTTGGAGCTAAAGTGAGAGAAAAGCTCAAATAGTCTGGGGCTAAGTAATGGTTCAAAATTAGCATAAAGGTCAATGGAGAATCCATCAGGTCCTGGCACCTTGCCTTTTTTAAGACCATGTATTGCCTTGATAATTTAGTTTTGGGTTATGGGTGAATTAAGAGTCTCAATATCAATAGTTGGATAATTTGAGCGTATAATATTCTGTAGGAAGGCAGTAATGTTAGAATTATTGGAAGGGGACTCGGAGGAATATAATTGATGGTAGAATGTACTGGATACATTAATAATATATTTATCCACAAATATTCTGGTGCCATTGAAGTCTTTTATTACTGTAATTATCTTTCTTTCTTTAGGGATTTACTGGTTTTATTGGAAAATGTATACCTTTTTGATTTATATTCTAACAGGTTAGCACTTGAGTTTTCAGATGTAAGTTTGTTATATTTAATTCTTAGCTGTACTATATTGAAATGAGTTTCCTTAGAAGGTTTATAGATATATTGCTTTTCAAACCTTCTTTTTTCTTGCCACAAAGCAAATTATATCACCTGTAAGTACTGCTTTATAGCAGTCCCAATCATTCATTATAGAAGTGTCTATCTCTTTATTAATCTGAAAATAATTATCGTAATCATTTGTCAGGAAATCATTTTTCATCTTTTAATAAGGTCAAATTAAATCCCCACCTATTAAATAGGATGGGTGTCACTAAGTTTAATATGAACAGGGGCATGATCAAAGCAGGATGCACATTCTATAGTGGAATCGATTAGGTTGGCAGCAAAGGAGTTACCGAGAAAGATATAGTCAATTCTAGAAAAAGAGTCATGTGGACTAGAATGAAAGGTATACTCCATGTCTGACGGGTGTTGCAGGTGCTAGGCGTCAGCTCGGCCTAATTCAGAGATAAACTTCATGAATTGGTTGTGAGATTTTGAATTTTTAAAAGGTAATTTAGACATTCTGTCAAGAAATGTATCTACTATTTAATTACAATCCCCACATACAATACGATTTTATACATTTGAGCAAAGCAAATGTTTCTTAAGTTGTTTCCAGAAAACTGGATTTGATGCATTAGGACCCTATACATTCAGAATTGAGTAGTAAGTAGAGTGAAAGAGAAGATTCAAAAGGACCCATCTACCTGATTCATCGGACTCTGAGCTAATAATCTTGCAAAGTTTTTATTTATCAGAATTATAGCTCAATTCTTTTTACCCCGTGCCGCACTTGCAAATACCTTACCCACCAAGAGCTTCTTAAGCTTTGCAGCGTCTAATTTTGAGAGGTGAGTTTCTTGAATGCAAGCAATGAAAAGCTTATTTCTATTGAGATATGATAGTACCTTTTGTCTTTTGATGGGATTGTAAAGACCTTCAACAGTCCAAGATATATTTATAGACATAGGAATTCAGAAGTAAACAAAATGAACCTTAGATAAAAAAAATGATTGAGTAGCAGGACAAATGAAGATAAGAATTTCCAAACAGTTTTGACAAACTTTCCAGCAATTATGGATAGTGCGATGCCCTTGGGGGAAGAACAACAGGATAAGGAGAAACATAAGGAAAGAAGGATGACAAACAAGAACATGAAATGAGTAAAAGTGGATCGTAACTCATAGTGTGACAAAACAAAATGGCTAACTGGAAAAATCCAAAACATTTAATGTTGGAAGCAGAGAACAGTAATGAGGGCAGGCGCCCAGAGAGGTCGGGACATCCAAGGCAGCACTCTCACATCATTAAGCTTAGATAGTCAAAATGTTTAGGAGACTTTAAATTGCGGTATTTAGAGAAGGACCAGCAGTATCCATTTCATCCGACCTAGGAGATTGAATAAATTGGCTTATGTCCCCAGGATTGTCAAAAGAGGTAGTGTGACACGTAAAGGTTATATTTAAGGATGCTGGATGAGCCATTCCATATCTGGCATTAAGTTTTTTCAAGGCTGGCTTAGCGATAATAGCTCTTTTCTTCTTGTGGCAGTAGAATTTGCAACATCTTGAGAGAAGAAAATATTATTTCCATTCCAAGTGAGGTTTGAGTCATCTGACCTTTTTCAATATAAGCTGCACGTTTAAAATCCAGGAGAGCAAAAATAAGAGTTCTTGAGCCATTTGTAGAATTAGTCTGAGGTCGTAACAGACCAATCCTGTGAGCTCTTTGAATGTTGAGTTGTAATGAAGACGGGAGGTCAAATACTCTAGACAGCATATTAGTACGGAAAATAATGGTATCCTGTCCTTCAACTCCTTTTGGAAGGCCCACAATGTGAAGATTGTTTCTTCTGTTTCTGTTTCCAGATTTTCAGAGTGCTTTTGAAGTGCTTTGACCGAGTTTTCTAAGTTAACAATTCTATTTGTGATGTCTTCCGCATTACTCACTGTGCGCTCCACTTCAGACATCCTGGAGTCAAAAGATGACCATTTATCGTCCAGATATTGTAGTTTATTATTAGTTGCCTCTATGAATGGTTTTAATGTTCTAATTTCAGACAAAATGGCTAGTATGGCTGGGTCCATACCTTCTTCATTGGGAGTGGTTGAATCACTTGTTTTGCCTTTTTAGCATAGTGGCAGTAGTTGAGGGAGTATCAGTAGCCATGTTTTTCTTATATGTTGCCATATTTATAGAAAAGAGGTATTTTGCAGATGATGGACCAGACCGGTATAGTGTGGATTTCTCTCTCCCTCTTAAAAATATAGAGCCTATATTTAATAAAAATCAATAAAATTTAGAGCATCCAAAATTACTTAAATGAAGAAAAGGAAAGTTGTTATGCAATTTTAGGAAGTATAATGAGGTACACGAGGTACAAACAGTAGCACAGTTATTTAGCCCATATATCACTTCTGGGAGTCACAAAATACTAGAAACACTAATATGTGCAGATTTAGTGTTGTTTCCACTTCGTTTAGCAGATTTGGTCTGTGTTTTGAGGAAAAAGCGCTTCTATCAGCAGGCAGTGCGCACATCACACAATGCCCGGAACAACTGACTGGATTTTCCATCTCTCTGCAACGGCAGCTCGCTGCTTCACGGTGTTACTCACCGCACGGGAGAGGACAAGCTAGGAGGCCAAACCAACGAGACTGTGCCTTGATTGAAGAGCTCGGGTTGGAGCCTCCACCCGAGCCTCCTCTCTATGAGGGAAAAACGACCTTTCTGATGATATGACCCACTGCTGATCTGTAAGCCAGACAGAGGGACCGATCACCCGAAAGAGCGGGGAGAAAACGCGCCGCCACGGACCCAGCTGCAAGAAACAACATACAATTAATCACTTGGAATAACAGCGATTATCAATATATAGGGATAGGACAGAATAGTACCTGAACAACTCAATCCTAGGAGCCTGATACCACCATGTGCTGATAGTCCCTTAGGAAGTCACAGTTCCCTTACTCCGGGATGCAGAACAACAACGATAGTGCAAAATAATAAACGGGGAATGTTAGTTGGGTAACTAGTCCCGGGCGGAACGAGGGACGCACTAGATCCGGGTAGGTGCACAACTGCAAGGCGTCCCCAAGGTGCACTTTAAAGGACGGAATTCGATACAACCAATGTCCTTGAATACTTGAGCAAAATAGGAAGACAATCCATATAACGATCCAAAGGTCGGTGCACGAGCGGGCAGGAAGGTAACCAAATCAGCAGGCAGACAGTCCTATTAACAATCCACAAGTCGGTACACTGGCGAGCAAAAGGTAACAGAATCAGCAGGCAGACAGGCAGTCCTTAGTCCAAAAGAGGGTTCGTTTACCTGGGCACGGGATAAGGAGAAGGAACAGGTATCCGCTGAGCAGAATGGAACCGTAAGGAGGAGCTTCAAGAAGTAGGGCGAAAAAGAAGGAACTTAAGCGCCGGTCGTAACTATCAAACAGAAGCAGCGTCCTCCAGGCTGCAGCCGCTTATATCAATGAGGAGGTGGAGCCAAGTGAGTGGAGATCACGTGACGGTAAAGACTACGAATTCCCTTAGGTTTCATGGGAATCGTAGTTCGGAACCGTCTGGCTGTTGCAATAGTCTTTAGCCTCCAGGGCATTTTCCATTTCATCAGGAATGGCGCTGCAGAATGCCGAAGGGAACGGCGCAGCGCAATTGTTTTGTCGGATGTCCTTTTCCGCAGCCGGCCCCGAGGTAGGTATGGAGCACGGTGTCGTAGTGTGGAACGGAGCCGAGGTGTGACAGCATCCGCCCCCAAAGGCGGCACCCACCCCCTGCGCGCATGGAAGCGGCGTAGGAGTCTAGGAGAATGGATATTATGCAGCGGTTCCCAAGATCTGTCTTCAGGACCGTAGCCCTTCCAGTCAACCAGGTAAAATGGACGACCCCTGCGTAGTCGGAAGTCCAGGATATCCGCCACTTCGTATTCAACATCCCCCTGCACCCGCACGGGAGGGGGGCGGAGTGGCAAACGAGTAGCAGGAGGACAGGGCTTAAGGAGACATACATGAAAGACAGGATGCAATTTCCACGAGGCGGGCAGAGAAAGTCGCACTGCCACAGGACTAACCACATCAGTAACAGAATAGGGACCCACAAATTTGGGCAAAAGCATGCGTTTACCAGGAATTTTCAGGTTGCGCGTAGATAACCAGACCTTCATGCCCACCTTGTATGTCGGCGCAGGACTCCGACGCCGGTCAGCATACTTCTTGGCCCTATTCTGGGCAGTGAGGAGATGCAAACGAACTGCCATGTGGACGGATTTGATGTCCCGAACGCATGCCTGAGCCGCCGGGTTATCCAAGGGAACAGAAGGATCCATGGGCAACGACCGTGGATGCTGCCCATACAATGCATAGAAAGGTGACACCCCAGAAGCCGAGTGCAAGGAATTATTATAGGCAAATTCAGCTGGCGGCAACATCGTCAACCAGGAAGACTGAAAGCGTAAGCACAGACAACGGAGGAACTGTTCTAGAGTAGCGTTGACTCTCTCAGTCTGCCCGTCCGTCTGAGGGTGATAGGCAGTACTGTACCGATCGTCAATGTGTAAAGATACAGTTAAGGCTCTCCAAAAACGCGAGGTAAACTGTGGGCCGCGATCTGACACCACGATGGATGGTAGACCAAAGAAACGGAAGATGTGCTTGAGGAACATAGAGGCCAAAACTGGTGCTGAAGGCAGACCCATACAAGGAATAAAGAGTGCCATTTTGGTGAAATAGTCAATGACCACCCAGATAGTATCAAAACCATCCACCGGAGGCAGATCCACTATGAAGTCCATGGAGACCATATACCACGGCTTGTGCAGCACCGGAAGTGGTTGCAATAACCCCACTGGTTTGGAACGTGATATTTTGCATTGGGCACACACGGAACAAGCGGCCAGATAGTCAACCACATCTCTAGACATAGAGGGCCACCATGCCCAGCGACGCAAAGAGTCCAGAGTTTTTTGTTGACCCGGGTGGGCCGCTATTAATGAGTCATGAGACCATTCCAGGGCGCGGAGGCGCGCCTCCCCAGGTGGCAAGTATAAACGACCCTGAATGTATGGCAATCCCTGTACTACATCGAGATTGAGGGCCATGCATTCCTCTGCATGTGAAGAAACCCATTCCGAGACCAGGGAGCGAAGCGAAGGCTGGGGTGTGCAACCACAAACCACCCTACAAGGTAACAATAGAGAATGGACTGATACAGTATTACTCGGGTTGTGATTCAGATGCGATAATGCGTCGGCACATGTGTTGAGTCGGGCCGGCCGGAAGGTGATGGTGAAGTTGAACTGGGAAAAGAAGAGATGCCAGCGGGCCTGACGAGCGGTGAGGCATTTCATGGATTTAAACGCCAGGAGACTCCGATGGTCCGAGAAGACCGTGACCAGATGACGTGCACCTAGTAAATGGTGTCTCCATTCTGAGAAGGCGTCCTTAATGGCCAAGAGTTCTCTTTCAGTGATGGGGTAGTTGCGTTCGTATTGGGTTAGTTTTCTGGAATAATAGGCGACTGGATGGATCTCCCCGGAGTCAGGACAACGCTGAGACAGAACCGCCCCAATGGCGGAACCAGAAGCATCCGCCTCCACTAGAAAGGGTAAATGAGGATTAGGATGTTGTAAGACCGGAGCGGTGGAAAACGCGGCTTTCAAAGCCTCAAAGGCGTTCTGCGCCTCCTCATTCCATCGATATGGTTTCTTAGAGCTTGTCAGAGCAGTGAGGGGGGCTGAAATGGATGAAAAAGAGTGGATAAAACGCCTATAGAAATTAGCAAATCCCAGAAAGGACTGCAAGGCTTTAATTGAGGTAGGGACAGGCCATTCAAGTACCGCCTTAACTTTGGAACGACTCATTCTGATGCCTTGATTGGTAAGGTCGCAACCGAGGAATTCAACCTCGGTAGTGTTAAATACACACTTCTCTGCTTTGACGAATAGATTGTTTTCCCTGAGCCGTTGTAGTACAAAGCGTACGTGTTCAGTGTGTTGTTCAGTGGAGGATGAGTATATTAAGATGTCGTCCAGATAAACAACAACAAACTGGTCTAGACAGTCATGAAAGATGTCATTCATAAAGGCCTGAAACGTGGCCGGAGCGTTACAAAGCCCGAAGGGCATCACTAGATACTCGAACAGACCATACCGGGTTTTGAATGCAGTTTTCCACTCGTCCCCTTCACGCATCCTGACGAGATTATAGGCGCCCCGGAGATCCAATTTGGTAAAGATGACAGAAGACCAGAGTTGATCCAAAAGGACTGAAATCAATGGAAGGGGGTACTGATTTTTAATCGTAATGGCATTCAATGCTCTATAATCAACACAAGGACGGAGGTCACCTTCTTTCTTCGGGACAAAGAAGAGAGGAGATGCTGCAGGAGATTTAGAAGGTCTAATAAACCCAGTGACCAATGATTTGTCGATGTACTCCTTCAGTACCTTGTCCTCGGGTATGGTAAGAGAATACACTCTCCCAACCGGAATTTTAGAACCTGGCACCAGATCAATGGGGCAGTCATATGGTCTGTGAGGTGGCAGGTGATCTGCCCCCCCTTTATCAAACACATCCCGAAAGGAGAGGTATTCCGAAGGAATGTGCGTAGGGGTGGAAACGGCCCCAATGACTGCCATGGATGCTACCAACGCCTGAGAGGATGATTCTGGATAGACACTTGTGTTCTGAAAACATTTTTCATTGCACACGGAGGAGGGGAACTGAACCACCCTGTTTGCCCAGTCAATAGAGGGATTATGGTGTCGTAGCCAAGGGATTCCCAATATGACCCGGAATTGGGGTGCTTTGATCAAGTCAAACGATAAGGTTTCCACATGCCCGTCCTCTGTCTGCATCCGGAGCAGAGACGTGTTTTGGGTCACCAGACCGGAGATCAAGGATGTTCCGTCAACTGCATGTACGGTTTCGGGCTGAGCTTTAGACAGGACTGGTACGTTGTTTTTTACAGCATATTCGTAGTCCATATAATTACCGGTGGCCCCAGAATCAATAATGGCAAGGGATGAAAATGAAGTGTCAGGGGTCACAGTAAAGACCACCGGCAGGCTGACTGGGGCAAAAGCGACCCCGTGTGAGTCCAAAGAGTATACCCCCGGCGTAGGGACTCCGTCTATCGCCGGGTTCTGGCTTTTCCCGCCTTTTTGTGGGGTCTCTTTGGACAGTCAATTAGCAAATGTTCGGCTGATCCACAATACATACATAAATTATGGGATCGCCGGTGCTCCCGTTGTGCAGGTGTTAAAGGACCTCGGACGGCTCCCACCTGCATAGGTTCCGGAACAGAAGAAGGGAGACTGACAGAATCCAAGGGAGGGGGTATTGGTGTAGTTGACTTGCGTTCCCCTTTCCTTTCAGCTCTTCTAGCGTCAATCTGTAATACCAGGTCCAGGAGTTCACCAAATACAGTAGGGACTACAGGTACCGTTGCTAGGGTGTCCTTCAACTCTTCTGACAACCCTTTATAGAACACTGCTGACTTCTTTTCTTCGGGCCAGTCAGTCTCAGCAGCGAGTTGATTGAACCTGGTAAGATAAGTGAACAGAGAAGAAGTACCCTGACGTAAGTTCAGGAACTCTAGGTCTGTAGCTTGTGATTTATAACGGGTATCAAAAACCCTGTTCATGGCGGTGATGAGGGCATCACAGTCATACAATAGGAAGCTATTTGCTTCGAGTAACGGATTGGCCCAGGCTGCAGCCGTCCCTCCTAGATGTGAGAGGACAAACGCCACCTTTGTGGTTGAATTGGGAAAGGCTGCGGGGCGGCAAAGGAAGTGCAGTTTGCATTGATTGACGAATGTCCGATAGTGCTTTGGATCGCCAGTGAAGCGTTCTGGCGGGGCCAATGGAAACTGTGTGGCCATGAGAACAGGGGCTGCTGTAAATCCCGACGTGGAGGCCGGAGAGACACCGGAACCAGAAGCAGTGGCACCAGATGTGTCTATCCCCAACGTGTGGGGAGGTGGGAAATGTTGCAAACCATCAATACGGTGGTGCAGGGCATCATATGCCGCCGTCATGTCCGACCGTAAGTCGGATACCAAATGGACCAGAGCAGCCAAAGGGTCCGTCTCTTCCATGGCTTCTGTTTTTGTTACTCACCGCACGGGAGAGGACAAGCTAGGAGGCCAAACCAACGAGACTGTGCCTTGATTGAAGAGCTCGGGTTGGAGCCTCCACCCGAGCCTCCTCTCTATGAGGGAAAAACGACCTTTCTGATGATATGACCCACTGCTGATCTGTAAGCCAGACAGAGGGACCGATCACCCGAAAGAGCGGGGAGAAAACGCGCCGCCACGGACCCAGCTGCAAGAAACAACATACAATTAATCACTTGGAATAACAGCGATTATCAATATATAGGGATAGGACAGAATAGTACCTGAACAACTCAATCCTAGGAGCCTGATACCACCATGTGCTGATAGTCCCTTAGGAAGTCACAGTTCCCTTACTCCGGGATGCAGAACAACAACTATAGTGCAAAATAATAAACGGGGAATGTTAGTTGGGTAACTAGTCCCGGGCGGAACGAGGGACGCACTAGATCCGGGTAGGTGCACAACTGCAAGGCGTCCCCAAGGTGCACTTTAAAGGACGGAATTCGATACAACCAATGTCCTTGAATACTTGAGCAAAATAGGAAGACAATCCATATAACGATCCAAAGGTCGGTGCACGAGCGGGCAGGAAGGTAACCAAATCAGCAGGCAGACAGTCCTATTAACAATCCACAAGTCGGTACACTGGCGAGCAAAAGGTAACAGAATCAGCAGGCAGACAGGCAGTCCTTAGTCCAAAAGAGGGTTCGTTTACCTGGGCACGGGATAAGGAGAAGGAACAGGTATCCGCTGAGCAGAATGGAACCGTAAGGAGGAGCTTCAAGAAGTAGGGCGAAAAAGAAGGAACTTAAGCGCCGGTCGTAACTATCAAACAGAAGCAGCGTCCTCCAGGCTGCAGCCGCTTATATCAATGAGGAGGTGGAGCCAAGTGAGTGGAGATCACGTGACGGTAAAGACTACGAATTCCCTTAGGTTTCATGGGAATCGTAGTTCGGAACCGTCTGGCTGTTGCAATAGTCTTTAGCCTCCAGGGCATTTTCCATTTCATCAGGAATGGCGCTGCAGAATGCCGAAGGGAACGGCGCAGCGCAATTGTTTTGTCGGATGTCCTTTTCCGCAGCCGGCCCCGAGGTAGGTATGGAGCACAGTGTCGTAGTGTGGAACGGAGCCGAGGTGTGACACACGGCCTCTCACACAGCTCCTTCTCACTACGTATTAAAGCCACCAGACCAACAATCTCGCCGCATTTGGGCTCACCATGTTTTACGGTGTCACAGATGAGTAAAAGGTGAGAAGGGATCAACTCTTAGATTGTCTTTTTATTATTTTTACTTAATGTGAGGAGCTGAGCCAGGGAACTAGCCTGCCATTCTGCTCAGCACCAAGCCACTCCCCCAATGGTCTTTGTTTTATCTCCTTCAATCAACTAATTTCTTCACAGTATTAGTTCTTTAGATCACCACAGCTGGAATACTTCTAGGGCTATTTGGCAGGGATAGCCGTACACATCAATTTCAATTAATGAAAAAGAAAATACTATGAATAAGGTCCCACGGTGGAACTAATATGTATGAACAACAAAAACGTCCTCTAACACATAGACAGACTCAGAGTTCTTATGATGAGTGCATAGGTGTCTATTCTTCAAATGCATACAGAAAACCCATGTTCTTTGCCCTTGATTTGGTCTCCCTTCAGATCAACTCACAGATACAAACGCCTTTTGTGCCTTGCAATAGTCTGCTGTCCCAGTTTACTGGAATCTAGCTAGCACAGGCATATGATTGAGATGAGAGTTGGAGTCTCAGCTTCTGGCTGCTGAGACTTCTCCTACTAAAGGAGCTCTGGGCCCACAGGACCAAATCGCAAGATGGCAGGTTTTCCTTGAGCTGTATGTCAGCTCTCTCATGAACATTCTGGTAAAATATTAGCTGAATGACAGTATGCCCTAAACAGTTGGCGTTTTTAAGCAGTTCAGAATGGTTAGTGTTCATGCAATTTGACTCTGTGTTCACGTGAACCACTTGCGACAAGATGCTTTAATATAGAGGCACTTGTAAAGGCCTGTGAGCATGTGAAACACCCGAGAGCATGAAGATGCGGTGGATGGGTGATAATCTTAACATATATGGCGTTTTTAGATGGTCTAGAAATAGTTTGTGAAATGGTTCCACATGTTATGTTCACAGGGACCGCTCGCTTGAACAAAGAAAATGGGAAGGAGCTTGAGAAGGGGCTAAATGAGGAACTTTATTAATCATTGGCGTTTATTCGTTGTCTAGGAAGGTATTTTGTGCAGTTATACTGATGTTCATGAGTAACATTTTCAAGAAAACATTGCATTTGTTCTTATACTCAAGCATATTAATCACACTAATGTTTTTTAAAAAGTGCTAAATTCACATGCAATTTCAAACGTTACACTGTCCAAAGTGTAGAGGGTGCTATAAAGAGCCATTGAATGTATTGTGTTACTCTACCTATGCATGTTGCAGAATTGTCTTTGACAAATTGTCAACTAAGACAGTGTGTACATTCCACATAGCATTGTCATGGACCAGGACCCTAAGCACATTGGCAAAGCACTTTCTTTATGTGTCACATCACCTTCCTCTTGCCAAAAGAATAAAACCCCCAACTGCCAGTGAGAAGGATCTTCCATTCATTTTCAATTAGTTTGTTCCCAATTATGCCAGTGATTGGTCCAATAACAAGGTAAACTGAGTCCGTGCTGTATAGTTTCTAAGAGGTGATGGACATTCGATTGATTGGTGATGGGTTGTTGTATTCAATTCCACAGCTTGTTTTTTCTCATTGTTTTGAGTTACCCAGAACACCTCTCTTTCTTATTTGGGTTCCTGCATGGCAGCTAAAATGGGACACATATCTTCTTCCTGTATGCTTCTTCTATTTAATTTCTTCCAGGGATGTTTGAACCCATGGACATGCCAAACAAACCTCCTACTCTAGCATTGTAGGGAGTGAGGTAGAGCCTGCAGCAAGGTAATATGGCTGTGATTGGGTGACAGTTTTGTTTGGGATAGACTGCTGCTGGCTTGCATGAACACACACCTTTCTGTGTCTGATGTAGGCACCTATTTAACCTGGATGTATGGCGTTCAATTGTATTGGTAACAAATATTCTGTTATGGCATATATTACAGGAAGAACGCCAGGCATTTAGCTTATTTACATATGGGTATTCTGACTGGAATATGCATGCCACAATAGGTTTGTTAGAGTAGTCATTACAGGATAATGGTTTATCGTGACACAATAAACCCAAGGGCTCTTTTCAGAGCCACCATCCATGTGAAATGTGTTCTTTTTATTTTTTTATTTTTTATTTCTATAAAGGCTTTATTTGGTTCAACAGCAAGAAAAACCTGTTGCCTTACGTAAGCATTTAGAACCATAAGGTAAAAAAGATACAATCCATAAGAGCGAAAAGCACATAAAAGAATATTTAAACTACTAACGGGCAGTAGTAAAACTTTGATTAAAAGAACAGAAAGGAGAAATTAGAAAGAAAGAAGAGGGAATTAGGCTCGTTATTAGAGCGTCAGCACCTAGTTCTGATCTCGTCTTCCATGCCGCTATGGTTCATTCCTCCTTGGCTCGCTCCTGCCTTAATTCTTGCAAAGATTTCGTTTAGCAGTTTCACCAGTGCTAGGGTCAGTGAAATGTGATTGCCCCTTAATAGTTCCAACCACCAGTCCTTTGCAGTCCTTCCAACATATTTTTCTGTGAGTTCTGACATAAGTTGGAATCGTTTGTCCTCCATGGTTGGGCAAAATAATACCATGTGGTGTAATGACTCTAGTATCCTCACAAAGGCATAGTCTGCAAACAGGTTACCCGTTGGGAGTAGATTATCAGGCCGATTCATGGAATTAATGTGCGCCGAAAAAACGGCGCACGCGTGCGAAAACGTGCGATTCGCAGTGAAATAGCGAAAATCGCAGTGCAAGTGCGATTATCGCACAGAAAACATCACACATCAATTCATGGAAGTCCGTGCACGCGCAAAATGTGGGATGTGCGCTGAAAAAGTGTGCGGTGCACGCTGGCGCACGCTGGCGCACAGGTCATCGAACGCCGTGCGATAAGGCCACAGCGAATTCGCACATAGCGCGGCGCACATAACAAAAGTAGGCGTAACACGGGGCGTCACACGCAGAATGGGGAACAACTCGTGAAAATGTGGGTGCCACGGGAGAAGTACAGGAGGCAAGTGCGCATGGAATCGAATAGGGAAAAACAGCGCACAGCCAAAGATGCGCACAGGCCCATACATGTCCGCCACAGGAAAGCAGGAGGTAGCGTTCCTGCACAGGAAAAAAATGTGCGCCAGAGAAGGGCCACACGCGATCGGGCCTGGGGGAGCGTGTGCATGTATTTCAGAGGTGCGCGAGAAGTTTCACACGCGATCGGGCCTGGGGGAGCGTGTGCGTGTATTCCAGAGGTGCGCGAGAAGTTTCTCACATGCGATTTGCCTGGGCGCGTGTATTTCAGGGGTGCGTGAGAAGTTTCACACGCGATTGGCCTGGGCACGTGTATTTCAGAGGTGCGCGAGAAGTTCCACACGCGATTGGGCTGGGTGCGTGTATTTCAGGGGTGCGCGAGAAGTTTCACACGCGATTGGCCTGGGCGCGTGTATTCCAGGGGTGCGCGAGAAGTTCCACACGTGATTGGCCTGGGCGCGTGTATTTCAGAGGTGCGCGAGAAGTTCCACACGCGATTTGCCTGGGCGCGTTTATTTCAGGGGTCCGCGAGAAGTTTCACATGCGATTGGCCTGGGCGCGTGTATTTCAGGGGTGCGCGAGAAGTTTCACACGCGAATAGCCTGGGCGCGTGTATTCCAGAGGTGCCCGAGAAGTTTCACACGCGAATGGCCTGGGCGCGTGTACTTCAGGGGCTCGCGGGTGTTTACACACGCAATCGTGCCTGGGGGAGCGTGTGTCTCAGAGGTGCGTGAGAAGTTTCCTGCGATTGGCCTGGGCGCGTGTATTTCAGGGGTGCGCGAGAAGTTTCACACGCAATTGGCCTGGGCGTGTGTATTCCAGGGGTGCGCGAGAAGTTCCACACGCAATTGGCCTGTGCGTGTGTATTTCAGAGGTGCGCGAGAAGTTCCACATGCGATTTGCCTGGGCGCGTGTATTTCAGGGGTCCGCGAGAAGTTTCACACGCGATTGGCCTGGGCGCGTGTATTTCAGGGGTGCGCGAGAAGTTTCGCACGCGAATGGCCTGGGCGCGTGTATTCCAGAGGTGCGCGAGAAGTTTCACACGCGAATGGCCTGGGCGCGTGTATTTCAGGGGCTCGCAGGTGTTTACACACGCAATCGTGCCTGGGGGAGCGTGTGCGTGTATCTCAGAGGTGCGCGAGAAGTTTCACACGCGATCGGGCCTGGGGGAGCATGTGTGTGTATTCCAGAGGTGCGCGTGAAGTTCCACACGCGATTGGCCTGTGTATGCGATTCCATTGGACCAAAGGCCCTGACAGCGCAGGCGCGTCTGTGATGTGACACGTGCGGGCGTGTCCCTGTACCCGGGGGAATGTTACAAGACCAAAAACTGCATGTCCGAGTGTCAGCCCGCGTAATTGGAGGATAGTGCCTCAGTGCGTATACGTGGAAGTGATGTTGGACGTGTGGTGCGGTTTAAAAGGTGCGTGTAGTACGTCATTTCCTTGTATGTGCTTCCCGTGGAGAGCGAGTGGGTGAAATCTGTACTTCTTGTCGGTTCACACGCGATTTACTTCACAGCGTTACTAGTTCGTACTACCTGTTACCTCTGTCAGTATTTTTCTGATTTTCTCTTCGACCTGTTTCCTCAAACAGCGTTGACTTCTCCTTTTGTCCTGTCTCCTCAGACAGTGTACAATTCTTCTTTTGGCGGGGGTGTTGCCAACGCGCACACGCGTGTATTTTTCACGCTCTTTTCCCAGGCAGACGGTGAGTCGCGCATGTATTTACCAACTGTGTTAGCCCCGTGTGTAGCGTACCCCTTCAGAGGTCATTGTAGGCTGCGTGTGACACGCATACGTTCATTTTTGTGTTTCTGGGTGCCACAGCTTAGTGCAGGTTCCCTTTCCCACGCACGTGGTCTACGAGGGGTCGTGTGCACGTCATTTTCTGTTTTAGGGGTGCCTGTGCGTTGCGTGACCCATCATCTTTCCCCAGGGGTTCCATACAGCCTTGCTAGAGCACTTGGGTACGAATTCCATCTAGTACCCTACCCCTTTGACCCCCAATTGCCCAGGACAATTGTCCACTGCAACTCCCATGCGCACAACTCCATCAGTGCCATGGCTGGGAGGCGAGCAAGTGGTAAGGGTGGCAAAGGTGGCCGAGCCTCAAGAGGTGGGCGTGGTGGGCGCGGTAGGGGACGTGGCCAGGATTTGCAGACTCCCCCTAGCCCCCCACCTGTGGAGGACCAGTCAGGGACACACATCCCCCACCCATGGTTGAGGGAAACGTGGCTGACACCATCCCTGCTCAACCCTTGTTGGACCGGCCCGTTGTGGCACCTGACCTAGCACAGGGTGACTTCCATGCTGACTTCCAGGTCGGCAAGTCTAGGCCACGGGTGGTGGCACAAGCCAGTGTCAGCAGGCCACGTGGTACAGGGGCAGCCATGTCATTTGCTGCCCCGAGTAGGCGGGATGGGGAGGTTGCTGGGGCAGCTCCACCCCAGCTTTGACTCTCCCAACAAGGACAGTGTTGGTCCCGGTACATCAGACTGAGGTTCCCCCTGCCATCATCACACTTCAGCTAATGCTTGCAGAAAGTCATGTGGTCAGTGTGCCATCGCACACTACTACTACACAGTCCACCGGTGCTCCTGCCTCTAGTGTCCAGAGCGGCGTAGGGCACTCCGGATCCCCACCACCCACAAAAAGAAAGAGGAAGAGTGCTCATCCAGTACAGGCTGATGACCCCGACACGGCTACACGGTCCGGCACGCCAAGGAAGCCTAGCTTCAATGATGCCGAACTGGATGCACTTGTGCAGTATGTGTCCGAACATGACGCCGAAATGTTGGTCACTTCAGGGTGTAGGATTACACCTGCTCGATGTCAGGCACACTGGCAGTCCATCGCGGACAGCATAAGTGCCCTTGGGTTTATGAGGCGCACAGCTGTTGAGTGCTACAAGCGCTGGAACGACCTTAAGCGTAGGGCAAAGAAAAAGCTGGCCTCAAGTCATGCCGCAACTCTGGTTACTGGAGGTGGGTCTCCACAAGAGGACATAGAACTCACTCTACATGAGCATTTTGCTGGGACCTACGTCACAGAGGAGCAGATCCAAGGTGTGGGAGAACTGCCAGATTACGAGGCATTGTCCGGTGAGTGCACATGCATGTGTGTGTGATCCATGTGTATGTTGTTTGTGGGAGGGGTTCTGGTTGAGTGCCAGGTCAGGGTGTGTGTGCCTGAGTGTTTTGGCCCACCCATGTGCTTCATCCAATGCATTCGGCGCCCCGGGATTTGGGTATTACAGTATCCCTTCTGGCCACAGTGGGCGTTTTGCACTACATCGCGCCAGTTGCCCTTGAAGTGGCATCTTGCTACAACATTGTTCCGTATTTAGCTGTGTTCATTTAGGCTGATTGTAGGAATTCACCTGGTTCTACTGCGCATCACTCTGCCCTATTGTCACATATATGACATGCCTATGGTACATGCCATCTGTGTGATGGCATGTGTCATGTATGTGTATTGGACATGCCACTCACAGGCCAATGTGTGATGGCACTGCTAGCCAGCATGCAGTTGATGTGTTGCTCTCCCATCTTGGTGTCATCAGTGTCTGACATTTTCCTCCCCTTCCAACTCATGGACAGTGCATGCATGGGAGGGTTATAGTCATGTGGGACATGTGTAAATCAAGTACTGGTACTTTAGTTTGTCTGGCCTAATAGCGTGCCATGGTGCTAATGCCTGTTTCCATTTTTTGTCTTTCATGTTTTTGCAGAGGATGACGCACCTGATGCTGTTGAGGGAGAGGAGATGGTGTAGGCCCAGGAGGGATCTGAAGCACGACCAGGCACCAGTGGGGGAACGTGGTTTGGTGGTGGGGGAGAACCCTCTCTTGCTGCAGGCCATATTGTCCAGGGGTGTCCCTGGCTGCACCTCCCCAGAACTCTTTTCAGGTGTTGATTCGGATGAGGCCTATGTGGATTCGCAGATATGTGTTCATGGAAGGGATACTGTTCTGTCTGACCCACCTGCACCAGGGTTAGAGCCCACTATGGGGATGTCAGTGTTGGTAGGTGCGCCTGTGGGGGTTACGGATGCAGGGCCACACTCCGCATCATCTGATCCTGTTCCTGGGCCAGCAGTTCAGAGGGGAAATGCAGTCCTGCAGCCTCATGCAGTGCCGACACAGCAAGGCGCAGTTCACCTTGCCCCAGACAGGTGTGGTACCCGCCAACGCGGTGGCCGTCCGCCACCAGGCAATACCGCATGGGAGCAATCCATTTACGGTATGGCCAACCAACAGGCAGCATCATCAGAAATGATTGCTCAAGCCATGGAGAGGGTGGCCACTTCCATTGTCCCCCCAGAAAGGCAGATGGAGCTACTACAGCAGGCAACAGACTCCATTTGCCAATCAGTCAGGGAGGACATGTTGGCGTCCAACAGGGACAGAAAGGCGGCCTGGACAATCTGAGGGAATCAATTTCTATAGATGCCCAGGGACAGAGGGAAGCCCTGAGGGGAGAGGTCCGGCACCTCAGGCAGACTCTTGTGGACCTTAAGGCTTCCAATGTCACCAGGACGGAACAGCTGCTGGAGCGCGTCACCCGTATGCTCTCAGCAGAGATGCATGCAACTCAGGCAGAGGTCCAGGCAACACGTCGGGTGTTGCATGGGGATCTCCGCACCATATCCCTCCAGAACGAGGCCTTCCAGACCCGCATGCTTGCTGTCATGGAGGACCAAACTAGGGCTTTGCGTGGGCTGCCTCCCATAGCACTACCACCTCCTGTGGCAGCAGCAGCAGAGGTTGAGGAGAGCAAATCCAGCAGTGAATCTCCCACTATTTAGTAGCCGTGCAGGCCATGAGCCCATGGAGGTGTTTTTTTTTTGCAACATTCACGCAGGTGGCTGTTGGTGGGCACCCTGTCCTCGGACCTCCTGGGTGGCCTCCCCCACCCTCCCTGGCCCACACATGGCCATTTTTGATTTTTGATTTTTTGTTGCAGTGTGTTGCCTTGTGTGGCTCCTGTGGGCATCCACTGTATTCCGGCTGGGCACATGCAGGCTTGTCCTGAGTTTGGGTTAGATGCTAGGGTTCGTGAGACACACACCCCTCCTGCTTCCCATTTCCATGGGCTTGCAAAGGGTGTGCCCAAGTGACAGTGAATTACAAAGTGACGTTGGACTCCCATGAGCTGTGTGGGCAGTCTGTAGTCAATACTGTGTATACATTCCTAGTGCATATTGTTGTTGTACTGTGCACTGCATGGTGTATTGATGTGTGCTTGTGCATCCATGTCTCCCTCCTAATTTGCAGGTTCATTCCTCATGTCTTCACAAGGCCGTCCACTTTGGAGATGGAGCTCATGTTGTGAGCAGTGGACTTCCAGATGTGCGTGGCAACAACACTGTACAGTTGGAGGTGGTGGATGTGCTGGCATTCTCATGTTGTAAGACTACGTATCCTTTGCCTTAGTACTGTCATGTTTATGCTATGTCGATTTTATTGTGGTAAGTATTTGGTCATGTATGTTGTTGTTTCTACATTTATGTGGGCATATTGTCTGTGGCCAGTTTCCATTAGGGACACTGTATTTTGTGACACGTGTCATGTTTGGGGGATGACTTTGTTTGCTCTCACATGGCATGTCATGCCATGGTGTGTTGGGTGGCGGTGCTGGGGAGGGGTTGGGTGACATGGCACTGTTGTCATGTTGTGTCTTGCAAGGGGGTAATGATTTTAGCAGCATAGAAGTGTGTCTTTTGAACACAGCATTGGTGGTGTTTGTGTAGGTAGGGAAGCACACAATGGAACACTTCCAGATGTACAATCTCAGGCTGGTATGGTTTTGACAGTTGACTGTCCATTGACACATCATAATTGTCAGTTACAATCATCATTGATTGTCAGCTGGTATGTGCCAGGGCTGGGTGCACTCCACAGGGGTGTGATTTTATGTGAAGTAATTAGCCATGAGCTGCGTACGGGCTGCCTCACCCCGTGCCCTTTCCCCTCCCATGCGCAGTGGGCATGCATGTGGTTGGGGATGTGGGGGCACCACCATGTCCACGGCCAGGCCCCGGCGTGTTGAAACGTTGCGCAGGACACATGCTGCCACTATGATCCTGCACACTACTGGGGGAGCGTATAACAGCTGCCCGCCAGAACGGTCAAGGGAGCGGAAGCGTGACTTGAGCACTCCGAATGTGCGCTCCACGATCCCCCGGGTTGCAATGTGGGCTGTGTTGTATCTTACCTGGGGTGGCATGGTGGGGTTCCGAATTGGCGTCATCATGTGGGTGCTGAGAGGGTAGGCACTGTCCCCTGGGGAGGGTGATGGGTATCATCAGTGGGGTTGTGACATTACTCAGTATCTGACATGCATGCATGCGCAGTGGCATTTATACTCACCGAGCAGCCATGTATCGCTATGCCGCCCAGCTTCTATGTCCCGGTTTAGGGTAGACATTCTGTAGATGAAACTGTCGTGGGTGGAGCCTAGATAGTTGGCGTATACTGAGGTGATGATTCCCTTGGCATCACATACTACCTGTTTGTTGATGGAATGCCAGTGCTTGCGGTTTCTATAGATGTGCTGAGTTGCCGTGGGGGGACGTAGAGCCACATGGGTGCAATCAATGGCACCTAGCACTTTGGGGAATCGTGCCACCCTGTAGAAATCCTGGGCAACAGCCTGCCTTTCTGCAGGTGTTCTGGGCAGGTATATGTGCCTGCGGACTGATGGGCGTGCAGTGATGATGGCCAAGACCTGGTGTAGGCAGTGTGACTGCGTGGCCTGTGACACCCCCCCCACTAGGGCACTTGTCGGCTGAAATGATCCAGTGGCCAGGAAGTGCAGTACATTGAGGACCTTCTCCAGGGGGCTGAGTGCTTGGGAGCACAGGGTGGTTGATGTGAGGTCATCCTCCCACTCACTGACCATGTCGAGTATTATGTGAGGTGGAAACCTGTACCTCCCATACACATGGTCATCAGGCATCCCAAAAAGGCTGGTTCTGGGTGTAAAAATTCTGGCCCGGACTATCCTCCTCCTCCTCCTGCGGTATCCCACGGCCGCTGCTGCTAGGAACGGTATGTTCATCCTGGCGTCTGAGCTTGTTTGTTGTTTGCGTGCACTTTTATGCTGTGCAGGTGGGCGTACGCCTACTTCCTGCTGGCGTACGTGTTTCCGGATTGGCCACGTTCGTTTCCATGAATACGTGTTGTAGGCGAACGTGTAAAAATTCCCGCGCAGCCCTGGAATATCTGCACCCAGCCCAATTGCGTGTGGAACTTCTCATGCACCCCTGAAATACACGTACCCCGCTCCCCCAGGCCCGATTGCATGTAAAACCACCCGCGAGCCCCTGAAATACACGTACCCCGCTCCCCCAGGCCCGATCGTGTGTGGAACTTCTTGCGCACCTCTGAACTACACGCGCCCAGGCCAATCGCGTGTGGAACTTCTTGCGCACCTCTGAAATACACGCACATGCTCCCCCAGGCCCGATCGCATGTAAAACCACCGGCGCACCCCTGAAATACACGTACCCCACTCCCCCAGGCCCGATCGTGTGTAAAACCACCCACGAGCCCCTGAAATACACGTACCCCGCTCCCCCAGGCCAGATCGCGTGTGGAACTTCTCGCGCACCTCTGAAATACACGCACACGCTCCCCCAGACCTGATCGCGTGTAAAACCACCCACGAGCCCCTGAAATACACGTTCCCCGCTCACCCAGGCCCGATCGCGTGTGGAACTTCTCGCGCACCTCTGAACTACACGCGCCCAGGCCAATCGCGTGTGGAACTTCTCGCGCACCTCTGAAATACACGCACACACTCCCCCAGGCCCGATCGCGTGTGGAACTTCTTGCGCACCCCTGAAATACACACACACGCTCCCCCAGGCCCGATCGCGTGTGGAACTTATCGCGCACCCCTGAAATACACGTGCCCCGCTCCCCCAGGCCCGATCGCGTGTAAAACCACCCGCGAACCCCTGAAATACACGCACACACTCCCCCAGGCCAGATCGCGTGTGTAACTTCTAGCGCATGCGTGTTCCCGAAACCCGTAATACGCGTTCCCCGCTTTGCGTTTGCTGTTTGCCAGTCCGGTAAACTGGTACGGGGTTGGCATGGCCCTTTGCGATGGTTTTGCGATGTTGATGGCTTTTCCTTGCGCAAGGGCATTCTTGGGGGCGTAACTGGCACTGCTGCAGGGTCGCTGCGCCACTCTGCGCCACGTCTGCTTTTGGAGGCGAGAATCCATGAATACGCTGTGCGCGGAAATTGATTTTATTGCACGCGGCTGGCGCAGACATTTGCATGGGCACGCTGTGCGCCAGCCGTGTGCGACACTTTTGTGAGGAATGCCATGAATCGGCCTGTAAATGTAAATCTAAAGTAATAGTCTCTGAAAAACCAGTTTGGGAATTGGTCAAGTTATTTTGGGAGCATGTTTAGCTTCCTTTGGTCAAGACTTGGTTTACCATATCATTTTAGATCTTGTCTGGCGTCTTGGGTGGCCATCCAGTCGTTGACGTATAATTTCAGTTTTATTTTGTTCTCTTTAATGTTGTAAGCATATTCATTTTTATAAAAATATTTGTGAAGGGCGTGGCTGAGCTGAGCTCTGAGCAAGACGTGCTCTATGGGAGCTCTGCATTCCTAACGAGGAAACAGGGCCTGTTATTGGATGTCCTGACCCACGTTTGGACTATTAAGCTGCAACATTTGGTGCTGTGGGCTTAGAAAATCCAAGATGGCGGAAAAGCCCACAGTTGCGCCAGAATCCGGGAAAACCGCGCAGTTTGTGCGCACACCAAAATGGTTGCCTAACCTGCCACCCACCAGTGCAAGCATGATGGGCCAGGAGTGCCATGAGTGAAATGTGTGCCAAAGGAAAAACAGCAGTGCCGGTTGGCTAAAAAAGCGCTTTAAAATCACCTTTGTTTCCCTGAATGCAAGCTCAAAATGCCTATTTCAAACATTGCAGGATATTCGAAAATCTTACTGAACACCAGCAGACATCTGGCAGAATGAAGTTTTGTGTGCATACAAAATCTGGAAAGATGAAGAGCCCAAAACAATGTTCATAACAAAACTGGCTGAGCTGTGGATGGCAGCAGCTTAACTGAAATTCGATTTAAAACCACTAAAATCGAAATGTTTAAATTAAATGAGTGACCTACTTTTGAGTGTCACATAGTTTGCAACTGTTAAATGTCATAGTTTTGAACTTAGAATCAGCATTCTAGCTGCATGTGTAAAAATTGTGAGTTTGATTTGAATGAAGAAAAACTGGGAACAAAAGTGACATTTGGCTGAAGCCTGGCTTAATGAAACTGGATTCTGCCTGACAACTACCCGCGACAGGAGAGGGAATTCAGCAGCTGTGTTCCCAGGCCTGGCTGCATCCTGCTGCCCCTGCCAAAAGGAGATGACACCTCTCTGATTGAATTAGGGGAGTGGTACCTGCAGACTGCAGGAAATTGAACAAAGCCCTGTCCTGGACTGGGCAAATGTTATATTGGGGCGGTCGTAAAATGGCTTCCTCTTGGAAGGAGAAGTGGGAGGGGCACTGCATCTGTGAGCAAGCTGAGTTCGGGGGAAGTGGATAAACCGGAAATTCCACCATGTGCTTTGGAAAACCACACCCCTTTGGGGCCAGAGCATGATTTTAAAAAGATGGATAATTCATAGTGCGGACTTGTAAAAATTATATAAATAACATCATCATTCTTGTGATTTTTCTGTGCACAATTTAAGAGGTGTTAGGGACCCTGTGATATGTTCTTGGGGATAGTAGCGGAAAAAAGGTTGTTACTCCAAATGTATGCATGTTAAAAATCTGTCACTTTATCATCTGAAACCCATATCCCTGGTGCACATTTGTGTAAAATCTGGAAAGGTTTAGAGGTCGTGATCTGGATGAAAAGGGGAGAATTCTGTCATAAGTGGACACGACATCTTACAAAGACAGGGATCGGATGGTTTGGTGCTACAGAAAATATGTTAACTGGACGTATAATATTAGAAAAATGGTACATAGATAAATATGTATTTGGATCAGAAATAGATTTGTGTGCAATTTGACAAGGGGAGGATCCTCTGACCATAAACCTACCTCATCACTCTGAATCACAACCCAGTTCCCCCAATCAAGGAAGAGAGGAGGAACTGGCCAATGATAATTTGAGAGGGTTGGGCATGCAGAATTAGCCGACCCACCCACTTTCTAAACACATAAAAAGAGCCACTGGAAGCCAGATAGGACCTTTTTTTTTCACTTTCTGCGGAGCATTTTGACTTCAGACTTCACATCCAGAGATCCAGACTTCAAATCCATCAATCTCCAGAGAACAGAAATTAACTCCAGAATTTGTAGCAGAGAGGCCTGAATCCACAAGCTGAATCCTTTTTCAGCAGGCCTCCAAATCATTTGCGAACTATTCAACAGCCGGGCGAGCTGTTAGAATTTTTGCCAAGAACTTTTGTCAGAACCAGAGACCAGACCGCCGTGCAGTGCCAAGAACTTTTGTCAGAACCAGAGATCCAGACCGCTGTGCAGTGCCGCTAGCAGAGCTGACCCAGAAGGCAGAATTATCCAGTGAGCAGAACCAGGCAGAGACCGTCCGTGGCAAGGGAACCACAGTCCAATCCTGACCCGATCCGTGGCGAAGTCGCATTCCTGTCCAAAATAAAGTGTGAGTACCGCCAGAACTGTGCAAAACCCAATCTCTTAGTTTAAAATAATCTAATCCAAACTATTTTAACCTATTTAGAACTGCCTCCTAGAATCGTGTCATTCTGTCATCTTTAAACCTGAAAACTGTCATCTGTCATTCTGAGCTTTAAAATTTCAAATCCGAAAAACTACCTTTACTAAATAGGCCGTATCTCCGGAACCGTTTGTGATAGAAGCGAGATTTATTTTATTTTGAAGCTGAGATACTAAGCTTTCCAACAAGCTCTAAACCGACTTGCTAGTCCTCCTACTTCCTCCGTAATTGCGCTTGACGCACGCGACTAAATTTGCCACGATTTGACATTTTGCTTAATTTCAGCCACGTGTAAAAATATTTGTCCTTGCTTTCCTTTGCTGAAATTCGTTTGCAACCTGACCATCATTCATAGAGCATTGCTAAAGTGATCCTAAACTAATACAAAGTAGCTATCACCCACCCTGAACCTCTGAAGGGAATTAAAATCATTTTAGCATATTTTTCACTTCTTTGCATACCACATCAAAGTATATTGCCTGTGTTTAAAACTCCTGCCTGTTTTCCTCTAAGCTTGCTAGGGGGGAACTGAATTATATTTGATTGCATTCCTGAGAACTGTGTGATTTCCTTCCATCTCTTTACCTTGCATAAAGGGGGGGTGAATTGTCAAAGAAAAGTGATTACATTGTCTTTTGTTGAAGTCATATCAAGTTTATTTTCTGTACTGCATTTTCATTCATCATTGCATTGTCCTTGAAGCCATAAAAGCATTCTCAGCTACTTTATCCTCTCTATATCACTTCTAAGCCATCAAAAAGAGTATACCACTGTAACATTATCCATTGTTTATCACTATCATCCTCACAAGTGTGCTATCAAATATTAATTGTCTATAAAAGTGTGATAGATATATATTGTTTAATTTTCAAATAAACTTTTTAAATTTGCAAAACAAACCTACTTCTTGGCTCAGCGGGGTCATGAGGATTCTGAGAGAGGGGTGTTATATAAGAGTTGTCATCCAGAGTAAACGAACTGGACATAAAAATACATCAATAAGGGCTTCCATCAGCATTCCAGACTAGGCATTGACTTTGCTGTAGTGTTGAATTGAAGTCGCTTACAAAGTGGGGGCTCGGAGCCGGGATATTCTGGGTTAGATTTACCACTTGTGCAGCTTAATACAGTGTGCCAACTGACCGGATACACATATCCGGTTAGATCACCACGCTGTTTTACACTGTGAAAGCACCCCTCAAAGGAACGCTCTAGGAAACGGTCTGTTTTGCAAAATAAAATACAAACTTCTGTAAGTCAGGAAGGAACTCAAATTCCAGAATGGCGACACTGGTAGACATCAAAATAGCCAGAGAGCACTTCTTACATAAGCTATTTGTGAGAGGTGAATGGACTGAGCAGGGCCAGGATGCGTGGTTGCAGGCAATCACACAACAGGTCACTGCAACTGGGTTAGATATCTGGAGAGATCAGGGTCCCTTACATGTAGCCCTGAGTGAACTATACATGGCTCCTAAAGCTAAAGATGAACACAACAAGATGGTTAGGATAGCGGCATATTTGTATCTATATATGGGAGCCATGCAGGACAAATGTGCTGAAGGCCAATATCTGGCAAATAGGCAATAGGTCGCGTTAGAGAAGGACCAATCTGACCTGGTCTCTTTGGAGCAGATGATGCACAGAAGCCAGGAGTCAGAAAATGAGAGCAGACAGTATCTCATTAAAATCAAAGAGGATATGTGCATCCTGCAACAGGAAAAGTCTGACCAGGATACCAGAGTTCTGTCCTTGCAGAAGGAGTACCAAGAAGGTTTGGACTCCCTACTGCAGAGCCAGAAAAAGCTGGAGCAACTTTTTCAATAGGGCATGTGCTGAGCAGATAGTCACCCTGCAAAGCCACTAGATAGGGAAAAGGCAGAGAGCAATAAACTGATCCTGAAAGACCTGGATACCCAGGCAGAGTTTGATCAGGAGCGCCCGAAAGCTGGTGCCTTTCAAAGTCAAAGGGACGACCTGGCGGCACAGATGCAGACTCTTAGTCAGGAAAGGGACACTTTTGGCCAGGAAGTCTGCCATTGAAAAAGAAAAACTGAAGAAAATCACTTGGCCCTCCAGGGGCTGGGTGACCTCCAAAAAGAGCATCAGAACTTGTTAGAGCAAACCAGGAGGGTGGAAGAGGCTCTGGCAAGAAAGGAGCAGGCCAGTAGGGATGGGACTCAGGAGGTAACCCTCCTGCAGCAAAGACTGGCCCAGTACTCCAGGACCAATCAGGAGGCACAGAGAGAGAATGAGGCTCTCTGTCAGCACAATGATAGGCTCCAGCAACAGGTAGCCATGCAGGAGAGACTGATAGAATATAGTAAGGCCTTAACTGAGGAACTGAAAGAGCAGGCTCTTGCATTGCAACAGGGAGCAGGGGCTGATAGAGATGAGGTTCGCTGGGAAAGGGAAATGCCTGAGCATAACCTCGGGAGCCCTAGTATCAGAGGCCTTCATCTCTCCCAGTCCCTGGACTCTGCCTCTCCTATGTCCCCTGGAGCACATGAGCACAGGGCCACAGGAATGGCAGATTACTATCCAGCCAAAAGGAAGGGGCTCATAGGCCAGTACCACCCAGGAATGGATGGGCGGGCATCCGGGTATGGGCACCTAAGTACAGTGCAATTTAATGGGGAACCCCAGGAGAGTAGGCCCACTAAGAGCATCCTGAAAACCTCTGCCCAGTTAGGTCAGTGGGGGGGTACCCATCAAATCCTGGTAGCAAGGAGGGATCTGAAAATTCCTCTGAGCATCACAGGACACAGGAGACCAGGTCCCCACATTCTGCCAGCAATTCCCAGGCTCGCAGAATCCGGAAAACCTGGAAGATCAGACGGGCACCTCTGGGAGCAGTGCTTCTGAATCAGAGGATGAATGGACCAGGGTTACCCTAACCAAAAAGGCCAATAAGATGAAAAGGGCCTTGCTTAAGGACCCCTTAAAACAGATTAAGGCAATCAGGAGTGTCATCACGACTTATCATAAGAACGCCAAGTATTCTGTTTGGGAACACTTGGAGCTCTATGAGCAAATTATGGAGACTTTCCATTTGAAGGACAGCAGTAGCTGCATCCAGTACGTAAAATGGACTTTCTCCCCTGAATACTCCAGTTTCTTTGCGGGAATGGAGGACCAAAACCATTCAAGATGGTCCACATATAGGGCGGCCATCTTGAAAGATTTTTCTGTACATAGAAATCCCCAAGAGGCTCGCAAGGCAGCCTACAATTTGCAATGTGGGGAGGATCAGGCCCCACAAGAATTTGTGCAAGAATTGAAGCGTGCCTTTGCACAGACCACCAGAAGGGTGCACACGGACAGCAGAGAATTCATCAACACATTTTTCCATGCTCTTCCCAAGGACATAATGACCGAGCTCGTGAGAGATTTTCACGAGAAAAGATCTTTAGACTGGGTCATTGAACAAGCCACCCCGATCTATGAGGTACAGAATCCCATAGAAAATAAAAGTAATGCGCCGAAAAACCCCAAAACCAATAGCACCCCTGTTGCTGCCAAAGTGGCTGAGGTAAAGGTTGCCCCCGTTTTAGATTTGGAGATGGGGGGGCCTAAAAACCTGCCTGCGCCAAATAATTCCCACCTCACAAGGCCCTTGGGCCAGTCACAGACAGGGAGTCGAGGAGGTAATCCCACAAATGGGGTCCCTCGCTCCCCTGATTATGTAAGTCCCCGCTAGAAGGGAAACTGACCCATCATGGGTTATGTGTGGACTTCTCCAGCCCAAGGGGGGGGTCCAGTCAAGCACCTAACCCAGAGAACTTCCCTCCAAACTTCCCACAGGAGGGCAGAAATTCACCAAACCCTGGGCCAAACTTTTTCCCCAGGTATCCACAAGGTTTCCAGCCCCAAACTCATCCATCTTTCTGTCCCCAATTCCCTGAGCCCAGACAACCTAATCCAGGAGAGGGGAGGTCAAGGGTGGAGGGGTACCCAAATCTTCCCAACCCGGGGTATTACCAGAGAAGGGATAGCTACCCTTCCCGGGATCAGCCCAGGGAGAAAATAGAGCCCCTTATCAGCCTGAGCGGGTTTCAAAATTAGAGCGCCAGGTTCAGAACATGGCACAGGATTTGGGCCGCATACTGAGGACCCAACAGAACCCTCAAATGGGTATGCCGGCACAGAATGCCCCAAACTCTGGACCTGGTGCTCCAGAACAATGACGGGGGCAGCACCCCGATAACCCACCGGTTCCCAGGGAGGAGGCACAAGGGGAAGAGGGGTGTAAAGCCTTGGAGGAAGCTTCCTTCTCAACTTGTAAACAGCCCTTGGAAAACCAGGAACCGGAAACAAAATCTCCTGCCCCTGAAAGCCTGCCTCATAAGGAGCAGGGGGGGGTAGGAGAAACAAAGGACCCAAACAGACCCACTTTGTGGAGGAGGTACAGGTCTTCCAATTTGAGGGAGAGGGATCCTCAGAGGATCCTGGGAAAAGGATCTTCTCCTTCAGAGATGGGGGAACTCCTCCCAAGGAAAAATGGGTCCCAAGAGATTCCAATCCAGACTGGTTGGATGTGGGGATTGAGCTGTCGCCGCCCATCATCCTATCCCAGAACCAACAATACCAAAATCCCATGGGTCAAACCCATCCTGATGACTGCCTCCAAAAGGGGGGGGGGCGGCCCAAAACCCGAAACCATTTCCAGTTGCAAACTTTTTCTTTCAGATTCCCCCGGCTCTCCACAGAATTCTGCCCAAATCTTTTCGCTAGCAATGTCCAAAACCGGAAAATTAGCACACCAGTTGTCCAAAAATGTGCATTATCTGTGCCCCCTTGAGGAGAAGGAGGGAAGATAATATGCCCCGGTACAAGTACAGGGGCAGGGTACAATTTTGGCACTAGTGGACACTGGATCCCAAGCTACCCTTCTGTCCAAAAGGGCCTTTGATGAACTAAATGCAGGAAGGGGGGAGAAGTACCAAATTCCCCTCACCTCTCTTCCTGGACAACTTCAGAACTTTGACGGGAAGGAAATTCCCGTCGAGGGGACAGCAGAGTTGGACATTAAAATTGGGCGACACAAGGTGAAACACCTGGTCATAGTAGTAACTCCAGAGGTCACCCCTTGTTTACTAGGGAATGAGCTCCTGAGAAGGTTGTCACCCCTAATAGATTGCGTAAACAAGGTCCTCTGGACCCAGACTAGCCGACCAATAAAATTAAAACAGAGTGTCAACCATGTTAGTTTGAATGGCACCTGCCACATGGTTGAAAAAATATCTGACCAAGTAGAATTTCACTTCCAGAACAACCAAATTCCAGACGTGACAGTAATAGCAGTAGGACAACAGACTGGTGATGGGGGGTCCTCTCTATTTCTGAAAATCAACCTTCCTTCCAGTTTAAGGTGGTATTCCACACTGGAAGGAAACACTCTGAAATTCTTTACCAATCCACAATCAGACACTCCCACTCCTATAGTCCAGAAAGATGTGAAATCAGCTCAGAGCCTGGCCGATATTCAGCAAATTGGAGAGCAGTTGTTCATCCCTGTTCAGTTAAATGATGGAAAGGACTCTGTTCTCGCTCGAGTGTGTGTGAACAACGGTAAGAGCTTCATCAGCGAAGCCATGTTCTGACAACTCCAAAAAGAGCCAGCCATTCCCACATTCAAACTGATAGACACATGGGAAATGGACCTGGAAGCACCTAATTCCAAACATCTCCTGCCAAGCAGGTGTATGCTCAAAATCTCCATTGGCAACAAGAGCATAGTCCATAATTGTTGGGTCGTGCAAGACGTCACTGCCACCTTTTACTAAGGAAGTGACATTCTCAATCGCTTCGCCATTAGTTTGGACCTAATAAACTTCAAAGCTTGGTCCCGATTAGCGGATAATCCCATGGTCTTTGAGGATCAAGAGAAAGCATTTAGGTCAGCTCAATTGCTACCTTGTGCAGTTGAAATTCAGCTTAAAGAGGAAGTCACCATCCCAGAAAGGACTCGACAATTATCCCTGGAAGTGAAAGTTAAAAGAGGACAACAATTGAAAAACCCTGATGCTTATATTCATCTAAATGATTCTCTCCAACAGCAAGGGTTGGGGGTAAACCCAACACCATTAGTCAACATAGAACATGACACCATTCCAATAGAGGTGGATAACAGCGACTTAAAGAGTATTACTCTAGCCGCAGGCACAATTATTGGAATGGCGGTTGATGACCGACATTTTTCCATTGATTTAGGAAATGAACTGTTAGGACCAATCCCCAAGGACTGTTTTGACAGTGACAATGAGGACAATACAACACCAGACAGGATCTTTACCCGGCATGGGGGGAACTTCCTGGTATACACTTCTTGCCCTTATGGTAAGGAAGACGTGACTTGTGACTTCAGAAGGGATGAGGTGATTTTCCAGGTCCATGAGGGCTGCCTTTCCCACCTGAAGCCTCCAGTCCAAATCAGCACTCTGACCAGGGACTTCTCCACCCAGCTGGAGGAGGCTGCTGAGATAGCAAAGCCAGAAGTCTTTCCAGGCTTCAGGCAGATGGTGGAAGACAGAGTCAACTTGGCTGATGCCTGTGTGACTCTGGAACAGAAGCAAAAGTTGAAACAATTTTTCTTGGATTTCCAAGATCTCTTTGCGGTAGACTCATATGACTGTGGTCGCACCGACATCCACACAACAACAATTCCCACGGACCCTGGCCTGACTCCAGTGTTTGTGAAGCAATATTGCTTGCCTCTCGCATCCATGGAGTCCCTTACTGAAATAATTAAGAACCTTGAGTCCAGGGGAATAATCCGTCCAGTCCACAGCACTTTCACTAATCCGGTGCTGGGAATATTGAAGCCAAACAGCCAGTGGAGACTCTGTGCCGACCTTAGGGAGCTCAACAAACGGGTCCATACTTCCCGATGGCCTCTGCCCTACATTGACCAAGGGCTGGCCCAGATTCAGGGGTCACAGGTATTCACTGCAATAGACCTGACCAATGGATACTGGACCGTGCCTGTCAGTAGGGAGGACCAATACAAACTGGCTTTTACCTTTGGGGGCCAGCAGTACACATGGACCCGGACTCCCTTCAGATACCTCAACTCCGGCAATGAAGTAAACATTTTCCTACATAAGGCCATGCCCGACCTGGGTGCGAGGGGTAACCTGGCTTATGTAGATGATGTCCTCATCAAAAGTTCATCTGTGGAGGAATACATAGCGGAGATCCGTTATGTTCTGACGCAGTTGAGGGCCGCCGGAGCAAAACTTTCCTTTCAGAAAGCACAGCGGTGTAGAACCCGTGTTAATATCTTGGGACATGAGATTACTCCTCAGGGTCTCTGTCCCCAGGAAAAGAAAGTGGAGAAACTTCAGAAACTGAAAGACCCCACAACTCTGCGGGAACTAAGGAGCCTCCTTGGACTGACTAATTACAGCAGAAAGTTCATTGAAGGCTACGCAGAGATCACTAGACCCCTGATTCATCTCTTGAAGGGGGGGTCAAGTGGAAATGGGGTCCAGAACAATCCGAGGCAGTAAGACAACTCAAAAGAAGCCTCTCCCAAGTGCATTGCCTAGCTTACCCTGTCAGAAACACAGAGTTCTTCCTGGAGATAGGGTTCTCTAGTACGTGCTTGAAGGCAGTATTATACCAAAAGCATGACAAGGTCAATAAAGTAATCTCCTATGCGAGCAAAACTTTATCCTCTGTGGAGGAAAAATTTAACGATTGTGAGAAGGCACTCCTGGCAACGGTGTGGGCATTGAAGAATTACCGCCCGTTTATCCAGGGGAAACACATCATAGTGGAGACTCCACACCAGCCTCTGCAATATCTCCAAAGTGACCGAATCCGGGCCGGAAATGTGAGTAATTCCCGAATTACTTCCTGGATTCTGTCAATGCAAGGCTTTCCTGTGGAGGTCAGATATGGCCAAAACAAGAAGAGTCCCCTCGTGCAAGTTCTGGCTGACTTGCATGATTGTGCCAGAGAAAACTGTCTCGAGGACGAAAGTCTAAAAATCATGGACAACATGGAGGCATACCTTAATTCCCCACACAAAGTCTTTGAAGAAGACAAGTGTGAGGGAATGCCCACTGTCTATGTGGATGAATGCTCTTACCATGTTGACAACAACGGGGAAAAAGAACTTATGGCCGGCGTAGGGAACGCATGGGTGAATGAGTCCCCAGAACCCTCCGCTGGGTACAAAATTGGTCCCCGAAGTAGTCAGGTGGCAGAATTGATGGCTGTGCATCAGGCCATCCTCACTGCCGTCCAACATCAACTCCACAAAATGGTCATAATCACAGATTCGGATTATGTACGGAACGGGTTCGTGGAGCACCTGGTTAATTGGAAAACCAGAGGCATGTTATGTGCTAATAACAAACCCTTGAAACATGGGAAGTGAATCCAAAACATTGATGATCTGGTCACCTCGAGTGGGATGACCATCTACTGGAAGAATATCAAGGGTCATTCCAAAGTAGAGGGACCAGACAAAACTGGAAATGACTTAGCTGATCAGCTGGCCAAAACGGGGGCCATCCAAGGGGATCTAATAGAAATAGAGTCCCTGTTGGGGGAAATCCAGGTCACTGCTATCACTAGGTCCGAGACACATGCTCACAATGATCTTTCAACTGCACAATGGAGTAAGGAGACCCCTGATGCTGATTTAATTACGGCTCAAAAGGGAGATCCAATAATTGGTAAGTTTTACCAACACATTGAGGACCCTGAGAACTTTCCCCTGACGGATACCAATTACATTGGGAAGGAGGACCTTAGAGTGTTGATGAAATGTCCAAAGATGTTCAGAATCCAAGACGGTTTGTTGGTAGGGAAATCCCAAGCTGGCCATGATCAGTGGGTGGTCCCTACCTCATTCCGAAGCCTGATGTTAAGTCACGCCCCTGATGCGGCCACAGCAGGTCATAGGGGGTTTCACACAACACTTGAAATCTTAAGAGAGGTTGCATACTGGCCACACATGGGGCAGGACCTCGACCAATACTTGAAGGGGTGTCTGGTGTTTGCACAATTTCAACCATCATCCCTCACACACCGTGCACCTCTCCAAAAGAGGAGGATGACACTGCCATGGTCAGATTTGTAAATCGACTTCGTAGGCCCTGTAATTCGCTCTTCTAGAGGAAACAAGTACATGTTGACCGTCACATGCTTGTTTACCAAGTGGGTGGAATGTCTCCCGGCCCCAAACTGCAAGGCAGAAACAGCAGCTGCCCTGATGATTAACCACATCTTTTCCCGTTTTGGTCTACCTCAAAGGATTGAGTCAGACAGGGGTAGGCACTTCACCAGTGAAGTAATGACAAAGATGTGGGAGATATTGGGGGTCAAAAGGAAGTTACATATTGCTTACCGGCCAGCCTCTTCTGGGGTAGTAGAACACTACAACTGGACCATTGTGAGCATCTTAAAGAAGTTTGTGGCAGATTCTGGGCCAAGTTGGGATATCCGATTACCTCTGGTCCTAATGGCCATCAGATCTACCCCTTCATCTGCAACTAAAATGTCACCAATTGAGTTGATGACCGGAAGCAAGATGGTGCTTCCCCAGCATTTGCTCTACAGGACCCAAGAGCAGACATTGATAAATGCCTCCACAACTCATGAGTATGTGGAGAATTTAAGGAAACACCACCAGCATGCTTTTGCCTATGCTCAGCGGAATCTAGAAAGATCAGCTGATAGCATGAAAACCCACTACGACCTGAAGACCACCAGGAAGGAATATACTGTGGGAGACCGGGTCTATCTATACAATTTCCAAAGGAACCATGCCAAACAGCGAAAATGTTTGCCTACATGGAAGGGACCGTTTGAAATTATAGACAAGGTCTCCCCAATAGCCGACAAGATCCGCATCTCCAAAGGCAGTTTGGCAGAGGGGGAATATAAGTGGGTCCATATAAATCAGCTAAAGTGTTGCCATCCTAGGCACACTCTGCAACAACTGGAGGAATCCTCTGGAATCCCAGAGGGGGCTGCCCCAGATCAATAAAAGCTCCAACCCTAAAATATTCCACATACCAAAAATATAGTAACCTAATGTCAATATTTCCTGTAATATCTTGTTTTTTAAAAATAATACTGAAAAATGTATTCGGATGTATAAAATGTATATGTTCGCCACACCATTAATAGTGGTGGAAAAATGTCTAGGAATGTGTATTGCCGCTTTGCTTTATCATCCTAGGAGAGATGAAACCATGGACACCGACCAAAGAGGATGACCTGGGGACCGGGAGCAAAGATCCGAGGGGCCCGGGGTACCGGCCAATATTCCCATCAGGACCGGCGAGGAGAACCGATCGATCCAACTGGATGGAGGAAAAGATGCTGAACTGTGCCATCTACGGAATTGGAAGAAGATGATGCGGACATACCAGCGCGTGGATCGAAACATCCTTTGCACCTGACTCCTCCTTGACTCGAAATCAAAGTGCAGTCGGGCGGGGGTGCTTGTTGGGTGTCCTGACCCACGTTTGGACTATTAAGCTGCAACATTTGGTGCTGTGGGCTTAGAAAATCCAAGATGGCGGAAAAGACCACAGTTGCGCCAGAATCCGGGAAAACCACGCAGTTTGTGCGCACACCAAAATGGTTGCCTAACCTGCCACCCACCAGTGCAAGTATGATGGGCCAGGAGTGCCATGAGTGAAATGTGTGCCAAAGGAAAAACAGCTGTGCCGGTTAGCTAAAAAAAGCGCTTTAAAATCACCTTTGTTTCCCTGAATGCAAGCTCAAAATGCCTATTTCAAACATTGCAGGATATTCAAAAATCTTACTGAACACCAGCAGACATCTGGCAGAATGAAGTTTTGTGTGCATACAAAATCTGGAAAGACGAAGAGCCCAAAACAATGTTTATAACAAAACTGGCTGAGCTGTGGATTTCAGCAGCTTAACTGAAATTCGATTTAAAACCACTAAAATCGAAATGTTTAAATTAAATGAGTGACCTACTTTTGAGTGTCACATAGTTTGCAACTGTTAAATGTCATCATTTTGAAATTAGAATCAGCATTCTAGCTGCATGTGTAAAAATTGTGAGTTTGATTTGAATGAAGAAAAACGGGGAACAAAAGTGACATTTGGCTGAAGCCTGGCTTAATGAAACTGGATTCTGCCTGACAACTACCTCTGACAGGAGAGGGAATTCAGCATCTGTGTTCCCATGCCTGGCTGCATCCTGCTGCCCCTGCCAAAAGGAGATGACACCTCTCTGATTGAATTAGGGGAGTGGTACCTGCAGACTGCAGGAAATTGAACAAAGCCCTGTCCTGGACTGGGCAAATGTTATATTGGGTGGGGTCGTAAAATGGCTTCCTCTTGGACGGAGAAGTGGGAGGGGCACTGCACCTGTGAGCAAGCTGAGCTTAGGGGAAGTGGATAAACCAGAAATTCCACCATGTGCTTTGGAAAACCACACCCCTTTGGGGCCAGAGCATGATTTTAAAAAGATGGATAATTCATAGTGCGGACTTGCAAAATTTTATAAATAACATCATCATTCTTGTGATTTTTCTGTGTACATTTTAAGAGGTGTTAGGACCCTGTGGTATGTTCTTGGGGATAGTAGCAGAAAAAAGGTTGTTACTCCAAATGTATGCATGTTAAAAATCTGACACTTTATCATCTGAAACCCATATCCCTGGTGCACATTTGTGTAAAATCTGGAAAGGTTTAGAGGTCGTGATCTGGATGAAAAGGGGAGAATTCTGTCATAAGTGGACAAAACATCTTACAAAGACAGGGATCGGATGGTTTGGTGCTACAGAAAATATGTTAACTGGAAGTATAATATTAGAAACATGGTACATAGATAAATATGTATTTGGATCAGAAATAGATTTGTGTGCAATTTGACAAGGAGAGGATCCGCTGACCATAAACCTACCTCATCGCTCTGACTCACAACCCAGTTCCCCCTATCAAGGAAGAGAGGAGCAACTGGCCAATGATAAGTTGAGAGGGTTGGGCATGCAGAATTAGCCGAACCACCCACTTTCTAAACATACAAATAAAGCCAATGGAAGCCAGATAGGACCTTTCTTTTTCACTTTCAGTGGAGCATTTGGACTTCAGACTTCACATCCAGAGATCCAGACTTCAAATCCATCAATCTCCAGAGAACAGAAATTAACTCCAGAATTTGTAGCAGAGAGGCCTGAATCCACAAGCTGAATCCTTTTTCAGCAGGCCTTCAAATCATTTGCGAACTATTCAACAGCTGGGCAAGCTGTTTAAATTTTTGCCAAGAACTTTTGTCAGAACCAGAGACCAGACCGCCGTGCAGTGCCAAGAACTTTTGTCAGAACCAGAGATCCAGACCGCTGTGCAGTGCCGCTAGCAGAGCTGACCCAGAAGGCAGAATTATCCAGTGAGCAGAACCAGGCAGAGACCGTCCGTGGCGAGGGAACCGCAGTCCAATCCTGACCCGATCCGCGGCGAAGTCGCATTCCTGTCCAAGATATAGTGTGAGTAACGCCAGAACTGTGCAAAACCCAATCTCTTAGTTTAAAATAATCTAATCCAAACTATTTTAACCTATTTAGAACTGCCTCCTAGAATTGTGTCATTCTGTCATCTTTAAACCTGAAAACTGTCATCTGTCATTCTGAGATTTAAAATTTCAAATCCGAAAAACTACCTTTACTAAATCAGCCGTATCTCCGGAACCGTTTGTGATAGAAGCGAGATTTATTTTATTTTGAAGCTGAGATTCTAAGCTTTCCAACAAGCTCTAAACCGACTTGCTACTCCTCATACTCCCTCCGTAATTGCGCTCGACGCACGCGACTAAATTTGCCACGATTTGACATTTTGCTTAATTTCAGCCACGTGTAAAAATATTTGTCCTTGCTTTCCTTTGCTGAAATTCGTTTGCAACCTGACAATCATTCATAGAGCATTGCTAAAGTGATCCTAAACTAATACAAAGTAGCTGTCACCCACCCTGAACCTCTAGAGGGAATTAACATCATTTTAGCATATTTTTCACTTCTTTGCATACCACATTAAAGTATATTGCCTATGTTTAAAACTCCTACCTGTTTTTCTCTAAGCTTGCTAGGGGGGAACTGAATTATATTTGATTGCATTCCTGAGAACTGTGTGATTTCCTTCTATCTCTTTACCTTGCATAAAGGGGGGGGTGAATTGTCAAAAAAAAGTGATTACATTGTCTTTTGTTGAAGTCATATCAAGTTTATTTTCTGTACTGCATTTTCATTCATCATTGCACTGTCCTTGAAGCCATAAAAGCATTCTCAGCTACTTTATCCTCTCTATATCACTTCTAAGCCATCAAAGAGAGTGTTCCACTGTAACATTATCCATTGTTGATCAGTATCATCCTCACAAGTGTGCTATCAAATATTAATTTAGTATAAAAGTGTGATAGATATATATTGTTTAATTTTCAAATAAACCTTTTAAATTTGCAAAACAAACCTACTTCTTCGCTCAGCAGGGTCAGGGGGATTCTGAGAGAGGGGTGTTATATAAGGGTTGTCACCCAGAGTAAACAAACTGGACATAAAAATACATCAATAAGGGCTTCCATCAGCATCCCAGACTAGGCATTGACTTAGCTGTAGTGTTGAATTGAAGTCACTTACACTATTCCCCGGAATAAGTGAACTGTGCCTGTTTCTCAGATGTACTCTTGGCCCCGCACAGCATGAAGTGACAAATAATTCATCTGAACCTGGGATTCAATGGGTTCAGATGCTCCAGCTTGGCCTCCGTGGACAGTTGGGCTTGCCTGACTCCAACATGGTGGCCGGTCCCAGCTGACCTCCAGTACCACAGCCTGGGTTTTGAAGCACAAATAGCAACTCTTGTTAAAACAGCTCTACATCTGCTACCTCACTGTGCCCAGGTGACTCCTTTTCCTCCCTCCTTCCTTTCACCTGAGTGGGGAGTAGGAGCATTACATGCAAGAGCAGGTTCAGATGGCATCACACAACCTCGAGATTGGGGTTTGGTTTGCTTGGGCGCGAGAAGGAATCCCAGAAGAGCTATGACCTCTCAGGGGGAGGGCTTATTAACATTTTGGAGTCATTAGCAGGTGATGATCAGCAGACCTCCAATCCATTACCCCCTCCGCCCGAGTGCACACTGCTTGTACACCATTCCTCACATTTATACTTTGACCCCTGGAATGGATCACAGCTATGTCTAAAAAGGGAATTTTAAGATCCCACCATCAAACATCCTCAGCTCTCTGAATTCCCAAGGATTTCATGCTACAACGTGGAGCAGAACTTATCAGATACCTTATCAACTGCACAGACTTTCCTTCGATAGCTTACATAACTAATAAATATTGCACAGACCACCAAATTCCCCAACGAGAGTGGGGGTGTAATGTGGCCTTGCTGGAACAGGAGAAACCCAGAAAGCAACAAGTGGTTGTGGCTGCACAAATTCATGCAGAACCGAGAAGGTGGATGGCCTTCTTGCACCAGCTACAAATACATCATGTAGATGTTGGCCAAAATTAAAAAAGAAATCAGATCATGGAATTATCACCCAAAGTAGCCAACCTAGTCAAACTCGTGGAGGAAGCCGAATCTCACATCAAGGAGCTACACAACCTTTCTGGTGAGCATGACTATGACCTCTCCCTATTGATCAACCGAGTGGAGGTCCAGAAAATGCAAACTACATCTGTGCTACTGAAACAGGAGGAAGCCGGGAACAGATCAACACCGCTTGTATGTGGCTCTGGACTTAAGTGAAAGACAAGGACCTGGAACAATATATCTAGGACCTGTTTCAGTTCATACTACACAGAGCCGGGCATTTCTTAGTCACCCTAGAATGCACCCAGAGTTTGTTCCCAACATTCCAGCATCAAAAAACGTAACGCCAGACATTCCCACCAGAGTCCGTTACTTCAAACAGAAGGAAGACATTATAATGGCATTGAGGAAAACCTTGGATATCGCTTTCAGAAGGACCAAATTGTCTCTCTTACAAGACTTGAACCCTCGACCTTACTGAAAAGTAAATCCTTTTCGCACCTAACTTCCTGCTTGCATCAAAATGACATTAAATACAGGCCCAGCACTGTGATCTTCCCACTTACGTGCCAGCTATGAGTGACAACAACTATGCGAGAAGCCATGCAACTAATGAATCGGGAAGCCAGAGAGGACACCAGTGAGGATCCTCCCTCCATGAAAGTAATTCCAACTGATTGCTCCGGTACCTGGTCCAGAGTTGGAAGAATGCGGTTGTGGGGGGCAGAAACCTGGGAGCACAGAAAAGGTCCACACAGCAAAAATGGTTAATGGACCTTACTAATTGGATTTCTTCTTTTGGCTTTCACCCAGTGACATCTAGTGTTATTGCTGCTGTGCACTGAGGGTTGAATACTCATTTATCCTCAGGTTTCATGCCAGAATGGAACTGTATTGAGTTAATTGGATACCGATATTAGCCCGTAACACCCAAGGCATTGTTTGCTCTGTCTTGATCAGAATGGTTTTATTTAAAACAGAAACACCCAGGACAATGCACTTAAAGTAATCCACCTAATCAAACTCGCCGGGATGAGGGGAACTCCCATTACAATCTTAGCTTTGGAGACCAACAAGGCCTTCGACGCGGTTGTTCAAAAATGTCACTTCAGATTCAGGCCTTATTTCCTTGCTTAGATCAAAGCGATCTGTCAAATCCCTGGACGAGGATCCAACTCAATGGCTTCCTTTCCCCAAAGTGTAACATCTCCCATTGGACATGACAGGGATGCCGCCTCCCCTTGTTGATTTTCCCTTTTGAGATAAAGCCCCTGTTAGGAATGATAAGTTATGTTTCTATGTTTCATTGTTTCTTACTATGCTGCATATATATATATATATATATATATATATATATATAGATATATTCAGTGAAAAGACTTTGTTAAAGTGACGTTATGGTTAAGTTGCGCTACTAAAAACCTATGAAATTCAGTGAAAAAACGTTGTTAAAGGGACGTTATGGTTCCAAGTAAAACCGAAAAACCCCTGAAATTCAGCAGTTATGGTAAGCTAAGCAACCATAACTCGCGCCACCACCGTGCACTGCTAAGACTAACACCCATGACATCAAAGATGACATCACAAAGGTCATTGATGACATCACTGATGACATCACATGTCTGTCTCCCTCTTTTTTCCTTTACTGACATATCTAGGCCATATGGCTTTCTTCAGTAACAGTCAGGAACTAAAAATTGTAAATGCACTATATTTGTAGACTTATCATTCAAGTATGTTCTTACAGTAATACCCTTAGAGTCCAGTCATATCATATGAAGCATATACATATGGGAAGACAAAAGCTTGAAAAACAGCAATCCTTTCTGTGCATGAAGATAATCAGTAGAGTTATCAGCACTTTCTGATAGTTCTGTTGTTTTTTTTTATTACTGTGTTTTCCCTGTATATGCTCATATTTGTATACATTGTACTCACACTACTTTCCTTAGGGTCCAGTCACATCATGTGATACATGTAAATAGGGTAAATAGCAGCATTGAAAAAGAACAATCATTTATTTGCATAAAGATAATCAGTTAGGTTATGAATTGTTTCTGCTACTACTTCTGCTTTTTTGCTTACTTCACTTTCCCTGTATATACCCATATTTGTATGTGTTATTGTGTCTTTGTGTTTTGCCTGTAATAATTCAATTATGTAATACGTGGGTTTTATTAGCTACTTATTACGTATTTCACAGTACACAACACTTTAATAAGAAAACAGTTTTCATTTCATTATTCAACATATCAACATTATGATTATTATACCTTTATTATTTATGCTGCACACAATGCCTATGTTTCTGCATGAGTAGCTTATTATACTGGATAGAACTTCATAATAGAATGCCATTTATATCAATGCATTGCTTAATGCACTAATTAGCTCTTGATATTTATTCCAATGATCTTTGACACTTTTTTCTCAACATTATGATAAGAATCCCTTGTACAGACATTTCATGAAAAGTAAATGCATATGTGATGTCATCAGTGATGTCATCAATGACATTGGTGATGTCATCTTTGATGTTGTGGGTATTAGTCTTAGCAGTGCACGGTGGAGGTGCGAGTTATGGTTGCTTAGCTTACCATAACTGGCGAATTTCAAGGGTTTTTTGGTTTTACTTGGAACCATAATGCCCCTTTAACAAAGTTTTTTCACTGAATTACATAGGTTTTTAGCAGCGCAACTTAACCATAACGTCCCTGTAACACATTTTTTTGTACAGAATTTCATAGGTTTTTATTAGTGCAACGTAACCATAACGTCCTTTTCAATAGATGAAGACCACTAGTATCCTAGGTCCTCAAAGTGGGAACCCCGGGTGGTAAAAAAAAGATTTTTCTTCCCAAACCGTAGGAAGGAAAATCTTTTACCAAGATGGCCACCATGGAAAGGGAAGGCGGGGTGTATTAAGAGAACACAACAGGGCATCAGCGGGGGGTGGGGGGAAAGGAGGGAGACACAGGCATGAGCAGGGGGTGGGGGGAACAGCGAAGACACAGGGCATGAGCGGGGGGTGAGGGGAACAGGGGAGACACGGGGCATGAGCTGGGGGTGGGGGGGAAAGGAGGGAGACAAGGGCCATGAGCAGGGGGTGGGGGAAAAGGAGGGAGACACGGGGCATGAGCAGGGGGATGGGGGGGCAACAGAGAAGATACAGGGCATGAGCGGGGGGTGGGCGGAAACAGGGGAGACGCGGGGCATGAGCGGGGGTGGGTGGAAAAGGAGGGAGACACGGGGCATGAGCGGGGGGTGGGGGGAACAGTGGAGACATGGGGCATGAGCGGGGGGTGGGGGGAACAGTGGAGACACGGGCCATGAGCGGGAGTGGGGGGTGGGGGGAAACGGGAGGGAGACACGGGGCATGAGCCGGGGGTGAGGGGGAACAGGGGAGATACGGGGCATGAGCAGGGGTGGGGGGAAAGGAGGGAGACACGGGGCATGAGCGGGGAATGGGGGGAACAGGGGAGACACGGGCCATGAGTGGGGGGTGGGGGGAACAGTAGGGAGACACGGGGCATGAGTGGGGGGTGGGGGGGGGACAGGGGAGACACGTGGGCATGAGCAAGGGTGTAGGGGGCAACAGGGGAGACACGGGCCATGAGCGGGGGTGGGGATAACAGGGGAGACACGTGGGCATGAGCGGGGGGGAACAGCGGAGACATGGGGCATGTGCGGGGGGTGGGGGGAACAGGGGAGACACGTGGGCATGAGCGGGGGTGGGGGGAACAGGGGAGACACGTGGGCATGAGCGGGGGGTGTGGCGAACAGTAGGGAGACACGGGGCATGAGTGGGAGGTGGGGGAACAGGGGAGACACGTGGGCATGAGCGGGGGTGGGGGGAACAGGGGAGACACGGGCCATGAGCGGGGGTGGGAGGGAACGGAGGGAGACACGGGGCATGAGCGGGGGAGTGGGGGGAACAGAGGAGACACGGGGCATGAGTGGGGGGTGGGGGGAACAGGGGAGACACGTGGGCATGAGCGGGGGTGGGGGGAACAGGGGAGACACGGGCCATGAGCGGGGGTCGGGGGGAACAAGAGAGAGACACGGGCCATGAGCGGGGGATGTGGGGAACAGTAGGGAGACACGGGGCATGAGTGGGGGGTGGGGGGAACAAGGGAGACACGTGGGCATGAGCGGGGGTGGGGGGAACAGGGGAGACACGGGCCATGAGCGGGGGTGGGGGGAACGGAGGGAGACACGTGGGCATGAGCGGGGTGTGGGGGAACAGGGGAGACAAGGGGCATGAGCGGGGGGTGGGGGAAAATGAGGGAGACACGGGGCATGAGCGGGGGGAACAGGCGAGACATGGGGCATGAGCGGGGGATGCGGGGGGTGGGGGGAAAGGAGGGAGACACAGGGCATGAGCAGGGGGTGAGGGGGAACAGGGGAGACACGGGGCATGAGCTGGGGGTGGGGGCAGGAACAGGGGAGACACGGGGCATGAGCGGGAGTGGGGGGAACATGGGAGACACGTGGGCATGAGCGGGGGGTGGGGGGAACAGGAGGGAGACACAAGGCATGAGTGGGGGTGGGGTGTAGTAACAGGGGAGACACAGGGCATGAGCGGGAGGGCCTCATGTGTTTTGCTATGTGTGTTACACAGCACCCTCCGTGCCGTAACACTGGGGTGTCCTAGAGGATCCCCACCATAGACTCCATACCCGGGGACTGACTACTGTCTCCCAGGGCATGTAAAGTCACCATTGGCTTTACTAGACCTAAATTTACTAACAGAACTAGTACAAACCATCCTATTGTGGACGTACTGGTAGGGGTAATTCGATTACTCCTGGGTGTGTTATTCAAGGTGGGCACTGTCCCGTCCCCCCACGTCGGGTTTTGGCTGGTGGCAGTGGATACTACTTTTATATTCGACCGCGAATATATTTCTATGGGATTCTTCCCATTGTTGGAGGCTAATACTTTTTCCACATTAGTCTCTAACATACCGCCAGTGTATTTATCTTAAATAAATTCACCGGTTGGTATTTTCTGCCAGAACTCGATTTTTAAAATGGCGTATGTGTTCACCTCTGTAACTCCGAACCAAAGGTTGAGCCCTTTGTTCCACTTTTGGCGGGCTTCTGCACAGAAGCCCTCCAGAGTGGTGCCATCCTGTCTGGGTACCACAGTGGGTGTGCGAGGGGGTTTAGGCACCCTGGACTGAGTTGCCTTGCCAACTCAAGTCGCACTCTGGTGTGATTGGCCCAAGTGGTGAGCCACCCCGTTCACCACATAGCGTGTTTGATTGACAGCTAGGCTGAATGAATGGGGGTTTTCTGCATAAAAGCAGAGCTTTTGGGACTGGATCTTCAGAAGTCGCCACAGGACCTAAGAATCCGACAAGGGTAAAGCTGAGCCAACCTGCAACGATGACACCTCCGGTGGAGCCCTGCTGAACCGACTCACCACTTCCCGACGACAGAGGAGATCTCCCTGCTGGAGAATCTTCTTCCCTTGACTGGTGGGAACAACCGGTCCCTTGCTTTTTCTTCGTTTCCAGGACGTTTAGTGGTCGAATTGCCCGTGCTGAGCACCCCAGCAACCAGATAGCCACTAACAACTGTACCGCGACCAAAAGGTGGTGCCTTGTGACGGAGCACTCTGTGGCTGGTCTCCTCCCTGGTGGTGCAACGATCTTCAACTGTTCCTCGACGACAAGATCCTTTCATCTTCTGGCAAAGCCCCAACTTGCATCCACCACCAGGAACAACTGCCCCCGCCAGAGCTGTTCTTCACTTACAAGGTACCGTGTCCGCCTGGCTTCCCTTGTGACGGTTAGCGTGAGGTGTCTTAAAACCTTACCTTTCCACTGGGTTGCCTCCAGACCTTCTTAACTTTTTGTTCTAAACTGGTCCAACCTTTCTGTGACATTTTGCTACAAAGACTCGAAGTGCATTTCCACTGTGACACTTTTGGGACATATCGCCTTGACTCTCTCCGAGTGGGCCTGGCCTCTGAACTTTGTGATCTACAGTAGACCCTGCCTTGCTTGCCTTGCATTTGCTTCGTGAAAGTGTTGGTACCGAGTTGATTTCAAACCCTGCCTTTTCTCTCCCGTTCTAACGAATATAAGAGTGCCATCTAGGTTAAAGCATTCACCCCTGTCTGCAAATAAGTGGTGCAGTTGAACCTAGACTTGTCGAAATATTGTTAGGGGATTGATATAATTATAGTAATTGTGATTGAAGTTGTTTGCCATATTAGTGCCAGTGTGTTTTTCGTAGATGTGTCCTTAAATAAATAATTATATATCTTTACCCAAAGCTCTGATCAGTGTCTGCTTGTTCTACTGTGTAAATTGCCCTATCTTGTATACTCTAAATACTGCCTAACTCAACTTGAGAGATGTCTGACTGCTCAGCCACAGCTACCCGGTAAATCTGGGTGGTACGTACTGCTACCAATTGGGTTTACTGCGAACTCCTGTAGTCTTAAATCTTTTGCAGTGGTCCCAGAGGGAACTGCACAGGTTTCTGCCTAACAGGGGAGAAAAGGAGGGAGACACGGGGCATGAGCAGGGTGTGGGGGGAAAAGGAGGGAGACACATGGCATGAGCATGGTGTGGGGGGAACAGTGGAAACACGGGGCATGAGCGGGGGTTGGGGGGAAAGGAGGGAGACACACGGCATGAGCGGGGGGTGGGGGGAAAGGAGGTAGACATGGGGCATGAGCAGAGAGTGGGGGGAACAGTGGGGACACGGGGCGTGAGCGGGGTGTGGGGGGAATAGGAGGGAGACACAGGGCATGAGCGGGGTGGGGGCTAACAGGGGAGACACGGGGCATGAGCGGGAGGTGGGGGGAACTGGGGAGACACGGGGCATGAGCGGGGGGGAACAAGAGAGAGACACGGGCCATGAGCGGGGGTTGGGGGGAACAGGAGAGACACGTGGGTATGAGCGGGGGGTGGGGGGAACAGGGGAGACACGTGGACATGAGTGGGGGGTAGGGGTAACAGGGGAGACAAGGGGCATGAGCGGGGGGTGGGGGGAAAAAGAGGGAGACAGGGCAAGAGCAGGGGGTGGGGGGAACAGGGGAGACACAGAGCATGAGCGGGTGGTGGGGGGAAAGGAGGGAGACATGGGGCAGGGGGTGGGGGAACAGGGGAGACACAGGGCATGAGCAGGGGGTGGGGGAAAGGAGGGAGACACGGGGCATGAGCGGGGGGGTGGGGGGAACAGGGGAGACAAGGGCAATGAGCGGGGGTGGGGATAACAGGGGAGACACGTGGGCATGAGCGGGGGTGGGGGGAACAGGGGAGACACGTGGGCATGAGCGGGGTGTGGGGGGAACAGGGGAGACAAGGGGCATGAGCGGGGGGTGGGGGGAAAATGAGGGGGACACGGGGCATGAGCAGGGGGTGGGGGGGAACAAGAGAGAGACACGGGCCTCGAGTGGGTGGTGTGGGGAACAGTAGGGAGACACGGGGCATGAGTGGGGGGTGGGGGGGAACAGGGGAGACACGTGGGCATGAGCGGGGGTGGGGGGAACAGGGGAGACACAGGCCATGAGCGGGGGTGGGGGGGAACGGAGGGAGACACGGGGCATGAGCGGGGGGTGGGGGGAACAGAGGGAGACACGGGGCATGAGCGGGGGGGTGGGGGGAACAGGGGAGACAAGGGCAATGAGCGGGGGGTGGGGATAACAGGGGAGACACGTGGGCATAAGCGGGGGGTGGGGATAACAGGGGAGACACGTGGGCATGAGCGGGGGGTGGGGGGTACAGGGGAGACACGTGGGCATGAGCGGGGTGTGGGGGGAACAGGGGAGACAAGGGGCATGAGCGGGGGGTGGGGGGAAAATGAGGGGGACACGGGGTATGAGCGGGTGGTGGGGGGAAAAGGAGGGAGACATGGGGCATGAGTGGGGGGAACAGGCGAGACATGGGGCATGAGCGGGGGGTGGGGGGGCAGGGGAAACATGGGGCATGAGCGGGGGGTGGGGGGGAAAGGAGGGAGACACAGGGCATGAGCAGGCGGGTGGAGGGAACAGGGGAGACACGGGGCATGATCGGGGGGTGGGGGCGGGAACAGGGGAGACACGGGGCATGAGCGGGCGTAGGGGGAACATGGGAGACATGTGGGCATGAGCGGGGGGTGGGGGGTGAACAGGAGGGAGACACAGGACAGGAGTGGGGGTGGGGTGTAACAGGGGAGACACGGGGCATGAGCAGGAGGTGGGGGGAACTGGGGAGACACGGGGCATGAGCAGGGGGTGGGGGGTGTTAGGGATAATTCTCTGTTTAGGCTTAATTTCCTAACCTAGTGAGTCTCCCAGCAGCTTTGCTGGATTTCTGGAGTTTGTTTTTTTCATCCTGCCAAGAGTGAGACTCTTTTCCTCCCACTCTTGGACATGATTCGTGGTATTTCTTTGAATGTCAATGTGTTCGATGGGCTATGGGGTCTTTAACTCCATAGGGCCTCATGTGTTTTACTATGTGTGTTACACAGCACCCTCCGTGCCGTAACACTGTGGTGTCCTAGAGGATCCCCACCATAGACTCCATACCCTGGGACTGACTACTGTCTCCCACGGCATGTAAAGTCACCATTGGCTTTACTAGACCTAAATTTACTAACAGAACTAGTACAAACCATCCTATTGTGGACGTACTGGTAGGGGTAATTCGATTACCCCTGGATCTGTTGTTCGAGGGGGGCACTGTCCCGTCCCCCCTCGTCGAGTTTTGGCTGGTTCCAGTGGATACTACTTTTATATTCGACCGCGAATATATTCCTATGGGATTCTTCCCATTGTTGGAGGCTAATACTTTTTCCACATTAGTCTCTAACATACCGCCGGTGTATTTATCTTAAATAAATTCACCGGTTGGTATTTTCTGCCAGAACTCGGTTTTGAAAATGGCGTATGTGTTCGCCTCTGTAACTCCGAACCAAAGGTTGAGCCCTTTGTTCCACTTTTGGTGGGCTTCTGCACAGAAGCCCTCCAGAGTGGTGCCATCCTGTCTGGGTACCACAGGGGGTTTAGGCACCCTGGACTGAGTTGCCTTGCCAACTCAAGTCGCACTCTGGTGTGATTGGCCCAAGTGGTGAGCCACCCCGCTCACCACTTAGCGTGTTTGATTGACAGCTAGGCTGAATGAATGGGGGTTTTCTGCATAAAAGCAGGGCTTTTGGGACTGGATCTTCAGAAGTCGCCACAGGACCTAAGAATCCGACGAGGGTAAAGCTGAGCCAACCTGCAACGATGACACCTCCGGTGGAGCCCTGCTGAACCGACTCACCACTTCCCGACGACAGAGGAGATCTCCCTGCTGGAGAGTCTTCTTCCCTTGACTGGTGGGAACAACCGATCCCTTGCTTTTTCTTCGCTTCCAGGACGTCTAGTGGTCGAATTGCCCGTGCTGAGCACCCCAGCAACCGGATAGCCACTAACCACTGTACCGCGACCAAAAGGTGGTCCCTTGTGATGGAGCACTCTGCGGCTGTTCTCTTCCCTGGTGGTGCAACGATCTTCAACTTTTCCTCAAAGACGAGATCCTCTCATCTTCTGGCAAAGCCCCAACTTGCATCCACCACCAGGAACAACTGCCCCCGCCGGAGCTGTTCTTCACTTACAAGGTACCGTGTCCGCCTGGCTTCCCTTTTGACGGTTAGCGTGAGGTGTCTTAAATACTTACCTTTCCACTGGGTTGCCTCCAGACCGTCTTAACTTTTTGTTCTAAACTGGTCCAACCTTTCTGTGACATTTTGCTACAAAGACTCGAAGTGCATTTCCACTGTGATACTTTTGGGACATATCGCCTTGCCTCTCTCCGAGTGGGCCTGGCCTCTGAACTTTGTGATCTACAGTAGACCCTGCCTTGCTTGCCTTGCATTACTTCGTAAAAACTTCGTAAAAGTGTTGGTACCGAGTTGGTTTCATACCCTCTCTTTTTTCTCCCGTTCTAACGAATATTAGAGTGCCATCTAGGTTAAAGCATTCACCCCTGTCTGCAAATAAGTGGTGCAGTTGAACCTAGACTTGTCGAAATATTGTTAGGGGATTGATATACTTATAGTAATTGTGATTGAAGTTGTTTGCCATATTAGTGCCAGTGTGTTTTTCGTAGATGTGTCCTTAAATAAATAATTATATATCTTTACACCAAAGCTCTGATCAGTGTCTGCTTGTTCTAGTGTGTAAATTGCCCTATCTTGTATACTCTAAATACTGCCTAACTCATCTTGAGAGAAGTCTGACTGCTCAGCCACAGCTACCCGGTAAATCTGGGTGGTACGGCCTGCTACCAATTGGGTTTATTGCGAACTCCTGTAGTCTTAAATCTTTTGCAGTGGTCCCAGAGGGAACTGCACAGGTTTCTGCCTAACAGGGGGGAAAAGGAGGGAGACACGGGGCATGAGCAGGGTGTGGGGGGAAAAGGAGGGAGACACAGGGTATGAGCAGGGTTTCGGGGGAACAGTGGAGACATGAGGCATGAGCGGGGGGTGGGGGGAAAGGAGGGAGACACAGGGCATGAGCGGGGGGTGGGGGGAAAGGAGGGAGACATGGGGCATGAGTGGGGGGTGGGGGGAACAGTGGGGACACGGGGCATGAGCGGGGGGTGGGCGGAACGGGAGGGAGACACAGGGCATGAGCGGGGTGGGGGCTAACAGGGGAGACATGGGGCATGAGCGGGAGGTGGGGGGAACTGGGGAGACATGGGGTATGAGCAGGGGGTGGGTGGAAAAGTGGAGACACGGGGCTTGAGCGGGGGGTGGTGGGAACGGGAGGGAGACACAGGGCTTGAGCAGGGGTGGGGGGTAACAGGAGGGAGACACGGGGCATGAGCGGAGGGTGGGGGGGAAAGGCGGGAGAACCGGGGCATGAGTGGCGGGCTACAGGGGAGACACGGGGCATGAGTGGGGGGTGGGGGGAAAAGGAGGGAGACACGGGCCATGAGCAGGGGGTGGGGGGGAACAAGGGAGACATGGGGCATGAGCGGAGGGTGGGTGGGAAAAGGAGGGAGACACAGGGCATGAGCGGGGGGTGGGGGGAAAGGCAGGAGAACCGGGGCATGAGCAGGGGGTGGGGGGCTACAGGGGAGACACGGGGCATGAGTGGGGGATGGGGGGAAAAGGAGGGAGACACGGGCCATGAACAGGGGGTGGGGGAACAGGGGAGATATGGGGCATGAGTAGGGGGTGGGGGAAAAGGAGGGAGACACGGGGCATGAGCGGGGGGGGAACAGTGGAGACACGGGGGCATGAGCAGGGCGTGGGGGGAACAGTGGAGACACAGGGCATGAGCGGGGATGGGGGGAATGAGAGGGAGACACAGGGCATGAGCAGGGGTGGGGGGTAACTGGGGAGACAAGGGGCATGAGTGGGGGTTTGGGGGGAACAAGAGAGAGACTTGGGGCATGAGTTGGGTGTGGGGGAACAGGGGAGACACGTGGCATGAGTGGGGGGGAACAGGGGAGACACGGGGCATGAGCGGGGGGTGAGGGGAACAGGGGAGACACGGGGCATGAGCGGGGGGTTAGGGGAACAAGAGAGAGACATGGGCCATGAGCGGGGGGTGGGGGAAAAGTAGGGAGACACGGGGCATGAGTGGGGGGTGGGGGGAACAGGGGAGATACGTGGGCATGAGCGGGGGTGGGGGGGAAAGGAGGGAGACACGGGGCATGAGTGGGGGGGTGGGGGGAACAGGGGACACACGAGCATGAGCGGGGTTTGGGGGAAAAAGAGGGAGACACAGGGCATGGGGGGTGGGGGGAACGAGGTAGACACGGGGCATGAGCTGGGGTGGGGGAACAGGGGAGACATGGGGCATGAGCAGGATGTGGGGGGGAAAAGGGGGGAGACACGGGACATGAGCGAGGGGAGGGGGGCAACAAGAGAGAGACACGGGCCATTAGCGGGGGGTGGGGGGAACAGTAGGGAGTCACTGGGCATGAGTGGGGGGTGGGAGGGAACAGGGGAGATACGTGGGCATGAGCGGGGGGTGGGAGGAACAGGAGAGACAAGGGGCATGAGCGGGTGGGTCGGGGGGAACGGGCCATGAGCGGGGGGTGGGGGGAACAGTGGAGACACGGGGCATGAGCGGGGGGTTAGGGGTCTCTTGTTCAGGGGTGCTTTAGACCCCTGAACAAGAGACCCTCCCTTGATCTAAGAGTTAAGAAAGGAAAGGAAAGGCAGGGCTAAGCAGGTGGGAGGAGCTTGCATCACATAACCAAGATCTACTTTTACATGCTCACCAACTGCAAAGGAAAAGAGTTTGCCTGAAATGTCTGAAAACTGGTGGTGGGCATAGCAAGTGAGTGGCAGTGCCTGGTCATGTGACCAGCAGCCTCCGCAATTATGTCTTGAAATAACCAAATAAATGAATATATACATAAAGTAACATGTGAAAGAATAATAACATTTAGGCAGTGCACCCAGTATTAGTGATGCTCTTACAATAGATCTTCCTTTCTAGCATGCATTTTGATGCTCAGAGGTTATATTAAGGTGGGCTTAGCTGTGGCTTGTTTTTCTAGTGGTCTCTCGACCATGGGTGTATGGAGATGGACTGGAAAAGGGCTGCTTGTAGAAACAGCAGCAAAGGACTTCTAGGCACACATGACTGCACAAAAGGGCTATGTTCGATACAGAAAAGGGATTGCTTGGCAAGTGTGTATGACAAGATGATGGGAGGGGTGTGGAAATCCCTCAAAGGGACGCTTCCAAAGAGGATTTGCCATGTGACACGATAACTGGAAGTTGATATTGAGGAAGTACTAAATGTGAATGAAGGTGTATGGTATTGTCATGAAGTGGGATGCTTTTTTACGAAAGGACTAATGATGATTTTGACACATTCAGGTGACGTTGAAGCTGAGGGGGTCTGGACGGTGGATTAGATGAGAGAGGTCAATTCCCAATAGATGCAGGTTTTGTTATCCAGTCTTGGCAGAAAATAATAAAACTGTCTCTGATTGTCACCATCCTAAATTGATGTGAGAGCCTGGTTTCTCCAACATTTCTGATGACGTGGACTTGAACCTGACACACACTACCTCCAGCGCGCAACAAACAGAGCTAGGGAGTCCTACTTGAAAACTCTGCAGAGGTCGTCTGCAGGAGACTGACTGTCAGAGGTGCACTTGGGTGGCCATTTAGGGGAGCCAGGGTTTTACACAATGACACAGCATCTTACAGACCTCCTTCAGAGTTAAGCATAATAGTTATTTGAAATTTTTGTGTCATTATTTTGGTTTGATAATTGTGGTTATGTGGTTACTGCTATGGTACTTGCTCTGGTATATCTGTAAGGATCTAGCAACCTTCTGAAAATCATTTCTGGGGTGGTGACATTATTCTGGGCTTGAAAGGCTCTAGAGACCTTCTGATAAACTGTTCTGATGTAGTGTTCATACATTTATGTAATCGGAATGGTACACAGGGTAAAGCACTTCCAATAGGGCAGGGGTGCACAACTGATTTTGACAGAGGGCCCAAAGTACCTTACATGAGGGCTATAGTGGGCCGAAAAGTAAATGTGGGCGGGGCTGTAGGCGGGGAGTGGCAGGAGGCTTTTTAAACCCCCAATTTCTACTAAACACATGGAAAAATAATGTTTTTGAGGGGTAACAATTTTTATTTGCATTTCAAACTTACATTTTGTACTACACATTTTCCATTGTTATAATTTATTTCTATTTAGTTATTGTATCTCGCATGTTTAGTTAACTTATATATATTTTATTGACCCTAGATTGGACATGCCGTCATTTTGGACTGCTACAGTTTGCTATTTGGGTTGCCCAAGAGGAGTATGGCCTTCATTGAGTCAGGTTTCCTCAAAAAGCCAAAGATGAACATCTCCCAACTGTGCCTGTTTTAGCTTTATTATTGGGTTCACTCTTGGAGTGCAACACTATGCCCCTCACCCCCAACCAAACACTATGCCCCTTGGCCCCCTCACCCCCAACCAAACATTATGCCCCATGGCTCCCTCACCCCCAACCAAACATTATGCCCCATGGCCCCCTCACCCCCAACCAAACACTATGCCCCATGGCCCCCTCACCCCAACCAAACATTATGCCCCATGTCCCTCACCCCCAACCAAACACTATGCTCCATGGCCCCCTCACCCCCAACCAAACATTATGCCCCATGGCCCCCTCACCCCCAACCAAACACTATGCCCCATGGCCCCCTCACCCCCAACCAAACACTATGCCCCATGGCCCCCTCACCCCAACTCCAAACCCCCATCCCCCAAATCAGCACACACACGCACCCAACCAGACCCGAACCCCCAACTCAGCACACTCTCAAACATGCACCCATACAGACCCAAACCCCCACTCCCCAACTCAGCACACTCTCAAACATGCACCCATACAGACCCAAACCCTCCACCCCCCCAACTCCAAACCCCCACCCCCCAAATCAGCACACACACACACAAGCACCCAACCAGACCTGAACCCCCACCCCCCAACTCAGCACACTCTCAAACATGCACCCATACAGACCCGAACCCCCCACCCCCCAACTCCAAACCCCCACCCCCCAAATCAGCACACACACACACACCCAACCAGACCCGAACTCCCACCCCCCAACTCAGCACAAACATGCAAACATACAGACCCAAACCCCCACCCCCAACTCAGCACACAGACCCGAACCCCCACCCCCCAACTCAGCACACACACAAACATGCACCCATACAGACCCGAACCCCCCACCCCTCCCAACTCCAAACCCCCACCCCCCAAATCAGCACACACACAAGCACCCAACCAGACCCGAAACCCCACCCCCCAACTCAGCACACTCTCAAACATGCAAACATACAGACCCAAACCCCCACCCCCCACACACATCCAACACCCCCCCACCCCCGCATCTCAACATACACATAAAATACATTCAGATCCAAACATCCGACACACATCCAACACCCCCCACCCCAACATACACACAAAAACATTAAAATCCAAATATCCGGCACACATCCAACACCCCCCCACCCCCGCATCTCAACATACACACAAAAAACATTAAAATCCAAACATCCGACACACATCCAACACCCCCCCACCCCCACATCTCAACATACACACAAAATACATTTAAATCCAAACATCCGACACACATCCAACACCCCCCCACCCCCACATCTCAACATACACACAAAATACATTCAGATCCAAACATCCGACACACATCCAACACCCCCCCCACCCCCACATCTCAACATACGCACAAAATACATTCATATCCAAACATCCGACACACAACCAACACCCCCCCACCCCCGCATCTCAACATACACACAAAATACATTCAGATCCAAACATCCGACACACATCCGACACCCCCCCACCCCCGCATCTCAACATACACACAAAATACATTCAGATCCAAACATCCGACACACATCCGACACACATCCGACACCCCCTCGCAACATACACACACAAACAAAGCAAAACAGACCCGACACACAAACACAAACAGACCACTTACCGGAGACGTGCTGGAAGGCAGGCAGGTAAGCGGCAGGTAAGCAGGAACGCTGGACTCGTACTACGGCTGGCGTGGTCCAAGGCTGAAATGCCTTCCGGCATCAAGCCTTATGGTTCACGCCAGCCGTAGTGCTGGCCCTCCATTGGTGCAGCACACACGCATTACGTGGCTCGTAGGAGCGACGTGATGCTTGTGTTTGCTGAGCCAATGAGGGCCAGTGTTTTGTCCGGCCCGGAAGACAACAAAGACTTTCCTAATGGAGGGCGGCCGCGGGCCGCCCTCCATTAGGAAAGTGTTTGTGCCTCGCGGGCCGGACAAAAGAGCATGGCGGGCCGCAACTGGCCCGCAGGCCGTATGTTGTGCACCCATGCAATAGGGGGAGATGGAATGCACAGAGAGTGAGTGCTCCAAATCTTTTTAGGAACATTTTGAGATGCCTCTGGTTTACTGACTCCTTTCCACAATAGAATGCACAGAAAGTAGAGTCACAGTATGAGTGAAAAAGGGGCAAGTGGAGATTTAAATGAGTGGCGCTAAACCGAGGAGTAGTCATGGGTACAGATCAGTCAAAGCAGGCAACTGCACCATGTAAGGGTCCGTCTGCTTATTACATGTTCACTAGCTGCAGCAGTGCCACATGTTATTATATCTAGTCTGGTTCTCTTTGTGATCTAATAGTTCTACCCTTATATATAAACTTGTGTTTGTTTTTTTCTTTAAGTGAGGGGGTCACTTCTCACCCCATCTTCCGTGCTCCTATCCCAACATCTCCCTCACTAATAACCCCCCACACACGGATACACACAAAGGGCCTCATTACGACTTTGGAGGCAGCCATGTCCTTAATAAGGGCATGGCTGCCTCCAAAATCGGGTCCGTGTCCGGGTTCCCTGAATGGGGAAATACCGGGCTATTCCGAGTATGGAGGGCCCGGTATTTCCTCCTTCAGGGAACACGGGCCCGGTCCTTCCCCATTCCTATTCAAGCCCTCATAGGGCTCAATGGGAATGGGGAGGGAGCTAACAAAAGGCCCATTACGAAAAGGCCCGTTGTTAGCTCCCTGGTCCCCTCGCGGGACCCGCTATGGACGTCTGGAAAAAACAGACGTCCAGAGCGGGTCCCACGAGGGGACCTCGTAATAGTGCGGAGTGAGTTTAACGGCGCCAGCACCATTACCGGCGCCGTTAAACCTATTCCGCACAAGTTATAATGAGGCCCAAAGACCCAGATACACACACACATTCTTCCACCGGTCACACTCCCATACAACTTCCCTGTAATTCACACAAGCACCCAGAACATGTACACTTCATTCTTATCCACACACGTGCTCGCAACCATGTACACATTCACACTGCATTCATTCGTGTGCGTGCACTTACAGACACCACCTTGCATGCATGCACTCATACATTCATACATACATACAATCCTCCCACACATGCATGCTCTCAAACAAAAAAAAATTTTCCCCCTTAACATTTCCCCTCCAGACTCAACACAACGACGCTCGGCTTCTCCTTAGGCTCTCCGGCTCCCACGTTCTATGCAGACAGGAACAGGAAGCAGGGCTGGCGTGGGAGCCAGAGAGTGACTCCTGCTGCTCAGCCTGCAGAGTGACATCTGTAAATGCCTACGCAGTGCTGCGTGCTGAGTAGCCTGTAGTAGGGTCGTACCTATCTTCAAGTACCACGCCAGGACCAGGTGATTGGGGTAAGTGCCTTTATCCCACTGGCATAGAGAGGAACAACCACTGGTATCCAGCGCCCCAGCCAGCTATCTTCCAACTGGCACTCTGTGGAACATTCCCTCAGGCTCACGCACCAAAATTACAAGCATCCATCACCTCCATGCACCATACATTCTGACAGGTAGAATACAACAACAGCATTTGCAGATTTTGTGTGGGCCTTGCCCACAAAGCCCATACCCTGTCTAAAGCTCTGGCTGAAACCCTCCCAGATTTGCAGTATTGCGGCACACTCTATGACAGCAATAGTGATATTCAAGTCGCTGTTTATAAGGGGACATTTCGCATGAATTCAGAATCATTCACCTTAATGTAATATTAATGTCTAATATCTTTAATCAGCTTTGGGAAACACAATGCATTCACTCACATAAACAGTAATAGATTTGATTTTACAATCAATGAACGAACCCGTGCATAGTGAGCGAATTCATTTGTCGCTGCTTGCAAATCCGTACTTGAATAGAACCGTGCGTGAGCAGTGGCACGGTGCAAAAAAAGAAACGATTTCCAGATGCTCTCTGCGGAATGCGAAAGCAATAGTGTAAGTCCCTTTCAATTATGTATTTAATATCTCCCCAGAAGTTTGAACAAATAGAGATGCATGAAGTGCAACGGAGTCATAAATCTACTGTCGGTGTAATCGATTTCTGTCTTGTTCTTTTATTTCCAGTAAATAATGATCTTCAAACGTTTCACGGTGCTGTTGCAGAAAAGTTTACCAGCGACGGTTCTTCTCCATTTTACCTTTTTTTTTCCTTTTACATGGATCTTGTAACACCATTAGCAAGATCTAAAGAAAATGACAGAGGGCATTTTCCCCATAACCTCCATCAAATCAGGCATGTTATGATCAATAGCACCATTTTCTTCCATCTCGCATCTTGGGAGGGTGGGAGAGGTCACTTGCGTTTCTCTTGTTCGCAGAAGCATTTTTAAAGGGAACAAAACAAACAAGACACGATGTGCTACTGATATAGCCAAGAACAGTTCTGTGTTTATTTACAACACAAATGAGGCCTAAACAGGCGATACAGCACTGTCCAAATGCAAAATGGGATACTGTAGAGGGGCCAGAGAAGGTAACTTGAAAATCCAGTCGAATTTTTCTGTGACAAAATATTTCCTCGGAAAACCAGAAATGGCATAGGTTTACCCGCGTGATTATCCCGTGGATGGTTACTGAGGTAACAATCTGAAAATGGTTCAAGACGCGCGGCGCTCATGCGAGGCAGGTCTCCAGCGGCAATGTGCACTGCACCATAGGTTACGAGAGATTTTGGTGCGTTGCGCAAGCGTCGTCTGCAGGGCACAGTGCATTTGTATGGTGAAAATGGCAACATGATGTGTCCTTGTAAATTGATGAAGCGATTGTTGATTGGAAGGTTACTGTTGCGCCCCGATATAAGGTTCTAGGTCATTATCGAACCCAATGGAGACCACTCCTCCAAAAGTTTTTGTTTGGCTTGCTCTGAACAGTTATGTTATGTTATGTTATGTTATTTGGCATTTATATAGCACCCTTTGGCAACTCTCGTCTACTGCATTGCCACTTTCTGCTCAAATTTCCAGTGCTATGCTGATGACACTCAACTCATTTTCAGGCTGCCCTCTGTAACCTCCTCTCCCTCTATCATCTCTGATTGCCTAACTGCCATTCAAGATTGGTGTGCCGCCAATGATCTTTGTCTTAATGCCAGCAAGACCGAGATCCTCCTCATCGGCACTCCTTCACCATCCTTTCCCCTCACTCTCTGGCCGGCCTCCCTTGGCCCGCCTCCTACCCCCATCTGCGAGGTTAAGAACCTCAGGGTCATCCTTGACTCCACTCTTTCCTTCTCTACCCACATCTCTGAGATCTCTAAAAAGTCACATTTCCTACTGCACCTCCTCAGAGGTACTCTGCCTTTCCTCTCCTTCCCCCAGAAGCTCACAGTATCCCAAGCTCTGGTTCTCTCTAGCTTGGACTATTATAACAGCCTCTTTGTAAATCTACCTGCCTCTACTCTCTGCCCTTTGCAACTAATCCAGAACAGGACTGGAAGACTTGTCCTTGGCCTCAAGCCCTGGGGTCGTATCTCTCCAGCTCTAAAATCTCTCCATTGGCTCCCGGTCGATGCAAGGATTAAATTCAAAACCCTCTGGGGCCTGGGTCCAAAATACCTGCAGCTATCCCTCCACAAATACTTCCCCTCTCGAGCTCTTCGCTCCTCTACCTCCAACTCCCTTAGGGTCAGTCGTTTTTCAAAGAAACGAGCTGGGGGTAGATCTCTGTCTTCGGCTGGGGCCTCCCTCTGGAACAGCCTCCCTGCCAATCTAAAACTTGAGGAGAACCATCTCCGGTTCCGGAAGCACCTCGAGACCTTCCACTTTTCTTCTGCCTTCGCTCCCCCTCTCCCCTGCTGATCTGTTCTCTCTTGGCACCGTGCACCTGACCACACTCTGTCCTCCGGGCCCAGGTACCTGCTCACCCTTCCAACCTCCCACACTGCCTCCGGGCCAGCCCTTGCACTGGGGTCTGTATCCATACCCATAGAGCCCTCTCTTTTTCTTCCTGCTCTTCTCATACCTACCCTGTCTGCTACCTTAACCCTAGCACTTGCAAATTGCTGGCTACACTACCACTGTTAGTTGCCTTTATTATTTATTTATTGTTATTTATCTGTTTCTCCTCTGCTTTGCACTTTCCACTTCTCTGAAACACTTGTGTACAAGCACGCGATAGAAACAAAATATCAATATCAATATCAATACCCTATATATCATTGATATGATCTCAAAGTGCTTGTGGGTTGAACGCTGTTAAGACAGATTTCTGAACTCGGTCCTGGAGGGGCAGAGGTTCAGAAGGCCAGCCTAGTTTCTTGGAACAGGGTAACCTCTGGACAAGCCAGACCAATCAGGCTAGCGATCGCGGCGGTCAAGACTAGGTCTTAAGAGGGGTGAGGGTGACTGAATGCCCGCAATGAGCACACAAAGCAAGAACACTTACAAATTACTCCAAGCAGGTGTTATATTAAAAATATAGACACATTTATTACAAGGCCTTTGTAACATTGACCGTAGCAAGAAATCACAATAAAACTCAAGTAAACCAACACATACCAATCAAATCCAATATATGTACAAATACAAACAAGTCTCACGAGTTAGACACACGAAATGTGTAGACCACCTAGATGGGGAGGAAAACAGGCAGTGCAAATAATAATTAGACCCAGTCTGCCTTCAGAGGCACCTAACTAAAAGGAGGTCCAAGCCCTATGAAGAGTGGAGCCTTGTGCTCAAAAGTACCTGCACACGCTGGTGCCAACGGGCAAAAGGGAGTCTCTTCGAGGGAATCAGGCAGTTTAGTTCGATGAACAAATGAAGATGAACAGAGCTCCGCGACTGAAGCGCAGCCTCCACTGGGGGCAGAAGCAGAGCGCGAGTACGGAAAGGCGTGCTGTTAGACACAGCGGGGAAAAGCTATGGGCTACTGCGGAAGGCGACCAGTTCCTAGCAATGCTACTCACCGGTCCCCGATGCAGGCAGACCCAGGATTCTCTGCATCAGTTTCACTGCTGGCAGGTTCAGATACGAGCAGGGGACGTCTCAGCGTCGTGTAGATTCCGCAGCAGCAGAAGTTGAGTTGAGGATGTCCCAAACAGTGAACCTGCACAGTTTGTTACCACAGCAGCGCAACGGAGCGGCCGTGTGTATTTCAGCCAAAAGTACACTACTCACTTCAGACCTGGGAATGCCAAGTGTACGAATTGTGTGAGAGTGACAAGGACTCGTAATACAACACAACCTGACAACGGTTACAGAGCAAGACTCCTGGGTAGGCTGGTCAGTCTGCTGGATGGCCCAGAGACACTTCCGAAGGCTTATGTGCAGGAGATGGTGAAGATGCCGAGAATAGTTGTTCCCACTATTCCAAGGGGTCGAAGTACCAGTAAAGGCCTTCTCGTTCGGTCAGAGGTAGAAAGGGTTTCACAAAGCGACATCAGTGCAGAGGAGCAGTCCTTCAGCGGGTCACCAGCGATTCCTCGGTTCAGCCTTGTAGTTGCAGGATACTTGGCTCCTGTATTCCTTCGTTCGTGAGAACTCAGGAGATCGACATGGTAGTGGTGATCCAGCCACCTCTTATCCACGGTTCCCTTCACGGCAAAATGGAGGGGACCCAATAGGAGATCTGCTCACAAAACACTCACACCATACGTGGACCTATCACGGACCACGGAGGTCCCAGGCATTCACGACACACTAGACTCTCTGGCACCCAGGATGTGTATTGGGACCAGACATCCCAGCCCACATCCTGGAGGCACACACAAGACCTGTAGAAGCCTGCGAAAGCATCTGTGTTTTGCGGAAAAGTACATACCCAAATAAGGAAGGCCTCAGGTCGGCTCGACCTGGGGAAGGTGAAGGAGGCAAGACAGTCAGCGGACAGGACAAAGAGCCTCATGGCCTGGTCATTTTGGGAGCCAGGCCACCATTTTGGGCTAAGCGCGAGAAACGCGCTTAAACGACAAAAGGAGCTCAAAAACACAAAGAAACAATCGCTGCCACCATTCCCGTCCGTGATTCACTTACCGGCATACTCCTCATGAGGTCCATTGTCCTTCTGCATATAGAAAATATTGCTAGCTCAATCCGCAGTGTGCTTCGGATCCTGAGTGATTATGAGTGGGTATCGGGATTTAAAGGTAATACCAACACAACCCTTTTAGTCAAGGTGCGCAAGACCAAGTGGATGATATAGGCAAATTCGAGATTCTGATTGAAAGGCAATACAGATCGCCAAAAACCTGCATGACCTAAATCGGATGAGCCATAAATGGGCCCTTCAATCCCCTCCAATCCGGGATGACATACCGGACCCATCCAGGATTCAGGACTGGTATGAGGTGGGACTCGAAAGAGTGGGGCAAGTAGTTAAGGGTAAGGAATTTGTAGACATTGGGGTGTTAGAAGAATGCTTCCACATTAAGAAATTGTCAGTGTTTAAATATAAACCAACATACAAGTTCCACAGAAAGCTACCCCGATTGTACATACAATGGACGTGGGCGCCCATAGTCAAGTAATAGAAAACTGTCTTGCATTGCTTACGCAGAATCACAGTGTCAGTGAAAGTATTACCACATTTTATTCAAAAACCATATGTTAAAACACTCAAATAAAACATAAAAGCATACACATATTAAGTGTTGTATCCAACATATATGTCTGTCAAACGATTTCCAAAACACAGTCAAATCTTATCGTCTGTCTTCTACTTCTTGAAGGCAATTGTATATTTCATGTGAGGTTAGTAACACATGTGAGAGGCTTATTGACACTAATGCATATCAAATTGGTCTTCCTGTTTCGTGTCTACACAGTTTTGCTTTTCTAGATGCAAAGAAGACACATCTATGAACCAGTTTCTTTTCTGTGCTCCTTTGGATTCGTCTTCAGGACACAAGATGGGAATGAGACGTGTGAGTGTTGCACGTTTCTTCCAGTGCATGTGCTATAGCAGTTTGGACACTATTGAAAAAATCACATAAATACAACATTTTTAAAAACTGACCTTTGCCATAGCTTTACCCTAAGCTAAGCTATGCCCAATTTTAACTGACCTTCAATTTCTTAGCTGTGTGCCAATCTGGTTACATGGAATCATCAGTGAATGAGGCCATCCGAATTATTCGTCTTCTTTCCGAAATGGAATTCAGAGACAAGAAATCATTTTATTTCTGCACAGTGGCATTCTAATTAATGGTGAGTCAAGACACAGAATTACTTTTACCTGAGAATTCGTCTCTAGCTGCTTATTTATCAATTTGGGATTCGTTGCAACCACCCCAGCTGTGGCCGTTTTTCGTTCAGCCTGCTTACATGCTGCAGATTATTAGAGGTTGGTTGGTAATCCTCTAGTCCTGGAAAACAGGGTTAGCCATTTTATTATACTCTATTCCCTTTACCTTTTGGTGAGCTTCAGTGTGTAATATGTACCTGGTGGGGTATTTACCTTGCAAGATTGACTTTTACCGGCTTTTCTTGATATCGTGTAGCCCAGAGTGTCACTTTAATTCAGGGCTGGTCCGTGTTATGAATCCCCAATTCAGATGTGTGCAACGTTATTTTTCCACACGCGAGCACTCTGCAAAACCAAGCACAGGCGAGTGGGAGGTTGATATAGATCTCATAATTCAAACTTACTGACTGCACCTAAGTATCGCGTCAGTATTTACTTACATTAATACTCCTCGCTCAGGATATCAGTTCTAACTTCAGTCGCCGCCAGTTGATATTCTGTGACGATTGCCTGATGTAAACGGGTCACATGACTTATAGCGGTCTTTACGTGGCTGACTGCTACTCCTGGTTGTCTCTGCGCTGCCCGTGAGAGGCATGTTGGAAAACCAGTCTTATAGGTGCACAGGCATTACAACTGATCCAAGTATAATACTGATTGCGACACTGTTACAGATAATTTTCAGATCGTGTTGGAGCTAAAGGTCACCTAAAGTTGTTAAATTAGCCCAATTATTTTTCGGCTGTTTCAATGTGGCATACTGGAACAGTTGTGAGCTATTTATTTTCTCTACGTCACTTGAGGTCAATTAACCTTTCTGTCATTGTAGACAGTCCAGTTTTTTAAATCATAAAGTAAATTCCATGCTTTCAGCTGCCGTTTATTTCCACGCCAGGGAGTGGATAATGCCAGGATTCACAATTGGATGGATACATGCACTTAGTCATAGTTGTCATATTGGCCCAGTTTCACTTTTGGCTTCAGTTATTTCTATATAGCATACTGCAACAGTGTTATGCTATGTTTTGGTAACAGCAAGCATTACCTCTGTTTTTTAATTTTCTCTGAATCGCCACAGGGCACTTTCTTTTCCTGTCATTGTAGACAGCCCATTTTATAAAACATAGAGTACGTTACAAGTTTTCACCTAGGGTTAATTTCCATGTGAAGAGGTGGGTGATGCCAGAGTTCGCAATTAGATGGAATCAGACAATTGATACTAGTGGATGAAGATATTCCACTCAATTGAGACATTTAAGCCATTCTTAAGTGTGTCAAGGTTTATAACCATATTTGTTCTAACTTTCTTAATGAAAGGTCCCTATCCCCTCCACGCGGGTGATGTTTAATTGTTTGGATTACAAATCAGAAAATGTCTCCATGACTGTGCTTAACCTCTTTAAAGTGTGCTACTAGTGGTTTATCCAGAGCGATTCTCGCAAATTCTCTGGCGTACTGGTCTTTTACTTTTCCCTATATATAGGAGCCCACACTGGCATTTAATCCCATATATAGCCCATTCAGTTCAGCAATTGGTAAATGATTTGAAGTGCCATGTAGAGCCCTTCAGGTCGATTTATTTCATGTCTGTTGATAGACTATATACTGAACAGTTACCAAATTTGAGGTGGTCTGTAACTGGAGGTAGTTGCCATAGGGTGGTTTGTGCAGGCCGTTTTTCTTTTGGTAACCCATATGTATGCACCAGCTTATCTTTTAGGTTAGGCATTCTTTTAAAAGTAAATCGAGGTTTATTGACCTTGAACTCTTCAGTATAGATTATTCCCCAGTGTCTTAAGATTGTTCTGCGTAGGTCATGACTGATAGGGGAGAAAGATGTCACAAATGTTATTTCATCAACCTGCGTTTTGGGTTGTTTTGTAAGACATGTCTGCCTGCTGGTGTTCCGAGCATGTTTCAATGATCTTTTGACTGTGTGTGGAGGATAACCACAATCTTTTAATCTTATACTGAGTTGATTGGTGTCTGTTTCATAATCCTCTGTTTTGCTGCAGTTGTGCCTGATCCAGAGAAATTGACCAAACGGTAAATGTTCTCGCAAGCTTTGTGGATGAAAGCTGCTGAAAAGGAGTAAGGTATTTTTTATCAGTTGGTTTCTTGAATAAGGTTGTGCCTAATTTATTGGCAGTGGACCTGTATATTTCGAGGTCCAGAAAGGAAATTTTTTCTCTGTTCGCTGTCAGGGTGATTTTAATTGATTGTTCTTGTGTGTTCAACCATGTGAGAAAATGAGTTACGATCTCCAAACCACCACTCCATAGCATAAATACATCATCTATGTAACTGTGCCAGGCTTTTATGTGATCTTGGAAGGGATTAGTACTGGAGTACATTGATTTCTGTTCGAAGTTGCCCATATACAAATTTGTCAAGTCTGATGCAAAGGTAGCCCCCATACTTTTACCATGTTGTTGTTGATAGTACACTCCTTTGAATAGAAAGGCATTTTGCGTGAGGACCAGTCTAATACATTCTGCGATGAAATAGGAGGGAACTGTGAGGTCTTCTCTTTTCTCCAGATAAATGTGCGTAAGCTGTACAGAGGCCATTTGTGGGATGCTTGTGTATAATGATTCTACATCTAATGTAACGAGTACATCTCCAGCATTAATGTGTAATTTTCCGATGATTTTAATCATTGATGTGGTATCCTGCACATATGATTGCATATTGAATACAAAGGGTTGCAACAATAAATCTGCATAAATAGACAAAGGTTCCAGGATGGAGCCAATCACAGAAACTATGGTTCGGCTTGGTGGTATTGATGCATGTTTGTGCATTTTTGGCAGGCAATAGAAAGCTGGCGTGACTGTGTTATTCTTTACTAGGACATCCTTTTCGTCCTGATCGATCCAGCCTTCATTCAGGGCATGACTCATTAGTCTTGCAATTTCTTCTGTTATTCTAGTGTTCGGATTGCCTCAGAGGATTTTGTAGAATTTGTTATCCTCCAGTTGTTTTTTCACTACTGCCGGATATAATGTGGTGGCCCAAAGACTATTCCTCCACATTTATTTGCTGGTTATATTGTAAAGGTGGTGTTATCTTCCAGATTTTTTAGTACAATTCTTTCGCCCTTTGTGAGATTGTCTATGTACTGATTTTGAGTACTGAAGAGGTTGTCTAGACCCCTCAATATTTTATTTTCAAACAACAGTATTTCAAGAGACACCATTGAGGCCGTAGGAGTGAAGAAGGATGGGGGTTTGAGACCTGATGAACTCATTTTTGCAAGGGTGTCATCTTTCGAATTCTGGAAAAAATACTCAAGTCTCAATATGCGAAAAAAGTTCCTCCTTTCAATTTCAGTTTGGAATCTATTTGCCAGCGTAGTAGGCACAAAAGACAGCCCTTTACTTAAGAGACTTGATTCAATGGGAGTGAGGATGTGTTGACTTAGATTAAAAATGGGAATAAGATTGTTGACCTCTCTGTTGCTGACTCCCTCTAATACTTGTAGATGGTCCGCTGTTAGCGTCTGAGTCACTGTTATTAGATGTATTAGAGAAGGTGATGTTTTTTGTTGTTGTTAGATCTCACATTATTTTGCCCTCTATCGTTGCCTTGGTTCATGTTCATCTGTTGATAAAAACCTGGTACTATGTAGGGATATGTTTCCTCTTCTTTGTAATTAGAGATATCTTTTTTCAACTTCCAGATTTTTTATCAATCGTGAATGTTTTACATGTTTTAATTTCTTCATTTTTTTTTCCAGTAATGTTTTTATGTCAGGGATCATGGACTCTTCCTGAATTTATTTTTCAAATAGAGCCAGATCGTCTTTTTTTTTTTTTTTTGCATCCTCTTCTGCCGTTTCAATCAATAGGATAACCCAGTCACGGGAACATTTGTTGCCCATTACGCTGAAATGTGCAATAAACTTTGGATTATCTAGAAAAACTCTCAGTATGTTTTTAATTTGCAGGCCCTCTGGAATTACTCCAGCTTTTAGATTTTCCAACATGAATTGGCCATGCGACCCTGTTTGAATGAGTTTCTTTTTTTTTTGAGTGAGTATGTCCAGATCATTTTTATTAACAGAAGGGGTTTCTTCCGCTGTGGGCTGTCCTAGTATTGAAGGCAGATCTAACAGTTTTTTATGTAGATCATCTGTCTGGATCCATCTAATTACGAAATCTGGCCTCAACCATCTCTTTGCGTGGAAATTAACCCTAGATAAAAACATGGAAAGTACTCTATGTTGTGAACAAATGGCCTGTCTACAATTGCAGGAAAAGAAAGTGCCCCATGGTGGTTGAGAGAAAATTAAAAAATAGAGGTAATGCTTGCTGTTACCAAAAAATAGCATACCACTGTTTCAGTATGCTATATAGAAATAACTGAAACCAAAAGTGAAACTGGGCCAATATGACAACTATGACTAAGTGCATGTATCCACCCAATTGTGAATCCTGGCATTATCCACTCCTTGGTATGGAAATAAACCACAGATGAATGCACAGAATTTAATTCATGATTTAAAGAACTGGTCTGTCTACAATGACAGAAAGAGTAATTGCCCTCAAGTGGCGTAGAGAAAATAAATAGCTCACAACTGTTCCAGTATGCCACATAGAAACAGCCGTAAAATAATAAGGCTAATATAACAACTATTAGGTAACCTTTAGCTCCAACACGATCTGATAGTTATCTGTAACAGTGTTGCAATCAGTATTATACTTGGAGCAGTTGTAATGCATATGCACCTATAAGATTGTTTTTCCAACAAGGAGCCCACGGGCGGCACAAAGACAACCGAAGTAGCAGTCTAGCGACGTAAAGACCGCTATAAGTAATGTGACCCGTTCACATCAGGCGATCATCACAGAATATCAACTGGCGGTGACTAAAGTTAGAACTAATGTCTTGAGCGAGGCGTATTAATGTAAGTAAATACTGACACGATACTTAGGTGCATTCAGTCCGTTTGAATTGTGGGATCTATATCAACCCTACACTCGCTTGTGCTTGGTTTTTCAGAGCACTCACATGTGGAAAAATAACAGTGCACACTTCTGAATTGGGCATTCATAACGCGGACCGTCCCTGAATTAAAGTAACACCCCAGGCTACACAGCAACAAGAAATGCCAGTAAAAGCAAACCGTGCAAGATAAATACCCCACCAGGTACACAATACACACTGAAGCTCGCCAAAAGGTAAAGGGAATAGAGTATAATAAAATGGCTAACCCTTTTTTCCAATACAAGGGGATTACAAACCTCTAATAATCTGCAGCATGTAAGCAGTTTGAACGAAAAAACGGCCACAGCTTGGGTGGTTGCAACAAATCCCAAATGAATAAATACAAAGCCAGAGACAAATTCTCAGGTACAAGTCATCATGTGTCTTGACTCACCATTAATTAGGATGCCAGTGTGCAAAAATAAAATGAATTGTTGTCGCTATTCCACTTCGGAAAGAAGACAAATGCATCTGATGGCCTCATTCATTGATGCTTCCATATAATCAGCTTGACACACAGCTAGGAAATTGAAGGTCAGTTAAAATTGGGCATAGCTCAGGTTAGGTTAACGCTGTAGTAAAGGTCTGTTTTTAAAAAGTCGTTTTTTATGTGATTCTTTCAATAGTGTCCAAAGTGCTGAGCACATACACTGGAAGAAACGTGCAACACTCACATGTATCATTTACATCCTGTGTCCTGAAGACGGATCCAAAGGAGCACAGAAAAGAGATTGGTTCATAGATGTGTCTCCTTTGCATCTAGAAACACAAAACTATGTAGAAACGAAACAGGGAGGGCTATTTTATATGCATTGGTGTCAATACGCCTCTCACATGTGTTACTAACCTCACATGAAATATACAATTGTTTAGTTTAGTTTGTTTATTTATAAAGCGCATCCGAACCCTCAGGTAACTGGGCGCATAATCATGTGTACAGCAGAGTTACATATCGTTACACGAGCATCATAGTACAACAGACAGAACGTACATTAGTCCATGCTCTGAATGTTTACATACAAGAGTAGAATATACCAAGAAAAGTATGTACAGAGAATATGCAAAAAAAGAAAAAAAGTTACAGTGGCTAAAGTGGACCGGGTTACAGGTTGGTCCTGAATAGGCTGTAGGTGGAGTAAACATTACTACAGGTAGAGAGCGGCGGCTAGCTAGTCATGTCGGTGAGAGTCTGGCTGTTTAGGGTAGTAGCCATGATTTTACCATGGCTCTGAATGGCCAGAATGCGGCTTCAGATGTAATTGTAGTGGGGAGGGTGTTCCAACATTGTGCTGCAAGCACTGGAAAACTGGAGCCCCCTGCTGTTTTTAGGTTATAATTAGGGATCTTTAGTTGGTGTAGGTAAGGTGTTCTGGTGGGTCTAGTGGGGCAGTGTCTAGGGAATTTGTCAGAAAGGTATCATGGGGCAGTATGTGATAGGCACTTGTGGGTGATGACCAGTGTCTTTTCTAACCGGGGATATGTGCGCCTTGCGCGGGAGTTTGAGGGCACATCTTAGTGCATTATTTTGCAGGATCTGGAGTCTGTTCAAATTTTTAGTGGTAGTGCCTAAGTAGAGTGTGTTGCAATAGTCTAATTTAGACAATATCAGCGCTCTAGATAGGGTGAGGCAGCTAGAGGTGGAGAGGAAAGGCCTACAGGCATTGATCAATTTATTGGTGTATGAGGTAGCTGAGATGGTAGAGTTTATTTGTTTCTTTAATGATAGGGTAGAATCGAGGTATACACCTAATGTTTTAACCTCTTTGGAGACTTTTATGATGTTGCCATCAATGGTAAAGGATTGGTACCTTTGGTCCAGTTTGTTGAGGCGAGCCTGGGAGCCTACGATAAGCAATTCTGTCTTATCGTCGTTAAGGCAAAGACTGTGTGTGGCCATCCAGGCTTGGATTTCTAAATAGATATCATTAAGCTTTGCAGCATCTTCTTCATAGCTGCCAGTGAGCGTGATGAGGACCTGGGTGTCATCTGCATAATTAGTGTAGCTGACACCCAGATCGTCAGGACGGTCAAATAGGAGCTTCGTGAAGATGTTGTAAAGTGTGGGAGAAATGCAGGAGCCTTGTGGCACTCCACATGTGATTGGGATAGGGTCCGCAGCCGCCTTGGCGGTGAAGACTCTAGTCGTCCTGTCAGACAGGAATGACTGGATCCACTTAGTGGCATTCTGAGAGAATGCAGCAGCCGAGGAGAGGTGTTGAGTGAGGATCTGGTGGTCAACCAGATCAAAGGCAGCAGAGAGATCCAACAAGAGCAAGATGGCCAGTTTGCCCTAGTCTTTGGCATCATCCATTTGGATTTTTAGATCCAAGAGGGCAGTTTCAGTCCCGTGCCTTGGTCTGAAGCCGGATTGTCGCAAGACTAGGAGGTTATTTTCTTCCAAATGTTGTTGTATTTGGAGATAGGCTACCCTGTCCAAGATTTTGAGAAGAAATGGGACTGTGGTGATGGGCCTGTTATTTGTGGGGAGGTTGGGATGTAGGTTAGGTTTTTTTAGCAGGGGTAGGACCCACGCTTCTTTAAGGTTGTTGGGGACCACTGAGTTTTTGAAGGAGGAGTTGATCAGAGAGGTGATGACAGGGGCTAACTCATTAGCACCATCTTTGATGACAGATGCTGGGCAAATGTCACCTTTGCAGTTGGATGGTTTGAGGCTGGCGATTATCTTGATTACTTCCTCTTCTGTGACTGGTGAGAAGTGGAAAGATGGGCAGATAGGGGTAGTGTAGTTCGTTTTGCTGCTGGGGTTCTGCTTGAAGGCAATTCTAGCTTTTTTTGCTTCTATCTTGGTTTGTAGGAGGGCAATTTTGTTAGCGAGGGCGAGCTGGATATTGTTACACCAAGCCTTGTCTTTGATGCAGTCCTCTGTAGGGGGCAGTGGTGATTCAAGTTCTCTTAGTATAGCGAAGAGTTCTTTGGTGCCAGATTTGGCATTTTGTATTCTCAAGTTGTAGGTCTCTTTCTTAGCATTTAAGATGGCGGATTTGTAGGTGGAGGCAGCTGAAGCAAATTTGTCTTTAGTGGAGAGAGAAGGGGCTTTTCTCCAGCTAGTTTCTGCAGTTCTTTTAATATTACGGAGAGCTTTGAATTCTGCTGAGAACAATTTGTTGGAGTGGGCAATAGGTTTGGCTTTTCGTTGTTTGAGAGGAGCTATCTGGTTGAGGGCTAGTTCTAAAGTATTGTTATATAGGTCTACCATGGCTGCTGGGTTGTTTTTTTCCGTGGGTACATTAGCTTTACTGATAGGCGCAAGAAAAGGTTTGAGGTTCTCTATAGTGATGTTGCGGTTGTTTCTGGAAATTATTTGAGGTAACTTTGTAGGTCGTGTGGTAGATGGTAAGGATCTAGGTAAAGAGAAGGTAATAAGATGATTGTCAGTCCAAGCACAGGGAGTGATGTCAGTCAGTGAGAGGTTGCAATTGGCATCTGCAAGCCAATCCAAGGATCTTCCTTTTGTATGTGTAGGTTGATTAATGTGTTGGGTGAAGCCTAGATGAGTAATCATGTCATTAAGGGAAGTGGCTTGGTTGTCATTGGGGTCATTGAGTCCCAATTTGAAATCTCCCAGAATGATGATTTGGGATTTCGGTTTCAAATTGGTGGTGAGTAGGAGAGAGATATCCTCTTCAAAGGTGGAGGGGGGTCCTGGGGGTCTGTATATAATATGGAGCAGTATGGTTTGTGTGTCAGATAATGGGAGTTTGACGGATAGAAATTCGGCAGAAGGTAGGGTTGTGCTGGTTACTTCTCTGATGTTTAGGGTGGATTTTGCAATAATTGCTATACCTCCGCCTATTCCATTTTTCCTGTCAGCTCGGATGATGTTGTAGTTGTCTGGAGTGGCTAGAGCTATTGTGGGACAGGCTGCTGGATGGAGCCACGTCTCCGTGATGGCGATAAAGTCTAGGTGGTTAGTGGAAATAATGTCGGCAATATCAGTAGCGTGGGCAACCAAGGAGCGAGCGTTGATGAGGGCTCCCTTGATAGAGGTCTGTGGAGGGTTAGTTTTCGTGTGAGGTGGCGAGTGCGGTATAGTAGGGTTGTGACTAGGTGAGGGTTCAGAAAGTGAGGTAGGCTGCTTGGGGTTCGTAGTCTGATTGGTGAGTATTCTAGTGAGCTTTGTGACAAGATTAGTACGATAGCTGAGTCTATCGTTTCTAGTCATGGTCAGTGGGGCTGCGTTCAGGCATGTGGTAGTGGGTACAACAAGGCGGGAACCTAGTCTTGTATTCCTAAGGGGTGTGGGACAGGGTATGCATGGTGAAGGTGGGCGGGCAAATCTGTTTCTCCATTCTATTGGAGATAGTAGGTCTGGGCAAAGTGGTGTGGTTGTGTGGGCGCGGAGCAACGGGAGGAGGGTAGCCATAGTTAGAGTGGCGCCTCTAAATGTGGCCATTGTAGGTGGCTTGGCTCTGATGATGGGGGCAGTGAGGTTCATAGGTTGTTAGCAAGGGTGCAGTAGTAACTACAGGTAAGGCACAACACTTCAAATAGTATAAGACAGACAATAAAATTTGAACGTGTTTTGGAAATCGGTTAACAGACATATTTGTTGGATACAACACTTAATGTCTGTTTGCTTTTAAGTTTTATTTCAGTTTTTTAACATATGTTTTTTGAATAAAATGTGTCAATACTTTCACTGACCATGTGATACTCCGTAAGCAACGCAAAGCAGTTTTCCATTACTTGAGTATTGAGTGCCACGTTCAATGTGTGTACAAGCGAAGTAGCTTTCTGTGGAACTTTTATGTTGGTTGAATTCCCTGCCCTCATCCACAAGCCCCCCTATATCAAAAAAGAGGACCTCCATGCTCTAATATATTGTACCCAGTGTTTAAATATCTCCAACTCAAAGGGGTCCTGTTGTCCGCCAAATGGAAGGAGATGCTACAGAGGGGGTTAACGGCAACTGAGAGAGTGTTAAGTTCTGAGAGGTCCACACGAGGATTGATCTCAAATCTGTATCAGACCCTGATCTTTGCAATTGAAGGGAACATAGAAATGCATAAGAGGAGATGGAAATAGCTGTCCATGTATCCTTGTTCTCTGCAGCTTTGATGTCTGATTTATTTGGCCTGACCCTCCTCGCTTCTCATCCCTTACTTGTTAATTGGATACTCTCCATAAGTGCAGCAAGGCCACCAATGGAGGCAGACAGGTGCTTTACAAGACAAGAGCACTAAGTGGAATGGCTTTATTCTTTCTTTTAACAACAGGTACAGATCTTGAAAAAAAACACTGAATCTAGCATATCATATTTCTTCTCTTGTTTTTGAAGTTTTTAGAAAATCAAAAGCAAAGGCAACTTCTTAACAGGGAGTTCAAAACACGGGGGGAGAGGGGGTGCAATGTACCAAATGCGGCCCGATGGACAAACTACAACTTTCGGAGCTGATCCCCAGGTTGAGATGCTCACAGCTTCTGGCAGGTGGATCAGGGAAAGGCACATTCCATATGTCTGGGAAAGAAAGCTCTTGAGTTTGTTTGAAAATGTACCAAATCATTTCTGCAGCTAGACTTTTGACATTGTGGGCGTGAGAGAATCCTAGAAGATCGAATAGGCCAACACCTGACCTTGTAAGTAAAATTCAATTGAAAACTCGCTCCTGTTAGCCATTGAGTCATCTTGGTCCTCTAAATACCTCTAGTGAACTGGATCCATGTGAATATGCTGGAGCTAAAATGCATCAGTAAAAATATGCTGCTGCATTCCATATGCGATCTTTTTTTTTACGTGGTGGTGCCAACAGAGTATTCCTCATACTCCTACCACCCCCACCATTTACACCTTTGTGGGGCGTTAAAAGGGAATGCTGCATCCAGCATTTTTACAGCCAGCAATTTGTACAGCTAGCATTATGATGCCGGCAAAACAAATGAATATATCTATGAATCACTATATGACTCCGGTTGTAATGCTTGTACTTTACCCAATAGAACTATTCTATTAAGTTCACGATTCACCAGTGTCTGTGGAAAGAGATATTTTAGTTTGTAGGCTTTTCATGAGGATAACAAACCTTCACATCCAACATTACAATCGAATGAGACGTGTTCACAATGAACGTGTTTTGTCTCTTAACCAAATCAGTTTAAAATTGACAGCATTTTTATGTTCAGACTCATTGAGGAGAGTATCGGATTTATGGACTTTGGCTAGATGCAGCAGCCATGTTTCCCCCAGAGAGGGTTTTCATAAGAACCATGACTACCTGTACTTTATGATTCAGGCTAGTGTTTGTGTGGAAAAATGCTCAAAAGAATGTATAAATAAGACAGAAGAGCTTTGGCCTAGGGGAGTAAATCTGCCTATACTTGCCTATTTCAAAGGTGTTTGACCTAGCTCAATGCTTCCTTTGCTGTTGTCATTGGTATTCAAAGGTTTTGAGGATACCAATATTTCATATCATTTAAGCTTTTAATTGTCTTGGAGACTTCAATATTCATATTATAACTACTCATGTTTCTCTTCCACTTTTTCCTCTTCTTAAAGGGAAAGTTAGCTCAAAAATGGTATTGTCCCGATCGTTCAGGCATGTAAATTTAAGCATACGGTAATCAACCTTCACATTTTTCCTGCGCATCTTAACTTAGTTTTCCTCACTTTGACACATGCGAAAACAACGGGTTTGGTGCCGCCATCTTGTGCTAATCTTATTCGTTATTGCATCGCCCTAAGTTCATGTGCCTTTGTGGCAAGAATACAGATTGCCCGCCCCTCAAACTTATATCACTAGTTCAAACGATATGCTCCACCTATTTTCATGACGTTTGTGGTCAGCGTAGCCAAAGGTGCCCCGTCATCACACACGCCATAACGTTTCTTAACGCAGAATCAGGAAGATAAACACACACACCCTCTCACAGCACGTAACTTTTCTTTCTTGTCCCAAAGAGGAGAGCAAAACATTTATTTTTAAGAAAACATCAATAGTCTGCAGTGTAACAAGTGCTTTTATTTTGCAAATAACGCTCACAAGAGAAGATAAAGTCAAGGAAATGAATGATATCTTTTTGCAATACAAGTTATAGCTAGCGAACATCGCATGCTTCAAATGTTCTTGATAACTTCCTCATGATACGCTGATTACGGTCAGCGATCAAACAATCTCTGTACTCCAATTCTTGTCTCTCCTTATGTTACACCAGCAAAACTTTCTAATGACTCACATGGTGTTCCATTCGTGAGAAGATATGGGTTCTGTGCACTTTCAAGCGCAACACTTTTGCTTCAGCACGTTTTTACATCATAACCGCTGGCAGGTTGCTCCTTACTGCTGGTAACGTCAAAGGGCAGATTGGTCCCTGTCGGTCATCCCACATACAAGCACTGTTGATAATTATCCCCCAATGTTGACTGAAGAATCCATCCGACGGTAGCTGGAAATTAGGGCGTGCGCAGAACGGTACAATATAGCTGTGTAGATAACAGAATGAAAGAATATTTATTAGTAGCCGTTCTGTAATCGAATATAACAAGTTACCATATAATTCAGAAACGGATGAAACCTAATCATTAACACAAACCACACAGAATGAACGACGTGCATGAAAGGTTAGTGCTGTGAAGTAGGTATAGCTCCCAATGGGATGCAGAACCAAATGCACCCACTTCACATAGTGGGCCCTACCAGAAAATAAGGACAGAGATAGTAACGTTTTCTGCTGAACCACAGTCAGAAGGTATTATAATGGAAGTGGTAAGATTAGTGATCGAAAAGAGAACCAAGTGCTCATGGAAAATGTTGTGTCCCCGTCCTCCCGAGAGCCCCACTTTATGGTGCACAAGGATGCAATGGTGACAGCACACCAGGTTATCCCACGGGACAAAGCAGTGTAAATATAATTAGCCTGCATACAGGTTGTGGTTGCGGGTCTTCGAGGAATAATAATCACAATATGGTCCATCTAACAAACCATAACTCTGCACAGAACATATTGGTGTGCAAGGCCAGAATGCAATATGTCCAAAAAAATGATACCTCTATTCACACCTCTTTAAACTATACACAAATAACAATCTTTACTAGACAGATAAACAAACCGTGAGTTACTCAGTTTTTTATAGTGCGTGGTATAAATATCATTCAACATAATGTACTGTGTCAATTCTTTTGGTCAAATCGCACATTCGCACGTCACTGAATTAGTAATTATGCATACAGCCCACATACCATTTTTAATCACACAAATATTATGTATAGATGAGCTTACATAATTTCAGGAAGTTCCATTCTTTTGATGTCACAGTGAGTTTTCGCTCCTAACAACAGATCGCAGAAATGGAAACTACATTTTCATATGTTCACTTTCAATATAGTAAATGCTATCATTTTTTGTGGGTATTCAACACATTGTGTCCTTCGAACAGTTGCTGACTTTCGCTCAAGGCCAAATAACCATAGCAGCCTGTTTTCAGTGATTGAAGCCGGAGATGGGTAGGTTTCGATTTTGGGACAGGATGCCACAAAAGAAAAACAATAACTGGACAAAACGCTGCTTCAGGCAAGAGCAATCCAGAAAATGATGTGTTACTGTTACCTCCATGGATATATCATCTGTGTAAGAAAATTAAATTGAAACATCACCTCTCCCTTGTCCAGCACTGTTTCATGTCAAAAAGCATACCCCTACTTCTAGTGTGCTATATACCGACCACAAATCATTACTATGTCTCTGTTCCACTCCTGAATCATTTGTTTGCTACTTACATTTCTGGCATATATTGTACAGCTCCTACTATAATTTGTGCATGTCCGTTCATGCTCCCTTGTGCACCTGAAGCAGCCTCTCTACCACCATACGAGACAGGGTGACATTGCGTGCTCATACTAAATAGGTCTCCAGTTTGTTCATTATCATGTCAAGTTGCCACACGATGCACAAGGTGAACATTTGTGCCATGCATTCTACAAGAAAACTCGAAGCACCACAAGCCGAAATGGGAATACAGGTTGGTGAAAAATAATTCCAAAACGGTAAGTTACATTCAAGCTCTGACTAGGACTTTGAAGGAGGAGCCTTTGGGTGTACAAGTGCTGGAGTAGGGTGTTTTGGTCTAAAGTCTGAACTGAATGGCAGAGGTTTAGGAGGGCACCCTCGGTTTAGTGTAAGTGAGGAACTTTCTGGACAGGCAGTCAAGACTAAGTCGCTGGAAGGATAAGAGTGATAGGAAGCCCACAATGAGCACACACAGCAACAAACCACAAATTACTCTTAGAAAAGTGTATATGAAAGATATATATACATTTATTGTTGACCAGACCAATAGACACAAGTAAGTTTAACTTTAGTTATGCAAAAACAGTTACTACAAACATTACTCTACTATACAGCATATATACACTACGTTTCCTAATGTGACAAATGAGGAAAACACAGCCACACTGTGTAAAGAGTTAGTTAACGCACTAGGAGCATTATACAATTCTTCTGAGTTTTTCCCTAACTTTCTAGTCCAGCCCTAACAAGTGGGGAGATTTGTGCTCAACAGTGCAGTTGTGCATAAAAGTGCACGATCACGCAGGTCAAGCAAAAAGTGGGTCTTCTTGGGAAGGCTGTAGCAAGTCAGGAAGGGGCTTGAGGTGATTAAGAGATGGATCCCACTATTTGAGTAGGATCTTCCCTTGGCAGCAGAACAGTTTTCAAAAGGTGAGAATAGCTAGGGAGCGCAGGCTAACCCAGCCAAGATCGTATACCTTGATGGGATATTCGTACATAAAAGGGATCGGCTGTGTCACGGGGAAACCGGTAAGTGATGCAAGTACTCACCGACACTTGGCACAGTCTGGACCAAACTTTGCCAGTCGAGGTCGCTAGTAGGTTCGAGTAGTATTGACCAGAGGATGGGTGAGGGAACTCGTGGGAATCATTAGGATTAGACCACTGGTAATTGCAGCAGTTGGGTTATTTCCAGTGAAGGGAAAGCAGTGTAGAAGGGTACGGTTTTTACTAGTTTGCGGAACTGTAGGGGGTGCTCCAGAAGTCTGATGGAGTTGGAATTAGAGGAGCCTACAGCTGTATGAGGGTACTATTTTGGCAAGGAAAGTAGGAGATTGCATGGTCTCAGGACCTTGAACGGACCCAGAACGGTTTGTGATTATTGCTGAGGGTCTTGAATTTGATCCATGTAGTCAACTGGAGCCATAGGACAGATCTTAAGTCTGTGATGACATCCTTTTTACCGCTTTCCATTGCCCATCAGCAAACGTATAGTGTCCCCGGGACGCACGTTGACTTTGTCCATATAAAAACATATCCCTCATTGAAACGACTTATCGCATCTGCTAAGAGGAGGCCATCAGCGCAGGTAACATGGATTCCATGTGTGCATGGGGTTTGGGTCTAGCAAAGGGTTTGACAGACACCAGGACTCAGTGTACCTTTCACAGATGGGAAATATCAATTTTCATATTAGTCTTTCTCCTACCCACATGGGTAGTCCAGCACCGAAATGCTAGGGCAATTCTCTTCTGAACAAGATTACCAACAGCAACTCCCGACATGTGTCTTCCAAACAGAGGATAAGCAATATAAATGAAGGAAAGGTAAAATAAATACATTAATGCATCATCAACCAGATTATATTGGCATAAATAAATACTTTTAAATATATTATCTATCATTGAAATAATTGCAAGTGTAATACCATTAGATTGTTTCTGTACAATGTTCAAACATTGGGTAACATATCGCACATTTGATTGTGAGCAGATTTTGAAGACAGCTACAAATCATTTCAATCTGGAAGTCAACCTTTCAACAAGTTCCAATTTTGGAGGACAAGGCTCGTTTGCAATGTTCTTTGGCATTGTATGTGTCCTAGGATCAAAATCAGGAGCCATTCATTAGTACGCATGGCCAACACAGTCAATGTCAGATCTTTCACAAATTTAAAATCAATTTTCTGGTATATTGGCTTGGCCACCAATTTTTTGCTTTGTTTTGTAAATGCCATGAGGTAATGAAGCATCCCGAAAGTTCCTGAAGTTTTCGCTTGTTCCCTCCCAATGTTCTTGTTGTGTGCAAGTACAGCTAGTCTTGTTCTGGCCTCCATACCATCTATGCCGAAATACAACCTTTTGGGTCTGTACTTTAGACACATATTATGGAACACCTCCAAATTTCAGTTATGGCAGAATTTGGTGAGTCCATTCAGGTCTCTTGAAAGTGTTTTATCATACACAATCTACTCAAGTGCTGTGTGTGGAGGGGAACATGGCACCATCCACTTCTTCTTCTGTTCCTGCTCCTTCAATAAAGGTACATGTGCACATTCTTGGAAATGTTGGTTTTCTCTCCATGAGTGTATTTTGGAACAATGGTGCATCAATGAACGCCATATTTCAAGTATAATTTCTACAGATCCATCACAAGTTTTGGAGTTCCACCAAAGATGGTTGCTGATAGACTGAGACCATTTTAAAAGGTTTTTCGAACCCTTTCTTTTGACCAGCAGCTGTAATTTATTGATTGATTTGGCAACATGCCATACATCAAACTGATGCTGAATGTGTGGAAAAGGCCCTTGCATGGATTTTGCAATTCCAACGTACCTGTCAGGGGCTATCAGGTCTATTTGTATTCCCCCTGGACACCAGATGTTCAATGTATTTTATTAAACCATGTTTCTCCATGACCACAGACAATGTACATTCAGACACCTGTACGATGACGAAACTCACAATTGTTTTACTTTCTGTCTTGAAAGTGGTAAGTGCAGTAATTAGTGGAAAATCCTGGATGGTCCATTGCCAGCTAGACTGACAATTTTGCCAGAGAATGTACTGTCCATTGACATCTGTTCCAGTTTCCAGGCATGACTAATAGTGAGGAATAAGGATTCCCTCTAATATTTGTAGTGCTGGGATTTGGCAAGGAACTCAAGTCCCACAAATTGACAGATACTGGAAATCTTACTGAATGTCGATCGCTGAACAGTAAAGCTGCTGAACAAAGTAAATTTACAGCGTGCGCTCATTACCGAGCATCAGTTGAGCAGACCATGAAAATGTGTTATGGTGGTGGACACAACTGGCCTGGATTTGCAGGTTGGTGCCTTGTAATACATGAAAGAAATTCACCAATGGCTCACTGCATACGCTCCCTCTTAATTTATTATCACATTTAATCATTTGTACAATCTCTAGCAGGCAGCAGTCGAATACAATGTATTTTTTCTCCTTTAATATACAATCATCCTGCAGTACTGTGTTTTGTGACTCGACAGTGGTGGACAATTCCCCCAAAAATAGGAAAACTGAAGTTTAGATCTTGAGCACATTCGTCAGTCAATTGCGTTGATGCTCAGCCTCAGTATGTTCAGGCTGTGATATTTCCACATGAACTGGAGAAACAGGTAACATTGAATGTTTGGTGGGTGGAACATTTTTAGAGGGTGCAGATTTTGTCAAAGGGTCTGCAAGCAATTTCAATGCAGCTTATTGTCTCCACTTTCATCTGAGCGATTTTCAACAAAGTAGCCATGGTCCATGATAACTATGTATGGTTCGCAGGTGAGATTCCATTAATTTTCCGGCCACTGGACATATGCATCACGAGTCTAAATATTGTCTGGGCCACGCTGTGCCTCAAATAGTAGTTTCTCCATTGTGAAATCCATTTGGCACGCAACATCTTTGGTTTCAGTTGTTGTCTCAGTCTTTATACTCCTCTTCCTTCTGGGCTTCTAACAGATTTATTGAAAAACATGTTCAATATATAGCACACATACAGAAGATACGATTTTCCAACTAAAAACATAATATGACCTAAACAGCCACTTAAAAACTTATCCAAAACAAACTAGTTTGTTCTTTACCCTTGTTTTCTAAACTCTCTTCGAAACGATGGACTTCGCTTTGCCGACCACAACATCAAGCAGACAAAATTGTGTTTTTATGTGGTTTAAATAAAGCACATTTCTTATTGACTCAAACGAACTTATGTACATATCTACAAACAGAACCAACTTGACTGACTTCAAAACATTACAACATTCTAAAAATGTAATCCCAATCCAATTTGAGGCTCATCTGTATTTCATATTAGGATATGTATACCTCTGGACCATGTGCCTCTTCAGTTAGATGTCAATCGAACTTAAATGTAAAATCATTCATCGCACAGAGCACTTCCTCACAAAGTAATTTAAAATGATTGCAAATCTCCATCTCACACCATCAATGCATGTATTATTCAATTTGTATAGAGGTAATTCCAAGGTGTGTTGGAAGCGGCTGCCCAATTGCTTTCTCCTCTTCCTTCCTGCTAGCAGTGCAGCTCAACACATATTTGGCACGTACCGGCACCTCTCAGAAGGTTGTTTACTCTAACGCCATAAAATGGCATTTTCTGCTCACCAGCTCAGCTGACTTGTTCTCCTGCTGATGCCAGTACTGCACTCTTTGTCCCTTGAGGACTGTGCCATGGTGAGCTAGAGCCGGGCTGCTTGGTGAACAGTGGTCAGCACCTGCTATACCATTCGGCAGGAGAGCAGGTATCTTGTGTTTGTAGGCAAGCTTTGGTAGCATTGCAGTGAGTGCAAACCCCACCCTGCCTGGCTCCCAATCTGCCCCTTGCTGGTCCCTTTTCCTCCCTCCTCCTTGTCCTCACTGGTCTGAGGGTGCTATTGTGCCCGTGCCAGTGAATTTCAACACACGTGCTGAGCTACACCTAGACCCTCCTGGTCCTGGCTACACATCCATTGGCACATGATTGATTGTGGGCTAGGCCTTTGAGCTCTTGTGCCAAGTCTCCTACCTGTTTTATACTTTTATTCCAGAATTGACTGTGTTCTGTGCATTGTACTGGGCAGTGGCGGCTGATGAATTGTTGTGGCTGATGGGAGACTTTTGTAAGGGCACTTGGACATTGTGACCCTACCTCAATTCATTGCATACCTGGGGTATGCGGTAGTGTATCTCCAGTACTGCTAGCTGCAGGTCATGCTGGGAGCCTTGCCTGAATTTTTCCTGCAAGTCTGTTGTCACTTGTTACCAATCTGAGGAGGCAGTCCTTTAAATGAAAGACACACCGACAGCGCGGAGCGCACGAAGTGTGTCATATCTGTCGGGGTCTGAGGCAGTTGGGTGGAGGTACTATTCATCTTACCTCTTCCCTCTGTCCCCCTGCTGCCTGTTTTATCCCATTGTATTTCCACTGATGACGGCGCGGGACGCTTGTTGCTTTGGGGGTTTTCTGCAGTGTACTACGGAGGAGAAGAGGTGAGCAGCTATTGCACAGTGATATCACGCCATAACAACGTGCTGCCCCATATTAACTGTTTTTTAACTGATTTATCCTCTTTAACGTGACTCCCGTGGTACGAGCTTTCGGCTGGGGAACAAACAAGTTCATTCAAACCTAAAGACATTGGAGTTGCGCAGACCAAACAGTACCCCTATGAGCTGCACAGTAATATACAGCAAAAGAGTAAGCAAGACTGCAATTTGACTCTTGGGAAACTTGATTTGACAGGTATCCACTGCCCTAAGAAGGGGAAAAGCGATGGCGATTTAATAGCCAATTTAACACAGCCAAAAATTACAACATTTTTCATCTGAGTGTTGCTCCATTGCCCGATGGTGGCTGTGTAATTACGTGTGCGACTACTGTGGACTGAGCTGTGGTACAGATAATCCTGTCCCCTAATAGCCCTGTCACAATTGATAATAATGGTTCGTTGTTATCCCATTGCCTCAACCTTTCCAAGAATTCATTGGGTATCACCAAATGGAAACAGAGACAATGGGCCTCATTACACAGTAAGCGGAAAGGGATTACCGGCACCGGTAAGGGCACCGGTGCCCGTAATCCCTTACCGCCCTACTACGAGGTACCTCAGCGGGTCCCGTCCTTAACACGTTACGTGTGGTCTGACCATCATGGTCAGACCACACGTTAAGGACGGGACCCGCTGAGGGACTTCAGAGCTAATAACGGTACCACAGCTCTATGGGGGCTCGAATGGGAATGGGGAATGGTAATTGGCATGGGGACTTACCGGGTCCTCCAGGGTCGGAATGTCCCGGTAAGTCCCCATACCGCCTACCCGGACCCAGAAAGCGGTAAGGGGGTAGCCATGGCGCTAATAGCGCCATGGTTACCTCCTACTGTGCAATGAGGCCCAATGTAAGAGGCACCGTGTAATGAGGCCCAATGTAAGAGGCACTGCTCTCTCAGCTACGCCTAACCTTGAGAAACTGGTCCCACCACTGGAATCTTCCACGAGTGACAGTACAAACTTTGAAAGTCCTCAATATAAGTCTTTATAGGGAACAAATTCAATGCCAGTAAAGGGACTCTATTTAGAAAAAGTACTGTGTCTTGAGGCAACACTTGCCTCTCTATTTCACCTGTGTACAAGTATGGTGGAGGAGCAAAGAGGCCTAAGAGTCCTATTGGGGAATGCCTTAGGACCAAATCTAAATGTGCCCGGCATTGCCTCTAAAGAAGCAATGAACTCTAGAATTGTGACACAAAAACCTTCACAGTCATTTTGAATAGTGGAGGCTGCATTACCTCAGCATGAAGAGGTTAAAGTTAATGTTGGCCAGAAGTCAGCTGGGTTAACATGCCTCTGTACACCCACACATGTTGAGGTAATACATTTGGACCCAACTCAACCTAATGCAACGGTGGATACCATTGTGGGCATGGTTAGCATGATGTCTTTATCAGTGGAACAGGCAAATATGGCGCTGCAGACGGAGCAGTCTATGATGAATATTCCGCCTTCTATGGACTGTTTACCCAAAAAGTTACTAAAAGGAAAATAAGCAAGAGCTGAGGACTTTAATCAAATCTAAGGCCTACCTTAAAAAAAGCCAAGCAATAAAGCCTTCTAAGGCGACTACCCATGGTGCACTGGCCAGGCCGTATGCTTCTCGCATGGTTGAAAAAGACATGGGTAATGGGGAAGTATGGAAGGTTTTGTTACGTGGCTGTATGGATAAGTGAATGGTCCCAGGTGGTTCCCCGTCTGGCCCAGCTGCACAATCTGCTAGGCCACCCAAAAAAATCACTTAAGCTAAAAACACGAAGCGTACAGTAGCTGGGAAGTTGACAAGAAATCCCTTTGTTCAGGAAACCATGGTGAATACCCCTGAGATTTTTTTTCTCCAGAGTTGAGGCACTCCAAAAAAGGTCACCTTGTTCTAACTCTCAACTGCCGGATGCAGCATGGTATAATAATACCAAATATATTCTGTTGGTGGAGCTCTACCCCTCAATTAATAGCCCCTTCCTCAATAGAAGTTGACTTCTGGAGTATTTTCACCTAATTCTGGACTGATGTGCTGGTACCTCCAGTGATTTGATTGCCCTTGAACTCCCACATGTCTAGTAAAAGAAACTGGACCATATTAACATTCTCTTCGCCTATTGTAATTGAGCATATTTGTACACATTTACAAGAGATCAGAGAATTGGGTTTTGAACTTGCTGAATTTCAACCTAACAGACAGCCTGATAAATCTGCGGGTGAGGGGCTTAAGAGTATATACCCCTCCCAGGTGGTAAGGGGGGATTATAAGCAGGATGTTCAGCTGATGGAGGGTAGCTGGTCTTGGGTAAGTGGTTCTCCCTGATGTGCACGACCAGTGCTGTCAGCTTATAGAATCCTATCTTGGAATACAAGGCGATTCAACTATTTTCTAGCCAATAGCAGGGGCTTATTAAGAATCATGGATGTGCACGTTTTTCTCCTCCAGGAAACCTGGCTAACTGCCCCATATCATATAGATGGGTATACAGTGGTCTCCAAAATGGTAATCTCAGGTCCTACGGGACACTGCAGGGGTGGTTTATGTATATGGGCTAGATGTGAGTTGGAGCTCACAGAATATAATGTCACACTACACAATAACAATTTATTGTGTGCTACCTTGTCTAAGTCTCCATTTGAAAGCATTCCAGTTCTGGTGATCCCTTTGTATTACCCACCTGGAAGTGAGTATACCAGTTTACTCATGCGGACGGTCTCTGAGACGCTTTTGAGCTGGTGTAGATGCCACCCGCGTTCCGGGGTCATATTAACAGGTGACTTTAACAGTGATTGCTCATCTACCCCGGCTCCTTCATCTAATCTGGGGAAGCAATGGGAGACACTTTCTAAAGGACAGGAGTGGAGGCTAGTATTACTGGAATATGATCTAGATACGGTAAACGAGAGAAATGAGGCCCCAGTCCCGACTTGGTCCAATGGTAACTTATAGTAGTTCCATTAACTATTTTTTTGTTAACAGTCCTATATTGAATTTTCTCCCCAATTGCTAATCAGTCCTGTTGATATAAGTGACCATGCTACTCTTATCTTACAGCTTCAACTACCAAGTCTAAGTCTTTGGCTAAGTGTCTTCTATATGAAAATCCATCTGTAAACTGCCAGGGAAATAGATTAGATCTTAGATGGTCTGAATACAATATAAATACATGTAATATCATTTTGAGAAATAACTTAGCAGTTAATCCTGATCTTTTGCAGCAACTGGATAGGGAATTGAAAAACGTGCTGAATAGAGTGGGCACATTGACCCAAATGTTGGCCATAAGGACTAGGATGACAGCAGGACATGGAGCTCTCTTTGATCCAGCTATATTAAAGTGTAAACAATGTATTAATCAAGTAGTTCGTACAATAAGTAGAAACACAGCACTTCTGCCTGTTGACAAAAAAGGTTCAAGGCAGCCACAAGAGCAAACTACAAGGATTGACTCCTTAACCATAAATGTAATTGATCCTCGACAAACTGGAGCTTTATAGTAAGCCTTTTAAGGACCAAAGATACCAAGAAGTTCTGGTTCCTGCTGCATACCATTAGAAATTTGCAAACAAAACAGAGTTCATTGCTATATCAGAGGCCACATGGGCTGCCCATATTGTAAAAATGTATTGGGTTTGTGATGAGAAACGCCACTTTGCTCATGGTCGAACCATGATAGATGCGATGGTCTTGCATCATATATCCAAGTCCAATATCGAGTTCGAGTTAATGGTAATGAAATCCAATTAATCTAGAGCCCTCGGAACGGATGGACTTAGTAATGAAGTCCTTAAGAACGATCCCATAAATTGGGCCAGACTACAGACGAAATCATTTTTACATCTATGCGAGATTGTTGCCTGCCCATCTATGTGGCTGGAGTCTATTCTTATCCCGATATACAAGAAAGCATTGCTGAGGGATCCTGGGAATTTTAGACTCTTGGCCACGCTTGACTGTAGTGCTAAACCTTTCTCATGACTCCTGTAGGAGCTTCTTACGTGCTTGTCTGATATTCATCACATCCTAGACATTACTCAGACAGGTCTCAGAAAGGCTCACTCTACTTCACATTCAATATTGATAATAAACACACTTATATTGGACACTCTTCGCAAACCGGATGCTAAACTATACATTTGTTATGAGTACTATAGTTATGCATTCGACACTGTCGAAACAAGGCGTTTATTGTCCAAACTGAGTGATTGGGCTTTAGACGCATCCCTCCTCTATTTTATCAAGGTGCTATATGGCAATACTGTCTTACGGGTCAGGATAGCACAGGATGGTACCCTTACCAAAGCCTTCCGAACTAATTCGGTCTTGAAACAGGGTTGTGTTCTTGCCCAAACACTCTATAATCTATATGTGTCTGATTTCACTTTAGGCCCGCGTAACACACATAACTTCCCATCCTAGATATGGTGACATGCCACTGCATTGTTCAACGTTTTCTTGATACTTTATTGGAATACTCTAAGCTAAACGGCCTACAAGTAAACATCTCTAAAACTAAAGTAATATCCATAGAAAGGGGGATAAAACAGGGAAAGTTTACTTGGAGACTTGATGGTCAAAGTTTGGAGCAGGTGGAGGTGTATAAATACCTGGGTATGAAAGGGGCTCCTAGGGGTCCCTCGTGCTATGGAAACAAGGCAATAACCATACCCGAAAAGATGCGCCAGACACAAGGTTCAAATTCCCAATGCTAGGGTTTATTGCAAGCAAAAAATAGCATCAATTGGCCAATTCTGATCTCACGCCCTGCGTCGTGAGTTTCCTAGACCTCGAGGGACGCAAGAGAGCGAATTACGTACATCAGTTACATATATACAAAATGCATATCATACAATCAGCAATGTCATGTTTAACACCCCTCTTTATTAAGTTCCTTTGAACTCGGGATGATGATGGACATATCCGACGAGTATGACGATTATGACACTTTCGATGTCTATTCTAGTAACAATGTGCAATTAGAAAGTGCGGAGGCATCTTTTAGTTGTTGAACAGAACACGGTGGTTCTGTTCTTCGAAGCAAGCTGCACACGGGGGAAGAGCCACATTCCAAGCTTTGCTATCTATGAGGTACTATTCGTGTCCTGGGAGCCGACACGTTCTAAAGGGTTTTGCGAAGGGGGGGCCGTAGGAAGAGCATAATTCAAGCCTTTAGCTGTTTTATTCTAACATATTCTACCATCGTACGAGACTGGCTGGCAGCTGTGAAGTGATTAAATGCCCTGCAGCTCTCTCCCAAGGCTACAGAGAGGGAGCATGGGCATTCCTCTCTGGGCTACTCATGAGGAGTTTCAACAAACTCTTCAGTCCCGCGACCTTGTCCTTTCATATTCAGACAACAATGTTAACAGTTGAGCAGAGTAAGCAGAATCCGCAATTATTGCAAGCTGCAAAGCAGTTTTTAGACAGAAAGCAATGAACAATTGATTGCTCACCACGTTTTACCAATATAGAGAATCTTGGCTGGCGTCTTCCGTGCCTCTCTTCTACCATATAGAGAGCAGGAGTACAGATGCCCCACTCCAGTCTTTACAATCGTCTCTGGACTTAATTTTTATTTTTTCCCCTGTGACACCACAGTTGTCCCAGATCCTATTTACTCCTCTGACCACTCCCTTCTATCTTTCTTCCCCTCTCTATGTTCTCCCCTCCCTTCTGTGACTCCTTCTCCCATCGTGACTTTCGTTCCTTCAACCCCTCTTCCTTTTTTTCATCTCTCTCTTCCACTCTTGACCCCATTAACAACATTGCCTCCCTTTCAGCGGAAGCTGCTTCCATCCAACTCAACTCAGCCTTACGCTCCAAGCTTGACCTCTCCTACCCCTCTCAATCATTCTCTCCATCTAAGAAGCCTTCCCAACCTTGGCACTCTCCCTCCCTTTTTCTTTTCCTTCCTCTCTAAGTAAGGCTGAGCACTGTTGCAAGAAGTATAATGCTCCTGATGACCTTCCCACTTTATATTTTCTTCACTCTTCTTTTGACTTGCTTCTCCTTTCTACAAAAGAGCAGTATTTCTTATCTCTTATGCTTTATATCTCCCACCATCCTAATCACCTTTTCCAACTACTTTGCATCACCCTTTTCCTGTGCCCTCCAGATCCCTCCCTTTCTTCTCCTCTCTCTACTATGGACCTTGCTGAGTTTTTCACTTCTAAAGTCAATACCCTTCACGCCTCTCCTTCTCCTTCCCCTTTTTCCGTGTGCTGCCTTCTCTTTCAACTTCTCCTCCTATGACCTCTTCTTCTTCTTCTTTTTCTTCATTCTCTCATATCTGGCTTGGGCTCACCCTACTGCTTCCCCTCTTGATCTGATCCCTTTGGCTTTGATCTCTTCCATCTACCCACTATTGATCGCTTACCTTGCTTCTTTAATCAATCTTCTTCTTGCCTTGTCTATCTTTCTGTCTTCATTTAAGCATGCAATCATTCCCATGCTCAAAAATTCTTCTCACGGCCAATCTCTCGACTCCCCTTCTTATCTAAACTTCTCGAGTGGATTGTATACTCTCAAATATCCTCTTTTCTTCACCTTCACACTCTTCTTCCCCCTCTCCAATCTTGGTTTCCTCCCACCCACTAAACCTAATCTGCACTACTACATGTCTCTAACCCCTTAATCTCTGCTATACACAATAAACTCTCTTCAATTCTTACTCTCCTCGACCACTCTGCAGCTTTTGACACTGTCAATCAATCTATCCTTCTCTCATCTTTTTCCTCCCTAGGAGTATCTGGGTTTGTCCGAAGGTGGATTGAATTTTATCTTTCAAATCGCCTGATACTCTGCCTCCTGGGTGGGTCAGCTTATTCCTTCTTGTCAGCTTCTCTATGGCATTCCACAATTCCTCTCTTTGCCCTCATCAGCTCTTTTAATCTGTTTTGCCATTTATATGCTGCGACACACACATTTTCTTTGACTTTTCTTTGTTCACACCATCTCTTCACAACACTGTATCCTCTTGTCTCTCCGCAGTTAAGTCTTGAATGGCTTCTTGCTTTCTCCATCTTAACCCTTCAAAAACCAAACAACCTGCCTCCCCCTCTCCTCATCCTCCACCTTCTGGTCTCCATTTACTACCTTCTTTTCTCCAGATGCTCGTAATCTTGGAGTAATCGTTGACTCCTCTCTTTCCTTTTCTCTTCATATCTCTAATACTGTCTGATCTGCTCATTTTCATCTTTATAATCTCTGCTGTGCCTCTTCCTTTTCTTTTGTTCCTGGCTACTAACCCCTGATCTTATTGCTCCTCTTCTACTGGCTCAACTATTGCTCTGTTCTTCTGGTCGGCCTATCTACTTCTCATCTAACACCTCTACGCAGTTCTATGTGATTTTACAGAAATCATTTTCAGAGATGTATTTTATAACAAAACATTTATAATGAAAAAGCATCAAATGATTTATTTATTGCTATTTTGGCGTGGCCCCCCTCCAAGCCCCTGTTTCCTTATGAGGGTCCCCAAGAGCCCTCTGTTTCCCTATGCTTTTAAACCCACCCAACCCGCTCCCCACACGTTTGTACCCCACCCCACATATAAAAAAACTAATTCGATGTGTTTTCGTTATAATTGTTTAATTTAAAAAAATCATTCTCTGACATGTTTTTGCTAAGATCATTGGCTACTCTCTACGCTCTGTCTTCAACTCGGCTCTCTGTCTCCTCTTTCATTGTCTCCTTTTTTCTCTATTACTACATTGCTCTCTCTGTCTCCCTTATTTCCTTTGACCTTTACCTTCTTTATTGCTTTCTTTGCTTTGTCAATAAAGCCCGGTATGGTCCTGCAACCTCTTATCTTTGTTCTCTAATATCTTTGTATAATCCTAGTCACTCTCTTCACTCACAATCTCTTTTTCTGCTCTCTGTTCCTAAGCCTACATGTGCCCCCTCTCACTTTCGCTCCTTATCGTGCCTTACCCCTATGCATTGGAACGCTCTTCCTCTGCCCATCCATGCTTCCCTTTGGTTTCTTATCTTCTGCATGCACTCAATACAAAAAACACCTTCTTCTATTTCTCTCTCATGCTTAACTTCTGTTCTTACCCCTTTTAATAATTTTCGTACTTATTTTGTATCATTGTAACTGTTGTCTAGCGCTTTGGTGGAAAAGCGCACTACAAATCTAATAAAATACAAATACAAATATCAGAGGAATGTTTTCTACATGTTATTACATATACAAACTATTTGAACTGAAGCACTATACTTTTCTGTACATTCATTTGACTGCCAATGCATCTCTCAATGTTATGTGTAGCCCCTGAATAGGCATACCGATTTACACAGTGATTATAAGATATGATTATTTATTAAAGTTAAGGCATTTATTCTGCCACCCTCAGTTCAACCTACATGATGTGGCAAGACATACTTTAGTAATTATTTGTTTTTAATACCATTTCCAAATTGAAATAACATTTTTTTTTGTATTTTCTTTCTTGTAATTGTCATAGAAAAGCATTTTGAATATTGATCTGTATGGTGTTACAATGACATACATGCATTTTCCTATCTTCCTATATGCGAGTCTATGAATATTCAAATTTACTCCAACTTCAATGTGTTAGTTAAAATTTGATTTTTAAAACTTGTATTGATCCAAAGTAGAAAGACAGGTTGGAAAAGATTTGGTGTAATTTCTACATATATAACAAAGAGGAACATTTCGTGCATGTGTATCTTAGCATGCCATAGTGGCCAGTTCTTGCCACTGAATGGACTCGTTAAGAACTGTTTGGCACGTGTTGAGCCTGAATATCCCCATTTGTTCACACCTGAAAAGGAGGTCATGAAAATGTCCCCCTCTGCTTGGTGGAATAACCTTTTTGAGGATGGACAAGAACTGGGCACTATGGCATGCTAAAATACACATGCACGATCCATGTGGTTGCCTAGGTTCCTCACACACAGAGACACAAGGTGTAGCTTTACACACCCACTCTGGGTATGGGTCTATCTCATCCTCTTACAGAGAACCATTGCTATTTTTCTAACCAGACCACCATTAGTGGCCCCCTAGCTACCCCCCTACCTCCACCTACCCCTCCCTCCTTCCTGCCCCACTTTACCCCCCCCCTGTCACTCCGCGGGCACCCTCCGAGGAGAATGATCAGTTTAATCCTTATCAGGCACCGTTGTGAATGACATGCTTGCAAGCCTCATCTAGCACACGCTGGACTTCACATTTCCTCCAGCACTTTTGCGGATTGATTCTACACCTGCATTTTGCCCTTTGCCGCCATATGCAGCAGCATATGTATTTACAGCACCATTTCTATGCCGGTTGCCAGGGACTCTTTTTTTCCCATTAGATACACAGTCTGTCTTCACTGACTTCATACGAGACTCATATCCTATCAGCTCTCACAGCCACGCCCAGCATGCCGGAACCGTCCCACGTATATGGATGCTCTCCGTGGCAACGCACCCTTAGCTACAGAGCTTCCTTCACCTTTTCAAGATACTTACACGCTTCCAAGCCGCCCGCGGCTCTCAGGTAGGACAGCGCACTGTGTGCAAGCTTTTATGCGAACATACCTGCATCGTCCCAGCACTACACTTTAGAGGTTTCTAGATGTTTGTCCTTTGGGCACGTTTCCAATCGGAGGAGACTCAGCAATTCCTGCTTTCACATGATTACATATTTCAAGATGCGTCCCGTTGGTCCTGACAGCTTTCCATTTGCACCACGGCACCATACCAGTCCTATTTGCCTGAATTGGCCACAGGTCGGATTCTTTCACTTGTTCCGAAAATGGATAGCCAATCGCAACTGTTATAAAAACTGGTTAGGAATGTCTGCCTACATGGTTTCGTTTTTTATCTTCCACTTCAGGACTTAGAGACATCTGTCCACAACCATCTGTTGGACATTAGAGGAGCCCTTTAGTGCATACAGCAGGTATGACCTCCACTTTCCCTTAGTATCTTTTGCGGCATGCAATGTACTGACTTTGCTCCAACACCTCTGCTAGAGGGCCATACTTATCCATCACACAGGACTCATCACACACCCCCTTGCCCAAAGGAACATGCACCGCGTTCCATAGCCTTACCGGACGGCACTATCCACCACTTCCCACTCACACCCGTTCCCTTCCCTCGCCCCCTGGGTCGGCCGATCCGCTTTCCACAAAATTTTGTGGACAGCCACCTTTCTGTGCCTCCTTGCCTACAGCATGTGAGTTTCTCCACCTTGATAAGAAAGAATGTTCTTACATTAGCTGCTGCACACGCAATAGGAACTACTTATGGGCTCATTGACGCTCTCCTTTGTATTTGTTATTGTATCCCCACAGGGGAGGCAGGCATTCGTTCCCGGTGCCGAAGATTTCGGTACTCCTACACCGGATTTCAGTTCCTTTCTTTACATCATGGTCCTGAAAAAGATGGCCTGAATTACATTGCCATCGAAAGTGGTCAACAACACGGATTACAAGGGCTCTCGTGATCCTGCAGATGTCCAGCTACACGAAAGAGAGACACTCCATAGATCAACAATAGCTGATACTCACGTAGAGTGAGCTTTTTACAACATGAACTGGAATATGCCCATTTTTAATATATAATTGATTCATCAGACCACACTGATCACACCTGGTGATTGTGAGACCCAAGGCCAGATTAAAATTGACAATCTACCAGGCAACAAGAGCTAACACAGCATTAGACAACTGTTGTCACTTGACAAAATCTAATACCCAGTTTTGTCTTTTCATCAAGAGCTGATCATTGGTGGTTCTGTCTGTTTATAAAACCATCTCTAGGAGATAGGTGTTCCCCTATATGCCCTCTCGAAACAGACACTCCTGTTTGCAACAGGGTGCTCTTCTCTCGGGGCCAGCGAGTACACTGTTTCAATATCTAGTGAGTGTGTATACACTATTGGTATTCGTACTGTGGTAATTCAATCTCCCGAAGAGCCGTTGTTTTTGTGCTAAAGCTGATACCTGTTTAATGGCTAGGGAAGGAATTTGACACTTCTTATGTCACTGAACTTACCCTGTTGTTTGTACTTATTTTATTAAGGTAATACATGCTGTTGTGAATTTAATAAAGTCTGGGTTTTCTAGATATGTTGCTGGGAAATGTGTAATTTCAGTTTATTAATGTATGCATTTCTCAAATGAACACTTTCTAGATGCACTGTTTGCTCCAAGATGAGTAGAAAGAGCAAATGACCGGCCTTCAAGGCAGCCATAACTGACGCGAAACCGCTCTTCAATGACAATTCTTTTTGAGAAAAGTTACTCTATGGAATAGGCTGTCTGCAGAGACTGGCATTAGAACAATAAACAGCATATCTCAACTAAGTGGAATGATGAGTGTTCTAAAATATTGTTAAGGTGTTGAACGGATACTGTTCCTGACCATTTTCCTCTTTTTTATAATACATCGTTCATAGTTTTTAGCTTTGCTCTGGGACTTTTTAATATTGTGTTAATGTGAAAAAACGTAAAACTGACTGGATTTTGCATTGTTTAAAACTGTCCATCAATCTAAACAAATGATCATGATGCGCCTTGTGGAATTATATGTCCAACTAAATATATTAACCTAAAAACATGAATGACAATAGTTGTATTATGCCATGTAGTGGCATTACTGTTGTGGAACACTTGGTAAAAGGGTTCTGTGTGCTCTTTAATGTTGTATTTACAATCTTCTATGGTCCCTATAGCTTCCTGCCAGTGTAGAGCATGAGTGAACCAAAGAGTGTTCTTCTCATTGGCAGACAATATGTTTGTCCTTTGTGAGATGACACCAGTGACAATTCATTTAGCTGCTGCAAGAATTTGCAAATGCGAGCAAAACCTAGTAACAAGCCATGCTGTAAGCAACTTTTACATTAGGAAAAGCAACCAGTATTGCATTACCGGCGTAGAGACAGCCACACTAAATCTAAGTGCCGTGTTAGCTAATCATTACCTTCACAATAATTGTCAGAAACAGAATTTCTCTATAGATTTTTTGCAATTCCCTTGAAATAAAAGCTCTCAAGATGCCTAACCATCCCAAGCTAAAACAATTTCAAAATGTAATCTTCCGAAAGGACGTGCCTGAACTCTAAGCCAAATCAGTTTAGCAGGCCATGAGAAATGAACTTGCCTGGCTGGCTGAAGCTGTTTTTTAATACACTCTAAGAAGCACAAGGAATAACAGTCAGACCTCCTAGGCCAACAGGCCACAATTGTTCCCTCTCACAAGAGGGGTAGCAACTCTCTTCATTTCCATACACTACTGCAGGATTCAGATGTATCGTTCATAATAGTTGACAATGGTAATAGGATCACTTTTAGAAACGGATGGGACATATTAGTGGAAAGAGAGTCTCTGAGTAGTTTTGAGGTGTGTGGATCAACATTACTGCTGTGTACAGTACAAGCAAGAGTTTGAGGGCAGACATTTATCTGATGCAAATGCAATTTTTGCAGTGATCATGAGTGCAAATGCAAATCTTACGCTTGTCAGGGAGTGCTTCTGAACTTTCCTTCATTGCAAAATTGCAGATCACTTATGCCAAACTGCCCTGCACTGTTGGATTTTGTGTAATCTGGCTTTAAATATCTGAGCAGAGATACATAGAGGGGTTACCCTTTGAAGGAGTGCACAATCCCTGACAGATTCACCGGCCACTTTGCGGAGCTGTGACAGATGTCCCATGCACGCCTTTAAGAGACAGGGATGAAGGTGAACAACTGCTATGTGGCAAAGCCAGGGCACCAGAAGCCGACCAACAGTGGGCTGCCTAGCCAAAGCCTGTACCTCACAATTCCCCATGATAGATTCCATGGGGAGTTTGTGAGATCTTTCTTGTCCGTTCCTCAAGGGGGTAATACTGAGAGGGGCAAAATGTACTCTGCCATTCTGTGACCTACATACTGCAGCACTGTTGAAAACTGTGTTTGCTTGACCCATGCGCTTTAACGAGAACATGCACTCCACTCGGATATACAAATGCGGTATTCCCCTCTCGAAATGCGATGGCTGAGGATTTGCATTGAGAACCCAAATCAAACTCACACAAACGCTGCTTTGGCAGACAAGCACCACTTGTTCACACATGCATCAAATGCAATGTATGTGATCAAGCCCAAAGTCTCTAATCTTTTACCGCATTTCACGATGACCACCAGCAAAAGCAGAGTGAACACGTGTTGATGAAGTATTGCTCAATCAGTGTACTCATTTAACTTTTTACCTCTTGTACTATGTAATCAACTGACATTCCTCTCGGTTCCCTTATATTACTCTGACCACCACGCTTCTGAAGACCAGAGGCCTGGGCATAAAGTAACTGCAGCTTCTTCACAAAATGGATACTACATGAGTCATTATGAAAAGGCAATCCCCCTTCTTACATTAACATTCTTGCACTTTTTGAACTGCTAGGCATCTTGAAACTATTCCACATGCCATGCCTTTATGGAAAAATGCTGGCATGGACTTGCTTAACCCCTTAAATAGCCTAACTTTAAAGATGTTCCCCATTTTAGATTTAAAAAAGTAGTTAATTTAAAGTGGTTCCACCACTACTGAGAGTCACTGTCAATCAATACAGGGTCTTAAAAACCAGTGTTCATCGATGAATATAATTCTTCACTCAGCTACCTCCAACTCTCTTAGGGTCAGCCAATTCTCCCGGCACAGATAGGGGGGCAGATCTCTCTGCTCTGCTGGTACCTTCCTCTGGAAGGGCCTCCTGCCCCTCACAGACTTGAGCCGGAACACCTGAAGTTCTGGAAGCAGCTCAAGACCCTCCTTTTCTCCTATGTCTTCTCTCTCTCTCTCCCTTGCTAACTTACCATCTGCTGCTTGGACTGGTTGCTTGGTCAACTCATAGGCCTCATTACACGGAAGGGGGTAAGGGTTAACAGTCAGCGGTAATGGTACCGGTGACCATTAACCCTTACCGCCTTACTACGAGGTCTCTTTGCGGGTAGGTACTTTAACGCCTGATGTTTAGCAGGCGTTAAAAACCAACCCGCAAAGGGACCAGGGTGCTAATTACGGTACCGCAATTTGCGGCACCGTAATTAGCGACTTCCCCATTCCCATAGAGCCCTATGGGGCAAAAATGGGAATGGGGAAGGGCAATGGGGGAAGGGGGAATTACCGCCCCGACAACCTTGGAATAGGGCAGTAATTCCCCTTTCCACCAAGGCCGTGCCTGTATTTTACCGGCATGGATCAAGGTGCTAATAGCACCTTGGTCCTCCGCCTACCGTGTAATGAGGCCCATAGTCTCTGGGTACCAGGCTCCTACATTACCAGTCTTCCTTGCACTGCCTCCCGGCTTACCGTGCACTAAGGGGCCGTAACTGTGACCCCTAGAATCCCCTGCCTCCTTGCACTTACCCAGTGCTGCGTTGCCCTGGCTGCACTTACTCACAGCCGTGCTGCCCTGATCGCACTTCCCCCTTTGCCTCCCCTTACACTCCCCCCTCTCCTTCCGCCTGCACTTCTTGTTGTGGCACTTGCACGATCCGAATGACACAAGGCCTAGTAGGATCATTTGTCTTGTCCTCCCTATGTCTTCCCTCCCTTGACTTGTGGCGCCAAGAAACACTTTTGTGCAGGCGCATTATAAATGCCATATATCATATCCTATCCCATCATTTTAGTATAATCTGCCAGACCCTTAACTATGATAGATTCTCCTTGATCACAATCTCCACAAGCCTGGAGTTCAATATGAATGGAGAACCATTTGGCTAAATTGCACAGCATTCAGTGGGTAGGAGTGGCCCTCCACAGTGAGGTGGGAGGTCAGAACAGAACAGAATGCAGGTGGGTGAACATGGATTTAATTCAGTGAGGAAACAGCAAAGGAAATGAGTGAGTGGACGGTGTAATTCAAATGTGTTAGTGCACCCACAGACCTGCTGCCATTAACTGAGGAATGAATGACCTCAAAATAGTTGAAGGGTCATTATTCTCATTTAGAGGCTCACATGATCCCTTCGCTGGTGTAGGAGCACAGTCAGACAGTGTGTTAACCATGTGAGGAGCTCTTTAGGAAGTCAGACAAAAACAAATGGGACAATTGCCCCACCCGGTCCCTACACAGAAGGCTCATGTGGTACCTACCTTAAAATAACATGCTCAAATATACTAACAGACACGTTCCCAAATTAGTGCAATCATGCACTTATGTGCGCAAATGTTTCATTATCACATTTTGTGGAGCAAATAAATGAAGCTGAAGGCCAAGATTTATGTGGTACACAACATTGCTTATAGCTCATTAATATATGTTCCTACGATGTTTACACATGGCATCATAGCACATAAGGTGAGTGCGAAAAGCATCTAAATGAGGGAGTGAACATTTGCCACATGTCTGCATCAGATTAACACGTTTTCGCACACATCACTATAAGATATGCAGGCTACCACGTAGCTCCATGCATATATTTAAAGAATATCTATCTACATCTTCGCATTTTCAGCAGTTGTACACACAGACTTTCACCAGATGTGAACATGTACCATACATTTCAATCAGATGTACTCGCCTGTCAAGCATCTCCATCAAATGTATGAACACCATAAGTATCTGATGGAGAGAGAAACGTACAAAAGATGTGAATATGCACAAATGCAAGGCAAGTGTACATAGGTCGGGAAAAGTGGGCATGATAGTATTAAATTACTTTGAAGGCAACACCAGGACCTATTAAGTGGCCCCAGTCCTGACAGAAACTATACCACCTGTTTAAATGGCTGGCTAGAAGATCAAGGATAGCAAGAATCAGAAGTCCTAATCACCTTCATGGGTGTGCATGAAGAACTTTTTATCTCAACAGTTGCAGCACCTCCATAGTCGAGCTATGTAGCGCTATACAAGCAATCAGTGAATGATATTGTCCAAAATGTGTGACCTTTCCTCACCTGAATCTTCACTGGAGAGCTCTTCTGAAAGGTCGTCTGGTGGAGGTGAAGCACCATTCTTTCGGGGTGACTTTCGGTCCTCGAAGAGGTAGGGTCTACCTCCAGATGAAGCCACTATGCTCACTGGTAAAACAGTTCAGGCAAGAGACTCCTCCCTGGGATAAACCAAAAACGAAGGGAAAAAGCCTTAAATGGCATAAAAAACCCTTCAGTCGTTGTCCATAGAAAATGAAGTGTCCGATGGAATTTCCAGTAGAGGGAAATGATGAAGAATGTGCAGAGAATAATCCCTTGATGGAAGATATGTACTGTAGATACAGCAGAGGAGCCTTGAGAGCAGATAGAGACGGTTCCATCTGATAGGAAGTAAATGGTAAGCAGGAAAACCAGCTGCCCAAAGGAGAGAGAGAGTCTGAGCCTGGAAAGAGGCAGGGCAGAAGACAGAGTGACAATAGGAGGCATGTCAAGGCAATCAAGTGGAAAACAAGAGCAGAAGGAACAAAAAAAAAGAAATTACACTCAGCGTATTATCCGAAAGAAGAATACCAACAGAGTTGCAAGGAAGCGAACAGCTGCAGACCGGCGTTGATATGAACGGTGGTGGTCATTTTGAAAAGGACTAGACTGGAAAAACATGTTCAAACAAAAACATGATGGGACGTCAATGGCGTCCGATGCACCATCGTTTCCAAACACTCCAGGAAGGTGAAATGTTGACAGTATGCCCCCTTCTCTTCTTTGTATGTTTCCCGGATGAAGGTAATGTAACAACTGTGGGACATGGATCTAAGTCTTGGGTTTCCAGTAGTTTTCTGAATCAGGGTAGCCCTTCCAATATATGAGGTACAGTAGCCTTACTTTATGATAGCGGGACACATATTTAGGCAACTTCGTACTCCTTGGGTTCATGAGAGGGAACATGAGTTGTATTCTTCTTTTCACTACCATGGAGATTGGGGGTAAAGGAGCGCAACAAAGAGGAATAAAAACACCTAAGGATGGAGGTAGGGTTAAACGGAACGCCACAGGATTGATCTTGGTTGTTATTTGAATGAATCGAGGTGACAATTTGGAGGGATGGATCCATCTGGGTAGGAATTTGGTAGACCACCAAACCTTCATACCAACCTCTCACCCTGTGGTGGGGCTTCTGTGTGCATCGGATCTGGTTTTGTGTTCCTTTCTTTTCTTTTTCAACAGGTCTCCGGCATCCCAGTGTGCTTTAGATATGTCTCTCAAGAGGCTATCAATAGTTGGTATTGCAGTGTTAGGGAATTCAGAAAGAGGTAGGAAGCATGGATGGAGTCCATAGGTGCCAAAGAAAGGACTCATGCCGATGGCCGTGTGGATGGTGTTATTGTAGGCGAATTCCGCTGTGGGTAGGGCGTCCACCCAATTGTCTTGCTAGTTTTTAACGAAACAGCTGAGATATTGTTCCATAAAGGCGTTTAATCTCTCAGTCTTCCCATTAGACTGAGGGTAAAAACCCGATGAGAGGACTCTTTTAATGCCGAGTTGTCTGCATAACGTCTTCCAGAACTTAGAGGTGAATTGGGTTCCTCGATCTAACATGATAGAATCAGGTAAGTCGTGAAGGCGAAACATTTCTTGAAAGAACTTGTTGGCTGTTTCAGAGGCCGGTGGTACCCCAGGTACGGGAATCAAATGGACCAACTTAGAAAACAAATCCGCCACCACCATAATCGCTGTATGACCCCGTGAGGGTTGTAGATCAACCACAAAATCAGTGGATATTTGGGTCTAGGGTCTGGTAGGAGAAGTTCTTTGGTCGCGGGAGTATAGCTCAGGGGCAACGTGCTAGTCTTGGAAGCAAGACGACACGAAGCACCACTGGTTCGGTCCCCAAGTCCGCGCTTAGAAACCTCTGAGTATTAAGCACGTTATAAATAACCTACCATATCAACAGGCCTAGAGATTTACCCGTCATATGCTTAAATTCACAACATACGGGACACAATTAGACATGTTTCTTGATGTCCTTGCACATGAAAGATCACCAGAAAGACAGTTGAATGAGATCCAAAGTGGCATTGTAACCTTTATGACCTGCTGTCAGTACCTAATGACACCATGACATGGCTCTTTGTTGGACTAGCCGTTTTTTATAAAACAAAAGGCCTTCTTTCTTATCCAGAGAAGAGAAGTAAGCTTGGTTCTCCAGCATAGAGGAGGCATCTCTTGTTTCTTGTAAGAACGACAAAACAAAACAGAGGAATTTATTCCTACAGAAAAGGGGTTCTGGCTTGGAAGCAGAAAGAGATCCCCCTGAACAAGTCCTGGAGAGACCATCAGCAATAATGATCTCGGTACCACGGATGTAAGCAATCGTAAAATTAAAATGAGCAAAGATGTAAGCCCAGCGGGCTTGTCTGGCATTCTTGCACTCCATCTGTTGTAGGACACGTAAGTTCCTATTGTCTGTGTGAATCTCAATTGGATGAACGGCTCCTTGGAGGAGATGTTGCCACTCCATACATGCTTGTTTCATCGCCATTAGCTCTTTTTCAATAACGGAATAGTTTAGTTTGTTCATGGCAAAGGTCTTTGAGAGGTAGGCAGTGGGATGTTCTTGGTTGTCCACTTACTGTTTGAAAACTGCTTCTAAAGCACCTGCAGATGCAACTGTCTCTACCACAAATGGCAGTTTTTGATCAGGTTGTTTGAGAATAGGGGCCGAACAAAACATATCTTTAAAATGAAAAAAAGCTTTCTCTGCTTCCTACCCGATAGGAACTGAACGTTATTCTTCAGTAATGCCGTAATGGCCAGTACAGTCCTGGAGAACTCAGGGATGAATCTTCGATGGAAATTAGCCAGTCCTAGAAATCAATGTACCTCTTTCATAAAGGTATGAGATGGCCAGTCCAGGACAGCAGATACCTTGTGTGGGTCCATTGCTATACCCTGATCCGACAGAATGAATCTCAGATATGGTACAGAAAAGATATCAAAAAGCCATTTCTCTGGTTTGACCAGTAGCTGATTCTTTGTTCACCTGTCTGAAACTTCTGTGACATGTCTTCAGTGAAGATCCTTGGACCGAGAGAAGATTAAGATATTGTCCAAGTAAACAATAACTGACTGGAAAAACAGATTAGAAAACAACTGGTCTGTAAATCACTGGAATACTGCAGGAGCATTAAGCAGGCCAAATGGCATGACCTGATACTCAAAATGTTCTAAAAGCAGTCTTCCCTTCATCCCCTTGGCGCATCCATAAGAGATGATAGGCACCTCATAGATCAAGTTTGGAAAATACAACCGACCCCTGGATTGCTTCTAAAATTTCCTTTATGAGGGGCATAGGATATCTGTCCTTTATAGTTACTCGATTAAGGCCTCTGTAATCGATACAAGGTCTGAGTTCTTGTGAGTCTTTTTCGGTATGAAAAAGAGAGAGGCTCCAGCTGGTGATTTAGAGAAACGGATAAGACTGTTTTGAAGATTAGATTCCAAATACTCCTTCAGAGCCCTCTGTTCTGGAATGGTAACAAGAATATGCCTCCGAACATAACTAAATTGCAGTTATCAAGTCAATCGCACAATCTTCTGGTTGGTGAGGGGGTAATTCTTTGGGGATCTTGTACTGGAATACAATGAAATGCCGTTACATGGGATTTGGAAATCACACACTCAACCACTGCAGGACCTCCTAGAAGGGAGGAGAGACAATGAGATACACAATACTCTGAGCTGAACTGGAGTGTTTTTATTCCAATCAATCATCGGAAACCAAGGAATACCCAGTATGATTGGAAAGTGAGCTGCTCTTATTATGTCGAATTGCAGGGATTCCTTATGCTCAAAAATCACAATCTCCAATGGTCTGGAAGTATGCGTGATGGGACCTGGTATAACTGGAGTAACATCAACTCTATGTAATGGTTGGTTTTCGGCTCATACCTGACGAAGTATCCTTTCCTTTTCAGCCCACAGTGTATCCATGAAGTTCCCTGCTGCTCCACAATCTACTAGGGCCAGTGCTTATACCTTGCGATCGGGTAGATCTAGAAGTACTCGAACCACGAGAAGATGTGTGTCCTCAGTGTTCACTGAACAAAACAACCACCTGTGAATTGCATGCCGTTATTAGTAATTACACTCCCCGGCACACCTTCCCTCGCAAAAACTTCTTGAATTAATTCCACCATACTCTCCCCAGAAACATCTCTCACAATTTTAAACTCACACCATCTCGAGAATAGATCCATCAACAACACCATATATTTTCCTCTTCTATATTCAAGTTCAACAGGACCTAGTATATCAATAGCTAGTTCATCCCACACCTTTCCTGGCACGGTAAACTCCATAAGGTAAACATATATATGTGCGGCTTTGAGCATGCAAACAGCTGAAGCAGACGGGGACCGCGCACCTTCAAACAGGATTGGGCAGGCGGGGATGCCATCCACGAATCACGGCAAACAGCACTTACTTGTGCGCAGCGTTACTTTGGAATAGGCCAAAATTACCTAAAATAAATTACCGACCCCACCAAAAGACCTAAAACACATACCACAAAATGTTTGAACTACCAAATGTTCAAACTTTTTGTGGTATGTATTTTGGTGTGGGGTCAGTAAAAAAAATGCCACGACATTGTTGATACAGTTTTTTCTCTTTATTCTGCCTGATTGATGGAATAATTTGCATGATAAACGCAGATTTGTGTGCCGTTCTACCCCAAAATCACCACACTTCAGGCAGGGATTTTCCCCCACAAAGGCCCACAAATGTGCACTTTTTATGCAAATGATTTCATCAATCAGGCTGATTGACTGCTGTGCACCTACACATGCACTGCACCCGATCACTTCTGAGTCCTGTTTATATGGTCAACATTACAATTGACTTGTGTCATGTCAAGTGACCTCCCATCACTGTATTCGAACACACTGGCGTTGTTGCAGAATGTGACACATGTGTGTTTTGTCCCACTCTTTTGCATGTTCTGTTTGATGATATGCGTTTGACATGAATGGGGCACAGTAGTGATTAACTCCTATCTGGGTGTCCTTGTCAGTTCTGGCATGGCTATGCTACATGCCATCTGTGTGCTGGCATGTGTCATGTTTGTGGATGGTCCATGCCACTCAGAGGCTAATGTGTGATGCAGGTGCTATGCACCATGCAGCACATGTGTTGCTTTTCCATTTTGGAGTCATCTGTGTCTGCTTTCAGGGTCCCCTTCAACTTCATTGCCACTGCATGCATGGCTGAGTTTGAGTCATGTTTGACATGTCTGATTAATGTATTGGATGTGTACATTGTGATGCCTATGTGTGTCGAATATGCTGTTCATGCGTGTCTTCATGACTTTTCTTTTCATTTTATGCAGGTGATGAGGCACTAGATGCTGTGGAGGAGGAGGATATGGCACAGGGGCAGGAGTACTCAGAGCCCCAACCAAGCACCACTGGAGGACGTCGGGTGGTGGCGCATTAAAATCCATTGGTCCTACAGACCATCCTGTCCACGGGTGTCTCTGGGTAAGCCTCCGATGATCTCTACGTACAAGAAAAAGGCAGACCCTTAACCCCTGCGCACAGCAACGCCTACAAATGCCATGTCACTTACGTGCTAAGGGCCTTTCCTCGATTTTCACGCAAACATGCTGATTTTCACGTGCGGATTCACTCTGCATCAAGCTAGCCACGCGTCAACACACGGAAGACCATGCTCCAGCCCACAAGGCCATTATCCTGCCACCCAGAGCCCCGAGCAGCCTCCCACAAGCCATCTGCTGCTGCCTGCCTGTCTGCTGGCCACGTGCCCTGCTATTTGGTGCCTGCACATCACCCATCTGCAGGGGTCCAGTTGCTGCAACCACCCCTGCTGGAACAGAAGACACCCGATTGCTGTTCCATCGCTCCACAGCCCAGCCCCAGGACCCAGTTGCCCACCCATACCTGCCTCGGGGGTTGCCATGTCAAGCCTAACGCCATCTGGGAACAGTGGCAACCCCCGTGGCAGAGAGGCAGAGGGTTGCCAGGTTCACTACAGGATAGGTTGGCATCCTGGTGGACCAAGTCCTGGTGCATTATGATGCCATCTTCGGACAAGCATGCGCCGACAAGGATTGACATGAAAGGATCTGGTTGGACATCATGGGTGCCATCAACATGGAGACGGTGGCAACCCGTGACCTGAAACACGTCCATAAGTGCTGGGAGGACTTCAGGTCTAGGAGCCTCAGGAAGTCCCAGCGCCTCTTGGACGTAGTTGATGCAGTGGGGTGCGGGATCCTGCTTATCACCGACCAAATGAGGGTCCTGGAATGCATTTGCCAAGCGCTTCACCTCCACGTCCCCGAGAGGCAGACCCGTCTGGAGTCGAGCGGTAAGTGTGCATGTGTACTCATTGGACGCAGTGCATGTTGAGGTGTGCCAGAAGTGTGCAGTTGGACATATGTCTGACATGGCCCATGTATGGATGTTTATGAACATAGGTGTGAGGCTGCTACATGTGTGTCCAGTCATGTGTGATGCACATCAATGGTGTATGTGTTCCAAAGCATGATGCACAACTGCATGTGAAGATGCATACATGTTTGCATGCCTGTGTATGCACTCAGCCATGTTTGGGGTGTGACACATGGATGCTCATCACGCCTTCATGTACGTGCACAGTGTACATGTGTGTGTGTCTGTTTGGGGGGTGTGACTGTGAGATGGATGCATGTGACACAGACATGTAGGTACCCGATTGGCAGATGTGACATAGTTGCAGATGATTGAACTGTGACAGGTGGTGGAGATGTACAGATGCATGTCTGTCTGGTGGCGTGTGCGCATGTGTTCAGCACTCCCTATGTTGCTTGTGACGTCATGCCAACCTTTGGATGTTTATGCAGTTGTGTGTGTATGGATGCTGATGCCTGCTGCATGATTTCTGTTAATTTGTGCATGTGCGTGGGTTCAAATGATATGAGTATTGGGGAGTGAGATGCTATCTGTGAAGTTTGACACTGCCATTCATGTGCAACTGTCATGCATGTATCAGACCATTGTACAGTGAGAGAGAGAGTCACTGATGCATGTGTTCTATCTCTCCCTGTCTGCAGCGTCGACCGATGAAGAGGGCAGAAACAGTGCTGCGGAGCACAGCGGCAGGGATGACACCGCCAGCCGGAGACGCAAGGCCCAGATCCCCTCCCAGGTAATCATATCTTCCGGGAGTGAGGAGTCTGGTGCTGCATCCATGGCCGCAGCTGCCGAGGGAAGGTCCAAGAGGCGGAGGTTGGAGGTGGACTTCTCAGCAGCAGATGGTGCAGCTGAGCCCCCACAGGGGCCTATGGAGGAAGACGGCACAGAGTCATCTAGGTTGGTGGGGGTTTGGTTGAGGAGGAGGCCGTGACAGCCCCATGCACGAGGCCTGCAAGAGGGGATTCCACTGGTGCTAGTGGTGCAGTCCAGGGGCTGGGACAGGAGACAGCACAGGCCACCGTGGAGGTGCCTGTGTGTAATCCTGTCCCCGATTCAGTGACTCCATCATCCAGCACCAGCAAGGATACCTTCGTCCAAACCCGTTTTCAGGGAGGGGATGCGCGAACAACAACTGGCCTTCCTCTCCCTGCGGACGTGGCAATCCGTGACCGGGTTGAGCCTGTCCTAGCTTGGTTGGCGTGGCGTGCATGTGGAATTCGGGATGACGTGCAGGGTTCTCGTCAGGACAATGCACGTCATTTTGAAATTCCTGTATGGGCACGTCGACTTAGTAGTATGGGTCGTCGGCACTGGGTTCCTCAATGTGCTGGGTCTTCTTGCGATCCCCTCCTCAACTGAACCCCTTTTCCTTGGATTTTACTTTCTTTTTGATATTGCATTAATAATTTCTTCATTTGCATGTGTGGTTTTCATTTTGTCATTTTGTTTTCTTTTTAATACATTTTTCGCAAATCTTCATTATTGGTGTGATCTACTCTCATTAGTTTCGGGCATGTCTCTATGAGCATTGGCTCAGTCATGTGTTGCCACTGTGTGGCTCTGTAGGACATTTATTCATATACATGCTGGTTCTTTTCAGACTCTCATGGCATGGGTAATTTACTACGGAGTGGGTGCAGTGTATGGTTGCTTGTTTGTACTAGGGGTGTGGGGGAGTTGGGATTTGGGTTGGCATTAGGGTCATGGGTCTGTATTGTTATGACGTGGTGTTTGGGGTGACATGAGTCGGGTCTGCTGACAGGTTGCCATCACTGGTGGGGGGGACATGTGTCAGGGCCTGCTGGCAGGTGCCCGTCACTGGTGGGGGGACATGTGTGGGGGCCTGCTGGGAGGTGCCCGTCACTGGTGGGGGGACATGAGTCGGGGCCTGCTGGCAGGTTCTCGTCAATGGGGGTGGGGTGGAGGGACATGTGTCGAGGCAGGCGTTTTGGCTGCCACGAGCAGGGTACGCATATTCAAGGGGGTGTGTGAGTAAATTTTCACGTGTTTTGTCTGTCGTGAGCTGGGTACGTGTATTTTTTCCACACGATTACAGTGTAGGGGGCATGTAAGCTGGTCCAGGGTTAGCACTGCCCTTTGCGCCATATTGGGGATTTCTATAGCTTTCCCTTGCACAAGGGGTGTTCTTGGGGGCGTAACTGGCGCTGCGGGTTGTTCGCTGCACCACGGCTCCAAATGGCTTGGGAAATCCATTAATACGCGGTGCGCCAGAATGCCGTTTGGCGCACGCGGCTGGCACACACTGGTGCTCACTCCCTCTCTGCGCTGCCCATGTGCGCTGCATCTGTGCTGAAATCTAGGAATTACCCCCTTTTTCTTTCCCTCGCCTATTTTATACCCTTTGCAGGGTTAGAGACGTCACCTTACATGAACCTGATTGTGCGTTATATATTTCACTCTACTCCCACTGGAGTTTGAGAGATCTCCTTCTGAAACTCTTTTGAGTTTAGGACTCTAGGCGCGTATCTCTTCTTCACACAATATTTCCCGTTACTCAAAAATGATCACAATCCCATCCCTTTCATTTTCCATTCCCCTTAGTCTACTCACCATTCGTTCGTTAATTGACTCAAGGCCTTTGGTATCATCTCCTCCTCCAACCGACCACTTCGCCTTCCATTCGCAGAGTGCCCGTGGAAACTGGGTAGGGATTTCGACAAAGGGGTCGGTTCTTCTTGCAAGTTTATTTCCATTCGGCCACTCTCCACAGGAAATCCCGTGACCTTCCAGCTAGGTGGCAGAGGATGTCGGATCGTCCGAAATACTAGAGATGAACTAGCCCTTTTGGTAACATGCATGCAATGAATGGGATACAGAATAACTCTGAAACCAAATAATCGAACCAACGCAGGAAGATGGCAAAGTTGTTTGTTTTAATATAAATTGTCTACAATGGACATCAATGGACGTTCGCTCGAGCTCTTATACATTTTATTAAAAATCACATTTATATAGCAAAAATCATCATACATGACATTGTACTAAATGGCAATACGAGAAACCTATGAGGGATTGTGATACGCTCAAGGGGAACATCTAAGCATACTTTCTGTAAGAGGTTGGGTTGCGATTGGGTCTCTGCTGTCAAGTCGAGATCTTGTGCCTACCTCTAGTGCAAGTCATCTTCAACTTTATGAAGTACACTGTATATCATTGGCTCTCAAACTATAAGGCCCTTTGTTATTTAACCTTCTATAATTGGTTAGCACGCTCATGCCATGTCTGGAACATTTGGTTCACTTTAGCAGCACGTAAGCTCATACCAAGGTGCTAGGAGGTGTACTCAACTTTACGCCCCCCCACCCAATTAGCTCAAAGTCTCTCATCACCCATGCCTTCTGCCATGAAGATTATCTTTGAACTTAGCCTTGCAGTGTATTCTTGTCTCTGGGAATGTAAGGGAGTGTGAGCATGCACTATCTTCGTTCTAGAACTCCTCGCCCAACTCTTTTTCCATCCTTGGCTCACATGAGTAGAGACCACAATTTGAACCATTTTGCTGCATTTAATTGTCTTAAATGAATAAAACTTGACACTGATGGCATTCTTTCTTTGCACCTTAACAAGGAATGATTCTGCTTTGCACATTTCCCATCTTCAAGAATAGATAACCAGTCTTGGCTGCTTCAGCCTTGACACCAGGTCAAACAGCTTTGCCATTCATTTTCACAATCTCAGCTAATTCTTACTGTGACACAGCCCTCAACCTTCTTTCCCCATGGGTCTGAGCTTACTAAAATAATGATACAGATGTCCAGCTTCTATATAACGGCGCCTCCGACTGCAGTCTATTCACTACTTATAACCAGCTTCTATGATCACTTATTATTTTCTGCAGTGCTCTTCACATGTGCATGCTTTTCTTTGCATATGAAAGTATAGTCGATTCTTAATTTTGTCATCATTTTCTATAAGGGTCAGGCATCTTCCTCAGCCATTCTTCTCGGTGTGTCACACTCGCTTCTTGTGAAGTCGTCAACTCCTTTTCTTACACTTTTTCATATTCCTTCAGGGATTTCCTCCATTATATGGTAATCTCTTCGAGAGTACATCTGATAGGGTTTTGCTAATGGATACCTTTTCTCAAAAATTTGCTGTGGAATGGTCACAACTGCTGGTGTCAAGCAGGGCATAATCTCAGGCCTCCAACATACAGGTGAGAGAGGGGTGTGACTTCCTGCAGAGGCATTCGGCTGCTCCTCTACACTGCTACAATCCCTCACATTTTACAGAGCCCTGTCCACTAATATTGGAAGCCAGCACAGGATCCGTGGCTGTGTAGAGGGGCATAGGCGAAAACGCCTTGGGGGTGAAGAGCTAATCAGCAACTTTCAGAAACCAGTCTGATGTTAGGCAGTACAGTGAAGGAAAGGTGCTGTTTATTTGCATTAAAGGATAGTGAACCTTCTCTTTCTTTCTATGCTCAGCTGCTGAGGGTTTTTCAATATAATCATGTGTTCTGTGTTTAGTGCCTTTAATTTCTCAACACATCTTGTTTAATTGATAACAGTTCATTTCAGAAATGGGGCCCCTAGTTACAGAAGAAGGCAGTCCATGTTTTGTATCTCTGAGCATTGCTGCTATTACCGTAAAAGCAAATCTATGATTTTCTTCAAAGGTGCTCCATAAGAAACCTGAGTGAGGCTCTTACTGAATTTCATTTAGCCTGGGACGAGGAAGGGTGTGGAACAGTACTATAGGCTATATTATGTACTCAGTCACTTCCTATGTTAGGATAAAAAGCAGGGATCAGAGTTTACTCCCTACTTGGATTCAAATTATCTTTATGGGAATAAAGTAATTAGCTTTGCCAAAAGGAATACCACAATGTGATCTGATATGATCATATGGTATGTCATTTATAACTCGCCTGTGCACAAGTGTTTCTAGGTGCAACAGGACAAGGAAGGAGAGACAACTGGGGGACAAAACACACGATCTTACTAGGCTTTGTGTCATTCATATTGTGCAAGTGCAGGGGGAAGGGAGATGAGAAGTGCCAGGGGGAGGGAAAGGGAGAGCGCAAAATCATAGCTCAATTGAGTGCCAACAGGGTGGCCAGTTCTAATTAAGTGCAAGGAGGCAGGGGACTGTAGGGTAGCAGATACAGTCCCTAGTTTGCGGTACACCTGACAGTGCATGGAGCTACTGGTCGTGAAGGAACCTGGTCCCATAAGGTTCAGAGGAAGGCCAAGAGACCTGCTCAAGTTTGAGAGAGACAGGGAGGCTGTTTCCAGAGGGGGACACCAACCGAGGAGAGAGATTTACCCCCCACTCTCAACCTGGAGAAGCGTCTGACCCATAGATAATTTGAGGTGAAAGAAGGGAGGGATCGAGAAGGAAGGTGTTTAGGAAGAGAGAGTTGGATGTAGTGAGGTCCCAGGCACCAGAAAGCCTTATGGACAATGCAGAGGGTCTTGAACTTGATCCTTGCAGCCACTGGGAGCCAGTGGAGAGATTTCAAGGCTGGAGAGATACGACCACCTGGGCTTGAGGGTAAGGACAAGTCTTGCAGTCCTGTTCTAGATTAGTTGCAGAGGGTGAAGAGTAGAGGCAGGCAGATATAGAAAGAGGCTGTTGCAGTAGTCTAGACTAGGGAGAATCAGGGCTCTTGAGACAGTGTTCTTCTGGGGCACAGTGAGAAAAGGAAGAATACCTCTGAAGAGGTACAGCAGGTAGTGGGACTTTTTAGAGACATAGGGTATGTAAGGAGAGAAGGAGAGGGTGGAGTCGAAGATGACACCAGGGTTTTTTGGTTGGCAGGAAGGTACAGGTAGTGGGCCCAAGGAGGGTGGCCATAGTGAAAGAGGGAAAGCAGAAGCAAGCATCCCACTGAGAAGGATCCCAGTCTGACTGGCATTCAGGCAGAGGTCATTAGAGGCACACCATTCCTAAATCGTGGATAGACAATCAAAATGAACGAGAGAGGAGAGAAGATTGAGGGGAGCCTAGAGGAGAGCTGAGTATCATCTGCATAACACTGAAAGTTAGGAGAGAAGGTAAAGATGAGATGGGCCAGGGGTGTTAAGTAAAGGTTGAAGTAAATTGTGAGAGGTTACAGCCCTGTGGAACACAACATGTGGAGAGAGGTGATGGAGAGAAAGGACCTGGGAGGGTCGATCAGAGAGGAAGGAAGTCAACCAGTGATACCCAGGATGTCACAGAGACGATTTATCAGGATGACGTGGTTGATCGTGTTGAAAGCAGAGGAAAGATCGAGGTGGATGAGGACAGAAGTAAGGCTAGAGTTGAGATTTGAGAGCAAGTCTTCACAGGTGTTCAGGAGAGAAGTTTCCATGTTTCGGCCTGCTCTAAAGCCATACTGATGGTCATGTAGACAACCAACACCTTCTTTGACAAGACTTTCATAGATCGGACTTGTCTCGAAACATCGTTGGGAGTGTACAGGGGGAAGGAGGAGAAAGGAAGAGTAGATACGGCCAGAGAGGGGCCTGAAATGGTAGAGGGGAGGAAGAGGAGGTAGAGGAAGAGAGAGTGGACAGTATGTCCTGTATTTTAGTTGTGAAATGAGAGGCCAAAGCCATGGAAAGGGACTGGGAGGGAACGGGAGAGGTGGAGACTGCAGCAGGATTGGCCAGCTCCTTGCAGATTTTGAATAGTTTGGCTGTGTTATTAGAGGCTGCAGAGACACAGGCTTGGATGTAGGCTCTCTTCTTGGACAGGACAGAGAGTCTGTATTGCCTTTAGAGCAGGCGATGCGCCAGTTTGACAGAGGATGCGCCTGATGCCCTCCACTTCCTCTCAGTGACTCTGAACTTGCGTTTAAGTGTGGCGAGGGTGGAGTCATACCACTCAGAGGTGGTGGTCAAATGGATCCTCATGACAGGGGCAAGGACATCAAGAGTGTTAGAGATAGAGAGGTGAATGTTGGAAAGGGCTGTCTCAGAGTATAAGTCAGCCACATGCATAGGTGGAGGCGAGAAAGTAGCACCACAAGCCTCCACTGACACACGCTTTATGGGCCAGATGGCCGAGAAAGTGGGTGGCAGTGCTGGGGTCGCTTCACCTGGGGGACAGAGAGTGTCACCTGGCAAGAGAGAAGAATGTGGTCGGTTCAGGAGAAAGGTGTGGTGAGAGGGTTTGAGAGGGGAATGTCAGAGGAGATTAGAGCATCAAGGGTGTGTCCGGCGGAGTGTGTCGGTCCCGGGGGTAGACTAGAAAGAGAGAGAGAGTCACAGATGTTGCAAAAGAGCCCCGAGGAGAGGTTATTAGCATCCAGATGGATGTTGAGGTCTCCAAGGAGGAGAAGTTGAGAGGAAGAGGCAAGGAGAGAGGTGGAGAGGTCAGCCCACTCAGAGAGGAAGAGGGCAACCTGGCCTGGTGGCCTGTAGATTTTGGCCACAGTAAGCGAGAGGCCAGGAGAGATCGAGAGCCTGCAGACGAGGCACTCAAATTTGGAGTAGGCATGCAAATGAATGACAGAAGCAGGGATCCAATCTGGAAAGATCAGAGCTACTGCCTCCCTCTGGACCGGTTGGTTCTGAGTTCAGAGAGGATCTTGTAACCATTGGGGAGGACAGTGTCAAGACTTGTGCCAGAGCTGGCTTTGAGCCATGTCCCAGTGAGACTGAGGACACCCAGATCAATTTAATTGAGGAATCAGCAGATGTCAGAGGAGTGTTTGACAGCAGTCTGAGAGTTGAGAGTAGCGGCGTGGAGCAGATTGACACATTTGAAAGACCTCTGTGGAGGGGTACAGGCAAGAGGTATACCCTGCAGAGGAGGTAGAGTGGCCTGAGAGTGGGCAGAGGAGTAAGAAGTTGATGGCAGAGATGGCTGTGAACCATGTCCCGGTGAGACTGAGGACATCCAGATCAATTTAATTGAGGAGTCGGCAGATGTCAGAGCAATGTTGGACAGCAGTCCGAGAGTTGAGAGTAGCAACATGGAGCAGATTGACACATTTGAAAGACTTCTGTGGAGGGGTACAGGCAAGAGGTATACCCTGCAGAGGAGGTAGAGTGGCCTGAGAGTGGGCAGAGGAGGAAGAAGGCGGTGGCAGAGTAGGCAGAGAGGACAGATAAGGTGCCAGAGAGGTGGCAGAAGAGGAAGGTGGCAGAGTAGACAGAGATGATGGACAGGGTGCCAGAGTGGTGGCAGAAGAGGGAGGTGGCGGAGGAGCTTTAAGGCTATAATTAGGAGACACAGGAGAAGGAAATAAGTTGATAAGATGCAGGGAAGTACCTATTGAAAAGGAGGAGATTGGACTGAGGGCACTGGACCAAGATGGTGCCATTCAGATAGACATTAATGATGGTCTTGAAGGAGTGGAAGGGGGCCAGGAGAACCTCCCACTGAGTGCCATCATTAATGGGAGAGGAGGAAAAAGGGGACTGAACAGAGACCATATGATGGTCCATAGGCCTGGAGAGGGAACGACAAAGAGGATGTCGGTGAGGGTCTGTCTGGTAAAATGAGGGTAAGTACTATACATTTATTAAAAGACAGTATAGATGATTTCAGAAGAAGTGTTGTCAAGAACATCAAGAAGTTCTGCATGTGGTATTTCAGCCTTTATTAGCTTGTCAGTATTCTGTAGGAGTGGAGGAGTAGGATCACCAAAGTTGCTCTTTGTCATTGCCTCTTTTTTGCCAGGTTCGTGTGTAGACATAAGTTATCTCTGATTTCCCTTATCCGTATAGAGCGGCTAATGGTTTGTGCTTATTGATAGCAGTGCTTTATCTAGTTTTTGAAAAAAGTTGTAATTCTCGAATTAACACATAACAGTTTGGCCATATTTTCATAGGCCAAGGGCAGACTAGACAGAAGCCATTTTTGTTGTTGTTTTGAAAGGCAACAGCTCACAGTAGAATCGAAGCTTTGCTGACTCTCGCAGAAAATGCTTGATCAGCTCAGCAAGGGTGAGACACCAAGAAGCCCATAGAAGCTAATTAATTGTTGCAGAAGGAAAGTTGTGGGAAGAGAACTGCAGCCAAATAACAGGTGCACTCCCACACAATAATTTGAAGGTCATTGGGCTGGGCACCAGGGGCCCAGGTAACGAGCCGAATAGCAAAAGAGAATTAGAAATGGGAAATTCAGTTTCACCAATGTTGTACAACACAGTTTTTTCCCATCTGGAGCTGGCACGATGGAAGAGAGGAGTCAGGGAGCAAAGAAGTGCAAAAAAGGGGCGTGGGAAAGGGGAACCAATCAGGGGACTTGGGTAGGGTGTTGCAGAGGCTGTAACAATGTCCCTGACCTTGTTGATGTTCCCTCATAATTCCATTGAATAGATTCGGTGGGATGCTGTGGCTTGCGCTGTCTCCAACGAATGGGTCCAATCCGCATTGAGAGATTTATCAACCTGTACCTTTGCAGATGCCAACCAATGGCATGCCAGAGATTCTGCAGGTCATCAGATAATGATGTAACTGAGGGAAGAGGCGGCTAAGGGTCATGACGTCATGAAGGGGTGTTGAGGGTGATGTTCTAGGAATTTATGTTATCCAATCAGGACACGTAATGTATATAAACCCATGGGGATCCCATGATGACCCATCAATTATGTCTTAGAACATCCCCAAAAATGTAACTCTTGAAAAAGTATGATAATGGGAGTTTACTTGTATAAATATTTCAGCGCTTCTGGGCAGAGTTGAGGATGTATCACAGTTCAGGTCCCTGGAGCTGTTTGTTCTCCCAGTCGACTATTCAATAAAGCACTTCTTTTGCATTACTTTTTAATTTTTCTTGGTTCGCCCCTGGAGACCCCTGGTCTATAGGTGGCAGAATTAACGCTCTTGCTACCCAATTTATAAATTCGCCTTTGCAAGCTGGGGTTTAATTAGGCTGCAGCAACACCACTTATAGGTGGCACACAGGCACTCAGAGGGAGCTAGGCCAAGCAAGCCCACTGACAATACCCTCCCAAAGCCAGTTGGATTGCATGGCAATAACGGCTATCAATGGAGGCCGTAAGTAGTTAGATGTTGCCAATTAACACAGACTGAGTAATGTCAAAAGACGTTGATTTCACTTTGGAAGCAGTATGGAAAATTATGGAAGGCCAGAGGTTTCTGTGCAATGTCCTGCAGCGGATTGCAGTTGACTGCACTTTTGCCACAATCCACTGCATTCTGCAATTGAGATCAGATTTTATGGAGTCCTCCTTCTCTTCTTTCACACTCCAGGGATCCCAGTCAAACAACAGCAGAAACAGCAAGAACAGCTAAGGAAGTGGAAGTGCAGCTGACTGAACTTTCACTGCACTTGCGTGACACTCCGAGCTTATGGACCGAATTTTACACATCACTCCTTAACTTCCTTCACACTCCAGGGATCCTGGTCAAACAACAGCAGAAACAGCAAGAACAGGTAATATTCATTATGCTGTATGTCCTCCCTCATCACAATTTTAACCAATCAGTGTTTTCCTGGCCAGTGCAGCCCATACCTAATACGTTTGTTCCCTGTGGAACTTCTCCCATCTTGCATTATCTGGATAAATGGGTGATGGCACCCAGATCCTCCTGCCAAAGGCAATATTCCTCCCAACCTGGTCACTTGACACTTTCTTGAGAAGAGGAGTGGAATGTGAGGAACGGGACAAGGAAGCAGGTCCAGTGTATTATGGGTTACCAGAAGCAACCCATTGGACCCCTCACTCGTCACAATCCTAATCACTGAGGTTATACCACAGAGTTTTGAGTACATGCTGGAAAGACAATTATTCAACACTCTTGACTTCATTAATCAGAAGTGACAGAATGCATGAAGAGCTGTCACTTGATATCAGCACCAAGGGACCAGCATATTCTCTTGAAATTCCTATCTCAACCTGATAATATGTGAGGAAGGTGTGGGGGCAACTCTGTGTAGCAGTTTTACAAATGAATGGCAGGGAACACCAGGAGCCTCCTCTCACAGTGTGGACATCCATCCAGTTGAAAGACCCTGAAAATGGGAGGCCACACCTCATCCTCTGCTGAAAAAGCCATGACTACACCACTGCTTAACACCCACATGACCTCCACCAAAGGCCACAAACCACTGTTGGACATGCACAACTATTGAGCTTTCTCCAGATAAGCCGATAGAACATTCTTTATATCAAAGCAGTGCAGTTGCTGATCTTCATGGTAAGAAGGGGTAGAAGACAGAACTGAAAGTATATGTTATTGTTCCATATCAATGTAAAAACAGAACTTTGGGAAATAGTCACATCCTTTTCTTTAAATAAAAGCCTTCAAAAGACCATTTAAGCAAGCTGGAATTCACACAAATGCACCAACCTCTCTATGCCCTGCATGGAATGAATTTTCACTAAAAGGGGCATGTTAAAACCACGACGGATAAAGTGAAAATTCAGCCAAAGACTCAAATGGAGGACTTTGCAAATCCCTAGACAGAAGTGTCAAGGAGGAGGAGAAGGGAAATCTTACAAGATGGGTTCAATAAAATATCCTCTTGAACAATGCTGTGACTAAGGGATCCCACCTTTCCACTCCTCCCACAGGACATCTAAAGGTCTTACTAGCTGCCCACTGCATCATAGGGGTTTTGTACCACTAGATACTTTTGTAACCCATCCAGAATTTATTCCATTATTATGAGGTGACAGGTAGCTGAAATTAAACTCTTCACCAGAAACCACCTGGAGAGAGATTTGACAGCAATATCTCTGACCCCTCCAAGTTCACCAGAGATGGGAACCAACACTAATATGTCCAATAGGGAAACACCAGGATCAGCGAAACCTTCCCTGATTTCATTGTTGGCAACCCTGAGCGGATCAGAAGAAAGCGAGTAAATGCACATAGTAGACCCTCTGGCCAGTCCATGGTGACAAGATGTTACCTGCCAGAGGGTCCAGGAATTGCAGCCAGAATCTTTCCATTTTCCTGTCAACATATTTGCAAATAGGTCCAGATACAGAGGCCTAAACATTTTGCAAATCTGATCAAATGATGTCTATGACAGAGAGTACTCTTCCTTTATTCGAAACAACCTGATCAGCCTGTCCCCAGATATTTTGAGCATCTCTTCAACATGGACTGTTGAAATGTGCAAGAGACTTCACACAGTGCTTTGAATCTTGTGCTATCTTGCTAGCCCAGACAGGATTTGATCACTGATTGTGTCTGTATAAATCAAGACACTTTTTCCATTCCAGCCACCTTAAGAAACATGTAAAGGACTTGAAAACTGTTTGCAGGTCCTTCCAATTTAAAGAATTCTTCTAAGCAGTTGGCCATTAACCTTTTGTTTACTTCTCCTTTCATGTGGCACCCCAATTCATTCTTCTGGCATCTGTCATGATGGACTCTGAGCAGTATGTGTGGAGAGGGATCCCTCGCAGCAGACTGAATGAGTACAGCCACCAGGTCAGCTGTTGTCTCAAAGATGGTGCCATTCGGATGCTCACTTCGTAAATTCTCAAGACTGGTTTCTAATGCCCTAGGTAATGATTCATTAAAGCTTTCATGGGAAACCGATGCTAGGGTGAAAGACCAAAGAAATATCGAGGCTTAGTACCACAAAATGAAATACGCCAATCACGGGTCGAAAGATAAAAGTATCTTTATTTCTGTACAGAATTCAAAACAAAACAGATAGCTATCTGGCTCCCAACACCTTGGAGTGTGTACCAGCAGAGACAGTGAGGGGCGAGAGTTCTGGACATCTTAACAAGTTTTTTAAATAAATGTTTCCAATCATTGTCCAGCCCCTCTCCAAACGAATCATTTACATGCTAGGGTTCGTGCCCAGTTCATATGACAAATATGACAATATTATTCAACAGATTTAACAAGTTTGCTTGTCCATGAAGATACAATGGTAGTATTGGGTCTCCGGCTCATAGTAAGCCTAGTTTCAAGAAAGAACACAATATATTACAACCAAAGCACACAGTTTGTGTTTGCTCTACATTTTTCTGTTGCTTGTGAGCGCAGACAACACTTGGATTGCACTCATACGAGTCACAAGGTTTCTTTGCATAGAACAAACAGTCTGCTCTCGGTCAGCCTAAATGTTGACACAACTCAAAGGCCGTTTGGCACGGCTGTAGTTGAAAACACAGTCCACCATTTTGGGACACAAAACAAGAATTAAAATCAAAATGGCGGATGATTCTTAAAATGGCGGCAAAGTCGATTAGAAATCAGAGCATTTCAAATGTGGTTTTCTGTGCAACGCGAATAGGCTTAGGCCAATAAGCATATCAGGGCAGTATAATACAAATACAGTTTAACAAACCCTCCTTTTTTCCTAAGCCAAGACCATTACTCAAACATTTGCTTTATTCAAAACCCCACGCCTCAATGTCTGTACATCCTGAATCACAATCTTCAGAAATATCAATCGCCATACGTTCCTTGTTAGTAATATCCTTCATTACTAAAGCATTAGCAGTTTCCTTGGGCGCATGTACCTTTGGTCCTAGTCTACCGATCGTTTGTGCACAACATCCTCCTAACATCGAATGGCAGAGAGACATTGTACACAACAACAACAAAACACTATAACACCAAGAACTATCATTAGGACTGCAAAGAGCTTCCAACCCTATGATCGTAACAAGTCCCAGAACCAAGCACTAAGATTCCAGTTCCCTTTGGGGACATGTACTTCAGTACTCAAGGTATGTAGATTTTCTATTGCCTTAAATATGGTAGGGGAGGAGTCAGGTACAAAAACACAGCACCCGTATCCCACCAATTTACATACCCCACCACGATCAGCTATGATGAAATCTAACACCATCCTATTTTGTAGGGCCACTAATCTAATTTCCTTTTGCTCCAGCGTCATGTTGAACAGAATATTGGTTGTTCTATTGATGGTTTTTTCCAGTACCCTTGCTAGCTTTCTGATATCCTCGGAAATTCATCATCGGTTCCCAAAAAGGCACAAATGATTTTGCTACATCACCCATGACTTGTGAAGGAGTATCACCATTCTCATCCCGCCTTGGACGAGCTCTAGAGACTTCAGAGGTGGTAGCCACATATACCCCTGGTAACAAGATACCCAAATAACAAGTACCCTGACAATTTCTGGGTAACCAAGGATAAGCTTCATTGCCTCAAACAAAGTAAACAGGCTCTCCTACATACAAAGGTCTGTCCTCACTGGTTAGATTTGCAAAGTTAGTACAACCTTCAAATGTACCCATTGGCTGAGAACCTTCCCTTTTTATACAGAAGGAAACAGAGTTGGGGCAATGATTAATAGTATAGGAAAGAGGCATGGCATACCGGTTGCCTACGGGAGCCTTCTTGAAGGACATCAGTGATTGAAAAGGTCTAGAGAGTCTATCAGAAGGCCTAATAAAAGCAACATTGAGTTTGATTCTATTCGCAAAGAGCAAACATCTCAAAGGTGTTAGGACGCGTTTTTCAAATTCATTTAGATTTGTCCCATTGAAGTTCCCAAAAATACTATTGTTTCAACGACCAAAGAATAATTCCCTGAGTGAGGCGTAGAATGCAGTAGTTAAAGGAAGAGGATGAATATACCAGCCCAGTCCCTTTTCCCTGTGTTGTGGCAAGTGTGAGCAAACCCAGTAATGTGTTCTGTTCAGAATCTCTTGGGTCGCATTCATGATCATTAGGAGGGTGTTATTATGATAACCCTGTCTATATTGGGAGTCTCGAGGAGGAAGAGTGTGCAGATGCACGAAAGGTGGAGACACAGTGGAGATCATTTCAGTGGGTAACAAAGTCTCAAGTGGACGCACCCTTTCCATGTACCAGAACCCAGAGGCCTCTCCGTTAAGCTCTTTTAGTTCATCCATCAGTGGCTCCTGACCACGTGGCCTATCTTTCTTGAAGGTAACTTTGCCTGTCCCTGCCTCTTATTTATTTTTCAGCAAAACAGTGACAAGGGACTGGCTCAACGATGATTCCTTGTGGGCACAGACGATGCTGTGCTGTGAGTCCGCTGTCTCGAACACAGATCGTACCTCAAGACTCCAGGAAGCAAGATTGTTCAAAGGTGAAGAACGATCCAAAGAAGAACTTGAAGGCAAAGCAGCAGTCTCTGCAGGCCCCACAGGCTCAGGAAGGATTTCTGTAGACAAAACAGGCTGTGATGAGTATCAAAGTGAAAAATCTCCCTCTCTTCCCCTTTGTCGTGGGGCAGAGGAAAAGTAATCTTATTGATGTGCGTTGCGTGGATCCATTGTTGTTTCTCTCCAATGAGGTGCGAGTGTCATGGATGGCACTCTGTTAAGAGTGGCACAGGGCACCCAGATAGGATATGGGTGGTTGTGCTGAAGTAAGGTGGACAGATAAGTACACACACACAGGAGAAAGTAAAGAGAACAAAGAGTAGGCAAGTGTAGCAGGGGAATCCCTCTTGGGGTGTATGCAGAAATGGGAAAGAGTGTTCCACGAACCTTAGGAAGAACTCCAGCCTTCTGCACAGATTGCTATAACAGAGGCCCATGCTGTTTGCTCATGGCTGGGAACAACAGCTATGGGTGTCTGTAACGCAGAAACGAGACAAGGGAAGGGGCAGAGGTTGCTTGCCGGAAACCAAAAGACAAGCTCTGTACAAAGGGGTCTACAAACGATACAAGAGAAGACAATAACAGACAAATCCAGGAAAAAGGAAGTCGATGAGAAAACTAGCAGAAGGAAATGAAGGGAAAGCAGTATAACAGTATTGGATAGGGATAAGAACAGAGGGTAGGAAACAAGGAAGGAAGCAAGGGAGCAGCAGTCAGGAAACCGGGGGACTGCAATAACTGAAAGTAATAAATGCAGGTAAACTGCTGTGGATTGCAGAGGACTGTAGGGTGCAAGGTAGAGAGCTCAGAGGAGCAGGACAGCAAAGAGCAAGCCCAAAGGAGCAGGGCTGTAAGGAAGGGAGCCCAGAGGGAAAGGGCTTAGGGCAGCGGAGTGAAGTAGGCTGCACGGCAGGGAGTGAGCCCAAAGGAGCAGGGCTGACTGTAGAAGGCTGCAGAGGACTGTAGTGGGCTGCTAGACTGGAAGCCCAGCGGACAAAGGCTGTAGGTAGAAAGCAGAGGAGCGTGATCAGCTGCAAGGCAGGAAGCCTCGAGGACAAGGGCTGTTGACAGCAGAGTGAAGCAGGCTGCACGGCAAGGAGCCAAAATACACAATGCCTTTTTACTCAAGATTGACTCTCACAAAGAAAAAATAAATAAAGCCCTAGGCAATGTAACATCCCCGCAAACCCCCACAGATACCGTTCTACCCAATATTTGCGAAAACAATATCCCTCAATTCTCTTTCACACATTACACCGAAGATGAAGTACTCAAAATCATAAAGGACCTTAAAGACACGTCTTGTCCTGCTGACGACTGCCCCACAGGTACTCTTAAGGAGTCCTTAGAAACTCTGGTCCCATGGATTACCAAACTGGTCAATCTCTCTTTTGATGAGGGCCTGGTACCGGAACTGTTAAAATCAGCGTGGATTACTCCCTTATTGAAAAAGGAAAATCTTGACCCAGCGAACAACGACAATTACAGGCCCATCACCAACGTACCATATGTTCTCAAGATAATTGACAAACTTGCCTACCTACAGTTACAAGCCCATGTCGAAAAATATAACATCTTGGGTACCCGTCAATCGGGCTACAGGGCTCGTCACGGGACCGAGACAGCAATGCTAGATATTAAATCCACCTTAGCTAGCATAGCTGATAATAATCAAGCTGCTCTGCTCATGTTATTAGACCTCTTTGCAGCCTTTGACCTAGTTGATAACAGCTTACAGGTGTCAAGGCTCAGAGAGGTCACCAACTGCTCCGTAATTGCATCCAGATGGATTGCTTCCTTTCTGGGTCCCAGAATGGTGAGGGTCTGTGTTGGCGATAATCAATCTTCTCCAATATCTCAGACATGCAGAATATGCTAGTTTCCATATTGCCAACAATACCATTCTTGTCCAGAAGAAAGTCAAGACCCTGGGCGTCGTTCTTGACGAAGAACTCTCTATGAAGTCCCATGTCTCCAGCATTAAATCTAGCTGCGGTCTCATAAATAAAAGAATAGGCTATATTCGACCATTCATTTCGGAGGAAAACTGTGCCCTTCTGTCCACTGCATTGATCAATTCAAGATTGGATTATTGTAACAGCCTTCTAGCGGGCACCACAGCCTCCAACATCCCTGAGGACTGAAGTAGGCTGCAAGGCTGGAACCCGGAAGACAAGGGCGGAAGGTAGAAGGCAGCGGAGCCTGATCGGCTGCAATGCAGAGAGCCCGGCAGGGCACTGGATCAAAAGCAGGAGTGAGCAGGAACAGCATACAAAAATATGTAGCTCAAAGCAAAAAGGTGCTGGAAGGACTCTTAATGCAAGAGACTGAGCCCCTGCAGGCAGCAGCTTTTATACCACCCTGCCCAGCAAAGAGGCAGGCTAATTGGCCGCACCTGGATCAGCACACCTGAATACAATCTGCCTCCTCCCTCTCTGTTCCTGAGCTGGTGGAAGCAGAGCTGATCCCTAGGGCTTCTGGAGATTGTAGTTCCGATGATGACGAATAGGAATGGTCAGAAATAGATAGTTATGGCTAAGTGCATTGTGGTAGTTGTAGTTAGTTGGGTAAAATAAAAAAACACCAAAGTCTTGCAAATGGGAAATAAGGTCCAAAAAGTGAATAGGGGTTGATCCAAGAGTTTTCTGTAGATAAATGAATAACAATTAGTCCATTATGATCGCCAATGTATGCGCCCATGGCGCAGGCATGACAGTGAGACAGGAGGCTCTTTCAAATGATTTTACGAGCACCCAATCGCCAGGTCAATGAACTGGCCCCTCGTATTTTATTGGGAGAGCTTCTCGCACCTGTTGATAAATCAAATACAAGTTTTGAGTTATCTGGTCACAGTACTCAGAAAGAAGCAAATGCTCTACATCTTTTAGTAACTTGGGTTTCGGCACATTCCAAATATTGGCTGGTCTCCCCATGATTATCTCATAGGGAGAGAGTCCTGTCCTCGACTGTGCACTGGTCCGCATGGACAATAGAGCTATTGGTAAGGCATCCGGCCATTTCAAATTGCTATTCGCACAGATTTTCACCATCTTATTCTTTAATATACCGTTTCGGCGTTCTACAAGTCCGGCACTCTGGGCGTGTCTGGCCGAATGGAACCGTTTATCAATCTGTAATCCCGCGCATACTTGCAGGATAACAGCAGCATTAAAATGTGGACCATTGTCCGACCAAATGACTTTCGGCAAACCAAACCTAGGAATATATTCCTTCAGCATGTTTTTTGCCATTGTCATTGCTGTGGCATCTTTTAAAGGAAAAGCTTTGACCCATTTACTGAAAGTGCAAATAACTACCAGAAATACTTATAATTCTGACAACGCTCCATTTCAATAAAATCAATGTTTATAACCTCAAAAGGCATAGAGGTGGGACCAAAACTACCCCTCGGTGTCGATATACCTTTCCCAACATTATACTGTAAGCATACCATGCAATTTCGGGCAAAACGCTCAGCAGTTTTCGAGATATTTTCATTCACCCAGACAGGCTCTAACAATTTACAAATCTTTTTGGCGCATATGTGAGTTGGACCATGAGCCATCATAACCATAGCGGTGACATAAGCATCGAGCAGCATCCATTTTTGATTTTCCATTATCTACCCAACAACCTTCATCGTCTAAAGTTGCTAAACCCTCAGCCCACTGTTTAAGCTCGTCTGAAGTGGAATCAGCCTGAATTTCTTTTATGCAACCAATCCCTACGACTATCACACAAGTGTTAGTGACCTCTTTAATTATATGCATTTTGGAATGCAAATCGGTGGCAGTCTGTTTGGCTATTCTGTCAGCAAAATTGTTTCCTCTCCCCACATCATCTGTTTCTTTCTGGTGTGCTGCGCACTTCATTATCGCTAACTGAGTAGGAAGCCCAAGTGCTGAAAGTAGCCGAACTATCAAAGTGTCATGTTGTATCTTAGTTCCACGCGAAGTCATGAAACCTCTCTCTGCCCATAATCGACTGAAGTTGTGAACCACCACGAAGGCATACTGAATGTCTGTAAATATATTCACACTAAGCCATTCAGAAAGATCACAAGCTTGAGTCAATGCAATAATATCTGCGTAGTGCACAGAGTTATGCAGAATTCTTTTGGTTTCCACAATAGTGCTTAATGTAGTGATTGCATAAGCAGCAGTGGATGTACCATCTGGAAGTTTGAAGCAGGAGCCATCGCAAAACAGCTCCCCTTGGGGATCCTTTAACGGTGTATCACTTAAATCAATTCTGCCCTTAGTCTCTTGTTCTGTGGTATAGAGGCAGTCAAATGACATCTTTTCACTGCAAGACATTTTTTGCGGAAGAGGCAATAGTTTGGCCGGATTTAATGAGCAACATCTCTTAATTTGGACATGAGGTGCAAATAGAATCAGCTCATACATTGTTAGTCATGCTGATGTGAGATGTTGCGTCTGTGTTCTGTTTAATAGAACATCTACAGAGTGAGGTACCATCACGGTTAAGGAGTGACCCAGAACCATACCCTCACTTTGTTTTACAGAGGCAGCGGCAGCAGCAACAGCTCTCGAACATCTCGGCAAAGCATATGCAACAGGGTCAAGCGTGGAGGAAAAATAACCGCACGGTCTATTCTTTCCTCCATGCTCCTGCATTAACACAGCCAAAGCGCTTCCATCACATTCATGCACATACGAAATTAAGGGCTTGTCGTAATTTGGTGTGCCCAAAACTGGTGCTGAACACAATGCAGCCTTGAGCAGATCAAAAGCTGTCTGGTAATCCATGTTCCACGCTAAAGGCAAAGAAATGCCCTTCTTTGTCAATGCCAACATTGGTTTTATCATTAATGAGAAGTTAGGGATCCACGCTCTACAGTATGAAGCCATGCCTATCAAGGCTCTGACCTCTTTCTCTGTATTTGGACAGACATACTAGAGATGCTTTGTATCCGTTCAGGTGTCAGTTTTATCCCCTCCTTTGACAGGAGATAGCCTAAATAGGCGACCTCCTGTCGACAATATTGAAACTTTTTAAATAAAACCTTATGCCCATGTTCTGCTAGATGGATAAGCAGCAACACGGTGCCCTCCATACAAGCAACATTTGAATCTGCAGCTAAAAGAAGATCGTCAACATAATGCAACAACGTACAGGTGGAAGGCAACTCAAGTGTATCAAGCTGTTCCATCAAAGCTCTACTATAAATGCTCGGATTCTCAGTGTACCCTTGTGGCACACGAGTAAATGCAAATGAGCGTCCCCCTAGGGTGAACATGAAAAAATATCTATTGTCAACATGTGCAGGAACACTAAAGAAAGCATTCCTTAGATCTGCAACACTAAAATGAGTAGCTGAAGCTGGAATAATTGTCAATAGTCACATACGGCACAATCGGAAATTGTGGAGCAACAATCTTGTTGATAGTGTGCAAATCAATAATAAAACGGAAAAGAATTGCATTATCCCCTTTCTTATACACTGGTAAAATCAGACTATTACACAAACTTCCTGCAATTTCCTCAATCACTCCTCGATGTACAAAATCAGAAACTATACTCTTTAAAGCTTGTTCACCGTCAACTGAAATCTTATACTGTGGAATACGTGGTAGTTTAACACCTGGTTTTAACACACTTGTTAACAGGCTCAATTTGCAAAATACCAACGTCATTATCATCAACCGCCCATAAACATGCCAGAACCTTATCCAATTCAGTCACTAAAGGCCTAGTCAAGAATTGTGAAGCAGAAGTTCATTGAGGTGCAATCGTTAAATGCACTCCATCCAGAGAAGACTAAATTACAGCATTCAATTCTTTCAACAGATTCAACGCCAACAAATGTTCCCCACAATTTGTCGTCAAAAGAAATGGACATGAATCGGTGAATGGCCACAGTGAAATCGGTACCAGCTGAGAAACCGGACTAACCACTGCCGTACCAGAGAACCCTACAGAAATGTTGTTCAGCCCTGACAGTGGAATATCTGGAACCCGCGAATGATCAATGGAACACTTCTGTACTTCTGTATCTATCAAAAATAGATGCTTCCTATCCCCCACCTTCATTTCAACGTGGGGCCCTTTCTATCGACGGGAATAGGTACTCATTCCAGACTCTGCTTCGGGCTGTCCTAACGGAACAGTACATCATCAAATGCAAGATCCTCAGAAAAATAGACAGTCGAAGGATTATCAAAAATCTTCCCATTATTAACACTATACTGATGACTATCCTGTGAAAATGACTATTGATTCTGAGCGAACTTCTGCCAGGACCCCCTATCCCAGGACTGCCTCTGGATCGTCTACCCATGGTACCATATGTGTTATTCGATCACTGCTGAAGGATCGGGCATTGTGTTCGCCAATGACCTTCTTGTCTGCAATAGGCACATTGGTTCATGTGTACAGGACCCATTTGCGCATTACTCTGTGGTACAAACTGGCCTCCAAACTGTGTATCCCCACCTCTGGTTCCTCTTACTATTTGTTGCAACAATACTATTGTCTTCAAGTCTCCCTTCTTCTATTCAACTTCTCTCTTTCATTATTGACTCTATTTTCATAATACTGAGCCAAATGCAATACCTCAGGCTGTGAGTTAGCTTGCCAGGTGCTTTCGGAAGTCATAACTTGTGATTGGATATCAGGCAACAATCCACGCACAAATTTGTCTACAAACAGCATTTTTCCTGACTCGGTACTTAAGCCCTGACCGCTGAAATCTGCAAAACACTTGTTGGAACCGAATGAAAAATTTGGTAACACCTTCACATTTCCCCTGGATGCAAGCTGTAAGCTTGTCCCAAACTATTCTTCTCTCTGGAACCAAAGTCTTCAATGTAGTTACTATTCTGTCTGGCAGTGTCAATATCACCTGTGGCGTTTTTTACCAGCATTCCTTTCTCCATCTAACCATACCAAGTTAACCCATGTGTCCCTGCCTGATCATCTACAGTTCTAATCCGTTTCCATAAATCGGCAGGTAGGATCACAGGGAACATCAAATCTATATCACGCAGAGTGAAAACTGACGAATGCAAGACAGATTCAATTTCTTTATAAAATCCTGTTGGATTTTTCCTGATATTTGGAATCGTTTGTCTAAGGGTATTCACTTCCTTTCTAGAAAATGGGACATGAACAAACTGTGGGACATAATGAGCTTCAATAGTAGTGGCTGCTGCGCCTGTTGCGGCATTAGCTGGAATTTCTACTTTAGGAACAAATGTCAGAGGAACCTCCCTCATTGGCAATTGAGAAGTCGGCAATTCTGAACGTTCATTAAGCAACAAAGCTAAATCAAGTGACAAAGTAGTCAAAGCAGTATCGGGCGAAAATGCTCTCTTATAAATGACCATCAAATCTGCGGGTTCAACAAACCTTTTTCTTCATAAACTCATCCTGCAGGTACTCTACCATTACCTGTAACACTTTCCTTTGCATAGGCAGAGCATACTGACTAAACATGTCATATATTTCAATGGGAGAAATCGAAACATTCAAAATCCATTTAAGCGCGTCTTTTGTGCAAATACGCGTCTCTTCACTCATTGGTTTACATAAAGGAAGAAATTGTTTCTGCACATATGAGGCTTCCAATCTATTACCATCTATTTCATCATTCTGTAACCGATCTAACTCCTTTTTAAACTCAAATACCCTCTCAACATGCTCATGTACTTTCTCCGCAGTGTCCCTTGAGCGAGCTAAGACATTCAAATCCCTCAACCCCTGTGGGACATTCATGTCCGTCAAATCACTCCAAATATCAGCCAAATGCATTCCCATCCCCTCTATCAAAACATTCTGTTTGGGAATACTTTCTCGGTCAGAAATCGCAGTTAGGACAGCTGATTTTTCACCTTCTTCTATCTATTTCTTAGCCCATGCATACAATTCTCTTTTTCTAGCTTTAGATACTGTACGACAAGTCACTATTCTTGAATCAGCACTCGCCCCTTCAATCGCTACAAGTGGAGCAGAACCACTGGGAGAAGACAGTTTAGACAAATCTTATTCAATAGGCAATGGAGACACTACCGCTGGCGGTAAAGATGCAATTAAGGGAACAGCAACTGTCAGTAAGGGAGAGGATGCAGAAAGGGTAATAACAACAGGAAGAAGAGCAACAACGGGAGCAGGAGCGACAACGGGAGGAAAAGGAACAACAACGGGAGGAGGTGAAACAGCTGGAAGAGATAAAACAACAGGGAGAGTCACATAAGTAGGTGGTGCAGTGGCACCAGTCCTACGCTCATTCAAAAGCGTATCGATTAGCTCGTCTGCGGTATTAAAATCCTGAAATGGATATGTTTTCTGTACTCCAAGTTGAAAAGCGCTATCCATACTTCTAATAGATTCCGACTGTTTCTGTTGATCATACAATAATGATTTTTCAGTATTAGACATATGTCGCGGTTTATGTTTCTCTTTACTTTTAAGTTGCTTCATAGCTTCCTTTCTCCAATCCTTAATTACATCAAAAGCTGCAGGTATAGACTCTTAATACTCTATATGGGCAATTTCAAAACTACCATGAACTGGCCACTGAAATTCGGAAGCATGTCTAGTTTGTCTGTGCCAACTATAAATAAATACAATACTGTCGAGGCTGTACTTACAGTACAGTAACCAAGCCGGTGACCCAACAGGTGGTGCCGGTTGACCTCGTCCCAAAGATTGTCTGTCTCTGCGGAATAAACCCCTGAAACAGGCAGACAATTTCCCAGGCATGTCAGATTACTAGTGTTACCTGGCTTCGTTTGTACTTGCAAGTGCAAATCTGCAACCAATATCAGGATTCCTAGGAATCGGGGCATGACTCACCTGATTTCAAAGGATAAGGAGGTCCGATCGGATTACAAAGTATCCTCGTGATTGGCGATTTCGGCAAAGAGTCCACCTCGATATGGGGACCCTTGTCAAGATGCCCTCTTGAACCGCGTGCTCACCGTTCAGGGATTGGATCATGCAGTACTGTCGAGGTGTCGCGTCTCATACAAAGGGGCCCCCTTTTTCTCACTCTCCTATCCCAGTCTGATAGCTATGTCTTCTTTTCAGCGAGATGACATAAATCTTGAGGGTCCCTATTCGGACGTCATCTGAAAGACCAAAGAAATATCGAACCTTTGCACCACAAAATGAAATACGCCAATCACGGGTTGAAACATACAAGTATCTTTATTTCTGAACAGAATTCAAAGCAAAACAGATAGCTATCTGGCTCCCAACACCTCGCAGTGTGTACCAGCAGACACAGTCAGGGGTGAGAGTGCTGGACATCTTAACAAAGATTTGTTTGTACATTTTTCCAATCATTGTCCAGCCCCTCTCCAAACTAATAATTTACATGCTAGGGTTTGTGCCCAGTTCATATGACAAATATGACAATAATATTTAACAGATTTAACAAGTTTTCTTGTCCATGAAGATACAATGATAGTATTGGGTCTCCGGATCATAGAATGTCTAGTTTCAAGAAAGAACACAATATATTACAACCAAAGCACACGGTTTGAGTTTGCTCTAGATTGTTCCGTTGTTTAGATGAGGATGAGGCTTGTGAGCGCAGACAACACTTGGATTGCAGTTCATAAAAGTCATAATGTTTCTTTGCATAGAACAAACAGTCTGCTCTCGATCAGCCTAAATGTTGACACAACCCCAGGTTTAACCACTTAGCCTCTTAATCCTGTCCGCAAGCTAACACCTCTGTTAGTACATATGTATAGTCTTTCCATAGATTGCTTATCTACCTACTTTTAATGTTATATTTACCACTATGTAACCCTTGTGCCTTACTCTGTAACTAAGCTCTAACTAAGTAACCATGTATTTTGTTCTCTGTTGCGCCCAGTTACCTTTGGGTTTGGTGCGCCATGCTAATTAATAAACAAACAAACAAACAAACAACTCAAAGGTCATTCGGCTCAGCTGTAGTTGAAAACACAGTCCACCATTTTAGGACACAAAACAAGAATTCAAATCAAAATGACGGATGCTTCTTAAAATGGCGGCAAAGTCGATTAGAAATCGGAGCATTTCAAATGCGGTTTTCTGTGCAACGCAAATGGGTCTAGGCCAATATTCATATCAGGGCGGTATTATACGAATACAGTTTAACAAGGGAAGTAGGATCGTTGTCACTGCAATGTCACAGCCCATTTCTGGCTGGGGCAACCTTTAGCTGAAGCAAGGCCTGGAGACTGGAATGGCACTTTTCTGCTCTGTAAGATGGAAGAAAAAGTTATCTGATGTCTGTACGGACCTTTCTACTACACTAGATGTGCAAGATGGGATTTTCTAGAAGGGATGTGAAATATCAATCACAGCCGCAGCTGGCAGGTTCTGGCTGTCTTTTGGGTTGCCTTTTCGAGGATGCAGAATGGATTAATACATTGGTGAGATAAGGATGAACATGTATTCACTCCTGCTGTAAAGTCCCACTTGGCAAAGGTCCTTTTGGTTGTTAAAAGTATGTAAAATTGACAATTAGTCGCGCTGCAACGGCAAACCGGAGAAAACTCCAGTGACTCTGATGTATCAGAATATGGAGATACATAGCTTGGATATCGATAAAGGTAATTAGATCCTGTTTCTTCACCACTGGCATCAATAGCTGCAGAGTGTTCATCTTGAAAGTCAGTGCCTAGGCTCATTGGTTCAAGAGCTTGTGATTCAAAATCCCCCAGTGGCCTTCCAGTCAAGAAAGATCAGAAGATCCTCAATACAGTCCAAAAGGGATGGGGCCTTTTTCTTGTGCTTTAGAACATATGTGTAATTTACCCATGATGGTGGAGTGGTCTCTGTGAACTCCACCTTATATTCTTTGTTCTACAATACTGCAATCCCAGGGATTCAATCTCATTGAATACCATTGGGAAACAGAATGCCTTAAATCGACCTTCCATAGAAATGTTCTCCTTCTTTTGAGATGGACAGTCAGAAATTATTCATCCCTAGACGTGTAGACAAATATGTATTATATGGCTGAAAATTACGTGAATATACGCGATGACGTCATCACGTCATGCCAGATCACGTGGAGCGCGATGTAATGATGTCATCCGGTTCCGAATTCGAACAAAATAACGAGCAAAGTCACAACAACACGAACCACTCGCTCAAGAAACTTCTTGCACGCTTATCATGGCATAAGGTAAGAAACCTGCTATTTTTGCTCTAGCAGCTGGACAATCAACATGCTCTCTCTCCAAGCCATTTACCTTAAATACCCACATAACCTTTTATTGAATGAAAAACGGAATTTATTCTCTCCCTTTGCCTCTTTAGAAAACTGAAACTTAGAAAATAAGGCACGGGCGTAATAAATCAACATCTCTCATAAAGAGGAAAAAGATATCGCACATAGCTATCACCAAAAAATGGATATTGAGTAACAAATTATCAATCAGGGTGAGTTACAAAAATTATTTTTAATAACAAGTTTCAAACTATTAAGCATTGAATGTTTGTCTGTCTTTCTTTAGTAATTATGTAACACTCTTAGTTTTTTTATTCATTTTTTCTGTTTGACAGTTAGTAAAACAAGTTCCATCTCCTGAGGAACCATTGTTAATAACAGTGGGGAAACACGTGTCGAGTTAGGAACTATCAAGTAGAACCAATAATTGAAATAAAAGTCAATGCACTGGAATTCAAAGTGAAGCAAGAATTGATCCATTAAAAGGTGTGCAAATAACACTGAACTTGTACTGTAAAGCAAGAATTGATCAATTATAAGGTGTGAAAATAACACTGAAGTTTTACTGTGAAAATAACACTGAACTGGTACTGGGAAAAACTAAGAGTGAAGTCAACTCCATATGATTTATTCAATTAACCAAAATTAAGTTGGAAAATAAAGAAATTAATTAAAAACTATTTTCGACTCAGACTCACCAGTGAACAATTTGCAAGTAAGGTTGGCGCATTTGAGTTAGCCATTCCCAATTATTTTTTATTTTTCTATTGTGAATCTGTGTAACAGCCACACAGCGATTGGGTAATTACTCATGCTGAGAACAACAGACATCGAGCACAACAACTATCATAGTAGCAACCTTTAACTATAAAAGTAGTTGCCAAGGGAGTGTTTTTTCTCAAAGGCTGAACACAATGGGGCCGATTCATGGAACAAACGTGCGCCGAAAATCCCAGCGCAAGCAGGCGCAAGGAGACGCAAGCGTGAGAAAGCAAGCGCACGTGCACGTGTGCGATTCAAGGAAGGCGCTGCACTACTTTCCCACTGGTTGTGCGCCAAATCCGTGCATGGCACACGCTGGCGCACATGTCTCCAAACAGCGTGTGCTAAGCGCACAGCGAAAGCGCATATAGCGCTGCGCACACAACAAAAGTAGGCGGAACAGGGGGCGTAACACGCCAAATCGGGAATAACGCGTGAAAAAGAATGCGTAACTGGGGAAGTACTGCAGGGAACTACACGGAACGCTGACACGCACCAAACAACCTGCATTCATGGATTTGAATACGGGAAACCTGTGCACGTCAAAAGACGCGCACAGGCGTCAATGCATCCGCCACACGAAGGAAGGCGGAAGCGTCCCCGCGCACAGTATAAAAGTGCGTGCAAAGAACAAACACGTATATACAGCTATGATGAATGCCCCATTTGTCGCAGCACTGATCGTGGGACACCGCAGGAGGAGGAGAATAGCCAGGGCACGCATTTTTTCACCACGGACAAGCCTTTTTGGGATGCCTGACGACTAGGTCTATGGCAGGTATAGGTTTCCACCACGTATCATCCTAGACCTGGTCAGGGAGTGGGAAGATGACCTTACATCCCCCACCCTCTGCTGCCAAGCATTGAGCCCCTTGGAGAAGGTGCTCAATGTCCTGCATTTTCTGGCCACTGGGTCTTTTCAGCGGACTACTGCCATAGTGGGGGGGGGGGGTCTCACAGGCCACGCAGTCACGCTGCCTACACCAGGTCTTGGCAATCATGACTGCACGCTCCTCAGTCCGCAGGCACATATATATGCCCAGAACACCCGCAGAAAGGCAGGCCATTGTCCAGGACTTTTACAGGGTGGCACACTTCCCCAAAGTGCTCGGTGCCATAGATTGCACCCATGTGGCCCTACGTCCACCTAGGGCCACTGAGCACATCTACCGAAACCGCAAGCACTGGCATTCCATCAATGTAAAGGTGGTATGCGATGCAAAGGGAATCATCACCTCTGTCTATGCAAACTACCCTGGCTGCACCGCTGACAGTTTCATATACAGAATGTCTGCCCTGAGCCGGGCCCTGGAAGCTGGCCAGCATGGCGACACATGGCTTCTAGGTGAGTACAAATGCCTGTGCACATGCATGCATGTCACACACACACACAAATACACAAGCCCCAATAATCACAACCATTATCACCTCTACAGGGGACAGTGCCTACCCTCTGAGCAACCACATGATGACGCCAATCCGGAACCCCACCACACCACCCCAGGTAAGATACAACGCGGCCCATATTGCAACCAGGGCCATAGTGGAACACACATTCGGAGTGCTCAAGTCACGCTTCCGCTCCCTTGACCGCTCTGGCGGGCAGCTACTCTATGCACCCCCAGTAGTGTGCAGGATCATTGTGGCAGCATGTGTCCTGCACAATGTTGCAACACAGCAGGGCTTACCGGTGGACATGGTGGTGCCCCCACATCCCCAACCACAGGCATAGGCGCTGCCCATGGGAGGGGATAGGGCACGTGGCGAGGAAGCACGGACCCAGCTTGTGGACAGATTTTTCACCTAAACTCCCCACCCTGCGGAGTCCACACAGGCCTGGCACATACCAGGTGACAATCGATGATGACAAAGAGACAGTCAACTGTCACAACCTTTCCACCCTGAGATTGTTGCCATAGAATTGCCACATTGTGTGCATCCCTAGCTACTTAAACACAAGCAATCCTGTGTGATCAAAAGGCACACATGCAAGATGTGAATCACACAGACCTGCCAAACAGGCCATGACTATCACTGGTATGTCACTCAAACTCTCCAAAACCACAACATGACATGGCAAGCAATAGCCATACACCAACACAGTAACAATACGGTACACATTGCCATGTGAAAAATGAAAACTGGCATCAGACAATGATGCCTGACATGGAATCAGATGAAATGACTGACCAACAACCTCCCACCCAAAATAAGTCATACCCAAATGCATTCCAAAAGTTGTAGTTGAAACATAACAATGAATGCCTGTCTGCATGCACAATGTGCATTGCAAAATCAACACTGCAGCTACTGTGTGCCGTGTCCACCTCCTGCAACACACTGCTCAGCGCAGAGCACAGTGAACAGCCATTGTGTGTGGTGCACACCATGAGCATGACATCTAAGCGACAAACTACATAAAAAAACAAATTAGACATGTACAGGATCCAAAAATGGTCAGAGAACATGTGCTGCAGGGACACAGTGGGCACCAGAAGCCAAACAGAGTGTACACGTGGACATGGAAGGGTGGTTGTACATGTAGTGGATCATAGTGCGAGCGTGTGGGTCAGTAGGGACATGCACTCAACATATGCATGTGAAATCAAGTGACCATCAGTGTCGTCTACACATCACATGTGAACATTCACCATGTGTGTACCCCAGCATGTCAAACCACAACTATCCCCTCACACCTGAAAGGTAAACACAACACATGAACAGGCATTGATCAGCAGAATAAATCATGTACATAGGAAAGCACAATTACAATTTCAGGGTGCCCATCACACGGCAGGGCAAGGCAATTATCAACAACAAAACACCCCCCCTCACTCACAAATCACCACGACCCACTGAACAACTGCATCTGGGTCATTCATCGTACATCCTTGAATTCAACCTGGCCACAGGATCACCCTTCCACTTTGTCACCATCTCCCACCTTGTGTGTAAAAAGTTGCCAGCACCCTCAGAGTGCACCTAGATTTGCAAAAGCACAAAATCCAAGAGAACTCAAAGCTGGATAACACAGAAGCCAAGGTAATTATCTGCTGGCAGTAAAACAAACCAGAACAGCCTCCACTAGATGACTTCAAGTAGCAGTACGCCACAAAGGCCAAGTATGACCACAACTATGTCAACAACCAAGGTAGCACAGTAAAACAATGTCACAACAGGATCTGAACAATGTGTGGTACATAACATAGAATGATGCAACACGAACGGATGTCTACTGTCATAGCTCCCGTGTACAGGCGCAGGAATGGCACAAAACAACCACCCCCACCGTGGCCTGGGTGCCTGCACGGTCTAACTCACACAGGCCTCTGAGACCCTGGAGGGGAAGGAGGGTCAGGGATATGCAGTCGGCACAGGCATTGGCATACTGGATAACGGGAATGAGGGGCAGGAGAGGGGAGTAGGATTGACACAGGAAAGTAGGGAATGCACCAAAATGTAGTACACACATGAACACATACACAAATCGACAAAACTTGTTCACATGCACATAGCAGCAAATTACTCCAATGGAAGTCAAAGAGAAACTTATCTCTCGGGTGAGTGCTGGCCTCCTGCCTGCGCACTCTGCGATCCGGTAACAGGAGCAGTTCAATGCTGCAAAGAGAGCCACAGTTAATAATCTGTGCGTGCCCAAAACACACAAACACACTACCAAATATGCCCCAAAGTAACAAAATACACTAGAAACAGACAAACTTGTGTGGATGCTCCATACCCATACGTAACATTACCCCTCTGATGGTTCATACACAATCAATGCAGTAAGTCAGGCATCGGTGGGTGCGTGGCAAATGGAACACCAATGTGTCACGATTCACACAACATGCAATGTTCCCTGTGTAAGCAGACAGACGCATGTAGCAAGGTCTGACTTCAGAACAAGCCCTGTACCACCATGACCAAAATAAAGTAGCCAGTGCATGTATCAATTTCTACTTGGAAATGAAATGCACTGCACCCGAGTCTGTCCCTTGCTGTCTGTCCCTGTGAGATGCTTCATTCTATGTCTCGGAATGCTACATGGCTAATAAAAGTGCCTCAATGGACCATGGTGGACCGGAGGGTATGTGCCACTGCCCCTGCAGGTGCCCCAGACAACTTTCACATCAACTAGCCATCAGTCCATTAACATATCTGAGCTGTATTATGAGCTTCTACACCAATATTTGTCCAAGTTCACCGTCAGTGCTGCTACTAAGCATGCATGTTCAACTTGCCAGGTGGAAGGTTTGCTGTGTTATGACCCCCCCTGTGCTGCTCACCTTGCCTGGAGTCCCTTGAAACACGTCATCGATTTTCGGATGTATGATCGCAATCCCTGTGCCTCTGCCTGCGCACACATGTGCATGTCAGCAGCACCAAACGTGTCCTGATTCCAGACGTCCAATGGCCCATGTCTGCTGGCAAAGGTGGCCTTGAGGCTCATCCCGCTGCAGAAAGTGCATGAAACAAATGATTAATGCTTAATATCCATCTGTGTGTGTCTCTTCAGGCATTACATGACTGGACCATGTCAGAGACGTACATCAGAAATCACACCATCAGTCCGTCTTTCACAGCAACAGTGTGGAACACACTATCTACGGCATGATTTGCAACAAGCACATGTTCATTAAAGATAAGAAACATATTACACAATGCATAGCAATGAATGTACACATGAATCATTAAACACCCCATCTAGCAAAAGAAGAACAGTGGACAATTACACCCCAATCATCCCCACTAGGGGTGTTAACACAAGTTCCACAGCAGCAGACATGCCACAGATATGACAGTCTATTGCCCTTGTGTAATAGGCTGTTACACCGAACCATCCTTGTGAGCCCATTGATAAGGGAAGCAGGATTGGCATACGTGAGTCAAGGACCCCAAGCAGCAAACACTACACAAGACAAGCTTGAAGGGCCCAGCTGGAACAGACAGTGGATGCTTTCAAAAGCCACAAAGCACCACACCATCACATGAAAGCACAATAGACTAGCAATTTTAAACTATATTAACTAATTACACTAACTATGAAAAACCTACTTTACCTATTTAAATTAACTATCAAACAGAAACTTAACTAACTAAACTAAAAGAAAAATCATAAATGGTCACATACGACCTGGGGGGGGGAGAGTCACCCAGGAGGGGGGAGATACAGGGTGCTGCTCAAAACCCACATGCGATGATGCTGAGGAAAAAAAAAAAAACTCCATGGGCTCAACGCCTGCACAGCCCGACCTATGTGGGAGATAGATTGTCGTCCGAGTCTGGCTCTTCCTGGAAAGGAGGACGTGGCATAGGAGCATGACCACACCTAGCCGCAGCTTGCCCCTCGTCAGCAGCAGGTCTGCCGGACGGGTGAGCCTGGTTCTGTGTGGTGATGACATGTAGGTCTGCATGCAGAACCTCCGGTGATACACATGCTTCCTCTTGCAAGGTAGCACGTGTAACACAGAGTTCCTCCTGCAAGGCTTGGCTTGACAACTGCTTCACCTCCCGGTAAGCATGTAGCTCAGCCGAGATGGAACGTTCAAGCTGTGCAAACCTCTCCTCTGCACGCTCCCTCTGGGACATCAGAAGGACACCCAGAGTGGATCTGAGGGAAGCATGCTCCTCCCTCAGGGCCTTCATGTGTGCCTCTGTGTGAGCAGCAATTGCTTGACGCAGAGACGACATTTCAGCCTGGCGTGCCCTGTCTGAGGCTGCCATGCCCAGCCTGAGCGAGCGGGCCGTGGACCGTGCCGCCTGCTGATGGAGAAGCACATGCCTAGCAGGGGGGAGCACAGATTGGGCCACACGCTCCATGCTCTCAGCGATGTTCTCCATTGCTGCCCCCTGCCATTCAGAATGGGCAGTCATGTCTTGCTCCCACTCAGTATACTGTGGTTGCGCGCGGTGACCAAGTTGCTGGGCTTGACCCCTGCGGGACCCAAGGACCATGTGTCCTCGTTGTGTTGGCACCGCCCGCGGCTGCACGACTACATGCCCCCGTCGACGTGATGTCCCAGGCACATCAGTGTCTGGTGTGGAGGGTGACCCTGCGTCCCGATCCACCACAGGCGGAGGTACCAAGACTGCCTGACCCCTCAGTGCAGGTGTCGCGGACAGAGGAGGGTCCACATCAGAATCACTCACCCCTGACATATGGACCTGATGCTCATCCAACTCGACATGGTCGTCAGAGTGTTCTTCAGGGCTGGACTCATAGGCAGCCAGAGACAAGATGGACTGTAGCACTTGGGGTTTTCGTGGCCTACCACCCCACGACCCCCACTTGTGCCAGGTTGTTGTAGTGATAACAACCCTGTGCCTGGCATGACAACGCCATCCTCCGGCTCCATTGCGTCATCATCTAAAAAATAGAGAGAAAAAAGGTGACTACACATGTTAGAAGCACACAACACACACACACACACTGACAACAAACACATCAGGCAGACATGTGACACACAAAATAGAACCTAGCAGCATGCTGGGTTAACTTGAATTTGCTTCTGTGATTAGACCTGTTGAAAGGTGGCAGTTTGCACTGAAGTGGGTCTATGCAGCGCAGCAAATATGTATGTTACTCACTACCTACATGTACAAGGACTTCATGGTGTGTGTCAGAAAATGTAAAAGCAGTGCAAGGTCAACTTCAGGCATCACGTGCAATGTGCATTCAATGGGTAGCATATCTACAAGCAAAGCACCCCTCCACCCAAGTGCAAAAGCAGGGATGCCTAGCATGGTCTCAAAAGGCTGAGCATAGACCTGTGTATTGACAGACAGTGTTGACTAGAATCAACATCTTCATGTGGGTCAAGTGACAGCACTGCAAATGATGATGGGACAGTAAGCAGGACACATGATGAAACCTCTGGAGTCCACCCACGTGTGAAGAAGACACTACACCAGTTGGACAGAGTCATTGGCCTTTAAACAGGCTGAGGCCTGTGACCCTCAGAGATTGTCAGACCCTAAACATGTGTGCAACGCAGTACTGAGCCACAGTTGACATAGGAAGGCAGATGAAATGCCATGCAATTTAGGTCATCCTGGACTTGTATTAGAGTCATCATCCAGTCATGGACACATATGGGCATGCGTGGAATGCACATGGAGCATGAATGGGCACTCATGTCCCTGCGGGGCATCTGACCTCTGCACAGTCCAAGTGAGACACCCTGCATCAAGTACTAAGGATGTACCACAATGGATATGTCTGGCAGATTGGCCGCTGGATGTTAGCATGTACACAGGAGGCATGAACAGGGAAGTACCCAACGGCAATATTGTAGCAGGCCAGTGCTAAGGTGGAATTGGGGTGCAGAGCAGGGGGTTGAGGGGCAAGGGAGCATGCCTACATTGGGTAACCCCTTGCAGGCAGAGTACACATGCACGTCAGTCATGCTATGCATAGTTCCTGGGCTGAGAGGAAGCTCACCCCACGCTACATGCAGAAGTGCCAGTGAGCTGGAACATGGACCGGAGGTGCAAACTGGTAACCAGCATGTGAGTTGGGTGCAAAAGTGGTGATGTGGACAGTCCCCGTCTGCTCCACATGTCCACCATCCAGCAGAGTAGACATGCATCACGGAAGCATTGCATTACTCACACATCTTAACCATGTACACGTGACATGTAGTGGCAGTCATGCACATCACATCACACAAGTAAAACACACACGTCCTCGACAAACACGTATCAACACTCACTGGACTGTGCATCAAAGTCCGGCAACTCTCCCACTCCTTTGACTGATTCTGATGGTATGAACTCCACAACGAGTGACTCATGCGGAGTGAGGTCTTCCTCCCCCGGTGCAGGCCCACCGCCAGTCACCAGAGTCAAGTTGTAATTTGAGGCACGCTTAGCCTTAGCGCTGCGTTTGAGGTCATTCCAACGGTTTTTGCACTCTTGCGCCGTGCGCACCTCATGGCCGAATGCACTCACATGTTCCACAACTTGCTTCCAGTGGGTATCACGGTGGGCAGCGTAGTCTGACAATTAGCACCCACTAGCATGTCACGGCTGTGGTCCTGTACGTAGTCCACGAGGTAGTCCAGTTCCTGGTTGCAGAAAGGCTTCTTCCTCGAAGTGCAGGTGGTCGTGGCTGTGTGTGGGGTCCCAGCCTGTGCTGCAAGTGCAACCTTCCTCCCCTTGCATTGTGCCACAGACCCTGGCTGGCTGATGCCGCCCTGATCAGTATGGCCAGTGGGACCAGTGGATTGAGCCAAGGGAGTGGCAGGTGGCGGGACGACCAAAGGGCTGACTTGTGTCAGTGGCAGCTGGGTGCCCTCTAATGGACCCTGCGCAGCAACATCCGCTGTGGCAGGGTCATCGACCGCGACTGTCCTGGTTGGCAGACTCACAACCGGGGTGTCATTGGGTGCATCTGCACCTGCACTTGCCAACACCCGGCTGTTCGGGGCAGCAGATGACATTACTGCCCCAGGGAGACGTGGCTTGGTCAGGGCAGCCCTGTGTTCTCCTACGGTTTCCCTCCGGGCCTGTTGGAAATCTTCCAAGGGCTCTTCAATTGCCAACACAGCCTGCACTGGCAGACCCTGAGCCTGGGTGGTGGTGTCCACCACCTCCCAGAACCACAGCGGGTGGTGGCATGACTGCACCAACACATGGCACAACATCATGCTCAAGTGGTGCACCCCTGCCTCTTCCCCCTCTGCGGCCACCCTGGACACCCTGGAGTCCCCCTACTCCCTGGTCACCCCGGCCACGTCCCTGACCACGCCCGCCACGAGGAGTACGCCCAGCTGAGGCGCCCTTCACCTTTGGTGGCCTCCCAACCATGGCACAGATGGAGTAGTGCCGGCACAGATGGAGAAGTGCCAATGGGAGGTGTACACCACAATTGACCTGGGCAATTGAGGTGAAGGGGGTGGGATGCAAGATGTTAACAGCCCCCCTGCACCTACAAGGCTGTATGTGACCCTGGTGATGTAGTGACAGGTCACGCTAAGCTCAGGCACCCCAAAACTGCAGTAAAACCGTGCACGCAACCCTGCAGCCTACGTGCGTGGAATCAACCTCCCGCAGTATGCAGTGGCACCCAATAACACGAAAAACACGTACGCGTGGGACACGCAGGCTACTATGACCTCAAAAACGGGTGCGATACACAGGGGCACCCGCAGTGGGAAAAATAGCGTGCGCGACTCACCGTCTGACTAGTGCGATCCAGAAAAACACGCATAGCCAATACCCCCGCCAAAAGAAGAGATACGTCCTCAATCGCTGTGAAGATGTGATGGCGCGCGAAACAACACGAAGCAGCTACACATGTCGGTCTCCACGAAAGGCACGTACAGCGAACTGCTGGCCCTGCTCACCTTTAACCCGTGCTGAGGGATACGCCCGCGCACGTCACTTATGCACATAGGCCCTTTCCTCGGATTACAAGCATTCACACGCGGACGTGCAATTTTCCACACGCGCTGAACCACTATGCCCACGTCACGAGGGAAACGCCTGCGCACGTACGCGCTTACACGCTAATGGCCTTTGGTCCAATGAAAATGCATACGTGTGCTGATGCGCTTAAAGGCCTTTCCTCCAGTTACACGCTGACGTGCAATTTTTTCACGTGCCAAATCACTCCGTATCAAGCTGGCCACGCGAAAAAACACACGGAAGACCACACTCCTGCCCAGGAGGCCGAAATTACTGCCCCCCAGCGCCCCGAGCATGCTCCCACCTGCAATCTGCTGCTGCCTGACTGCCTGCTGCCCACGTGCCCTGCCATTTGCTGCCTGCACGTCAGACAGGGGTGCAGTTGCTGTGACCACCCCTGCTGGAACTGGAGACTCCCGACTGGGATTCCATCGCTCCACAGCCCAGCCCCAGGACCCAGTTGCCCACCCACTCCTGCCTCTGGGGTTGCCATGTCCAGCAGAACACCATCGAGCAGCACTGGCAACCCCCAGCCAGAGAGGCAGAGGGCCACCAGCTTCAGTGCCAGGGAAGTTGGTGTCCTGGTGGAGCAAGTCCTGGGGCAGTATGATGCCCTCTTTGGAAGTTCGCGTGCCGACAATGAAGGACGGACCAGGATCTGGATGGGCATTGTGACTGCCATCAACGCGGAGGGGGTGGCAGTCCGTGACTTACATCATGTCAAGAAGCGCTGGGAGGACTTCAGGTCCAGGACCTCAACAAGGCCCGGTGCCTCGCAAAGGCAGCGGATGCAGAGGGGCGCCTGGGCAGCTATCGGACCACAAAATGAGGGTCCTGGAACGCATATGCCCAGCGCTCTACGTACAAATCCTTGAGAGGCAGACCCGTCTGGAGTCGAGCGGTAAGTGTACTTGCAGAGTGATTGGACGCTGTGCGTGTCGTGGTGTGCCAGTAGTGCACAGGTTGCACCTGTGTTTTTGTAGGGCAATGTAGGGATGTGTATGAAGATGGGCGTGAGGCTGCCACATGTGTGTCCTCTCATGTGTGAGACACATTGATGGTGTATGTGTTGGTAAGAATGCTGGACAAATGCAGGTGTGGGAGCACACATGTTTGAATTTCTGTGTATGTACATTGGCATGGTTGTGGCATGGATGTGGTTCCTAATGTGGTTCCTAATGCATGTATCTGCACTGTGTACATGAGCATGTGTGTGTATTTGATAAGTGTGCAACTGTGATGCAACATGGATGCATGTGACACTGATATGTAGAAGGCTGAATGGCAGATCAGACATGTATGGCGATCTCATCACTGCAACAGTTGGAGGAGATGTAGACATGCATGTAAGTGTGATGGCGTGTGTGCATGTCTACTGCACTCCCTGTGTTTCATGTGATGTCTGGCTCACCTTTGGATGCTCATGCTGTTGTATGTGTATGGATGGTGCTGGCTGTTGTGATATGGCTATGGAATTGCTCATGTGTGTGAGTTGAAATGACATGTGTATTGGGGATTGTGATGCCATGTCTGAAGTTTGACACTGCCACTCATGTGCAACTGTCATGTGTGTATCAGTCCATTGTACAGTGCCCTGATGCCTGTGTCCTATCTCTCCCTGTCTGCAGCATCAACTGATAAAGAGGGCGGAGAGGGTGCTGTGGAGCACAGCGGCAGGGATCGCACCGCCAGCCAGAGATGCAAGGACCGGCTCTCCTCCCAGATTGTCATCTCGTCAGGGAGTGAGGAGTCCGGTGCCGCGTCCCAGGCCGCAGCTGCCGAGGGTAGGTCCAAGAGGCGGAGGTCGGAGTTGGACTCCTCAGCAGCAAAAGGGGCATCTGAGACCCCACAGGGTCCGACGGAGGAAGATGGCACGGAGTCATCCTGGTTGGTGGCGGGTTTTGGGGAGGAGGAGGCCGTGCAAGGGACAGACACAGGGTCTGGAGGTGGGGATTCCACTGGTGCTAGTGATGCAGTGCAGGGGCAGGGACAGGAGGCAGCACAGGCCACCGCGGAGGTGCCTGTGTGTAATCCTGTCCCCGATCCTGTGACTGCATCATCCTGCACCAGCAGGGATGCCTATGTCCAGACCCGTTTTCAGGGAGGGGATCCGCTTACAACAACTGGCCTTCCTCTCCCTTCGGACGTGGCTATCGGGGACCGGGTTGAGCCTATCCTGAGTGGGATGGCGTTGCATCAACGGGGCATGCGAGGTGACCTGCAGTGTTTTCGTGAGGACCCTGCACGTCATCTCGAATGCCTCGTTGGCCGATTTGACCTACTGGGATGGGTCACCAGGGCGGGATTCCTCCGTTTGCTGGACCTTGTTCCGACCCCCTCCTCACCTGAACCCCCTATATGCCAGTCGTCCTCCATGCCATCTTCCCACCCATGTATCACCTGGGTACCCTGTGGAGCTGCCTCTGATCCTGCGGCCAGGCTGGTGGAGGACACATCCCTGCCACAGTCGGGAGTCGGACGTCCAGCAGGGGTGGCCACCTCAACAACTGCACCCCAGCCGGAGGAGGATGTGCGGGCAGCAAGAGCCAGGGCACAGGCAGAGGCACAGCAGCAACAAGGTGGGAGCCATGATGGCTCGGGTCCTTCAACATCGGAGGGGCAAGCATCAGCCAGAGGGCAGGAGAACCCAGGACTGGAAGTGTCTTCCGTGTGGCAGCGGTTGGGCCATGCTATAGATGCTGAGCGGCGGCGGACGGAAGAGGCGCGGCTCACCATGGACAGGGCGGAGTTCTCCATGCGTCGGGCATTGAGGCGGGCAGAGTGCCTTGAGGCGACTCGCAGGGAGTTGGAACAGGCCCTGAGTGCCCCCCTGTGAAACTTCCCGCAAACCCCAGTAATACACGTACCCCACTCGCACAGGCCCTTTCGCGTGTGAAACTTCCCGCGCACCCTCGAAATACACGTACCCCACTCGCACAGGGCCAATCGCGTGTGAAACTTCCCGCAAACCCCAGTAATACATGTACCCCACTCGCACAGGCCCTTTCGTGTGTGAAACTTCCCGCGAACCCCAGTAATACACGTACCTCACTCGCACAGGGCCAATCGCGTGTGAAACTTCCCGCGAACCCCATTAATACACGTTCCCCACTTGCCGTGCTGGTACAGGGTTAGCGCAGCCCTTTGCGCTGGAATGGGGATTTTGATGGCTTTTCCCAGTGCGAGGGGCGTTCTTGGGGGCGTAACTGGCGCTGCTGCAGGGTCGCTGCGCCACTGTGCGCCACGGCTGGTTTTGGTAGCTAAAATCCATGAATACGCTGTGCGCGGAAATGGATTTTAGCACACGTGGCTGGCGCAGGGATTCACACGCGCACACTGTGCGCCAGCCGCGTGCGCCACTTGTGCTCTAAATTCTATGAATTACCCCCTGTTTCTTTTGATGTATTATATTGCCATAATGTGTCTTGTTCTTGTCCCCCTCCACTTGGTTGTCTAGTGTTCTCAAAAACCAGAGGTCTGCTGTGGTGCATCTTTGGAGGTACAAGCTAACCATGACGTGTCTAAGGGTATGTCCTGTCTTGAAAAGTCTTAATTACCATCCTTCTAGATCAAGACCACATTCTTCTGTGATACATCTGTCTTCCAGTCTCTGATGTGGATATTATGTCTGGCAGCTAATTGTGCATTCCCCATATTTCTGCCTCAGTAATGGCATCCATTGCCAGCTCTGAAATTAACTGATGTTCCACCTGATAATAGCTATGGGGACATCATAGTCGGCTTTTTCTTCAATCAAAGAATGCATTGCATGACAATCCTTCATAAGTTGCAGTGTCAAGTAGACCAACTGTATACTAGAGCAAAAATACACATTAGGCTGAGCTTAAAATTTTTAATTGTTGAGTCAATCGTCTTGTCTACATGAACCCTGTGTGCTATAGCGGTCTCTTGTCATGGAAGCTTTCCTGCTTAGGTTAAGAATCATAAAAACCACCTCAATTATTTCTGATAGGCAGGTGTTGCTGCCCTTAACTGGGTATCACTTAGAAGAAAACTTGGATATCATACATTCTCCTGTTACTCTGTTAAGATCCATTTGAAGAGACTGAAAAAGCAGTAATGTTCTAGTAGATACAGTATCATTAGCAATATTTCTCCTGAGTGCCATTGGGGAACTTGCAGTTTGCCCAAACATCACAAGGTACGTGAGGAAGCTTTTCTTTTTCATGTAGTGAACCTTAAAATCTGGGTCTTCTTCCTCCAAAGGCTGACCTTGCTGTCAGTTTTCTCTTTTCTCCTTAAATGTAGGACTGACTGCTTCTGTAACGAGGCGGATCAATTCCTCCTTACTTTTGGGCAATCATGGAAAAGGCGGTGTTTCTCCAGTTTAGAGATCTCTCTCATTGGGGTACTCCTGTCCCTGGCTAGTGATTTGTCAGGAGATCTGTGATTGGAGAGGTGATCCTTTCCTCTGTGTCTTGACCTGCTCACCTTCCTTTCATGTCTGATGCAGGACCAAACATGCCTGTTTCAGGAGGCCCTATGAACACTACCCACCAGTCATCTAAATACGGATCCCCTGCTCCTTCCTTGTTGCTTTGGCTTCATACAACCAAGCAGCTTCTCTCAGCTAGGAAAAAAGTTTAAGCTGGAAGCTTACTGTACACCTACATGCTGTAGCCTGCAAGCGCTTACCCTAGTAGACTGTTCAACTAGATATTTGAAGCCTTCCTCTCTGTTCACTCTTCCACATTGTTCATTTTCCTCTCCACCCAGGGCCAGAATGTGCCAGATTTGTAAAGGCATTGCATGTGCCAAGGTCCTACCTCCACACATGTCATCACCAATGCTGAGCTTCTGCAACCCTCAGCGTGCCAGCCTGCTCCCTTGTAGCATCCATCCCCTACACAGAAGGCATAGGCTCTAGAGAAACCACGTTATCTATTTCCTTTAATAGACAGGTCTCCTGGCAGGACATGCACCCAGCAGCAAAGACAATCCTTTTAGTGCTACAGAAAAAAAGGAGGAGCCATGTCGTCCTCACCCCTTTCTGCAGGGTAAGGTAGGGGGATGGGCGACAGTGACAGTAGATGAAGGGCCAAAAAGGACTGGGTATGGGTTCTTCAGTCTGCCTAAAGCCACATAAGTGAGCATTTTGAATAGGGACGGGGTCCACTAGTAAACTAATAAATCAATTAAAAAATGGACCACCGTTTAAGGGGGCATTGGTTTGTAAACTTGTGAAGAATCATGACCTGTTTAATTGGTTTATTGACCTGGGTGATGTTGTGGAGTTAGATGACTGGAAGTGTTCCTTCTCTAAAACATATAGAGGAATACGTGGTTATGTAGCATTAATATACGACAACCTGTGTTTCCTACAGTAACTTATTGAGGCATATATGTATTATACAGAGTCCCATTAGGAAACCAGAAACCCCATGCCTGGCTGCCAAAAGCACTGTGAAAAAAGGCAGCCCCTCATGAAGATATTGATTGGTGATATTAACATTGACATATTTTGACATATTCCAAGTTTCCAAGCCCATCTCAGGATATTGTCCGACAGCAAGGCAATGAATCGGGCAAATGGAGCAATATCAACCTTTGCGCTTTGGTGCAGTTACATTATTCAGCCTTATTCTAAATTGTGCAGAGGGGGGAATGTTAATGTAATATCGAGGTGTACTTTTAAGGGTCATTTTGTACTCAAATAGGCTGGGGAATCCCTAATGTCACTGGATAGTGATATCCCTAACTTTTTTTTGGGGGGGTGGGAGTTCATAACAAGATATGAGTAAGGCAGTTGGATTTAGCAACAGTTCAACCAGTGATTCAATGAACTTAAGAACATATCAAATTTTATTCAAGCTAAATAAATAAAAACAATACTAAATCTTAAGTGCATACATGTTAGAAGATCTATTATAAAACAACAGTCTTGTGACAATTTGTCCTTAGAAATAGGAATCTGAGTACCAATAGATTCAGTCAGTTGTGAAACAGCATCAAAGTACATATATTCATTCCGCTGGTAACAATCTCAGTTTTGTTCTAATGGAATTCTAGTTGCAGAAATACTAGAAATTTGGACTCAAAATTGAAAAGGGTCATGTTTTTTAGAAATAACAAAGCTTAGGCCTTTATTTGGGACCTGTTGTTCTGTAGCGGTGAGCTTGTGTTTAGAGAGATTTACTAGAAGCGATTCCCGCTCCTTGTTTGTCTCCGGTCTCCAGTCCAGTTCCCTCTGTTTGGCTTTTGTATAAAAAAGTCTTGGATGGCATATTACGATTACCTCTTCCCTGTCTTCCCTGAGGTCTTCCATGCTACCCCTGTAGTCTCCCTTGCTACCCCTAAAAAAAAAATACAAAAAAGATGTTTTTTTACTTTTTTAAAAAATGGAAGCTCCTGGGCTGTGTCCAATGCTATGTGGCTCTTTCTTTCTGGAGTGGCTGCCTTTCTTGTTCAGGCCTCTTAAAAAAACAGGCGGTTCCACAAGTGTAACACTTTCAGCAGTGACCCTAAATAAGAAAGAATAGGATTCACAAATAGTCTTTCTGGAATTCCATACAATAATTGCTACTCATTAAAGGTTTATTTTAGTCACTGATTTAGTCCGTTCTTAAACACCTCAAATTCACAATGCAGAAAAAACTATAGGTATTTTGCTTTTCGCAAGTTGCAGTGATAGCATGTTTTTTTTCTTCTGTTGTCTTGGTTACGATCATCACAAGACAGTCCATACTAGTGTCCTCGGTCACTTGACAAAATCCTTGTGCCTGAATGCTTGTGTACAGTGTAGAAATGTTTGACCATAGCACATCAAGTGGCCCTTGATTTCATTGTGCCACAATTTATGCTTTGCTGTAATGTATCTATATTTCCTATCTCTCTGGCATGCTGTTCAGGATGTTTGTTTGGATCTATGAGGTAACGAGTTCTCAGCGCTACACTAAATTCTTTAATACACAGTTATGAACCCTCCCAATGGTGTGTATTTTGCCAACTTCTGAAGCCTGAAAAGTAGATCCATGCAGGCTTAAATTGTGTCCAACTTTGCACCAGACCTGCAGATGAACTGGCCTGCTGTTAAATCTCAGTTACCAGTTTAATGGTATCCACTACAGAGTGTAATTTGCTTTCCTACTTTGAGAACATTTGGGCATGTAATTGCTCATTTTACTATAGCCGATAAGATAGTTACAACCTGGTAAAATAGCTCAGTGAGTTGAGTGCTCGCTGCTGCAATGTGTATGTGATCTGCAGGTTGCAAGTTCGAATCCTGGCAAAACCAACGCAGCCTTTCATGCTTTTGAGGTCTATAAATGAGAACCAACGCAGGTTGGGTGATATTCTATGTATATTTGTTCTATATAATGCGCTCAAGTGTAAGTGCAATATAATAACACATCATTATCATTTGGTCTTAGACGTCGGCTTGCATTCACAGTAATTTGGTAATATTGGCCTATACACACTGATATTAAGGATACATATGGTGATTCATTCTTGTATGAAATGCATATCAAATTGCAGTCTTCTCGTAACCATATTTATTGTAGTGAACTTAGGAACAATGCTATGTGATTCCACTTCCTGTTTTGTCAAGAGGTGAAATGTTATGATATGATATGATATGGCATTTATAACGCGCCTACACACAAGTGTTTCAAGGCCTGACGAGGCAAGGGAGGGGAAACAGAGGAAAGACAGACAACAATCCCACTAGGCCAGGTGTCATTCAAATAGCGCAAGTGCATGGGAGAGGGATGTGGGAAAGTGCAGTACATAGGATCACAGTAAAATAAATAAAGACAATAAATAAAAAGTGCAGCCAGCTGGTGGAAAGTGCAAGGATAAGTGCCGACATCATTAGTCAAGTGCTATTAGTGGCTATAGGGATACAGAAACAGTCCTCGAGTGCAGGGTTGCCAGGGGGGCAGTGCAGGTGTGCAACTGGCGGGGAGGGAACGGGGCCCGAGATCAGAGGTTTGCCAGGTAACCAGTGCTGTTTAAGATTCAGCCAGGAGATCAGCAGGGGAGAGGAGGAGAGAAAGCAGAAGCAAAGAGGAAGGTCTTGAGGTGCTTACGGAACAGGAGATTGTTCTCCTCAAGTTTCAGAGAGGCAGGGAGGCTGTTCCAGAGGGAGGCCCCGGCAGAAGAAAGAGATCTACCACCAACTCGCTGCTTGGAGAAGCGACTAACCCTGAGGGAGTTGGAGGCGGATGGACAAAGAGCTCTGGCAGGAAGATATTTAGGAAGAGAGAGTTGAAGGAAATGAGGTCCTAGGCCCCAGAAGGCCTTGTGGACAATGCAGAGGGGTTTGAACTTAGTCCTCGCCGCCACTGGGAGCCAGTGCAGAGATGTCAGTCCTGGAGAGACATGATCCCTGGGCTTGAGGCCAAGGACAAGTCTCGCAGTCCTATTTTGGATGAGATGCAGAGGGTGGAGAGTAGAGGCAGGCAGATTTAGAAAGAGGCTGTTGTAGTAGTCCAGCCTAGAGAGAACCAGAGCTCAGGAGAGAGTGAGCTTCTGGGGGAAGGAGAGGAAAGGAAGAATACGTCTGAGGAGGTGCAGCTGGTAGTGTGACTTCTTAGAGACGTCAGAGATGTGAGGAGTGAAGGAAAGTGTGGGGTCGAAGATGACACCAAGGTTTTTAGCCTCACAGGTGGGAGCAGGGAGCAGGCTGTGTTCCATCAGTTCCTGTGAGGTTACTTTGGGGTGAGGTCAGATCAGGGATCATGTGATGTTACTTCTGCTACCTCTGGCATTTTGCTGAAATGACGTCCCTGAGGCTGTCTGGGGCCAGAGACCACTCTATCTGCAACTTGCTCTTACTAAATACTCTCCCTCCAGACCTCTATGTTCCTCTGGTACCAACTCTCTCTGTGTCAAGCGTTTTGCCAAACAGACTGCTGGAGGCCGGTCTCTTTCTTCAGCTGGCTCCCTCTTCTGGAACAGCCTCCCCCACTTCCTCTTTGTCTTGAGCCAGACCTCCTCAATTTCCAGAAGCTCCTCAAAATTTTCCTTTTCACCTTCTTCCCTTCCTCCCTTCCCTGATAATCCTACAGTTGCTGAGATTGGTGACCAGGGCCATTATGAGTCCTTTAGGGCCCTGGCCTCCCACACCCAATCACCTTCAGCTTCTTCCTGCACTCAGCACTTGCCTTGGCCATCTAGCACTTCCCCTCCTCTCCCACTTCCCACTCTGCACTTGCACTCTCTGAATGCTCACAGGGCCGAATAAGTCGTCTCTATCCTCCAGTGTATTGTCTCCCTGTTGCCCTGTGGGCGCATTGAAACACAATTTACTTGTCTAAGCACCTACCAAAAGCGAAAGAAAAAGAAAGAAAGAAAGAAAGAAAGAAAGAAAGAAAGAAAGAAAGAAAGAAAGAAAGAAAGAAAGAAAGAAAGAAAGAAAGAAAGAAACAACTGCTCTCCTGCTTTAAATCTTCAAATATGAGAGGCTTTCATTTCTCCATTCCCATGTTTGCAGTGCAGTGATTTTTTTTACTTAGGTGCTCATAGCTCTGCGGCCTGTCCGCCAGAAGAAAAGTGTACACGAAAAGTCATCCCGGAGGGTGGCGATACACAACGCAAGCAGAGTTGTGCTATTTTGTCGAGTACACGAAGGTCAGGCAGAAAAACGTTTTCTTTTGAAATGAAAAAAGGAAGCAAAAACAAGAGTTTTAATATCAGACTTGACACGAGAACAGCGGAAATGCGGCATGAATTACACTTGCTGCCAGGCTTTTATTGGAAGGCATAGATTGCTTTGTTCCCCTCCCTGACATAATATTCAACGCTGGGTTTATATCTGCACAAAAATGGGGTGGGTTCACTGCGGTCCATGCAAATCAAAGCCTTGATTTATGCACCGTTCCAGCTGAGGGAGTAAAATTAAATTTAATTTTGTGAGCAAAGCCCGAGGTTCCTCAATACATGGGGCTGACATTGTGAACTAGGCTGAAGGTGCACAGGAATTCATTACTGTTTCCAATATGCGGAATGCAGCATTTGAATGAAACATTCGTCTCGTGTCAAAACGGAGTCAGGTCTCTTCTTTGTAAAAACAAATATCTCCATTCGCTTTGATTCCATCACAGTTCAGAAAACCGGAAGTGATGTAGAAGATCTTCTGTGGCGCGCTGAAAAAGTGAGCAGGGTTATGTGTTTGCTGTTAAGTGGAGAGCCCGGATCTGTGCACCCCAAGACCACCTCATTAGCAGTTTAATGACCAAATGTACCACAACCAGATTCAAATAATCCACACCAGCTCAGGATCCTTCCCACATGAAGGCTAGCAGGCAAGTAGTCATTACAATTCAATGTCAAACTTTTTCCCCCGCTTCATTTTCAGACCATTCCTGTTCATATCAGAGCTTTGCAAAGACATCTCATTTTCTGAGTAGCTCTGCTTCCGCTGGCTGTAAGGGCCAAGGAATCATACATAGATTGGCTTCAGCGCCAGGAAGCTACCTGGGCAGTATCAGTGTGCTTTACAAATGTAGGCAACATAACCTTGAATAGCATGTTATTATTTTTTTTTTTAAGTATTGTGTTACGGTTAAAATATGCAACCTTCCACAAAAGCTTTCAATGTATAGCACTGAAACGAATAATTTTAACAATCCGTACATATATCACATTGTAACATCTACAAGAAAAACTAAAACAAGTAAGAATTACATCTCTAAATCATCGAGATGCAACAATCTAAAAAATGGGCCCTGTTACGACATGGCGGGTCTGGAAACAAGGGTGCAGGTGAGTTCACCGGAACCCTTGTTTCCAAACCAGCAAATTGCAAGTTTTCCTGCCGGGGCTGCTGCGCCCAACAGGTCTGACCCTGCAGGGCGCAGCGGCCACGGTAGGCAGACTCTTCACGGAAGTGCCGGCACCGTTAGCAATGGTGCCGACGCTTCCGTGAACCCATTCCCATGGTGGGGAACAACATTTACCGGCACCTAGCTTGCCGGTCCGACGGGCCTTGTAATGTCATGAGTCCGGCGCAAACCCGCTGCAATCACCAGCAGGGTTACCGCCAGACTCGTAATGGGGCGCAATGTTTCTAAGATAAATTAATTAGTAGCACTTCCACATATAGCTTTTTGCTCCACCAAGATAATTACCACTCTAGTCCAAATACACAGATTCACGTTTAGAAAGCTTAAAACGTAATCAAGGGTACGCTTTTTCCCCGAAGGAAATCATTCAAAAATGAATCTGACTACTGCAATATTTAGTGCCATGTGGTTACCTCATGTGGTTACCACTCAAAATACGGTTCCAAAAGCTCTGTGAAGAAATAAATGTCGGATTATGCACCCATTTACTAAAATGGAATATATTTTGTGTGTAAAATATGTGGCAAGATGATAACAGGTGGCACATAGTTCCCAAAACACCTGCAAGCTTTCTATGCCGAAAAAATACATATTAATTATTTGAGCCTCTAAATGAAAAATTGTGAAGTTTCTATCCACATCTTTAAATATTTTGTGTTAGGGTCTTAGCAACACTTTTAAGGATGTTTGTCTAGTCACCAACCATCGTGATAACTTATCACAGTGCGTTAATTGGGGGTATGTGATAAAGGTGAATGCAAGGACAAAGTCTTACATTTATAGACAGAAGGAGATTATAATCATTGTCAGAAACTGAGCCTATTTTCTTTTAGTGAGTTTAACAAATTCTAGTTGGAGGTAGTGAAGTTGGTAGCCAGGAGATTATTGTCAGTGTCTGTAACTGAGTGTACTTCCTTTTAATAGCAATAAGCATACCCAACACTAGTTGCAACAAAAAAAATAGTCTTCTTATTTTTCATGGAGAGAGGAGGACATTTATATTCAGTGGCTGTAACTGTGTGTAACTCATTTTACAAACCGCGATGAGGGAAACTAAGTCACAAAAAACAGGCAAAATGCCAATGTCATTCCTTACGCCTATTTTTTCATTCCAGTGTATTTTACAAAACCTTTACAGAGGAGACGGGAGCGGAAATACATATCCTCCTCATTCCCACTTTGCTTGCAGAAACACAGAGTTTTATGCCTCCATGACATTTTTTGCAGGTGGCATGTACATCTTTCACAACATGGCCAGTGATGTGAAAGAGTAAATGCGATGTTGCCTGTTTCTACTCTTTTATTTTCCACTCAGTGGTGTGAATCTGGAAAATGTCAAGCAAGGGACCCAACAGCACTTAACATTAGTGATTACCTTCACAAAATAAAAATTTGGGCGGAAAAGGAGCACTTGGCTGTTTCTTTTTCTGAGCCTATACCAAATATTAATGGAGGAGGGAAGAGTATTTGCAAATTATATTGACTGACAAGCCAGGAGAAAAAGTGCAGTGGTGGATGTTGTGGAATGTTTCCAGTCACCTCCAATGACAACCAATGATAATGACAAGCATGATGATGATGATGACCAAGATAAGGTGGTGGTCCATCTGAGTCAAGCCCCCACCACACATGCTTTGTGAAAATTGTGATACAGAGGATTTGAAGGAGGCTAATGACACAAGCACAAAGTTAGAACTGAAGGACAAAGCTACTCTTCCACATTTGTTCAGGACCTTTCAGAGATAACCTGCCATATCATAAAGTGCAATCCATACACATTCAGTGTCACAGCAGCAACTCTATCACATCCATCAGCCCACTCATGGCCAGAGGAGGAGGACCTGTCTTATTCATCAAAGTGTTGAATGTGTTCCTAGTACACACGAAAGAACAACACTTTCTCCTCACCTACACTCTGTTAAAAAAACCTGTGTTTTTGTCTGGGAAAGTCTGGGACCAAGCTATGTACCACATCTGTGTGGTGCCATATGATGAAATGGCCTTCACAGGACTGGGATGAATGTTCTGTCAAATCAGAAAACCTTGCTTCTGTTGTACCATAGCTCTAGTGACTGACTACCATGGGGCTGTCTGACTAGTTAAAGATATCACGTGCATGCGTGCCACTACTGTTATGTTCTTGAGTCTTGATCCTGCTAGTTTACAACCAAGGTAATGGACAAAGCACTGCCTCCCAACAGAACGCACAGAAATACCCCATAGGCAGTTGTTTTCAGTCCTCCTTGTGGAAAAAGAGCTGGAAAAAGGATAATTTCGTGAATACTCTATTTCCTCCATGTCATACGAACACAGGAACTGCTAATATATGACATATATTTCAGCAGCAAACATTTTCTGTGGAGCATTCCCATGTTCTATGAATGACATTAATGGCTTTTATGTGCTTTTCCAAAACTGAAAATATCTAAACAGCTGCCTCAGAAAACACACAATGAGTCCCAAGATGGCACATTTGCAGAATAAACCAATGTCAAGAGGCCTAGTTGGGAGCCACAGACGACTCAACTCAGAAGTGAGTATTCACAGGCTTTTCTTGCTAAATAAATCAACCAGCATAGATGGAGTGAAGGGATAATCAAAAATGATGAAGTCTCTCACACTATGGGCCTCATTACACGGAAGGCGGTGGTCCAGGGTGCTATTAGCACCCTGGACCATGCCGGTAAAATACCGGCACCGCCTTGGCAGAAAGGGGATTTACCGCCCCATTCCAAGGTTGGAGGGGCGGTAAATCCCCTTTCCGCCATTGCCCTTCCCCATTCCCATTTCTGCCCCATAGGGCTCTATGGGACTGGGGAAGGCGCTAATTACGGCACCGCAATTTTGCGGTGCCGTAATTAGCTCCGAGGTCCCTTAGCGGGTTGGTATTTAACGCCTGCAAAAAGCAGGCGTTAGAACTCCAACCCGCTAAGGGACCTCGTAGTACGGCGGTAAGGGTTAACGGTCACCGTTGCCATTAACGGTGACCGTTAACCCTTACCGCCGTCCGTGTAATGAGGCCCATATATATGTCTGATAATTTCTCACTTCCTAGTGGCTTTGCAGGGTTCCTAGAGATTCCCAAAACCTTTCTTTAGACCTTGTTCCTCAAATATGAATAGGTCTCTCGGGTAGGTATAATGTCTCGGCGAGAAAGGTCCACAGGTTATCACTGCTACTTGTTGACCCTTTGCTCCCCCTTTACTCTGAGCCACTTGCTCCTTCAAGTATTGGAGCCTCCTTGGCATCTCCTCCACTGGCTTCCTTTCCCAGGTCTTGTTGTTCCTCCCCTCCCGCCCAGTGTGCCTTGGGTAAAGTTGGGGTACTCGTGTCTTTCTGCTCTTTTATGATTATAGGGTCCCCCCCCCCTTCTTAGCGGTTGTTCCTCTCACTATATCTACCACCCATTAATTTGGTCTAACACCTCCTCCACCACTCGTGCTGCCCCTTTCCTCTTCTCTGTTGTCAGCACCCTTTCCTTCTCTGTTGTTACAGCCTCCTCCTTATCTGAAGTTAACACTTCCCCCTTTCTGTTGTTACCACCTCTCCGTATGAAACTACCATGGCCTTCTCTCTCTTCCATCACCTCTTAATTGTGCCTGCTACCTCACTACAACACTGTACCACCACTCACCACCACCTCATCCAACAATACACCATAACAACTGGGGCTGGGTGCTTTTATACAGTTTCCTGCCCCCTTGGGTGGTGTACTTTACACTGTGACTTACAAGTAGATGTGAGCTAGGTATGGTTGTTCTCTATTAGTGTACCAAAGACTGCTTTGGTCTCCAAGGGCTTGCTAATGGTGTATATGGCCTACTCTTCACCTTGAATGGTAATCTTCTTGTCCCACGTCTCCCTGGTGCTGATTGTGTTGGGCTGAATGCTTTAGTGTTTCCATCATGTGAATTGGAGGCTGTAAAACCACTGGGTACATTTTCTGAATACATTGTTTTTAATGTCCCAATGTGCCCATGGGGAAATTGAAACAGTGCAACCGCATCATGACACTTGTTACCATTGTTTAGTAAAGAGAAATCACTTCTCTCAAACTTACAATCTTTTTCTTGGTTGGATCTTTGGGTCTGTTCAGAGTGATCTTTAGGCTTTCTCATTATTTGTATTTGTATTAGCATTTATTTGATGAAAAGGGATGTCAATTTTGATCAGAAGTGACTTAAAATAATACATTTACAGAGGGTAGTGGAATTCCCTTGAAGGGTACCTATACAATAACACAAAGATGAGAAGATGTGGTGAGCCAATTAATGAGAGTGTAAAAACAAGAGCGGGACACAGACCAATGAAAAAACAAAATAATCAGATCACATTGCGTCCGGTTTAGTTAACCCTTCGGAATCACACTGGACTAGAATTAAATACAAAATTGGGATATGGTTTATTGATAGTAACCGTTGATATTTTCTTTAGATGTGATATGCATATGTTAGTACAGCAGTATTTTTTAATCATTGGAAATTGTTGTAGCAAGACATTCATTACCTACATGTTGGAGATGGTTTAACTACCATCAATTGCAGAATGGAAAGATGTGTTTCTTCATGTATATCCCTGCAAACGGGCAATCTTATGCAGAACAAATTGCACTAGTCACTATCTATAAGTATGGGATCATTATCCCAACATCTTGACACATACAGCCATAATGTACTGTAATATGGAATTGAGATCAGACAGGATGCAATCGAAGATTAAGCAATCGTCAAGGTATGTGCTGATTTTTAGGCCTGAAGTATTTATATTCAAGATGTTTTACACTCCAAGAAAATGTTACTGCCTTCAAGGGCAGCACTATTTTATCCATAGCTTTACAAATCTACCACAGACAGCTCTGAACCAACCACATACGTGATTCTTTTTTCCTGGGTTCAATTTAAAGTTTAGAAATGGTAAGCAAGCTATTCTTTTGATCTTTGCCTATAAAAGGAAAATGTCAGGGTTGTAGAAAATTTACATTTACGTACTCCTCATTGACACTGTCATTCTCTAGAGTCTAGACCATCGATGATCTTGTAGTCTCTCAGGAGGCTCTGGATCATTCTGCAACTGGATTCGGTTGATGTGTCTTTCTTCCCTACCAATAGGCAGTTCCTGGAAAAGAAAAATACATCTTCAAAGCAGCACAGGATTCTCCAGCAGACCTGGATGTATCTGTGCATAGGACCCTGGGAACAAGCCATATAGCACTGACTCCGCAGAGATGTACTTTGCCGGGATCAGACTCTGCAGCTCTGTGGACAGGTCCCTTAGCAGGTCAGTGATATAGGTCCAATACCAGAAGAGGTGATAAAATGTCTCATATGAAGTGAATCCTTGTGGGCAGTTCCTGAAGTGGTTGAGTCCTCTGGTGTGCATGAAGACTCTCACGGGCAGTCCTCCATGAATGGCCTTCCAGTTGATGGCTGCACAATTTTATCAGTCTGTTCGATACAGTGTTGTTCCACACATTCTCTGTTATTGCTGAGGGTAGGGCACCAATCTGTTCAAAAATGTTATCGGGGGAGTGGCCAGCGAGCACTTGATGAAGACGTGATCCCGCAGTGCTCCCAGGGCCACCGGCAATATCCAGACAAAATCCTCTGAAAGTGAGTTTTCAAATCCATGCAAATGACAAGGAACTGTGGCAGAAACCTACAGGAATGACCGACTGAAGCCGTGATATAAACCGGCATATAAAGCCGAAGATATTCCCAGTGAAAGAAAGTGGCACCCGGCACTGAAAACAAAAACAAGATGGCCGACGGCAGTGCAAGTTAGAGCTACGCAGCCGTTCCCAGCCATCGAAGGCGCGATACCACTAAGAAGAGGAGGACCAGAGGGGCTGATAGGCACCCAGAGCACGGGGAGAGCCTATAGACCCTAGGAAACTGAAGTAATTCAGCCTGAAACCTAGAGTAAACCCGACTCTGATGCACATTCTCGGTGCTACAGAGAAATTAAATCCACCGCCTCCACTCCCACAGATGAGCTGCCCTGATGAGAGAGCGGTTCTTCCGGCTGCAACCCTGACTTCTGGACCACCACAAAAGTACATTTGGAAAGAATCACCCCCACCCCATCGAGAGCACCTACAGTGCCAACCCGGGATCCACGCCTCGACCCAAAACTCAACGAAAGGTTGCGGGTGCTCCGTGATACGTTGAGTGCCTGCTGACCCACTGAGGCACCCTGACGCTCCGTGAGCGGAAAACAGAGAGGCAGGCGGACACACGGCACGGTAAGGAGAGGTAGTGGCAAGCAGCGGACGACACTGCTCGAAATACAATTAACCCATATTGCGTAGAGGACGCTCGTCTGCCTGCCGGCCCCTGACTAAGCCACCAGATATAATCCCGAAAAGACACACAGGGAGGCCAGCGGCGCACTGTGGGGCAGCACATACCATGAACTGAGAACCCCAGGCAGGTGCGGCACACACACGAGGCCAGCCGCAAGCTACATAAGCGCTTCGGAGATAACTAAGGGGAATATTGTCCAGATACTGAGGGGAGACGGTGCACAGGCCTTCCACATACACCCGTGGTACCTGAAGCGAACCCAAAGTCTTCACAGATGAAGTGAGAAGACTGTGCACCGCGGTCGGTGCTGCGGTGAGGAGCGATCTTGTCACCTGAGTCAAACACCCTCGGCAATCTGCAGGCTAAACAGAAAGCAGGAACCCATAAAACGACACACAAGATAAAACAGCTGCACTGTCCCAGACACAACCTGCGAGGTAGAAGCGGAGAACATAAGTAGCCATAACTAAGCTGTGAACGTCACACCACACAAATAAATGTACTAATACACATTGAGTGAGCATAACCCGAGGGCAGCACACCCCAAATCATCATGCTACTGACATCCAGAGACGCGCCCACATTAACTCCACAGAGAGATGCACGTCACTGCCTGCCTCCAAATCCAATGCTAAGAACTCAAGAGAACCTTGCTGAGAACAGCTATGCAATTGAAGACTTGGATAGAAAGCACCCACAAAAAGTTGAAATAGCTAGAACAAACTCAATATGACATTGTGACGCACTGTACTACAACCTACAAAGCCAGCATCAAGCAACAAGCGGAGAGAAGACGCGAGAGAACTCCAAGAGCAGAAGGGAGCGTCAGCAATACCCCCCTTCAAGAACTAGCGGGGACGACTATACCGGGCTGCAACACCAGAGAATTGCACCAACCGAACTCCAAAGAACAACGAAGAGGAATCGGAACCCACAACCTGTTGTCCTATCAACTGTGGTATTGGGCAATCATACTGAACTGCTGATCGTGGCATGGAATTTGCTCCCAAAAACTACACTTGTCACAGTGGCTGGTATGGGCAAAGATAAGGGGAAAAAACCTGCAATGCAAAGCAAAATGAAACAATACACTATATCAACACTGATTCCTATGTTAGAGCAAGGAAAACTGACTGTCGCTGACAACAATGAAGACAATCTCTCGCTCAAAGACATAATGAATGCCACAGCCAGTTTAAGATCCTCTATGGAGAAAAAAATGGATGGCATCAGCACCGACGTATCCCTCCTATGTTACAATCTGCAAAAACTCACCTCTCGCACAGGAGAAGAAGAAACCGGCATATCGGAAACAGAAGACAGCCTACAATCTATGGGTCAACAGATGACCAGAGTACTGGAAAGAATGAAGACGCTGGAGGAACGAGTGGAAGAGGGAGAGGGGCGCTCATGGCAAAATAACATACGAATCTTCGGGCTGCCTGAGAAAAGCGAAGGCCCCTCTGTGGAACTATTCCTTGAACAGTGGCTATCTGATTTGTATGCTCCAAAGACATTCTTGAAGCTTTTCTCCGTTGAACGTGCCCATCATGTACCAATGGGCAAACCGATCCCTGGGGCGCTACCACGTACAGTCATAGCCAGGATCCTGAATTACAGGGATCGTGACACAGTGCTACAAATGGCAAGAACCAAGAGATCCATAACGTACAATGGTTCAAAAATAGCTTTCTTCCCGGATTTCACCAGAGAAGTACAAAAAGCACTTCGATCCTTTGATCAGTTCAAGAGATGTCTACAGGCGCAAAACATCAAATATGGCCTCCTGTTCCCAGCGCAAAAAAAATCTATCATAATGGTACGACTGTACATTTTACGGATCCTAAAGAAGCATGGATTTGGGCCGAACGAAACCTGGAAGGTGACTGGGGCCCACTGGATAGAAGGGAATGTGGGCGAATCAGGCCCCGACCAGATAGATCGCCGAATGCACATCCGCTGCAACCACAAGAAGAACCACCTAAAACAGGAGCTGATTGAGGAGAGCAACTACACATGACAACGATATGGCTACCCACAAATATGACAAATAGGAAGCCAGGAACCAAACTACAGTATGGCACTCACATCCCCCACACGGCAACCAGCAGGCAGCCCCAACAAGGGCCCCCCAGAGAATGCAACTAGATAAGATAGTGAATTAAACAAATTCACAGGTGCCCCCTGCAGTATCTTTATTACTGGGTTAACAAGGGGCAGTAAAGTTTAGCTATTTGTTAGAAAGTTTGGTTGAGTGGGTGACAGATGCTTCATTTGGGGATGGAGTGTGGGGGAACTGGGATTTGAACTTGTTATTTTTCTTAGTAAAACGTGCACGGCCCGATTGTCCACGTTAAACAGAAAATGTATTGAGGTACTCCAGGTCGATGCAATAAAAAGCAATCCCTATGGAGGATGTGACCGCCTTTTCAGTCCTCAGCACGACCAGATTCTTTGGTCCATTAAATAGTGGAGGATGAACGCTTTTCTCCCCGGTGGGTAGGTGGCTTCTAATACGCGATTTATCATTCTATTCTCATTTTTTTACAATACAGAAACGAGCTGGTTGACAAATTTGTGATACTACACCTTGGTGGCAGTCATCACGTGAGCATGGTCACAGGGCAACCACTTGATGTTCACATGATATATTTTTCTCACTATGCATGAAACACCCGGCATGTCCTCAGTGAATGAAGATAAGGTTGCGAACAAACGTGTGGTGTCAATTTTACAGGCACTGGTTGGGTCTTGGGTTACCACATGCGATAGTGATGATGTGGTTGCGGAACGATTATTTATGGCACAACCCCTAGGGGGTGTCAGATTAACAGTGCTAGGTTGTGTTGTGCTCACACCAGGTCTGTTGTTTTTTCTTCTCTCTCGGTCTGTAGAGTGTGTTTAAACATCTAAAATCAAGATGTTCCCTTCTTCACCGTAATTGAGCAGTATTTGTACTGGCAAAACTGACATTGGTGAGTCTCACTTTGGTTAATTATAGCCCGGTGAGTAGATTTGAGGTATATCGTTAACATAGATCTCTTTTCTCTTTTTCTCTCCCTATTTGTGTCCCCGGCTCTGTACCTTCTCCCCTTTCCTGATTTTAGCAGGTTGCATATACTAAAGATCCTCATTTTGGAAGCAACCTGGATTTCGAAGCGTACTTCAGCTTCTGTGAAAGTTTTTTTCAACGTGTCTTTGATTATGTTTAACCACTGTGTATAGTGTGAGTGGTTTTGGATCCCCTGATGAAGTTCTCCAAATAATTTTCCATATGTATTGTGAACAAAACATGTTGGGCATTTAAGCACCTGTAAATTGTAGGGTGCAGTGTAAATTTGCCAATTTAGTTGCTACAGTCACCCTGGTAGCAGTTTTTTCAAAGGGTAGACAACCAATAGGGATGTGATTTATTACACACCTCCAAAATAACAAAGAGTAGTGGGTGCTTGGAGGTGCTACCTACCAAAACAGTACTATACAACAGGGATACATTTTTGTGTGTGTTTCCATTGAGATTTGTATAGGCAGGAGCCTTTTTTGTTGAGTGTATAAGTGATACTTAGGCAGGTTGTTGTTCTTTTTTTTCAGTTTTTTATATTCTATTTTAAACTGATTTAAAGCATATATTGTGTTTTTGTATTGGATGTTTTAGTAAAAGTGCACTATGTGTTACATGCTCTAATTTCCCTTTTAAAGATAATTTCACATTGTATTCAAATAAAACAGTATTTTGCTACATTTATTTTCTCAGAAACCTCAGACTCGGTCTTTATTTGGTCCATGGACCGGGAATGGGTTGATAGGTTGAGCTCCATGAGGAGAGAGACGGCTGGTTCCTTGTTTGTTTATTATTGTCCACAAGGCTTCTAGAGGAGTGTGGAACAGGCGTCTATAAACTACTCCGCTGGTCTCTCGTTGTTGTTGGATGTGACCGCCTAAACATAGAGATTGACAAGATGCACAATGACTTTCGCAGGACCTAACACCAGGAAACTCTGTCTCTTAACGTGGAATGTGAACGGCCTGGGTAATAGCATCAAAAGAAGGCTGGTGACACAGTACCTAAACCGACATGACCCAGACATAGCACTCCTCACAGAGACCCATCTGGCAGGCACAACATGCCAACTCTTCAAGGGAACTAAATATCACATAACAGTACATGCAGGCTTCTCCATGGGTTTGAGAGGAGTATTAATATGAATCAATAAAAGAACTCCCATTGAAATCTCCACCATGACTCAAGATACAGGAGGAAGGTTCGTATTCATACCAGGTACACTGTGAAACCAGACCTTTGCCATACTAGCAATCTACTCACCCCCAATGCTCATGACCGCCTTGCTGGAAGACATCACACCAATAATAGCAAACAATACAGCAGATATCCTGATAGTAGGAGGGCAGTTCAAGGAAGTAATGAATGTCAATGATGACCGCACACATATAAGGGGAAGAAATCCAATGATACCAACCAAACTGGACACCTTCGCTGCATCATTAGGGTTAAGAGATGCATGGAGAAATATACACCGATGGAGCGACAATACTCGTTCCACTCGGGGGCACATGCGTCATTATCCAGACTTGTCTACTTCTTTCTCCCTGCCGAAAATATGCATAAGGTAACGGAAGCAACCCTGCTCCCCCGAGGGATATGAGATCATTCTCCACTGATGATATTACTTGAAACCGGACGACCCCAGCCTCCGCCAAACTGGCGGCTAAATGGCTATTATCTGGGCTTCCCAGAATTAGTGGAGAATATACAGGAGGCAACATCTGCATACTTTGAGTTAAACCAAAGCTCGATGGACAACAAGGTGCAGAGAGCTGAGGCATGATACACGAACACAGGAGCAGCCGAAGACAACAGGGCTTTACTCCTGGCGCAAAAGAAACTACACAATTTAACACTGACCTGTGCAAAACAAGCGGATAGAACTATGCGAGCTAGAATATATGATACCAGGGACAAAGCCAGTAAGATGTTAGCATGGTTGGAGAAGAGAGATGAAGGACATCACCAAGTTAGACACATAAGCACTGCGAATACAGAACAAACCTCAACTGATCCAGACATCGCAGAATGCTTCGCAACCTACTATGAGGCACTATACACTGCCCCAACAGACCCGATAGACCTCGCAGTACTAGACAAAGTCACCCTCCAGACCATAGATGACACAGAAAGAATGAACCTAGAAAGAGACATCACGAAAGAAGAGCTGATAGCAGCCCTATCCCAACTTCAAAACGGGAAAACCCCAGGACCCAACGGTTTCCCAGCAGAAACATGGAAGAAAATAGGTAGTAATGAAATAGCACCACACATGCTTAACATGTTTCTCCATTCAAAAGGAAAAGGAATTCTTCCCTTGGACCTGAGGAAAGCCACCACAGTGGTGATACACGAGGAAGGCAAACCACCAGATGCATGCAGCTCCTATCTGCCGATATCGCTCATAAACACAGAAGCTATAATCCTAGCGAAAATACTCGCCAATAGATTACAACAAGTAATAACTTCACTCATTCACCCATACCAGTGTGGCTTCATGCCGCAAAGATCCACAAAAATAAATATCCACAGGCTCCATGTTGCCATTGAGAAGGCTCCAACACTACAGGAAACTCTAGCACTCCTCACCATTGATTTCGAGAAGGCATTTGACTCGGTCTATTGGGAAGCCTTGTTGGCCATAATGAGCAGAATGGGATTCGGAGATCATTTTATGAGCTGGGTCAAACTCCTATACAATGACCCAATAGCAGAGGTCAGAGTAAATGGTTGGTCCTCACACAATATCAGGTTGGGCAAGGGAACAAGGAAGGGCTGCCCTCTTTCTGCAATGCTATTTGCACTAGTGATTGAATCCCTCGCAATAATGCTGAGAGAAACGCAGTTATGGAAAGGATTCCGCTGGGCCCACGACTGGGAGGATAGAGTGGCCCTGTACGCCGATGATCTGCTGATTTACCTAAGCAACCCATTGGAATCCTATCCCATTGTCACGCAAATACTTAACAGATATGGGACATTTAGCGGACTGAGGGTGATACTATTCCCGGTTAAAGGAATTAATAACATGACCCCAAATAACTTCCCCTATCGAGTAGAAACAGAACAATTTCGATACCTTGGTGTGCAAATAAAGACCGACCTCACTCAGTATGTGCCCCAAAACCTATATCCAATCATTGACAGAGTTGCAAATTATGTGAAACACTGGATGGCTCTCCCCCTCACCCTACTGGCCAGAGTAGCATTGTTTAAGATGCTAGCCCTCCCGCGGTTCCTATACATCCTGCAAAACGCACCATTATCTATACCCAAATCAGACTTCCGCAAAATAGACGAAATACTCAGGAAACTGTTGTGGGGAGGCGGACACCCGCGAATTGCCTTGCGCACCTTGCAGCGCTCCATATGGGAAGGCGGCATTGGGCTCCCCCACCTACAAACGTACTACTGGGCCTCTCAGATGGCGATAGTAAACGAAATCCTACATAACAGTCCCGATCTACCACACATCAGAGCAGATACAGAAATAGGACAGAGGCCCTCCCCACTAGAGAGCCTCTATCAGAGCACTGCACACCCAACCCCCAATACAATAATAGGCCATAGGCACAGATATGGAGAGATGCACACAAACACCCAGGGTGGGAAGGGAAGATAACACTGGTGCAGCCCCTATGGAGGAACAGACATCTACCAGAGTTCAATAAGCTCCCAAAATGGGCCAGTTGGGAAATAGCTAGGATAACCAGAATCGAGAACGTGACCCAGGAAGGTAAAATAGTGTCCTTTCAGACCCTAAGGAATAAATTTGGCCTACCCCTAACAGAACACTTCCACTATAGACAGATGCGACATGCACTCACGTCATGTGCATTAGACCTACCCAAAATGCCTGAGTGCACACCAATCGAAAGAGACATTGTACTGGAGCGAATAGACAATAAGATAACCTCCATAATGTATAACGCAATCTCCTCGTTTGCAACACCGGAGCTATGTGGCCTAAAAGCCAAATGGGAAAAAAATATGGGGTCATTGCAACCCGAGGACTGGACCACAGCTATCATGTATCCCAGGGAAGCAGCCATATCTGCCAGAATCAGACTAATTCAGCTCAAAATACTGCATAGGATATACTATCCAAGGGAGGCGCTGTACCAATGGGGGAGAGCAGCAGATCCCCACTGTCTGAGTTGTCCACAAGAGAGAGGAACCTTCTTCCACGTCCTATGGGAATGCCCACAAATTCAACTCTTCTGGCAAAAATGCTGCGACAGACTCACAACAGTTATTGGCCGGGAGATACCCATGGATCCCAAGCTGTTAATACTGGGAATAGATGAAGACATTGTGATGTCCCGCTTTGAAAAACTATTATTTACCACAGCCACAGGCCTTGCAAAAGGAACCTGGCACAGCTATGGGCTCAGGCTCCACACCACAATTGGGTTACAGACGTGGATGCGTGTACAACAATGGAAATGAGAGTATACACCACCATTGGTTGCCCTGGAAAGGCGCTTACGATTTGGCAAAGATGGGAGAACAATTAGAGTCAACAGTTGCCAACGCGTAAGAATTGATGTACATCTGAGGTCCACCTGAGCGGAACGCACAAATACATGGCCACAGACTGGAATATCTAAATGTACCCATACAATAATTATAAAAATGAGCTGTGCACTAAGAATATTTGCATGTTTGTATGTTTAGATTGTATTGATTAGGTGTTTCTTTTCTTTTCTAAGAAAATCCATAAAATGTGTTATTAAAAAAAAATGTTCTTATCCAAGATGCATGAGTAGATGCCCTTTTCATCCAATGGCCTGAGATGACGTCTCTAGCTGGAATTCCTACACACATTTTCCAGCATAACAACATGATACCTTGCATTTGTAGGGAGTCCTACTGTTCATCTCTATCTTTTCCTTTCATGTTACTAAATACTAGCTCAGGCAAAATGTGTTTAGTTTAATTTTGAGTGTGTGTCCCCCCTAAGGTTTGTGAGTCCACTCTTTCCATCCCAGTCTTTTATGGCCAAGTAGGAGGTAGAAACATGCCATCAACAATCCTGCGTGGCTCTCGTTATTGCTCTTCAGGATGGTCCTTTTGCATTTGCAGGTGATGACGCCTCACAGTATGGTGGAGATGTCTGACACTACTATCCTTCCTTTGACATGTTCCTTGTACATGATGTTCCTCGTCACTCAGTCCATCTTTCAGCTCCAGAGGAAGTAGAACACCCTCTGGGTGATACACTTTGCTGTCGTCATCTATGTAGGCTAGACCTGAGCCACATACTGCAGCACCAGTAGCATGTCATTCCTCAGCTTGAGCATCTTCCACTCAATGGTCATCTTCTGGAGGCTCCAGAGTACCATCTTCTGCTTGGCCTTCACCACTTCTTCATCGTGTTTCTTCTCAATGGCTCTCTCAGATCCGAACCAGACTCAGAGGATCTTCATATAGTCTGGCCCAATAGCCTTGTGTGCAGTGTTCCAGTCTCTCAAGAGCATGATTACCAACTTTCTGCTGTTGATCTTGGCTACTGATGTTTCACAAGGGCTCGCAGGTAGCATCCATCTGCACAGAAGACTGAGACGTTGTACATGTAGATGAAGCACTTCCGTTTACCTTTGCCATCACTTCCAGTCACTGTGATCCCTCTGATGTCATCATTGTGTCTGAAGTGTTCCTCCAAGTGCTTTATGATGCAAATAAACAGAAGCAGTGTGAGTGGGCAGTCCTTTCTGACCCCAGACTTCACTGTGAAGTACGTAGTCTTCCAACTACAGCAGTACTAAACTTTTGTCTATATAATACCTTCACCATGTCATAGAAGAATTCACCCAGCTTCAGTGCCTGCAGGATGCAGTCCAAGAACTCATCAGAGAACCGGCCAAATGGACCCTCTGGTCCTTGATGTGCTTGATTGTGTCCCTGTTCAGGGCAAGTCAATCTGTGATCTGATGATCGGGTGTCACAGGACTGGTCTGGGTGGACTATTTTCCTGATCAGGCATTTTAGGTGGTTAGCTCTTACCTATGTGAGGTATTTCAACTTCAGGACGGAGATGGGTGTGAGAAATCTGAATGTGTCTCACCGGCTAGTCCCTGAGGATCTGTCATCCACCTGGACAGGACATGGCCATCGCTATTGGATTCAGTTCCTGGGGTGGACCAGTGTGGGAGGATCACCTGGATCAAGGGTCTTTGCGGAGTGCAAGTGGTATTCCCTTCCATATGGCACCTTTTCCACATCCTGCCCAGTAGGATACTTAGAAACTCTACCCCCACCCCTCCTTTTCCAACACAAACACTTTCTCACACCTTGAGTAACAACAGGCTTATACCAGTGCCGTTTACCTGACATGTCCCAATACACGGGTCAGGCAGAGTCAGGCAATTACCAACAACTACACACACATGACTGCCATTTCCCTTCCACACTGGGATAAAAGGTGGAGCACAAGAGCACACTCTGAGCAAGGCCGAAGGCACAAGGAAGCATCTATTCCAGGACAGCAGTTCAAACAGAGGAAAAGGCAGCGAGACATGAAAGGACATCAAGGAGGGAGTCACCCTTGCCCTTTCCAACCCAGACCCACGGAGCCTCCGACAAAAGAAACATAAGACCGGGAATCGCAGCTGGGGAATGGTGTGACGGATGTCAGCTGTACATGAAACCCTCAGGAATTGATAGCTAGGACAGTGAGACGTGGTTACCATCATAGTACCGTCCTTGACTCCAGCGGCAAAAGAAACGCCAACAAGTTCAGCACATCCGGCGAGTCTGAAGAACCTGATAGTGTGCCGGACTGTGTTAGTCTCAAGGTTGCAGTGGCAACATTAATGTGGGATCCAAAATGACTTTCTGGTGTCCTCCAGGTCGCTTTTCATGGTGCTGGAGTTCAAACAGTTTCTGCAATTTGCTTTGAAGCTACCTGACTGTTCTCATCTTTGCCTGTGTGTCAGGTTTTCTTACATCCTGAAAGAAGCTCAAGACCTAGGTCTACATCCACTCCCAATACTTCCCTGTGAATTGAAAATGGTCCCTCATGCCTGTCTGGGGGTTGCCACAGCATTCTCCCTTTTCAACAGTGTGCAATTCAGCTTCCATGAACCTGGCCTTCCTGGAACCTCTGCTTGTTTCAAGGATCATTAGTGTGATATCATTTTACATCCTTATTCTTAAGTGTTTCTCTGGAAAAGTTCTGTCAGTATATTTGACAATTTGCACCCTCTGTCATATTATGGCCTTGTTATTGGAACATTAATCAATGTTTAGCATAAACTGTCAATGTCATGGTGGTTTAAAAAAAGCATGAACAAAAATCCCTCTAACTGAAACATAAGAGTAAAACGGGCCATGTGAGCTAATAATCCACACATGCCATAGCGCCACTTAGTAGCCATCCCTGCAGTTCTCCTCAAGTGCAGAGCCCTTGAGCAATGAATTGTGCGTATTCAAATTTGTCCAGCAAGTTCAAATTATGAAGTTACAAAGGCATCTTTTTAATTTTTTCAATTATTTTTCCCATTCAAAAAATGTGCAGTTTTTGAACTGCCACAAAGACAAAACCACTGGACAGATTTGTTTCAAATTTGTTTCAGAATCGTCACAAAGTGCAGATGTGCATTTTGAAGGTTTACGGGAAACCTGTCTAACAGGTGTTTTAATTGAGCAAAATCTTTTGTATATTTCTCGTGGTGCATTGCAGCAACCAAGGCTTTCCAGCAATAAACAAACTATAGTTCATTTTCACTGATGTGCATACATCTATTAAGTGTTACAAGCTCGAAGGCTGGGATGATGACACAAGTGTGCTGTTCAAAAAACAGTTTATTTACATAACAAAAATGGAATTTGGATTCTTTGAGGGGAAACATGAGCAAAGGAAAGATCTCTTACAACGTCCTTGGTTTGTGCTCGTCCTTGTCCAAGTCCAATGTCCATTTGAGTTCCCGAAACCTATTGTGGTTGTTACAAGGTATTGATTTATCCAGAGTCTGCAGGTTTAAACAGCCAGGCGGTAGAACAGTAAATGTATAGCTTCCCCTTCCATCTTAGGGTCAGGTCCTCCAGGTGACAGGCAATGGGCTTTAGGGAATCCTTTTTGGCGCCTGCCTCCATGCATTAAGGCCCATGCCCACAGTCCCACCCCCTCTTCTCTGTTACTTCTGTAAACTCTATACTCTGCCCTGCAGCAACGTTTCATGCTATAACATCCATAGTCTTTTGGCGAGTAAGGGGGCCTGCTCTAGGCCCCCCTCTGGCAGTCTTACAACTATATTCGACAACCCCCAGATTTTCTCTGCCTTCTCCCCCAAATGGTCATGATTCTCCCTTTCTTCAATTGCTTCAACACATCCTCTTCAACGAAATCTTCCCCTCCACCCTCCTTTCACAACTCTCTGTCTAGATGATAAACATTCTCCTCCAAACATCCTCACTATAACTCTATTCAAAGGCAACTCTCTCTCACTCTTCAACATAATTTTCACCTTCCAACATCCATCCAAAATGTTATCAAAAGAGGAAACAAGAGATTCCTTGTTGGCCAACAGAACAGTCATGCATGTAATTACTGGTGTGGTGGTGACACTATTTTAAGCCATGTTGTGGATGCGTGATGCTCAAGGCTGCCTGGGAGTTTTGAGGGCTACTAAGCAGATATTGCTTTTGGATTCCCTCCTACCCAAAGCTGAAGGGGTTTCTTGGAGTGCCCACTGATGGAGGTATCTGAGTCTGGAGTTGGTTGTGGGCAGAATGAGTGCTGGATGTATAGGATGAAGGAAAGTGATATGATGAAGTTTGTTTATTCATGACATATTTATTGTCAGTTTAGGCAAATAGTATCAGGCTGGATAAACACCTACATGATCTAGCAGTTTAAGATCAAATGATAAGAAACAATGCACAATAAGTGAAAGAGTCATGATAATGTAACATTGGGATTTGGTGGGTTTAAACCCAGGTTCTTTTTTTTAAATAAACAAAACACTATTCTTAACAAGTCTCTGTCCCTCCAGGGATACCACATAATAATCTAACAATGACATCAAATAGTGGCCAACCAAAAGTAACCTAAACTAATAAAGTGTTTCAGCCTCCTGGCTAACCCTATTCTAAATCAACAATAGTCTATAATCTTTGGTCAGCATAAAAATTAAATCACTATTCTCTAAAGTACAACACAGCAGACCCAAATGTGGTCCTTGAAACATGCAGTTATTCTGTTTAGCAGGAACTTTGTCTCTTCTCTTCCATACATTTTAACTTGGGCATTCATGCCCCCTCCCTTTTTTGTAATTTAAAGTTGGGCTACCTTCCTGCCCGATTACAGGGTCTGGTGGTAGATGGGTATTCTCTCTCCCCTCACCTGCAGGTTCTTGTCAGACGGCTGATTTGTCCCTCCTGACATGGGTCTTGTGTATATCTCCTTTCACCGCCTCAAGGTTGCTGATGGAAAGTCTCAGCTTCTTGTTTTCTAATTTCTAAGAATTAGTGTGTATTGGATAAGGTTGATAATCATAAGCAGTCTTGCCTCAACAAGGGGCTTTTCGGATCTAGGGATGCTTCCCACCCTGCCCCAGGCATCCACATAATTCTCATGATAGATATCCCCTTCCTTCCCCATGGTGCATTGAGGAGAACGTCTGCTTCTTATGTATCTGTGACACTAACTGATTTTCCCCAGTCCCCTTTATACCCAGGGAGCCCTAGTGTTTCTTGTAACGTTACTCATGACTGTCTTTTTCCAAAAATAGCCTGTATCAGGTGCCCTGATGGGCCTGGTCAGCTAGGAACCATGGCACCCTGAAACACCATTAGTTGCATAGGAGTTGCGCCAATATCGAATAAATAAAATAAAGAACACAATTCCATCTGTAATATAATTATTATAGGTCAGCTTTGATTGGTTTATTGTCAGAGTTACCTCCTACAGTGAACCTATTAGGCATATACAAGCTTTTAAGGGCCTCTGATGATGTCAGTGCCATTTGGAATGACTAAAACACAACTGTGCAGCTCTGTGGCATTCCACTGCGTCCGGAATATTGCAGGTTAAGTGATACTTCTTTGTTGATTCGCCACAAGGTAAATGAGCAGCTAATTCTCTGGAGATTTAACCTCTCTTCCTACATGATCGCATCCCCTGATGACTGCATATCTTTCTCGGATTGGCTCTGCATTGTGAGGGCTGACATCCCACAGCCTCCTGTGAACTATAGTGCTTGTTGAAGGGTCACTATCTTCACTGTCTCATTTTCTTCAAGGCCACACCAGGAAATTGTGGGATTGTTATCCATACAAAGATGCCGGAGACACCATGGAAGCCATCTTCATCTACTCGCTGTGCAGCAGTATGGGTAGTGGCTGAGCTGTCGCAGTCCCCTGGAGATCGGCCCCTTATACGAAAAGTGCAGTTTGACAATGGAACTCTCCCTCCCAGAGCTATACTAGGCTGGCCTCAGGCCAATATTAGAGAATGAGTGTCACTCTTGTATGCAGTTAATTGGTAAATAGACTTGTAATTGTTCATTTCATTTATAACGTGCTTAATACCGAGTGGTTTCTAAGGGCGGGATCGGGATTCGAACCTGTGTTGCACCAGTTGTCTTGCTTCCAAGACACGTGTGTTGCCCTGAGCTATGCTTCCTCTCTTTTGGAATGCAATATGAGAGAATGACATTAGAGGTAGTATTGTAAAACAATTCATGACACGCTATTTAGGTCAAAGGGTACCTTCATATTAAGGACAGCAATCGATGAGGTCAGGTGTCCATTAGAAGGCTGTTTGCATAGCTTGTTTGGCACCTTTGGCACATGCTTTAAAGTCATCCTTTACTGTGTAGGTCTGTTCAAGCAATGCCAAATGAAAGAGGAGAACACCCACTACTCTATTCTCGAGGCCCCCAAGTGGCCACAACCAGCCAGATTATATAAAAACAAAAGCTGGGAGAGACTACAGGTAATCTTAAATGATGATGGGTTTTTAATCTGTAGCTGAAGTTTTTGAGGGCTTCTAGGATCTTTGTGGGGCAGGGATTGGTAATGAATGGAAGGTATGCTAGGTACGTCTTGGGCAGAAGCTGGGTCATTTAGGAAGTTACTATGCATCATCCAGCCTTCTCTACTGTTCTCAGCATGGGCTGAGTCACATTGTCCTGGTAATAGAGGGCAACAGGGGAATTCTATATTCAGGAAGATCGTTGAATCTGCTTACCAGCTTACATTTGCAGGTCTATATTGGACAGTGTGGCCCTGTTCCTGAACTGAGTGCTGCTAATGTGTAAAATGTAATTACTTGAGTGTTTGAAGGGTGCTACATGTCACCTTTCATCTTCTTCCCAACCCTTGTCAGACTTGTATAAAGCAATTTCTCATTACAAATACGCCATAACAAAACGTGGCATAATATAGCATGACATAACACAACGTATCCTAATATTCTAGTATAGCAAAACAGCCATTTTGTCTAACAATTGATGGGTGGGAGAATGCATGTACAAATAGATGGTTCCATGTCATTTCAACGAAATAAATTACTTTGTAGTAATTTACTTTGTGGAAATTATTTAGACATTTTACTTTGAAATCCCCCTTCAATACAACCCCTAGTTGCAAAAGAAAGATGTACATTAAAAAGTACAATTTCATGTTGACCATCATCACTGTCACTGTCTGTCAGGATGTCGCCTTGTTTGGCAGTGTCACTGATCACCTTATGAATGGTTATGTAGCATTCAGTAGACAATGGTTATATTTCCCCTTATCAGGGTTGCACATGAGGCAACCCAGTTCTCTGGAGACACCTGAATCTTATCCTGAATAGGACAATTGCTCTCACAATGTTTTTCCCCTTCAACAGCCATTGACACCACATGCGTGTGTACAGGAAGAAAGGGGTGAGTTGTGACAGTGAAACAAAAGAATGCAGCAGAGTGGCTGTGAGTGGACAATACAGTTGTGGCTTTGTGGCTGAATAATATTTTACCCAGCCTCCATGATGTGCGATATTGATACATTCCTAGCAACCACATCTGTTGGCCCATATAAGTGTGCATGATGGCTGACAGGTTTTTTTCCCCACAGGACAATGTAATTGTTTGTTGACCCAGGAAACTAAGTATAGCACTGAATGGTGGTCAGGGCAGCAGCATATACCATTTGGATGTTCAAGGATTTCTGAACATCTTTGCCTGGGGTGTGTCAAATGACACATGAGTAATGCCAAGGGCACCTATGAGATCAGGAAGTGGGTAATGTTATGTTAACTCGTTTTGATGGGATTGATACCATCCTAAATATGGCGATTGTCATCTTGTAGGTCCTATCTAAGACCTGGCCATGGACACATGAAAGAGTGGCCTGCAACATTTCATAACTCATGCCAATGAAGTGTGGTAATGTGGTAGTGGCACAGACATGTGGCACCGACGCCAGAGTGAGGAGAGGGTGTATGATGGTAAGACGTTGATTGTAAATTCCCTTCAATCACTGATTGGCTGAATGGTGATCCGTAAATGTGGCAGAAGATGTTGTTACAGCTGGCTAAACAAAATCCACAGGCAAAGATGATAGATTTAATATGCTTCATTAATAATTTAAACAAATGGATTGGGCTCCCTCAACCCTAGCCTAGAAGTCTCTAAATGGCAGACTGTTCCCCAAGAATCCTAATGCAAGTTAACCCCTATTGTCTACGTTTTCTCTATTCTGTAGGGAAAACATGAAGCTCTTGGCCTTTTCTATCGATCTCCCAACTGTACTTTATAAAGTTTGCAGTTACAAAACCACTGCACCTCGACAAGTGCAGTTTGGTATATTAAAAGCACCAGGGCAAAAATTGCCCTAGTGCAAAAAAGTTGCATTTTCACATTTTTGCACCAGGGCAAATTTGCCCTAGTGCTAATATGGAATGGTATCAGCACTATGGCAAACTCTGCCCTGATGCAAAAATGCATCAAAAATCTATCTTTTTAGCATTATGGTAATTTTATCCCTGGTGCTTTTAATATGCCAAAGTGCACTTGCCGAGCTGCAATGGTTTTTAATTTGTCCCAGTGTTTTTAAAAATAGGGCAAATTTAGCCCTAGTGCTAATACCATGCAAACTGTGCACTTGCACAGATGCAAAGTTTCTGTAATCTGGTCATTTTTTATTGCTCAATGCCACCGGGGGTCCTCTTCTAGTCTCTCCCTTTTACACTTTGTCCCTCTCTCTCCTTCAACCTCTATTTCTCACTCTATATCTTTCTCTGTTCTCCTCCCTTCAGGATTTTCTGACTCTTCCCCCTTTCTGTCTTTAGCTCCACTTCTCTCCTCTGTACTACCTGCCTTAACTGGTCTCTCCAAGCTCTTCTCTCCTCTCTCTCTCTCTGTCTACACTCCACACTCTCCTTCTCTTCTCTCCTCTATCTCTGTCTACTCTCAACCCCCTTCCTATGCATCTGTGTCGTTATCCTATCATATCACACTCTCTCTGCCTATCTCTGCCAACTATCTTCCGCCTGCTTCCCTCTGCCCTCAACACTAACACCACTACTGCCTTTCATTTGCTCACCATTCTCCTATCATACACTCGCTCTACCACTCATACTCACGTTTACTCCTTCTCAAAACCCCCTTCAATTCTCTCCTTGCCCTCCATTTCTTTCATTCACTTTGTACACCTCCCTCACCACACTACACTTGACAGGCATCACTCTCGTCCACACACAATAGCTTACATTTACTCTCTCAGAACACTACCACAGTCTCCTTAGCACTCCACCACCACTCCACCTGACCTCAGCTGAACATCTTTCAATCTCTTCAGTGCTGGATGGGCTTCCTACCGCCTTCCAACACTCTTCCTGCCTCCCATTGTGCTCCCTGGTCACCTGCTCCCTTTGGCCAATATCTTGCTATGCTATCCCATTGAGGTTTAGACTTCCTCCGTAAGGCTTTAAGTATGCTTTTAGTCCTGCTCCCTTTTCACTCTCAGTTTAGGGGATGACAACCATGTGCTCAGGCTCCACATTTTCCTGGCGGCTTTCTTCCTGTGCTGTTGAGTATTGCTTTCCCCTGGATTTGGGGAGCATTTATTTGTCTCCACTACTCCCTGCAGTCCATTTTCACTCTCAGTTCATTTTCTGTTGCTCCACCATTCCCATGGAATCCATCTGGAGTTGGCAGGGTCTCATTGCTTTTTGACAGGAAACATCCCAATCCATCCCATGCCTAGCATCGATTTCATTTCTCTAGACCCAGTACGAGTTTTCTTGGTTTCGCTTAAGTGCACTCTGGGAATTGCAGTTTTGTAAAAGACAAAAGAGAACTCGTGCCAGAAGAGAGGCTTACAGGCATGTGAAAGGGGCATTGGCACCAGCAGTCATACACAATGCCTACTGCAGGGTGTCAGTGACTGGGCATCCTAACTCCCTCGCACCACCACTGGGGTAGGATAGTCTGTGATATACACCATGGAAGGCCACCAACCAAAGGTCGGGAGGTGTCCCTGTCCCTCCGTGCCAGGGTCATGACCCTGACCATGTCTCAATGTTCAGTTGCTGGTCATCAGTACCCATTGATATTCTGGGCCAGGGGATGACCTATGCCGCCTACCCCCCCTTGCAATTGTTGGAACATTCCTGGCTTTGTCCCTATGGCAGGATCATTGCTTCATGCACATGCTCATTTCAGTTTTCTGTCACGGTGCATGGCGCACTGTGGTACAATTAAATGTCCATGGACCTTTTGGACCCTTGTGCAGGTGATGGGCTGCCCTTTTGCTCGATTTAAGCCCACCTTCCAGCCATTATCTCCATGGTTCAGGTAGGAGTGATACTTGGAGGCATATGTGGTTTTATTCCGGATATTTCCCAACACATGAAAATAATGTATGTGGTCTCATGGTAGATAGCATGCACAATGTCTGGTATTTCTTACAAGAGGTGTCAACAATAGGCAGACTTTTCTGCACTTATAATCAATTAACAGAGAGTATTGTAAATACCCGCTTTTAAGATTAATGCCAAACGCGTGATGAGGTCCAAGGTCTAACAAATACATGCAGAAATGCCTTACAACATGAATGGGTAGCTATGAAGTACAGGGATAAAGTTACATCTCATATACTTTGAAAGCAAGGCTTCAGTTGTCTATGATGCCGCTAGGAACAGTGAATAATCACGGGCATTCTCCCTAATGGTGAGCCTCCCCTTTTGAGGCTAGGGTGTTGAGCCCGCTCTGCAAGAGTCTCCAGAGGGGTCTAGGTAAGTGGGACCACACACCACATACCATAGCCGCATACATGGGACTGCCTGCTATGAAGAATAATATTTTTTTATTTACATTTTTTTTATTTTTTATTGTTACAGTTGAAAATCAACATTTCAATAAAAATGATTCCTTGCACATATAATTACATAAATTCTTCACAAATAAAATCGAAGTAATAAAATATATATGACATGAAATTAAGATTGAATTAAAACAAAAAGTATTACTATATGAACTGATTAAGATAATACTGCACCATTTTTTAAATCACATAAATAGATCATATCAAGAATATTAGTTCTTTCATTTTCACAAATTGTAAATATTTCAAAAATTCTCACTGACAGTTCTTAATTTTCAAGTTCAAGATAGATTATAAAGTTTGCTATTGTCACCTGTACCATCGGCAAGTTAGTATGCTAGAGTTTCTTCCATAGCTCTTGTGTAGTTAGCAGTATAAAATGTTTGAAGTGGGGCTTGAACAATAGAATTTGTCTAGTTAACAAAGCTGTACATTCGGTTAATAAATGTTGTAGAGTCTGGTGATCTTGATTGCAGCAAAATCAGCAGTAGTTCTCACATTCAGAGATTTGCTTACGCCAAGCTTGGATTTGTTTAGTCTGACATAGATTCAGGCGATATGATAATATGATATGTCTGAGACTTGGGTTCGGGAACTTAAGTAAGTATGGTTTGGTAGTACGGAATTTCTTATCCACCGATTGAGATCTCTCAGGATTAATCTTGAAAAGTGTTTACCTGGGACCTCGAGCAATGCTATGGGTCTGTAGTTGGTGGCTAGCTAGCGATGGCCCTTTTTAAAAATGGGCACTATTACTGACTTATGTCAAGATGCTGAAATTTGTTGAGAGTCCACCACTTCTTTGAAAATTATATGTAATATTCGGGCCCATAACTCAGGATTGGCCTTAAGAACTTGATTTGTAAGGCCATCAGGGCCCGGGGCTCTTGAATGACTCTGTTTTGATATGTAGAATATTATATCATCTAAGTCAAAGTTCATGGATAATCTGGGTTGTAAGAATAAAGTTCAGTAAAATGGTCAACCCAGATCTGCTCAGGAACGCCGTTCATTTGCAGTGATAGTTGGGAAGACAGTGTTACCCTTTTGAGCAATTGCCATATTGCTCCTGAGTTTTTAGAGGCAAAGGCTCGCAGCATCGCTTCTCTGTCTTGTTAGTATAGATGAGACTTCCTAGATCTTATCCATTTTTTATATTTTAGCTTTAGCTTTTTGACTTGTGTTTGTTGGTCCAATGGCTTTAGTGTTCGAACATGTCTTATGGCTCTGCGAAGAAGAGTTTTTGGTTGCTTGATCTCTAAATCAAATTGGTGTTTGTGTTTGAACATTGGTTTATTGGTTCTTGTTTGTAACTCATTGAAGAGTTCAAGAGCTGATACGTAAAGTCCATCTGAAGGACTTTCTGGGGTTTTATTCTCAGTGGTAGATTGTGTTACCACCTCACTTACCTGTCAGAGGGGGCGCGGTTATGGGTTCCGACGCGCCCCCTCCTGGCGTTGTTATCCCCGATATCGGTTGGGGGGATCGCGGCCATCCGCGGCACCCAGCGTTTCCGGGGTTTCTGGGTCCCGGGGTCTGCGCATGCGCGGAAAGCCGCGGCTCGGTCTCCGCGCATGCGCAATCCACAAGCTTGCTTCCCAAGCCTCGTTCCGGACGCGGCAGCACTCGGGACAGCACGGCTTGCGTTCCAAGCCTCCTGAGTGCTGCCGGTCCTATTTAAGCAGCGAGATCTCGAAACTCAACGCGTCTCAACGCGGTTTGTTTTGCGGATCGTGTCCTCGCTCCTGAAGCCTTGCTGCTTCAGTTCCTTACCTGCCTCAGCCTGCCTTCCAGTCCTACCTGCCTTAGCCTGCCTTCCAGTCCTTACCTGCCTCAGCCTGCCTTCCAGTCCTACCTGCCTCAGCCTGCCTTCCAGTCCTTACCTGCCTCAGCCTGCCTTCCAGTCCCTACCTGCCTCAGCCAGCCTTCCAGTCCTTACCTGCCTCAGCCAGCCTTCCAGTCCTTACCTGCCTCCAATCTACTCTTCAGTCCTGCTCATCTGGCTCACCCTCCAAGATCAGCCTGCCTCTTCCTTAACGCCTACCTGCTGCCTCCAGATTGCGTCTTCTGTAATATACTACTGCAATCAGTCTGCAATCCTACCTGGCATATTGTTACATTCTGCAAGAACAAGGAAGGTGCACTTTTGGGGCGTTGGGAGCTGGTCCACCTCTAACCCTGTTGACTTCAGGGGAAGGGGTGCGCTGGTTTCTCGCGTTTCATAATCTACAATAACCTATCGGACAGCCTGGCGACCTCACCACGAACAACTACCGGAAGCCCAGGTACTCAGCGCCCTAGAGACGCCATCTTTAACAGATTGAGACGCCTGCCTTCCGATTCCGAGATGGACGAGACTCAAGAACTCCGGGAGGAGATGCGCGTTCTTCGGGCCGAAATGACAGCACTCCGCCAAGAGAACATTGGTCTAAGACAGATGATGTCACAATCCTCTGGAGGAACGTCTCAGGGAGAAGGGGCCATGTCCCAGACTACGCCCATCAAGTTTGACGGAGATCCGAGACGTGTAGCGGAGTTTTGCAATCATTGCAGAATACATTTCCTCTTCAGAGCCTCACATTTCAATTCCGATAAAGCCAAGATAGGATATATTTTGGGGAATTTGATCGGAAATGCCTTGGCTTGGGCCGTTCCGTTGGTGTCCACCAATAGCCCTATACTTAATGACTTTGCAGCTTTTGAAAAAGCATTTCTGGAAGTCTTTCAATCACCTAATTTGGCCTCCGCTGCCCAGAACTTATTGATGGAACTGAAACAGGGTGCTACAGATATCATAGCTTACATTGGTCGTTTCCGTCAATTGGCAACCGACTCCCAATGGCCTGAGATAACCCAAAAGACTTTGTTCCGAAGAGGTCTACGAGAGGAGTACAAGGATGAATTATTACATATTCCTGAGCCTGATACCCTGCAACAATTAATTGAGCAAGTCTTGCGAATTGACCACAGATTGGCAGAACGGAAGGGTGAAAGAAGACGAGCTGAACGGCTGTTTACAAGACCACCCAACGCTCAAACTGGAAATTCCGGACCCTCGGACTCTGGCCCTGAACCCATGCAGTTGGGAGCCGTTAGGGGTCCGCTCTCGGAAGCTGAACGGAAACGCAGACGGAATTTAAGACTTTGCCTATACTGTGGGGCTGCTGGGCATTTCTTGGGTACTTGCCCTTTACGCCCACAAAGAAAGTCGGAAAACTAGTTGACCTGTCGTCAGTAGGAAGGGCAACGACAGGTCCAGATTCGTATTCAGTCCTTTCCAGTTCAGTCCCTTCATTGCAGCCCATGCAACCGGCAGTTTTATTGGTGGTGAGGATCAAGTTGTCATGGTTAAACAAGGAGACAGAGGTGCTGGGCTTATTGGATTGTGGAGCATCTGGGAACTATATTGATGAGACATTTGCAGCCTGCCAAGAAATACCCTTGTTACCCCGGAGAAGTATCTTGCCCGTCGAGGTTATTGATGGAACTCCGTTATCTTCCGGTCCGATTCGTCAACAAACCATGTGTCTTCATATGCAGATTAAAGAACACGGGGAAAAGATCATCTTGGATGTCATCAGATCACCCTCTTATCCCGTGGTCCTAGGTTTACCTTGGCTTCTTCACCACAATCCTACCATCAATTGGGGAGCTCGCCTTTTGGATTTCACCTCAGTTCTCTGCCTCCAGGACTGCTGTTTGGCCGGTGTGTCAAGGAAGGAGATCTCCTCCATACCCCTCACGAGGGGTACTGGCTGTCCTGAATTTTGTGCTCTATTGTCTGTTCCTCAGGAGTATGCTGAATTCCAGCCAGTGTTTTCTGAACCCAAAGACATACCATTACCACCTCATCGAACATTTGATTGTACTATAGAATTGGTACCGGGTTCAGTGATACCACATGGGAAGGTATACGCCTTGACCATTACTGAAAAGGCAGTTCTTCAAGACTATTTGTCAGACTGTATTAAGAAGGGTTATATCACTCCCTCGAAATCACCAGCCGGATTCCCACTATTCTTTGTGAAGAAGTGTCATGAACCCTCTTGGTTGGCGATGGATGCCGCTGTTACGGCTTCGCCGCCATTAACACGGCCACCACGTTCCTTTCACGTTTCTCTGTCTACGGTCTAGTGTTTTCTCCTCTGTTCCTCATCCAGCCTATTTTACTTCCTGCTTCCCATGATTCCTTGCGTTGCAACCGTCTCCTTTCGTTTTCACGGTGAGACGCTTCCAGTGCTTTTCCCTCGCTTGCTCCTGTTTCCCCTGCTGGGGAGTTCTCTCCCTTCATTTCTCCTCCTTCCCCCGTTTCCCTGGCGGTTCCTCCTCTCCACCTATTTCCCCTCTGCTTCTGCGTTCTTACGCTTACCGGCTACTTGCCAGCGTACCTTCCTCCCTGGTCATTTCCTCTCCTGAAGAACCTTCGTGTTGTTTACCCAGGGATTCCGAGGCTATAGAATTCCGCTTTCCATCCAGCGACGACTACAACTCCCATCGCAACCCAAGACTACAACTCAGGGGTTTTTTCCGCCTTTGGGCTTTTTCCCCTTACCCGCCTGCATACGGGAGTGGAGCCAAGGTGGTAACCTATACAGAGTTCCACCACGGCTTCCTTCCGTGTCAGAGCACTCACAACGAAGAGTAAAAAGGATTACCTTGCCCACAGACACGGCGTCGGAGCCCCAGACCCTGAAGACTCAGGTGAGGAGAGTGGTGTCTCGGGTGGGAAAGCGAAGCATTTGGACAATACCCCTACGGTGACTGCAAGTCATTCTCCAAACCGTGACAGTTTGCAACGCCTAAAAATACTCATGGCTACTCCAGAACAGTTGCAGGATCAAATCCAAGAACTATGGAAAGCCGTACAGTCCCTTTCTCAAGAGCTTCAGACTGTTAAGGCGGAAAATGTGGTATTAAAACAGTTGGTTCTGGGCAAAGAACCTTCCCCTCCCCCAGAATTGCCACCTATGGCCCTATCTTCGGGGAAGTTCGACGGTTCACCCAAGAAACTTAAAGAGTTCCTGGAAGCTGCCACCATATACTTCACTTTCCGCCCTCGTACGTTTTCTTCGGATCAGGCTAAGGTGGGCTTCCTCATTTCGAACATGGTGGGCAATGCCCTAGCGTGGGCTACACCTCTTGTGACCGGAGAGAATCCGGTTCTACAGAACTACGGGAGTTTTAAGATTCTTCTCAGGGAATCCTTCGAAAGACATGAACTCACCTACACTGCTTGTGAGGATCTCCTGGATGTCAAACAGGGAGCCTCAGACCTCCTTACTTACATAACTAGATTTAAGACACTGGCGGCAGAGGCCGGTTGGCCTGAACAGGCACAATTTGCCATTTTTCGCAGAGGTCTCAAAGAGGAGATAAAGGACGAACTGGCCAGGTCTCCCCGGCCTGCCTCTTTCTCGGACCTTTTATCCTCAGTCCTACAGATTGAACATCGTCTCCAGGAGAGACGCAATGAAAGAAGACGCTACAGAGAAAATCCCTTTACCACAGGGACATCATCCAACCCTCTTCCTCCATCTTCTAAACAGAGTGAAGAACCTATGCAGATTGGAACCACCCGAGCACCACTCACCATGGAAGAAAGAAGAAGACGAAGAGAAAGAGGGCTTTGCGCCTACTGTGGGTCTGACAAACATCTACTCAAAGACTGTTCCGAACTACCTTCACGGCGTTCGGGAAACGAATCACCCCGGTTTTAACAGGGACAGAAAACCGGTGGTTATCCAAAACTTCCAGTCCCTACGTTTCTTTGGCCGTATCCACTAAGAAGACACCGGAAGATTCCAGGCTTATGGTTATCAATATCAGTGTGATGATCCAAGACCAGTTCGTAGAGACTTTGGCACTCTTGGACTGTGGAGCAGCTGGTAACTTCGTTGATACCTTGTGGGTTGACAAGGTGGGCCTCAAAAGGCTAGCCAGGCTCGAAGACCAGAAGGTGGAAGGTGTCGATGGAACCCCCTTGTCTTCGGGACCCATAACACAGACGACTGAGGAGCTAGAAGTTCGAATTTTCCAGCATGTGGAGAAACTTCAATTTGACATCATTAGAGCTGCCCATTTTCCAGTTATTTTGGGAATCACTTGGCTCCGGAGACATAACCCACAAATCGATTGGGTATCTAATTTGCTACGTTTCGAGTCTGAGTTTTGCAAGAAGCATTGTATTCCCCAACAATCTTATCTTCAACTACAGGTCACCCCTGTCTCTAGTCAGGAATCCCCAACTATCCATAATATGGCACATCTTGGTGAGGCTTTCAGAGAGGTTTTCACAGAAGTCAAGCCAGCACCTTTACCACCCCATCGTCCTGAGGACTGCTCTATAGATCTTGAGCCCAATGCACTGGTTCCGTTCGGTCGTATGTTTTCCTTGTCCAGATCCGAGAAGGAGGTCTTGCGAACTTACCTGGATGTGAACCTGCACAATGGCCTCATTCAACCATCAAAATCTCCGGCCGGTGCTCCTTTTTTCTTCATCTCCAAGAGGGATTCCAAAGAATTACGACCGTGCATTGATTACAGAGGTCTCAACAAGGTCACTGTCAGAGACCGCTACCCTATGCCACTTATCACGGACATTCTTGAGGCAGTTCAAGGTGCACACATTTTCACTAAGCTGGATCTTCGCAATGCATACCATTTATTGCGCATTGCCAAGGGGGATGAATGGAAGACGGCTTTTCGAGCACCCTTCGGATTGTTTGAATACAGAGTCATGCCCTTTGGACTAGTTAACGCCCCCGCAGTTTTCCAAAGATTTATGGACCGCTTGTTTTCAGATCTCTTATTTGTTTCAGTGATCATCTACCTGGATGATATTCTTGTATTTTCCGTCAACAAGGAAGAACACGAAGAGCATGTTCGGACAGTGCTTTCTCGTCTTAAGGAGAACCGTTTGCTAGCCAAACCGGAGAAATGTCAGTTCGGGGTCTCGAGCATTCCCTATTTGGGGTTTGTTTTGTCTGACCGGGGTATCTCCATGGACCCTCGCAAGGTGTCTGCCATTATAGAATGGTCTTCTCCCACCTCAGTCAAAGAGGTTCAGAGATTCTTGGGTTTAACCAACTTTTACAGAAGATTCATTCCCCGGTTCTCCGAAATGGTGCTACCCATAACCGCACTTCTCAAGAAATCATCTGGAACCTTTGTGTGGTCATCGACGGCAGAGTCTAGTTTCAGACATCTAAAAACTTTGTTTTGCTCAGCACCCATATTGCTCCAGGCCGATCAAACTAAACAGTTTATCGTGGAAACCGATGCCTCTTCCGCGGCCGTGGGTGCTGCCTTACTCCAGGAGTCCGAAGGTATAGAACATCCAGTCGCCTACCTCTCTCGCACTCTGACCATCAGTCAACTTCACTATACTGTCCTAGAAAAGGAGTTACTAGCTATGAAATTGGCCTGTGAAGAATGGCGACATCTGTTATTGGGGGCCAGTATTCCCTTCATCATTCGCACGGATCATAAGAATCTCAAGGTCCTGCAGTCCCTCGAGTGTGCAAATTCTCGCCAGGCACGATGGGCTTATTATTTTTCCCAATACGATTTCACCATTACCTATTTACCAGGCTCGCAGAACGTCCTAGCCGACGCCTTGTCGCGCAAGGAGTCGGTTACTGGTTCGGCCCACCACTCAATCGAACCCATGTTTCCGTCTACTCGCATAGTGGCACCTCTTCACACCTTTCTACAGGAGCTCAAAGAGGCTTCGGACGCTGAACCCTATTGTAAAGACAAAGACTTGGCGTCTCAGTTCCATACCAAGGATGGTCTCTGGTTTTACAAGAACCGACTCTACATACCTTCAGGACATCTCCGCAAGAGGATTCTCTACTGGTGCCATGACAGCCGAGTTGCAGGACATCGAGGCCAGGCAAACACCATTGACCTCGTACAACGCTCGTTTTTCTGGCCCAATCTTCGACGAGAAGTCCAGTCATACATCAAAGCATGCCCAGTCTGCGCTATGGCAAAGAATCCAACAGGCAAACCGTTAGGTCTCCTTACTCAGCCTGACATACCACAAAGGCCATGGGGGAACTTGTCTACGGACTTCATTGTGGATTTACCCTTATCAGAGTCCTGTTCTTGCATCATGGTAACCATAGATTCATTCACCAAGATGGCCCATTTCTCTCCACTAGAGGGCTTACCTACGGCCAATCACATGGCCGAGGTTTTTGCCAGAGATATATTCCGCCTTCACGGCTTGCCCGATAAGATTACTTCGGACCGGGGCAGCCAATATATATCCAAATTCTGGAAGGCCTTATGTTTCCGGTTAGGTATAGACCGTGCTCTTTCATCTGGCTATCATCCCCAGACCAATGGTCAGACAGAAAGACTCAATTCCACTCTGGAACAATATCTCAGATGCTACATAAACAAACTCCAAGATAATTGGGTACAACTCCTCCCCACTGCAGAATTCACCTATAACAACTCTAAACACTCTGCCACAGGTATCTCTCCTTTTTACTGCAACTACGGTCTTCATCCCAAGTCCATCTGGCCCATTGTTTCTCACGCCAGTAACTCTCCTGCTGCCGAAGCGGCTTTGTCGGAAATTTCTGAGGCTCACCGGACGGCCAGAGACAGTCTAGCGAGGAGCCTTAGGACCTACAAAACCCTTGCTGATCGACATCGCCAAACGGACCCCTCTTGGACTAAAGGGACGAAGGTTTGGCTTTCGACCAGATATCTACCAAGGTGGATCCGGTCCTCCAAGTTGTCACCTCGGTTCCTGGGTCCGTTTCCCATCCTAGAAAGAATCAACCCGGTGGCTTACAAGGTTCAACTACCCTCCTACCTTCGCCGGGTGCACCCGGTGTTTCATACTTCCCTTCTCAAAGAGTCACATACTGAACCACGTTTCAGGTCTACACCCTTGCAAGACATTTCACCCAGAGACTCCCAGGAGGAGTATGAAGTTTCAAAGATCCGTGACTCCCGCTACTACCGGGGACGTTTACAATATCTCATTTCCTGGAGAGGTTATCCCAGGTCTGAAGATTCTTGGGAACCCGTGCATTTTGTCAAAGCGCCCCGCCTAGTAGCTAGGTTTCATCGGTGCCATCCTGGTAAGCCGGGCGGGGTGGGCAGTAAGAGGGGGCATACTGTCATGAACCCTCTTGGTTGGCGATGGATGCCGCTGTTACGGCTTCGCCGCCATTAACACGGCCACCACGTTCCTTTCACGTTTCTCTGTCTACGGTCTAGTGTTTTCTCCTCTGTTCCTCATCCAGCCTATTTTACTTCCTGCTTCCCATGATTCCTTGCGTTGCAACCGTCTCCTTTCGTTTTCACGGTGAGACGCTTCCAGTGCTTTTCCCTCGCTTGCTCCTGTTTCCCCTGCTGGGGAGTTCTCTCCCTTCATTTCTCCTCCTTCCCCCGTCTCCCTGGCGGTTCCTCCTCTCCACCTATTTCCCCTCTGCTTCTGCGTTCTTACGCTTACCGGCTACTTGCCAGCGTACCTTCCTCCCTGGTCATTTCCTCTCCTGAAGAACCTTCGTGTTGTTTACCCAGGGATTCCGAGGCTATAGAATTCCGCTTTCCATCCAGCGACGACTACAACTCCCATCGCAACCCAAGACTACAACTCAGGGGTTTTTTCCGCCTTTGGGCTTTTTCCCCTTACCCGCCTGCATACGGGAGTGGAGCCAAGGTGGTAACCTATACAGAGTTCCACCACGGCTTCCTTCCGTGTCAGAGCACTCACAACGAAGAGTAAAAAGGATTACCTTGCCCACAGACACGGCGTCGGAGCCCCAGACCCTGAAGACTCAGGTGAGGAGAGTGGTGTCTCGGGTGGGAAAGCGAAGCATTTGGACAATACCCCTACGGTGACTGCAAGTCATTCTCCAAACCGTGACAAGAAGAAGGAAGGAACCCTACGACCCTGTATTGACTACCGTCAATTAAATGATATCACGAGAAAAGACAGGTATCCATTGCCTTTAATTCGAAGCATCATGGAGTCCCTTCGAACTGCTCAAGTGTTTACAAAGTTGGATTTACGAGGCGCTTATCACTTAATCCGAATTAAAGAGGGAGACGAGTGGAAGACGGCTTTTAAGACCCCTTTTGGGCATTACGAATACAGGGTTATGCCATTCGGATTATGTAATGCCCCGGCAGTCTTTCAGCGTTTCATGGACAGCATTTTTTGTGATTTAATCGGGATATCTGTTTGGGTGTACCTTGATGATATCCTTATTTTCTCTGTCTCCCTAAAACAACATGTGGAACATGTTCGAGAGGTGCTTCGACGTTTGTCCCAGAACCACTTGTACGTGAAAGTTGAAAAGTGTTCTTTTCACCAGAAAAGAATGGAATTTCTGGGCTATGTGATCAGTGGCACTGGAATTTTCATGGATCCAGCCAAAGTACAAGCCATTCAGGATTGGACTCAACCTTCTGATGTAAAGTCCCTTCAACGGTTTTTGGGTTTTGCTAATTTTTATCGGCAATTTATACCCCATTTTTCCCAACTCACAGCTCCCTTAACTCAACTAACTAGCATTAAAACACCTTTTTTCTGGGATACACAAGCCACCAAGGCTTTCAACGTCTTGAAACAGGCCTTTAGTACTGCTCCAATTTTGCGTCATCCCAATGACGAGATGCCATTCATTATAGAAGCCGACGCTTCCGACCTTGCGGTGGGAGCAGTCCTTTTACAAAGAGAACCAGAAACGGATGTGGAACACCCTGTGGCATATTTTTCCCGCAAGTTAACACCTAGCGAACAGAATTATGCAGTAATCGAGAAGGAATTGTTGGCAATAAAAGTTGCTTTCGAAGAGTGGAGACATCATCTCCTCGGAGGTCAGCATTCCGTGGAAGTACGTACTGACCACCGAAATTTGCAGTATTTGAAGTCCCTTCAGTGCAGAACCTCTCGTCAAGCCCGATGGGCCTTTTTTTTCTCTCATTATGACTTCCATATCACATACATTCCCAGTGCTCAGAATTTTAAGGCTGATGCCTTGTCTCGATCCTTGGAGGTAGAAGCAGGAAAGCAGTACAGAGAAGAGCCAATAATATCCCCAAAGCATTTCTTGTTCACTCTCTCAACTTATCTTCAGAAGATACTACAAGAAACAATATCCGATCCTGATCGGGAAAACCTCATGAAACGTCCACAGATTACTGAAGATAATGGACTGCTTTTCTTCCGGAACAGGCTATATGTTCCCACGACCAGTCTTCGAACTCTAGTGCTTCAGGGGTTTCACGACTCCCGAGTTGGTGGTCATAGGGGAATCGGGGCAACTCAAGAAATAATATCCAGACAGTTCTGGTGGCCCGGTTGGGCCAATGATGTGGAACGTTACGTAAAGAGTTGTCCTGTGTGTGCCCAGGTGAAGATTCCTAGGAAGAGGCCCCTGGGATTGCTTCATCCCACCGAGATTCCTCCATACCCTTGGCACACCATAGCGGTTGATTTCATTGTGGAACTTCCTCCATCTGAAGAATATACCTGTATCATGGTTGTAGTGGACTGTTTTTCCAAAGCAGCGCATTTTGTTCCATTCTTTAAAATACCAACTGCTACTCAAATGGCATCAGCATTTCTTTTGGAGATATACAGGTTACACGGACTACCGCAAAAAATCATATCCGACCGAGGGTCTCAGTTCTTGTCATCATTCTGGCGTCAATTGTGCAGCCATCTCGGCATTCATCGTGCACTCAGTTCTGGATATCATCCTCACACCAACGGCCAGACAGAAAGGACTAACCAGACTCTGGAACAATATCTTCGCAGTTTTGCCAATGCCACTCAATCCAATTGGAAGTCTCACCTGGTTTTTGCTGAAGTCTCCTATAACAACACAGTCCATTCAGCTACGGGACTGAGTCCGTTTTTCTGTTTGTCTGGCTTGCATCCTAGATTGGTACCCTTTTGTCCTGTACCTTCGAGTATGGTTCCCTCTGCTGATTGGCTCATCACTTCCATTCAAGATCAACACTCCTTGGCTCGCAGTACTTTGGCAGAGGTCCAGACTCGGATGAAGAGACAGGCTGATAAGGGGAGGTCACCTGAACCTGCTTTTCAGGTGGGGGATTTAGTTTGGTTGTCCTCAAAACATCTTCCCATTCGCAATCTACCCACCAAATTGGCTCCCCGGTATTTTGGCCCTTTCAAGATCACTAAACGTCTGTCTGCTGTGGCTTTCCGTTTGCAACTGCCTCAAACTTGGCGGGTGCATCCGGTTTTTCATGTCTCCTTGTTAAAGCCATACGTGGTGGACACATTTGGCCGATCTACTCCTCGTCCAGCGCCTGTTGTGATCCGGGGGTCTCCCGAATTTGAGGTACAGGAAATATGCGATTTTCGCATCAGGCGAGGGGTGTTGCAGTATTTGGTGGACTGGAAAGGCTACCCAGCCTGTGATAGAACTTGGGAACCACACAGTCATGTACATGCCCCCCGCCTGGTCCGAGATTTCTATCGCCGTTTTCCTTGGAAACCTGGGGTTTCTGGGCTTTCTGGGAGGGGGCAAAGTGTTACCACCTCACTTACCTGTCAGAGGGGGCGCGGTTATGGGTTCCGACGCGCCCCCTCCTGGCGTTGTTATCCCCGATATCGGTTGGGGGGATCGCGGCCATCCGCGGCACCCAGCGTTTCCGGGGTTTCTGGGTCCCGGGGTCTGCGCATGCGCGGAAAGCCGCGGCTCGGTCTCCGCGCATGCGCAATCCACAAGCTTGCTTCCCAAGCCTCGTTCCGGACGCGGCAGCACTCGGGACAGCACGGCTTGCGTTCCAAGCCTCCTGAGTGCTGCCGGTCCTATTTAAGCAGCGAGATCTCGAAACTCAACGCGTCTCAACGCGGTTTGTTTTGCGGATCGTGTCCTCGCTCCTGAAGCCTTGCTGCTTCAGTTCCTTACCTGCCTCAGCCTGCCTTCCAGTCCTACCTGCCTTAGCCTGCCTTCCAGTCCTTACCTGCCTCAGCCTGCCTTCCAGTCCTACCTGCCTCAGCCTGCCTTCCAGTCCTTACCTGCCTCAGCCTGCCTTCCAGTCCCTACCTGCCTCAGCCTGCCTTCCAGTCCTACCTGCCTCAGCCTGCCTTCCAGTCCTTACCTGCCTCAGCCTGCCTTCCAGTCCCTACCTGCCTCAGCCAGCCTTCCAGTCCTTACCTGCCTCAGCCTGCCTTCCAGTCCTACCTGCCTTAGCCTGCCTTCCAGTCCTTACCTGCCTCAGCCTGCCTTCCAGTCCTACCTGCCTCAGCCTGCCTTCCAGTCCTTACCTGCCTCAGCCTGCCTTCCAGTCCCTACCTGCCTCAGCCAGCCTTCCAGTCCTTACCTGCCTCAGCCAGCCTTCCAGTCCTTACCTGCCTCCAATCTACTCTTCAGTCCTGCTCATCTGGCTCGCCCTCCAAGATCAGCCTGCCTCTTCCTTAACGCCTACCTGCTGCCTCCAGATTGCGTCTTCTGTAATATACTACTGCAATCAGTCTGCAATCCTACCTGGCATATTGTTACATTCTGCAAGAACAAGGAAGGTGCACTTTTGGGGCGTTGGGAGCTGGTCCACCTCTAACCCTGTTGACTTCAGGGGAAGGGGTGCGCTGGTTTCTCGCGTTTCATAATCTACAATAACCTATCGGACAGCCTGGCGACCTCACCACGAACAACTACCGGAAGCCCAGGTACTCAGCGCCCTAGAGACGCCATCTTTAACAGATTGTATACAGTGATACAGATCAAGGAGGTGGTCCGGAGTCCACTGCAATTGATTACGGCCACTTGTTACAGTTAATCGATTGGCTGCCTATGTATCCTGCTGCCTGAGCTCAGGTGCAATTCATTTTGATGACAGTGTTAGTTGGTCGTGGTCACTAACAATCTGTTTCTGGATGCAGAAAGTATCAATAAGGGAGAACATATTGCGGTCAGTGAACATATAATCAATAATGACTTGCTGATCCAGGTGGCGCCAAGTAGGTTGAGCCAGAACATCAACTTCCATTGCTGCATTAAGCAATTACAATTGCCTGTTGGCCATAGGACTGAACCACCTATGAACTAAATTCATATGCTGGTGGTCTTTGTTAGACAGACAATGTAGATTTAAATCGCCTACAATAAATATGTCTGTAATAGATGAATTGGAGATGATCAAATCAAGTATCGATTCTATATCAGCAAAGAAAATATCATCAGTGATATCAAGGTGGTTCCAATAGATATTGGCTTAAGCTATGGAATTCAAATGAATGGAGATTTTGACAAGTTGGATGAAATTATTTGATTCGGACCAATTCATTAGACTTAGCCCAGAAGAGTTTTTGGTAGCTACAAGCAGACCCGCCATCAGTCTTCCTCTAACTTATGTTGACGCAGATATCGTCAGAATGTTGTCATCATTCCACACATGAGTGGTACCAGCCAGGTTTCCTATAGAGCTATGATGTCAAACTTCTCAAGAGGATTGGATTTGTTATTAATTAAATTACTATGACAATGCGTGTTCCAAGATAATAATTTGAATGTCTGTGATAGTTCTTTTGCTGATGGCTAAGAATTGTGTGTCATTCATAAGCAATTGTTCTGTTTGTTGTAAATAAAATTAAATCCAGATTGTTTGTACATAGAGTTTGTGAAGGGAGATCTACAGGGTCTTGTGTTGGGCTCTTAGCTTGAGAGGTATTGACAGATTCTTGGGGCTTCCTAAAGGTGGTATTGAATTTCTCATATGATTCCTAAGATAGAATAAAGCCTAGATCGAATATCGATTGTCTGGTTTGCCATATCAGATTAAGGATTGCACCTGATCGGATCCATAATCTTGCACAGGTCAAGTCTGACTCATAAAGAAACTCCACTTGGTCTATGTCTAAGGACGACAGATCTTCCAAGCTCGGTACGTCAGAAAAAATATTAAGTACTGAGGTTCAGTTAAGACCATATTTGTCGTCAATCTGCATTGTATTATGATAGTATGGAAGTGTATAACATGGTTTGGACCATTATCTGGTTTGATGGACTTAGTCTTAGGCTTCGGTTACAAGTTTGGCTTACTTGTGGATGTTAGTAATTGAAATTGTTCTTGCTCAAGGGACTGGGCATTGGCTCTGATCTGTATATCTGAGGGTTTAACAGCAAGCACAGAGTGAGAGAAAGTATTATTGAACTGACTTTTCTATCTCAGTTAATCTTTGCTCAAGTGTAGAAGGTTCTCCTCTGCCATTACAATGTTTCAGGTTTGAAAGTTGTGTGCTGCCATTTACCTGCCATTTACCTGAGGATCATCTTTGGATGGATTTAAAGGCTGAGTTTTTTTTAATCTCAATTTAATTTAGAAGTTCATCTAATGGGTCTTGTATAATTTCAGCAACAGAAATCTGATTTGATTTTTTTTTGGGATGTTTCATTATGTCTAGCAATCTCCACATATTTTTTGGTGATGGCAGCATTTGCAAACTATAAAAGAAAACAGCAGGAGTCCACAATCTTGCGGGACTCTCCTGCCCCCTGCACACCCAATTTATGTTGTGTATACAACCAAACATTCAGTTATTCGCATACTCAATTATATGACAATTTTCACACTAGAATTTTGTCATAAAAAATAGTTTTATATAAACATAGAATCAAATATTTTACTTCAGAGTGTAAGACACCTTACAATTCGATCATGTGGTAATTTCCTCAATTCATAGCAGCATTGGGTTTGTTGCATAAACCAATTCATGTAACTTTTCAGAGACAAAAGCTTCAATTTTTAACATTAGTAGACAATTTAAACTCCAAGATTTCCAACAGTCACCCTAAATGCCTGATTTAACAAAACACCTTGTTGTGTAGGTGGTATGTTCAATCCTTGTGTGTTTTCTCTATGCATTTCAGGGTCTGTATCCCCTTCTTAAGGTGTTGTCTACCCAATTTTCAGATCTCTACAAGGGATGATCAATAATCAAACTTTAGTAACCCTTAAATAAACAATTCCATTAGTACTCTGTCATGATTCTGTATTTTGTAATCTCCTTTCTGTATCTCATCCACATGTCACTTCCAATGTTTTTTGTCTTCTTCTATCTGTATCCTATGAAATAGGTATCTGATTCTCCCTAAAAAGACCCAAAATAGATGTTTAAACACCTCTACCTCTTGAATGAGGTAATAGATATTTTTAAATTTTTGTGTCCTTCTTTAGCATTTAGATCTGTTGCGGCGAAAGTATTTTATTACCTGAACAGTCTCTCAGAGAATTCTATACTTCTCAATCATGCGGAGTGGTTTGTGATGCCAATTCCCCTCAATTATATTCGGCCCTTTGCTAGGGCACCCTCACTAGTAGAGCGGCGCCTGTAGACATAAGTATTACTTCATGAGTTGTTATCCTGTCCCCTACATGGGTGCATTCTATCATATATGTTAATACAACTTCCAATATTTAGGATCTTACCCTTGTTGCATTGGTGATCAGACTCCAAGTTGCAAATTAATTCCTAGAGCGTTCTATGTTAGTCTCTTGTCAATAGGATATTGCCTGTAGGTTTGGCAAAAAATGTTTATCAGAGTCTGTATGCTATTCGCATCCTGAACAGATGTTAGTTACTCACATATTATAACTAAAATATTTGAGGAATAGTAAGGAGTCCCTGTTCTGGATGTATATCGCTATCATGGGGTAATCCCTGCCGGTTTTATATGCAGGGTTTGGTTTAATCTGAATAGATGTAAATACTAATAGAAGTAAATCTTCATAAGTATTGTTGCTAAGATATTTGAGTATTCTAATTTTCACAGGTACCAATATAACAAGAAGTTTAGATAATTTTTTTTTGGTTTAGTTAACTTTTTAAAGAATTGTTTAGATGTCGCCTGATTTACCGGACTGGTAAATTTCATATTTTTACTTTTCTTTGACTGAGGCAAGGGAAGTGTTTTAGTGCTAGAGGTTCTGTTAGGCTTGCAAAAAAATTATAAAATCCTCTCTTTCCTTTAATTACGCTTGAGTTGGTGTTTTATTAGTTGCACAATTTTTGTTAGTAGAGGGTGCTGTAGAGGTTTCGAGAGAATTGATCTATTGCTAAACATGGAGGCTGCGCAAGGGAGGTAGTATTAAGATTAGATTGAGTGATCCCTAATGACAACTGAGTTTTCAGAGCTGAGAGATTGGTGTACACAGTTTCCTAATGAACAGGTTAAGGGTACTGTTAGACGTCCCATCGGTACATTTCTAGAAAGTTTAGGATATGCCATAGATTGTTCTGATAGAACAGATTTTGCATTAAGTTGTTGCTTCAATATATTGTTCAGCAATTCTGTTTGAGTATTTAGCCTGGCATCAATAGTTTAGTACAGTTTTGATAAAGATTAAGGAGCCACATTCATGGCTGTTAAAGTAGGCTGAAGTAGAGGAAAGAATAAAGGAGAAGAAGAAATATAAGGAGCATGAATATCATTGGAAATGGGTTCTCTTGCGGGAGAATTCTGAGAGAAGGGTATCGGCAAAGCCGACAAATTGTGTGCAGTATTTGCGAAAATTATTGGAAATTGTGATAGGCTTGAATGGTGCGATGTATTTATTTTGTCGTGCCGAGATATAGAAAGAGTAGAAGGAAAGAAAGCGGGAGTATGTTTATGCGGACTCTGTATAATCAGTCGCAAGGCAAGTAGTTTTCTTTTTTCCTGGCAAGTCAATAATTATCAGATCATCAGTAACTACATGGGAGGAGCTAACTACATGTATCATGGCAGTAGTTATAGACGTGGACTAAGGGGTTTGCTCACCACCAGACAGACTGTGAAGGGGCTCCACAAAGGACTCTTGAAGGGCACTCGCTGTCACAGAGACAGATTCCATGGTGTTATCGCTAAGATTCGTTAGCGATGGAAGGAGTGGATATTCGTTGGAGTTGCCAAGTGGTGTGATTGGCAACACGCTAGGAGTCGGATTACTAAAATGTAATTTGCTAGGTTCAACCAGGTAAAATGAGCGCAAATCCACTGTCGCAGAATACGCCTCATTCCAAGTTGGTAGCACGCAGTCTTTGTGGAAGCATGTTACTTGGTTAACTTTAAGCAGTGTGTGTTTTAAACGCTCAATGAGCTTCAGTGTTTCCATTTTCGACGGCAAGTCCGTCTTCAAAGTATACAAGATAGACCTACTACTCTTACACATGCTACAAATGCATGTAGTGGAGTCAAGAGTCAGAATTGAATGCAATACTCATGCGTGCAGATTGCAATTGACAGATTTCAAAGTGTTATGGAGTTTCCTTTTAATAAAAAGAAATAATGCACAAATAGCATATGCTGATTTTACGGCAAGGCTATAGAAGTTTCGAATCGGCATGCCTCACCCACCTCAGCCCAAAACAGCCACAAACAGCCCTTTCCAACAGCGCTTCACAACAGCACGCGTGCAAAAGCGCATGGCCACAAGGTAATATGGTGTTGCGGGTTAGGTGGGAGGGGTTTGTCCACTTTAATGAATTTCGATTGAAAAACACCTACACAGTGAAAACAAACATAAGTATGAGTACGCTATCAGTGATACATATGTTAAAGTCCAAGTAAATGCTTCCAAGGACGACCATACTGTTGTTAGCAAGGGGAAAGAGTCCAGGAGCAAAACAGCCACAAACAGCCCTTTTCAACAGAGCTTCACGACAGCGTGTGCTCAAAAGGCATGGCCACAAGGTAATATGGTGTTGTGGGTAAGGTGGGAGGGGTTTGTCCACTCAACAAATTTCAATTGAAAAACACAGTTGTTAGCAAGGTGAAAGAGTCCAGGAGCAAAACAGCCACAAACAGCCCTTTCCAACAGGGCTTCACAACATCTTTATATTTGGCTGAAGGCAATTCGGAAACAATTCTGAAACAAACCAATATAAAAAAGAAAAGAAGTTGCCTCTTTAAGGAGAGACGTATATTTAACTGGGACGAGTGCAAGATGGAGAGAGAGAGTATCGTATGCAGGGGAATCCACCTGACATCATCACGCATTGGAGAGGAAAAGCAGAGACAAGGAAACAAAGAAAGCCAGTGGGAACGCCAGAGCCCCAGCGCACACAAAATTGGAGAAACCATTGTGAAGTGGAAGAGAGGAACCCTGTGCCAGGTGGTGGAGAGATCTCAACTGTATTGTGGTGGGCAGGATGCCCAGCCAACGACACTAAAACCAGAGGGGAAGCCGAGAATGGTATGCCAGTGAATGTGAAGAATGAGAAGATGAGGAGCGAGAAGCCAGGTACTAAAGAGGACTACCCAAGCGAGTTCTGAGCCCTGCAAGCTTCCCCTGCATACTTGAAGATACTGGGGAGAAAATGAAGTGCGGGAGGCCACCAGGGCACTATTATAATCATGGAGAAACTCATTCTAGTTCTAAGGATGAGATAATAAATATAAAAGAGAATTGTAAAAACCTGTCAAAGCAAGTAACAAATAACCTGGTTGGGGAAATTGAGGAATACTGGTATTATATGAAGAGAGAAACTCATCCCAGTCCTAAGGATAAGATATTACCAGTAAGACCAGCTAATTGGAGATGTGAAACCCCCATAAAACAGGGATCTAATAATCCTGTGCTGGAAACAGAAAGAGGCCGGAAACACATACTTGGGAGGAAGGGTAATTACACTATGACTTCAGATTTGAAAATTTGAGAAAGCATGGCATAAATTAATGTAATGAGAGATGTGAGATAGGAATGGCAAGTGAACAAGATAGAGGAAGAGATATTCCAAGAAAGAGAACCCCGGAGAGGGGGAGTTATAATTTGGATGTCATACAAAGCCTAGGGAAGGTTGGACAACAATCAAATATGAGGTATACAAGGAAAGGCAACAGTGTGAGAGAGTAACTCAAGGAAAACTGTTGTAAACCTAGTATTGTATTTATTTATTTTTATTGCATCAATCAGTTTCCAGAAAAAATTTAAATGCAGATACAAACTCAACGCAAGAAAAGGATAAATGTAAAATGCAACGACTATATAGGGAGGAAAGGACGATTAGAGAATTCTACATGTCTAACATCGAAAAAATCTATCTGACAAAGTTCAGTAAGGCCAAGGTTAAAGATACCTTTCCTCCCCATCTTAAAATGGACCACCTCTCCTGAGGAAGTTTAAGGTCAGGATTCTCAAAGTGCTTCCCCAGCCATTGTTAAACCTAGTATTCAAGAGGGTACAAGACCCACACGTCTTTGGGAAGAGCTGCAAGAGCTCATGAAGGAGATGTCAATGGGGGTTCTATGTGATTTTACTGAATATTTTTTATTTGAGGCATTTTTTACCAAAACATGTTTACAGAATAATTTTATTTTTTATTTGGGGGTGCTCACAACCTAAGTTTCCTGTTTCCCCATGTTTTTAACCACCCTCCAACCCCATCTCTACCTGTTTTAACCCCTTAGCCCCTACCCCATATGCATACATTTTTTTTAAATCAATCTTTTTTCTGTAAAAATGCTTTGGTAAAAAATACCTTGAATAAAAATTCCTCTGTAAAATCACTGGATACACTCAAGAGGTTATCAGGGAAGATAACATTAAGAAACATAGACATTTGTATATCAAATAACCACAGAAGTTAAAATCAAGACCCAAAGAAGCACGGAAACTGCTCTCCTGAACTCCCGTGAAGACTTGCTCTCTAATCTTGACTCTAATCTTCCTTCTGTCCTCCTTCTCCTCGATCTATATTCTGCTTTTGACCCAGTCAACCATGCTATCATGCTCATTGCCTCTGTGACAACCGGGGTATCACTGGTCAAGCCCTGACCTGGTTGACCTCCTTGCTCAACGACCGACCCTCCCAGGTCCAACTGGGCTCTTTCCTCTCTTCTATCTCTCTCTCTACTTGTGGTGGTCCCCAGGGGTCTAACCTTTCTTCCTGGCTTTTCAACCACTCTTGCCCACTGCATCGCTACATTCTGCTCTAACTTTCAGTGTATTGCGGATAACACCCAGCTCTCCTTCAGGCTCCCCTCAGCCACCTCTGCTCCTTCTCTCATACCAGACTGTCTGGCCGTAATTCAGTAATATAGTGGCACCAATGACCTCTGCCTTAAGGCCAGTAAAACTGAGATCCTCCTCATTGGGACACATGCTCCCTCCTTTCCACTCTTTCTCTGGCTGCCCACCGTGGGCCCTCTTTCTACTCCTTCCTGTGAGGCAAAGAACCTTGGTGTCATCTTCAACTCCACCCGCTCCTTTTCTCCTCACATCTCTGAAGTCTCTAAGCAGTTACACTATCAGCTGAACCTCCTCAGAGGTATTCTGCCTTTTCTCACTTTCCCCCAGAAGCTCACTGTCCTAGAGCCCTGGTCCTCTCTAGGCTGGACTACCGCAACAGGCTCTTTCTAAATCTCCATTCTTCGACCTTTACAACATATCCAGAACAGGACTGCAAGTCTTGTCCTTGGCCTCAAGCCCAGGGATCGTACCTCTCCAGCTCTGAAATCTCTTCACTGGCTCCCTGTGGCTGCAGGGATCAGGTTCAAGACCCTTTGCATCGTCCAAAAGGCTATATTGGGCCTGGGACCACAATACCTCCAACTTTCTCTTCCTAAACATCTTCCTTCTCGTGCTCTCTGCTGATCCACCTCCAGCTCTCTGAGGGTCAGTCGCTTCTCCAAGCAGAGACTGGGGGGCAGATCTCATTCCTCAGCTGGGGCCTCCCTCTGCAATAGCCTTCCTGCCTCTCTCAAACTTGAGCAGGACCACCTCTGGTTCCGGAAGCAACACAAGACCTTTCTTTTGGCTTCTGCTTTCTCTCTTCCTCACGCTTGCTGATGTCCCTGACTGCTCTGCACACACTGGTCACCTGGCCTCTTACTGAACTCGAACCCAGGCACCTGCATTTCCAGTTGCCCTTGCACTGCATCTGGGCTCCCCCATCTCTTAAGGGCCTGTATCTGTAACCCTACAGTCCATTCTCTCTCTGCACTCATGAGCCACCCTCTGGCTGCACTTATTGAATGCTGCAGCCCCCGCCACTTAATGAGCTACCTTCCCCCCAGCACACTTCCCCCTGAGTCTCCCCTACACCTGCGTGATCTGAATGACACAAGGCCTAATACGATCGTTGTTTTGTCCTCCTTCTGTTTCCCCCTCCTTGTCTTGTTGCGCCTAGAAACACTTGTGTACGGGCGCATTGTACATGACATATCATATTAAAGAGAAAGCCACTGGGAAGCAGGCAAGAAAGGAAACAAGAGCAGGTGAAGAGAGACATTCTTTTGGCCTATTTTGAGTTGTTCACCTTAGTGGTAGGGTCAGGCATAGCTAGGTTTGGGATCAAGGATGCTTACTTTGGACTTCCTGACAATAGACAAGCCCCTTTAATTAATTTAGATAGGCAGGGTGATCCCTTTAGTAATAGGGAAAAATTGGCGTTTTTCTTATCGGTTTCATTAAAAGAAAGGTAAAAGGTCTTTGGTGTGTCTAACTCCTACTTCTAACCTGCCACTGAACCCTGAGGTGAAAGGCAACCCATATTTAAAAGCTATCCATCTATAATGTCATGTTGTGTATAGCCCACCAGGTTCCCGTTGTCCAACCACTGTGCTCACCCTTATGGCCCAGCATTGCTGTAGATGTAAAGAGGAGGCATGCAAGGTTATAAACAAAATAAATAAAATACCTACCAATGGTCTTATTATGAGTTTGGCAGTGATCATTTCAAAAGGTTGGGATAAAAAGGAGGAAATAACTCTAGAGCTTGCTGAAGGATTTAATGCAGGCAGAAATACAGCTGACGGTTAATTCTCCAAACCGAGATCAACACTGTCATTTTGCCACACATATTCAGGAGACTTTACTGTGAGTGGAAGTGACATGAGAGAGAAATGAGCTTGGGGTACCTCCACTGGAAATACTGACAAACTTGAAATCAAGCTTGACTTCCCTTTCCACAAGTCCCCTTTTCACTTACCACACAGCACTCTAAACAGGAAATCAAATGCTGCATCCTCATGCTGTGACATCATCGCAGTTGATTATGACTTTAGTAATCCTCTGCTCTGGAGTCACAGAAGGAAGATCCTGCGTTTGGAAATGGAATTAGTTGCTACTGGCTTCTTTTCTCTGGAAGACATACACAACAGCCAAATTGCTCTTTCCTGTTAGTATCGAATGCAATATCTTCTTTGGTATGCAGATCTCCTCCTGAGCGGTACCGAAAATGAAATATTTCCATTTTCATGAGAAGAATCAATATTACGAGCTTCAGAAAACTGAAAATCCCCTTCATTTCATACTCTAATTACACTGCAGAAGGCATATCTAGATTACAATCTTATTTGATCATTATTATGCATGCAGCATTTTTCGCAGAGCTAAGCAGGAAGAAATGTGTAATCTCGGCAGTTTGCATTTTGTTACAAATCTGCTCACAATAGTGTGCATGATAAGGGGCAATGGTTTTTAACGGTTTAGGAACTAAGGGTTTCAAATGATTAAAACCTGGAAGATTCTCAGTTTCTTTAGCTAGTGCATGTATGTGTGTTTAAGTATCTTGAGTGCATAACTGTACACACATTGTGTTGAAAAAAAGGCATGAAGCAAATGTAAATCCACGTTGAATAGCCCAATCTCTTATCTCCTTCTGCTGGACAAGGGGCAGGTGTTCGGCCTCAGTTGCACTTCCTTTGGGCTGTGGTAAACATTTCGATTTGCATGTTATGAACACACACAAATAATGAAGATACAAATGTACACAACTAAACTTAGAAATGTCCATCTGGATGTGAGGTTCTACTGGGTTTAACCTTGTGTCTATAGAAAGGTAGGTGAATAGGAGCTGCTCAGGGTTATAAAGGAAGGGCATTGTAGCTAAAATAGCGCAGGCTAGAGTACAATTCAAACTATATCACGGCCTATCTATATTTAGTTAATTGGGTCATAGTTTTTTGGGGAGGGTTTCAGGGCACATGAATTGTGGGTGTGAGTGCGACTTGAGGGTGGTGGGTCAGTACACCTGTGTGCATTTTGTAGGTGTAGGAGCAGGCCAAGCACTGAGAGCCCATGTGCATTTAGTAGGCAGAGGAGAAGGTGAAAGCACTGATAATAACATTTCAATTTAGTAGGTGAAGGAGACAGCCAAAGCACTGAGAACCCATGCATATTTAGAAGGTATATGAGAAGGGCAACATACTGAGAAAACCATGTGCATTTGGTAGCCAGAGAAGGTGGAAGAACTGAGAACCCCACATGCATGTATTAGGCATAGGAGAAGGCCAAATCACTAAGAACCACACATATAAATATTACTTACATGGGAAGGCCAAAACACTGAGAACTCCATGTGTGTTTAGATGGCAGAGGGGAAGGTTAAACCATTGAGAACTCCCCCATCCATTTGCCAGGTGTCAGAGAAGGCTATATCACTGAGAACCCTAAGTGAATTGTTTGATGGGAAAAGGTGAATTAATCTAATATACCTGAATCTGCTCCATTACCCAAATGGTGTAGGGAATGTGGTATGGATCGGGGTGGAATATATGTGTTGGCTATTTTACACCTGTTGCAGCAGCAGTGTGCATTAGAGAAGCCCAGATTACGCATGGGTCCCTGCTGTGCAGGCCACGCCAAACCATAGATACAGATCTATAACTCTGCAAAGCACAGGGGCATCCATCCCAAAAGAATGTGGTGCATTAAGAAGAAATGTAATTGTGTATGCCATGTCTTTGCACATGCATCAGGTGCCAGAGGAGGAAGTTCAAGATGAGCAGGAAGTTTACCACATACACAACTCGGCAGAAGAGAGAGAAGAAATGACGTGTGCTTAAAAACAAGAGCGCAATCCACAGATGAGGAAGGATGCCTGTAAATGCCTTACATCTTATTATTTCCTTGGACAGACTACAATGAAGAACAAGGCAAAGATTATCGTCCATCTTCTGATTCAAGATTAAGACTCAAACACCTCTACTTTGACAATACTACAGATGCAAGAGACAGAAGACAACATGGCACGCATTGATAAATCTGTGCAATTGTCAGGTTCAAGCACTGTATGGAGCACTGTATGGAGAAGGCAAGCTCCAGATGCCCACCATTTGCCAGTGTACATCGGATTCCAAAACCAGTCTAAAACACATATGCTAATGGTAGTACAACTTCACATTCAGTTAAATCAACTGTACTGGCTTCTAATTCAGTCAACAGCACCCACACAGCATCCACTGCACAGTAAAAAGAGCAGACCCCAATAAAGAAGGGAAACGAGAGCCTTTTACCCTTCCCAAAAACTCAGGAATGTGGAGTTATTTTATGGCTGAAAAGCATAAAGTATACCACCTGCCATATATGCAAGGAAAGTGTCTTGCAAAGGAAGCTGGGGACAATTTGGGCAATGCTTCCTTGTGACCCCACATGCCGCAGCATCAATTGCATGCTGGGTAAAAAATAAGGACGAGAGGGCAACCTCCCACTCCTCAACAGCAGGTGATGAGCACATGTGTGCCACTACCCCATTGTCACTGCATTAGAGACTCTTGCTAATTCACAGATTTTACCAATACCTGTTGGAACCCCATCTTTGCATGCAGATCCCACAGCACACAAACGACGTCTTTCCTCCTCAATTTGCCAACGCACTTTCGCTGAGGCTTTTTGCAAAAGGACACAAAAACTATTCAGTGCCATCTATGGCGTAATATTTGCAATAGTTTCCTGCCCTATTCCTTTGTGGAAAAGCATAGCTTCTGACAGCTCGTTGACCTTCAGTACCATGCCTCTATCATTTTATGAAAGCAGTGAGAAGGAAACTGGACCACTGTCAGGGTAAGCGACTCCACATAACAATTGCCATATGGAGCATCGCTCAAGACACAGATTTCAATGGCCATCACCAGACACTAGTTCACCTTCCCTGTACCGCAAATTAGAAAAACCCAGAACATCAGCCACTAATGTCATTTTTAAAAAAAAATGTTTTATTTTTTATTTTATATGTTTTATTTTTGTTTTGTTAGTAAAAAAAAAAGCGTCAATAAAAAAAAACCAGTGGGTTGGGGGAACCCCCCATTTCAAAAATATTTTTTTAAAAAAAACATTCATAAACAAAATGGTATTTCGAAAATGTGGCATTCGAAAATATCACTATAAACCCTGTGGTCCATCTTCTGAATGTAATGGTTTGACATCAGGTCAAAGAAGGTCGCACACCCTGGGAGAAAATATAGCAGGGTGTGACCCATCGGCTCTCTTCTCATGGTTTTCAGTTTTTTTTTTGTGGCAGCTGATAATGATTCTAATGTATTAATTGGTCTGTGGATAGGCAAAACCATGCACATGCTTGGCGTTGCCTACAACCTCGATCCTTTGATAACCAGTTTGATAAGAGAAAACTGAACACTAGTTATGCTGATAAGTGTGAATGAGTTGATGTGCACGTGACCCACCTTACCCTATCCTAGAGTGACCACAATATATTTGGAAGGTTGCAGTCATGCAGCCAGGTGCCTTACAGCCAGCTGAAAACTGTTATAACGACTGAAACACCAATACTGGATTCAACTCGTATAGTGGAGCACCTGGGGCAACATAGTGTGATGCAGTGACAAGCTCCTACATTAGCCAGAGGACGAAATTGGATGGTGCCTACTTTACACCTACACAATGTCAAAAGTTGAACAGTTTTGTGATTTGCTTGATACACTTGAACAGGTTTTCCAGTGTGTTAGCTGGTATGGTAAGTCCCTCCCAGCAGTGCTGCCGCCATTGTATCAGTTGAAATTAGAACTAGAAACAGTACACGTTAACATAAAATGACTCACAATGCAGAACCAGGCCCTCTGGTTATCAATCTGTTCTCAACTTTCCAACAGGATCCATGCATTGTATGGGTTAAGGGGAATATGGAGAACCTCTGAGTACCTTTTTTGAACCATGTGTAAACCTCCATAGCTGGGGGCAGAGACCTTCCCTAGCTGTCTAGCGATGATGATCCAGTGAAAATTTGGTTTGGCAAGCAGTCAATAAGGTAATCTGTACTTGTTTAATTATAAGTGTACGCCTAAGCTTCCCACTGGCTAGCTTTGAGTGTGAACTGTTTTTAGCACTGAGGGGCTATTGTATCAGACCATAGGAGATGCCTCAATAATATAAACACTTGAGAGAACTCACTTTCATAAAAATGAATGCGCATCTTAATGGTGTCGACTAAGGTTAGTGGTACACCAGTCGCATCTCTTGGAAGAACATACAGCTGATTCAACAGATGCTGACGATTTATGTGCAAGCCAGCTACAGCCATGCAGATGGAGGAGCACCAGGAATGGTGGTGGAGAAATAGTTGCCGAGTGCATTGCTAAACTAAATGTTTCGTTTTTTCTTCATCCTTAACGTATTTGACTCTACCCTCCAACAGAACCACTGGTGACTATATCCTAGTATTGCACTTATAATTTCTAGGTTCTTACACAATTTCTGAGGTTCTACCAACCAACAATGCCACTATCTGAGTCGTAGTTTATTATCTGGAGGTTCTGTCTCAATTTATGAAGCTCTACCAACTAGCGGAGCCCCTGTCTGAGTGTTAGTACAATGCTCACACAGTGGAAGTCCTGTTTCGATTTAATTTGCTCTGCCACCTGAGTTCGAATAATGTGCTTACAATGTGGTGGTTCTGACTCAAGTTATATAGCTCTACTACACAGTGAAGCAACTCTTCTAGTACCATACACACACATTGGAGGTTCTGCCTCAGTTTAATTTGTTCTTCCTACCATCAAAGCCGCTTTCTGCAGCCTAGTTTTGTGGACTAAGGTCTTTTTCTACACTCTTTTAGTGTTACATGTTAGCCCTTTTGCTATCTTCTTACCCAGTCATGTGGAAGAAAGTAGGTTGGTGCTGTAGACTGTGCCTCTCCATGGCATCCACCACAGACTTGAAATCCAGCTGGCCCGTCTGGCAGAAATCAGGCAGTGCCTGCTGTATGTGAATGAAATCTTTATAACCCCAACTAAATGGTACCCACCCTGAATTCTAATACCAACAACAGGAGGCTGCACTGCTATGGTAGTAAGGTGAACCTGCTATTTGACTGTAACACTGGGTCAGGATGTGCTGCACCAGATGTGGGGGTTTTGGGAAGACAGTTGGGCTGGCCTAGAGGTAGTGTGGGATGGGTGCAACATACAAGAGTGTGACCAGTGACTGGCTGGAATGTCACAGCTTGAAGAGGGTGTTACCCTAGCATTGTCTGTGCCACATGATGTGCACCCCCGTAAAATATCATTGTTCCACACCAGCCAATCTATGCACATAGAGAAGGTACCCAAGGTGCTCTTACTTGGGTTACCCCAATGAACTATCTTCTGGCAGAGGTTTCATATTACATGGTGTGCCTTCCCCCTGACAGTCACATCATCTGGCAAACTGAATTAGTCCCACAGACATGACCAATGACCAGATGGGACGTGATGTCATAGGTGTGGTGTCTTCTGACCCGACTTCACCCTCTTGATGTAAGCCAGAGACAACCTTGCCCCTTCCTCACAGACAGGCAAAGCTGCAGTCTTCTCATCAGACTTCTGCTGGGGATCATCTCTGTTTCCTCCATCTAGTGATTGTTGTTCTTCAGCAGCACCATAACTTTCTCCTTTCACCTCTGCCCTCGTTCCCCTGCATCTCTGTGGCTACCTCTTCCTGCTGCTCCTTGAGTACCACCTCGTCCACACAAGATCATGGCACTTGCCCCCCTTCTGCAGGTAAACCCCATGAGACTCTGAAGCTACTACAATTTCCTCTGGATTGGAAGGTATCCCCCCTCCCCATGCGTTGCCTGTGCCTTGTCAATGTATACGAGAGGGGGAGCCCAAACCAGACTCAGGACTAAGGGCCATTAACAAATGTGTACAAGAAGGGAGGTTGTCCTGACTGGAGAAGTCTAAACTGGCTGCAGTTTATTCATTGCAGTGTACGTTTAAAGACAATCAGCTATCTAAGGGTGTCACAATTTATATAGTTACCAAGGATAGCAGTACATGAAAAGAACGGTAATAAACCACATGTGCTAAATCATTAGTTTGTAAGGGAACAGCTTTTATTAAGTGGCTGTCCTTATTTCTTTAAACATTTTGTGAAAGAATTGTAGGTGCACATATTTCACCCAAATCACACAACAAAATACAAACAGGTATCGGTGCAAAGCATGAAACAAAAAGTGAAGTCAGTACATACAGGCAAGTGCTGTGTGTTAACATTGATCAAAAACAAGATAATAGTATAAAGGCATCATGTTGCCACTAATACATTCTGTTTTGCTGTTTTTCTAATTGTAGAATGATTCTACCCAACAGATTTATAACAGGTTTACCCAATGCAACATGTAACTGGTGTAACCTCAATAATCCTCAAAAGATATAAAGACCTTGGATGGGTCTATCATAGCCAGGCTAAAGGGTGACCAAAAAGTAGTTGATCGACGTCACTGAAGTAAATCTCAACTAAGATTTAAGGGGGATCCTGCCACACCACTAGGGTGAAGGAGTCCCAGGACGTTTCGGCTTTGGTGGGTCACAGCCTTCTTCATGGAGCCAAGGAGTGGAGTTCCCTGTAGAAGATTTAAGGGGCGCTCGTGTTACTAAAGTGGATTATCAAAAAGATGTAGAAGACGCACAGTGGTTTAAAAGGCATGTACATATACATGTCATTGTCACAAGGATACAAGACCCTTTAATTAAAACTCAAATGAACATGTCTAGTTAACTTGTATTGGTGAACAGAGAATAGCCCCACATCGGCCAAGGTTCTGGACGGATGCCCGAGGCTAGTAAAAAATGGAATGAAATGCTACTCTATAAGTAACATAGGCTTGTGCCACAATATGCTGGATAGAGGAGAAGCAGAGCACTGAAGTGGCTCTAGTGTGACATAAAATACACAATGTGCCCAACATATCCCCCTCCATTGCCCAATGGTATAACCATGGAGATAGCAAGTAAAGGAAGTGTATAGTACCTTAGATGGTGCTGCTAAATAACCCCATTGTGGTTTGCTGCTGCTATGCAAGGTACGGGCTAGAAATGGCGTGCTGGAAGAAGCCTAGCATGCTGGATCAGAAGGAAGCTGCAAGCGTCTGCCTGAACAGAAAGACAGAAAAATTGGGAAATAAGAAAGTGGACCTTGGCTGGGCCTGATTTAGTCTAGATTGTGGGGAACCAGACTATAACTGGTTCGCTAAAAAGGTGGGGTGCCAGGGCATGGTTGGCTCCCCGGATAATCATTTACCTTACAATCGTATGTTTGGAGAGAAATCCGGTGCTCCGTCTGGCCTCTGGGGTCAAAATGGAGCTGTACGGTATAGTCCTGAACTGAGCATGCGCCTAAATGAGGATACTGTTTTAGCACGCATGCTCAGTAGCATTAACACGGGGCCGGCGGCATAGTTACCCGGCAACGGCCCAGTGTAATGAGAAGAGAGCTGCCGAGTGGTCTGAGCGTGGCGTTGGGCTGCACTTCTGTAGTGCGCATGCTCGGTGGAGCGCAGTGGAACAGACGCGCATGTTCAGATGGGCCGACGTCGTTGTAGCCCGGTACCGGCCCTGTGAGGCAGAAAAAGAGCTGTCACGGGGCCGGGAAGTAGAATTCAAATGTGAATTGCAATCCAAGTGACGTGTGGATAAGCTGGGGCAGGACAGTAGCGTAAACAAGACTCCAAATAATGAAGTGAATAAAAGAGGTCTAGTGCTGGGGACATCAAAGTGATGAAAGTGTGGCCCGTTAGGAGGTGACAAATGGCTGCCTGCCCAATTGCATTGAAGGATGGTAATAGCCCATTGTGTGGGCGAAAAGAAAAAAGTCAAAGGCGAACTTATTCGTGAGGCTTGGAACAGGAGGTCATTAGCACTGGCTCTGGGGCTGCGCTTCATTGAGGCCTTTTGTGATGGCCTGAAGTTTGTACATCCACCACATCAATACAAGCAAATGGTGCTATTGCTCTTGAATGAAGAGGAAAACTACAAAAAATATGTAAAGACCCTACTGCAGAAATAAAAACCAAAATCAAAGAAACTACAGAATTTGCCCTGTCCAACAACTGGATATCTGAGAAAGAAGAAATCTTGACCATGACCATGAAGCTGATAGAATTCAACATGCTTTGAGACAGAACAATGAAAGTGCTGAAGAACCTGAAGCAAGACTTACTAATCAGAGAATTTGTGCTGCTAAAAAGCAAAGCAACAAAACTGCTGAAGAAACTGAATCATGAATTCCTGTTAATGAGTGCTGCTGAACAACAAAGGCATGAAACTGCTGAAGAAACTTAAGCAAGACTTACTGATCAGAGAATTTGTGCTGCTAAAAAAAGAACCAATGAAACTGATGAAGAAACTGAAGTGAGAAAATCTGAAAATTGAAATCCCTGGCGAAGCCGGGTAGTTAAACTAGAAATCTATGTTCTTTTAAACCCTAACTTCTGTGTACTTCTTATATTGATCCAACTGGGATTCATGAGAGAACATAATGACTGTGTAACCATTATCCACAATATGGTTTCTCCAAGCAGACTGTGTGTTATTTATGGAAGGGCTGCAACGGGTGCAAATACATCAAAATGCCATTTAAAGACCAACAGCACACTTGCACCAATTTGTAGACCCACTATTGAGTGTATTTCACGGCCACAGAGTGATTGGTTTCAATACTGCTGTTGGATAGCATGTCTTTAATGTCAGATAAAGGGCCAGCTACAAATGTGGCAGCTAATAAGCATGATTAGTTGATACTTGTGTGACAGCCAGGAGTTAGCAGAAAATAATTCACATCCACTGTTCCACTGACATATGATCTATGTCATGTTTCATTTGCACATTCAGGTCATCTGCATCCCTCCCACATACCTGATTCTAGTCAGTCATATGTAGGGCATAGCCAAATAGCACTTCAGGCACACCATGTCACGGTTTTTACATGGCACACTCCAGCCAGGGAAATCCTTCCCCTACAACGAATGTGGTGCATAATAAAACGCTTTTGATTTTTTAATATACTGCAGTTTTGTTTGAGTAGGCCTCCAACCTCTCTCGCACCCAACCTCCACAAACACCCCGTGTCACAATGGACTAGCAACCAGGCCGGTGTGTATTAATAAGATATTTTATTAATTTATTATTCAATGTAAATGAGGATAATGAAAATACAACAGCTATCACAATTGTGGCAACACAAATGCAATATCCTATCTATAACGACCAAGTGGAAATGGGCTGTTACGCTCACCTTGGTTATAATGACAAACAGGAAAATACAATCAGGTTGAAATAGACTGTTATACTCACTTTTGTTTTAATAACAAAACAGGAAAATAACAATTCCACCCAAAGTGATAGTGCCTACAGTAAAGCACTCCCCTCTGCACCACACACCCCCAAACATCAATTTAGACTTGATTACTTTGAATGGAAGGCAGTGGTAAGGAGTAGGAATATAGAGGGAAAATCGATTTTGGGGTAAAGCCCACCACAAGATGGGAAGCCAGCAAAGAAAGGGAACACCTGTTTATGGAGCAAAATGGAAGAATGGGATTTTGATTAGTTCTCACAACTGCTATGGAAGAGAATAGAAGAAAATGTGTATTATTTACACATTGGAAATATGCAAAGTTTTAGAGAATATTAATCAGCACACCAGGACAAAATAGAAATGAAGTAATTAAATCGGTTTTGAGAAAAAGCAAATGCAAAGGGAGAATATGGTGGCAAATGGAATTTCATTTTTACTGGGTTGTGTGTCTATCCGAGTACAGTCCCCCTTATATAGCAGAAATTACATTACTAACTTTACAATCTGGGGGGAGTACCCTATAATTATCCCTGCCGCTAGGATTGCACAGTTACCATCCCTCTCTCCGCCCCCAGTTGGGATTGGTTAAGGGGAGAAGAGCATCATCTGTCTTTACCATTTGTCATCCTCCTTTTGTTCCCCCATATCACTTTTTGGCAAAAACTAGTTATATATCATAACTTCCTAATTGTAATAGCAACTGCCATATGCAAAATATATTCTGTTTGAGTTTGTCATGGGGAATTAGATAAGCCGACTGAAAAATCTGTGTGATGTAGCATGGCCAATGTGCCACCTTTTTGTCATTTTCATAAAATGTACAATGGTTATGAATATGTTAGTTTTCAAGCATGTTTCTAAGTTCATTTATCATCTTTTCATCAAATCTCATAATTGTCACATGTTCAGATCAGCCAGAAACCTGATCTAACTGGCCATTACAGTTCCCAGAGTCCTAGGTAAATGCAATTTATATCCTTAAAACCGCCTGGAAATTACATGAACAATGGCATAACATTGAGATCCATCCTCAGTCTGATGGCTGTGCAAAATGCCCAAAATAAAATAGTCTTTTAATTTGAAGGATGAGTGTGTCTGTCAGCAATGGGAATGACTGATTCATCCCCCACAGCCATCTGTTCCCCTGGGTCAGCCTGTGACCAGAAGGTTTTTATGAGTCTCTTTGAAATTGACAGTTTGCTCTTTGAAGTGGGTGCAACAAGAACTCACACTTTTTTATCATGCTTTAGCCAAGGATTGCCTTTGAAATTCCTGCATTCCTGCCATCATGTCTGCAGAACAGGGAATTGTGACGCCTCCCACAGCATCACATTTTATGACAGGGTTGTTTGCGGATAGGTGTGATATGCAGCTGAATGTGAGGCTTTCATTGTGAAGTTCCTGTATCAGCCAGAACCGGTTTTTCCCGAAGTATTGTCTCTTCACAGGTTACAGGAGTTTTGTGGGTGAAACCTAATATAAATTTGCTTTGGTCACCCCCCACATCTTGTTTCCCTGATATTTTCTGTGTGAGCAGTGATATCTCTTTTCATTGTGGCTTTTTAAAGCCATTTTTATTTGCAACACATGTGCAGGCATTTTTTCATTTTAATGTTTAAAATCCTGTCTTGCAGGTCACAGGGTTCTTTGATTTCTCCTTCTTGAGTGAATTTACATCGCTGCTTGTCCTTAGACGATGATGGGTAGGCCCCTTTCCACATGGTTTTTTAATTTTACATGAACAAAAGAAAAAGCCAGGCCGTTTTTGGTTGCAGTGTTTACATTCTTGCCACTCATGTGAAATGAAAGCAAAAGCCACACCATTTTTGGTTGCAGTGTTTAACCTGTTGCCATTCATGTGACAGGGAAAGCAAAGCACGATCATTTTTGGTTGCAGGGTTTAAATACTTGCCACTCATGTGACAGGGAAAGCAAAGCAGGTCCTTTTTGGTTGCAGTGTTTAACTTCTTGCTGATCAGGTGAAAAGGAACTTCTGTTTTTGGCCTTTAAATGCACCCCAACACCAACTATGTCTGTATGTGCATATGCCATAAACAGTGTCATGCAGGCACATGGGGTGCACAATTCCTACTAATCTATCTCTTCAATTGCAGCTCACCGCTATCTGAAATATCTAAAGTCCATCTTCTACAACTGGAATTATAGTGGTTATATGTGGATACAGGAAATTCTAAATTGTGTAGGTACATTTCACTGTAAACTATGTGATCGATACTTGTGGCCTCTGCATCACAATATTACTGATGGAAGAATATCTGAAATGGTGCATGTGGGTGCAACCTACCTTGATTTTGTGAACGTATATCAGGTGCCTTTTTCCAATAGGTATGATATGATATGATAAGGCATTTATAACGCGCCTATACACAAGTGGTACACATTGAGAGCACACTGTGTCGTGTTTGCATAGGTGCACCAGTGGGTCCAGAGTCTTCAAAAGAATTTTAAGTGTAATGTGCTTATTTCTGACTGTGTTTTTTGTATGTATATGACAACCACACCCCGTCCTAAATATGTTTGACCCACATGTGCACATATGGTATTGCATTACCTGCTCCCTGCCATCACATTTGTCTTTCACCTTTTTTGACAGACCATCACAACTTCTGGCAATTCCCCTCATTATAATGTTAATTACTGCACCTGTTGACCATATCTACGTAGTCGATGTGAAGCTCCTGGAATGGCCCAGTGGGATGGGCAATGTACCACGCATGGTCCTAAGTGTCTGTCCATTGGTGTAAAGGTGGCACGTTGTGCAATTTGTCACAAATAAGTGGATGAATTCCTGTAAATTGGGGACAAATCAGTCCTGAATTTCAGCAGCAATATGCTGTTTAGAAACATTTGCCGGGTAGTGTAGCTGCTCAAAAGCAACTGTTTTCCACTCCTATGGCATTACTACCTAAAGTTTAACATTTTATCTCCAAATCAGATCAGTCGGTGACTGTGAGCAACCCTGCTTAATCCTAAAATCCTTCTCATCCTGAGGTGCCTGGACTTGTAATTTGTACTGCAGTGTATGGGATTGCTAACTGCCACTGTTAGTTTGCCACCTCAGGGTATGCAGTGACATCTGGTTTCCTTTAATATGCTGCTTTGTTGGTGGCCTTATCTGCTACATCATTTTCAAGAGAAGTAGGGTCTGTATTCTGGGTGTGGGTGGTGCATTTAACAACCACTAATAGCGTTGGGCAGGACAAAGCATAAAACAATCTCTCTAATAAGGCGGCATGCTGTACAAATGAGCCATCGGATCTCCGAATTCTCCTTTTTCTATCTAGACAACCCTGAATGTACAGCGGTGGTGACATATGTGGAGTTTTAATGTTTTGGATGCTTCCAAAGCTTCTATTAATGCAATTAGTTCTGCTGCCAAGGCTGAATAATGTTTGGGTAGCCTTTTTGGTACTAGAACTTCATATTCTCCATCTATTAGGCATACTACTGCTGTACCTGTGTGTCTGTGGCCCATCTCCTCATCAATCATCGATGACCCATCAATGAAAAGAACCTCCCCTTCCGCAATCACATCCTCTCTAGCTTTTATTAAATCATCTTCATTGCCTTCATAGGTGTCACAATCATGCACTTCCTCTCTTTCCTCCATCCCTAATTACCTATGAACTGAGGCACAGGGGGTTGAGCCTGGAAGGCCCAAAAGCTGTCTCAAGAACTTATTTTCCTTTAGCCTTCATGTGGCCCCACAATGGAGCTCCATATGAAGTGGCTGCCTTTGCCTATGCAGCATAACCCTTCAAAACTGGTTTAACCTGCTGGTTCTGGCACCTACTTAAGAACCAGGAATTTGCTGCTGTACACTGGCTCATTTTCAGAGACTGTTTTTAATATGGCGATTGCCCGTAACAGCCTCTTAAAATCTCACCTGCATGTAGTCCAATGCTTTGACCCGTGGGATGATTTCCCTGTTACAAACCATATGCCTCATCTTGGCAGGCATTTTCCTTCCTACACATCCCATCACTGCTGACTTCGTGGAGTTAATCTTTAGTCCCAGGCTGTTAATAAAGGCAGCATAGGCATCGACCACAGCCTGTAGGGCTCTTGGGGTCCTGGCCATAAGAACCGTATCATCGGCATAGGCCAGGACCGGAAAGGCCCTCCTACCTAGGTTCAAAGATTCTGCATCTGTGTCCACCATGGCCTTCATGAAGATTAATATATAGCACGAACAGTATCAGTGCCAACACACAGCTTTGCCGGACCCCCAGCCCGACATCAAAACATTCTGTACATTGCCTCCCCAGACCAGTTCAAACACAGGCCTTGAAATCTGTGTGGATTGCGCGCAGCACAGCCATTATTTCTTCTGGGCACCTCAAAGACCCCAGAACGGCCCACAGCTTCGATCGATCTACGTTGTTGAAGGCCGTACATAGGTCCATAAAAGCAAGATAAACCTTGCAGAACACAACATTGGATATCAGGAGGTACAGATTAAGGCCCTGTTGCATGGTTCCTAGTACAGGACGGAATCAAAACTGAATTTCAGAAAGGACTGTCCACTCCGAGAGCCAGGACTCAAAACGCCCCAATAATGCCCTTCAAAAAAATTTGAATGAGGTGTCAAGGAGGGATATTGGTTGATAAGACATCTGACTTGTGCGATTTCCTTTTTTAAAAAGGTGAAAAATAATGGATGATTTCCATGTGGGTGGGAACTTGCCAGACATTAAACATGCGTTATAAGCTGTGGTCAACCCCAGTGCCCATAGATCCATTTGATCCAGAATAGATCAGCGGGAATAGTACATGGTCCAGCCGATTATGGGCTTGTGACCCGATTGCCATAGAGATCTCTTCAATAATGAAGCTTTGGGTTGAACTCATGTGTCCCCCCGTCCTCAAAAACTCCTTTAGCTCTGAACATAGAACCGAAATGTGACACCCCGCCAGTGGGAGCACAGTATACATATATTCTGGTGGGGTGAGAGAGCTCATTATTACATCTAGTCCGACTTTACAACAATCCTTTGCTTTCTAAACACTGATCAAGCCACGCTCATCTCCCCTCCCCCTCCCACCATGCATATAATAACCAACACAATTTCTCACACACCACAAACAATCACCACTCCACATCACAACATGTCCAAACAAAATCTTAAATCTCCTTATTAGCCCCTTATGCCAGGTGAAGGAATCCCGGGCACACAATATAATGGGCCCACACAACAGAATTACATTTATTTACAAATGGTGTAGACCCCTTCCCATTCCCATTATTGATATATTCGTAAATTGAGACCATCATGTGATGTGCAGTTCCAGACTGGGGGGGAGTAACTTGGTGAGGCCAACTCTGCATTAATAGACAATAGGCCTTCTCATCAATCCAGACACTGTGGCACACAAACGCTGCCTCTCCGATCATGTACTTAATTTATTGGCATCACCTCTGCTCCTCTTATCCCAAATCACATAACGTTCCAGAAACGAACTTCGAACCCCAGGTGCCCAGTAATGATGTGATGGGGGCACCGATATTTAGACTGAATTTCAGGGATTTATTTCCTTTTGGTTTTATATCTACTTGTAATTCATATGAGATGACCGCTCATTGGGGAGGGCAGTAGTGCTCTAATTCTTCATCGGAGCATTCCTACCAGCTCACATTCCATTCCCACCCTATTCAAGCTCTGCAGAGGACACAATTAGCTAAGTGCACCATGGTTACCTCAGACCTGGGCTTCACTACTGGGGAATGGGAAAGGGGGTTTGCTTTTGGAACTGAACAACAGAGATGCAGCCCCACATCATGGGCTGTGTTCTATTTTATTCATTGTATGCTAGGCCTTAACATCCCAAATAGTGACACTTCTGCCCTTTTAACACACCAAGCTTGCTTCTGTCACAATAATATGCTGACTCCATTTTCCACCTACTTTGGTTTCTTTCAAACAACACAATATACTATGTTTCTACACATACAGAACTTAAAACACTGGGCCTACATGCTGTCCCAACTATGACCTCTGCAATCACAACATGAATACACTGTGTTGCTCTTTCGGTGTTGCCATATGTGAGAATCAAATATGTGCCAAACCTAACTAAAACAACGTGTGCTTTTGCCACACCACTTTCAATCTGATCCCACATCGTTCTAATAGGTCTTTCTCAACTGGAATCGTTTGGCCTGGCTGGGACACCGAACGTACATCCAAACACATGACACAGCATTATTGTGTCTTGTGCCTGTAGGGATGCTAGGTGCTATGAGCAAGAGCTCTGCCATTTTGAATAGGCCTCAGGTTGAGGCACTAAGCTGCCTTTATAGTGTATTAGGCCATATTTGTTAGCTGAGAGCATGTGATTGAATTTTGCGAACAGACTGAGAGCACAAGGGCAGGTGGGGAGGGGGGTGAGGTAGTTGTCAGTTCTTTATTTCAAAAGAAGCGTATCTCAAGGGATGAATGGCTGGATCTAGACAACAAGTGCTGCCTCATCAGATTGTGAAAGAATATATAATATTTGTTAAGGCTGCAGAAAGTTTTCTCAGGCAGCCACAATATAAGATGTGCTGAATAATATGGAGAATTAGCAAAACAGACAGTCCAAGAGCGGTGTTCAGCAGTGGACAGGTCATGTTTTTTCTAGAAGGCCCTTCATTGCATGAAGGGCACTAGGATTAGGTGTGCTAAGACTGGGAACTTATAACAAGATAGGTAGTTACATAGTGAGCAGGTGAAGATGGTGGGAATGGGAAATGAATGATGGAGGTGTTTGCCATGTTGGTTCAGTGCTTATTTGTTGCACCTAGGTGGAATATTGCAGCCCCAATTATCTGTGGTGGCACAGTCCAATTAAAATGAAGCCTTTATTGAACTGTTTTCCCGAGATGGGATTGGTGCATTATTTGGGCTGATCAAATGGAGGAGGGACAATTTGGGATGGTTTTCCTTTTGTGATGAAATGGTATTTGCCAATAGCGTTCGAACAATACATAGAGTTATTTAGGAGGCTGGTGACAACAAGCCAATGAGAATGCTAGTATGCTTTTTTTGTTACACTTTTAATGTGATATGTTACTGCCCTGTTTTTGGCTATAAAGTGTTGAGCCTGCAACGGGCAGATCGAAGTTGGCTTGATCTGTTCATCTTCCCAGCCGTGATGCAGTACAAAAAATGTTTTTGTTTTTTTCTGCATGTGGTGCACTCCTTTTTGAGTTTTTGTGGATAGTTTTTTTCCTAATTTTGGACCTGAGTTGAGAGTGCCCCTGCTCTGCATTTTGGAGGCTCCAGTGAGAGTCTTCAGAAATTGGGAGACTGGGTGTTCTGTGCTGCATGCTTGTGGAGTTGGAACCAGCCCACAGAGATCAGTTCCAGTGCACACAAACGAGGAGGTATAGCAGACACTGAGTTTTCAAAAGGTCTGCAAGATCCCTTGGGTGTGTCTGCCTGCCCCAGGTGATGCAGGCATTTGGGAGAGGTCCAGTATCGAGGGAGTTGGAGGATCAACATACACATGAGTGCACCCTCACATGAAAGCACAAGATGCAGCGTGGTCTTTGATTTTGTAGATTTGTCCCTTTTCTCTTTTCAATTACTGAGTAGTGCAATTAGTGCAGGGACCTCCCCGTATTTGGGGAAAGGCCACTTTGTGTAGCAATGCATGTGGATTGGAAAATGGTTTTCAAACAAGACACAGAGGAATATAGTAACATTACACATAATATTTTATTATTGTTTAAAAATATAAAAATTATGAGGGGGAAGCAGAAACTGATGCAAATACAGGGGAATTAGGGGTTGTACATGTTGGATGGTAGGGGAGGAAGGGATTGAAGTATCATCATAATGTTTTTCTTGCTGGGGAATTTTTGGGGATGATTGGCAGGGACATGGAGAAGGGGTACAGGTACATGTGGGAGAGTGATATTTATGTTTTTCCTTTATATGGTCCTCTACAAGGTTTTTTAAAAGATTGAAATTTGTCATTAATAGATCAATTTTCTGCTCTGCACGCTGCAAATGATTTTCATAGGTGTCTGTTTCTGTATTGTTCTTATTGTCTGTATGGTCTGTTAAAAAATATATGTTAAGTACACATAAAATAAGGGTTATTAATTGGTTTATTTAGAGAAGTGTAGTGTCTACCATTACTATCACTGTTTTCACTCATTTCGTCTGGAGGAACATTTTCTTTTAGCCATTTCTGTGTAAAAAAAATATATACTTTTAGTGTACCTTAATACAGAAAGTTTATAAATATATGAAATTAATGAAGTGTACTTACCAGTTTCTTTTTAAGTTTTGCTGTTACTGCTGCGTAGGTGTGCTGTTGATTTTTGCTGTGCAGTTTCTGTGAGGTAATTCTGCTGGAGGCATATGTTATTTTCTTTTGGTATGTTCCATTATGTTGCATATGCTATGTAATTGGACTGTTGGTGTCTTACATATACAGTTTCCACTTCTTATTTATTACTGAATGTCATTTATTTATGTGCTGCTTTTTGAAAATGTTCAGTGTTTTTATTGCATGATACACCAATGTAAGATACCCCCTGAGTTTTTGGATAGTGTTGATGTTGACTGAGTCTGACATGTGCGTGGTCCGTGGACCACAGAACCAATAGCGTTGTGCAGGGGGTTCAGTATGTTCTATGTTACATGTATATAAACTAAGGGACCTCTACTAAACACCTATCAAATTCATGCTATTTATATCTATACTAAGTGAAAAAACTTTGTTAAAGGGGCGTGATGGTTAAGTTGAGCTACTAAAACCTATAAAATTCAGTGAAAAAACTTTGTTAAAGGGACGTTATGGTAAGCTAAGCAACAATAACTTGCACCACCACCGTGCACTGCTAGGAGTAACAGCCAGGACATCAAAGATGACATCACAAATGTTGTTGATGACATCACTGATGACATCACATGTGCATTTTCTTATAGCATTCTATTATGAAGTTCTTTCCAGTATACTAAGCTACTCATGTAGAAATATAGGCATTGTGTGCAGCATACATGATGGAGGTGCAAAATTCATAATCTTGCCATGCTGAATAGTGAAATGATAAATGCTTTCTTATTCGAGTTTTGCGTACTGTGAAACATGTAATAAGTAGCTAATTAAACCCATTTACTACATAATTGCATTATTACAGACAAAACACAACGAGACAACAACACATACAAATATGAGCAAATACAGGGAAAGTGAAGTAAGAAAAAAAGCAGCAGTACAACCAGAATGTGTTCATAACCTAACTGATTATCTTTATGCACAGAAATTATTGCTCTGTCTCAAAGCTGCTACTTCCCCTATGTATATGTATCACATGATGTGACTGGACCGTAAGGAAAGTAGTGTGAATACAATGTATACAAATATGAGCATATACAGGGAGAGTACAGTAATAAAAAAAACAGCAGAACTATCAGAAAGTGCTGATAACCTTACTGATTATCTTCATGCATTGAAAGGATTGCTGTCTTTCAAGCCTGTGTCTTCCCATATGTGTATGTTTCATATGATGTCACTGGACCCAAAAGGAATTACTGTAAGAACATATATGAAGGATAAGTCTACAGATATAGTACCTTTTCAATTTTTAGTTCCTGATGGTTACTGAAGAAAACCATGTGGCCTAGATATGTCAGTAAAGGAAAAAAGAGGGAGCCAGACATGTGATGTCATCAATGACATTTGTGATGTCATCTTTGATGTCCTGAGTGGTACTCCTAGCAGTGCACAGTGGTGGTGCGAGTTATGGTTGCTTAGCTTACCATAACTGGCAAATTTCTGGGGTTTTTCGGTTTTACTTGTAACCATAACATCCCTTTAACAACATTTTTTCACTGAACACTGAATTTCATAGGTTTTTAGTAGCGCAACTTAACCAAATCCTCCCTTTCAACAACATTTTTTCAATGAATATATATATATATATATATATATATATATATATATATATATATATATATATATATATTCACTAACAAAAACATTTTAAAGGGACATTATGGTTAAGTTGCACTAGCAAAAACCTATGAAATTCTATAATTCTATGGAAAAACGTTGTTACAGGGACGTTTTGGTTACAGATAAAACAGAAAACCCCCCGAAATTCGACAGTTATGGTAAGCTAAGCAACCATAATTTGCGCCACCGCCTTGCACTGCTAAGACTAACACCCATAACATCAAAGATGACATCACAAATGTCATTGATGACATCACTGATGACATCACATATGTGGCCCACTTATTTTTGGTAAATGAAATATCTAGGCCTATTGTTTTGTTCACTGAGAGTTAGAGTACTAAAATTCAAAAAGTGCTTTATAGCTAGACGTTAACCTTTTCATATGTTCTTAAAGTACTTACCTTTCGGTTTGGTCCTTGCTCATGGTGCAAATACATGGGGTAATAGGCATGCCTGAAACACACAATTCATTTGTATACATGAAAATAAACTTTAATGCTAGTAACATTTTCTGATGATGCTGTTTCTTTCTTCCTTACTTTAGTTTCCCTGTATGTGCCTCTGATTTGTATGCATTGTGGGTCTTCCTATGTATTCTTAATACTACCACAAGTGTGTAGTAAGTCTTGAATTGTTAGCTAGTTATTACTTCTTTAACATTATACAATCCCCCCTGACATCATGTTACCAACATTATAAACACAACCCCTTGAAGGGACTTTACATCAAAAATAATGCAGGGTGGGAGGCGTGGCTGTGTGGTAAACACTGTAGTTCAATCGGTTACAAAGGGGGTCGCTGTACAAAGAGGTTTTTTGGGTGTTCCAGAGCATTTGCAAGAGAGCCACAGCGCAACACTAAGAACAAAAACATTTCACTACTTTCAAGAAGGGCACCAAGGCAATTTAGATGGGGTGTGCAAAAATCCGGATGGCAGGCATAGTTAGAAACACGTTATAGCTGGGGAAAAGTATTGATGCTGTGAAATGTCATAGTCCCATGGGCGAAAGATGCCTTTGGCACATGTCGAAAAAAGCCACAAATACTCTTCTTTGCAATGTACCACGCTGTCTGCATTCACAGACCAAATAGTAAATGACGCTGTCACATCAGTGTCTGCATTATGCAAAATAAACGTCAGCAAGAGATCTGAAACAAACGCATGAACTGGGCAAGTGCCTCCTTCATCGCAAACAGCACTTAAGGTTGTGTAACATGCTGCGCCATTTTCCCTGCACAATAAACAGCAATAATTTTGGCATGATTGCGTGTCACCAAAGGGTCACTTAGTGAAACCAACATCTGGCACTTCCTTGTAGCTACTCCATAGCACTACACTTGCACATGATAGATTGAAAAATGAGTAGCCACTGCACAGTGTTTTCCATTCACTTTCACTCAATGTACATCAGAATCCCATAAAACCTGCACGATGTGCCTCGTGAAACACACAGCCATAACCGCACCCTCTGCATTGCTGTCGACAAATACACCATGTACCACAGTCTGTCCGTACACACCACACCCGCAAACTTTATTGCCCAATCCCGTAGCCTCTACAGGCCCATTTCTATGGCCGTCATCTGCAAAAGGGGCGTATGCAACACGTGCCACCCTACAACTATCGCAATATTTGCTGACTTTTTCTGCTAGGTGAGCGCGGGAGTGGGAGAATAACTTTCAACCAGGGGAGCTAACGTCATTAGGTGTGATCGCTCTTAAAAGAACCTTTGTTTTTGTTTGTAAAGGTGCTTCCGTGGAAACACTTTTTTTGCAGTCTTCATTCGTAAATGTGTGTTTTCAACATCAGCTGACATTCTTATAATAGGGTCTTTACAGCAGTGTGTAGATTGTGAAACAACATTTCATTGCCACTGTGCGACAAAGACATGCCATTTGCCTTGAAAAGGTGTATGTATTGCGAATCAACATCCCAGCAGCACTCACAAAGTCACACATGCTTCTGTTGTTGAGACCCCTTCCGATCTCTGGCTGGCGACAGGAATCCTTGGAATACTTCCACACTATTCTCAGGGGTATACATGAGAAAAGCACCTTGGCAGTAGGAATAATGTGCTGCACTGCTTTCATCATAATCTTCAGTTGACTAAACACACGGGAACAAGGCATGTAACCCAAAAAGGAGGCTCCAAAGTACACAATCACAAAATGTACAGTTGCCAAAGAGGCCACGCGTCGTCATTCTAGAAGCAGTCCACTGAAACAGCATGATTCAACACTACACTACAAAGCGTCCACTCCCTCCAAACCGAAACCAGACACATCTTCTTGGAGGGCAAAGACGTACAGATCTTCCACAAAGCCATCACCCACAATGAAAACTGTGTGCCTGGCCATGTTTGCCAGCCGCAGTACACAAAGTAATTGGGAAACTGAATCCCGCCCTTTCCTGTGACGCACACCTGATTGGCCAAAAGACATACGCCCTCATTACAACACCGGTGGTAACCAATGGCGCTATTAGCACCATGGTTGTTGCCGGTATTGTAACGAGTCCGCCAATGGTAAATGGGTAAATACCGGCCCATTCCAAGGTTGGCGGGGTGGTAATTCCCCATTTACCATTGGCCCTTACCCATTCTCATTTTTGCCCCATAGGGCTCAATGGGACTGGGGAAGGCAGTAATTACGGTACCGCAAATTGCGGTACTGTAATTACCTCAGAAGTCCCTTTGGGAGTCCCTACTGTAACGGCTGGTTCAGACCAGCCGTTAAGGTCGGGAGCCGCAAAGGGACCTCGTAATCAGGCGTTAAGGGTTTAACGGCGCCGACACCTTTTACGGCGCCGTTAAACCCTTAACGCCAGGGTCGTAATGACCCCCATATTCTCATTTCCATTGGTCAATATGGTGAGAAACGCAAAATGTGGCACGTGCCTTTCCCCAATGAGCCCGAGGGCCGCGCCCCGGTGAGACAGGAGGATTCCTTCTCCCTATTGGAGCTCTTTCCTGTACGTACATCCTGAGCACCTCCTTGGCCAAAGGCCATAGTCCCATTTCCATTGGCCAGTATGCTAAGAAGCGCAGAATATGGCGCGTGCCTTTTTCCAAGGACTGTGTGGGCCACGCCCCAGTACAGCAGGAGGAGTCCTTCTTCGTATTGGTGCGCTTTCCTGTGAAGCACACTCTGAGCACAACCTGGTAAGATAATCGCTGCAGTCCCATTTCCATAGGCCAGCATGGTGAGAAGCACCGAATGTGGAACGTGTGGGTCCCCAAGTACGTCGAGGGCCGAGCCCGAGTGAAGCAGGAGTCCCTCTTCCTATTGGCGCGCACCCTAATCATGTGATTGGACAATCCCTACAGTTCCATTTTCGTGGCAGCCACTCGCAAAATCCCCGGATGTAGCTTTCGCACTCCATGCTGGCGTGGGAGAATAACTTGCAACCAGGGTATGGGTTGTTCATGGTAAGGGGCGACTCTTCAAAGAGCTGGTTGTTTTTTTTTGTTTAGATGCTTCGACGGAAACACCTTTTTCAGTTTTCATTAGCTTTTGTGAGTTCTTCTGCTCACATTAGTACAGTAAACTCTTCACCGCAGCCTGAAGATGAGCAAACAAAACTGCATTGCCAATGGGTGACAACAAAATGCCATTTTCTTTGAAACACTCTGCCTTTCCACAACTAATACAGTCATTGTTGCAGAAAAACATTCCACGAGCGGAAATAAAAGTATACATGCTTCTGTTGCTGAAATACCTTCCTCCGTCTGGCTCAGAACAAAAACCATGAGCAGTAGGCCATACTCTTCGTTGTATTATCGATGAGAAAAGCACCTTGGCGGTGGGGAAATGAGTCCTCACGACATTCAGCAATCTCCTCAGTCTACGGAACAAATCTAAGCAAGGCAGGTAACCCATATGCATGCCGCCGTAATGGATGACGATGACATCTACTACTGGAAAAGTGGCGAGATCTTTGCAAAGTGCATGCATATCGGCGAAATTGTACTCATACACAGCAATCCACAATGCATCCACTCCTTCCAAAGGAAAATTGCTGTCAAAGTGTCTTTGCAGGGCACAGTTGTGCAGATCTATGACAAAGGGATCACCTACAGTCAAATGCGTTTCGCCATGTCAGCCACCCTCAGTACGCAGAATATAATGTAGAACAGTTACACCTCCCCTTCCTGTTAACCACACCCTCACTACCTGATTGGCTAATCACCACCCTGCCATGGCAATTGGGCAAGGTGGTGTAAAGGGCACATTTTGGCATGTGCACCTCCCAAAGTAGCGCGAGGGCCGCACCCTTGTAAAAGTGGAGCAGTCCTTCTTCCCTTTGCAGTATGTTCTCTGCAGCTATTACGGCGCCGTTAAACCCTTAACGCCATTGGATTGCACGTAAATAGGCACACACGCATCCACCAGTTGCATCAAAGCCGCCATCATCCAACACTTTCACTCTTGTACAACACTTGAAATATACTGTTACACTTTTACAGTACAAATGTCGTGCCATTCCAAAGCACGTCCACTACAAAGTTCAATGAAAGTATGCATGATTTTTCCATCCGTGTACATCCACATAGCCACCCTGGATGTTATGTTATTCCGGAAAGGAGGGGGCAGGTCTTGCGGGGGCTTATCAAGGTTTCCCACAAGGTGGTCCCTGATTGGAATAGGGGACTCTAGCCACTAAATAAGGAAAACAGAAAGAAGGGACTAACAGAATCTTCTCCCTTCTGTTTCAGAACAGACTCGGAGGCGAGGAAGGAGTATCTGGACTTCATTGGGCTTACGAGGACTAGATCCAGGTTCCTACCCTATCCTCGAAGAAGCCCCATACCTAAGAGAATTTTGGACTGCACTTAAGGAGATTTTCTATCCTATTATTTCTGTTTCCTTATTAGTCAATAAAGACTAAGTTTTGTTTAAGAAACCACATCCTGTCCAGTGTGTCCTTACAGTTGCAATTACCAGAATCCACAAACACACCACAGCCTCTGCCAGCACTACCCACAACATTCACAAAGTGTTGTGTCACTAACCACAACATTTTCACAACATTGGGCCTACTTGAAGAAATCTACATACAGCATAGGCCGTAAACACACACACAGCAAAGTAATGCCACCATGCATGTCACCATTTCACACACTACCACCATCCACATACACATCACTGCCACCAGCACTCCTACCCAACCTGCGCACTGCCATGCAGCTATGCAGCAACAAATTGCAACAGTGAACATAATGCCCAAAGAAAACACTCTCTCCTGCACCCCTGTGCACTTTTATTCACTTACTATGGGTGTCCCCACTTCCATTCACAAAGTACTGGGTCACTGCCAACCTACCCACATTCTGGTCTCAACACTAGCCCTACTGCAACCAATCTGCACATACCACACTATATGAGCACCACCTTGTACCAAATGCAGAGTCAAACATGCATTCCTGCGGTGGGTATGTTGCAGCCCTACGCTCTTGAGTGCATGCCCTACACCCTATGGCCTATGGCCTTCGCCCATGCACCCATTAGTCCAATCCTTACACAGACCCACCGCACCTTCATTCACCCATGCATGCCACCAAGTCGCCAACTACCACATTGCATCCGCAGCGCACAGCCACCCGCGCTCCTACCCACCCTATGTCATGTGCAAATCACACCCCTTCTGCAATTCACCTGCAACCACTCACCACAAAAAGACGTTGCTGCAAACAGGTTGCAGTAGAAGCTATGGGGCCATTATGACAGATGCCTCCAATAACCACGCACACAAATTAAGCAAATCTCTCTCCCCCACCCGTTCCCTCCCTTATTGCCGCTAACACATTCCGTACGGTACAATTTCCAGACCCTTCCGCCACCGCACTGTCCTCGATACACCATGGCTGCTTTCCCAAAAAATGTCAACGTTCACCACGCTTCCCTCCAGCCAACACTGGCTGCGTCCAACTTCTTTGACAGAACGCCGTACCGCCAGCCAATGACACTGTGGTGTGCGAAGCGAACAGGGAAATGGGTCCTCTGAGTGGACCCAGATATCACTCACTTTTTGTGATGTACAGTTCAGTTATTTGCAACAAAACTACTCGTCAGATTTCCACCAAACACACAAAAGCACGCTTTCTGACGCAAGCCCCCGCTCCTGCAGCACATTTGGTGAAAATCCATCCAGCCGTTCAGACTGTAGCCGTGCGCAAAGTTTTTCCCCATTCAGTTGATGGTAAAAAATAAATATTTGGGACCCCCATATAACTTCCACCCCGCACGAAACCTCACCCAACTTGGTGAAAAAATTCAGAGCCTGCCATATACTTTTTTTGCAATGTTTGGTGAGGATTCGTCTAGGGGGAGCAAAGTTATAAGCTGCCAAAAAAGTGCTCTTTCTATGAGTTTAGCAACTTAACCATAACTACACGCCGCTACCGCAGGCCGTGTAATATATATATTCCTGAATCTTATTTTATTTAAAGAAGCTGTGTTATCACCTAACATAGTGTGTGGACATTCCTTTGTGGGGGCTTTGGGGATTCATTGTACTTAAGAACCAGCCGGCATCACCTCCTGAAAGCTTAAGCCTGGCTGCTCATTTATTGCTACCAAATTGAGAGCCCTGGCTGGGGTGTTCTGTGCAGACAGAAGCACAGATACCCAATCCAGACTTTAAAGTGATGATGTTAATGATTGCGCAATGTACAAAGTGAGACTATAGGGGCAGCATACATTAAGAGAAGAAGCATTAGAGGAGGGAGATATATTCTTTGTTGATGGGTCATCAATAATTGACCAGAACAAAGAATGTTGCCACGCTGGGTGAGAAGTGGTGCGCTTTGAGGGGCAGGATTTTGAGGTGGCAGCACAGAAGAGATTAGCATCATGTTATTCAGTAGAAGCAGATTAACTGGTGGTATGGATATCAGCAGTAGAGATGTGTAAGGACTGCTGCACCACTGTATACCCTGATTCTCCACAGTACTTTCAGGATTGTCTAGATGGAAGAGGTGGGATTTCTGGAAAAGTGACAGGGCACTGGTGCAGCATGCACACTTGCTATCACAATTGAAAGAAGTGCTGCTGTTACCATAAATTCTAACAGTGGTCAAATGTGCCAACCACACAGGAGGTACAGAATTCGTGACACGTGCCAATGACACAGCAATCGTGGCAGCAAAACATGCAGCGTGTCTGCCATATGTAACAGATCAGCCACTCATATTCACATGGAAGGCACAGCAGCAGGTGTAGCTAGCAGGCTGCTATAACACTCTACCAATGCATATAACAGAGTTACAGGACAGAGCATCCATGCAGGAACAGGAATTATGGAAAAAGAGGGGCTGTTCCTTGTCCCTCACCAATTTAATTTGGCGTCAAAACATTTCCAGGAAGCCAGTGGTGCCCGTAGATTTATTTAAGATGGCTCTTGATCTACTGCACTTCCCAGCATACACATTAAAAGAAAGCATTGCAGCTGATCTCCAGGCAGAGTGGGTCATCTTAAATTTGCATGAACACATGGCAGAATGTATTGCTAATTGTGTAACATGTCAATGGTTTACAGCAGGGCATACACTAATAACTATTAAAGTAACCTTACCTTGCCCCTGATTGCCTTTTCGCCATTTGCATATTGACTACATTGTTATGCAAAATAGGTGCACCAACTATCGCTATGTAATTGTGGCTTGTCTATTCTCCCGTTGGCTTGAGGCAGGACCATGTGTCCACTTTAATGCTAAATTAGCAGCGTAAGTTCCTCGTGCATAGCCACTAAGGGCGGGCCGTGGTATAATTTGGAGAATTTAAAAATGTCAGTGGCCCAAATCTGGAGTACGTAGTCCAGGTAAATACCACAGTCTAACATGTTGGGTTATTGATGGGTGTCTATGATTTCAAAAGATATGTTTTACAATTATGCCAAGCATCTGAAGTTTGGTTGTAGGACAAAGAAAAGGGTGTCCTCTGCTGTGTTTTAGCTATCTCTTGTGGCTTCAGCCTGCAAGCTAACACTTCATTCATTTTGTTTCCCCAAGGTCGTAGCGCACAATATTAGTATATAGTTTTGTCTACGCTTTCATGGCCAATGGCATAGGTGAGAAGTGTGTGCCATGTGCATCTCGCCGGTGGCTTGTCCAGACTCTTTTGCCTGGGATGGCCCAAGCGGGGCAACGACGTATGCAGGGGTGGCATGAAAAAGGAGCACGCGCCCACACACACACACGCACACGTCTGACTAGCATTAATCTACGATTTGTCTCCACTACCCTTCTCTACTTTAATTATTAACATTAGTGTCTTACATTCCTGTGCTTAAAGTTTAAGAGATCATAGTTTAGGATAATGGGGTGGCACCTGGAATACCATACTCACCACTTTGCCTTTACGCGTTCACTCTTCTGTTTGCTCGAATGATGTACATGTATTTTTATTTTCTAGTCGTACTTTGACAATGTAGATAGAATTCGATTATTCTGGGATCACTTTGTATGCAAATTACACTTTTGCTTTGCTGGGCCCTTTACCCTTTCATAAAAGAACACTCTTTACTGCTACATTTATCACGTATGTCTACATTATTGGGGATTCGAGAACAACTAAGGCATTTTTTTTAAATGGGTGGCATTGGCTTAGATAACGAGTAAGCATCCTCCATAAAACTGTTGTAAGACTTCCCTTCAAAAATACGATGACCCACAAATATTCACTGGTTACTCGCTGTTGGGGGAAGGGGTGGCCCGAACGGATAAATTAACTTTAACAAATTCCTCGCACATTCGCCCCAGAACACCTGTATAGCACCAGGACCTCCTGCTACTCGTATCCCGACCCTACCCAGTTACTTGAATTCACACGCCAGGGGATGGCCTGTGCAGCACTCCACCTGTAAAACGGAGCATAGCCATGCTTGAAATAGAAATGTCTTTTTTTGGTGCGGGAGTGGACAGGCCCATCCACGCTCAAAATAGTGCTCTTCCGGAGGCTATAGTAAATGTATACCATGAGGCATTGTCCTGCCAGGCCAAGCCAGGGAATTGAGCATGTGGCATGATTTAGGGCTGTATGGGGATGGCGGTCTGCCCACTTCACAGCGCTATCTTTTCTGGTGAATTATCGCTGGATAATAACTAGCCCAGGTTATTGCACGAGGTGACCCTAGGCTTCCGCTGAGGTTGGGCTGTTTTGAATGAGTACAATGGCAGAGACTACTGACATCATTCCAAGCATTCTGATTGGTTTAGAAGAAGCCGTTCCTCATTCACATGTGCTGATATCTGTTATAATAATTTAAGACAAAAATCTTTTTTTGCAACCAAATCACAGAGGTTTTAGTTTAATGTAACCAAAGAATCAACCAACCTCCCCCAGCAGTAAGTGATGTGCATTTTTTTTTAAAGTGTTTGTTCTTAGCAACAGAAAGGAGGGGTATATGTGCATTGAGTGCATGATGTAATGCCTCCTTCATAAGTTCCAAATATTTGTCCGCGTAGTGCATTTGTTGGAGCATGGAAACATTCTAGCTCAGCTTGTTCTTTATACGCCTCATCTGTGCACGAGAGCACTCCGATAATTCTGCAGGAAGAGATTTAGCTGCTGATGGCAGAGGTCAGTGTATTGTGTATTCAATGTAGTCAATAATAAAGTCAGGACTTATGCTAGCTGAATGTTAATAAGGGATTGCAAGGACCTTGGAAAGTCATTACGTCTGGTCAATTGCTACGCGATATTGCTTCTAGCAGGTGGAGTCTTATGCACAAGGGTGGGGAAAATAATGCCATGTAATGGCTGAATGGTTAGCTAATGCACTGGGAATATATACATAATATTTAGCACACATGAGGCATTCAGTTCAATTTCATAATCATAATAGAATCATGTATTTTATCATTGTCAGCTATCATCTATGTAAGCACTTAGTCCACTCTGTACAGCAATCTGAAAATATTTTTCACATATACAGGTACAGCAGCTGTGATCCACAGTGCAAACACACTTCCATTTTCCCACACAACTCCAAAGGCTACAGTCTACGATCCTTCAAATCCAACTGACATGAGGTTCTTTAATCATTTTGAGTTATGGCACAAACATACATGTTGCCATTGATGTTCGTGTTGCTGGAGATTTTTATGCGGCAACAATCAATGGTACTTAATCATATCTAGGAGCAGTTGATTTAAAAACACAGGTTTCTACCGCTTTGCGGAATTGGAGAAAGGACTCCATTTTTTTTGATCTCCCAAGGTAAACTGTTCCATAATCTGGGTCCTTACACAGGGTCCTTACACAGAAAAACTCCACCAATCCACCTCCATCTAAGTAAAGGTTGGAAAAGTGGGACCACCACACACCACATGATATGAGGCATTTTAACGCCCGCTCACCACTTTGCTCACATGGGGTAACCAACTTCCAAAATGTAACCATGTCTCTGGTCTCCATTGTCTCAGACAAATCTTGCAAGTGCTTGTATTTGTTACTACTTTCACTGATGGGTAACTTATTTGACAGTGCAACATGTAAGTGATCTGACAACGTCTGAAATGCATGGTTTCAGACGATGTTCAATTAAGATTTACCCAAAGGGAAAACAATAAAATGTAGATAGAAGTCTCTCTAGCCAATCTATCGAGAAGGCAGAATGATGAACATGGTAGGTTGATTCACAAACTTCCGGTGTAATTTAGATATTGGTCTAAAAAGCACATACGAGTCTACGTTATTTTTGTATTTCATACTCACTGAATGTGTATCTCATTAACACATGTATTAAAAGTCCATCTGCATAAGCTGTGGTTCCAGCGGATGTATTTGGGAGAGTCCAGTGTGCATGAAATGAAAATAAGCTGAATACTGACAAAATCGAAACCAGGTGAGAATTCACATTTTCGAAATTTCCTGTACTTGTTTGCACACCTACCATGCACATGTGGAGTCTAGGTGGAAGCCTTACAGATTGTGCAAAAAGGGCACTAAGATATCCATTCACAATAGGTTGTGTGTATGTAAGTGTTATGCTCACCTGGCTCCCACAGGGGTGTCGAGCGGAACTGGACAGCCATGGTCTCCACCAACGTGATGCCTAGTGCAGAGATGACTGACTGGACTGGCCCACCTAGCTTCGTCTGCTTGACCCATAGAAGTAGTCTCCTAAAGACGGGGAAAGGGAATTAGCCACCCGTGGATTTGAGTATTAACACCTCACTGCGTCCCCACTTATCACTTCTGACTTTCCCTTTCACAAAGCTCACCTTATAGTTTTGTATGATGAGCTCTCCATCCTGCGAAGAATGCAGGGGCGCGTTGATAGCCAGTTACTTCACTGGCTTGAGGATATTGGAAGAATTCTGGACAAATCTTGGCTCCAAACCTCCGGGCGAAAGGCCGTAAGTATATAGTTCTAATGAGTTCAAAATGTCAGATTAATCACTCTTGTCCAATTCCTTGTTTCTTTTGCAGCTAAGTATGGAAAACGCATTTTTCCAGTTTTGCATATAACTTGTGCTGGCATAGTTTCGCAAGGACTGCATGAACGTGCTCCACATGGTCAGATTCTGAAGAGGAGTACACTAGAATATCGTCTATGTATACGACAACACAGACGTCAATGAGTTCACACAGGACATCGTTCATAAAATACTGGAAGGCTGCTGGTGCATTGCACAACCCGAAGGGCATCACCTGGTATTCGAATAACCTGTACTTAATGCGAAAAGCAGTCTACCATTTGTCGCCTTTCTTTAAACGCACCAGATGGTATGCCCCTCGGAGATCTAATTTAGTATAAATGCAAGCGTCCTTTACTTGGTCTAGTAATTCTGGGATCAGAGGCAATGGGTATCGGTTCTTAACCATGATCTGATTTAAGGTGCGGTAGTCTATGCACGTTCTGAGGTCACCTTTCTTTTTTGGCACGAAGAACAAAGCTGAAGATGCGGGGGACTTGGATGGACGAATGAAGCCATTGGCAAGGTATTGGTCCAAGTATTGTCGTAGGTGAAGGTTCTCTGGTTCCGTAAGTGCGTAGATCCTACTACTTGGAGGTTGTGCACCAGGTATGAGATCAATTTGACAATCGTATGATCTGTGAGGTGGTAAGGTGTTTGCCTGTTCTTTTTGGAAAACATCCTGGAATTCTTGATATTCGTGCAGTAACTGCACAACTGGAGTAGCGACTCTGGCCAGGTCCTTATTCAAGGTTTTTATTGGGTAACAAGTATGTGCACAATCCGGGAAGGTTATTCTCTTCTCTCGCCAATCAATACAAGGATTATGTGTTTCCAACTAAGGTATCCCCAGTATTATTTGGAACTGCGGGGCTTTGATTAAATCAAACACAATAGTCTCTCGATGCCCATCCTGACCCAATAATGTTATCTCTGCTGTGGAATGAGTTACAGGCCCAGAGGCAATTTCAGTTCCATCGACTGTGGTGATGACATCCAAAGTGGTCTTTCTGCAGAGAGGTAGATTCATCCCAGAAGCCAATTCGTGGTCCACATAGTTTCATATGGCCCCGCTATCAATGTATGCCCTAACTGCATGCAAACGTGATGGCTGCCTTGGATCTATAAGGACCATTGGTATGATAAAATGCGAGGTCTGAGTATCCTTCTTCAAGCTCGGCAAGCGGACCTCTACGCTTGTCGGGCGTGGTCGTTTCCCGAGTCAGGCTCCATATGGCTTTTATCAGCAGCTCCTACCACCTTCTTGGGTGGTTTTACAGGGCAATCCCGTAGAAAATGTCCCAAAGTTCCACAGTATAGACATAATTGCATTTGCCACCTTTTTTCTCTTTCCTCCATGTCAAGGGTCATTTAACTCCTCCGATTTGCATGGGTTCTGAGGCATCTGTTCCTTTGGGGGTAGCGTTGGGTTTAACCAACACCCGGTTCTCGAACTTGGCTCAATCAGCCTTTCGATTCTGAAGTCTGTGATCTAACTGGACCACTAAGTCTATATATTTAGCACAGTCTTGAGGTGGGTTCACAACTTGAGCCAAAACATCTTTGAGTTCTCCTCAAAGTCCCCGATGAAACAACGTAATCCGTTTTTCCTCGGGCCATCCAGTTTCCACCACCAACCTATTAAAGGTTGCTATGTAGGTTATATGGTCTTGGTTACCCTGTCGTAGGGACAAAAGTTCGTTATCCAGGGCCTGTCCTTGAGAGTGCCGGGCAAATAGTCTTTCCCTGCTCATTTGAAAACCCTGAAAATCCCAAAGAATAGGGTCATCCTGATTGACTAGTGGGATTGACCAATCCGCTGCACTGCCGCTGAGATATGATAATACGAAGGCTACTTTGGCTTGATCGTTTGGAAAGGCTCCAGGTCTGCATAAGAAGTGCAAACGGCATTGGTTCATGAACACCGCAAATCTTTACGGGTCCCCCGCAAAGCGTTCTTGCGGGGCTAAAGGGATATTGCCTGGTAAAATCACTTGCACAGGGTTGCTTGGTGAAACAGGCTTTGGAATCCCCCCGAGTCCCGGTAGGGGTGTTTGCCCCGCTTGGTTTTGCAGTAATTGTCTAGCAAGATAATCAGTGCGTTCCTTCGAAACAATCAACTCTCTCCTGAGTATATTAGTTTCTTGGCGAGCGGCATGTACTTCAGCCCTAAATTCCCCTAATAATTGGGCCAGTTGGTCAGTTTCTGAGGTCTCCATGACACCCGGGTTAGAATTTGTAGGAAGGCTTTACATTCTGTTACGCTCACCTGGCTCCCACAGGGGTGTCGAGCGGAACTGGACAGCCACGGTCTCCACCAACGTGATGCGTAGTGCAGAGATGACTGACTGGACTGGCCCACCTAGCTTCGTCTGCTTGACCCGTAGAAGTAGTCTCCTAAAGACGGGGAAAGGGAATTAGCCACCCGTGGATTTGAGTATTAACACCTCACTGCGTCCCCACTTATCACTTCTGACATTCCCTTTCACAAAGCTCACCTTATAGTTTTGTATGATTAGCTCTCCATCCTGCGAAGAATGCAGGGGCGCATTGATGGCCAGTTACTTCACTGGCTTGAGGATATTGGAAGATTTCTGGACAAATCTTGGCTCCAAACCTCTGGGCGAAAGGCCATAAGTATATAGTTCTAATGAGTTCAAAATGTCCGATTAATTACTCTTGTCCAATTCCTTGTTTCTTTTGCAGCTTAGACCCAAAAGATGATCGTCTTGTGGCAGCTGAAAGCGTTCAGGTAAGAGTCTGTGTTTTGTAACACTGTCCGGTAAATGATGCTAAGGTTTAACTCGCTGCTTTCTCTTTTCTTGCAGGTGCAGCGTAGGAAGATTTGGCGTGCTGGTGGATAATACCTCCTGCTGTAAAATCAGGTAAGCATATGGTGGCAAGAGATTGTCCTTGTTTGTTCCCTTGGCTCACCTTGTTGTTTTCTTGTCCCCCTTAGGCGCTGGAATGCGGCAACCAGGTGATGGAGACAGCACCGGATCGTAGAGATGCTGCGAGGAACGGTGAGTATAGCGCGGCGCTGCTGCTGGCGATGCGACGCGTTTAAAATTAAGTCTGTTTCTGGTTAGAAGATGTGCTGAATCCGAAATCAGGTAAGAAATTCAGTGAAGTTCTTGTTCTAACCTTTCTTCTTCTTTCTAGGTGCTCTGGACTCGAGGCGGGCATGGCAGGATGCTGGATGCTGACTGCAGACACGGTTAGCATTACGCTGCTGGATGCAGAATAATGCGAAGCATGTGCTGCTCTTCGGGCGTGGTTTAAATAGCCTTCAAAGTAGTCCCAGGTAAGTATTCCTCCACAGCCACAACCAAGTAACAAAATAGTACCTAAGATAAAATAGTCCCTTCAAGCCTCACATGGGATTGGATGCTTGGATCCCTTGCAGCATGGTCTGCATCAGGTAAGTTTTAACATATGAGCCTGGCGCCATAGGCGCCAGGACTGATGTCCCATATGAGCCTGGCGCCATAGGCGCCAGGACTGTACCCAGATAGCCCCTAACAGGGGTTGCTGGGTTTGCTCCAGGTAACATGATGCCTGCTTCCAGGGTTCATGGACTTGGTCCGGATGCCCGGGGGTAGGCATCATGACAGTAAGGAAGTCATGGACTAAACATTACTTTTACTGAAGGGAAATTTATTATTGCTAAATACTTCTAAAGTTAGCACATTTTCAAACCCTACTGTGAATGCATCATGAAGCAAGACACAGACAACAGAATCAAAGAGAAATGATTTATTAACTAAAATGTCAGGATGGTTGAAGGCCTAACTTTCCCCATACTAAAGTGGGATTTACCTATCTAAAGAAACTCCAGAAATTTGGAATCGTAAAGTTCAACTTAAAAGTCTGCATGTCTAAAACTTATATTTCCCCTCACACCTAAAGCTAAACAATGTATAGGGATGTCAATAATAAAAAAAACAGAGTTCATAATAAAGTTGTGAGCTTCTTCCAGCCCTGGTTCACTTTCCATCTTCCCATCCCAAGTTCGAAATACTTCCACAAAGTCTCAGGGTTCCCTTCCCCAGTTTCAAGAATGTTCCATAAAGTCTCAGGTTCCTTTCCCCAAGTTCAAAACACTTTCACAAAAACTCAGGGTTCCCTTCCCCAAGTTCAAGACAGTTTCACGAAACATCAGCGTTCTCTTCCTCAAGTGCAAGACAGTTTCACACAACTTCAGGGTTCCCTTCCCCAAGTTCAACTTGTACTTATTTATTCTCAAACTGTCAAGGTTCAAAAACAGCTGCAGACCAACTTTAAACTCCTTCAGGTTTCCTAACAGTTCAATCATATTGTTTTTTTCTTATTTCACTTCAGCAACTTCTTTGGCTTTCACAATTGGGGGTTCCCTGGTCTAGGCGCAGTTGTCGGACCACACGATCCACCCATTACAATTCATGCAACCAGGAGCCCAAGGCTCTATAGTTCTCACAGGTTCTTCTGTATCTGTACCTGTGTGATGGTTCACACTCACTTGGGTTTTCCTTGTCAGCCTCTTGGCTTTGCCACAATGTATTCTTTCCTTTTCTGGTCTCTTGGTTTTACCACTGTGCACTCTTTCCTTCACCAGTCTCTTGGCTCTCACACATTGAGTTCACCTTGTGGTGTTTTTGCTCCTTCATCACCTTGCTTTCATACTCTCTCACAATCTTCCATACTTGCTTTCCATTGCATTTCATATGGCTCGTACTTTGCTTTCAATGGCTGGTATCTGAATTTCACACAAAATTGTCATTCGGTCATAGCTTTAATACATTCCTTAATTCAGTTCGGCATTCAATAATTGTGAATGTTCCATTTGTTGCTAATATTTTATATTGTCCTTACTTTTCCTCTCAACCCGTTGTCTTGGGTTAACTCCATCTTGCATATACTTGTTCATTTAATAGCCATTTATGTTGGCATCCCCACAGCCCCCACGAGTGCTCCAGTTCGAGGTGCTCTTCCCTTCTCACTAACTGGCTCCTGGTGTCTCCTCCGGCAGCTGTGCTCTTGGCTCCTTCTCTGTGTTAAGTGACTTCAATTCAGCACTCCAACTAAGTCAATGCCTAGTCTGGGATGCCCAAGGGAAGCCCTTATTTATATATTTTTATGACAAGTTCATAGATCTGGATGGTAAACCCTTGTATAACGCCCCTCTCTTTGAATCCCCCTGACCCCACTGAGCCAAGAAGTAGGTTTGTTTTGCAAATTAAAAGATTTATTTGAAAAATTAAACAATATATATATATATATATATATATATATATATATATATATATATATATATATATATCACTTATGAATAAATTAATATTTGCTAGCACACTTATGAATATAATGTTGATCAAAAATGGGTGATGTTACAATTGCACACTCTTTTCAATCAGGGAGGAGTTAATCTAGAAAGGATAAGGTAGCAGAGAATACTTTTATGGTTTCAAGGAAATGCAATGATGGAAAAGAATGCAGCACAGAAATAAACTGATATGGTTTCAACAAGAGATAATATGATAACTTTATCTTTTGACAATTCACTCCCCCCTATGCAATATAAGGAGATGGAAGAAGAGCACACAGTTTTCAGGAATACAATCAAATGCAATACAAATTACAGTTCCCCCCTAGCAAGCTTAGAGGAACCGGTATGCTTTAAAACAGGTAGAAATACTTTTAAATGTGATTTGCAATGAAATGAAAAATATGCTAAAAATGATTTTAATTCCCTATAGGAGATTCAGGGTAGGTGACAGCTACTTTGAATTAGTTTATGTCAACACTAGCAATTAATCAGGAATGATTATTAGATTGAAAAAGGAATTTCAGCAGTTGCAAGAAAAAGACAGCTATTTTTGACAGGTGGAGAAATTGAGTCAAATTGCAATTTGCTGCACTTTTTCCAAGTGCGTCGATCGCGATTACGGAAAAACTATAAGGAGTAGAAAGTCGGTTTTGGTCTTGGGTGTTGGAAAGCTAAGGTTCTTAGCTTTAAAATGAAAATTAAATCTCGCTCCTAGGACATGCGGTTCAAAGGATATGGACAATTTAGTGGAGGTAGTTTCTCAAATTAAAGTAAAGCTCAGAAGGACAAATGACACCTTCACAGGTTTGAAATCACAGAATGGACACACGATTTCTATGATGCAGTTTGGACAGGTTAAAATAGTTTGAATAGGATTATTTTGAACTAAGAGATTGGTTCTGCAAAGTTCTCAGGATACTCACTCCTAATTTTGGAAGGAATGGGCCCCATCACAGATCTGGTCAGGTTTAGACTGTACTTCTGGTGGGTGGTTCTGAAGTCACAGCTATCTGGGTCAGCTCTGCTCTGCTGGTCTGGATCTCTGGTTCTGGCAAAAGTTCTGGCACTGCACAGCGGTCTGGTCTCTGGGTCCGGCAAAAGTTCTTGGCTAGAATCAAACAGCACAGCCCGGCTGTTTTATTCTGATGTGCCCCTTGGAAGTCTGGGGTAAATCAGTTTGCAAAATTGTAAGGCCAGCTGAGAATACTTTTAGCTTGCAGTAGGCCTTCTGCTTCAAAGTTCTGGAGTCTGGAGTCTGGTTTTCTAAGTTCTGGTCTCTGGATAGAGCCTGAATTTGGATGTCGTCCGTCAAAGTGCTTCGCAAGAAAGTGGAAAGTGACTGTCTACCTGGGTCTCAGTGGCTCTTTTTATGTCTTTTGAAAATGGGTGGGAAGGCTGACTTTCTATGCCCAACCCTCTAAGGATCCTGATAGGTTAGTGGATTTTCTATCCTCTTACTGGGGAACTGAGCTGTGAGTCATCCCATGTCATGAGACATCATTTGTATGGCATACAGAAAGAACACCCCCCTTGTCACTTTGCACACAAATCTATTCTTAACTTAAATGCATATTTATCTATGTACAATTTTTCTAATATTATATGTCCAGTTAACATATTTTCTCTACCGCCAAACCATCCGATCCCTGGCTTTGTAAGATGTTGTGTTCACTTCTGACAGAATTCTGCCCTTTTCATCCAGAACACAACCTCTAAACCTTTCCAGAATGTACACAAATGTGCGCAAGGAATATGGGCATCAGATGATGAAGTGTCAGCTTTTTAACATACAGACATTTGGAGTAATACCCTATTTTCCGCTACTACCCCCCAGAACATACCACAAAGTCCTAACACCTCTTAAAACGTGCACAGAAAAATCACAGGAATAATGATATTATTTATATAATTTTGACAATTTTGTACTATGAATTAGCCATCTTTTTAAAATTATGCTCTGGCCCAGAGGGGTGTGGTTTCCCAAAGCACATGGGGGAATTTCTGGTTTGTCCACTTCCTCCAAGCTCAGCTGGCTCACAGAGGCAGTGCCCCTCCCAGTTCCTTCCAAGAGGAAGCCATTTACGACCCCCTAATTTAGCAATTGCTTGGCGCAAAGGGAAGCTCATTGTTCTGTGTCCCTGCAGTCCCAGGTACCCCTCCCCTGATTCAATAAGAGAGAGGTGTAATCTCCTTTTGGTGGGGCACCAGAAGGCGGGCCAGGCCTGTGAATGCAGTTGCTGGGCAAGTTTCATCTCCTGTCTGGGGTAGTTGCAGGCAAAATTCAATCTCATTAAGCCAGGCTTCAGCCAAAGGTCACTTTTGTTCCCATTTTTCTTCATTGAAATCAAACTTACAATATTGACACATGCAGCTAGAACGCTGATTCTAAGTTCAAAACCATGACATTTAAGCAGTTGCAACCTAAAAGTAGGTCACTCATTTATTTTAAACATTTCGATTTTAGTGGCTTTAAATCCCATTTCCCTTAAGCTGCTGACATCCACAGCTCAGCCAGTTTTGTTATGAACATTATTTTAGGCTCTTCATCTTTCCAGATTTGGTATGCACACAAGACTTCATTCTACCAGACGTCTGCTGGCGTTCAATAGGATTTTTGAATATCTTGCAATGTTTGAAATAGGCATTTTGAGCTTGCATTCAGAGAAACAAAGGTGATTTCAAAGTGCTTTTTGAGCTAACAGGCACTGCTGTTTTTCCTTTGGCACCACGTTTCACTCATGCCGCTTCTGGCCCATCACGCTCGCACTGGTGGGTGGCGGATCAGGTGACCATTTTGGTGTGCGCAAAAACTGCACGGTTTTCCTGGATTCAGGCGCAATTGTTGGTTTTTTTTGCCATCTTGGATTTTCTAAGCCCACAGCACCAAATGTTGCAGCATAATAACTTGAACGTGGGTTGATACATCTGACATCTGCCGACATGTCATGTGTTCCTCTGACAGCAAGCCCCACTCGCACTTCACCTTCTCTACGTGTCTCACTGGCAACTTTGCTTTCTCCCTGTGGAATCTTTCAGTGACTCTGCTCTATTCTTCTGTGACCACAGCTCTGGCTGCAGACATCCGAACAATGAGGCACCCACACTTGTGGCATTCTAACGGCCCGCTGGATTAACAGTTTCTTGGGATCGTCTGCCAGCATCCTAGCTCTCCTGCAGGACCCACCTCTGCTGCCTCCTGGTGTCCAGGATTCTCCCTCCAGGCCTGCAACAATTGGCCTCAGCTCTCTCATGCTGCTCCTCCTTCTGCTGGACTCTCTCCCTTTTATACAACTGCAAACACTTGAGTGTGAGTTCCTAATTGCAATTGCCTGGTCATAATTAGTGGAGCACTTGGGACATGCCTGACCTCTACAGCACTCTACAGGCCTCTTACTCGTCTCAGTACTAGAGTGGTGAAATGACTTACTATTGTTCACTACTCCTAGTGGCTTCTTCCTCGCCCCAGTACCATAGTGAGTTGAATGAGAGGAAATGAGGGGAAATGCTTTACAATAGCCTTTAAAGGAAGGGGGGGAGAAGATTGGTTCTCAGAAGGAAAAGGGGGATGTCTCACCAGTCGATATCCCCTCCCCATTCCCCAAGGACCCTCCACCCAGTGGACCCTCCTTCACTTCTCCACCCCCAGGGTCATGATCCAAATGCAATGGCCTTTCTCTGGCCACCTGAGAAGAGGATCCAAAGGGAGTGCATTTCAGGATACTCTCAGATTTCGTACACTACGCAAGTGTAAGTTACTTACTGTTTAATGTACGCAGGCATAAGGCTAGTAAAATATGTGCAAGTCACCAATGTGCATGAGTACCGCATACCAGATTCGAACATATTTCCATTATTAATGCAGGGATTGGAAATGCTTGTAATTCCTCAATTGAGTTGTAAATTCTGATCAGTCATAACTGTAAATTAGGTATCAGGTAATAATATCGCCATATATATGGTCGCCGTAAATAATATCACCAGGAAAATGTTGTGGCAATATTATTTAGGTGACCATATATATGGGGACAGGGGCAAAAAAAAAACATTTATTTTTAAAAAAAAAAAAATTGGGGGTTGCGGGGGTGTCCCCCGCATGTTCCATGCAATAATGTCGCCACAAAAAACTGCCATTTTTCGGCGCGAATTTTGCATGGCGAGAATTCTGTGGCGACATTATTACATAGAACCGTAAATTATACATGTTATAGTTTAAGCATCTATATGCATGCTTTTGAAAATCATCTTCTGAATGTCTCCCAAAAAAATCTCTATCACAAATAATTCTGTGAAATACACATGTGTGCTAGATAACTCATCCATAACTGTTGTGTGTAGCTGAATCAGGATCTTTCACTGAACGCCCATGTAAATGCCTAAACCAAAGAGATCTTTTATCAAACATGCTGCTTACAGATGCTTCTTGATCTTCTGCCTGAAAGTCATAGAACCACTGTGGTTGGGACGGTGAAAAAATCTAAGCTGCACTATGAAGACAGACAACTCACTTTGGAGTCACACAAAGGGACACTTCCAGAGAGCTCCGGCTGCCTAAACATATGCTTTGACACTGGTGAAATGTCTCCAGTGCTGATACCATATTTCTGTAGCTAGAAAGAAGATACACTCAAACTCAGTAAATAAACTATCCTGGTTTAACTTATGTAAACCCCTTCCTTGCACAGGTCATCCACTTTCTGTGCAAGTCTTATCTATTGCATAGTATGTGGAAGACCACATCATCATGGAATCCACTTTAACTGTGAGTCTCACATTAAATCAATAGATCAAATCCATTCTCAAGTTGTTTTAAGATTGGGTGTCTAACTCACACGTTTCAGTGGCATTGCCTCGCATTTCCTTTTACCTAGTATATCCATTCTATAGGTAGATATCTGAACGTGTAGGTCCCAATGAGAATGTTGAGATTTGCATACACTTTTTTTCCTCCTGGATTCTAGAACTCAGCTTTCCTTGGTAAGTGGATTGTAGGTTCTGTTTCCAACCCCTACATGTTGAAGCAGTCAACCCATCTCCCTAAGAAGAGATAATAATATTCTATCTTTTAAAAACTGGCATAAAGCTCTCCTCTAAAGATATTTTCTCTTCATTGAGGTTGAATCATAGACAATCAGCCATTATCTGGGCAATGACTACAGATAGTTCCCATAATGTGTACTATGTAAATGTTATTTTTGTTTACCTTCTGTTAGCTTTTTTTTAAATCAAAAATAGTGTCACAAAACATCAGTGTGCATATGTACATTTGTATTCCCACATAATACAATATATTACACTTGTATTCCTCCATGTTAGTAAATTTGATTTGTTTAAAGCCACACAATGCAAGTTCTCCCTATGCCTTAATATTTGCTTTCATTAACAATAAAGCCTCCCATCCCGCACTCTGTGCTCAAATACAGTGATTTATATTTTTTTAGCAGACTGTTGTACTGAAATCCTGAACAATATAGTACAAGAGAAAAACAGCTTCTTGTACATTCACACAGAATGGTTAAAGTTTAAGCCATTTAATTTCAATTAGCCTTCATCTGGACCCAATGTTCATGCTTGCACAGTAGTTTTTGTTGAGTTTAGTGAAAACATGATCCAACTCTTAAATTAATTGTTAAATATTTACAGTTATAGTTAAATGGAATTAGAATGATCAATAAATAAAATCCCCCAGGAGACACTTCGTGTTGACAGCATTTGAAGTCCCATTGTATGTAGGGGTGAGCAAAATGACCACCAGCAAAATGGAATTGGTGAAATTTGCTAACAATTCTGTTCCACTGACCGGGCGGTTTCCTACCTTTTTCTGCAACAAAATGTGGTCATTTATTTTGCATTCATCTTCATTTAATTTTTCCCTGAAATGTCTTTTCTTTGTGGTCTGAAATACAGGAAAAATTGAATTTTGAGAAAACCGGAAATTAATAAGGGAAAAATAGCCAAAATTAAATTTTCCCAAAAATAAAATTGTAAAAAATGAAATTTTGGAAAGGAAAAGTCTTACAAACTGCCAAATGTGCTCCACGGTTGAAGTTGGTGGATCTGGCGAAGTTTGCATAGAAGCCACCACTTTTCCACCGAAACTTAATTGAGACATTTTGCCCAATCCTATACAAGAGGCAACAAGGCAGGCTGATACAACTGAACGACAGATGCACATACAAGCGAAAATCCTCAAGTAGAACAATCAGCCCCTCACAAACCATAATGACATCCAGGCATCATTAATGGAATCATTTCACAAGCATATAGCAGCCCTCACAACCCTTCATGACTCATTAAGGGAAGACCACATGCAGTCTGCTAAGAGCAGGAAGCCGCTGCAGCAAATCAATGTGGACTTGCTTTTTGAAACCAAGCATCTACTTGTGCTGTGTTGTCTGTCATATCTTGCAGTAAGGCTTACAGCGGGACAAGGTCCTCTTTAAGAAGGTCACCAATAGGGTGCATTAGAATCTGAAATCTGTGCTCGACAGCCAGGGCCAATCACTCCAAACAACACTTTTGCAGCTGCATCAAGCACGGTCGTCTGCATCTCATGTATATAGCATGACATCACAGGAGACCTCCCTGCCCTGAACCCAACGCCATACTACTCCCACACCAATGCAGAGTGTGGAAGATCCTCTGGAACCACCTGCATGAAGAAGACACAAGAAGTGAGATTACCACTCATGAATGCTATGATGTTGTGCTATTGTCTAGATCACATAGAAATTGTTATCGACTTTGTTGTACATGATGCAAAATGTCTGTTACCAGGACCCAGAGTCCCTGTTGGGCAACATGATGTAACTTGTCTTCTATCAGGATCCTGAGCCACTATTGGGCAACTGTGCAGGCACCCCAGTATACTGCTCATGATGCAACATGTCTGTTAACAGAACCCTGTCTCGTCATTGGAGAAACGTTAAGGCACCCGACGATACTGCACATGCCACAACATCTATGAGGGATTGCCATCTTCACAATGGTGGATATGGATAGACCAGGCAAAGAACGATGGTCTGGAGGGTTGCCCAGAGCAATGCCAGAGGTTAAGATTAATTCTAAACCTTCCAGCCATCACGTCTTGTGTTTTGGATATGGATAGAGAATATCACAGTGAATTTTCATGCAGTCTCGTCAGGTATATTTTCTGTAATAAGAATATTATTTTGTATCTTATTGGTGTTCACATATGGCTACCAATGACCACCTGACATGGTGTACTTCACACATGTCACCGATATCAGGCAAGGAAATGGGGAAATGGAGGTGGGGTGCATCACTCGCTGTTTGTAGTCCCTCTATGTGGTGTGGAACATATTTTATAAGTTTCCCAAGGAAATAATCTGTCTGCTCTATATCCCAATACAATATTGTTCATTAGTCAGTAAAGGTTTATTGAGAATAAAATTCAATTAAACCATACAACCAATCAGACCAATTTTAGAAAGCTAGAAAAGGATATTCAAATTGCATAAAGTTTCCTATTAAGACATATAGTATAAAACGTACACCAATTTAATAAAATTCACTGTTTCTGTTTATAGCAACATGTAAAACCACAAGGACAACAAATGCACCCTAACAAATAAAAATGATGTTCAATGATACAGTCAATTTCAAAGTTTAATTGTTACTTACTGAGGGCAATTATTATCCCAGAGCTTTTTTAACAGGTCGTCTTTAATTTGAAAACTTTTTGTGCTCTTTCTCAGGAAACATACCAAGGAGCAGGCAATTACAGGTTTATAAGCCATTAACAAATAGTCTATATTGATTACAATTGCATGCTCTTAGTAGAGGAATAAAGAAGTGGTTACAAGGTCTTATCTAGGCTGCACAAAAGAAGAAAAGATGTAATAAATCTTCTTTCAATGGATTACAGATTAAATATTTATAATCTGGTCATGTTACTCAGGACCACTTTGTAGTAACCAAATTTAAAAGCAGTGAATTCAAATGATCTCTAATAAGTAATTAAGCAATATGCCCCTCGTGATGGGGGCATTACTGACTCAGGTAATGCCCTGGGGCCCATAGTTATAGGACCTTAACGAAGGCCCCGGGGCATTACCAGAGAAGACATATAGCTATTAGTACCCTGACCCGCAAGATCTGCATGACCGGGTCACTAAAAGCATTTTGTTTGTCCAGAAACGCTGCTGCGTTTTGGGACAGAAAAAAGAAAAAAAAAGGCCTCCGGGAAAGGGAAAACGGAGTCAGTTTTCCCTTTCCATGGTGTCCATCGGGCATGGACACGCTGGGAACAGAAGCGTTCCCAGCGCGTCCGCTCCCGAACAAAAAAGAAGAAGGCAAGAGGGTTTGGGAGGGCGGAAGGGACGGAGGGGAAAAAAAATAACAACGTACCCGAGTCCCCGGTGGGCGACGATGGAAGCCTCCAGGTGTGTGGAGACTCGGAGCGGGGATGGCCCCCCGCTCCGAGTCTCCACGCCGCTGGAGGCTGCCATCGTCCCCCATCAGGGACAAAGCAGGCTGAAGGTAAGTGGGGTGTGGAAGGTGGGGAGGTCGGAGGGAAGGGAATACAAAAAAAGGATATCTGAGTCCCCAGCAGGGGGCGACGGCAGCTTCTCAGCCGCAGGGAGGCTCGGAGCAGGGATGGCCCCACTTCAAGCCTCCTCATTGGCTGAGGGGCTGCCACGCCCCCCGCCATGGAAAAGGCAGCTGGAATTCCGGCCGAGAATGGAGGGATTCTCGGCTGGGTAAATCCCTGGTGAGGGCCAATCAGAATGCTTATTTCATTCTGATTGCGCCCTTTAGACCAGAACAAATAACCAGGAATTTGATTTGCAAATATACTATGTTGTGGTTTCTCTCAATCCTTGGTCTCATCCACAAGCCTTGTTTGAGGCTGGTAATAGAATACATGTTAATCCTAGTTGGATTGTGAAAATAAGAGCAAACAATGCTGTTGTGCAAACATTGTTTAATATGGATTAACAAAGGTATTGAAAAAACATGCATTTCCCTGACCAGAATATAGGTAAAAACCAACTAACAGCCTTTTTGCTGGACCAACACTTAGACATAACAATAATGACTCCAAAATTAATTTGTCCTCCAACAATGGAATCTGCAGTGTTTTATGATCTGCATCAGTAGGTGCTGAAGGAGGTATGCCTAAAATGCTTATGACAAATAAATGTTCTGAATATATTGGAGAACTAGTGGAGAATCCCCAAATTTCAGCACCATATATCGCAATCGCTTTTGGCTTGGTCCTGTATATTCTTAGTAACATCAAGATCGCTTGTGCCTTATAGGATTTAGCAAATCATGCTATGCCCCCTATGGCATGTAATATCCTGGTCGCTTGTTTCTCTACATGGAACTTCCCACTGAGACTAGGGGTGAATGTTATGCCCAGATAGTCACCGGAGTACACAATATGCACCCACTTATTGTCAGACCAGAAGTACAAATAAATCTGTTAGGCCATTAATGTACAATGATAAAAGTAGTCTGGCGAGTAAGCAGCCTTGCCTTACCCTGTATAAACTTGGAACTATGAGGTACAATGGCCATCAATACCAGATCGAACACATGCATCATTGTCCTTGGGCATGCAAGTCAATAAATATATCAGAACTTTCAGGCAGTTCATGTCCCTGAGAAATAACCACTAGGTACCTCTAAAAACCTTGTTGAAGGAGTTGCTCAGGTCTATGAACCCCAGATATATTTCTATCATTTTCATATTTATCACATTTGATACATTTGATACAATCAACTATACGTTTAAGGTCTGTACACTAGTGCCTACTCTTACCTGAAGCCCTACTGAGTATCTAATAGGATGTTTGCATCATCAGCCAAATCATGCAAATGTGCAAGAACCGCTGTTCAAAACATTGCACTTTTCCACGACTTGGGAAACATACTTACTTCTATAAAATAGTTAAAAATATGCACCAAAAAGGTGCCCACAATCTATGGGATGGAATCAGGCCTTTTACTAATGCTTGTTGTTGAAGGATGAATAAGATCTTTGTGCATGTAAATCCAGTCACTGGTCTGGGAAAGCTAAAAAAGCAATACCAGCGTTATCACTATTGCCAAATGTTGGACTCTTAGAACCATAAAGAGTTTAAAAAAAATGGCTCATCCACTCGGTATCAGATATGTTTGTAATAATTGTATTTTTGTTTGGATTAGATTTGGGACCATCATTTAATCATGCCCAGAAGGTCCTGAAATTAGTTTGAGCAGCAGCATTTGCAAGGTCCTCTAATGTCTCCTCTTCGAGCTTCAATTGACTTCCTATATGCTGCTCGAGCTCTCACAATGTGTACACTATCACTGCTTTGATATTTCATGAGATCCAAAAGAGTCAACTTTGCCTTTCAGCAAGTATCTTAAACAAAGCGAACCCCTGTACTGCTTAGTGATGAGGAGCAGTCTTATGTACATTAGACAAAATCTTAGGCATGAGCTCCTGATAACATTTTAGAGCTAACTATGAGGAGATGACTGGGTAAAGAATAATGTGTATCAGATGCAAATTACAGCCAATGATCTGGTTTTGAAGACCTTTACTGGGCTTGACGTCCCATTGTATCGTATTTCTTGAAGAAGATAATACTACATTTGTATTATTTTGGCTATTTTGAGTTTTAGAACTTCGAGGCATCCAATTCAATTTCATTGCTAATGCATGATGGTCACAGATTAATTCAGATACAACATTAAAACACAGAATACAGCTCCATCTTTTTGCAGAAATACTAAAATAATCTAAGTGCCAACATTCTTCATGTGGAGTCATCTACAATTGGTTGCCCGTCCCCATGCTTTCTCAAGGCACAATGAATTGTATACAGATGACAAATTGGTTTAATCTGTTATGCATTCAGTATGTTCTTTCACACATATCATACACACACACATATTCATCTCGCAGGGTATACAATTATTTAAAATACAATACAATAGTTGTCCCTTTTATTCTAACATACATGTGTTATCATTTCTTCACAATAACATGATATACACAAATTGTTTCACCAATTATTTGCTTTTTAACAGCATATGGGTATACAGTGGTTAGCAGCTATACTGGGAGAAATGAGAAGGAAGGAAAGAGTACGTACGGTGTTAGGGTAGGTGTATATTTTTGTGTACTATTTAGTGCTAGTGCATCAACTATTCTCCACAAGTCAGTGGTCCTCTTACCTATCAGTCTTGGTTAGTACTGATTAGTTTTCTCTGGGTTTAGGCCCATATTCCATTCCTAGTGTTCTGTCTTGTCATAAACTGTCTGCAATATATTAAGGTTTTGTTATCAGATTATGCCGATGTTAACTCATATGGAATCATAGAGGTTAGAGTCATGCTTGTGATTTCTCCGTTTAGTCAATTGCGGTACCTTTATCCTGTTGTCACGTTGATCTCAGGTAGTCTTTTAGTTAAATCGTGTTTCATGGCATTCGTCATGTTTTTACTTCCATTCTACAAATATAAAATTGCGATTTTAATCTACATCATTTCTGGTTCTAAGTAATTCAAGAGGAAAGCCATGCAAGTTGTCCTTTACCTGCTACTGCTGTGCTGCCTTATGTTCCCTTATGTCTGTTTTTATGCCCAAGTACGCACAATTTGTATCCATCATTTATTCAGTTGATTGTTCACCATGCAAGAAAAGCAGAGTCAAATTGTAGTGCAAGTTACTCTAAAGTTCATTTATATAAACGTATTAGCTCTGTTTTAAAGACGTTTCCCTTTCTCTTTTTATCTGAGGGCTCTGGCAGGATGGCGGCGATACATGTGTGCAGGACCCCCGCCATCTTGAAAGTGAAATATATACACTTTGGGCCTCATTATGAATCAGGCGGTCCGGAAATAAAGGTGGCGGTAAACCTACCGCCACCGTTGTTTCCGGATCACCTGATCTCAAGTCCTGCAGGCGGAGGTGTCATTCCTGCCAGGTCTGACCTGCAAGCGTACGTGGATACACCGGCATCATCACAAGATGGTGCCGGTGTTTCCATGGTCCCCATTCCCATTGAGTCCTATGGGACTCAATGGGAATGGGGATTTACCGAATTCCGCCTCTGGAATTCCCGGGTCACCGGGGTTGTAATGCACCAGTAAATCGGAAATCACGGAGGCGGAATGGTAATTCGAGTCTGGTGGTAACTGAGCCAGAAAAACCAGCAGGTTACCGCCGGACTCGTAATGAGGCCCTTTGTGTCATGACATCATCTGTCAAACCTTGATGATGTCATCAGTACGAGCGTCTCCACATCGCAGTAATTCTGGTTCCATTGTTTACAATAACACATTAATGTTGCAAGTGTCGAGACCGTTGTTGCTGATTAGATCACTTACCCATTACGTCCTCTTATAGTATGGAGGTGTGTCCAACAGGCCCCTTAATTCTTGATTATCTAAGGCGATTGATGGGGTTCTCGGGTTTCAAAATCATGTTCTAACTTGAGCCTGGTTACACTAAGACCTCAGAATGTATATCTTGAGCCAAAGTATCATCTTATTATTGGTATGATCAGTCTTATTATTGCATATCTCCTTTGATTTGGGCATAGTCTAACTCTATTCTGACGTTCAGTTTTGTCCACTTTTCAAAACTCCACATGGGTTGAACCAAGAATTTTTCAACCTGTCGATTCCAATATTACAGATTTTATTATTGGAATTACTTGTCTTCTGTTTTATATGGTGGTTTGCGATTTAAATCGGCATATTCACTCTTGCTCTTAGTTGTCAACTATGCGTATGTGGTTTTATAAGGAAGTTATCCATGAACAACAAGTTGACCCTTTCGTACATCATGGGTGTTTCTATTTTGGTTCGGTATAATAATTCTCTTGAAGTCTTAACATTTTTTAAAAGGCAAGTGTCTCCTAGTTTCAGCTAATTCCCAGTCCAGTATATTATCCCCATCAGTGTCATAGAAATAATATCACCTACAGTTAGTATATTTCTTTATCCTGTACTGAAAATACAAAGTCCTTCATGGTGTCAAGGTTTAAAAGCGTTCACTTGTTGTTCTTGTCTGTCGTGTTTCAAATAGACAGACATTACAGCTAATATATTACAGAATGTGATGCATTTTATTGTCCTTGTTTAACCCCTGTGAAATGGTTCGTATACTACAAATGAATCTCGCTTCTTTTTGGCGTAGGATCTTTTCCTGATTTCCCATCCTGGGATCTGGTCTTGTGTTTGATTCTGGGGAATTTCAGGTCCTCCTTCTTGTCCTTTGAGGGTTCCTTGTGCCGGTGTTTCGCTAATTCAGTCTTCCGATCCAGCATGGTTAGGCATCCGAGATGTTCCCTGATCCTTGTCCTCAGTTTGCAAATTGTTCTAACCACATATATCTTGCTGCATAAACATACAATAATATATATAAAAAAGTGACGTCATGTATGTTGATCCCCTTTCCATTGAATTTCCAATTAAAATGCTAGTTTGCTGTATCTGTTTTGTCTTATCCATAAAACATGGACTCAATTTGGTTCCCAACGTGGGAGCATTGGTATATGTAATGGACAGTCTTTCTGAGATGTAATCTCTTAAATCTGGTTCCATTTGTAGTAGGTGCCTTTTTTTTTTTTTTTTTTAAAGATACTTAGAACCAATGGGTTATTGCTGGAACATTGTGTGATCATTTTACCTTTGTCTGTGTCATGATTGATGTCGGTTGTGGTTTTTTTGGTGTCTCTAGTTCAGTGCTATATTTGGTATTAACTTTATCTCTCGCCCTGGTGATACAGTTTTTAGGGTATTCTCGTGTCATAAACCGGCATTCTATGAGCTCACATTCTTGATTGTATGTTGTGTCTTTGCTACAATTCCTCCTTGCTCGGGTAAACTCTCCTATCAGGATGTTTTGAATTGTGCTTCTAAGATGGAAGCTGTCTGTGTATAATGTTGCGTTTACTTCAGTTTTCTTTCGAAATGTCCTAGCGTGTAGTGATAAATTCCCAATGTAAATGTACAAAACAAGAAAAGTTACTTCAGTGTGACTTTCTTCAAGTGTGAACTCTAAACCAAAAGCATTTAGATTTAGGTATTCACAGTAGTTGTCCAAGGGCCTCATTACGAGTCTGGCAGTAGCCTTTCTGGTAAAATCGCCAGGCTGCTGCCCGACTCGTGCTTTTTTCCAGTGCCTGGCTCCACAGAAACATCGGGGGATTTCGACCCCGCTGTTCCTGGAAGTCAGGCGCCGGAAAAATGTAAATCCCCATGGGAATGGGGATGAGGGAAGCACCGTTAATAACGATTCTGGTGCGTTCCTGAAAGTCTGTGAGTGGGTGCTGTTCCGCCCGCCAGGTTCGACCTGGCAGGAGGTATGGCACAAGCCTTCAGACTAATACCGTGCTGGTCCAGTAACAACGGTGTCGGTAGGCTTACCGGCACTGTTGTTACCAGACCGGCACACTTGTAATGAGGCCCTTGTACACTGCCATTCCATATAGTCAGTGGGGCTGATTCATGGAACAAATGTGCGCCGAAATTTGTGCCTCAAGCTGGCGCACGTGTGTGAAAAAGCAAGCACACGCGCACACGTGCGATTCATGGAAGGCCCTGCGCATGTTTTTCCTGGGATGTGCGCCAAATCCGCGGGTGGCGCACATCAGTGCACACGTCACTGCAACATCCCGAACGCCATGCCCAATGCGCACAGCGAAAGCGCACAACGTTAGCGCACACACCAAAAAGGGGGCGGAACATGTGGCGGAACATGCGGAATGGGGCACAACGCGTGAAAATAAGGGCGTAACTGGGGAAGTACTGCTGGGAAGTACACGGAATTCCCACATGCACGTGAACTACGCGTATTCATTGAATCGAATAGGGGAAACCTGCGCACGCCAAAAGACACGCACAGGTCAAAACACATCCGCCACACGAAGGCACGCGGAAGCATCCCTGCGCAGTATAAAAATGCACGCAAACAACAAACACGTACATACAGCTACGCTGAATGTCCCGTTTCTTGCAGCACTGATCATGGGACACCGCAGGAGGAGGAGAATAGCCAGGCCCCACATTTTTTTGCCCAGGACCAGCCTTTTTGGGATGCCTGATGGCCAGGTCTATAGCAGGTATAGGTTTCCACCTCATATCATCCTATACCTGGTCCAGGAGTGGGAAGATGACCTCACATCACCCACCTTGTGCTCCCCAGCACTGAGCCCCTTGGAAAGGGTGCTCCATGTACTGCATTTCTTGGCCACTGGGTCATTTCAGCGGACCACTGCCATAGTGGGAGGGTCTCACAGCCTACGCAGTCACACTGCCTACACCAGGTGTTGACAATCATGACTGCGCGACCCTCAGTCCGCAGGCACATATACATGGCCAGAACACTCTCAGAAAGGCAGGCCATGGTACAGGACTTTACCAGGGTGGCACACTTCCCCAAAGTGCCCGGTGCTCTAGATTGCACCCATGTGGCCCTACGTCCACCTATGGCCACAGAGAAAATCCACCGCAAGCACTGGCATACCATCAACGTGCAGGTAGTATGCGATGCACAGGGGATCATCACCTCTGTCAATGCTAACTATCCTCGGTCCACCCATTACCGTTTCATATACAGAATGTCCACCCTGAGCCGGGACCTGAAAGCTGGGAAGCATGGCAACACATGGATCATTGGTGAGTACAAATGCCTGTGTACATGCATGCATGTCACACACAGACAAATACACAAACCAAACTAATGACAACCATTATCACCTCCCCAGGGGACAGTGCCTACCCCGTGAGCACCCACATGATGACGCCAATACGGAACCCCACCACCCCACCCCAGGTAAGATACAACGCAGCCCATATTGCAAACTAGGCCATAGTGGAGTGCACATTTGGAGTGCTCAAGTCACACTTCTGCTCCCTTGACCGCTTTGGCGGGCAGCTACTCTATGCACCCCCAGTAATGTGCAGGATCATTGCAGCAGCATGTGTCCTGCACAATGTTGCAACATGGCAGGCTTACCGGTGGACATGATGGTGCCCCAACATCCCCAACCACATACACAGGTGCTGCGCATGGGAGTGGAAAGCGCACGTGGAGGCTGCACAACTGAGGCGCCCCTCACCTTTTGTGGCCTCCCAACCATGGCACAGATGTACTAGTACCAATGGGAGGTGCACCATCCCAGATCCGGGGACCCGTGACAGGATTAAGTCCGTCCTGATTGGTGTCGCGTTGCGCACACGTGACATCCATGATGACGTGAGTGCTTCCTGGGGGGACCACGCACATCGTCACGAAGAGCTGTGTGCCAACGTAGCCCAGTTGGGAGAGACCATGGTCAGGGTTTTCCTCCATGTGTCGGCCAGTCTTGCGGTCCTCTCCTCCTCTGTGCACACTATACGCCAGTCATTCTCCGTGCTGTCTTCTGGCCCAGATGCACCATGGCCCCCTGTGGACCTGCCCCAACCAATGCAGCCAGCCTGGTGGAGATTCCATCCCTGCCATAGTCGGGAGTCGGAGATTCAGCAGGGGTCGCCACCCCATCAACTGGACCCCAGCAGATGGAGGATGTGCCGGCATCATCGGGCAGGCACATGTACGACGGCGCCGGGGGATTCCATCAGCCCGGAGGCTGTCGTGGTGGAAGAGGCAATTGCATCGGAGGCAGCAGCAGGCTCAGCGTGGGAGGCATCATGGCTCTGGGCCATCAACACCCCGGGGGCAGGCATCGGCCGAGGGGCAGGCATCGGCCGAGGGCCAGGAGGACCCAGGACTGGAAGTGTCTTCCGTGTAGCAGCAGTTGGGCCGGCAAATAGATGCGGAGAGAAGGTGGGCGGAGAGGGCATGGCTCAGGATGGTAAGGGCAGAGAACTCCATGCACCTGGCTTTGAGGTGGGTGGAGGGCCTCGAGGAAACTCGCAGGGAGTTGAGGGATTCCATAGCTGCATCCCTGCAAGACCTCGAGGCCAGGGAACAGGCCCGCCTCCGGAACATCGGCATGGAGTTCGATGATGCCCTGGCCCGGAACATCACTAAATGAGCCATGGGACTGGCCCGCCGCCTTTCTAAATAGTTATGTAGATGTAGGTTTCCTTTCCATTTGTGTTCCTTTGGGGTGCATGGGCTATGCCCCACCTTTTTGTAAATAGTTATTTATTAGGTAGGTTTTTTGTTAGGTTTCCTTTGGATTGTTGGGCTCATGGACCCTTGATTTTTTAATTGTATAGAGTTATGGACCTGACACTTTTTACCATGGAGGAATGGTTTGCTTTTTTTTTACTTTGGATTTTGTTTTTTGTTTTATGGACGGACGCTTTGGAGCCATTTTACTTTGGATTTTATCGATTTCAGCATTCATTTTTTTAAATTTATTTTGGACATCCAGGCTTTTATTTATTATTTATTTTCTTGTGTGATTTCGTTTCATTCATTCAGTTTTGTATAGAATACATTTTTATTTTTGAATTCATTTGTGTGGTCTTCTCTCATTGGTTTTGTGCATGTCACAATGTGGGCTTTCTCAGTCATGTGTTGCCATTGTGTGGGTCTGACGGACATGTATTCATGGGCATACTGGTTAGTTGGGATCTATCAACACATGGGGATTTCAATGTGGAGTGGATGGAATGCTTGGTGGGGTGTTTGGACTGGGGTGGCGTGGGGTGTGATTTGGGTGGCTATAAGGGCCATGGGTCTCGATTGTGATGACGTGTTGTGTTGGGGACATGTGTCGGGGCCTGCTGGTAGGTTGCCGTCACTGGGGGTGGTGTGGGGGGACATGAGTCGGGGCTCTCAAGTGCATGGTGCCATTTGGACTGCCTGCGCCTCATGGTCTGGGGTCATGGGCTGCCTGCGGGGCATGGTCAGGGTGGATGGGCTGCCTGTGGGGCATGCCCAGGGGTGCTTGGGTGGTCCCCTGTGGTGTGGGCTGCCTGGGGGCATGCCCAGGGGCGTGGGTTGTCCCCTGTGGTGTGGGCTGCCTGCGGGGCATGGTCAGGGTGGATGGGCTGCCTGCGGGGCATGCCCAGGGGTGTGGGTTGTCCCCTGTGGTGTGGGCTACCCTCAAGGCATGGTCAGGGTGGATGGGCTCCCTGCGGGGCATGCCCAGGGGTAAAGGGCTGCCTGTGGGGCTTGCCCAGGGTGGATGGGCTGCTTGAGTGTATTCCGGGGCTGCACGTGGAGTTTTACACGCGATTTCACTGGTGCAAGCGGGGTACGTGTATTCTGGGGATACGCATGGAGTTTTACATGCGATTTCGCTGGCGAGAGCGGGGTATGTGTATTCCGGGGGTGCACGTGGAGTTTTACATGCGATTTCACTGGCGCGAGCGGGGTACATTTATTCCAGGGGTGCACATGGAATTTTCCACGTGAGTTCGCTGGCGAGAGCGGGGTACGCATATTCTGGGGGTGCGCATGGAGTTTTCCACGTGATTTCGCTGGTGCGAGCGGGGTACGTGTATTCTGGGGATGCGCGTGGAGTTTTAAACGCGATTGGCATGGCACGAGCAGGGTATGCATATTCCGAAGGGTGCGCAGGGAGTTTTTCATGTGTTTTCACTGGCGCAAGCGGGGTACGTGTATTCCGAGGTGTGAGCGGGGAGTTTTCCACACGTTTTCGCTGGCACGAGCGGCGTACGCGTATTCTGAAGGGTGTACAGGGAGTTTTCCACGCGTTTTCATGGTTGGGGGGCTGTATGCTGGTCCACTGGCGTTTGCATCTTTGTACTGGATTAATGCAATGTTTTTGGCGCAGGGGGCAGGGTTGGGGGCTTAACTGGCACTACTGCAGGGTCGCTGCGCCACTAGCGCCATGGCTGATTATGGATGTTAGTGTCCATGAATACGCTGTCCGTGAAAATGGGTTTTGGCGCCGGCGGCTGGCGCAGACTAGCGCACACTCCCTCTGTGCACCAGCCGTGTGCACCACTCGTGTGCTAAATTCTATGAATTACCCCCAAAATATCATCAATGTACATTTGCCAGTTAATCACTTTGGACAAATCTGGGTTTACAATTGCATGTTTCTGTTCAAATCCAACAACAAATAAGTTTGCCACAGAGGCACAATGCATAACATTGCTATACCCCTAGTTTAGTGGTATAGCATGTCATTGAAAAGAAGCACATTATTATTTAAAGCAAAGGCTTTTAACATTTTCCCATACAGAAAGAATGAGGCTGATATATTCTGCTAGATATAGTTTATGGATTTGAATGCAAGTCCATGCATAATAGACGTATATAATGCCTTTATGTTCATGGTAGCCATTAGGTAATGCTCTTTGCACTCAGCTTTGTTCATATTTTCCAGTACATGCATGGTATCTCTGGTGTAAGAGTCTAATTTGTATACTTCTGGTCTAAGATTAATATCAATAAATGTAGACATGTTCTCAGTTGCCCATCCGATATCATTGACTATTGGTCTTACCTCTGGTGAGTGTAGGCATTCCTTATGAATTGTAGGAAGGAAATACATTGTTGGTATTTTGGGTTTGCCTGTGAATATGATATGATATGATATGATATGATATTTGTAACGCGCCTATACACAAGTGTTTCAAGGAATGATTTCTCATAGTAATTAATTGCTTGTGATGCCATTTAGTTACTAGTTTGTTCAAATGTTGTATGGTGTTTGTTACAAAGTTTTTACTTACTTATTTATAGCAGCCTGGTGTGTTAAGGTGTTAATTTGCCATTCTGATGTAGTCTATTTTGTTCAGGACCCCGATGTTCCCCCCTTTGTCTGCTTCCTTGATTATTACATCTTTGTAAGATGCCATTTGGTTGATCGCCTATTATTCCTTCATGTCTAGGTTTTTTAGGACTGTTTTGAAGTGTTTGTTTCTTTGTCCATCCTTCTCTCTATGGCCCTCATTACAAGTTTGCTGGTCCGGAAACAACAGTGCTAGTAAGCTTACCGGCACTGTTGTTTCCGTACCGGCAAACTACGAGTCTGCTGGCGGGTGCCATTCTGCCCGCCAGTTTCAGAGCTGGCGGGCAGAGCGGCACCCGCCCGCAGATTTTCACGGAAGCATCCGTATGTTATTAATGGTGCTGGTGCTACCGTGGTCCCCATTCCCGTGGAGTACTCCACGGGAATGGATCAACATTTTACCGTCACCTGACTTACCGGACCGCCGGGGTGTAATGCCCCAGTGATTTCGACAAGTCATGCAGCTGTAAATCATTATGGGTCCGGTGACTAGCTGCCGGTTTTACCGGCACGGTTTCCGCTGGACCCGTAATAAGGGCCAATGTCCTTTGTTACCACTTTGTATAAAATGTGTCTATGCAATTCCCTTGTGGAAAAACGGGGTTGAATTTTGATGTAGGTTTTAGTTTGCTTTCCTTTAGAATGTTATTAGGGATACCTATATGATCAATTAATTTGGTCCCATCATTTCCAAATCTTCTTCTCATCATAGAAGTATTCTTGTATCCACTTGCTTTTTTCATTCAACACAGCCCAGTTCTTATCGGTTCTCCCCTCGCCTCACCGCCTGTGATGAACCGCTTGCTTTCGGCTTTTCTGGAGTCAAGGCTGGTACCATGGTAGCAGGAGTTCCCCTCGCTCCCGTTTATCAGCATTGCCATGCCCCATGTACCATTGACATATGTTGCAAGACACTTGTGCTATTATTCGTGGTCTTAGGTTTTCTTCCACAAAGGTTCTGCAGACCTGTGATGAAAAGGAAGAGGTCCCTTCTTTCCTCACCACCCTCTCATTTCCCACCACCTTTCTCCTTCTCTTGGACTGCTGCGCTTGCTTAGCCGTCTCGTCGTGTTGTATGCCATGCTCATGTTGTGCTTTCTTTCTCCACCTTTTATCCCTGTGGGGAAAGGGAAGGGCTGTCAGGTGTGTGTGACTTAAGTCAATTGCCTGACTTTGCCTGACCCTTGCGTTGGGACATGTCAGGTGAACAGTTTCATCATTAGTACATTTTCTATCACAGTAACAAAAAGTATGTGTATTGGAAAAAGTGGATGTTAGAGGTTTCGAGTGTTCCACGGGGTAGGATGGAGAAAAGGTGTCACAAGAAAGAAAATGGTTAGGTAATTGAGAAAAGTTGTGCTTGTAGGAGTTGAGTAACGAACAGGAAGGACCAGTATTCTTATAGTAAATTAAACAAGGGGAATCGTGGGAATGGTAGTGTTTGATCTGAATATGTTGGGGGTGTGGGAAATAATAATCAGAGGGACGTACAAAAGAAGGATGACCAGAAGAATTGTTGTGAACTAGGGGGTTTGTGTTTATAATAGTGAGTTTTCCCAGCACGTTGTGAGCTCAGAAAATAATAATCAGCAGTATGTGGAGAAGCATGATGGTGAGTGCCGGGGTAGGCAACGGGAAAACAGGGATTCTGGGAGTTGTGTGTTTTGAGTGAAACAGGATCTGGTCTTCTAAGCGATTTGCCAGATTTGTAGGGGTTGTTGGATTTAGACAGGAGAGATTTTATGGGAGGAAACATAACAGAGGTATTATAGTCTATAAAGGCCTCAGGGATGTAGTCCGCCTCTTACTCTTCCTCGGCATAGTACCGCATCTCACATGGGCAATTCCCAGAGCATAATCCCGAGTTCCCCTACCCAGGTGATCCTCCCCCACTGGTCCACTCGCAGTAACTGGATCCAACCGTGACGGCTGTGTCCTGGCCACCTCATAAGTAATATGGCATTAGTAGGCCATAAATTAAAATGCAATCTCATAAGGTGAGCACAATAGTTCTGATCAGGGAATTTCTGAAGATATATCGGTATTTGGTGAAGAGGTTTTATTTGAAAGTTTCCATTAGAAAACAGTGCATAAGGATTGCATTCATCCCAGTTTGCAGCCAGTTAAAGTGCCATCATTTCTTTTTTGCATGGTCTGGATTAGGAATAAGCAGTTTTTATTCAATGTCTGCTCGCTTCATTATTGTTATACAAAGGGCTTTCCATGATTTCAACGATTTATCATATTTCTCTTCCAAAGTGTAGTCCATGGCTGGTACTAATCTTATTGGATATGATTTATACAATAGGCACTTTCTATAAAGTGCTATAGAGTGCCAGGCTATATTGCTTCTAAGTGATAACAGACCTAATTCAAAACAAATTACCTGAATGGGAAATAATTTCGGGAGAGATAGGAGTTTTGTCCAATATAAACCTTGTAAATAGTCCCGGTGACGCTGATGTTCTGGTAATTTGGCTTGGGCACCATAGATGATAACAGGGACAACTTTTTGTTTGTAAAATGTTATGACTGGTAACCAAGAGAATTTCCCCAAATTTCCAATGTACTAAGTACCCTTAGATGTCATGGTTTCCATTTTGTACCTAGTTTCCATTTTATATGGAGTATCATAATAATAATAATAATTAGGCTTTTATATAGCGCTACAAACCCTCAGGTATCCGAGCGCTGCTTATTATTACCCACGGTGTGTGAAAGGCTGAGTTTGGCCCCGCCGGGATTCGAACCTGCGTTAACAGGCCCTGCACGGGTGTCAAAGCGAGCGCTCTACTCGCTGTGCCACTTGACCGGCTTGTAATTCACGTTTGGTACCATTGATGTTTTGCCCTAGGTATCTGAATTTGTGAATTATATCCAATGTTTGCGTGCCTATTGACCATTCAAAAGCTAATCTCTTTTCAATTTGGTGTGGGGACATTCTAAGAATATTTTATTTCTAAATGTTGATTGATAAAAAGTTATCTAACGCATATTTTTCCAAAGCATATAATTTTCTCTGGAAGCCTCTTGGCGTCTTGTCTAGCACAACAAGATCATCAGTATAAAGTAGCCACAAAATAATTGTTTCACCTACTTTAGGTGGAAATGATGTGTTTGCCTGCATACAGATTTTAAGATCTTTAATAAAGAAGTTAAATAAAGTAGAATCTAATATTCATCCGTGTTTCAGGCCTCGATACGTCTCAATGCTCTCCGGAAAGAGGCCCTCTTGATTCAACTTGACTCAAATAAATGTTTCAGAGTAGAATTGAAATAGTAGGTTAAGAATATAAGAGGGACAATCAGCTTTGGATAATTTACGCCATAATAGGTCTCTTGCGACAGAATCAAAAGCCTGTTTGAAATCTATAGAGGCAAAATATATAGCTTGGTTAGTATGTAATGCACGGTTTTTGATCGCTGTGAATAGTAATAAGTTAACAGTTGTTCCTAAACATGGCACAAAACCAGATTGGTGAATATCCATTTGTGATGTTGCACTAGCCATTTGAGGAGCTCGTTCAAGACTAGACAAGCAAAAATCTTCCCAGGAATGTCCTGAAGGGCTATCGGATGAAAGTTGGTTGGAATGTTCTGATTACCCTTCTTGAATATGGCGATGATTATAGAGTACTTCTCAAGTATTGAGATCCGAAATAGAGCAAACCTGTTCTATGATGACAACCGCCTCCCTGGTCTGGGAACTAACCCTGAGTGTAATTGGCGGTCATGGAGTCATACAGGCTGCCTCACTGACATGTATATTCAGTGGTTAAATAATGTGTTCTTGTGAGGAGACCGGATCTTGGTTTTCGAATTGCGATGCTAACCAATCGACTTTCAGTGTTAACACATTGGGCCTCATTACGAGTCTGGTGATAACCCTGCCCGTGCTACTGGCGGGTCGCCCCCAGACCTGTAAAAATTGACCGGCGCCAGATTTCCCAGTGTCACCGACTCATTAGGAGTCCAACGGCCGGGAAGTCAGGCGCCGGTATATTTGTTAATCACCATTCCCATAGAGTCCCATCGGACTCTAGAGAAGTGGGGACATGGAAGCATCGCCACCATTGGTAATGGCGCTGGCGCTTCTGTAAAGGGTTTGCCTACTGTGACCGCTGCGCCCGGCCGGGTCAGACCTATTGGGCACAGCGGCTCTGACAGGCAAATATGTAGTGAGACCCATTGAGAAGCGTCAATTGGGCATCAGTCTTCTTTTCCAAAACTTCAAAGAGTTTGGTTAGACTGGTTATCCCAGTGTTCATCGCCATTGTAGTAATCTCGTATAAGGGATTAGGTGCTAGATTCAACCCAAAAGAAGGTATCGGGTTGGTTTTAAAAAAGACATTGGGGAAGTTGCAGAGGAGTTAAAGGTTGAATTATTTGAATCAGAATATAAAATCGGTGAATGTGGTAAATGTACAGGAAGATCTTGCACACAAATTATCCAATTGGGTTTCACAGGCTATCTGTGAAATATATGCAATTCTATTTTCCGGTATAGATACCTGATCACGTGGTATAGGACATGATGTGCAATCCTCAGTTTTCTGTGATTGCACTTGACTGACCAACATTTCTTTAGGTGTATCTTTGACAATTTGCGAATATAGTGTTGGTAATTGAGTATTATCTATCACATGAATTACCACAGGTACTTTCGCTACTGAGGCTTTGTTATAAGTTTCAGTACCAGAGTTTAATATCAGAAGATTATTATGATAGTTTGTGTTGATTTGGGTTGGTACTGTCAGTAAGTCAGCATCAGGAATATGATGCAAATCAATTAAACAAGGTCCCATAGTTGATTCATGTGCTTGCACAGCTGAATGCAAATTATCAAGCTTCAAGCTGCAACTCTCCCATGACTCGGCAGAAGCAATCACAGTACAAGGGCCATGTTGACAAAAGTGTCAGATGTCAGCAGTAAGTGATTTTGAACGTTGTTTTTGGTTTTTTATCATAGCCAGTGCCACATAAGGTTTACCTAATATGAGTGTAGGTGGTTCTGATGTAAGAGGTGTGTCTGCATGTAGTGGCATAGCTGTTTGTAATGTATACATTCAGGCAATACATTTATTAAAAATTATGCACTGCAGTCGGCAAAACCCAAGGACACAGAAGAGCAAGAAACAAACTTACAACTGAACAAATTATCAATTGGAATTTCAACCAAGGACCATCTAGAAAAGTAATGAAATTTAAAATAGTGTACCAGTATATTAATGGTTGCATGAAACCGCCTACTGCCCGCTGCTCGGCCGAACAGCCAAACAGCACTCAATGTGCACTCCCACGATGCGTGTGCACGAATGTGCATGGTAGCTTTAAAGGGGAAGGCAAAGATGGGTAGAGCCATGGGTACAGAGGGCTACAAAGTTGAGCAAAAGCAGTTTGCAGAGGGACTTTAGTTCAAATAGTCTCTGTAATCAGAAATAAAAGCATGAATATGCTATTAGCTGTAAGGAAGACACGATATCAAAGTAAGACAGACACAAGTGACCACAGTTCAAGGGTGTTTATTGAACTAAATCAAGAGTTTGATGAATGCCTATACAAACCTAGATCTAAGATGGAAACAAGCTACAACCATCAAATAATAATAATAATGCAGTCCTAGTGGAGTCTCATCAAAATAAAAGGGACTATACTAAAAAAATAAATATTGCCAATCCTTACTGATAATTTACAAATAGTGTGGATAAATATACATGGTAAAGAAAGAAGTGTTCACAAAATGATAAATCAGTATGTTCAGGCCGTGGGCCTCCCTTTCCCACATGTTCATGGGACAAGGCGGTTCACTCGAGCATAGCACACTCTTGTGCTTCTTCGGCATGAGGATGCAGTTCCATTAACAACATCAGGGCCTTCTATGCCCAAGTCTCTTATGTTATCAAAGTCTCTTGGCTCAGAGGGCCTGATATACCAAAACAAACAAAAATATCCTTTTCAAAGATTACATTCAGGTGAGTTACTTTTTCACCCCGGATCCCCCTCCGCCGGACTCAGATCCCTTTTACAAAATGAGTCTACCTCAGCCGGGCTCAGACCAATGTCAGCAATATCTCTCCTCGGGTGATTCACTGTTCACCTCGGAAGCCCCTCCACTGGGCTCAGATCCCCTTTACACAATTAGTCTCCCTCAGATGGGCTCGGACCAATTACAGTTTGCCTTTGCTATCTGTGGCGGTGTGCAGAAATCTGCATTCTCCTTAGCGTATTCTGCTTCACCACTACCGTTCATTCTTTTGCCCCTGGCGTTTACCATGGTGCCTCTCACAATTCCAGGGATGCACAAGGTGAGCATGATCTGATGCCTCCTCAGGTACGTCACTATGGCAACGACGTTACACACGTCTTATGCTGGCAGCGACATTTCATTTAAGCGCAGCGGGTTCCTTCACCGGCACTTCTGATTAAATCAGTATGCGCTCTTTCCATTCCACTCCTGAAGTTCTTAGTCTGGATATTTCTGCCTTCGCATGCCTTGAGCTCAGACTGTTCACATACCTTGCTGCTGTTTCCCTTTGTCCTTCTGCCTCCGGTTCTTCTATTGTCAACCTCAACCTGCACAGTGCATCTTCAGATCGGTTCCTGATCTGACTACATCAGTTTCCGTCCACGGCACTCCCTTGGATTTCCCTTAGGATTCGATTTCGTACCTCGTTGCCCGCAAGGTAATCGACCTTGGTTTGCTAATCGGATTGCAATTTAACATTGCATTCACTGCCATTAATCTTGTTTGTTTGTTGTTCCTTTGTATGTTGTTAAAGAAACAATTGTGTCTTGAGAGAGGTATTTCTATGAGTGTCTGCAGGATCTTCTTGTATCAATAAAAACAAACTACTTGGTATTGAATTGTGGACGCTATGCAGTATAATTACCAAGTACTATCACTTTTGCGTTAGTGCATCCTCGTTGCATCAGGGCTAGATCCAATTAACCACTAACTCCTCCCCGGGCCCCTTTCTCTTCCACTGGATTACTCTTGCTGCCTTCTTATTCCTTCACTCAAGTAATGTGTCATCCTCAAATAAACAGGTTAGTGTCCTCTCACATTGCATTAGCGCTGTTTGTGGTTCCTTTTGACAATTTTGGTAACTTGTCTTCTTCTCTTTCTTTCTCCCAGCTTGCCATGTACTGGCTGTACCCTGCTCTTTCATTTGAGCTACAGTGGTTCCTGTTCTTTTTCTACGGGCATCATGGTATCTCAAAGGGAAGGTCGCACTCTTTGAGCAGACCCTTTTTGGATTCACTTCATTCTGGAAATACTGTCTAGAAGACCCCAGCCGGTACTTCCACCCAGGCAACCTGATTCCATACACGTGAGTTGTGATAGACAGTTGCCTCCTCATCGTGATTATGATTGCCCTATTGATCTGCTCCCGGATTCTAAGATTCTGACTGAACATGTTTATTCCCTTACTGTGAAGGAAGACCTAGTCCTAAATGATTATCTGGCTGACTCGTTGGCTAATGGCTTTATACAGCCTTCTAAATCCCCAGCCTCAGCGCCCTTGTTTTTTGTACCAAAGAAAGAAGGGGATTTGAGGGCTTGTATTGACAATAGAGCCCTCAATGCTGTGACCATCAAAAACCAATATCCCTTGCCACTTGTTTCTGTATAACTAGACCAACTAGGCTCTTCCATTATATTTAACAAACTACGTCTGAGGGGGGCGTACAATATAATACACATTAGAGAAGGCAATGAGTGGAAGATTGCTTTTAAAACCCGATGGGTTGTTCAAGTATTTGGTTATGCCCTTTTGGCTAGGTAATGCCCCTGCCATGTTCCAACACTTTATGAGCGACGTATTCCGAGATATGTTGGATCACTATGCACTTGTGTATTTGAAAGACATTGGGCCTCATTCCGAGTATGGCTGTAAGGGATAGCGGCCACCGGTAACGAGACCGGTGGCGGTGATCCCTTACCGCCATACTCCGAGTTCCCTTTGCGCCCTCGCCCTTAACGCCTGCTTTGAGCAAGTGTTAAAGTCGAGGGCGCAAAGGGGCCTCCAAGCCAATAACGGTGACCGTAATGAACGGTCACCGTTATTTGCATCTTCCCCATTCCCATTGAGCCCTATGGGGGCTCATTTGGGAATGGGGAAGAGCCTTGGTGAATGGGGAATTACCGCCCCGCCAACCTTGGAATGGGGCGGTAATTCCGCCATCCACCAAGGCGCTGCCGGTCCGGGTACGGCGTCAACCAAGGCGTTAATAGCGCCATTGGTTATCGCCGTACTCGGAATGAGGCCCATATTGATCTACTTTGATTCCTATGCCCATCATGTGACACACGTCTGTTCTGTTCTGAAATGTCTATGTAAACACCTTTTTGTTCGCTAAAGCAGAAAAGTGCACTTTTCCCACCTCTTCAGTCGCATTTCTACTTTATGATATCACCAATAGCATTGTACAAATGAACCATTCCAAAGTAAAAGCAGTCTTGGACTGGCCTGTGCCCATTTCGATTATAGCCTTGCTAATTGGGTTTGCTAATTTTTATCGAAGATTCATACGCTCCTTCTCCACTATTGTTGCACCGTTGACTGCTCTTACTAGTCCCAAGGTGTCTTTCAAATGGAATTATGATGCAGAGCGTGCATTCGACACCCTTAAACAGACCTTTACCACGGCACCGGCGTTACAACATCCGGATCCCCTTAGTCCTTTGGTTGTGGAAGCTGATGCCTCCAGCATTGCCTTGAGTGCCATCCTCTCACAGAAATGTCCTGACATGGGGGAAACTCATCTTGTGGCTAACTATTCCTGACAATTGTCACCTGCTGAGAGGAACTATTCAGTGACAGACTGCAAAGTCTTGGCTATTAAGGACGCCTTTACTGAATGGAGACATAATTTTATGGGGGCCATCACCCAGTCTATGTATTTATAGACCACCGCAACCTTTTGGCCCTGAAATCATTGAAGTGTATCAATGCCAGACAGGCTTGTTGGCACTCTTTCTTTACTTTATTCGCTTTTACCATTTCCTATAGGCCAGCCGTATTACATACCAAGGCAGACGCCCTCTCCCGCTTGGACAAGACATTACCCCCTCATATGGGAAATACCATGATTTTTCTCCCACAACACGTAGTTTGTGGTGGCACTCCACGTTCCACACTCCGATAGACATTGCAAAACTGGCTCCAACTGAATGCTGATCATTCAGATAATCTAGACCTCTCCATCATCAATGATCTTCCATATATCCACAAACGGATATACATGCCGGATGAAACAACGCGCCTATTCGCTCTCCGGTGGTGCCTTGACTCCCTTCTTGTGGTACACCGCTGTAGACAAAAAACCCTGGAACTGCTGCGGAGGTGGTGTTGGTGGCCTACCATGTCACGGGATGTTGTTGATAACTTGAAAACATGTTCAATATGTGCCCAATGCAAAAGTCAAACCAGTAAACCTGTGGGCCTATTACTCCCTTTTCCGGTTCCACAAAAACCCTTGTACATCATATCAATTAATGGTATAGTCGAACTCCCATCTATACAGGGTCATGACACCATCTGGGGGGTGGTGGACTACTTTACCAAACTGCCCATATTCATCCCATGTATTGGCCTGCCTACTGCTCCTGTTTTGGCTGACTTATATGTTAAGAACATGTTCCGTTTCTTTGGTCTACAATCCATCATATACTCGGATAGAGGCCCTCAGTTTACCTCGCATTTCTGGAAATACTTACATCCTCTTTTGGCACTGAGGAAAGGTACTCCAGTGCCTAACATCCTCAGACCGAAGGCCAGACCGAGCGACTAAACTCTACTCTTGAGCAATATCTTTGATGTCTGTCCTACAATGCCAAGATAACTGGCTTTCTCTGTTGTCTACTCCGGCGTTCGCATATAACAATTCACTACATTCCACACCCAATTCATTGCCCTTCTTTGCTCTTTTCGGACAACATCCTAGATCTATCCCGTTAGATCTGTCTGTTCCTTTTGAAAACCCTGCAGCTAGTTCCTGTATTTGTGACTTATTGCTTGTCCATGCTAGCGTGAGAACTCATTTGGAACAAGCAAAAGCATGTGCTAAGAAGCACGCAGACATTCATCACCTTCCTGCTCTTGATTAACAGGTTGGTTGTTGGGTTTGGTTGTCCACCAAGAATCGATGCATACCAGGGAATCCTAAATGTAATTAATCGTGTCACTGTCCATTTGGATCTATGGCACACTGGTGGGTTCTCCCAGTATTTCATGTGTGCTTACTAAAACCTTGGTCTCCATCTACCAGACTAACCTTACGTCCGGCCCCCATGAATGTTCAGGGTTCCGAAAAATACAAAGTGCAGGCAATTTTGAACACCAAGGTTAGAAGATGCAGACATTACTAGTACGTAGATTGGAAGGGCTACGGTCCAGAAGATAGAACCTGGGAACCAGTGGAAAACATTCATGCTCCCCTTCTTGTGGCCCGTTTCCATGCCTCCCACGAATTTGTTAGGCCTTTGAGGGAGGATACTGTCACAGAGTGCAGAAACGTGACTCTCCTAAGCATATTCAGCTTCACCACAACTTTTCCTTCTTTCACCCCTGGTGGTTACCGTGGCACCTCTCACAACACCCGGGACGCAGAATGAGAGCATTATCCGACGCCTCCTCAGGTGCATCACTATGGCAACGACATTACACATGTCTTACGATGCCAGCGATATTTCCTTTAAGCGCCATGGGTTCCTTCCCCGGCGCTCCTGATTAAATCGCTACATTTTCCTTGCGTACCTCTCTTGAAGTTCTTAGTCTCGATATTTGTGCTTTCCTGTGCCTTGACCTTGGACCATTCACGGACCTCGCTCCTGTTTCCCTGTGTCCTTGTGCCTCCGATTATTCTATTGTCAACCTCAACCTGCATGGACTGTCTTCCGCATTACTCCTTTGCTGACTACATTGGTTTATGACCACAGCACTCCCTTGGATTTCCCTTTGCATTTGATTTTGTACCTTGTTGCCCGCGAGGTAATTGACCTTGGTTTGCTAATTGGATTGCAATTGAATATCGTCTTCACTACCAGGCATCTTGTTTTTTGTTCATTTGTCTGTTGTTAAAGGAACAATTGTGGCTTGAGAGAAGTATTTCTGTGAGTGGCTGCAGGATCTTCTTGTATCATCAAAAACAAAATACTTGGTACTAACACTTTTGCGTTAGTGCATTCTCATTCCGTCGGGGCTAGATCAAACTATCCACTAACTCCTCCCCGGACACCTTCCTCTTTCACTGGATTACTCTTGCTGCCTTCTTGTTCCTTTACTCAAGTAATGTGTCATCCTCAAATAGACAGGTTAGTGTTTTTTCAGATTGCATTAATGCTGTTTGTTGGTCTTTTTGACAATGTTGGTAACTTATCTTCTTCTCTTTCTTTCTCCCAGCTTGCTGTATGCTGGTTGTACCCTGCTCTTGCATTTGAACTACGGTGGTGCCCGTTCTTTTTCTATGGGCAGCACAGTATCTCAAAGGGAATGTTGCCCTCTTTGAAGAGACCCTTTTTGGGTTAACTTCATTCTGGAAATACTGTCTAGAAGACCCCATCCGGTACTTCCACCCAGGCAACCTGATTCCATACACATGAGCTGTGACACTAATGAAGACTTTCAAATGTGCACAGAGTTTGGCTTGACCCATTGCAGGATCACTTTGATTTCACAGTTTACAATTTTACACTCTCATCAGAAAGCGGGGGTTCCTTTCCCCTAGCTGTCTCTTGGCATCCCTCCGTTGGGTTCACACTTGCCTTAGTAATCACAGTTCACAATTTTACACTCTCAGTTGAATACCTAACACAGACTTTTAAATGAGCACCAAAAGTTCACTCCTTGGATATTCAATTATATTCACATCACTCATCAAATAGGCCTTAAACTCTGCTCTTTGCAGATTTCTTCATACAATGAAGCTGCTTGTAACCTTGGTTCTAATGCAGACCGGTCTGCTATCAGTCTCCTCGGCTCACCGGCTGTGCTGACTTTACTGGATCGGCTTTGTTGTAGGAGCCAAGGACAGTACCACGGGAGCAATCTCTCCTTCCCTCCTTGGCTATCAATGCGGGAGAGCCCGGGATACCTTCTACACTGAATGCACCTTTCTTCTGCTTTAATTCCTGGTCTTATATTTCTTATCCTTGAGGTCTTGTGAAAATAACGGTTTTCTTCCTCTGAAAAGGCCAAGGGCAATTCCCTCCTTGGAACCCTTTCTGGTCTCGCTATTGGTTCTACTCCTATTAAGCTGCCATCTCAGGACTGCTGCTTCTTTGGGTGTTTTGCCTCGCTCAGAGTGTGCTTTTGTGCTATGCCTTTTATCTGTGTGGGGAAGTGTGATGGAAGTCAGGTGTGTGTAATTATCAGTAATTGCCTGACTCTGCTCGGGTGTTAGTCCGTTTTCTCTCACAGTGAGCTGTCTGTGAAAAAGTGTTTGTGCCAGGAAAGGGGGGGTTGAGTTCCTAGGTATCCCTGGGAAAAGGTGTTATTGGGAAGGGTAAACCGAATCTCACCTTCTGGTGTCCCACTTCCACTCCCTGAGGACCCCTCATCCAGGTGATTCTCCTACACTGGTCCACCCCTAGTAACTGGATCCAAAAGTGATGGCTGTGTCCTAGCCACCTGGATGACAGATCCGTGGGGACTAAAGGGTGAGACACCTTCAGGTTTCTCACACAGCATTCCCACGGTCGTCGAAGATGAAGTTAGAAGTGTTGAGATCTTTACCTGGGTCAAGTCAGAGATCGTGTCCACCAGCCAAACAGCATTCCATGTGCACTCTTACGATGCTCGTACGTGAATGTGCGCACACTCTAGCTTTAGAGGGGAAAGACAAAGGTGGGCGGAGCCATGGGTAACGAGGGCTACAATAGTACTAGTAAAGCTGAGCAAAAGCAGTTTGCAAGGGACTTTTGTTCAAATAGTTGCGGGGTCAAATCAGCGATCATGTCCACTAGCCAAACAGCACTCCATATGCACTCCCAGTGATGTTGTTCCTTATACAATTCCACACTGTTTCACCAATCTGCACCACATTTTGCATAGTTAGCTGTTAGGACCCTCCAGACATTACTGGCTACATGACATTTGTACACCCCGCCCCTTTCCTCGGATTTCAGCACTATCACACATGAGACTGTTACCTGAAATCAGCAAAACATCAATGTGGTCATAGAAGGAACGGTCCCATCACGAGAAATAAAACAAAATATTGTTGTGCGATATTTGCACCGCAATGCACTGCATCAAACTGCACCACGGGTGAGGCGACAGGTGTGGAGAGAGCACAGAAGTTCCCAGTATGCAGCAGCACACCAACTCTTGCCTCCCCCCCAAAGTCAGCTCTAGGGTATCTCAGCCAGCCACACGCACCCATTCTCAGTGCAGTTTACTTCAGAGTGCAAAGTACATCAAGTGATAAGCGAATCAAACAGCGACCTACAGGATCAGTGATGTCTGTCTGCAGAACCTGTTCGGAGAACGCGTACTTCTGCTAGTACAAAATAACCTTGAATTACCCAAGACAGCCTTATTTTAAATGAAGTGGGGTGTTAAATGTAGGCATTACAGTGAGGCATAATGCTTTAATGCCTCCATTTACCACCCCACCTCAGTTACCACTAGTGATGAGATGGAGGACCAACACCGAGTGGAGATAAGATCTCATCAGTTTGTTGCATTAGACGTCTACACGAGATTTTCATGCAGGCGTACAATGATTGGATTCCAATGAAATCCACCTGGGTTTTGCACCTAGTCGAGAGCAGGCAGATTTCTTAGGAATCCATTAGTAAACTCAGGCAGCGTTTACATTTCCAAAAGGCAGAGTAGAAAATTAAAGATAAAGCAAGTTCATCTCATTTTTACAATTTGCTAGTTCACTTTACCCTGTGGAGATTTAAAATTGCTTGCCTGGAACCCACAGCATGTAAGTGCTAACGCTGGTGGCACCATTGCGCCAAACTATCATTTTTTTTTAAATAACCCTAACCGGGTTTTAGCACTATATAACAAATAAATAACACATTACATTTGGCATAACATCAAGCGGGCATCGCGATTGAATGGCATTATTTGTGGCCTTAATTTACAAGGGAATGACTCAGTACCCTACTCTACTCGAACAAATACTTGTTACCTTAGTCTCTTTACAGTAGACACTTCAATGAGAGACTGGCTTGTAAATATCACACATGATATGCCAAAATGTTGCCATTCTTCTTTTAACACCATTTCCACATCTTTTTTTAATGATTACAAATCCTTTACCAGTCTGTTTTAAGTAACCTGAAAGGGAACTTTTATTTCATTGACTACAGTTTATACACACGAGATTGGAGGAATTAGCATAGTGGAGAGAAGTGACATTTGTCCTGATATATTGAATCATTAGCATGACAGAATCACTTAAGCAGGATCCACTAACATCAGGTTCCCTCTCATTATTGACCCCGGCAGAGTGAGCCTGACAAGTGGAACTGCTACAAAGTTCATTAATAATGTGAAATAAATCAATTGTTCGGGAAATACTGAAAACAGATGACACGAGGCTCCTATTTTTTGCAGTTTCAGCACAAATCACTCCTCATCAAGGGCACTTGCTGTAACAATGTCCTTTCCTAACCTATCCACGCCAAGTGCATTCCTCCCATCTGGCGGCCCGCGGGTTCTGGGAATGGGGCGCTTACAGAAAGGGAAACACTGGAATCCGCATCAGATTTACAAACCTACGGGAATCAGCTGACTTTGGGTGTGTAGTGGTTTGTAAATGTGCCTACAGATGTGCATGACAGGAGTCACTGCAGACATTGAAAGGAAAGGAATTCACACACTCACGTGATGAGCATGCAATGGTATGAACCAGGACCCTTCAATCACACTATTCAAATAACCACTACCACTACCATTAATTACTAGAAAAAGATCCTTGGGGCTAGTTTTATAACAAATTGAAATTGCAAGCAGGTGCCACCAACATTTGTACATGCAATTTTCTACATTTTCAAGGCAGAATTCAAAACTGAAGGGTAAACCAAGGTGAAATAGCATTTACTCTTCAATTTGATGCTCTGGTTTGTAAAAAGTAAACGCTGCCTGCAAATTACACTTATCGGACAGCATTTACTGATAGATTGCTAAGAAATATGCCTGCTCTTCTGCTGGAGCTAATTCAAAGTGGATTGTTACCAACAAAAAGGACACAGCCCCTTTAAGAGGAAGGGACTGCAAAGGAAGAGGGGAGCTGGGGAAAGGAAGGGGAGGGGACAAGGGTGGGACCATTTGATAGAGTTGAGATAATAAAGAGTGAAGACGCATAGGAATCCATTTGTTTTAAGCCTGCCTGAAAATCTCAGGCAGGCGTAAAATGAAGTCTCCACACAGGAAGGAGGAGGAAAGCACTGCAAAGATATTACCTATAACCGTGCCTCTTTTCAGCTGCATGGGCCAGAGCAGATAATGGAGTTTTACGTCCGTAATGCATGTGCGCATGCGCTAGCCTCGTTGTGGCGGCGCATGTGCGTAAAGAATAAGTTGCCGCCGGGACCCTGGAACGACCAGACGTGCGTGTATGAGTCTCATTGTGTGCGTATGCTTTGATGCTAGTACAGGGCGGCCCGAGGCATGGGAAGCCCCATCACACTGGCGACGAGGCGGGATACGGGGAGAGAAACGCCAGGCACGTACAAACGTGTCGTTATGGGCATTTCATCTCACGTGTGCCACGATCCTCACACGAGTGACGGTGGCCATTTTGTTTATGGTGTTTAAGGCGGTTGCGGCCCGTGAGAGTGCTTGTGCGCTGTCTAAACACTGAGGTAGACAATCCCTAAATTTGTGGACATTCTGCAGTCTTCCTAGAAAGGAAGACTGTCTCTTTTGTCAAGTCAGGTACGTCGGACACGGATATAGCCAGGTGTGCGGCCTTTAACACGGTCTGAGGTGCCTGTGCGACCTGTGAACATGACGGACAGCGACGGAGAGGCCTCTGGAACGGTGAGGGTGATGAGAAGGCAGCATGGCTCATTACAACCAATGCAAGAATTTGACACCTCGGGTCCCCCCTCGAAACTAGGCCCGAGATGGCTCCTCTGGATAAAAAAACTTGACATGTTTTTCGCTGCCAACGGAGAAACAGATGATGATGCCAATGTGGCGACGCTGTCGTACTCGGCGGGCACAGAGGTACTGCGCATTTATGAGTCTCTCACCTTACCTGTGGTAAACTACGATGCGGTCAAAACCGCACTAAGGGATCATTTTATCCCCTTATCCAACGTGGACTTTGACAGGTTTGTCATGTGTGGAGAAAAGCAGCACGATGAGGAGACATTAGATCAATTCTGTGCACGTTTGAGACAGCTAGCCACCATGTGCAGATGGACGGATGCTGAGTTAATGGTCCGCCACCAACTGATCCAAGGGTGCAGCTCAGGGACAGGGAAACTGCGGAGGCAGGTCTTGAGAGAGCCAGGTATGTCGCTGGTGCAGATTTTGGACAGCGGAAAGGTATACGAACTTGCTGAGAGTAGAGGGGCTAAAATGGACGCTGCTGCACGCCCAGGCAAGCTCGAGGAAGCTTTTGCGGTTGGGAGACAGTCCCAGACGAAGTCGAGGTGGAACCAGAAGAGGCAGGAACCGACATCTCCACAAGGTAATGCGGTCATTTGTCAGTATTGTGGGTACGATTTGCCGCATTCGGAAGACTGTCCAGCCAAATCGAGAACCTGCGGAAGATGCAACACGCCAGGGCACTATGCCAGAATGTGCAGAGCTGCTGCCCCAGTTGCCACACAGCGGGGACCCGCGAGGTTAAGCGGTGGATAAAGAAAACAACGCAGTGTTGCTACAGTGGAACAGGATGTCGAAAGACTCAACATCACAGAGGAGGAGGAAGAGGATGAAGAGGTCTTTTTCATCTCAAATTTGGCTACCGGGGCGAGAAAACGCAGACAACCGATGTGTGTTGTTAACATTCAAGGGGTCCCTACGCAGGTACTAATAGACACTGGTGCCACAGTATGTGTGTTGGCTACCAAACATTACGAAGCCATCCCAGGCACCCTCCATTGGACCATTCAAGGGTGAAGATCTTCACGTTCGGGGGTGACACTCCCCTACCAATCAAAGGGGTGTTTGTAGATCCTGTAGCCCGAGAAGGAAAGACGATTAAGGCAAGGTTTTTCATCACGGATGTAAGCCCGCGGTCCCTGTTAAGTTATGCAGCCTCGGAAGCATTAGATCTGGTGCACTTTTCGTGTGCAGTGTACCAAGGGGACATAGACTCACTTTTGGAGAGATTTGAGAGCACGTTTCGCGGGATTGGTCGACTAAAAGCAGAACCAGTGCGACTGCACATAGATGAAACGATCCGCCTAACGGCATTGAAACACCGACGAATTCCGTTCCATATTCGGTTCCAGGTCGAAGAGGAACTCAAAGCACTGATCAGTATGAATATCATTGAAAGGGTGGAAGGGCCGACTCCATGGGTCTCGCCAATCGTGGTGGCACCTAAGCCCAAACAACCGGGCAAGGTTTGCATCTGGACATGCGGTTGCCCAGTGCTGCTATCAAGAGAGAATGCCACCTGACCCCAACTATAGATGATATCATCAATGAACTACAGGGTGCCAAGATATTCTCGAAACTAGATTTAAGAGCGGTGGAGTCAAGGTACATTACTACTTTTACAATGCACGAGGGTCTGTACCAGTTTAAGCGCCTCAGCTTTGGGATATCCTCAGCAGCGGAGGTGTTTCAGAATGCCATTAAGTGTGCTTTGGCAGGTCTAAGGGGAGTAATAAATATGAGTGACAATATTTTGGTCTTTGCCACTACACATGCCGAACACTTGAAGTGTCTAGAAGCAACCCTACAGAGACTGAAAGATCTTGGACTCACCTTACACCGGGAGAAATGTGAATTCTTCAGGGATCGCATTGGGTTTTTTGGCTTTGTGTTTCATGGCAACGGTGTATACCCGGATCCGGAAAAGGTCAGAGACATCTACGAGGCGGCACCGCCCCAATCGCTGACAGAAGTCCGCAGTTTTCTGGGGATGGTGAATTATTGCGGCCGCTTCATCAAGGGGTTGGCGTCATTCTCTGAACCCCTCCGGGCCCTCACAAAAAATGACACTGCTTGGGTCTGGGGTACCAAAGAACAAGATGCGTTCGATGAGATCATGAAGGCATTGTCAGATCACGACACAGTGGCGCATTTTGATCCCGTAGCCGAGTCTGAGGTGGTTGTGGTCGCAAGTCCGGTGGGTTTAGGAGCTGTGCTGATGCAGAAGGACACGAGAGGCGAAATGCTACCGATCGCATATGCGAGTAAAGCCCTCACGGAGACTGAACGTCGCTACTCTCAGATAGAGAGAGAGGCCTTGGCCATCTTATGGGGCTGCAGACATTTCAGGTTGTACATTCTTGGGAAACCGGTAACTGTCATCACGGATCACAAACCGCTTCTTCCAATCCTAGCGGGTGTATCCTCGAAACCTCCTCCCAGGATAGAACGGTGGATGCTCGCCCTCATTGAATACGGGGTCAAATTGGTGTACCGGCCAGGGACGAACAATCCGGCGGACTACTTGTCCCGTCATCCCATTATGTAGAAGGAAGGTGATCAGGGAGATGTGGCAGAGTGCAAAGAGTTCATACACAATGTCGTGGCAGTTGCCATGCCGGTGGCGTTGGACAGAAGTCAGATGGCACATGAGTCGGCAGACGACAAGGTGTTTAAAATCATCAGAGCTGCAATTCAGAGTGGCGATTGGAGAAGCATTCTGCAGAATAACACAAGGAGGGAGGACAGAGCCCAGAGGGATCTTCAAGCACTATGGAAAATCTGTGATGAACTCTCCACTTCAGAGGATGGATTGCTACAAAGAGGTCGGCAGATAGTTGTACCACGGTTGCTAAGAGCCTGAGTCATGGAACTGGCTCACACCGGACATCAGGGAGTGGCAAAGACGAAGGCGAGGCTGCGCACAAAAGTTTGGTTCCCAGATCTGGAAGCACTAGTTGAGCTGCATGTAAAAGGGTTTTTGTCATGCCAGGCGGCCAGCCCCGTAGAAAGAGCACCCCCGATAAATTCTATGGAACGGAGCGAGAAGCCGTGGGGCACAGTCCACACTGACTTTGGGTCAACGGGGAGGGGCATGTACTTTTTAGTGGCAGTAGATCAATGGTCGAGGTATCCGGAGGTGGAACTAGTTGACTCACATGCTACAGATCATACGATCCTTGCGTTGGAAAAGATGTTTGCCATACATGGCCTCCCTGAAATCCTCTGCTCGGACAATGGGCCACCATTCACTGGAAACCAAGTTGCACAATACCTGAGAGAAAGGCGCATACAACATTGGAAGGTGTCGCCACTGTGGCCCAGGGTGAATGGAGAGGCCGAAAGGCTTATGAGAACACTTAATAAGGTATTCCGCATAGCGGCCAACAGTGGGGTGGAACTAAAGAGAACACTATTTGAGTTTCTCCAAGCATATAGGTCGACACCGCATCAATCCACAGGTGTGGCTCCGGCTGAGGCTCTGTTTGGGAGATGCCTGAGGGGACTCCTCCCGGAGGTGGAAGGTCGTGAGCCGGGGATCATAGACAATGACTGGGTGAGAAGGGAACGAGAAGCCCACAATGCCAAGGAGAACGAAAGGAGAGGACTGCGAGAAAAGGACATAGCGGTTGGAGACTCGGTACTGGTACACAACCGCAGTCCAGAGGGAAAACTGTCACTGCCATATGAAACCCAACCGTGGGTCATCACCCATGTCAAAGGATCTATGATTACTGCGGCGAATGCACGGGGAACCATCACCCGCAATCAGTCCTTTTTCAAAATATTTTACAGACGGCCACCAGACGCTGATCCGACGAGGCCTACACAGCAGGAGGAACATACAGAGGTGCTGGAAGAAGACCCATCCATGGGTCCACCAACGACAGTCGGGACCTCACCACTCAGCTTGCAGGCGGAACGGCGGTACCCGGCGCGACAAGGCTGTGGCATACATGTTCGGCTCAAAGATTACATTCTAGACTCAGGAGACTGAACAGGTGACTGACCTTGGTCAATAAGACACAATTCAGAAAGTTAATGTTGGTAACGTTCATGGTTGGCATGTAAATGTGTTGCAGTTGTAATTTGTTGTTTTTTTTGTTTAAAGAAAAAAAGGGTTTGTTTAAAGAAAAAAAGGGATGTTACGTCCGTAATGCATGTGCGCATGCGCTAGCCTCGTTGTGGCCGCGCATGCGCGTAAAGAATAAAGACGGTCCGCGAGGCAGTTGCCGCCGGGACCCTGGAACGACCAGACGTGCGTGTACGAGTCTCATTGTGTGCATATGCTTTCATGCTAGTACAGGGCGGCCCGAGGCACGGGAAGCCCCATCACATGGAGGAATAAAAAAAATATGCCTTGCGTTTACACCTCCATTTGTCACAATACCCATTTAAATAAAAAATGACACCCTTTTCTTAGGTTACCATATCTTTCTTTCTTAACTGGATGGATCTGCCTTGCTGGAGCACATTTTGTGGGGTTTGTTGAAAGAAAATTCCTTCTTTATCCTATAGTCGATGAACTACAACCTCCAGTCACCTAATCTCATGGCATGACCTTTTTGAAGTTTGGGTTTGAAAACATTGAATACTGCCTTGTATTCCTTTGTGCTGTTGTGATTCACACCTGCCAATTACCCTCCCAATTACAAGGATAACAATCACAATGGTACACAGTAAAGCGCCCTCAGAAATATGAAGTGCTAGTTGGTGAAGACTTCACACATGACTAACTCTGCCACAGACCTACTGAACTTCAGAGTCGTACTTCAGAAATGTGAAAGAAAGACTGCCTGGCGAACACTTGCCACACTGCTAACTCTGCCACAGATCTACTGAATTTCAGAGTCGTACTTCAGAAATGTGAAACAAAGACTGTCTGGTGAACCGGTGCCACACCGCCAACTCTGCCACAGGCCAGCTGACCGTCAGAGTCATACCTGACGAGAAATCTCTATATTGTAATGTTTCAGAAAGCAATGGCACTTATTTAACCTAGAATGCCACTGCAAACATATTTCCTCAGTGGTATCTGTACTCTAGGAGGGTTTAGGGGGCTGGGAATGTTTAGCTCCCCCCACACACATGCCTTAAACACAACACAAGGGCCACGTGTAGAAATTTAGCCCCCCCCCCTTAAGTGCTAAAAGTTTCTATGTTCACCCTAGATTCCCATAAGCAATCATTGTAGGCTCCGCCCACCCCAGCATGAAAAGCATCTTCGGTGCTATTTGAAATTGAATGTTGTGCTTATTTGCTGATTAACCGGAGATAACTTAAAGACAATATTTGCATTGAGTCAGTTTCATTTCCATCAATGTCATGCAGGAATGTCCTTCAATGTCGTCCAGGATACCATATGTGGTAAATGTCTTTTTTGATTATTGTAGCACAATTTAATTAAACCTCAACATTTTATTTTAGAATAAATGCACTAAAATATTACCATGAAAAAAAACAATTAAGTATGCAAGACACTTTTTCATTTGACTAATTAAGCAACAATTCCCCTGGCATGGGCTTCATTGGCTGCAAGTGGCCCATAGGCCAAATTATAGACCAGAGCGAATTTAGATTCCAACCCTTTCAACGATTCCTCTCCACAACCCAATCTACTTCTTCACATCTGTAATACTGAATTGAACTCAAGAGGAGCACCTTCACTTCTGTTTTTGTGGGGAGATGAAGTGATTAGAGCGGCTGGTTTATAGGTGGGTTTATAATGAAGTGAAAGCAACTAGAGAACAAATACTAATATACTTTGGTAACCCAAAAAATGCTGGCACTACACTCTCTAAAGACGTACATGAGTCTGGTCTGCCATGGTGCTCGTCCTCATATGATAAAACAATTCCTATTTGTCTGAGCAGAGAAGAAGGATTCCTCTTTTTGGTACCCACTCTGCTAAACCAGACACATACATATTGAAAATCGTTGCAGCCGGTAGAGACCTTCCAAACGCCACCTACCGCCATGCACCACCATGCACCTTATTCTTTACCCGGGTTTCACATTAGTACATGTATTAACAATTGGAAGACCCTACAATCTCTCCCATTCCCTCCAAATCGTTGTATTACCCACCCAGTCAATTGCATTTGATTAATCTCTACCCTAACCCTCAATGGATATTATTATCAAGTGCTGAACATTCATTGACCAAGTCGTTTCTGAGAAATTATGATTTCATGCAATTGTTACCCATTCACCAAAGTTATTTAACTGACCCATCATGAAATAATATTAACATCCCGAAGCAGCTCTGTGCTACACCTGTGAATGAGTACCAAGATAGGCTTTCTCATATTATTGATCCAATTATGCAAATAAAACAGAGCCATTATCACCTTGAGGGCAGATCACTGCTGAGTACAAGGATGGCTCTTTCTAATACATCTATTGAAAACTGCATAAGCCCTATGTTCTCTCACACTATCAGCATAAACCAAAGTTCCTGAGACTTAGTTGGTACATATGGACCAGACTCCATAAGGTCTGACAAAATATCAATAGTCGGATGACATTTCAAGAGGAAAGCCACAAAGCATTCCCTGCTGTGCTTTTTTCAGGGTCACGCCAGCTCAGTTGGCCATTCATCTTTATTATTGATGTATCACTCAGGCTCTGATGGTGTCCCCCAATGAAAGTCATAGGGCCTCATTATAAGTTTAATGGCCGGGGGACTACGGTACCGGTAATCATGCCGGTACGGTAGTTCCCGGACCGGCAAACTATGAGTTGTGCTCACAGGTGCCCTTCTGCCTGTCAGGTCGGACCTGGCGGGCAGAAAGTCACCCACAAACACAGCATGTTCGATGCACTGGCACCGTTATAAACAGTGCTGGTGCATCCGACCTCCCCATTCCCATTCAGCCCTATGGGGCCGAATGGGAATGGGGAGCATCTATTTTCCGACGCCCGCAAATGGGCAATTACCGGGTCTGGCAGGGCCGTAATGACCCGGTAATTGCCCATTTGCGGGCGCCGGAAAAAACTGCATGAGGACCATAGTCTGGAGGCCAAGAAACAGGGGAGCCCCTACCAGCTCGCTTAAGCAACAGTTAAATCTGTTAAAGAATTCCCGAACTCCCTCACGCGCAGCACAAACCTATATGTAAAGAATTCATAGTCAACCATAGCTTGGTGTTTCCCTACACAATGTACCTTTTAAAAGCCTGTTTGGTCCCAGTTGCATCAATGGAGTTTGCTGTTCCTTTGTGTTGTGTAGATTGCCCAAGAGGGACACCTCTTAATGAAAATGTACATTGTCATCTAGGTCTTCAAGTCCATTCCTCTATATTTTGACTGGTGAGGAAACCGTTGGTAATGTTTTCACCTTTGCAGCTGTTTTACTTATGGACAATGTCATATCCAGCAGGTAGGGTGCATAGTACTATTTCACACCCTGCTTGGGGCATTAATCCCCACCTGGCGTAGCCAGTGTCTGGTATTCCTAGGTTGGATTCCTTCCCCTACCTGGACTTTTTTGCAATGTATCCAACAAGAGAGCCTAGAGCACTTTCCTTCTCACCATGACAATCCTTTGAACACCACCTCTGTTAAATCCTATCTGCTGCCTTTGAAACTTTCACTCACCTTACTTTTCTTAGGTCTTTATCCTCAGTAGGTATTTCTGGCCAGCTTTTTCTTAGTTGTTATCTTATGTAAAAGTGCAGTCCTTTTCTGGTTCATGCAAAGGATCAACTTCTCTGACTCCATTTTTAACTCTGGTGTTTAGCAAGGCGCTGTACATGATCACATTATGATTTGTCTTCATAGTATTCCATGTAACTTCACTGATTTCCTCTTTTGTCTTTCAAGACTATTTTCACATAGATATGCCCATCTTTTACAGGTTTTACTGATTCTCTCCATCAGTGGTTTACACATTGTGTGTCATCTGTTGAGTCGTGGATGTCCATAGGTATGTATAGGTAAAACCTAAGAAAACTAAAATGTTCTTTTTTCTCTGCAACTCCCACCATTTATTTCCTTTCCTCCTCTTCAGATACCTCTTAATTCTTCAGCACAGAATCTAGACTTCATCTTTGATTCATATGTTTCTTGTAAATACTGAATTTTATCAGTAGCACCTATTTGCCAGATTCAGCTATTTAATATTCATAAACAAATTTCCTCCACTAAATTGATACTTCAATCTTTAGTTCACTCCTATTTAAACTATTGTTCCCTTTGTGTAGAGTTCCCTAAATATTTGATGCATCCCTTTCAATCTATTTTACACCCTTGTGCACACATTCTTTTTTGTCCAGGTTATTCTGCCCCTTTCTCTCCTTATTTGGCCCTTTTGCACGGGCTCCGTATTATTCCTGGATTTCAAGTTTTATTTGTTATATAATACTTTTAACTGTTTTCATGGTCTTGCCCCGTGTCATTTCTCAGCTCTTACTATATTATACCAACCTTCTAGACAGTTATGCTTTTATACTCAGTTTTTGTTATCATCCCAATGTTCCCCCTACGCTCTGTCATTTTCACGCATTCCAACTATCAGCATGTAACTTGTGAAATGAGCTAACTCTATTTATAAAATCCTGTTACGTACTCGTATTATTTAAAACCATCTGAACGAACATCTTCTGAACGTTTCATTTCCAACCACTCATGTATCATCATCATCATCAGGCTTTTATTCGACGTTCCGTCATTTGCCAGATACACATATAATCATCAGCATTTACAATCAAAACAAAAGATACACATAAGTAAAGTATAGTACGTAACAGTTAAATTGCAAGAACAAGGAATATAAGAACAGATGATAAGGACCTTGACCTTCCAAATGTAATAAGGCAAAGGTACTTAATAATGTTCTAATCTGCCCGAAATATAGACCAAGATAGCACCATTTACACAAAAGGAGTTACCAGGGTAGACTCATAGAACTGGGCAAAATGGAAATATAAAATATAGTATAGTATGGTCCCATGAGGATGTGCAAAAGAGCAATACAAAAGTACATTTCATGAGTTGTTAACAACATTGGTAAGAAGGAGAAAGGCATAATCCTTACAGGTATTCTCACACATATTTTTCTCTTTTATGGTGTATGTCCTATACACTACATCTAGGTTTAAAAATCGAACTGAATGGTTGAACCAGCACCTTTTGGCCACCCTCGGTATACAAAGTGTGCAAAGATGAAAATACAACTGGGTGTGAGAGCAGGACCCAAAATGGGTCCCAAATTATTGCCAGACCAAAGAACATTTCAACATGATTACCTAGATGCACCAGTGTGGCATCAAGAGGGATGTATTCCCTATTTCCCCGGCCTTCACCATTCTAGATCCTATGCACCATGCTTGATGAATGTGTGTAACAAGGTATACCATGTTCATGTCATTACAATGCCTAAATATGAAAAGCGCTTCATTTGTTCATCGTATGCCATGCACATTACAAATTTTCTTCAGGTATTTACTTCTAGCCGCATTAAAGCCCTGGTAGAAGAACACAAAATGGCTTAGTGGCTCCCTGGCTCAGCCACACATGGGACACAATTTGCTTCCTGTCGTCTGCAACTTGCTTGTACGATACGCCAGGTTCAGTAAACCTAATCTAAATTTCATGTACAAGCTGCGTGCGAGATGAGGGCACACAGAGGGCATACCAAGCAGACATTTGAGGAACCATCTTTCAGCCAGCCCGAGTTTGCTGCTAACTGCTTTTCTCCAGGTCTCTGCGCTGCACAAGGCTGCAGATTCTGTCTGTGCAGCGTACATAGTGATGGTTGATATGATGGCCCCCCGGCCATGGCCAAGGAAAAACCTCCAAATTACCCCCCCATATTTTTCTAGCATGGAGCAAAATTTAGTCAACTGGAATGTCCAATTGCCTTGATCATTGAGTCGTACACCCAAATAATCATAGCATCGAACCTGTTCTAAGGCAGTTCCGTTAATATACAACTTCATTTTGATGTACTGTTTAAATTTAGACCAAAAGATTAAGGATTTTGTTTGGTCTATGCATTTCGTTCTAACATGGTGTGTGTCTTGGTCTATATAGAGTAGGAAAAACAGGGGGTTGAGAATGCATTCCCTGACTAACTACTCTGGTCACCATAAATAAGCCCGTAAATTTGCCTCCCAGGCCCCATCGCACAGAGGCTTTGTTGTTCAAACAGAGTTGCTCAATGATGTGCAAGAGATTAGGAGGCACCCCCATTCTGGCCAGTACGGACCACAGTTGTCCCTGTGATACACTATCAAAAGCTATCTTGACATCACTGAACACAAGGTAGAAGTTCATGTTTCTCCAGACTGTATATTGTTGTATGACTAGGTGCATGCGAAATACTTGGTCTGTGGTACTTATTTTTGGCCGGAAGCCTCCTTTTAGCTGATCTATTATACCTTCCTGCACAACCAATGTCTGAAGATGTTGTGTACAACTCTAGTAAAGACTTTCCCCATACTGTCCAACAAAGATATTGGTCTGTAATTCCCAGCATCCTCTCTCCCTGCTTTTTTATAGATGGGAAAAATGGTGGCATTTTGCCAGTAGGCAGGCACCTTATTGATCCTGAGAATTGTTTTGAACATCTTCCACAATACTGGCATCCATACAACCAATTCATCTTTAATTAGGTTGACAGGAACAAAATCCAGTCTGTGAGCTGGGGTTGCATTTGTGATCCCTCTCTTGCATATGCATAGATATTAACCTAGGGACAATGGTCTATGGTCACTACTCAATTTTTTCAAGACTTCAAAATCCTTCGCATAAGTCCATATCTTAGTTGATAGGAAGAGATAATCAATATGCAAGGTCCAGCTGTTCCCTTAATAGGTGGATTGTGCAGGATAATCTTTCGCGAATCAGCCATTGCAAGCCCTTAAGTCCATAGCAAAGAGCAAACCAGCGCAATTGACTACTTGCGGGTGCACCCTCTTTGATGCAATAGCATTTAATGGGGGAATGTGTCATACCTCACTGTGGTAATCCCAGATCCCCTCCATATCAAGCAGGGGTTCAATTTGCATATTGAGATTGCCTGCAAAAATAATCGGGTAGCCCAGGCCTTCATGAACTTCCTAATTTTCTACATGTCTCTTTGGCAATTCTATTGTGTTTTTTCCCATTCTGTTATACACGTTGAGCAAAAAGACAGCTTGAGCCCTGGGTGCATCAAGAACCACATACAATACGTCTGGGAATACTGATTCGATCTTCAATATTTACCAATAAAGTCCCATGCTAATCCATTTTGCCAGGCCACCTGAGGGCCTTCCTTTCTGGCCTTTAACTGCAGGTGTTTGGATCACCTCATACCCTTGGAAGTCAATCTGGCCTGGTTCTATTGTTTCTTTAAAGCACACTTTTTCATATCCTCAAATTAAGCTGCACCACTCTGGGTCTACCAGCTGTTTTTTTAAGCCGGCAATGTTCCAAGAAATTAATCAGGGAATTGTCATTCTACTTCATCCAGGCAGAGGCCTGTCTAATCTTCAACTATTTGTGATGTATTGATGTTGGTTTGCCGGGGTGCAACTCCAATTCTAGGGAGTCTGTGTACCATGCTGGCGATATCCATGATTGGCTCATTGTTGGTTGGCCTGATTGTTATACACTCAAAAGTCAATAGATAATATTCCCTCCCTCAAGTTATCACTATTTAAGAAAACCACAGTCATTTTGTCACTACTGTTGGGCATTCTGTGTCTCGCACATTTTATTATGTTGCTTTGCTAACAATAGATATGCACCCTCTTACATGCCAAAAATAATGGGTATACCTGTTGATCAGGGACTCTTGAGTTTCGTAGTGCCCACTTTGTGTTCTTGATAAATTGTAAAGTGTTACAGAAAGTTTATTCTGCCGTGCCCTTTGGGATCAGCATTCACTTGGCTGATTAAGATTGCACATATAGGAATTATGAACTGGCCATCTAGTACCCCCATTCTATACCCTAGGGGGATCGAATTAGGTGAACTTATACCGTGCAGGATATTTTTTGGTATGTTCGCACTATGTACTTCCAGGGTTTTGCTAAGGGGCAGTTTGGACTTATTTGTTCACTTATGTTCCAGACATTTGTTGGGTTAGACACATAATTACGTTCCAGGGTGTGTGGATGGAAGTTTGACATCACAGAGTGTGAAATGTCTTTTGATTTTTTAGGAATCATTTATCTAGTATTTGGTTCTTTATTATGACAATTGCAAGGTTCAAAACCATTAGGGCTCAACTGTCATTCTGGGTGCCCTTGCTGATTTCCTTTTTTCGTGCCTGTCCATGGAGTACCCTTCCTTCTCTTATGGGTGTCTGTTCAAGTTCACTTAACGCATTTTGATGGCCGATACATCTGCCTAATGGTTGTTCATCCCCAAGACCTGGTACCTATTAGACGTTGGAACCATGATTTGCATTCTACCCTCACGCTCTGCAATGGTCTAACCCCCACCTGTGATCTCCTTAATTTTCCCCTGGTTTTGATCCAGTAAGTCAATCAGATGAGATCCTTGTGTGTCTTGGGAAATAAATTCACTGGCAGGAGTCTAGTAATATTTGATCCAAGGCATTATGTGGTTATTCAACAATCTGTGCCCCTTTGTCTCTAATTGTTGCAGTGAGAAATTATACCCGCCTCCTGCCCATCGAATCTCCCTATCTCATACCCATTGGGTCTTATTGCTTCTCATGGTGCCATAATAGTTTGGGAGCTATTATTGGTTTTAAAACTGAAGCAACACTCTCTGAAACGATTTCAATGTCTTCTCTTACAGACAGGTATTATCACAAAGAATGGTACTAGTAGAAGTATTTACGTGGGGGAGAAAAGACAACAAACCCCTCTTCCACTTAACAAAACACCCATGCAGGCTGTACCTACTGAGTAGAACACCCTGCCCTATTCAGAGGTTCTCTCCCTAGGAGCTCGGTGATGCACCACCTATCTAAAAGGGATAGTGAGGAAACTCTCCCTGATCAACAAGTAAAACCATATACTTAAAAGAATCAGTTCAAAAAAGGTCAGACACAAGTGTATGGGTACTATATCAGGGCAGTATACATTAGATTATGTCTCTTCCGTATGTGACAGGGAAAACACTGCTCTCCGGAATGTCTAACTATGTTTTAATCACCAAATTTAGCAGTTGCCCTGTCATATCGGAACTTGTTCTGATCTTGCTAAAACAACAGACACTCTGTGGAGGGCAAACAAAAAGACCTAGAGGCAAACGGATCTGTCTAGTCACATAAGTGGTTTATAACGTGTACAAGTTTCTTGAGTTGGACAGCGTTGTGCTCATGAGGAAGCTCTTGGGCAGGTTGGTCGACCGGTTTCGATAACCAGAATTATTTGGGTCATCTTCTTCAGGACCTAAATTTCTCATCATAGGATTCACTCCTTTTATGGACCATCAATGGATTCAGGCGACACCTCCGTTCCCCAATTACGAGCTAATGTAATACGAGCTAATGTAATCCTGCTCCTCCAGGAGTCTATGGCTCATCAGAGGCTGTCATGCCACTCTCTCAGTGGCGCCTTTGGCATAGAGCACGGCTAGGCAGCCATTAGTTGTTCCATCACACTCTGTGCTCAACAGGAGCTGCAGTCTTGTGTTTCACTGCTGCCATTGCTGAAGATCTTAGGTCACGCCTGCTTCAGCGTTTGGCGTGTAGCAATTTATGTGGTTAGTTTCCCTGCTGCTTATTGGTTACCAAACGCTAGGTTTTTTTCGGTCCCTCTGTTGGGAACTTTCTCCCTTCTGTCTCTCACTCACACGGCGCCCGACTCTTGCAGGTGCATCCGTGCATTTTGCCTTCGTTTCTGACTCTCTCTCTCTTTTCTTTGCGCTTCGGTGCTTTGCAGCAGTGCTTTCTCTTAACTTCCTTCACTGCACGATTCTCCGTGGTCCTCTCTGTTCACATCCCTTTTCTCTCGGCTGTTCTGGCTTACCCATTTATGCTTTGTGCTTTTGGAGTGTGGGGTCCCATCTCCTTGCTCCACTCGGATGGATACCCTCTCTCTGGACTCTTCACAGTAGAGCCTTAGAGGGACTTCGGATCTCGTGGTTACTTCAACTCTAAGCCATAGGAGTCCATCTTCCATCAGAAACTTTTGGAGGAGCCGTGTCCTACTGCTCTGAATCGACTGCTTGCTGGGGTTTTTTGTGCCTTCATGATGCTTTTTCCCCAGATGTCCCTCCCGGGAAAGGCGTCACAGGTGTACTGTTGTGTAAGCTTTCACTGTGGCTTCCTCTCGGTTTCGACAAATTCTTCATTAAAAAAAGAAGGATTACCGTGCCCGCCGACCCCAGATACCAACTAGCTTGGAATCCAGTCTCTCAGGTGATGAGGATGAGTAGAGTTAGAGTTCAGGGTAAGAACAGTCCAAGGGGCTGACAGTTTGCAACACCAAATACGGAAATGGCTAAACAGAGCAAGTGCAAGAACTGGTAGCTACCGTCCAGAATCTATCTGTGGAGGTACAGATCCTAAAGACGGAAAACAACATTTTGCGACAAATGGTATCAACTCGAGACCCCAGCCATGCTGACCTGCCACCCATGGCTCTACCATCAGGCAAGTTCGCTGGAACCCCAAAAAATCTTAAAGAGTTCCTGGATGCTTGCAGTATTCATTTCACCTTCCGGTTGAATACCTACACCACCGACCATGCCAGAGTAGGATTTGCCATCTCAAACATGACAGGAAACCCTCTGGCTTGGGCAACTCCTCTGGTCACCAGTTCTAGTTCGGTGTTACAAGATTATGGGGCTTTTATCGCGCAACTTAAACATGCCTTTGAGAGACCTGAGATTTCATATACAGCCTGTGAAAATCTTTTGGATGTCCGACAGGGGCAGTCAGATGTTCTTTCATACATTACTTCTTTCCAGAGGTTAGCCACTGAGACTGGGTGGCCAGAGCAATCTCAGTTCATCATATTTCAGCGCAGACATAGAGAGGAGATAAAAGACGAGTTGGCCAGGACTCCTCGACTCGCTTCCTTTGCCAAACTATTTTCAGCAGCACTCCAGATTCAATACAGATTGCAAGAAAGACGACACAAAAGGTGGCATCTCCAAACTCCGCTATGGTAACGGAACCTCCTCCTCCCATGGCCTCTACCTCGTTGCGAACAGATGAACCAATGCAGATAGGCACTGCCCGACCCTCTCTGACGCCAGAAGAGCAAAAACGCAGAAGAGAGAAGGGATTGTGCGCTTATTGCGGTTCAGACCAACATCAGATGCGGAATTACACAGAGATCTCACCACGACACTCACGAAACAAGAGCCCTCAGTCCTAGGAGACACAGGCGACAAAGTGGTGGCATCCAGTCCCTATGTTTCTCTTTCAATCAGTCCCACAAACACCCCAGACGATACCTGAGTTATGGTGCTCAATGTACTGCTCACCTTAGACCAACGCAATATCGAAGCCTTGGCCCTATTAGATTGCAGTGCTGCAGGAAACTTTGTGGACACGATCTGGGCAGATTAGTTGGGCCTACGCAGAATCAACATCAAGGAAGACCAAAAAGTCAAAGGAGTCGACAGTAGTCCTGTTAGCTCCGGACCAATTACACAAACCACAGAAGACCTAAAGGTAACCATCCAACATCACACGGAAGATATCAGGTTCTATATAATACATGCAGCACATTTTCCGATGATACTAGGAATCACATGGTTACAAAAGCACAACCCCCGGATCGACTGGTCCGCTAACTAATTAGGGTTTGATTTTCCATTTTATAAAAAGAACTGTCTTCATGAGATATCCTATCAAGAGGTGCACACTCTTCCGTCCATCACCAATATGACTATCGGGGTACATACAATCCCGTTTGATCTCTCGAACTTTGACGCAGTCTTTTTGGACAAAACGCTGTTGGAGCTACCTCCCCACCGACCAGAAGACTGCTCAATCGATGTGATAACTAACGCCTTGGTGCCCTTCAGGAGGATGTTTTCATTGTATCAGGTCGAGAAGAAAGCCTTCCGATCCATTCTGGACAACAATTTGTCCAACAGACTTATTCAACCCTCTAAGTCCCCAGCAGGTGCTCCCCTTTTCTTCATACGAAAAAGGGATTCACTCGATCTTCGGACTTGTATCGATTTTCGAGGGTTAAACAAGGTTACCGTCAGGGATTGCTATCCGATACCTCTCATCACAGACATCCTGAAGGCTGTGTAGGGAGACAAAATATTCTCCAAATTAGATAATCGCGGTGCCTACCATCTGTTGAGGATCCACTCTGGAGATGAGTGGAAAACGGCATTTAGGCCACCTTTTGGGTTATACGAATACTGTGTGATGCTGCTATGCTTAGTGAACGCCCCAGTCATTTTTCACCGGTTTATGGACCGTATCTTTTCAGACCTTATGAACATCTCGGTTATAATCTATCTGGATGACATCCTGGTATTCTCTCAGAATCTCCAAGATCAAAAACACCACCTCACCGAGGTGCTGAATCGGCTGAAGACTCACCATCTCCTAGCCAAGAAAGAAAAGTGCATTTTCGGGGTAGATACTGTACCCTACCTTGGGTTCATACTGTCTCAAGACAGAGTACAGATGGAAAAAAGAAGACTGAGGCAATACTCAACTGGACCGCCCCCACCTCGGTAAAAGAAGTTCAGAGGTTTCTGGGTTTAGCCCATTTTTATAGGCGTTTTATCCCCAAGGTCTCTGAGGTGGTTTTGCCCATAACACACTTGCTGAATAAATCTCTATGCCCTTCCTCTAGAGCCCTCAAGTGGACAAAAGCTTTTAACACCTGAAGGAGCTGTTCTGCAGTGCTCCTATTTTACGTCATCCGACCAAAGGAAACCCTTCATCCTTGAGACCGATGCCTCTGCTGCCGCAATAGGAGCAGTCCTGTTACAAGAACAAGACGAGGAGGAACATCCCATTGCCTATCTCTCACGCACTCTCACAGAGACCCAACCGAATTACTCTGTGATAGAGGGAAAACTCTTAACTATGAAGCTAGCCTGTGAGGAGTGGCAGCATTTGTTGCAAGGGGTCTGCATCCGTTCACCATACGGAATGATCATAAGAATGTCCAGGTGCTACAATCAATGGACTGTGTCAATTCACGTCAGGCCAGATGGGCTCACTTTTTCGCACAATATGACTTCCAGATTATATACATCCCTGGGAGTCAAAACACATTAGCAGACACCATGTCTCGTAAGACGGTCTTTCAATCACCACACTCTCCACAACCAGAAAGGTTCTTTCCGAGGAACAGAATCATTGCTCATGGTTCATCATTTCTGCAACAGGTGAAGGAGACCTTAATCATGGAGGGACACCTGATGCTAGAAGAATGCTTGTCAATCGGGAAGGCCTCTTGTTTCATGAACATCGGCTTTATGTGCCCACAGGACCCCTCCGACAAAAAGTAGTGTCATGGTGTCACAATCACAAGACGGCTGGACATAGAGGTCAAGCCGGTACCCTGGACTTGCTCAGGCGATTGTTTTATTGGCCTGGACTAATGGCAGATGCCAAAAGTCAAATGCACCCTTGTAAAGTGTGTGCGAGGAGTAAACATGTCACATCCAGACCCATCGGTCTGCTTGAACAAGGACCCGTGCCTTCTCGCACTTGGAGTCACATATCAACAGACTTTATTGTCGACCTGCCGAAGTCTCAATCATGCACCTGCATTATGGTAACAGTGGATACTCTGTCCAGGTTAGCACACTTTTCTCCGCTACTGGGACTCCCCACAGCTGTGGGCATGGCGGAGGTGTTCATTAAAGATGTGATCTGCCTCCATGGCATGCCTGATAAAATAACCTCTGTCAGGGGTAGCCAATACACCTCCAGGTTTTGGAAATCACTGTGGACCAACCTTGAAATCGAAAGAGCCCTATCGTCAGGGTTCCACTCCCAAACCAATGGGCAAATGGAAAGACTGAACAGCACTTTAGAGCAGTATTTCCGAAGCTTCATCAACCGAGAACAATACAACTGGATGGCTATGTTCAGACAGCAGAGTTTGCTTATACTAACTCCTGCCATACTGCCAATGGTCTTACTCGGTTCTACTGTACCTATAGACATCGTTCCCACACTGTGCTTCTGCTGACCTTGGTACAGACAATCTACTGGCCATAGAAGATCCCGATTGTCAGAAGCCCACAAGACCGCCAAGCTTTGCCTAGCAGACAGTCAGAAGGCATTTAAGATCCAAGACGAATGACACCGCCGGAAGGTACCTGAATGGAAGGTGGACACCAGGGTATGTCTCTCAACCAAGAACTTGCCGCAATGAGCACGTCCTTCTAAATGATATCCCCGCTACATCGCCCCTTACATCATTGTAGCTATGATGAATCCTGTGACATTTCGGCTGAAATTGCACCCTACCCTTCAACGCATCCACCCAGTATTTCATTCCTCTCTCCTGAAGGAGGCAGCCCAAGACCCTGGTCATCGACCTTACCCGTTGCAAACTCTGACCCTTTCTGAAGCAGATCTGGGATTCCGATACAAGCGAGATCACCTGGAGTATCTGGTCCATTGGAAGGGGTACTCTAGATCGGAGGATTCATGGGAACCTACCTCGCATATTTCAGCTCCGGACCTCCGCAGGAAATTCCATCGGGCGCATCCGGGGAAGCCAGGTGGTACCCTATATGGGAGGGGGCATACTGTCATGCGCCTTTCAGAGCACGGCTAGGCAGCCATTAGTTGTTCCATCACGTTTGGGGGTGCAACGGGAGCTGCGGTCTAGTTTTTCACCGCCGCCATTGCTGAAGCTCTTATGTCACGCCTGCTTCAGGGTTTGGGGCGTATCAACCTATGCGGTTAGTTTCCCTGCTGCTTGTTGGTTACCAAACGCTCGTTTTTCTTTCAGTCTCTCTGTTGGGAACTTTCTCCCTTCTGTCTCTTACTCACACGGCGCCAGGCTCCTGCAGGTGCGTCCGTGCCTTTTGCCTTCGTTTCCGACTCTCTCTCTCTTTTCTTTGCGCTTCAGTGCTTTGCTGCAGTGCTTTCTCTTATCTTCCTTCACCGCATGATTCTCTGTGGTCCTCTCTGTTTACATCCCTTTTCTCTCGACTGTTCTGGCTTACTCGTGTATGCTTTGTGCTCTCGGAGTGTGGAGTCCTGTCTCCTTGCTCCACTCGGATGGATACCCTCTCTCTGGACTCTTCACAGTAGAGCCTCAGAGGGACTTCGGATCTCGTGGTTACTTCAACTCTGAGGCATAGGAGCCCATCTGCCATCAGAACCTTTTGGAGGAGCTATGTCCTACCGCTGTGAATCAACTGCTTGTTGGGGTTTTTTGTGCCTTCATGAGGCTTTATCCCCAGAAGTCCCTTCCAGGAAAGGAGTCACAGGTTTGCTGTTGTGTAAGCTTTCACTCTGTCTTCCTCTCGGGTTCGACACATTCTTCATAAAAAAAGAAGGATTACCGTGCCCGCTGACCCCAGATACCAACCAGCTCGGAATCCAGTCTCTCAGGTTAGGAAGAGGAGGAGAGTTGGGGTTCAGGGGAAGAACAGTCCAAGGGGCTAACAGAGGCAGAATGTGGATTTTCGTACTGTCACTGCATCTCGAATGAGGCAAGCTTTTTTATTGGAATCGGACCATGAACTTCTGTGAGTCTGCCATGTGTACCATTTCGCTTTTAAGCGTGAAGCTCAATACCCTCGGTTTCCGGTTATCACAGCATCGGACCGTTTGTCTGCTGTACGTGTACGAACATTTGCCCGCGGCACCCGAGTAGCAGGAAAACCTACTTGGCCCAGTCCACGGTAGACTCCTGGACAAGCAGGATTGCACTAGCTCGTTATTGGGGAACAGAGATGTCACCTGGATTACAATGATGGTCCATAGAAGGAGTGAATCCTATGATAAGAAATGTAGGTCCTGAAGAAGATTACCCAAATAAATGTGGTTATCGAAACCGATCGTCTAACCTGCCCATGAGCCTCCTCATGAGCTCAACGCTTTCAAACTCAAGAAACTTGTACACGTTATAAACCACTTTTGTGACTAGATAGGTTTGTTTCCCTCTAGGTCTTTTTGTTTGCCCTCCACAGAGCGTCTGTTGTTTTAATAAGATCAGAACATGTTCCGATATGACAGGACAACTGCTCAATTTGGTGATTAAAACATATATAGAAATTCCAGGCAGCAGTGTTTTCCCTGTCACATACGGAAGAGACGTAATCTACTGTATGCTGTCTTGATATAGTTCCCCTACACTTGTGTCTAACCTTTTTTAACTGACTCTTTTAGGTATATGTGTATACTTGTTGATCAGGGAGAGTTTTCTCGCTATCCATTTTAGATATGCAGTGCATCACCGAGCTCCTAGGGAGAGACCCTCCAAATAGGGGCAGGGTGTTCTTCTGAGTAGGGACAGCCTTCATGTGTATTCTGTTAAGTAGTAGAGGGGATTGTTGTCTTTTCTTCCTCACATAAGTACTTCTCCTAGTACCGTTCTTTGTGATAACATATATTGCCCTAACGGTAGGCATGCAATCATGACCAAATTAGTCTAGACTTAAGCCCTAGGTGTTTTTGTTCTCTTACAGAAATGCTGACGCTGCTGCCGCTTTCCGGCAGCCTCTGGCTGCTTTAGAATTAACATTTGGACCTTCGATATCATGCAATAAGTATTTAATTTCAGTTATATGATATGATATTATATGGCATTTGTAACGCGCCTATACACAAGTGTTTCAAGGCGCATCGAGCCAGGGAGGGGGAACAGGGGGAGGACAGACAACGATCCTACTAGGCCAGGTGTCATTCAGACCGCGCAAGTGCAGGGGTAGGGGGAAGGGAAAAGTGCAGTACAAGATAAGTAGAATAGAAATAAATAGATAAATAATAAATAGGGCCAGCTGGTGGCAAGTGCAAGGTAAGTGCAGACAAGTGCTGGGAAGGGGGGGCTGTAGGGATACAGAGAACAGTCCCGCAGTGCAGGGGTTGCCAGGGAGCCAGTGCAAGTGGAGAGTGGCTGGGCCCAGGACCGAGGTCGGTGAGAGTGGCCAAGTTTCAGATTCAGTGCAAAATTTTGTGAAGAATTAGCAGGGGAGAGGGAGAGAGAAAGCAGAAGCAAAGAGGAAGGTTTTGAGGTGCTTCCGGAACCGGAGATGGTTCTCCTCGAGTTTCCGGGAGGCAGGAAGGCTGTTCCAGAGGGAGGCTCCTGCCGCGGAGAGAGATCTACCCCCAGCTCGTTGCTTCGAGAAGCGGTTGACCCTGAGGGAGTTGGAGACGAATGAGCGAAGGGCTCGGGAAGGAAGATATTTAGGAAGAGAGAGTTGCAGGTATTTAGGCCCCAGGCCCCAGAAGGCCTTGTGGACAATGCAGAGGGTTTTGAACTTAATCCTCACAGCCACTGGGAGCCAGTGTAGAGATTTCAGTCCTGGAGAGATACGGTCCCTGGGCTTGAGGCCAAGGACAAGTCTCGCAGTTCTGTTCTGGATGAGTTGCAGAGGGCGGAGAGTGGAGGCAGGCAGATTAAGATAGAGACTGTTACAATAGTCCAGCTTCGAGAGAACCAGGGCTCGGGAGACAGTGAGCTTCTGGGGGAAGGAGAGGAAGGGAATAATACCTCTAAGGAGGTGCAGCTGGTAGTGTGACTTCTTAGAGACGTCAGATATATGAGGAGAGAAGGAGAGTGTGGAGTCAAAGATGACACCGAGGTTTTTTGCCTTGCAGGTAGGAGCAGGAAGAGGCCCAAGAGAGGCTGGCCAGAGAGCTGCAGGGAAGGAGGGAGTGGGTGTGCCGATGAGTAGAATCTCAGTCTTACTAGCATTAAGGCGGAGGTCGTTGGCAGCACACCATTCCTGGATAGCGGACAGACAGTCAGAGATGAGGGCAGGAGAGGAGGAGGCCGAGGGTAGCCTGAAAATGAGCTGGGTATCGTCCGCATAGCACTGAAAGTTGGGGCAGAGGGCGGCGATGCGGTGGGCAAGAAGTGCCAGATACTGGTTGAAAAGCCAGGGAGAGAGATTAGATCCCTGGGGAACACCACAGGTGGAGAAAAAGATGTCAGAGAGGAAGGACCCAAGTTGGACCTGGGAGAGTCGATTGGAAAGGAAAGAGGTCAGCCACGCCAGAGCCTGACCAGTGATACCCAGGTTATCGCGGAGACGGTTGAGCAGGATGGCATGGTTGACAGTGTCAAAGGCAGAAGAGAGATCGAGCAGAATGAGAACACACGGAGTGTTGGAGTCGAGGTTCAAGAGCAGGTCATCACGGATGTTCAGGAGAGCAGTTTCCGTGCTTCTGGCCGCTGTGAAGCCGGATTGGTGGTCATGAAGACTACCAACAGCTTCAGCATGGAGGTTAAGCTGGGAGTTGGCCAGTTTCTCCAGGAGCTTGCCCAGGAAGGGAGTGATGGAGATTGGGCGATAGTTAGCCGGGCAGGAGGGGTCGGCAGATGGTTTCTTAAGAAGAGGGTGCACAAGGGAGTGCTTGAGGGGGGATGGGAAGACTCCAGAGGCGAAGGAGAGGTTGCAAAAGTCAGCCAGGGCAGGAGCCAGGGAGTCGATGTGGTCCTTGATAGTTTTGGAGGAACAGGGGTGAACCTGTTTAGACGAGACTTTCATAGATCGGACTTGTCTGGAAACTTCGTCAGCAGAGAAAAGGGGAAAGGCAGAGAAGGAGGGAGGAGGGGTGGCTGCAGAAGGGCCGGAGGAAGAGCAGGGAAGCGAGGGAGGGAGGTGATAAGAAGAGAGTGAGGACAGGATGTCCCGAGTTTTAGAGATGAAGTGAGAGGCCAGTGCAGTACAGAGGGCCTGGGAGGGGACAGGAGAGGTAGAGACTGCAACAGGGGTGACAAGCTCCTTGCAGATTTTAAAGAGTTCAGCCGAATTGTTAGATGCCGCAGAGATGCGGGCTTGGATAAGGGCTCTCTTCTTGGTGAGAACGGAGAGATGGTATTGCCTTTGGAGCAGGCGGCAGGCCAGTTTGTCAGAGGATGAACAAGAAGCATGCCATTTCCTCTCTGCCACCCTGCACTTGCGTTTTAGGGTGACGAGATCCGAATTATACCAGGAGTTACATTTGGCTTTGGGCTTCAGGCGGATTCTCATGACAGGGGCAAGGATATCAAGAGTATCAGAAATAGCAGAGTGGAGCAAGGAGAGGACTGTGTCAGGGTGGGAGTCAGAAGAGGGAGGGGGGGGGAGAAGGTGGCAGCGAAAGCCTCAACTGACACGCGCTTCATGGGTCGGATGACCGAGAAGGTGGGTGGCAATGATGAGGGTGGCTTGGCCTGTGGGGTAGGGAGGGTGAGGTGGGAGGATAGGAGAAAGTGATCACTCCAGGAGAAAGGAGTGGAGAGTGGGACTGAGAGGGGAAAGTCAGAAGAGATCAGAACATCAAGAGTGTGCCCTGCAGAATGAGTAGGCCCAGATGGGAGAATAGAGAGTGAGAGAGAGTCGCAGAGGTCACGAAAGAGTCCAGTGGGGGGACAGGAGGCATCTAGGTGGATGTTGAAGTCACCAAGAAGGAGGAGTTGAGTGGTAGTGGACAGGAGTGAGGAGGAGAGGTCAGCCCACTCGGATAGGAAGGAGGAAATTTGACCAGGTGGCCGATAGATAGTAGCCACGGTAAGGGAATGGCTAGGAGAGAGAGAGTCGGCAGACAAGACATTCAAAAGAGGAATAGGTCTGCGTAAGAAACACTTTATGAAAGTGTTTATATCCCTAATGGGTTCAAACAATTTAGAAACCCTTTTGCTCCCCCCTTTTGGTGAAATGGACTGTACAGCTTTCCTTTTTGTCATTTTTTGACAGGCAAATATACCCTTAAAGTGCATAAGTGCAAAAGAGAGTCACTTAGAGGCACGTGAAGAGACAATTGGAAGTTATTGCCACACTTTCTATGCCAATTGGGCAATACCAGCAATCTATTAAGAGCACAAAATGGACATACACGGTCACAATATTACCACAATGATTAAAAACCACTAAAACTAAATATAAAAATGTTAAGATGCACACTCTATAATTGCTTAGTGCAAAGAATTGACCTTCTCGCTTTTGGACAACTGAAATATTAGAACAACCAATCTTTTTCCAGCTCCAGAAAGCGCAAAGAGGAGTTGTGCAGTGTACTAAAAGTAAAGAATGAGACAATCAACCTAGAAGACGGTCAACCTAGTTCCACGGTCTGCGGGTGAAAATAAGGGGGCCGGTTGGTTTGTATTGCTCAGTCAATGTTCCTGTCCACTCTTGGGGTCGCATCCACAGTTTTTAATTAGCAGGTAGGGAAGGAGCACCAGACAGCTTAAGGGGCACGCTTAGTCCAAGCCCCAAACCCCTCACCTACTCTGTTAATTCCGCTTAATTTCCTTTGCTCTTAGTTGTTAGCCCTTAGTCATTCAAAAAACCTTTGTTTCATTTTACAAATATACGACCACAGAAAGGTGGCAGCTAAGGCAATAAATGGATAACCATCCCTCAATGTCTGTTGGGAAACAAAGGGACCAGCAACACACCAGCATGTGCAGTTACCAGTTTATCGTCCAAGCCTCGATTCTCCTGCATTCAATCCAGAGTGTGGGGTAATAATGAAATGCATAATGTTGAATTTGTATCACAGCAGGAAAATAAATGGGTCCAATTTGCAGCTGCTCTCCACCGAGTAGGCTACAACACCTGCACCCTTAATCCCAGTGGGTCCAAGAAGAAATGTCTTCACCAGGTCTAAAGACTGCTCACCCTTCTCTCGCGAAACTCCCTGTGAGAGCCCAACTCCCACGCACTTAATCCCTGCGGGCTTCATCGCCGTGGGTACTGCTGGTGCCTGGCCTCCTTCAGCAGCGTGACGGTGACCCTGCAGGGCAAGAAATCAGCAGAAAAGCAGGACTCATCTCCCGTGCCCTTAATCCCTGCAGGCATCGGACCTGTGGGTACTGCCAGTGCCTTTTAAGGATAAGGGGGTGTGGCCTCCTTCAGCAGCGTGACGATGGCACTGCAGGGAAAGAAAACAGCAGAAAAGCTTGACGCAACTACCGTGCTCTTAATCCCTGCAGGTTGTGTGCAATTACTGCCAGTGCCTGGTAAGTATAAGGGGGTGTGGCCTTCTTCAGTAGCGTGACGGTGGCCATCCAGGGCAAGAAAACAGCAGAAATGCGGCGTGCAGCTTCTGCACCCTTACTCCCCGCGGGCTAATGTATTTTGAAATCTAATGGCCAATATTCATGCTATCTTATTTACTATCTGGTATTTTTCATCTGAATTATTCGTATGACGGTGCTGCTGCTTGTTTATGTACAGCACAGAGAATAGTCACTATCGAAGTGAAATAAGTAGATAGATAGATAGATAGATAGATAGATAGATAGATAGATACAACCCTCTTTTGGAATGGAAAGGGAAGAGCTTGCAAAACATAGATGCACTTTGTTAGGAGGCCCCTTTTAATAGTGTTAATTTTCCCCACTGTGTCAGACAAATGCTATCCCATCTTGCAGTGTGAAGTTTGATCTTTTCGAATACAACATCAAAGTTTTTAGTTAGTCGTTTTTTCAAATGTTATGCCATTTATAAAAATAGAAAACATGTAAACAAAAAAATGGCCGCCATGGCGGCCTGTCGTGGATCAGGAGCGGACGCGCTGGGGACGGGATTGTTCGGATTGGGTTTGCAGGGGGAGGGAAAACACTTACCTGAATCCCCACTGTGGGAACATGGCAGCCTCCAGCCGTGTGGTTGCTCGGAGCGGGGTTACCCCATTCCGAGCCTCCTCATTGGCTGAGAGGCTGCCAGCCCCCACCGGGGAAAAGAAGGAACGCAGAGGGGAGAAGGATTCCAGGGATTCTCGTTCGGGTAATCCCCCGCGAAGGCGAATGAGATTGCTTGTTACAATCTTATTGTCCCTCGTCGGGTACTAATTCTTAATAAGCATCAGGCAGCCAAATTGGTCGCATTTACAATCTCTTTTAGTATTAAACCAATAGTGCTGACAATCAGGGGTTCTGTTATTAGAATGATCACTTCATAACGTACGCATCAAATAAAGAGACAGACGCAATCCCCTGGATCTGTTGCCACTTTTCTGTATGGTATTTAGCTGTGACTTCACTGATCTCAATCGGCTTTTCTGTTTACTTAATGAGATCTATGTCACTGCATTTGCAGAGCAACCCATCAACCAACGGGAGGTTATGATTAGGTTTGTCTCAGACAAATGTAGATATTCCACATAAAAACCTTGTTAACGTCATTTTATGGTTGCAATGCAAAGCTACACAATCCCAACAATCCACCAGGTAGGGTTTCCAAAGCAACCATACCTCTGCTACCACTGCCATAGAACAATTACAACTCGGTCACTGCTAATTGGCACATTTTTGGGTTTTGTCATTTTGTATTGCAACCACAACTTGCTTTTAATAATGCTTTTATGCAGGATTTCTATTTTTTTTTGCATTAGTGCACAATGGGCTGTTGGACACACCTTTTAAAATATACTAAAGTCTGCAATTTCCACAAAGTATATGCAAACTTTGTGAGCAGACACACCATACATAACCTGGAGTGCTGCCTAGAACTGTTCACTCGCCCATTCACACATCAAAACATACATTAGCCAAGAGTAGCAGAAACATGACTCTAGCCACCAATAAGGTCAAAGACGAGCCCCCTTTTATAACAGCACGGATCTAAAAACACTGCAGCCCAGCCCTTGCTTCAAAAGTAGGTAAAAGGTAGCACTTTCGTAGGAATGTAGTGGAAAGGGAGAACACATAATTTCATGCAGTTTATTGTGTGAATGGGAGAACAATTGCATGGCATGTTCGTAAATCTCACATGACCCTCTCATGGTTTTCCAGTGGCCTAGTCTCAGAGCACACAAAACGGGTCTATGCCCAAGTCCAAAATCTGCACGCCTGAAGGGACGACGTGCAATTGCCTATGATCATGCCCACTGGATTCAGGGCATCGGCCTCTGGTCATGCCCCAAGTCTTCCAGTAGAACCAATGGCCATAGTAAGTGCGTAATGGTATGAGGGACTTTTTGAAAAGACACCTTCCAAATGGTACCTCGCGACCAATTGTTGAGCAAGTGAAGAGAGTTCCTAGAGTTTATGATAGTAGGTTTACATGAATAGTTAAGCACTGCGTCGCATGGATTAAGCTGCCGCGGAGACTTTGGGCCCCTCTACTCCGTTTGTAAAAAGTGATTCTGGTTAGAGTGAGCTTACAAATAACCATGCGCCGTTAAATAAAGAGATGAGGAAATCTTACTGCAGTGGAAAGATTCAGTATTTCTTTTATTTCGAAATTAAAGCCTTTGTGGAGGACACGTGTTTTGGCAAACCATGCCCTTTTCAAATCCAGGCCAAATTCGGTTTCAAAATGATGTCAGCATAATGCAGTAGTGTGCAGTAAGTCATGAGATCAATCCCGCCTCATTGTAAACAGTCCTCCGTGTGCCGTTCACGGCACACGGAGGACTGTTTAAAAGGGCATGGTTTGCCGAAACACGTGTCATCCACAAAGGCTTTAATTTCAAAATAAAAGAAATACTGATTCTTTCCACTGCAATAAGATTTCCTCATCTCTTTATTTAACGGCGCATGGTTATTTGTAAGCTCACTCTAACCAGAATCGCCATAGTAAGTGGCCATTGTGTCCTAGGACATGCACCTCAGGGGCACAGGTGATTGTCATTGACTACTTGGTATGGTTTGCGGCTCCCAGAGCGTTGAGTTTCAGAAGAAGCTGCCTTCTGGTCCAAAAAATGAACGTGTGCGTTTTTGACACAAATCTGTCCAGTGATAAAAAAATAATAATCATCCAATAGTGACCAAAATCCAGTGTTGCATAATAAATGTCTTTGCCAGCACCCTCACGACCCCCGCCCCTCCCTTCCTTGCCTTCACTCCCGTTTCCCGCCACACCTTCTTACTTCTGCTTTCACCTCTGCACAACCCCTTCACTGCAGTTCACCACTTCCACCTCCTTCACATGCACACAGACGAACAACTATTTACATGCATGCACATGCACACACGTGTCCCTGTACCCAAAACACACAATTGCTGACATACATACACATACACACACACACACACACGCATACAAAAAAGTGTTTTTAAGTTACCTGATCTGTCAACCGACCTCAGGTGGGCTCCAGGGCACGGTGCAAGTTTGCCCACAATTTACCCTTTTCTTGTACACTTTAAAAGAACATTTGGTTTAAAATATTTGAAAATGATAAGCTTCTTCCTACTCTTATCCAGTGGTCGAAGTGATCAAGAGCGGTTGGGAGCAGTGCTCCTATACTATTTTTAATCAACGTAGTTTCTAAGTTGTGTGTGTGTTTTCTTAGTGCTCAAATGCAACATTAGTTGGTGATTGGGAGGTTTTAGATTTGCACATGCCAATGCCTCGTTTTTTAATTTCATTTTGTGATTTGCTGAAAAAATAACTTGCTCGATTGCACATCTTAGTTTGTTGTTTGTATGGAAGTTAATAGGTTGGAAAAGAAAACCACAACTCAGACTTTTTACCTGCTTATTAATGAACATGGCGGAGTAAACACCTCTTTCCCCTGGGCCCAGGTACCTGCTCACCCTGCCGCCCTCCTGCACTGCCTCATGGCCACCCCTTGCACTGGTGGACTGTATCTGTACCCATACAGCCACCCCCCCCCTTTTCTTATTTCTGCACTTTTCAGATTTACCCAGTCTGCTGCCATAAACACAGCACTTGCCACTTGCTGGGGACACTACCACTGTTTATTGCCTCCATTTTCTTTGTATTTGTATGTATTATTTATTTATCTGATCTCCTCTGCTCTGCACTTTCCACTCTCCCCCTTCCATGCACTTTTTCCCTTTTCCCTTTCCCATGCACTTGTGCGTTCTTAATGGCACTGGGCCTAGTAAGATCGTTGTTGTTTTGTGTTCTCCCCTGCTTCCCCTCCCTTGCCTAGTTGCGCTCTGAAACACTTGTGTACGAGCGTGATACAAATAAAATATGATATCATATCAGTAAGGCCAACATTAGCAGCAAGAACAGTTCATTTGGAATTTTAAGCGGGCCACTGAAGAGGGAACTAGACCAGAGCAATTATAAGTAGGAAGTGGGTATTACCATAAGAAGAAGACCTAATTGGAAGGGTAACAATTATGGACTGGAACAGGGCCGTTCATAAAAAGATTGACACACTGGGACGGAACAGCAAAACCAATTAGTAGACCACTCGCCGAGAGCAATGTTTTAAAAGAGGAATTGCCTACTCACATGCAGCAGTCTGCAACCTGTGGCTCTTGAGATGTTTTGGACTACTACTCCCATAAACCTTCTACATGGCTATGTCGGCTACATGGGATCAGAGTTGTAGTCCAAAACATCTGGAGTGCCCAACGTTGCAGACGTCTGATAACTTGGACATTGCAATTAGCATGAGGAGATTGTAAATTACAATTGGTGTGGGGAGCCGATGACACTGTGGAAATAAAGTTATCACTGAACAAGGGAACATGCAGACTTACCAAGAGGAGTGCAGCATTACACATAAACAGAGGCGTTGCTAAGGGGGCCTAGGGGGGGTATAGCCCCTGGTCTTTTGGTTGTAGCCCCGGATAGAATCTCAGGACCTATATCCAAAAGGCTAGTTAGCCCCCAGTCCCAGCAGTTCTGACATTAGCATAACCTTAAGGGAAGCAGTGGGGGTGTCGAGGGGATGCCAGGGCCTTAAGGGAAGCAGTGGGGGTGTTGAGGGGATGCCAGGGCCTCAAGGGAAGCAGTGGGGGTGTCGGGGGGATGCCAGGGCCTCAAGGGAAGCAGTGGGGGTGTCGGGGGGATGCCAGGGCCTCAAGGGAAGCAGTGGGGGTGTCGGGGGGATGCCAGGGCCTCAAGGGAAGCAGTGGGGGTGTCGGGGGGATGCCAGGGCTTTAAGGGAAGCAGTGGGGGCGTCGGGGGGATGCCAGGGCCTCAAGGGAAGCAGTGGGGGCGTCAGGGGGATGCCAGGGCCTCAAGGGAAGCAGTGGGGGCGTCGGGGGGATGTCAGGGCCTCAAGGGAAGCAGCGGGGGCGTCGGGGGGAGGCCAGGGCCTCAAGGGAAGCAGCGGGGGCGTCGGGGGGATGCCAGGGCCTCAAGGGAAGCAGCGGGGGCGTCGAGGGGATGCCAGGGCCTCAAGGGAAGCAGCGGGGGCGTCGAGGGGATGCCAGGGCCTCAAGGGAAGCAGCGGGGGCGTCGAGGGGATGCCAGGGCCTCAAGGGAAGCAGCGGGGGCGTCGAGGGGATGCCAGGGCCTCAAGGGAAGCAGCGGGGGCGTCGAGGGGATGCCAGGGCCTCAAGGGAAGCAGCGGGGGTGTCGAGGGGATGCCAGGACCTTACGGGAAGCAGCGGGGGTGTGGAGGGGATGCCAGGGCCTTAAGGGAAGCATTGGGGGTGTCGAGGGGATGCCAGAGCCTTACGGGAAGCAGCGGGGGTGTCGAGGGGATGCCAGGACCTTAAGGGAAGCAGCGGGGGTGTCGAGGGGATGCCAGGGCCTTAAGGGAAGCAGTGGGGGTGTCGAGGGGATGCCAGAGAAGATCAGTGATTTCCATGCACTCTTAATCTGGAAACGGTTGCGGCCAATAACCTGCGGTTTGCAAACACAGTTATACATACGAAATTAAGTTTATGAGGAAACAACTCGTTATTAAATATTGGATTGAATTATAAATGGTTTGTTCCGAATTCTGGTATTAATGAAGTACAATAATAATTCGAAGAGAAAATACATTTCTTTAACCCTATTTAGTGTATCAGTCTTGCCACTGCGAGAGGAAATTAGTTGTGACACAACACTACAGATATTGTTCCCATAAAAAAGAAATACAGAAAAAAACATTGATAATCTAATCTCAGAGATGTAAACCTATATGTTCAGTATAATTTTTAATTTTACGAGTTATGAACGATCTTTTTTAATAATAAGAACTGAGTGTTAAACAGTCATTGGACGATGGACTCCATTAGAATAAACATCAATTGTGAAATATATTGTAATAACACATTCTGAAAACATTTTAAATCAACAATATATGTTTAACAGCACTGGCGTACATCCAGTATTTTTCAGGATGTTTTGAGGTACCCCACCAAATGTATAAGCCACAATTACATATCAGGAAGTATTCATCTAAATATGTTTCTCTCCAAATAATGCTGGGCTAGCTGTTCCTTTCTTTCGGCCCAGTGTGCTGTATTATCCCAGCAGGAGGCATTATGGTAGCTCGACACTGCTGGCTACTTTTGCGCTGACCCCTGTTGAGATCAGAGAGCATTAGGGAATGAAAAGGAACACTAAACACACAGAAAAAGATCAGAACTAAAAACTGTATTTAGAAAACGACGCCCTGTGCCATCAAGAGCAAATAAGGCCCCAATTGTACTGTGACCGCACATTCTTGTTGAAATAGGTTATTTCAGGCCATTCATTTACCATTTATAAATGTGAAGTAATTAATTACGTTTTTTGTTTTAGTTCTTCAAAGCACTGTGCTTAAAATAATAGCATTGCAAAATAAGCCCTCACTTTATTCAGGGGTAATACACAACTTCCTTCCATTCTACAGAAACCTTTCATTGGTGAAAGTGCCATTAGCAATAATTGCCTTAGTGCAATTTCTGCCATAGTGCTAGGACTAGGGAAAACATTGCCCCGGAGCAAATATGCATTGGAAGAACACGTGTTTTCATAGTAGGTGTTTATTATTACCCTAGTGCCTATTTACACTTGGACGTATGCAACATGTCTGTAATATTCCCCAAGATATCACACATTTTGCTACACAGTTACTCAACTGTTGTGATCAAAAATTCCACCACACGATGCATTTTACTGGTTGACAAATTGAAATTAAAAAATGGCTGATAAATGTATCTTTCGATCAGTAAAATGTAGTGTGAATGTCGGATGTATTAGCTAGCGAATTTAAAAATGTTAAATTCAAATAAAAGTCTGTTTCATCCAACACATGTTCTTCACTTCTCTTTCTTTGTCATAGATACACTGTGAGGATTATCTCCCCGTGAAAATATAAGTATAGATAGTGACCTTCCCGACTTTTATCACCCACAATTTCACTTCAAAATGTATTAATATTCCCATTGGCGAACCCCCATATTGTTCTGTGGGTTTACATTCTGGAAAAACATGTTTCTCAGAGAGTATTTGCATCCCCTGCTTATGCTTACATCCCTTGACAAAGGCACTCATGTAGCTCTGGGGAGTGCAGATTTCGATGCAGAAGTGACGTTTCTATTGCTCATTAGAGTGTCACCGCATTGTCGCATGTATTTCATTCTGCGATATTTTTGCTGCCAATTAATATTCTTTGGAGTTTTAAACATTCATTCGATGTAAAATTCCATGTTACAAACTAAGAAACCACGAAAAGCCGGAAATGATATTGAAGTTTAGAGGACAGTTGTAGTCTCATCTTTCTCGAAAATTAATTCTCGAATAGAATTTAATTGAGTGACTTGAAGAAAGCAATGCAAATGCTGAGCTCCTCCTCGTACGTATTCCCTACCAATACCCCTGGCACTCCAACATGTGTTCTTTGAAACCACATTTTTGTCTAGCTCCCACCTAAGAGAACAAGGTCAACACCATCTATTTTTGAACTTTTACCCTGGATTATCATTGTTTTGCAAGCAAATGCAAGCCTTATTGACTGGTATTGACATGTTTACGTTTTTTCTAGGGTTTCCTTTTAATGTTTTTCCTCACATTTGTTTTTGCTTCTTAAACTTGAAATATATTGTATTGAACTTGGATTTTCGTTATAATTTTCTAATCTCTTTCCTGCTTTGCTTGTGTTTTTACCCCTGTTACACTTCATGCATCAGTTTATGAGTCAGTCTTGTGGCTGACCCAAGCTACCCAATGGTAAGAGTGGGATGCCATTCACATCTACTGGTCTGCCTTTTTAGAGTCCTATGAGAAACCTGAAGGTGTCTCACCCTCTGGTCCCTGGAGATCTGTCTTCCCTGTGGGTGGACAAGTGGGGGGATTGCCTGGATGAGGGGTCTTTGGGGAGTGGAAGTGGGACACTGATGGTTGAGATGTGGTACCCCCTTCTTTATGACACCTTTCCCTATCCTACCCTGTAGGATACCTAAAAGCTCTACCCGCCCTTTTCCAACAGAAACACTTTCCTACACCGTGACAGACAACGGACTAACATCAGAGCCGTTTACCTGACATTTCCCAACACGAGGTTCAGGCAGAGTCAGGCAATTGACAATAACCATGCAGACCTGACGGCCCTTTACTTTACCCACAGGGATAAAAGGTGGAGCAAGAGAGAACACTACAAGCAAGGCTGAACGCATGAGGAAACAGCTACACCAAACCGGCAGTTCAAACGGAGGAGAAATGTGGTGAGACCTGGAAGGAAGGATGACGAAGGGGGAACTGTCCTTGCCCTTTTCAACTCAGACCTGCAATGCCTCCAAAATTGGAATTATAAGACCAGGAAGTACAGCTGACACGTGGAGTGATCCATGTCAACGGTGCACACGGGCCTCCCTCATTGATAGCACAAGCGGGGAGGCACCTTGGCTACCGTGGTACCATCCTTGACTCCAGAGGTAAGCCAAGCCAGGTGGCACAGCGCAATTGGTGAGTCGGAGGGAGCCGATAGCAAATTGACTGTGTTGAATCCAAAGTTGCAAAGGGCAATATTAGATGAATGCAAGAACTTGAGAACAAAGGATTTGTGTTTATTGAGAAAGCCCAGAGAAGGGCCACCTGCAGAGCGGTTAGGCGTGACAGGAGTGCTCATTCAAAGGACTCTCGCTGGCCCCTTTTGGGTTGAACCTACAAGTACCAGAAGATCCTGGGAAAAGGATGGTGTGAGGGGTAGGAGTGATCCTAATAGGGTCATGTCAAATCCCTTGTACACTTGAAAGTCTCTTAGCCATTGCCAAAGGGCAAACTGAGACAAGTGAATCCCATATCATGATAAAGCAAAGTGAACTGTGAAATTGGCCAATGTGAACCCGGCGAAGGGATGCCTGCGAGTTGGGGTGAAGAGTAATACACCGTGAACATTGTGTTGACAAGAGTAAACCCGGTGAATGGTTTTCTGCAGTGGGAAGTTGTTTAAAAAGGCATTTGAATATTGCAAGCTGCATTTGAAAGGCTGTAGTGAACCTGACAGAGGGAGGCCCAAGTTGCAAGAAGTATCCAAGCACAGCAGAGGAAGATCCAAGGGGCGAAGGGCAATCACCCAAGGTGCAAGATTATCTAAAGAACATTTGTTTGTTTGTTGTTTTAATCCAGCAGGACTTCTAAGTCAAGAGACTTTGTAGTAAAGAGACTTGACCCCTGAAGGTCCAGGCTTCATTGAACTTGAATCGTGAACATTGTGCTGGTGAGACCAAGGAGTGTGCTGTGCTCCAAAGTCCTGCTTTATCCCGTGCTATAAACGTGGGGAAGGGAGACCCAGCTGTTCCTTCCTGACTTTATCTCACCCATTATAAAGTTCAATAAACACCCTTAAACTGTGATTACTTGTGTCTGTCTTTACAGTTGCCACCATGAGTTCCTTACAGTACATGGTGTTGTGCTAGAACATGTATCTAAGCCACTCATCCCCTCTTTCCAACAGCCTGATTCTAAGAGTTCTGGAGAAGGAAAGTGAAATACCCAACTGCTTGCTCACCCATGCAATTTTCACCCTCATTGTGATAGCAGACCACACCCTGCATTGCATTGAAAACATGGGACCTCAGGCAGATTCCAAGTTCTGGTGCCTTTCCCTGAAGGGCGTGGTAAATCAGGAGCAAGCTCTAACATGCAGGCTTGTTAGGGAGAATTCTCAAGAATGTGCTAATTTCCATTACCTTTTGAGACCCCCAGCAACTTTGCTGGATTTCTAGGATTTGATTTTCTCCCTGGGAAGAGTGTGAGCCTTTTTTCCCCACTCATCCATGTATTTTGATGTGTGTTTTACTTTTGTGTTCTTTGGTTATGGAGTTTAACTCCATAGGCATCATCTTTTTCTGTGTGTCACACAGCACCTTCAGTGCAGTGGCACAGGGATGTCTTTCAGACTTCCCCATGTTTAAATGCCTTCTCTGGTACTGACAACTGTCTCCCAGAGCATGTAAAGTTAAATTTGCTTTATTAGTCTCTTTAAATGTACAGACCCAGCACACCCTATCTTCCTATAGCGTGCTGGAGGGGTTGCCTAGCACCCCCTGAGTCAAAACACTCATGTAACAGTTAAATGCTACCCTTTCCTACTTGAAATGGCTGATGGCAGTGGTTTAGATCAAACTACCATGATTTTTCCTGACCGCGAACACCGGTAGCTAAAAATCGGGTCAGCCATGTTTTTCAATATGGCGCCCAAGACCTAGCTGTAAAAACAGACTCCGGTGAACTTTTTTCACCATTTCTTTTTGGAAAGGTCCTTCTTGTGTTTGACTCTGTGCACCAAACCAGGTTTGGTCCCTTTTTTCGTTGGCCTTTGGCAGGCTTCGGTGCTGAAACCCTCCTCTGGCGCCTGAGTGTCTGGGGTGGACAGGATGTGAGGGAGGTGCCTGAAACTCCCTATGCTTAGTCTCCTAGGAGACCTGAATGCACTCTAGCTTGATTGGCTGGCTGGCTGTCCAGCAAGGACAGCCACCCTTCTGTGTGAGTGACAGCCAAGCTGGAATTAATGGGGGGAAACTATTTAAAAGCAGGTCTCTGGGACTTGGAAAGCAGAGTTGACCACTGGAATGACAGAACAGAAGATGAGCTGAAAGAAGACGACTGCTGCAACTCCTGGATGACCGGTGAAGCCATACTGCAGGTCTGAATAGCCTGAAACTCCATCGACAGAGAAGCCCTTCAAGATTAACTTCTTCCCTTGAGTTTGATGGGAAAAACCAACTCGCAAGCCACCTGGACACCGTCCCCATCCTGGTCGAATTTTCTTCAGAGTACTGTTGAAAACCGGATAGCCAGGGGGAAGGAAACCAGTTTGTGGACTTTAAGGCACTCACACCATAAACCAACATTTTGCTGCTGAGCTTGTGGCCTCTTCCGTGGGCAGTGCAGGAACCTCCCGATGTCCTCCTTCTTGTCCCCACGACTGAAACTCATGAACAGTAAGATCTGCTCGAACAGCCAGGAACAACTTCCACAGCTACAGCTCTTCTTCACTTTAAAGGTACTGTGCAAACGCGGTCTGGAAATCTTTTTGGCCACTGTGAAAGTATGTGAAACTTTCTCGACTTCGAAGGCTTGTCCTTCCCTAAACTAACATCTAACTTTTCGTCTGACCAAATTCGTCTAAGATCCGTGACAAAGACTTAACCGTTTACTACCAGAACTGTGCTATCCTATTCAAAGGCCCTGAACCATTGACTTTGGCCCTGGCCTATGAATTGAATTGCTGGTTGTAGTTAACTGAAACCCTTTGCCCTGCCTATGAAAGTATTTGTGCTGATCATTCTTATAACCTTGTTTTTTTTACCCCTTTTTAAAGTAACTGAAGTGCCATTTTGCTCCCACATCAGGGGAGCTGAACTTGTTCAGAAACTTATTGGTTGTGTATTGTATTATATTAGATTCTAATATTGAGCTGTTCTTACTATTGGAATGTTTTCCAAATGACTGTGTAAATAAATGTATCATCTTTCACCAAGAAACCTTGAGTAAGTGTTTGTTTGAATCACTGTATTTGCTGGTCCTTTGTGTAATTTGTTCTACTGCTCACTTTACTCTTGAGATAAGTCTGACTGCTCAGCCACTGCTACCACATTACTGTGTAGTACAGGCTTGTACCAAAAGTGAAATTGTACTGACACGTGTAGTCTTAATTGTGTGTAGTGTTCCCTAAGGGTACTGCATATGATTCTGCCTAACAAGGCTTGCACAAAGCCGAGTTCTGCAACAGTGTCTTCCCTGACAAACATGTTGACTGTCACTGTGCTATTGATTTCTGTGGACTTCGCCTGCTTTTTTGTAGAGCACAAAAATGGGTCACAGGCCACAGAAATCAAGCAATTGCATAGGGATCCGATTGTCGATCCCTTGGGGACTGGCTTGAAGATTCCCTGGATGATACCCTGGTTCACAGTTCCCATGCTAGATTTCCACACTATGCCGGGAATATTCACCAGACTCATCAGAATGTGCTAGAGACTGTGCAACCCACCGACATTCTTTGTCTGCCTTTTTTCCCATATCCACCCCATTCAGAATTTGGGTCTAAATGTATTAAATAAGACGTTTTCTCTTACAAGGGTCTGCATCAGTGGCAGTGGCTAAACTTGAACATAAGCACTGCAGTCTATCAGATCTTGGGTTCTTCAATGTGAATGAGATACTCCCATGTTTCTCTGCCAAACCTATAGGAAGAAGATAGGCCTTCCGGAACCATACATTTCCGACGTACACCCCCACATACACCGCAGGTTTTGCATCTGCCTTTCCGACTGTCCCTCTAAGGATCCAACCCCGTTTTTGTCTAACACAGAAGTTTTTATGCTGTGTGCTCACTCCGGGCTGTTCCAGAAATGCTGTGTTCTTTCTGAAGTGTGTGTCTTCTCCACCTTTACATTTGAAGGCCCTATCAAGATCCAGTTGCCCCTGAGGGGCTGGGCTACCCCGTCACATGGCTGGCGGAAGTGACTTTGGCCTATAGAGACCATTTTCCCATGCGCACATCCTGAAGAGGAGTGCAGGTGCCCCTTTTATCAAAAAGGCCTGCCCGATCCCTGGGGGGTAAACAGCTGACGAAGGCAGTGCTGGCAGTTGAGAGGGGTCTGTAGGAAGAGAGGGGTCTGAATTTTTAACAAAGGCACTGAATTTCAAAAAAATAGAAAAATGACCCCATTTGTCAACAAGGGTTTGAGACTCAGATGTGAGACTCTGTGCTAAATCTAGTGTATGTCAGTATTGTGAATGTATAGCGAATATTACAGCAAAAAGGATGTTTCGAATTTGGCATTTTGTAAAAGCTGATGTTATCATTTTGCTCTACACCACAGTAAGACGGACTGAGTTGCATTGAAGCATAAAGACTAATAATTACTAATCACTAACCAATAACATATCCCATACTAATATAAATAAACAAAATACAAATACAAATACAAATAATATTCAGTGAAGCTCAGTCCATGGTTTTTCATGTGCAATTTGTTAAACTGAATGTGAAGGCATTTGGGCTATGCCAGGTTAACTGGAATTGCAAGAAATAAACATGAGGAATTTTATTTGCTTCTGCTGTAAAAGAAATATGGCTCAAAGTAGGCCATTTGTTCATTTGCAGAACATGAATGCAGTGCAGGAGAAATATAACACTTTCCTTACATTTACTGTGATACTAAGCAGCCAGGCTAATCCCGTGTTTCTAGAACATTCTTGTGATTTAGCTTCCTAAAGGGAGGTGGTTCTGATCGACACATAACATCACCTTCAGGAGTATAATTGTATTGTAGTCTATGCAAGCAGAAATTCATTTATGGCTGGTGACAGACAGAGGTATGCTGTCTGAGTAGGCTCTCTCTCTCTCTCTCTCTCTCTCTCTCTGGCTGGGTCCAGTGCATTGTCTCAGAAGGCTGGCTGGCGGGCGATCTCAAGCACTCACTATCCGGGGGGAAAAGTCTACCGCACCCGCAAGCAGACAAGCTGGAGAAAATACTTTGTGGAGTCCTTTAATGCAAAGGGGGAAGAGTGATTCTTACTAGCTGGGTTGAGAGAGAAATCCAGGCTTTGCATGCAGTCCGGGGCACACCCAGCCAAGCACTTATTTTGGATAAATTCCAGTAAAAGATTGAGGAGTGTCTTTTGGATGACCTCCAGTCAGGTTTCAGGCCCAAGTATGGAATGGAGACAGCACCTTTGACTGTCCAGGGTGATCTGTTGGAGGCTGCGGATAGAGGGAAGTCCACAGCATTGTTAATGCTGGATCTGTCTGCATCCTCCGACATGGTGGACCACTGGTTTGCACTACAATGTATAATTAAAGTTGGGAGAGCTTCCAAACAGTTGAAACAATGGCTCAGGTCCTTTTTAAAGGATAGGACACAACAGGTGTTCCGGGAGGGTTTCTTTCCAAAACAATGTGGCTAAAATGTGACGACCCTCAAGGATCATCATTGTCTCCCCTAAGCTTTAATCTGTACTTCTGCCCGATATTTGACATCTTAAGGAGGCATGGCCTGCGTTTTCACTCCTACGCAGACGATACCCAAATTTATATTGAGATGGACCATTTTGAAGATGAATTTGGAAAAATGAGCAATACATGACAGAAATTAAGAGGTGGATGACAAGCAATCAACTACAGTTGAATGCATCAAAAACTGAACTAATATTGTTTGTAGCGGAAGGCAAAATTAGTCAGGAGAAGCAATTGACTCCTCCCTGAATATTAGAGGAAGAATTGCATTACTCAAAGAAAGTAAAACCTCTGGGGTGTCTGTGGCAGGAGAATTTGGGTGGCGAAGCACAAGTGGGTGCCAAGCTGAAGGCAGTATACTCTTCACTGTGGGTATTGAGAAATGTGCTCCCATGTGTTCAAAAGGCAGATCAGGCAAGATCAGGCAATAGTTGTAGGAGCATTAACAAACTCTCATTTAGACTATTGCAATATCCTGCTGGCATGGTTGCCAGGTAATCAGATTAGTAGACTGCAGAGGGACCAGAATGCTGCAGGCAGGCTTATTGGCCATCTGGTGCATTAATGGTCTTGCAAAGTGTGTGCCTATTTCCCCACAAGAGACCTGCGATCGGTAGATAAATTGCTGAAGCATATACTGCAATCTAAACAGGTATATAAAGGTGATAGAAGATTTGCTGTATTTGGGCCTAAAATTTGGAACCAGCTACCACTGGATATCCGAGTTGATCCATCCATGATACTCTTCAGGAAGAGGATTAAAACATTCTTATTTAAATATGCCGACTGGTGCATATCCCTCCTGTAATCTGTAAACACTCTTTGTTGGTTGGATAGTTTTCATCTATGCCCGAATGCAATGAAGTCTGCCAGGTACACGTAAGTAATATAAAAATCAAAATCAACGTGTAGTTGGGTGCTGAATGACTGTATTTTAGACAATTGCAGCCAAGAAAGTTATGGCCCCAGTATAAACATAGACAGGTATTCGTCTAGTGGTTTTTTTCATTTCATGCAAAAAATGTCAAATAGCTGGAAATTTCTTAAGCTGTGAAAAGCAGATACCGTGAGTCAACGTCTTTTTGCTAATAATGTTTGAGTTGCAATGCTAATGCAGGGATGGTTGAAGCCCATTATGTGGGAACAGCTCCTTTATTGAGGGGCGTGCAATTGCAGATGAGTTATATTTGTAAATATTTCATTTCCATTTTTGAATCACTGAAAATGTATTTGAAAACACTGTGTATTGCATGTCCTGTCGATATTTTTCAGGACTATAACTGTCTATAAAGAAAAAAAGAGAAAGTTGAATATGCCTCAGTGTACTCATTATGTGTTCTGGTTTCTTGGGTTGGCATACAGACCGATGCAGAACAGGTTGTAAACTCAATTTACTGCAGGCAGCAACTTTATATTGCCACTGGTAAAGTACATCATGAAGTTGGTTATTGTGAATTGGGTTCATTTCAGGGGCTGGATACATAAATCACTGTGTTCACATGACTTGGTAAGTGTATTCTGAGATCCCGCCAAAAGGGCATAATGTGGTATTGTAAATAAAATACTGCAGGAGCATGAACATATGATCTAGAGTGCACTAAGTCCTCTAGTGGCTTACTGTTATTGACCCCAGTATAAGAACCGTTATCAGGTAGTTCCCTGTATTTAGGATTCACAAAATACCCCAACAGGTTCACTAGAAATTACCTCCAAAATACCTCTGACAGATTTATTGTGCATTGGCTGGGAAGCAGTAAAGTAATTACTGGGAATGGCCTTGCATAGTATAGCATAAGCTTATTTTGCACTCTTTCTCTGAGTTAGAGCTGTGAAGAAGCAACTGTGCTGTGTGCACATTTTACTTTTGTTATGGTGTTATTGGCACGAGTGCAAAGAATAGGTACCTCATACTAGACGGGATACAACCAGGGGCACACACAATAACTCTCAGGTTATAAGCTTTGATTAACAAAACTCTCTGAGACACAGGTTGATATACATGATTCTTTAGATTTTTATCTGCTTTAAATAAAAAGTATTTGTTCCAAACAATATAACTGTTCACAAGTTCACAAATGCTTTTTTGCTTTAGAAGCATAAATAAAACCCTTTTCTTAACATCAATACATAATGGATATACAATTTAGGAAACCAATTTTGTTAATTTTCTCAGTCTAACTGATGTTTACAAAAATGTCCCTTTTTCCACACAAATTGTCCTGATAATCTGATAGGTTATTGGATGATGTGTTCCTATTTACTAAGCGTTCCGAGTGTGAATTGACAATTCTTCAGGTAAAGATTATCTGGGTATTAAAGTTCTGTAGGTATAAAAAAAATGTTTTTGAGTACTTTCTGTAAGAACTAGCAGCTACATGTGTATTTTCAAAACACTGTCAACAGTATAAACAGCAACTCTGCACTAATCTGTGGCATGGCCACTGATCACTTCTTTTCTCTACTTCATTTGAGGGATATGTAAAGAAATATAACCTAATTACAACTGTGATATTTGTCTTAGCCTATACAAAATGGAGTTTGCGTGGGAACAGTCACAAAAACCTGCGCTGTGCCCCACGACTAAACTCCTGCTACTGAAGTGGTTCTTAGCTTCACTTATTATTTGCTGAATGTACTCACTTGTTTTATTCTTTGGGACTGTGTTAGAATTGGACGTGTCAGTTCTTCACTGAGCAGTCTCGAAGGAGTTTGGTAGTGGGGCACAGCGCAGTTTTTTGTGACTTTAGTTACCTATGGAAAATTTTGTACCACAGATATTCCACAGACAGAAATGACAGGCTCCGTGCAAAATGCAGGTAAGTGTCATATACAAGAAACTGACATACAAAAAAGGTAGCAGGCGCCTCTCTCTAGACGGAACATGGCATGATAACCTGTTCTCTGTTTTTTCCCATTTTGAGAGTCCGCAGCCATTGCTTTTTGCTCACTGTACTTTTCACAGAGGAGGAATACCCATTTGCATACCAGTCTTTGTCCCACCCACAAGGGCAGTCCAGCACCGAAATGCCAGGCAAACCTCCTTTGAACAAGAGTACCGACAGCAACCCCAGAAACGTGTTTCAGCCTTGTTGGGCCTCATCAGTGAGGTGGAGCTGTGCCTCTCTGAGCACAGTGATCAAGGGGTCTACATCTGGGTTCCCCCAGGTAACCTAAGGTGACCAACCCCAAGTTCCTTTCAGAAATACAAAAAAGGAAGCAGGCACCACTCTCTAGAAAGAACATGGCTGAATAACCTGTTCTGTGGTTTTTCCCCACTTTGACAGTCCGCAGCCATCGCTTTTTGCTCACTGTACTTTTCACAAAGGAGGAACATGCATTTGCATATTAATCTTTGTCCTGCCCACTACAGCAGTCGAGCACTGAAATGCCAGGCAAATCTTCTTTGGACAAGAGTACCAACAGCAAGTGTAGTCATGTATTTCAGACTTGTTGGGCCTCACCAGTGAGGTGGAGCTGTGCCTCTCTTTACACAGTGAGCAAGGGGTCCAGGTCTGGGTTCACCCAGGTAACCTAGGGTGACCAGCCCCAAGTTCCTTTCAAAAATACAAAAAAGGTAGCAGGCACCCCTATCTAGAAAGAACAAGGCACGATAACCTGTTCTGTGGTGTTTTCCCACTTTGCGAGTTGGCAGCCATTGCTTTTTGGTCACTGTACTTTTCACAAAAGAGGAATAGCCATTTGCATGTCAGTCTTTATCCCGCCCATGAAGTCAGCCCAGCACTGAAATGCCAGGCAAACCTCCTTTGAACAAGAGTACTGATAGGACACTTTGCAAAAGAATGCGAAAGCAGGAATCATGTAATATATGGCCCTGCAGCTATCGCAGTATATCAGGCACAGAGGCACAGCCCCAGTAGATATTCTACCCCACACAACCACAGATACCAAAACAAGTGCGACCACAACCATGGTGCAACAATGGCCAGTGTTTCAGCCACAGCGGCTGTCACAGTCCCAGGTACAGTCCCAACAAGTTCAACCATTATAATATCAGAAAGCACAAAGTGTCCTGCAGCAGCAGCAGATACAATCATCATTTCCCCAGCAGCCTTAGTTTGTTCAGGCAGCACAAACCACCACACAGTAACAGATGCCGCCACTTTACCAATTAAATCCCTTTCGGACACAGGTAGATACAAATGTGCAGATGCCAGCTATGCAATGGAATGACAATTTGTTACTGTATGGCACAGCACCACCACATTACATGGGGGCAACAGTACTAGGGTGCAGCGCTTTCTCTTTTCCAGTGTCACAATCAAGACAAACTCTTGGAGCAATGGAATACAAAAGCTTACCTGAGAGAATGTTGAGACCGTCAGGAATATCTGTTACCTCTCCGGCCTTGAAGAAAGATGGGTCAACATGTAGGAAAACCTTGCACCTTGTAATCAGTAACAGACCTTCCCAATGATACACACCACTATATGCTAATATTAAAAAAGCTAGAGCAGCAAATCAATTGAAATGGCATAGGATAAATAAGCACAAGGACACACCAGGCTGTAAGGGAGAGTTTAAATCAGACACTACCCATAAGGAAATGTAAGAAGACCTTCAGAATAATCTAGACTGACCTGGGATTCAGATCCTAAGTGTCCTGAGTAGTGGTGCAGTGCCTCCTTCTTGATTTCCCCATATTAATGCTTGTGAGTAGTCCAATAGATGGTCCAGAGTGCAGAAGAAGGAATGGAGAAAAACGAGTGTGATGCTAGAAATGCATCAGAGGGACAGGGCCTCCGTATCCTTGTCCTTTACTGCTTTTTATTGTGTGTTCTGTTGTGTTTTCCACGCAGGAGTTCATGTGGGACTCCTGGCGGTGTAGCTCTCTTTCTTTTGGTTTGGTGAACGGACCCGTGGGATACCCTTATGGCACCCATGGGTGGGGGTACAACCCTGTGCCCCTAGTGTATGTTTTTGGGCACCTGTGGGTGGCCCGCAGAGCAGGGTATGGGCTGGTGGCAGCTCCATGCTGAACTTGACAGGTGCGCAGAGTATCCTCCATTTTGAGATACCCCGGCCCTGCCATTGGGATCCATTGATTCCTGATGGAAAACAAGATGGCCCTTGTGGCCTCTTGCTTTCTATTACCCATTACCTTGTTTTCCCAAAGTCCTGGGAAGCCCTGACTCTGTCCCTTCCCCCTGACTGGCTGTTGGGTGGATATGCCATATATGGTGTTGTTGTGAAGGCCCGGCCAGACTAGCTGGAGCCTTCCCGGTGATGTATGTTGTGGGTGCCTCCTGTGGGTGGGACCTGGGTGAATAGAGTCTGTGACGAATATGCATTCTGTGTTGTGGATGTCTAGTATCTGGTGGTTGACACAATGGCCCTCATTACGACCCTGGCGGAAATGGGAAAACGATGGCGGAAATGCAATACCGCCATCGAATAGCGCTCGGTGCGACTATGACCCGTCACCGCAAAGTACGAAGCCATTAGCGACACCGTAGTGAACGCCAACGCTAACTGCACTAAGCACGCGCGCGCGCGCCATGCCAAACCGCAAACACCACCATGGTGCAACGGTACGCCAATTCCGACCCTAGCGGACATGTACCTAACGCCATCAGGCATGGCGGAATGGACCATTCCGACATGGTGAGAAGTACGGCATCGCGAATCAACCGTAAACGGCCCCACTGAGTGCCTGTACACCGCTCCCTGCCCACAAAGTACAACTCCCTGTAGGTGCAAAGAAGTCACAATGCAACCATTGAAAAGTACAAAGCACCCATGCATGCCAACGAACAAAAGCAACACAAGAGGTGCCAATGGGAGCTGCAGGGCACAGATGGCACGAATACAGAAGCCATCCCAATGGACATGACCACAGTCCCCCACCAAGAAACGCACGCAAACACAGGCACCTGTGCCCAGCAACAATCCGAAAACACATCATTCCACCAGTCCACCTGGCTGACCGGCATCTGTTACACAAAACCCAATCCCCCGCCCCTGAGCATGACAACATTCAAACTGTCACATTGGCAGCCCCCATCCCTGACCTCACGGGCTCAGTAGGCAAACGCGCCCAGTACAGTACCACGCAACTAAACCCCGAAGCAGGAACCCAATGCAGATCTCCTCACAATACATCGCCCCACAAATAGGCACATGCCACATCACTTGCAAAGAAAAACGCTACACGGGCCAAATCAGATCAGAAATTTAATGCACAACTAAATCACCAAGCCCATACAGCCATCAGGCCACGAACTCAAAAACACATTTCACCATTGAGGGCTGCATCCGCAAGAAATGACCATCCACCACTTGTGTGACGCCCTGTTCCAGCATGGTACACAGAGCCACATTCACGTACTAAAAGGCTACATGGAAGCGCACACAACCGCAGGGCCGTCCCAATGTGGAGGCACTAGTCCAGCTGAAAGGCCGAAATGTTGCTCCGAGCCACCAGTACTGCGTAAGGGCATGTGGGCCACTGGCGATCGTCCCATAAGATCGTAATGCTGCTCCACCGATTAACACGAAGCAGCAGGTGTCGGGAGTAAAATCCATCTGCAGGAGTGGCATACAGATGGCAGTGGCAAAAGGGGAGGAGATACCTGTCAACCAAAAGAAAAGAACAAGAACAGAATGGCCATCAGAACCACATACGAACAACTCACTTCAATGAGCACACGAAATCCACAGCCATATGCATGCTAGCCCACTCCAAAGGATCATCACCACCCCAAAACCACTTGCGACTTATAACTCTCTATATCGAGGTGTAAACACCATCACAAACGAGTGTACCTGTGCATGCGTCTGCCATAACAGAATCCATCAGAGGGGAATGTTAACGTGCATGGACACAAGTGGCTGAGTGCGCGTCGAGACAGGGAGGGCTCAACAAGGCCAGATAGACGATGGGCCCACTATGGCAGCCCTGCATCACATAGCGTAGGGGAGGCGGATAGACCCCAAGAAGCCCTGTACAAGGGAAACTCTGCATCAAATCACCTGCCCATGCATCCATTCATCATACCCTCATCCAGGAATCAAAACGCCTGAATAATTACTCACATGACATTAGAAACATCCATTGAGTCTGTGCGTAATGCAGCCTGCTAAATCCACAGTGCCCCAGCCCGTAAATCCAGTGTTGTGAAGTAACATGTATTTGGGAATGCCCGGCCTCATCGCCCACGTAGCTATTGCGCATCCCAAACTATTCATATCAATCATTGCTCCCTCGCCATGGGCCCTGTCTCAAGGACATAGAACAAAAGAACGTTATATTTGCAGACAGACCTGTGGGCATCTCCTCGCCGCTAGCCGGAAACCGAAAGCGCCGCCCTTCGAATTCCTCATTTGCAACATCACGTCGAGAAGGCATCTGTGGCCGTTTGAAATCACTAATTATTCCATCGAGTGCGGATGTGCGTGAAAATGGCAACTGCCTTCACCCACGAATGGGAAGCCACGCCCGTCGTTGCAACTCAGTACAGTGATGCATGAGGGCCCACCGTTACTCGAGTACTACGTTCCACTGACCCTTCACAAGTCTATCCGCGACTGCACAGACAGTATGGGAAACAATGGGACCACAGCAGAATGAACATATCAACCAATCTTACACGGCCATCGGGTACAAATACATGAATGCAATAGCAAGATACAAATACCCGATTTGCAGCGTCGTGCGCGGGACATGCTCGGCCAAAGGGGAGAGCAGTTGGCACAGGTGGAATCAATCACCACAGGTGGAGGCCATACAGCCTGGAAACACATAAATTGCACAGCCAGTCTCCTCCCACAACCACAGCGAAATGCTACCGGCAGGACTCGCGATGTTGGCCCTGGGGGACCTGATAGCACTGCAAGTGCTCCGACTCCAAGAGGAAGACGAACAACAACTACAACCAGCCGCACGGAGGAGACGCAGGAGGAGGAGGAGGCCAAGGCAGGGCCAGCAAGGCCCAGCAGCACAGCCACTACCACCACGCAGGCAGCCCGCAATCCCACGCCTCCGAGCACATCCGTTCAACCTCACTGATGAGCAAATCCACACCCTCTACCGTCTGGACCGGGACACAATAGCCGCCATTGTGGACATGACACAGGCTGACCTAGTCAGCATGATAGATAGCCCAACCGCCATCCCACCCCTACTGAAGGTGGTGTCTGTACTACACTTCCTGGCCACTGGCACCTACCAGCACACAGTCGGACAGTTGCATGGCATTTCTCAGCCACTGTTCTCACGGACACTATTCCAAGTGCTCGATGCCCTCCTGCAGCACGCAGACGACTACATCTCTCTACCACGCTCGGAGCAGGAAATAACCAACACAAAAGTTGGATTCCATGCACTTGCCGGCATACCGGGTTGCATTGGTGCCATCGACTGCACCCATGTGGAATTGGTCGTCCCACATGCCATGGAGGCCCAGTACCGCAACCGAAAACAATTTCATTCCCTGAATGTACAAATGGTGTGTGACTCCAACAGGATCATTACGCATTGTTGTGCCCGATTCCCTGGATCAACCCATGATTCCATGGTCTTGAGGAACTCTACCATACCACGCTACATGGAGCGACACGCAGGGAACAGATCCTGGCTACTCGGTGAGTCTCATTGCATGCATGATGATGTGGGGTATGTGATTTGGCAATGTACTGGCAGGAAGGGGGGGGGGTGTGCGTACGTATCAATGGCATTCCACATCCTACGTTTCTCGTCCACATACAGGTGATGCTGGATATCCACTGAAGAGATGGCTCCTCACACCAGTCCGGAACCCACGGGACCAGCATGAGGAGGACTACAACCATGCCCACTCACGTACCCGTGTAGTCATAGAACAGGCATTCGGCCTACTGAAGACTCGTTTCCGCTGCCTGAGCAGGTCTGGCGGGGCACTCCTGTACCGCCATGAGAAGGTTGCAAAGATGGTCATGGCATGTGTCATGCTCCACAACATGTGCGTACGTAGAAATGTGCCCATGCCCCCTGACGCAGAACTGCAAGCACCTGATGATGGTCATGATGAGGGTGGGGATGTGGCAGCACCTCATGGAGTCTGCGAGGCACCGGAGGCCCGTGACATCCGTCAGCATCTCATTGATGTATGCTTCTAGCACTCACGCCTGGTGGCTGATACATGGACACGGGACTCGTGGCACTGCGTGTGTCTGGGACATGCACAATATGGACTATACGCCTATGATGGCCTAGTACACAAAGATCAATGTCCACACATCTCATTGGTTGATCGTGCACTTTTTATGGCATATGTGATATCATGTTGTACACCCTATCGACCCGCCACCCAAGTGAGCCCAACACACCCCCTCCACCCTCCTACCTCCCCCCCGAATACCAGTGTCCAAAGATGCTCATTGTCAGTGGCCTGTCGCTATTGCAAGCCCCCTCTGCGGGTATCAGGGGCACCCCTGCCTGTGGAGCGCAGGTTCCTCCCTGATCTACGTTGGGGGCTGCCCTGGACGGAACTTGCAACGGATGATGTGTCTGCCTGCTCACGTCCATGCATGTCCCTAAGGGTTTGCGAGAGCTCAGTGAGCACACGGCGCACTGCGGCAAGTTCGGCACATACGTCTTTGGACGTCGCATGCAGTTCCCCCCTCAGGCTCTCGGTGCTTCTCTCCATTTGGACTCTCAGGCTCTCGGTGCTACTCTCCGTTTGGACTCTCAGGCTCTCGGTGCTACTCTCGATTTGTGCCCTTAGCGTCTCTGTACCTCTCTCCATTTCTGCCCTAAGTGTCTCTGTTGATGTTTCTATGTCTGCCTTGGTGCCCCCACATTCATCGGCATGGCCCTTGAGGAGTGTGGCCATTTGCTGCTGTTGGACGATTAACTTGTCGAGGGACTGTTGCCTCTGCTGGGCCATGGCCATTTGCGGTGGTGTCACAGAGGGGCTGTTGTCCTCATGTTGCCTTGCCACAGGGCTTGGGGGGGATGGCCAGTCGTCGTCTTGTGGCTGCACCTGCGTGGTATCCTCATGTTGTACGGGATGGGACAGACAGGGGGATTGGGACAGGTCATGGATGGATCTGACCTCGACATCCCCGTCTTCTGTGTCCGAGCATGCTGCCATCAATGGGGTGTCACCTATGGTGCTGCTGCCACCAGAGGCAGTGCCTTCTGTGGCATCCGTTGGGGGGACCTGTGGTGGTGGTGTTGTGGCCATGCTGGCTGCTGGGGTGCCTGTTGATGTTCCCTCCTCTGTGCTGCCACCTGATTTGTGCTGCTGCCGTGTCTTGATGCGTGCAGCTGAGGTGGAGGGTCTCTGGCCGTTGGGCTTGGCCCTCTTTGCAGGTGTGCTGGTAGGGGTGTCCTGTAGCTCGTCGTTTGGATCGGACCCTGTGGTGGAGTAAAGGAGGGCGAGGGTTATTGATGGGTCTGTGGGAATTGGAATGGCATTGTATCACATGCTTTGGGGTGGTACCTGAGGGTGATTTGGGTCGGGGACTTGGAGGTGCTTTGATTTGTGTGTGGAGTGAGGGTGCAGTTGTTTTGCAGCCTGCAGTTTGGGTGTGCCTGCTGCACGTGTAGTGCGTGTATTAGGGGTTTTTAATTATTTATGTATTTATTGTGGATTTTAACGTGCGCTATCAGGCCGATGTGTGTGGACGTTCTCCTGGACATGTGTTTCTGTTGCACTATGTGGACGCATGGTACTTCACATGGATGGACTGTGTGGATTGTTATATCTGGGCCACCTACCTGATTCTTCGGATGTCTGCACTCCCTTCTCCATCCCTCCGACTCCCTCAATGCTCTCCATTCCGATGGTGGAGGCACAGATTTCTTCCCAGGGGGTCAACTTGATGGGTGATTCAGGACCTCCCCCGGTGGCTGTGGCAATGTTGCGGTTGGCGGAGAGTATGCTGCGGACGCGTATCCGCAGGTCGTCCCATCGCTTGCGGCATTGCTGTGGGGTGCGGGGTGCGGTCCCCACCGCACTTACACGCTGTGCCACCAGAGCCCATATGGCCTTCTTGTTTGCAAGTGCCGTCCTGGTCATTTGCGTGCTGAAGACGACGGCAGCATTCTCCTGGAGGGTCTCTGTTAGCACGGTGAGTTCCTCGCGGGAGAAGTGGACCTGCCGCTTGCGATCGCACGCTTTCTTCGCTACTTTTCCCATTTTTCTTGGTTTCGCTAGGGTGGTTGACGGGGTGGGGTGTGTCTCAGGGTAGTGTTTTTAGTGGTTGTGTGGTTTTAGTGTATTTATAGGTGTACGCCGGGATGTTTCCCGTTCCGGCCCCGTGTTTTGACTTCCGTTTCCGTATATTTCCGGCCACCGTACTTTCCGGTAGGCGCACACTGCGGTGACCGCTAAGAGGGGTGGCGGTATTGCACCTGGGGCGCCGTACGGCGGCGGTGTGGGCCGTTTTGGGGTCATTTCCGCCATCGCGGACTTTGCACTTCCGCCATGCCGTGGTGCTCGTGCTCGATGGGTCGGAATGGGCCGCAGTTTGCTCCTTCGTGCTATGGCGGAAACGCTATTTACGCTGTGGCGGTCCGGTCAGTCGCTTTCCGCAAGGGTCGTAATGAGGGCCAATGACTGAGACAGCCCTGCCCGAAACCGGTATTAATGCAGCTTGGAGTGTTGAATGGCTCGGTACTTGTCCCAATACACATAAGTTGTTGTGAGTGTCTGGAGAGAAGTGAATGGCCTGACAACCTCGTGTGCCTGATTGGCTGCCTGCCTGCATGAATGCCCGTAGTCGTGATTGGATGCTTGAGTGTGACCCAGCGGAATGAATGGGAGATCAACAGTATATCTGGGGACCTCGCACTGCTAGGAATCGTGTTCAGAAGCTGAAGTCCACTACGACGAGTAACTGGATTAACTGATGCTTGACCTTGAAGCCCAGCTGGACGAGAAAATTGCTGTTGATCTCCTTCACAATCTGAAAGCTGCTGTGCCTCCAAGGACTGACCCAGAGAGGACCTGGTAAGGCGCCCTCTTCCCGAGCTACGAGGGACCATCGTGTACAGCTGATCTTTGCCAAAGCTCCCTGGTAAACAGACCTTCGACAGGCTGCCGACCCGATACGGGGACTGCTGCGGAACTCCAAGGAGAAGCACTCGGACTGTTGCCGATCGGTGCCGCCGTGCTCCCGTTTGCCTAAGAACTTCAATTGATCATCAGACGTTCTCGTCTGCATCGTCACCTGCTGTTCTCCCGCTGGAGAAGGTCCGACCGTCGACGCGCCGAGGAGCATCCATCGGTGGGTTTCCCGCCACCTAAGGACCACAGAGACGCCGACGACTCGACACCCTTGCTGGACCACAGTTCTTCATCATCTCTTTGCGCTCCAGAACTATCATCACCGAGGTGCCCCGCGTGCCTCTTCCTGGCAGGACACCAATGCTCTGTCATCGACGAGCACTGCTACGAATGCAGCTGCCACTTCGCTGCCGTAGTTCAACCTGTTCACCGTTGGACGTTCGATGACCCGTGACTCCCGCCTTAAAGGGAGGGCCTTAAAGGGAGGGCCGTTGATTCCCTGACTCCGAACGCCAAGGTCCTCGACACCTCTCGACGATCCGTGGCTCCTGCCTGAAAGGGAGTCACTCAAGAAGGATCGGTCGATGCATCGTTGGAGACCTCTACTCAACCAGGTACATGGGGGGGTAAAACTGTAATAGGAGGTAGTGAGACTATCGAACATTATATGGACTGGGCTTGTGCTATATATCTTTATTTACAGGTTGCCCAGGTGGGGGGATCGCCACACAGAACTGTGTCTAGGGTACGGAGCCAGTATTCTGCCTACTGTTTCAACCATCTTGTGTTCCTTCCTATCTCTATTGCTGGTTTCCTCGTTATTAATCTGTGTGACATTTTAACCGTACAGTTGATGCACTTTAATGAGATTTGATAACATTGGTGGTACCACTTTAGAATTGTATATATTTATCATTATTGACTTCCAAGTACAAAGTGCATTATTGTGATCGTGTACATACCTTTGAATATTAATTATATAAAGACTGTGTTTTCAGGAATACAGTGTGTGGACATTCCTTTGTGGGGGTTCGGGGACTACACTGTACTTAAGAACCAGCCTGCATCACCTCCTGAGATGCTAGGCCCTGATTGCTCGTCCATTGCTACCGTAATAGAGAATCTTGGCTGGGGTCTTCTGTGCCTCTCCTCTACCATATAGAGAGCGGAAGTAAAGACACCCCCTACCAGTCTTTACAACGAGGAATTAAGGGAAGGTTAGTAAGGGACTAAACCCTGTATGGCACGAGATATGCACTAGAGTCGGGTTGGTGCACTCGTTTAATAAGCTGCAGAGTGTTCTTAAGTACTGTGCACTGAATAGCATATATCAATGGACAATTTCAAAGTAGGATACTGGATAGGAGAGGATTTCTCTGAATGGGAAACTGAATCTTCTATGTAGCCTCAGTCTGGAAAGGGAGGCTAGCCACAAGCGAAAATAATTCAGTCTAGAATTTCAGGGAAGCCCCAGAGTGGAATGTGAGGCTGGAGACGTGTGGGAACTACGCACAAAAGTTCAAGACACCCCAACGTGGAAGCAATGTACCAAATCTGCAAGAGGGTAGTGGTTGCATGCATGTGCGACACATCCGCGTGGAAAAGGTTGGTGATTGAGCCGACTTGCATTCTTGAAGAAAAGCTGGTGCAGACGCAGGCAAGTATCAATCCAGAACACGATGACCCGCCAAGTCGTCGTAGCGAAGCTAGAGTGGTATCCAAGTAGACAGTGTAACCGATACCAATGGTGAAAGGATTAGCACAAGGAAGATCACTAGGAAGCGGGTCATGGTAAAGCTTCAGGACAATTACAATAATCAGAAACACTGGATCTCCACCCGTAACAGTAAATAGTTTCCTGATGACATGGTACCCGAGAAGCCATGTACTGTTCCATGTAACCTTGAAGGGACGTGGAGCATCTATTTACCAAGCAACGTGACTGAGCGCCCCTGCACAGTCACCATGGCAACCTGCCTAACAATCTCCATCTCGTATATGGCAGCCGTTCTGTAAGTAGTTCTATGAGCAGCTGGCATTTGTGCTTTCTGTGAATCGGCATGGCCCATGACAGTAGTGAGGGTAGGAGTACAGAGACCATGGAGACCAGCAGGCATGACATCCAGGCCCTGTCACACATCCACAATAGGACAGCCTTTGACCCGCAAGAGGAATCACAGTTGGCAGTGAACATATGCGACAGAAGATTTTCATTTTTGGTCAACAGCGGAGCTACCAAATCTTGTATTAAGGAAGGAAGGTTTCCCTTGTCGATCAAAGTAATGGACATGCAGGGATTTTCTGGGGCTGTTATGACAGTTCTTTTTACCGGAGACTTACTCCTTGTTGTAGGTCCGTATAAAGCAACCTCATTATTTTCAAAGAGACACCAATAAACATATTCAATAGGGATATAATGAGCAAATTAAACATGACCATATCATTCTCTGACAAGGCCATAGTTTGTTCCACCCCAGACATGTACTTTGCGTGGGTTTGCACAGTTATACAAGTATTTTGTGTTCACAGTGTTTCACTAGGAGCACCTCTCAACCCAGAGTTATTTCTCTATGGGGTGCAGGTGCTGTTAGGTTGGGTACCCAGAGTAAAGTATCATAGTTTTCGACTATCCACAGAATTTCTATTTAGACCAGTGGTATATAAGAAAGTACCACATGGTACAATGATCACCATAGACTTAGAAGCTGCTATTGATATTGATATTTTATTTGGATCGCACTCGTACACAAGTGTTTCAGAGTGCAACAAGGCAAGGGAGGGGAACAACAGAGAACAAAAACAATGATCTTACTAGGCCCAGTGACATTGAGAACGTACAAGTGCATGGGAGAGGAAAAAGGGGAAAGTACATGGGGGGAGATGTGGAATAGTGCTGAGCAAAGGAATACAAAAAAACACAAATAAATAAATAATAAAAGCAACAAACAGTGGTATTGGAGCCAGAAAGTGGAACGTGCTAGGTTTAAGGCATCAGACAGGGTGTATCAGATAAGTGCAGAAAAACAGGGGGGGGGGGCTAGGGGTTATGGATACAGACCCCAGTGCAAGGCAAGGGATTACCATGAGACAGCGCGGGTAGGTGTCAGGGTGAGCAGGTACCTTGGCCCTGAAGTCAGAGGGTGACAAGGTGCACGATGCTGAGACAGAACAGATCAGCAGGAGAAAGGAGGAGAGAAGGCAGAAGCAAAGAGGAAGGTCTTGAGGTGCTTCCAGAACCAGAGTTTATTCTGCTTAAGTTTCAGAATGGCAGGGAGGCAGTTCCAGTGGGAGACCCCAGCCGAAGACAGAGATCTACCACCAGCTTGTAATTTGAAAAACAACTGACCCTGAGGAAGTTAGAGGTGGAGGAGTGAAGAGCTCGGGAGGGAAGGTATTTACGGAGGGAGAGCTGAAAGTATTTTGGGCCCAGGGCCCATAAAGCCTTGTGGACAATGCAAAGGGAATTTAAATTAATCCTTGCAGCCACTGGGAGCCAATGGAGAGATTTCATTGAGAGATACAATCCCAAGGCTTGAGGCCAAGGACAAGTCTTGCAGTCCTGTTATGGATAAGATGCAATGGGCAGAGAGTAGAAGCAGGTAGATTTAGAAAGAGGCTGTTGCAATAGTCCAACCTAGAGAGAACAAGGGCTCAACAGTGAGTGAGCTTCTGGGGGAAACCCGGGGTGAGAGGTAAGACTCCTGGGGAACCCCACAGGTAGAAAGGGAGATAGATGAAAGGAAGGACCCAAGTTGGACCTGGGAGGGTCGATCAGAGATGATAAGGTTATTTTGCATGGTGTAGATGAGGACAGCATTGGATGATGCACTGTTTTGTGCGTTGACTCGACAACACGTTTGACAGATTTGACACATGAAGAGCTTTTTGTAGTTAATGACAACATAGGGGAACTTGTGTTCCAGGATAGCATACCTTGAAAAGTAACTATGGAACACAGAGAAATTACCCAGAAAGTGCTTATTTCAAAGACAACACCCAAGATTTGGGTGCAGTGTGCAAAGCGTTATGGACAACTGGCCCCCATTATGTGGGTCTTTTTAATGGGATTGAACGGTCCGCATTTAGTTGAAACCAGGGGCCATTGTTGCCTGGGGTAAAGCAGCACCCCCTGTCAAGGGAAGCTGACCAGGGAATATATGACACAACTTTGGCATTATGGTGCCAGGGCATTATTCATGCATCTGAATTCCCATGCAATACAGAGGATGATGCAGGATCTCCACCCCTTGAAAGATATGATAGAGGTAGATATTTGTGGAACCGAATCCAGCCACATTTTTGTGTAACATACCTACAGAAGCGCCATCTTTTATAGTTGTGGACCTTAAGAATACATTTTTCCCTATTCCGTTGCCCCCAGACTCTCAAAACCTTTACTCATCAAGAGACAAGGTTCAAACACACGTGTTTACCACAGGGGTATTGTGAATCCCAAAGTATTTTTAATTGACTGTTGAAGATGGACTTAGGAAATATGTAAACACCAAGCACAATGATCAATTATGTTGATGATCTTTTGGTGTGCAGCACCACACAACAGCAGTGTAGAGAGGATTCAATAACGCTTTTGACCCTTTTAGCAGTAAAGGGTACAGAGTAGATAAGGCGAAATTACAGTGTTGTCAGAAAGAAGTGATGTATCTCGGTCAGATAATATCATCAGAAGGGAGAAGGTTAACACCAGAGAGGGCATTAGCGATGCAGAACACACCACAGCCAGAGACAGTGAAGCAGATGCAACAGTTTTTTGGGTTTGTGCAATTATTCCAGGCGCTGGATCTTTGATTTTTCTAGTTACAGTAAGCCCTTTTTTACAAGGACTCAAAGAAGAACAGAAAGGGAAAGGTTCCATAAAATGGAGAGATGAAATGTATACTTCATTCCACAAATTGAAATTAGCACTGAGCAATGCATCAGTATTAGCTACCCCAAATTACAAGAAGCAGTTTTTCCAGTTTTTCCTGAATTCTGAGTCAAAGTGGTCCTACGGAGATCTGAAAAGGAAGACGTGCACATTCAAAAGTCTCTGACACCCGAAAAGCAGTCAGATCCAGGCAGAGGGAGACCCGAAGTGTAAAAGGCTTGGGGAAGGAAGCCCTGGCAGAGGGGACCAACGTTGAACTGTGCAAGGTCTGAGCCCAGGAGAGGCGGGCCATTGTTGAACTTTTGTTTTTTTGTTTGAAGAGGTCTGAGCCCGACAGAGGGGCAATGGTGTGAACATTTTGGTTTAATTATTTGGGGAAGTCTGGAATAAGAGCCTTTAACTTGGAAGGCCAGACAAACCTGGATCCATCGTCTGAACTGTTTAAGCCCGAGCCAGAGTGTATCATCCTGCTTTTAAAGACTGCCTTATTCCGTGCTGTCTGAATGCGGGGAGGAGATCTGATTCAGCCACATTTATTCTTTGTCGAACACTGATTTTATTTTTATATACATATTTCCTTTGCACCTTTATTTGTACAAGATCTAGGGCAGGCATTAGGTTTTTGTTAGCATAGGCCGTTTTGATTTCACAGACACGACTAAGACTTGTTTCTTTATTATTTGATGGTCAAGGCAGCTCCCATCCTAGATATAGGGCAAAGGAGGAGTTTTTCCAAACCCCTCCAAGCTAATACAGGTTTTACAAATTGTATATTTTGTGACAGTGTCATACTTGTGATGCCATGCATCCCCTACACCATGCGTTGTTCATCAGGGTATGAGGTCATATTGTCGAATACTTCAATTTCAGTAGTGCAGAGTCACCTGGTTTACCCAGCAACATTTACTTCAGAGGCAATGAAGAAAGGCGACTATGTGCTGGATTGTGCTATATATCAGGAAGTGCTATAGAATGTCTGCTCCATTAAGGTGGTCCCCTTAGAAGAGGGGAAGATACTTTTCGTTGATGGGTCATCAGCAATCAATCTGACTTCAGGATGTAGGCAGATGGGGGCAGACGTGGTACACTTTGGTGAGGGTGAGTTTTGAAGCAGTTTCCAAGATGAGATTGCTACCTCATTTTTCTGCACAGGCTGCAGAACTGGTGTTTTAATTGTAACTGTAAAGAAGTCAAAAGAGTGTTGTGCTACTATTTAATTGGGTTCTGCATATGTCCCATTGACAGTGCATTCTGGATTAGTAAGATGGAAAAGGAGAGGCTTTAGGAAGTCTGACGGAGTACTGGTCCAACATGCAGAGCTACTTTCCAGATTGATTGATGTATTGCCACTTACTTCTGCATTTGCAGTTGAGAAGTGTGCCGCCCATACCAACAGTACAGACTTTATTTCTGAGAGTAAATATGCAGCAGATACAGCTGCCAAAGAAGCCGCGTATTTAGCATATTTTACTGAACAGACCAAAACATGTTTGTAGATGCTCGTATTCACACGCAAAATGGTTGTGACCAAGGAGTTCAGGATGGACTGTCCCTTTCGGGGTGGGACCAAGCCTGATTTTCAAATGGTCTTTCCCCTATTATAATGACTTGGCAGGTGAAGAACAATCATCTTGAGGGTTGCCAGAGGTTAGGATTCATTCCAAACCTAACAGCCATCACCTTATTTGTGTTGTTGTAGTCATCCAGAGTGGGACAGGTATGCGCAGGCGTGGGTCCCATGCCTGCTCGGCCTAGAGACCCAAGCTACTCTTCACTGAAGAGCCCCAACAAGGCTGAAACATGTTTGGGGATGCTTGTGGTCTCGTGCAGAAGGGATGTGACCAAGCAGTTCAGGCTGGACTGCCCCTTTTGGGATAGGACCAAGCTTGATTTGCATATGGTCTTTCCTCTTTTGTAATGACTTGGCAGGCGAAGAACGATGATCTGGAGGGTTGCCCAGAGCAATGCCAGAGGGTAAAATTAATTCTATACCTTCCAGCAATCACGTATTTTGTTTTGCTGAGTCATCCCGAGTGAGACCGGTGTGCCCAGACGTGGGTACCATGCTTCCATGCCTTCTGGGCTTAGGTACCTAAGCTACTCCTCACTGATGAGGCCCAACAAGGCTGAAACATGTGTGGGGATGCTTGTGGTCTCATGCAGAAGGGATGTGACCAAGCAGTTCAGTATGGACTGCCCCGTTTGGGGTAGGACCAAGCCTGATTTGCATATGGTCTTTCCCCTTTTGTAATGGCTTGGCAGACAAAGCATGATTGTCTGGAGGGTTTCCCAGAACAATTCTAGAGGTTAAGATTCATTCCAAACCTTTCAACCATCACCTCTGTTTTTTTACTGTACATGTTTCCACATTTACTTTTATCGTACGCTAACAGGTACAACTCACTGAGCCATAAAATTCTCTGCTTGTGGTGGCCCAGATAATACAACTGCAGGGGCAGGCTCCTGTAAGATATTTTGCCTGCCACTTTTCTGTTATCACAGAGATTCCACAGGCTAGCCTAGATACGAGGAAGACTTAGTGCTGCACTAGGCACACACCAGATTTTAACATTGTATATTGTACATTGAATAGGCCACACAATAACAGACCACTGCGTAATCTCACAAATCCATACATTTATATGAAGATTTTTAGATCCGTTAACAAGGTGATGACATTTCTATTTGCACTGGAAAACAAAACATTTTCAAAATAGAAAATAAAACACATTCCAAAATCAATCAGCAAAACATAAATTCAACCGTGCATGTTGTTAGAGAAAGGGAAAACAGACCATGCAATTCCACACGGACAGTTTTCTTTGGGTTCTAGAAAACTTAATTAGCATTCATTGACAATGTGTTTAACATGGCATGACATTCTTAGATGCTCCCCCCTGTTTACTATTAATAGATTGAGGATGAAATTAGGAAATACCCTTGTAAGCACTTTAGTTGGTTTATGAAAGCAAATGTATTTTATATACAGCCTCCTCTCCTATTTACCTGTTACCTTCAAGATAAGGTCGGGTTTGTATGAGGTTATAGGAAATGGATTCTCCTGCATAGCAGAATTATTCCCATAATCAATTTTGATTTAGGTAACGTCATTGATTCCTGGGTACTGTAGAGATAGAGGGAGCTATGACTTCTGAGTCAGTCTGATCTGACCAAATCACCCTGTGCAAGAAATTTCAGTTTCTTTGGACCCTATTACTACTTACTTGAGCCCCTTGTTTTACTAGCCCTTCTGGCCTGCTTGCCGTTTCAGCACCACTCCAATGGCCCCCACTGTTCATTTTAGGACTCTTGGATTACTGTCAAATTGCTAGCTGCCCAGATTATGTCTTCGCTCACAGCAGCTTTCAAGGCACCAGTCGAAGTTGGCAAGATGTCTTTATACTCAAACAGCACAGCCACCAACGGGACAGCCCGTCTTTCTCACTTCAATGATCTTTTTTCCAAAATTCAGAAAACACAGCCACAGTCCTTGCTTGCAATCAGTGCTTGTGATCTCTCAGTCCCATTTTAAAGTCTCAGACAGACAAAGCCCAGAACAGACTCTTTCATGCAGCAAACCCCGAGGTCACAGACCCATGCAAAAGCCATGCTCAAAGAGCCCTGTTGAAATTATTGGAACACTGTCTCTATTGAAATCAGTGGCACACCATTTCTTTATACTCCCCAGGAAGAGAAAGAGTTATGTACAAAAAGGGATGATCCTTGTCACCCACAGATTTAATATGGACACAAAACTTTTTAGGAAAGCCTGTTATTCTCTACAAGTATGGCCATAAGATATCTAGGATACCCGGTGTTTGGGAATAAGAAAAAAGCCAACTCTCAGGACCTATTGGACACAAAGGTCGGACCAATGATTGCACAACGTAAAATTGACTCAAAATATGGCAAATCCTCACTACTACAATGTCTTTGCTTGTATAAGAGCAGAATTGTGGCTCAACTATGCTATGGCTTAGATGTAGCTCCACCATGGTGCAGGGGTGAGGTGGCAATTTATGAAGCTAAGCTGGTAAAATCGATGACGAGATGTTTGCCTAAATGTGTGCCTCTGGCGGCAATTCAATACGAGCTCGGTCTGCATTCACTCAGGAGTGTTCTAGAATGGCATAGAATGGCCCTTTATAGGAAACTGTTAACTAGTAATAAATCCACATTATATGACATCATGGGGAAGGTATCAGGAGCGGCACTCCAGCATCGAAATACCTGAGGGACATGATGGAGGAAGCAAATGATGTACTAGATACATTGGGGGTCCCTAGAGATATGTTAATTATGACCCCTATGAAAGTGAAAACACTGTTGTTACATGCCGATTGGAATCTTACGATTCACTAGGTTCAGAAGATCCATCTATACAATCATATCGTAAATGACTGCAAAAAGATGGGGAGCCGGCGCCACACTTAATCAAATTCCCGGATAGGGAATGGAGGCAAGAATTTATGAGATTCCGATTTAATATTTTGGGTACGGGAGAAATACTAGACATCAGAAATGGTCAGCGCAGGCGGTTTTCTTTCTGCAGATTCTGTAACGCTAAAGGAGAATTGTGAGACATTGGTACACATGTTGACTGAATGTGATGGACTTAGGAAGGAACGCATTAGTCACTTTAGTCGTTAGGTACCCAATACTGAGTGTGTAGATCTGGAGCTTTTGTGGTGGGACATGCTGCGCAGTAAAAGGGTAAATTTACAGATTGCAGTAGTAAGATTCCTGAAGAATCACTGCAACTTATGAAAATAAGTTGCAGTGATTCTTCAGGAATCTTACTACTGTGTTAAAGAAATCATCTACTGTGTTGGACTATGTATTAGCATTATGTGAATTTTAAAAACTCTAAATATTTTAACGGTTTTATGAAGAAGTGTAACTGTTTGTGGGTAAGATAACTTGCTTAAATGTGGATCATTGTCGGTATGTCAATTTTAGCGTCATGAAATTTAAGAAACAAACCACAAGCTGCTTTATGTCTGTATTAGCCATAGGTATTATTTTTAGTAACTGTGTGTATTTTAGTGGTTTTGCGAAAAAAGCAACACCAATTGCGGGAAAGGAAAATGTTTTAATGTGTATTATTGTAAGCTATGAATTTTGTATGGCAAAGCTTGAGAGACAATCAGTGTACTTAAAACATATGTAAAAAAACAAACCTGAAAAATAAATCCTGTTTTTTAAAAGTTACTATGTAACTGTAAATAAATAAATAAAGCCTGTTATGCCAAATGAATTACTTACAATGGCTCTTGAAAAACTGCATTACCCTGCACACGTTACCAAAGAAAGCATTGCTGTTGAGATACAAGCTGATTGGAGTGTGCCAAATTTGAAGGAACACGTGGCAGCATTTATTACAAATTGTGTGACATGCCATAAAAACACAGCAGAACATACTTTGAAAACAAATAAGGTGACCTTTTCTCACCCTTCAGGTCCATTCAGGCATCTCCATCTCCATATTGATTATGTGGATACAGCTGAAAGGTGTAACACATTTTGTTATTTGATCATTGTGGTGTGTCTGTTCTCCCATTGGATTGAGGCTGGCACTTGCACCCATCCTGATGTTAAATCGGCAGCAAAACTTCTCATTAGAAAGCTTTTCCCATGATGTGATGTTTGTGAGGTGTTGAGGTCTGACAATGCACCATATTTCTTCAACAACTTCTTTAAAGAAATAACTTCCCTACTGGGCATTAAAGATACATTTTTTCAGCTTATCATGTACAAGCTAGCAGTGTGGTGGAGCAACTCAATGGTCTGCTTAAAGAACACATTGCAAAGCTTTGACACACGCTTGATAAACATTTGCTTTATGGCTTGCCATCGGCACTTCTTGCTTTGTGAAACCAGCCTGGTTCTGACCATCACCTTATCCCGCATGAGGGGGTGACAGTCAGAAGAATGTTAACGCTTCTTGTTGCAGATTGTATTAACACTGTTGGGCATAGTTCAGCTGAGGTATTAGGGAGTGAATTTCAAGGCTATCTTAAATAGCTTACCTACTCTCTCAAGTTCATCTCTATGCAGCTCGGCCATGTTGAATACAACCGACACGATCCTCAACTGGCCAACCAACAGTGCAAGAGGAAGAGACTTTATTGCAGGCCACCCGAGCTGTATCCAGGGGACAGGATATGTATATCCAAAGCTTTACCAGGAAATGGTGAGATCTGAGGTTCATCTGTCCTTTTACAGTGAATTATGCTACTCCAACCACAATGAAGAAGATTGACAGAAAGACCTGGCTACATCTTATGGATGTCAGAGTGGACAAAAGCACCAGCCCCCCAGGAGAAGAAAAATGGGGAGACACGAGGGAAATAATAGTGCATTTATTTTTAAAAAATACTGGTTTTCTTCCTCATCGCGGCTGAAGATATACAGATGGAACATGATAACGATGTTGTATTTTCTTATGTTTATTTTGTTTCTATTCTCTTTTTTCATGTTGTCTATTTTTCAATGGGGTTTTATGGATTCCAGTAATAGTAGTATCATGTTTTCAGCATTCCCAGGATCAGAAACAAAAGAGGGATTCCTGATTCAGAATCGTCTTTCAAAAGCATTAGGGATGAGCCTCCCTCCATGAACACATGGGAATGGTGGGATGAGAGAGTACAGATGACACTTGCTATGTGTACTTGTTAAAACCACACACTTCTGGCCTACCAAAGCCTTTTGTTCTGCAAGATATACCACCAGACATAACACAATGCATGATTTGTTTGGCCTCAAGCCGAGTTAGGGGAATGTTTCGTGGGCATACAGCACGAATACAATGAGTACAGGAGGGTCAGGTTGTTCGGGAAGATGATTATATTGGAATAAAGGAGATGTTAGAACTGGAACAAACAAAGAACATCATAGTGCACTATGAAACTGAAGAGGCCAGAAAGGGAGAGAGCAGCCTTTCAACACCACACTACATTGCGTGGAAAGGTACACAGGTCCAGTCAAACCTTGCTGTATGAAAAGGGCACACATAGAAATTAGTGGTTCAATATACTACCAACATGAGTGGGTAGAAGCTTTGATCAGATGTAGGGCAATGGGATTGATAGGAAAGGAAAGGGAAGAGGTACTTCAAGTTAACACTTTTTTTATGAAATATGGAACGATAATGTTACTGAGATGGCTCGATGAGAAGAAGAAACTATTGGTAATATGTGAACTTAACAAGTCTTCTTTATGTTTCAGAGCAAGGGGCTTCTATGTCGTAGGGGATAACACAAATTGTGTGGTGATGCTTGATCTTCCAGGCCTATGAGGTGGGACTGAGGTATTAATCAACCACTGTTGGGACTGTGGGACCCACGCCTATACTCAACTACCACCATATTGGCACAGCATATAAACTCATGTCACTTTACATTCCCTGACTCTCGTGGTTCCAAAATTGTATCTTATCCCGTTTAATGAACATCCAGCTTTTAAGGAACTGTACCGCACCCGTACTGGAAGGGCGCTGAAAATGTACACCAATACAGGAAACACAACCTTCTCAAAGAGACAAATAAGTATCAATCTGCAAAGGAAAAAGAGAAATAACTATTCTTTGAAGTTGTTGCCAGACAGCTCAAGGAAATAAAGGAGAAATTCTATCTCTTCTCCAAGACTATTCATTTTTCCCTTCCTTACTTGCTCCAGGGGTGCAGACTGCGACCAATGCAAATGGCTCCAGATAACGCACTGGGAGCTGGTAAGTTTGGAAAATGGCACTGAGAGAGGTTTGAATGCCATCAAAGAGGAGCCCCGAGCATTGCACTTGACCACAATGCAAAATGTATATTTTTAAGACATGATAATGGCCATGGAGGGTGGAGTTAATTCAAAAATATGGGTAGATTGTTGCACTATGAACCCAGCAAGCTATGCTGACAATGGCAGCTTGACGGACGCCATTACCAAGTTGAACACCCTCAATGTGGCCATGGAGAAAGAGACTAGCAGGGTGGTCGACAATGATTGAAACGCCACACTTTTTTCCCTGGATGCATAGGTTAAAATTTAGCTTCCCATCCGCGTAGAGCTGATGGTTGCCTTTTGTGGATGTCAGATTGTGGTGGGCTGCTGTAGCAGGGTTGGGATTAAGGGGAACAACATGATGTCTTTAACCCTAATAGGTCCTGATGACGCTGCCACTCCCATCTCAAGATCCGTGCACAACCCAATGCAGGAGAAAAATGGACAGATAGAACATTGTATGGTTAGATTGGAGCATCTGATTGGTCCCCAGGTACACTTTTTTGCCCTGCCTGCATAGATTGTGAGCAGATGGGGATTGTAACTATTTGTTATGCATCCCAGAGGAATATGAAGCAAGTGGGGAAAGCTTACGTGGAGTTTGGAAGAGTTGGGTACCCAATGATAATTATGATAGGTTCACACAGGGAGGGGGTCATAGTTGCTTGTTAATAAATTAATGAAAGTGGGGAGTGTTAAAATGCAGATCCAGTGTTCTGAGCACATGCTCAGATACAAGTTGAGAACGCCACCACCAGCTGCAGATTTAGAGATTAGGCCATTAATGGTGACGTGGCTGTCAGGTAGACACGTATAAGTTGCCTCATTATGATATAGCTTTAGTATGATAGTTAAATATACATGCAGCAATATGCACTCAGCAAAAATATACATGAAGCAAAGTATGCAGAACCACATGTAACAAAAGCTTTTAAACGTATTAGGGCAGGGTGTTCTTTTTTAAGTAAAAGTGCTTTTCTTGTTGCATGCATTTTATATCGTTTCCTTTCATAATGCATAGTGTTATTTTAGGTCATATAGTTC